>NC_136059.1:1718710429-1721110429 GCF_964261635.1 Lissotriton helveticus
GGTAGCATCTCTAGTGTGCTCCCTCCCTCCCTGTGTTCTGTGTACAGACATGGAATTATCCGAATAGCAAGACTGCACCTACTACGGGCATACCCAGTGAACTCAGAGTGGCTGTACTGTACTATACCATCTCTGTTTACCACTAGCAAAGACATTCAGAAAAACCTATCAACAGTAGACCATACAGGTTCAGGAGTACACAGTCTGGTGCACGACATGTCTCGGACAGCACAACAATGCTCTTTATACTTAGCAACAACTACTGCCATACAATATGACAGCAGACTGCCTGTGCCTTCGGTTGTGATCTCCTGGAGGCTTCTTGGTACCTGAAAATGGGCAGGTAACTGGCACGTAAGTTAAATTCTCACTGGTAGTATTCTCACCTTATCACTATGGGCCTTTAACTCATCGGATTGTTAATTTAAAAAGATCCATATCTTGTGCACAGTTTATTGACTGGGGGGCTGTAGGGGAAGTAGCTATGGGGTGCGATGAGAATAAAGGAAAGTGGAGAAATGTGTTAGAGTTGTCACCTACCTCTATTTCATCAGCCCATGCTCTCTCATTGTGGACTTTTCTTTGACAATCTAACGCACTCTGGGAGTTATAGACTTGGTTTAACTGCACTGCGCAGCACTGAACATGTCGGTTAACAACGCTTTGGTAAAGAAAAGTATAGGAGTGCATTAATGGGTGGCTGACATGGATGGACATGTCAGGTTTAGAAATATCTGTTATTGTATCGGGGTGCTCCAATCCCCAGACAAGATGTGTTCACTTTCCAAAACACGTTTCAGGGTTGACACAACAATGTGTTCTCGGGGATGCAGTCCCATTACAAAGCAGGAACACCAATAGGTATGGGGCATCACTTTTATTGTGGCTATCTCATGCCCTAGCCACTGCCAGTGCTTTAAATGGGTAAGTACCGAGTACCTGCACTTAATTCATTAGAGAGGGAGAGTACCAGTTCTGGTGCATTAATTTCAATGGGAGAGTACAGGCACTTCTTCATAGCAAACAGGTGTTTTGGATGGTGAGTACCTGAATGTCTACATATATTTCTATATTTCCATTTTAAGCACTGGCCCTAGAGCACCCCTAATTCCAGTGTTGGGCCTTCTCCACTGATCTGCTAGTGCACTGACATATTGTTCTACATAACCTAGCACCCTTTCAATATTCACTCCATTGTTTCACACACACAACTCTGCTTAACTTCCCCAGTCCTGACGTAGTATCCCTGACCCATCAGCTGTTCAAGTACTACCTGCCAAACGAAGACTGGAACCCCACCCTCCACTACTACTTCTACTACTCATGCACCCCGGAGCCTGTCTACATTACCCTCAGCTGTTTCAGTACTTTGTTCTCTCCGATTCACTACTTGTGTCTATTTTGTGGTGCTCTCTGAAAGAATGTCGATGGGTAAACATATGACTGGGTGGGTAACCTGGTGCTCTTTAAGGTCATCATCTACTATTTACTGTGCTTTAAAAGTTGATACAATTGAATATTTAATGAAAAATGTGCTGTAAAATTCACCATTTTGGGCTGTCTTTTTCCAAAATTGTCATGGGGGGTAGAACCCCCCAGAACCCCCTAGTAGGGGTTGGTCTCTGTCGCTGTGCTCGCTCCCTACTCACTGGAAGGGGCTGCTCTGCCAAAATTTGCCAGGGCTGCTTTCAGTTCCCAGTCCGGCCCTGCCTAGAGGTGACGGTGCTGAGCTATACAAATGCTCATTGATTGATTGACCATGCTTGATTGTATCCACCCACCACACATTTGCATTCCGCACCACTTTCAGTCGTTGCCAGCCGTGCTCTATATACATACATATTTGTATAACAACAGTCTTGTGTCATAGAGATAGGCTTTGCCTTCAAACTGTGTTAAGTTAGCATGAGTTTATTAGAGGTTTAAAAGCCATTTTTCCTTTTGCTGCTTCTGCACACGGCACATATTGTTATTAATGCTTTGAGCCTAGTAGAATATTTTGCTTCACACGAGAATAATATGTTTTCCTATTGTACCAGCTTTGCTTGGTAAGCTAGGTCTGAATAGTGAGTGCCGAGGCCTTCAAGGTTATTTCAACACAGTGGTTGTTGTGAGCTCTGATCAGCGCACGTTCTAGACATAACGCACATGCAGCTGCGGCCAACTCTGGCTTTTGGCGCGTTTAATAATGCACTGCACAGAGCATGCAAACACACTTCATGAATATTCACATGCAGAGACCTGGTGGAAGATTATGTGATCCCTTTCCAGTAAGATCAGAGGTATGGGGCCGCCTTTCTAAAACCCAAAGAGACCTTTATCTTACCTATATATTTACATGTAATATAATTTACTAGCAAGGGAGGGTAAGACTTAGGTGCCATTTAGCCTGCTTCTCTTTAGCATTTTAACATGCTTTCCTCCTTTGTAATTTATGGACTAGTAACTATGCTGATAACCTTGTTGCTTATAATATGTTTGCTTGTATTAGCTAAGATACTGCGCCTGAGAAAACGGCATTAGAAATAAACATGTCAAACTTGAACGTGTCTTCATTTACTCCTCGTTTTGGATTGGTATGGTAGTATAACGAAAGAGTGTTCATGTGTTCCACGTTACCTTAGGTGTTCTAAGTCCATGTTCTGGGTTGTCTAATCATTGGGGATATGGAAGAACCAATGAGATACAGACTGCTAGTTTGGTAAGGGATTTTGGATACTGAGGTGAGCTTTGGTACACCCTATTTTACTGAGGTTCTAGGTCTCTATGCACAGTTCTGTGTAGGAGCAGAATCCCTGCGACACTTGGTGGTATGTTTATACCTTGAAGACTTAATGATACTTCTTACACTCTTTTATTGCTTTCTATGAAAAGAAACATGTATGTGTATTTGTCTTTGATGTATGTGTATGTTCTTCAAATAGTTGTATTGAAAAATTGTTAATACATTAGTTTAATTTGTTATAAAATAAGAGTTTTTGTCATTTGAATATTTAACATTTTGATGCACAATAACATTTGATTTTCTTTTTGCATTTACTTTTCATGAAGGGGCTTCTATTTTTAATGTTTGGTTGGGTGAACCTTTTGCTTGGTAACCACCTATGACATGGCTGTAATTGAACAGCAGCTGGCTTCATTTTGGCTGATAGCGGGTATTAGCCATGCCCTTTCTAGAGGAGGCTTTATTAATATGAACATACTGTGAAATGCACAATAAAAACCTCCTACGTATTGCCAAGTTTGTGAAAATGTGTTTGGATGGTTAGTTTGGTGTTCAGCGAAAGGTTAGTCCTACACAAATGTGAGAACCATGGGGCATATTATCAAGCAGGGTGCTAAAAATTATCGCTGTTTTAGTGGCAGAAAACTGCTGCTAAAGCGGCAATAATGGGCTTGATAATATGGCCTTGTGAATTCCAATAGAAACCTATGTTCTGGTGTGAACATGTGCTGCTATTAGAATTCACAAGGGCATATTATCAAGCCCATTATCGCCGCTTTAGCTGCAGTTTTCTGCCGCTAAAACGGCGATAATTTTGACTACCTGGCCTTAGCATCTAGTTGTGTTATGCGTCCATACCTACGTTTACCACATAATCTAAGTGTTTTTCTGTAAGATGGTATTGTAGTGCTTTCATGGATACCAGTAAGCTCTTCACAAATATACATATACAAGAACATAAGAAAATTAGTTAGACTCCCATGCACAGACTATACGGCAGAGTGCATCACCACTAAATGCTGTTGGCTCACTACAGCCATTCTACTTGTGACAGTGGGCATCAGTAAAATATGGATGATGACAATATAACAGAGCACTGCCAAACGGATCAAATATCCACACACTGTATACAAAAGATTAAGCTACCATTTCATTCATGTCATGCTTTATGTGCCTTCATAAGCTATCAGCAGTAACCAAGAATAACAGCAGAAGGCATGCAATATGCCGAAAGTCTGTCTCATTCTCAATAATACGGCCATAGTCAGACAACTGCCAATTGTTGATGACCATGAGAAAGCACTGCCAAGTGCACCATCTCAACCTCTCGGGTAAGAGCTGATCTTCCTACTGCCACCCCTCCCACACCCGAAAAGCATGTTACTGGAGAAGGTTGGCAAAACAGTCTTACTGTAAGTCTCTGAGGGAAACAGAATAGATTTGCAAACACTGACAGGCTCTTGTGCTCCCATTATTGATATCAATTGCCCATGGCTCCTCACTGAAATACTTGGGAAGATGTCTAATCATCACCAACCCCTCTGTGTTCCGGTAAAGCATATTAAAGGCATATATGTCCATCACATATATTTGAACCCTTATTTCCTTGCACATTGCGGCAATTTCCATCTTAATGGAGCATCAAGATAAGTTCAATATTGCTCACTCCCCTCTCGAGGCTTGCTTCTACATACTCAGAGCAAACATTTATGATATGTGTCTTCTTGATACCCACTGTATTTTGTCTGTGGTATTTTAGTTGCCATATGTCCAATGGAGCTCCTTCAACTTCCTTCGGCTACATCATGGAAAGTAGTAATTCATTACCTGATCTCATCTGGCATAGGGTGAATTTGTAAAACGAAAGTCAGTGCTTGCAACATTTCACTTCCGCAAAAAGTCTTAGAGAACACGCATCACATGAAATCTGCAGTTGGGTCCAAAGTCCACATATAGGTTGTGCTTCAGAATATGGTTTCTACAGTCCATAGGCTTCGCAATAATGCCTTGTCATTGATAGTTTGGCCAGTTTACCTTTTATCTCTTCCAGTCCCTGGAATGTCCTCCTTCTAGCCTGAGATGTTTGTCCAATGTTCACTTACCAAAGTGATTAAACAAGTCATCTTTGTAAAGTGATAAACTTCCACAGAATTTGAACTGATGCCTAATACCATGGGAACATCACAGCTATACTGTGATAGCTACACTGGTCCTAAAGGTGGGTTTGTCTTTTCCATCCTTTACCCATGTGCCCAGGTGGTATCTTTCCCTAATCATTCAGATAACGTAAATCCAATAACACAAGTCCATTGGATACACAACATAGCATCATAGCTATTTTTCTGGCAAACAATTCCATTTACAAAGCAATATGAACAGAATGGCCCAAAGGAGACCCAGTCATCTAGCTCAAATAGCATACTGAACCCCATACACACAACACAAACTATTATATGTACTTAGTAATGGTACTTATTAAGTGCAAACATAGCCAGGGAGCAGTGGACTACTAAATATCAGATGGGAGCCCAGGAATGCAATTCAGGAAGTTACTGTTGTGTAAGTTGGCAGTGCTCATTGAAAAGATAAATCATAAATCTGCTTCTGAATTGCAGGAGGACATGAACAGCCCTGAATGTCTATGGGGATGATGTTTGAATTCCTGTGCATAGATAGAGGAGGACTGTCTTCTAGTTATTTTTCTCCTTTCATTTCTTTGCAGTCTGATGGTGTTTGCCTGATATGGTTAGTTTCTAGGTCAGATATGAGGAGGTATTGTTTCCAATGATCTTGTAGATGATGTTTGTAGTGTTAAAGAAGATGGGGGTCATGTGGGGGAACCAGTGCAGTTTTTCAGTGTTGGGGTGATGTGATTTCGGATGTTTAGACCTTGGTGAGGCAACCCTCTGTGTGGAGGTTTCCTTAGAAGGGTGCCAATGTGGTACTGGGGAGGCCTTTGAATATATGCTACCTTCAGTGAATGAAAAAGAGGGGTGGATATGAAATCTTCCCCGTGTTGCAGTAAATTTTTTCACATTTTTTCTATATTTACACGTTTGTCAGTGAATCAAGAATCTGGCAAATAGTTGTAGCTGTCACGATTAATTATACAGACTCAAAACTAAGTTGGATCAGATAAACAACGAGTTAGATCTATGAAATCTGAGTTCTGATAAGATAAACAAATAAAACCCTTGCAGGTACTTGTTTTTCTCACCTTCAGTGAGTGGCAAAAATATTGATTGAAAAATATATTGTGACATGAATATTGTTTCAAGAATATTGGCACTATAGAAATATTGTAGAACATACTATCTAAGGTAAGAATATATATTTTTCTTGTATTCTATATTGTTTTTAAGAATATCATAGTATTTAATAGTGTTAACTAATATAGTTCTAATAATTATTGTTTTTTTAAATAATTTAATACAGATTAATTTAGGTGTTAGTATTTTTTAAATAATTATCATTTTTAAATGTAGCTTGTCATTTTAAATGCATATTTAACAAAATATTTTGAATATATAATGTAGCAGCATGTTTTTTGCTGTCTAGGGTAATTGGGTGGGATGTTGAATAAATGATAATGTATTTATTTTTAATGTTACTTATTTTTTTCAATGCAAATTAAATATTTTATTAATTACTAATGTAAATGGTTTAATTGATACTTTGTTAATGCATGTGTTTAATTTTAGTTCGGTAATTTTAATGTGTATTATATTTTTCATAGTTTAATTAGTAATTTATATTTATATTTTAGTAGTGTGTTGTTGGGGTTGTTAGGGGAATAGGGTGAACATTTATTTAAGTGGTACTTGTTTTTTATGTTTTTTTATGAAATGCCATTAAAATGTTTAATTGATCATTTATGATGTAAATTGATTATTTATTTGTTAATTATGTTTTATTTAAAATATGACCTAATGTATTAACATGTGTATTGAATAATAATATTTGTAAAACGTATTTCATATGTATTATTGTTTTACATTGTATTTTCTTTACTTAAGTAGTATTTGGCTTTATGTATTTTTTTGGGTAGTACAAAAATAAATGGATTTCATTTAAATGAATTACAAATATTTAATTTATCTGGTAAATTATCTTGTATTTTTCCTTAAAACCTATATATTTTTTAATGAATATAGTATGTATTGAAATGATGATTTAATAATGTTATGTTGTTAGGTATTTCAATGTTCTTTCCAAAATGATTATGTTACATTAATAACACTTATATAGCACACAAATAACACAGGTCTCTTGGCGCTTATCTAAGGGTTATGATACCATGTTGCAGCAGATATTAATATAATGAGAAGTCAATCTCTTTCAAAAGCCTGTTCAGATAAGAAGGTTTTTAGTCTCTTTTGAAAGAGGAGGAGATGGATTTTTCTCCTCAAACTTTCCAGTAATCCATCCCAGATCTGTGGAATCGGAAATTAAAAAGCCAGACCGCCCAAGGTAGTTATACTAAATCGTGGACAGGTCAATAAGATTG
Organism: Lissotriton helveticus; assembly: GCF_964261635.1. Lineage (NCBI taxonomy): Eukaryota > Metazoa > Chordata > Amphibia > Caudata > Salamandridae > Lissotriton > Lissotriton helveticus. The sequence continues at coordinate 1,718,717,662 of NC_136059.1, forward strand.
CCTCAGAGGAGCGGAGACGCCGTCCAGGCATTCCTCAATATATACTGATACCATGCCATGCAAAGTCTTGTGCTCATAAAACATGGCTTTAAACCTGGCCCTCTGTTTGACTGTCAGCGAATGCAATTGATAAAGTAGTGGCATGGCATGCACACATCTTGGTAGCATGAACAGTAGTCGTGTAGCATCATTCATGCCCACTTGAAGCCAACCACTGTCGACACATGCTTAGCCATAGACAGGTTACTATCCAGCTTGATACCCAGAATTTTCACTACTGGCACAGATTCAGGGACAGGTCTTAACTCTTGGGCCAAAAAACATCCATCCATGGATTTCCCTTCATTGTAATGGCAAGCACCTCAGTATTATCTAAAGTCACTTTCAGATAGTTTGCTGTCATCCAGATTCACCCCGGCCTTCTTCAACAGCCTTCAATTCAACTGCCCTACTCTTTAGTCCAGCTTAACTCACTAAGGACCTTAAACATCTCCTTTTGTGGATCACTGGCTTCAGTGATCCTTGTTTCATAAAAGGCTTTTTTAGTGTCCACAATTGCTCTTTTATAGATGCCTAATTCCACTTTATACCTCCTCAGGGTCTCCAGCTCATAGTGTGGGGGTGTACCAGTGGGTGCATATGACTCTGTTTCTTACTCGTTCCCTACAGGCAGGAGCCACCCTATTAATGGCATCCTGAATACCACCTACAAACCACACACTTTTGCGTTCCACATCCTCAATACTGCTAGGTGGGTATATTGCATCCTTTAAGGATTCTACTAGATGGGTTTCATCTATTTTTGACCAGTTGCATACTGTACGTCACATAGGCATACAACGAGCAAGCCGAGTTGGCAAAAAGACTGTAAACCAGATTTGGTAGTGATCTGACCAGCCACATGGCTCAATCCCGGTTACCCTGGCCAAAGGCTGAGTGGGCCATATCAGATCTAAGGTATGACCCTTCTCATGGGTCTGAGGCTTAATTAATTGCTCTAGAAAGCCGAGTTGGCAAAAAGACTGGAAACCAGATTTGGTAGTGATCTGACCAGCCACATGGCTCAATCCCGGTTACCCTGGCCAAAGGCTGAGTGCGCCATATCAGATCTAAGGTATGACCCTTCTCATGGGTCTGAGGCTTAATTAATTGCTCTAGACACAGCATTTCATCTCTTAATCAAACCCAGCCTTATGAGGATCCCTTGGTGCAAGATCCCACAAGAAATTAAAATCCCACCCCAATACTATCTGATTGTATCTCGAGCACACATCACTCTACAGCCTAAACAAATAACTGAATAAAAAGGGGAATTGCTCGAGGTGGGTGATAAACTGTCACAGTAACTGCTCAACAAGAGTTCAGGTCTACTTTTACCCCCAAAACCTTGGCCCCATCTATACCTTCAGCGAGCCACTTTCTCTATGACTAGATGCTTCCGGACACTCAGTACCGCCCTTGCACCTCTTTTCCTGCCCTGCAGAATATGCACAAGGATGTGGTAGTCCTGGGGCTGAATGTTATGGAATGGTGTATATAAAATGCCTCTGGTTTCCAACATGTTTCCAACTGTTGCTTAGACTGGAGTGGGAATAGTAAATCTAATTTCTCTGACGTCTTACACTTTCCTTGCTTTTGCTTACATTGAAGTGCAAGTAGTAAACGTAATGCACACAAGGTGCATCACTTTTCCAATTTTCGTTTAAGTTGGAGATACAGTAGTAATTTCTGCTGCTGTTGTTTAAATGTAATTGTTTTATTTTCTTAATATTTTTTTTTTTAAAGTTTTTATTATTTTTAGAAATATTTTTCTTTTTAGTAGTAACTGTTAGATAGGAATGGTTTCACTTTTTCAGAGGAGAACGCTGGTGGTACCATGAGGTCTTGGTGTTCTTGGCAATGAAGGGTGTAATCTGTGTCGAGTTATCCAAGTGATTTTGCATTGGTGGTCAGCTGGTGGCTGCAACCATGCAAGGTCATGTTAGATTGCAAAGTTTCAATCTAAGTTTTTAGTACTGTTTGCAAACTTAAGAAAAAATATCTTTGTCATGTTGAACCTGTAGCTTGACATCTAATTCTGAATTAGCTCAAGGCAGTTTTGGAGTTTGCTATATTTTGTAGGTTAAAGAGATTTTGAGATAGAATTGTGTGTAAAAGGCCCATTTATAGATCTTTATATATGTATGTACATGGGATTTCTTTAATGTGACCCTATCTCAAGTCATCTAGGGTGGACCCACTGGATATAGGGGAAAATAATGTTTCTTAAAGGAACTCTCACTCACTGAATGCTATTCAGTGACATGCTTCATCATTAAATTCTTCCCAAACTTCTGCGGGTCGAAGCATGTTACAATCGCTTTACTTACAAGAGAGCACTTTTTAAAGGAAAAAGTGTGTTGGAGCTATATGAGATACACTTTAAAATGCTTAGGTGGTGCCCAAATCAGTATGTATTCCCGGGTCCATCTTACAATGTTAAAAACTGGGGTAGACAGGCTGGATAACATTAAGTGAGTGAGAATTCCTTTAAGAAAAAGGTATTTCCCCTATATTCAGTGGGCCCACCTTAGATGACTCGAGGTTGACTCTCTCTTGGTTGTAGCACTGTATATGAGGAGGGTGAGTCACCGCCTCCATTTCTCTCTTCCTTCCCTCTTTTGATTTTTGCAAGTAGGGGTTCGCATAGGTTGCATAATTCAGTGTAGCAGAATCAAGCGGAATCACCTACAATTTCCACAAGAATTACACAAGAAGAGTAATTCTGCAATTGCCCCTATGTCTGAGTGAAAAATGCAGCCACTCATCCAAAATGAATGTTAGGATGTATTTTGCACTAAGAAGTACAGCTAAATGCAGTAGAACACAAACAGTGCCCTCATGTTAGGATTATTTTCCCCAAAACGACTCTCAATTATGCAAGGAGGAATAGATGGTGTAATTAGCTGTAACTCTGCTTCAAAGTGTAATGCGGAAATACCAAAATTACTCTAAATACACCAGCATATTTGAACTTTTCCCCAGGCCTAGTCAAAAGGTAGCAGAGTGCTGTGAAAGATCAAGGATAGGCATGATGTGAAAATGTGTCTTTGCTGCTTGTGAACCTAGAATCACAAGAGATGTTCAGCTTGTCAGCAAGAAAAACGATCATGCTAGGCATGATGGTTTTTTAAATGATGCTTCACGTTTTGAAGATGGTGAGGGCTGGCAACCAAACCACTGGAGTTCCATCAGGATGGATGATGTAATCATAATGCTTCAGGTCCTGAATGGACCAACTGTGGTGTATAGGATGTCCTTAAGGGGTGTCAGTGTAGGTCTGGGAGGCCATGGATCAGGGCCTTACCACCATCCAGATGCAAGAGTTCTAGGAGCTGAACAGCAGTTATGAAGTTTCTTTTTGACAGAAACAGTTTCACTTTCTTTCAAAGAGAGACATGGTACAAGGCTGGCTTTGTTTTTTTGGCACTATATTTTTGAGGATGAGGTTGGTATCCAGGGTGGATTCAAGTGGCTTTGTATTTGGTGAAACTTTGGGGTCAAAGCCATCAAGATTCTTGTCAATGAGCCTGGTTTGTACTATTTCTTGTTTGTTGTTCTTGGCAAGTAACATAAATTCTGTTTTTGTTGGGTTGAACATCAGTTAGAAATTGGACTTCCAAACTGGATAAAGTGTAAGGAATGTTTGAGGCATTAAATGTCTGAAGGATGATGTTGCAGCTGAGTATCAAAACAAGGTGATCCATAGAGATTAGCTCAAAAGATTTTAATCGAGAATTGATGTGATGAGTAGCAGGATGGATCCATGGGCTCCACCATGGAGCCTGGGGAGTTTCTGGTGTAATCCATTTCCTGGGTAGATGGATCCACACAGTACCAAACAAAACAGAAGGGGCCTGATTCACAAAGTTAGACTTATACTTCTGTGTAAGTTTATGATTTGTGCAATTTGCAAAGGAATTTTAAAAGTAGTATCTTTACGATTGCCTATCTTTTTATGTGCAGAGTCTTCCCCATGAGTGTGGAGGCTTTGCAATCATAAAGATACTACTTTTAAAATGTAATTCCTTTGTGAATTGCAAAAATGATAAACTTAAACAACATTGTAAGTTTACTTTTGTGAACCTGGCCTATAGATTTTCTGTGATCTTGACGTCATAGTTGAGCAGGTGACAGTTGTTTAGATATGTGGTGAATTAATGCAGGACTGTGTCAGAGAAGGACATTTATGCTTTCAAGGTGTGGAGCAAATTCTTGGTGGTAGAATTTGAGAAGGGCTACAGAAAAGACAAGCAGAGTCAGAAGGCATCTTAGGACTTGCACTTCCTCCAAAAATCAAGAAACGTACAATTACTATTATGATTATAATCCTAATAATCATTTATTTAATGTTATTAATAATAATAATAATAATAATAATAATAATAATAATAATAATAATAATAATAATAATGTCATTTGTAAAGTGCATGGTTACTTCATCTCAAGTGTCCCAGCACTAGGATGCTGCGTACCATAATGTAAGGACACCAGAAGACCCTAGCGGAAGAACAATCAAGTTTTCAGTTTTTTCCGCAAATCAATTCAGAGGGAGACAGACACATTTTAGGAGCCAAGTGACTGAAGGTGCAGACACCAACTCTGACTTTCCCTAACTCTGGGGCCGGAGGCCAGTTTCGCCAGAGCCAATCTCAGAATTCTATTTTGTACATAGCCAGTGATCATGTTCTATAGCTAGGTGAGGCCCTGACTGGAAAGTGCTTTGGGATAGTAGCAGGGAGCCTTGAATGCGATTCTCTGTTTAACTGGCAGCCAGACGCAATTGCTTGACACCTAAATACAAAATATTGCAGTAATCCAATCTGAAAATAACTATAGCCTGGATTACAGACTTTTGTCCAGGCTCAGGAAGAAGGTAAAAAGATTATTTAGGGATCTCAAAATCCCAAAACTCTTTCCTGAGAGAGCATTGATCTGGGCATCATACGAAAGCGTTTCATCAAACCAGATGCCCACATGTTTCACCTTGGGCTTGGGGGATGGTGGGGTGCTAAAGTTATCTGGTCACCACGCATTAGACCATGTGTTCAGGTGTCTGCCCAATACTAGGACCTCGGTTTTCTCAGTATTCAGTTTTAGACAGTTGAGGTCCATTCTAACTGTGACATCAGACATGCATCACTGTTGCTCACTGGTATGAGACAGCCTGATGATAACTGACTGTTACAGTGTATGAGATCACAGTAAAAGCATACTGCTCAATGCATGTAACCAATAGAGCTCACATAAACATTATAAAGAGTTGGGCTCAGGGACGAGCCCTGAGTCACTCCTTGCTGCAAGGGATGAATTGCCACTGGAAAGGTTTTTGTCACACCTGAAAAGTTTGCTCCTGCAGGAATGAGGCCAACCCTCACAGAACACTACCACCAATGCCACTTTCCCAGAGCCACTTGACCAAGTTATTGTGGGATACAGTGTCAAATGCAGCCCTAAGATCGAGCATAAGAATGGCCGTGGTGTTGCCCTCATCCATAATCCTCCTGACCTATACAAAGGCGAGCAGAAAAGCGGACTCTGTTCTATGACAATGGAGACAGCCTGATTGTATTTCATTCTCTAACAAATTAGAGAGCTATAGGCAACGTGTTTTTCCACTAACGTTCAAAAAAGAGGCAACAATGATACTGTCCAATAGTTTTCGGGACTTGATGGATCAAGCATGTTTTTATTGGGGGGCGTGGCCACGGCGGCAACCGCAATGGCCGCACTGCCGTGAAGCTCCTCCGGGCGGGCGCCCAAATCGGACGAAACGGAATGTGATCCACGTCCCAGCCATCACTAACTGCACCGTCCAGCCGCCTGATAATCCTGGGCAGCCTTGGGGACGTTCCTGAGCCGCGGGGACGGCTGATTACCGCGGCCGCGACGGAGGGAATCTGAGGCCTCCAGAGCCTGGCGCCATCTCCCCCGCAACGCTGGAGAGTCGGGTGAGTGCACCTCGGCGGACTGCGGCCCCGCCGCAACCCCTTTCATCCCCTGGCTCTGGCGCTTCCGCGCGCTGCTTCCCCCTGGCCGCTCGGCCCGTCTAGGCCCTGGTTCCGGTCTCCCGGGAGAGGGCAGCTATTTGGGCCTGCTCGGGGAGTGGAGCCGGGGACTGGATTTGGGTCTTGGGCCGGGTTGGAGGGGGGTGCTGCGGGCGCGTTCGGGGGTCCGGGGGGAGGGGTGGTGCGAGCTTGCTGGTCGGTCCGGGGGCGCTCCCTGGTAGCGTGTGGCGGCCCCGCACTGTGCCTGAACACCACACCGCCCTCCGTCGCCCTGCACGGCTGCTACTGCTGACGCCTCGGTTGGGAGGCCTACCACTGATACTCGTGGCGCCATTTTGAGCTCCCCGGCTGCCTGTGTCCCTGCTACCCTGATTGCAGCTTGGGCCTTCGCCTGCTGTCCTGTCCGCGTGCCCGGTTGCTGGGGGCCGTCCTGCCTCTGCCATTGATCCTCGCTCACCTCCTTTGTCGCAGAGACTGCGGCCACGCCACACATCCACCACGATGGGGAAAAAAGACCCGGCCCAAAAGACTCTCAACTTTGACAAGGCTCTCCCTGTCGCTGACCCCCCTCCGGGCGCTGCGGCTGGAACCCTGGCGACACAGCCTGCTGGAGATGCGGCGTCCATGATGGCCACTATAATGGGGGAGATGCGGGCTGGCTTCAAAGCCCTGGACACTAGGTTCGACAGCCTGGAACAGAAGCTATCCGCCATTAACTCCACAGTACAAGCCCACGATAGGCGTCTGGACCTGGCGGAGTCTAGAATATCCGACTCCTCTAAAACCCGAAAGAGACTCGAGAGGGTGGAGAAAATTCTAAAGGAAGTTGCCATTAAAAACGAGGATTTGGAGGCGCGTGGCAGGCGCAATAACATCAGAATCCTTGGCGTGGCGGAGACGACTGCCGTTGGCCGGTTTGATACCTTTGTGGAAACTCTCCTTATCGAACTGTTTGGTAAAGACACATTTACGTCCGGTTTTGTAGTGGAGAGGGCACATAGGTCATTGGGGCCTAGGCCGAGCTCGGGACAGCTACCCCGGCCCATCATCGCAAGGATCATGAACTTCAGAGACCGGGATGCCGCGCTTCGGGCGGCGCGAGAAATGGGTGAGGTGCGATGGCAGGGGAGCAGGCTGTCGTTCTTCCCGGACTATACAGTTATGGTGCAAGAGGCCCGGAGAAAATACACCAGCGTCAAGGCGGCTCTTCGTAACCTGGGCCTAAAATACAATATGCTCTACCCAGCTCGACTGAAAGTGGAAATCAATGGCCGGTATCGCATCTTTGACTCTCCAGCTGAGGTTCAAGACTTCTGTCACACTTATAAGTCTGGGTCTGGTTCGGCCCCCGGCTCTAGGCCCACTTCTCCCCCGCAGTCGGACACGCAGGTCAGCGCTGACCTGTTCACAGACGCTGGACAGGGCTGATTGCTCACTCCGCTTTAGTCTTGGATCCTTATTGGTTTCGGGAGTGGTTACTGTTCCTTCATGTTTATCCTGTTGTGACATTCTCAATGTTCCGTTGGATTGCCCGCCCGGGGGTTAGCGTTGCCTCCCCCCCTAGCGCGGGCTGATATGTTTCGTAGCGTCCTCTGGGGGTTTCTAGCTTGTGTAGTGCTACCTTGTATGCAAACTGTTCCTACATTACACTCGCTGTTATGCCTTTTGGATATGCAAATGGGGGGGTTCTGCCTCTCACGGGTTGTTGGGAGGCTGGGTGGTGGTGGGGGGTGGGGTTATTTGTATTTTTTGTGTTGTTTTCTTCTTCTGCATTTTGATCGCGAGACACATGGCACTGGTTTGTTCACGGGTGGCCTTCTGCCCGCGATTTTCGGATTGGCTCTATGGCCCGAGTAGGATTGCAGACTGGACCTTCCATGCTAAAGTTGATGACCTGGAATGTCCGGGGCTTGAACTCCACCTGGAAGAGGAAACAGGTTTTACAGTATGCAGCGAGACATAATGTGGATATTTTAGTACTGCAGGAGACGCACATGGTGCACTCAGACACTTCCTCCTTTGCACGGAGCTGGGGCGCACACAGAGTGTTTTCTTGCTTCAGTAGATATGCTCGGGGAGTGGCGGTCTTGGTTCACAAACGCTTACCCTTTGTCCTGACCGGTAGCAGGGTGGACCGGGAGGGACGATATGTGATTCTGCACGGGCTGCTGTTTGGGTACAAGGTTTCCATTGTGGGGGTTTATGGCCCTAATGTCGATTCCCCGGCCTGCCTGGCGGACCTGCACATGTCTCTGGTTCATGCAGATATTGACCTTCTGGCGTTGGGGGGCGACTTTAACCTGTTAATGAACCCCGGCAGGGACAGCACATCCCCCTCCCCTGACCGCAAACCATTATCCCGCGCGGCGATGGCGGATTTATGCTCCCACTTTACACTACAGGACATTGAGGCTACCCGTAATGCCGCCTCCCCATCCTTCACGCACCACTCTGGCTACCACAACACGAGTACCAGGATTGACTACTGGCTATTGTCCCCTGGCTTGGCGGGATGGGTTACTGACTTGCGCACGCTTCCACGCACCATATCTGACCACTCTCCGGTGATTCTGGCGCTTGCGATCCCCAGGTTGGGTGGGTATGAGAGGCAGTGGAGATTCCCTGGGCGTGCATTGGCGGACCCAGTGTTCACGGAGGAGATCCGCTCGGCGATCGAGGACTATTTTGACCTCAACACCGGCTCCGTGACTACGTGGGCCACACTATGGGAGGGATTCAAAGCAACAATCAGGGGGGTCTGCATCACCAAGCACGTAGGGGCGCTGCGTGAGATACGGTCCACCCTATCCCGCATTGAGACTGACCTATCGGCCATTGAATCTCGGATCCTGACTGACCCCTCCCCGGCTAACGAAGCCAAACGCAACGAACTCCTGTTAGAGTTCAGAGACACGGCGGACAGGGAACTCAAATACTTAGGCAAGTACCATTCGGCCCGCCAATATGGCGAGGGGGACAGACCGGGACGATTATTGGCACAACTGTTGCGCCCCCCCCGGCAGGCAGCGTACATCACACAGATTGTGGCTCCAGATGGCACACCTCACTTCAACACTCCTGACATTTGCAACACTTTCTTGTCCTATTACAAGCATCTCTACAAATCTGCACTAACGGGGGTAAATCGCGACCCTGGTCCCTACATCAACGAAATAGCCATGGTGTTCTTGGAAAAGTACATGCAAGACTTCTTGGCGCACCCTATTACTCCCGAACTGATTGCAGAAGCGATAGACTCGCTCAAAGGTTCCTCGGCGCCGGGCCTGGACGGTTTCACAGCCGATTTTTATCAAACATACAAGGAGGAGTTGGTTCCTATCCTGGTCGAGATGTACGCTGAGGCCCTGGAGTCCGGTGTTCTCCCACCTACGCTCCGAGAGGCAGTTATTGTCTTGTTACCCAAACCTGGCCGAGACCCAACGATCTACGGCTCCTATCGACCGCTGTCACTCCTAAACCTAGACTATAAAATCCTTGCCAAGGTGCTCGCTATGCGGCTCGCGCTGCTAGTGACTTCTATCATTTCACCGGTTCAGTCTGGCTTCGTGCCCCAAAGGTCGACTTCCCTGAATCTCCGTACGGTCTTCTCGGTCCTACACAGAATTGATCCGACCGTTCCAGCGGCTGCGGTCTTTCTGGACACTGAGAAGGCGTTCGACACCCTTGAGTGGCCTTTTTTTCTGGAAGTGATGCGTAGGATGGGCATGCCGGCTATGTTTGTGGCGACCGTCGAATTGCTTTACACAGCTCCCACGACGCGTCTTCGCCTCAATGGTACTATCACCGACAGGTTCACTCTGTCTAGAGGTACCCGCCAGGGATGCCCCTTATCCCCCTTACTTTTTATTTTGGCTATGGATCCTCTGGTCCGTCACTTTCAGGAGAAGCACTTGCACAGGGGACTCCAGTTCCGCACAGGGCCTCTGCTAGTGTCGCTCTACGCGGACGACATGGTTTTGTACATCCGCGCCCCAGAAACCAACCTGCAGCCTCTACTGGCGGAGATTGTACGCTTTGGTGACTACTCTGGCCTCAGGGTTAATTGGCACAAGTCACAACTGTTCCCCCGAACCCTCGCCACTACAAAGTGGCCTTGCTCCCTCCCATTGGAATGGTGCGAGGACTCCGTTAAATACCTAGGGATTCACATCCACTTAGATACCGTGGCTATCATTCGCATGAATTATGGACGAGCCCTCGATTTCCTGGAAGATAACACTGATAGATGGCTCCGCCTTCCCCTGTCGATGGCTGGGCGCATCGCTATAGTGAAAATGGTGGTACTGCCCCGGTTCCTGTATTTATTCAAAAACATCCCCATCCCTCTCACTCGGGTCTTTTTCGCGCAGCTGCGCACCGCCCTGCTGAGGCTGGTTTGGGGTGGGAAGCGTCCTCGCCTAGCTTGGAGCGCGTTGACACTGCCATATGAGAGGGGAGGCTTTGGGGTCCCGGACTTCTACCTCTATTACCTGGTTGCCCAGTGCTCGTATGCCCACTCCTAGTTCCACCCGGACGCCAGGATCCAACACTTGAAACCTGAAGCTGACGCCGCACTCCCTGTGTCTCTGAACAATCTACTCCCTAAGGGCCTTCCTCGCGATCCACATGACATACTTCCTCTTACCACCACGGCTTGGGCCTGGGACAAACTTAGGCGCTTACTGCGGGTTGACACTTTGTACTCACATGCCCTCCCACTACCCAACCCTCATTGGCTCCCCATAACTGGCGAAACGTTGATCTGTCGTACACTAGCTAAATACCAACTGACTACGATCGGTGACTTGTTCCCCGACGGCCACGCGCTTTCCGTTTCCGAGGACCCTCGCTTCTCGGAACGCACCTTCATGGACACCTTTGTGTTTGCTAGAATCAAGGCCTTGATGCGTTCCACGTTCCACACCTTCCCGTTGCCACCGGACGACACTTTAGCACTCACTTCCATTATCCAGAATACTTTGGAGGCCCATGTGGTGTCCAAACTTTACAAATTATGCTTATCCTCACTCCCATCATCGGATGAGGCGGTTTGTGCCGCTTGGGAAGCGGATCTGGGTACCCAAATCTCTGACAATCAATGGGACGCATGTTGTGCCACGACCAGGGAGGTATCGATGAATAACAGACACAAGCTAATTCATTTCAAATTCCTTCGTCGACTATACCACACCCCAGCGATGGCCAACAGAATCGACCCTGCGCGCCCCCACACCTGCCCTAAATGCAACGCCCCACAGGCGGACTTTGCCCATCTGTCCTGGACATGCCCGAAACTCCACACCTTTTGGGTTGCTATACATGATACACTGGGTGAGATTTTGGGCCTACCATTGGCTGTCTTACCAGAGATCGCCCTGATGGGCTATATGTCCGACTTTCCCCGAAAGATACGTAAATTGGCATTGATCTGCTTCCTTCTGGCCAAGAGGGAGGTAGCACTGCACTGGTGCGCGAGACGGGCTCCCACAGTTGCCGCTTGGCTGCGCAGTGTGGCTTATTGCAATATCAATAGTGTGGAATATTCTGACCAACTCCCAGCAACCTCCCGCCCCACGGACATATGGGTCCCATATCGCCAATACATTGCGGGGAAGACGAAGGAAACTTCATCTCAGTCCTTACACCCCAACTTACCTACTGGGGTGGGCTAGGCCTCAGAAACCCCACTCTGCACTCCATCAGTTAAGGCCTCTGCCACGACACGCTGCTCCCTTGCGACGTGGGGCTGGAACATCCCTTTTTCTTGTTGATGCACCCTACTCTTGGCCCCCCTGGCATGTTGGCGCTCTGTGGCCTTTGGGTTTTACTCCTGTTCCTTCTGGGTAGGATGATTAAGTGTTTGCTGTTATGGTAATATGGTCATTGTCTGCGATGCCTCCTAATGTGATACGGAACGGACTATTGTGCTGGTCTCGCACTCTGTTCCTTCTGCATGATATCTCCCCCTTTTTTTTTTTTTTTTTTTACTTTTTTTTTTTTAAACTTTTGGATTATTGTTTCTGTTTGCTTTGCATTTCAGTTGCTTATCAGAAAATTGTCCTATTGTGACATTGGTTATGCTACACGGTGCGACCTAACTGTTTCTTACCTAGCGTCACGTTTCTGTTCCTGGAACTGTATTGATTATGCATGATTGGACGCTATGATCGAACTCTGTCTGTTGTATTACTATGGTTTGCACCAGGTTGCTCTAATAAAGTGTTTTTAAAAAAAAGCATGTTTTTATTGTTGAGGAACACAATCAGAGGACAGGGAGAGATTGGTTACTTTACCAACAGCTGGTTGGATAATCTCACAGCTTTGCTCCAAAAGAAAGCGAGAGAGTAAATCCAGTGGAGAGTCCAATTTCGCTCTAGAACACAGAGAGGTTAACTCAGTAGCGGTAATTGGTCCAAATTGCTCTAGCTTTACATTCATGGCAGGCACATCAGTCCACAACTCCCACCATGAGTGACATCTTGCTTCTATGGAGAAAGTACTATAGATTGTGTCTATTTTTTCCGCTAAAAAGTATGCCACCGAATGACTGCTCTCTTCAGAGGGCAAGGAAGCAGGCAAAACCGTGGGTAGTGAAGTGAGACTTTTTACTATCTGAAAGCTTTCACGTGAAAAACTATTGGCAGCTGGAATCCTCTGTGCAAATTTTGCACGCTTAGACTTGAGACATAAGCTGATGGTACGCTTTAAACGCTGTCTTCTAATTCAACTAACAGCCTGGGTCATAGATTTTTCACCAGTGGTGCTCCAGTCTGTTGCACATATTTTATGCAGCCAAGATGTTATCATTTGCCCACCCAGGGAGGGCTTTTGTCTCGACAGTGTTTGTTTGACCAGAGGAGCAAACTGGTCCAGAGCTTATTTTAGCCACCTATCCAGTTGAGTGCTGGCCTTGTTTACATTATGGTCCATGCATCTAGGACATGTATCTAAGCACCACTGTACAGTATAACAAACTTCTTCAGAATGGTTTGTTTCACGCATATTTGTTAAATGAGCTGGTTTCCCTTTCCTAATTCAACTGGAAAAAAGTTCCACATGAACAGGCCATATTAATAAAAACCCTCCAACTGGCTTTTGTCCTAAAAGCAATTTAAGAGAATCACCTTATGGGCTAAGGCTAGGGTTTTAAAATGTTGCCAACGGGAGGCCAATATATACTGTGCAATGTAGGAGAAATGTGGAAACATTTTAGCAAAGGGGTTAATGCCAGGCTGCTGTAATCTTCAGAACTTTTTTTTGGTGAGATTGGATTTGGAAGTGCCCGGGAACAAGTTGCCATAATCGACTGAGGCGCAAGTGATCACGATGGCTAACTTACCTCTATCTAAGAGGCCAATTAGGATGGCGGTGAATCCGCATCCTCCGGGCCAGCGGAAGCCACCGCTGGCCTGGAGAATGCGGATTCACCGCCGCGGCCACAGACATCACCCACCGCCAGATAAGGATGGCGGTGGGATTGCGGTGGGACCAGCGGCGGACGGCAGGTCCGTCTGCCGCTGATCCACAGAGTGTGGAGGGCTATTTGGTGGCGGTGTCTGCAAGACACATTCAGCCAAATTAGGATGTGCATTGACACATGCTTTTCCACGGCAGCTTTTCCGCTGTGGAAAAGCATGTGGTCTTTGGTGTTTGGGAGCCCGTTGCAGGCCCCCAGGGTGTCGGGGTGGGGGTGCACATGGGGGGTACCTATGGTACCCCCCAGCATTTACATGCACAAACCGGCAGGCACCGCGCGGTGCATGCCGCTTTGTGCATGTAAATGTTAAACATGCATTTTTAACCTTGCGGCTGGTGCTGCTTCAAGCAGCACCCGCCGCCAGGTTAACGATACAGGATGTGACCGCCAGGGTGGCGGTCACATCCTAATTGCACCGGAGGGACCGCCACTACCCCTGCGGATGGTCCCTCCACCTCGGAGGTGGCGGACGGACGCAGGTCCGTCCGCCATCCTAATAGGCCCCTTAATCTGCCATGTACGTCTGTGGTTTTGTATAGCGCTAACATAGTCGACAAGTGAGCTGACCGCTGTACATTGTCTAGGGCATGCATACAAAGAGTGAGAGGAGAGGCAGCTGGTTAATGGACTGTTACTGCATTTTGATATAGTGTTCTTTCAAGAGATGTGTCTACACCCTTTCCTAAATTGGAGCAGCATTATGGCGGCCCTTGTGAATATGAGGATGTTGTTACCGATCCTGCCTTTGTTTTTTATACTTTTTTCATTGAGGATTAGGTTTGTATCCAATGTATGCGCCTGGGGGCATATTATCAAGCCCAATTTCGCTACTCTAGCTGCAGTTTTCCGCCAAAAAGCGGAGTTGTTTTCCTCTCAATTATTAAGAACACACTAACACGTGTTTCCTTGAGTTAGCAGCCCTTTTTATTACACTTTGCATGTCAGCAATTATTATCGCTAATGACATGCAAAGTGGGTGTACCATAGCAAAACTAAATGGAAAACACTTGCTAAATCTGCATCGCCATATTAACAAGGCTGCCCCTGAATCCGCGATGCGAGAGGAAAAGGCGCGCTAAGCCCCTTTATCGCAGGATTTAACTCCTGCATAAATTCTGACCTAGCCATCTCTTCCATGGGAGGTGGATTGATGGGCTAAGTCCACCATGGCCTATCAGCAAGGATTTCCCTATTGCTGATGTAATATCGCTTGATTTCCTGCGATAATCCTGCATTTTGCCGCTATTGCTGGATTTTATATCACCAATGCGCAAAGCGTTGTTAATACAGCGCTATCATGGCAATGAAATCCAGCAATAGCCAACAATAGGAAAAAAACGCAAAGCATGTTTAGCGATAATTATCACTACGTGTTGTTAATATGCCCCAAGTGCTTTAACATTCAGCCAAAATGTGAGTTAAGGCAGGTTCTTCTTAATAACTTAACGTAGCAATTTGAGAGGAAAATATCTTCTCTTGAATAGGATCCTGTGACACTTGAAAACCTGGGTGGGTTTCATCCACATAACACTGAAACCCTGATTCTGAAAACAACGTGTGGAGTGAGAACAGTAAAGCGGAGAGTCCGGCCCCAATGATCCACAGGGCTTAGCTGTACCATCGAACACCATTAGTCTCTCCCTACATTCATGACTTTGATCAGCTGCACCTCCAACACCTTCCACTCTCTATGAAAGAGAGGCTTGCTTTTGAGGGTGTCAAACACCACCAACATATCCAGTATTATTAGAAAGTCTCTATTCACACATATGTTCAGAAGAGTCTTCTGCATGTCCCTATACCTTTAATACCATGGATGAAGGATTGCCTACCCCTCAGTAAAACGCATTGTTCACTGTCATACTGTAATTGCACTGTCGCCTCTTTCTCCATGATTTTTAATAGCACATATGGCACATTAGATATAGGGCGATATTTTTCGGATCAATAGATCCACAGACGGCTTTTCAATTAAGGAGCCTAACGCACTTTTTTGTATGGCATTTCCCTGGATCGAAGTAAACACTTCACTAGTTCAATTACACGCAGCGGCTGCTCATCACATCCTTCCCAAATAAGCCCTCAAATCAATATTGTCATCATTATTGCCACAGCATCTAAACTGCGAGTCTGTTGGTAAATGTTGCATTTGAACAAATATAGTCAACTTTGTTCCGATCCAATCTGACCGCAATAAAAACGCAGTAAAACTTTATGTAATAAAAGAACATTTCGTTTTGGCGCTTCGTCTCTTCTTTCTGCTCCCCTTCCCTTGCAATATTGACAGACCCTGAACATTTGTTGTGTCCCCATGCGAGACCGTCGCTGTCTGTTCTTATAACAGCAGGACAGAAGGTTAGAAGCCTGGAACAGCTTGAAGTTTCAGTATCTCAACAGGTGCTAAGCAGAGAGTCAAGGAAAGCGTCAGGCTCCCTCATCCTGCAGTCCCAAATGTGTCACCACATTCATTGCAGTGTGCAAAATGTGACAATGCAAAATCAATCACGTATGCATAAATGATGCTCTACTGACAGTATTTGTATAATCACATTCATGTTGCAATACACCTTGCAGGGATCTGACAAAGTGGTGAGATGAGAACTACAATACAGATAACTATTGCTAGTAAATATTTTATGAAAAATGGTAATGGATGCTTATTAATATTATTGTTAGCTGTTGACTTCGGAGCTGGGGATCACGGTTAGAGTCAGTACAACATCCTGTGAATCTGGGCAAATCACTTAACCTCCCTCTGCCCATGGACAGCCCCTGGATACCCTCACTGGTGACAAGCTGCACTATACATATCTTTACAAACTTTAACTCTAACTCTATTATTATTATTCTTAATAGTAGTAGTAGTTGTAGTAGTAATAGCAGAAGTTGTTGTAGTAGTAGAAGTAGTTGTACTAATAATAATAGTAGTAGTAGTATATAATTACTATTATCAACTGTAGCCCTGATTCACAAACTGCACTTTGCAGTACATTTTGTACAAAATATACAATAACATACTATTCCCAAACCTACATGCAGAGGTTACACCTCCACTTCTCCTGTCTTTTTATCTGCAGAGACCTTTTACCCGATTCAGAGTCACATGTAAGTATTTGTTTTACTATCAATGTGGGAGGGGTGGGGGATTGGCTTGAAAAAGCTGCCTACTTACTACTAATGGAGAGGGGCACAGGAAGGAGGGCTTTAGAGAGGGTCAGGGAGGAGTTTAGAGAGGAACGTCCCCACCCTTAAAAAAAGTAAGCCCATTGATATTCACAAATAGCACTTCTAAAGTTAATACTGCCCAAATAAATTCAATAGTACGTCAGGCACAGTGCAAGGCCAGACACTGATACAGCAAAACCCTCTCTTCGACAAAAAAAATGAAGGAGGGGACTTAAAAACACTGGAAATTATGAAAAATGAAATGCATTTTGTTAAATGATTTAATATATGCTGACTTTTGAATTAATGTATTTATTAATTTATTATAGTAACTGGATTTAGAGGGTTCCCTATGACAATGTTGGCATCTCACAGGCAACACTCAAAACACAGAATTAACTTAATATTGGAATTGGAAGAGATAGGCTCTATCATGTAATCTGACATGCTTCATCATTTGCCACCTTGTCCCACCCTGGTGAGATGATACTACCAGACGGGACTCAATCTCTGAGGGCGGTAAGCTGAGGGAAATATTATTTTTCTCTGGATAAAAATCTTGGATCCAGTTTCATGTCAAAAAATACCTTTGGATATACCAGAAAGTATACTCTATTCAAGTGGTATCCCAGGCTTGGGCAAAAGTTACCACAACATGTTTCATCTCTTCTACTAAAGCCTCGGACAGGTCTAGGGCATAATTCAGGGCTAGATATATGTATCCCTAAATGTATTTAATATTAGTGAAGGGTTCAATAAAGCAAGGAAAGAGGACCTAACTCTCTTTAAACAATCACAGGGGGCTAATACCTAGTCAGGGGAAAGAGAAAACAAATAAATAGCAGTGGTAGTAGAAAAAACAGTTGTGGAGCCCACGACGCTCTCAATTTCCATTGCAGTTCAATAATGAGAAAATGCACAATGACAATTCCGCACATTAAAAACAACATTGTAAAATTAGTAACAAACGTGGCGCCAGTGACATAAAAAATACTCATTCATTGCATGCATGCATGCACAGGTGATTAAGACATGTGGGTGGGTGGGTGCCAAACAAAATCCCAGTGTGGATTGTGAAGTCCTTGTTTACCTAGAGCCAAAGGACCGATTGCCTCATGGCCTGTTATGGATGGGCGCCTCCTATAATCACACTCTTATCGGGGAGTTCAAATATTAATACAGGGAAAGAGGAGAGAAGCATAATAGTTCAGGGGACAGTGAGTAAATATACTCATAGTCTGTTCTGGATGGGCCCCTCATATAGTCACTCTCTGATAGGTCTGTTCAAATATTAGCACAGGAAAAGAGGGGAGAAGCATAATAGTACAGGAGACAGTGAGTAAATATAGTATCCCCAGGTGCTTGCTGGAGGCACATAAGAATCTCCTTAAATCCTGCCAAGTTGTCGCAGTGTCCAATGTTTAATGTAGGCACTGCTTCATAATTGTATTAACATTATTTCACTTAGTATGTAAAGGTAGAGCAAGGGCCTAGATCCGAGCATGCCCAAACGAACAACCAACTGGTAACATTGGGTTGGTAGCAATACCTGATAGTATTTAGAGGTAAATGGGCTTCCTATGCTGACCGATCCACCCAATGTCTCAATGATCTGCTGTGTTTGTTAAAAATGAGTCCCACCTGCATTGAAGAGGGATGACTAGGTGATTATAAACACAGGCGTTGGGTAGGTGTGGAATTCTGTCTCCACCCATAGATCTCACCGGTTTAAGATTTCAACCCTCGTCGTAGACACCTGGTTCATAAAATACGGAACTGTGTTTAGTGCAAAAGGTTGAATTGCCCCATTGCAGCCAATGGTGGGGCTGTGCTCCAGCCCAGCCCATGAGGGGCATGGACAATGTGACTGGGAGCAACGCATTCGGCGTGGTCTCATCAGTTGCACGAGCCATGCTACTTAGTATCAGCCAATGGCGGACTTCTATTTATTTCAGGGATTCTGGGAAATGAAGCCTCTTTCTAAAGATTTGATTCGAGGTCATATGGAAAACAGGACGGGACGGTCCTGTGTTGTCAAGGTGGATTATGGGGGGTGTATTAGCCTGATCCCAGGGAAGCCTTTCATTATGATGTGAATGGTAAAACTATTTTACATGGGAGAATGGACATATCTGTAACAGAGTGTTTTTTGTCATATTCAAACAGTAGTGCTGTCATGTCAGTACACATGAGGGTCCTGCTAAGGGCCCAATGTTTATAACAGTATTATTTGAAAAGAAGAAAGAAAACAGGACTGTGGACTGGGTGGAAGTATAGACTATGTCCACTTGGTGAAGCTGAATCTCATCTAATTACACAGGTCTCCCCATGGGATTTCATAAATTATTCCTAGGTTGTCAGTATGGAGGTGGGACACCCAGTGCTGTTTGCATTTCAACAGTGCCTTGCTCATATCTGTATTCCTGTGTTCCAACATCTCAATCACATACCACTCAATGTCATCAGCATTGTGTTGGTGTTCACTAAAGTGTCTAGTCAATTTTGTATTGTCTCTCCTACATCTTATCATGCTTCTGTGTTCAGTAATGTGAACATATATCTTCCTAGTAGTCATAGCAATGTACAGGAGTTTGCAAGGACATTTTAAGACATATGTAACATGAATGGAATTACAGTTAGTCAGGTGTTTCAGCACTCCTGGGTTGGCCAGGCTCAAGTCTACAGACTTGCATTTCATCATAAACTGACACACCCTGCAGCCATCACGGGGTTGGGGGCCTGCTCGGGTGGGAGTATCCCATTGTGTCCTTTGGGTCTCTACCGTTCTTTTCTTGGGGAATGTGTGCACCAGTGTTTCAACTAAATTCTGGCTCCTTTTAAACGAGAACACAGGGTGCGCAATTTTCAAATTCCCAGAGTTTAGAATGCCCCAATGTCTCTTAACTGGTTTTGGGACTGAGTTGGAGATGGGAGTAAATGTTGAAACCAAATAGGACTTGAGTCCCATGGTTTTTATGCGTTTCCAGCAGGGCATCCCTATTGCTGTTCATGGCTCTTTTTCCACGTGTTCTCTGTACTACTCAGTTTCTGTGCATATCTGTCTGAGTCATAAGAATTGACCTATTGGTAATCCTTCTCGTAGTGTTTGGGTTGGAAACTCTGAAACCATATAAAACAGTTTTTATCCATGGGTTTATAGCAAACCTCAGTCTTCAAGATACCCCCCTCAGGATATATCTGCAGGTCCAAGATTGCATTTCCACATCACTCATTCCACGGTGAATCTCAGAAATGGGTCCAAACTAGGTAGATGAGATTACACATACTAGGGCTTGGGAATTAATTATGTGTTGTAAGTGTTTCCCAAGAGGCAGGCATGAGCCTGGTGTAGCTCCTCTTTCGCTCTGTGGTGTTTATAGCAGCTCACATGCAAGCCAGTCCCAATGTTTGCATTAGGGACTGAGATGCATCAACAGAAGAGTGCACCAGTTTAGCTCCATGCCACAGTAATTGGAGGGAAGGTGAGTGAC
This sequence comes from Lissotriton helveticus, assembly GCF_964261635.1. Lineage (NCBI taxonomy): Eukaryota > Metazoa > Chordata > Amphibia > Caudata > Salamandridae > Lissotriton > Lissotriton helveticus. Next base: position 1,718,737,842 of record NC_136059.1, read on the forward strand.
GGTAAGGGAATATTATGCTTTTGCCAACTTCTCTCATGTGCTACTTCAGCCACCTCACTACCCAGCACACCTTTTCCATAGCAGGGCACTCCATCAATGTCCATGCTGCCTATAATGCCAGGAGCTGCTCCACCAATGTGTATGAAGTTTTTTCTAAAAGCTAAAAAGACAGCTTGTCATTAACTCATGTTAATGTGTACTTCAGTACTTGTTGGTACTCTGCCTCCTGCATGCAAAGCCTCCACCATGTCTGTGGAGGTTTTTCTCAATTCAGGAGAAGGCTCTGCAATCAGAGCGCTGATCTCCACTTACCACTACCATCCTGCTGCTTCTTTGCCAAATATTGCCCCCAATACAGCTAAGGGACTTAAGGAGAAGGCCTTCCCTTTTTCTGAAATTGAACTGACCATCATCAGTGAGTGGTTCATAGTTAAGTACCCTTAGCTTAATAACAGACATAATACTAAGCTGAACAATGCAGTTTCGGCCCAAATCTGGAGGGACTATCCCTGAGGGCCTTGAAAGCAGACTGGCAGAACCTCCATGCTCAGGTGAAGAGTTCCAGTTGCAGAGAGATGTTAGTTACCTTTATATTTTTATTTGGCACATTGGTGTATGTACGTTTTGAGACTGCTATTGTGTCATGTGCTCACTTTGGGCTTTTCACAACCTGATTCTCTTTAACATGTCTTTGTGATTTGTCTGAAAGTTAGAATAGTTCACATTTAATAAGATGCATGTGTAGCGCTTGTTTTCTTGGGCTTGCCTACTAATTTTTTTTATTATTATGAAAAGGCTGGCATTATGTAGCTACACCTTACTTCCTAAACAACATACATCTGTGATGTTTAACTTTATACGTTCACACAATTACTAAATAATGTGCTAAGCTTTGAAAGTCAACATATGCATGTAATTTCAAACTCCTTTGCAATAGTTTGTGGTGGCAAAAAAAGTTCCTTGAACATTGTAAGATTTTGTGAACCGAAATTTCGAAATTATGTGATAAATTGTGTTCACATACTTTGCATGGCTGATAAGCCATTCATTTTATATGTTAACAATTGAATGGTCTTCGAATTCACATCATTTTCATATGAAAACATGGGATAGTGAGTAGTTTGATTGCGTGGCAGCATTGAAGGAGGTGATGATGTTAATTGTAGAGGCTTATGGAGCGCTCTCTCAAGTCAACCAGGACTTTATGTGAGAGGTCTGTGGACAGCTACAAACTTTAACAGGTGCCATCAGCCCCTTGACCACAGCTATTATGTCCTGCCTGCTTCAACCAACCCACCCCAACTCCTTTAGTCCAGCCTCCCATTTAATCTTTCCTCACTGTTTCCCCTGCTACTCCTTGTGTTCTTTATTCTGTGAGATATCTGGTCCTGCATCAGGCAGCTAATTTATGCCTGAGTTGCAGTAAGATTTGAATATAACAGTCAAAACAAAATGAGGATGGTCAGTGTCTTTTGCTTCCAAGCTGGGACCCTGCATGCTACCAATCCTCTGGCTGGGGGTCTGGATTCATTATTTACATTCCTACTAAAAGTAGCCAGCAAGCTAAACAAAAATAGACTAGACTGCATATGAGAAGTTTCAGATTTACTACATGAAAGACTCATTTATGGTTGCATGCTAATGGAACTAATAAACTAATTTATAATGACTTGAATACATCTTAATCTACAAAAGTTTTCTTTTTATGCTCTCAGGCTCACAAATTAAATTGCGCCCAACAAGCCAAACCAAAAAAATCATTCTTATGCATTCATATGGAACAACATGGAAACGTGACCTAACATTGAGCCACACAAGCAACTATGTAGAGGAAATGATAATTGGCCATTAGAAAAAAAAGATTTAATTTCAGGGCCAGATACATCAAGCAGTTTTTTCTCGTAAAAGGGCCGATTCACAGAATCAGCCCGTTTGCGGTCTTCAAACCCAATTTTGCGATTCTGTAACCTGTTACCGAATTGCAAAATGAGTTTGCGATTCGCTATTTGGAAGGGGCGTGTTTAGGGCATCTCTCCCATATCGCAAATCCCCACCGTAAGCATGAATGTTTTGTGATTATGAATGCAGTCGCAAAAATTTGCATATTTCTTCCTACTTCAAGTAGAAGGTAAGACATACGCAAATAGGAAGGGGTTCCCAAGGGACCTTTCCCCTTTGTGAATGTTTGTGAAAGCATTTGTAAGAGCACACAGTGGTCCCACCGACCACTGCCTACTCTTAAAAAATGAAGGGAAAACTTTAAATTTTTCTTTTTGTAAAGATTCTCGTTTTCCTTTGAGGAAAACAGGCTGCTTTACAAAAAAATGATTGCTTTATTTAAAAGCAATCACAGACATGGTGGTCTGCTGATATCAGCTGGCCACCATCACTGTGATTTTTGCGATTCCTACCTCATTAATATTCATGAGGTAAGTCATTTGCGACCGCGTAGGAATCGCACAAAGTGTACTGCACCCTTTCTTGCATGACGTTTGGCAATTCCCTAATTGCGAATCTTTGGAATCACAAAACATTTTTTTGATGCATCTGGCCCTTAATTTTTATAATAATGATTGTCTTTCATTCTCTTTGGGCTTCATACATAGTACAATCTTATTAAAGGTAGACAGGAAGCTCAAAAAATAAAATAGACTGCGTATGTAACGTTTCAAAATTACTACATTACCAACTTAGAGACATGTGTGGTCACATGATTATGTAAACCAGTAAACAAACACATAACAAATACAATAGATGAAAAGAAATAAATCACATTAAGTCAGATTGCCACTCTGTAGTTATAGTTAGTATTCCAAAAGATAGGAATTCCTTAAATATTTGCTCCCTTATAAGTAATAACTTTCCACCCATTTGACAAATCACCACAAACTTTTCCAGACCTATAGCTTTTTCTACATTTTGAAATGATATACATTTTTCTGATGAATCGTGAAGGGGGTGCAAAGATAAAAGGAGGTCTAAAAACGTGTTTTTCCACCAATGCATTTTCCATAGACTATTGTTTTTGATGTAGTGCAGAAATGGCTGAATTATACAGTATGGTGCATTGATGATGCTTTTTGGGCTGAGCAGTTAAGTGGGGTAGGTATTTTTGCAGTTATAAGACAATTAAACTTAGTGATATCTGTCACTAGGGTACTTTGGCATGATTTCACAAAGTTTTGTGAAACTACCATGGTACATGACCATAAACGTATTTAAAAATCGATTAACAAATATAAATACTTTTCCCTACCTATTACTACTTTATCAAAGTAGTAATAGGTAGGGACCTACTACTTAACTATATCTAAGACCCCAACACTCAGCACAGCCAAAGTGTAGCAAAAACAATATGGCTACCTTTTTATCCACTGAACATGGCCATTACCTAATTATATACTGGCTTGTCATCGCCATGTACCACGGTATACTGATAAGTTATCACAGTACACCATGGCCCGAAATATAACTAACACCTAGCTGTATTATTGAATTCTGGTATCCTTCCGTCATGCATGGTATTGAAATACCTAAGTCACGTTTAGAAAGCAACCCAAAGCCTCTATATGTGGCCCTGCATTGATTAGTAAAGCTGGAGAAATGCAAGGAAGCACAATTTGCTGTTTTTTGTTACTCTGCACACCATAATCTATATTGCTGCTAAATTGTACATACATACATATGCCATACCACTGTAGCCATTCCACTATAGAGTGGGAACCCTACCAAGTGGGCTAAATTAGGAAACAGCAAGTGTCCGTTCTGCAATGTAGTGGTCGAGTCATATACCCATGTTTTGTTTGGCTGCCCTACCTATTCAGGTCCCAGGAAGGCACTCCTAGTTGCACTATTGCTTTAAGAATATTGTGTACTGTCACTTTGCTGTGTATCACAATAGTAGTAGCCAAGTTCCTTAGCTGGATGTGGATAATTAGTTCACGTACTGTAGATGCTATATGAATATTTGCCATCTTTCATTTATTTGAGAGTTACCGAAAATCCCTATGGCGTTGTTTGCAGTTAAGATGTCTTAGTTATCCATTGTATTAAGGCCTTTAATTAATTGATGTGACACCTTCCTTCTGAAAAAATCTTTTGTAATGCTCTTAACTGGTTCATGTGTTTTGTATGCAATTTTAAGGATTAACATTATGAATGATTGCATTTTTATATTTTTAAGTGTTTGAAAATCCACTGTGTTTTATCTGTGATTAGCTTTAATGACAAAACTACTGAATAAAGCTTTTTGAACATTGCACTATACGATATTTCACTCTATGCCACTCCACATTATGTCGCTCCACTTTAAGAGACTCCATTGTCTGCCACTCCAATCTATGCTATTACACTGTAACGCTTCTGTACACCTCTACGCTCATCACTGTACGCACCTCCATTCTATGCCACTCCAAACTATATTACTCCACTGTACACCATTCAACTGGACCATATTCCACCATATGCTATTCCACTCTTCCCAATTCTACTGTATGCCACTCCACTATAATCTATTCCACTACATGCCACTCCACTCTTCAACGCTTTTACTGTGCGCTATTCCACTGTATTCTACTACACAGTATGCTACTCCACTCTAAGAAACTCCAGTGTATGACACTCCACTCTATGCCACTTCATTGTATGCTATTCGATTAGATGGCACTTCAATGTACTCCACTCCACTGTATGCTATTACACTCTACCCCACACCATGCCAGTCTACACCATTCCATTATACGCCACTCCCCTGCACGCTATTCCACTATATACAATTACACTCTATGCCACTCCACTGTGCAACACTCCACTCTAAGCCACTCAACTCTATGCTCAACTCAACTCTATGCTATTACACGTTATGCAACTCCACTCTTCAATTCTTCACTCTAAGCCACTGCTCTGTATGCCACTATGCTATATGCTTCTCCAGTACATGCTAATCCACTTGACGCCATTCCACTACATGCCGTTACACTCTATGCTACTCCACCGTATGCCACTCCACTGTATGCTCTTCCACTCTGCACCACTCAAGTGCATGCCACTCCAATCTACCCCACTCCATTGTATGCTATTCCATTGGAAGCTACTGTACTGTACGACAATCCCCTGTCTGCTATTACAGTTTATCCCATTATAGTGTATGCCACTACAGTCTACACTACTTTACTGCACGCCACTGCAATGTACGCTACTCCACTATACATTATTCCAGTCTATGCCACTCTACTGTTCACCACTCCACTCCACTCTACTCTATTCCACTGTATCCCACTCTACGCCACTCCACTCCACTTCACTCCCATATATGCTCTTTCAATCTACCCCCCTCCAGAGTACACCAGTCTACACCACTCCATTGTATGCTACTCTACTCTGCACTATTCTACTCTACACTATTCCACTCTACGCTGAAGTGAAGTAGTGTGGCTCACTGGTTAGAGGCGGCAGACCCGAGAGCAGAGGACGGCCCGGGACCAGGGTTCGATTCCCGGCGCGGCAGGTTTCTGGACCAGGGTCAGCGGACTTGATAATTCTCTCGCCTCGGTGCCCACTCTGATCAGCGTTCACACTCGGCAACTCTGGGCATTAGCTTGCCTCATCTTCACTAACGGCCCCACCAGACCGCCGGGGATGCCTGGTCTCACCCTGGAGATACCCATTAAGGGACCATCTCTCAGGGAAGCCAGGAAGGGTTTCGCAGCGGTCGAAGCGCCTTGGGACCCTACGGGTAAGTAGTGCGCTATATAAATGCCTATACATTTACATTTACATTTACGCTATTCTACCCTAAACCACTCCACAGTACTCTACTGTATGACACTCAACTTTTTTCCTCTTTACTGTACATTATTCCACTCTAACCCACTTCACTGTGCACCACTCCACGGTATGCTGTTACATTCTAGACGATTCCACAGTACACCACTTCAGTCTACACCACTTCACTGTACACCATTCCACTATAGGCTACTACACTATATGCTATTACACTTTTCGACACCCCACTGTACGCTACTACACTATATGCTATTACACTCTATGCCACTCCAGTCTATGCTACTCCACTCTATGTTATTCCATTTTATGCCACTCCACTCTGTGGCACTCTGTGCCACTCCACTGTACTCTCCTCCACTCTATACAACTCCACTCTACAAAACTCCATCACACTCAATGCCACTCATCTAGACTCTACTCAACTCTATCCATGTATACTCCACTGTCCAACACTGCCCTCAACTTGCACACTCTAATATAAAACATGCTACCCCACTTCCAACACAGTACGACAGCACTCCACTCTACTGCATGAAACGCCACTCCAAATTATAACAGTTTCCTCGACTTCCACACTATGCCACTCCATACCTTTGCACTCCACCCATACACTCTACTGTAAAACAATCTACTCTACTCTATGACAGTTTCCAACACTGCATGACAGCACTCCACTCTACTCCATGAGGTGCCACTCCAATTTATAACAGTTACCTCGACTTCCACAGTATGCCACTCCACACTTCGGCACTCCACTATAAATATTTCACTCTACGCTATTCCACTGTATGCTACTCCACTTTACGGAAATCCACTCCAAGTCACTACAGAGTACACCGCTCCACTCTATTCTGCTCCATTGTATGACACTCTCCTTGACTATATAATTCAACTCTATGAAAGTATACCACACTTGATGGCACTCTACAACATTCTAATCCACTCTGTCCCCGTAAACTCCACTTCCCAACTCTATACTACACTCTATGCTCATACACTCCAATAAACAACACTCTAATCCACTATAAAACACTTTTCTATACAGCACAGAGCTCCCCTCACCTAATTGCCATGCTACTACACTCCACTTCCTGCTACTCTACGACACAGCAATATATTCTATTGTACTTTACTACACACTACTTTACACTACTTGCCATGTAATGCGACGACAAATCAGGGCAGCCATCTCATTATATCGGAGTTCTGATATAGCATCTCTATATTTGCCAAGGCTCGTACCATAGTAGGGTTTGAATACTGGCAATTCCCTTAGGTTGCTATGTTTCTGCAGGTCGACATACTGGGGCTGAAGGTAGTGGTAAGCAATAGTTCAAGGGTTGGAATGCCCTTTTGAGTCTGTAGAAACCTACCAACTTGCATGTTTTAAGGGTTATCACCAACTCTTTTCTAATCTTCTCCCATATAGAAAAAGGTTGGAAATTTACCTGTGACAGTGGCAGACGTAAAACTTCTTCCAAGGTTGGGAAAAAGTGGTTGGAGGAAAAGTGAACTTGAAACATTCAGATTTTCACATGAGCTCATGCTAAAACGCAGTTCACAAGTATTTTCTAGGAGTACTATTTCTTGGCCTACTTCTGTAAATTCTTGGGAATTCACGGAAACTGTATATATGCATTTAATGCAGGGATATATACCATGGTTACACTTTTGAGACTTTCTTTAATATTTGGGCCTCTATTTAGGCCTGGTGTTAACCATGACCTTTTGTGTTTAATAAAATTCTGTCTCTCTCTCTCTCTCTCTCTCTCTCTCTCTCTCTCTCTCTCTCTCTCTCTCTCTCTTTCTCTTGGTCTATTAGCTGGCTTCACTGTGAGTGACAGTATTCTGCTCTTTTACAAGGAGCATATTGGCACAGAAAGTAGTTTTGTTCATTGTCCGGAACTGCTGTGGCAATGTGTGCTTTTTGAGACCAAAAACAATTTTTTTGCTTTCCAATGCTTGTTAGAATGGTGAGGGCCCAGCAGCTCCCACACCAATAAGGTTTTACAAAAACCATGCCTAAACAAGTCACGCATTGACAATACCAAAAGGCTGCCACCAATTTCAGACCAACTGGCATTGCCAATGCTTCTTTATTTTTGTTTCCCATAATCGTATTTCAAGTGGTTACACTGATTTTACATTATGAACATTTTTTCTGAAATACAAGCATACATCAACATGTTACTAAATTATGCTGCAAAGATATGGTACCTAAAATCTTATAGTAGTTTAGCAAAATGTTTTATTTTCTAATTGCATTTTTTTGGTGAACATTTTATTTTGAAAGCAAAGAATCATCAATCGTGCTTTCAAGATTCTGATAATATTTGCATATAATCAGAGAGCATTCTGGGAACATTATACATAGCCTCCTATTACTAAACTCTGAAAACGTGTCTACACATTTATACTGGAACCACCGTCCATAGTGCAGGCCGAGCTCTCAACAATTACTTTTAGTGCTCACCCTAATAATAAAGTCTTTGCATTAATAAACCATGAATACAAGTTTTAACAGTTGTAATATATGGTCACTCAAATTACCTTAATTGTAGACAATGCCCTACCCGCAAAGTTGCTGCTAGACGGAGAGATGACTGAAATGACTTCTGCATACCGATTCGTTCACATATGACAGAGATCGACCTGACATGCCATCCATTTAAATTTGACTAGCACATTAGGCCACATCAACTAGGAACAGGAGCTCAGTGAGCCCTCCTCATCTCATTTCTCAGCGACAAGTATTTAGCTAACCAATTTAGGTGCTCTGCTACAGTCCTGATGAAGACCCCTCCCTACGGTTGGACTCACCTAGATTAATTACTTGGGGTTGAAACGTCGACACACACACACATGAGTACAAGCAAGGACAATTTGAAAAGAATGTTCAGTGTCCACGTTGAGCTATGTGCATTTGGAACATATACCCTAATGTTTAGCGCGGATTGATACTACAACGGTTATGTGATGAAAACATATCACACCACCCTCTCCGTGTCCACAACCCTCACTAACCCTCAATAACCACCCACTCCTTTCCTCCCCCCTTTTTTCTCCAAACCTGAGCACCACTCTGTAAATATTTGTATATATTTGATCAATATCTCATAAAAATTGATGCAAGAAATGGCACAATAAATCTGAGAATATATCCTCAGGAATCATTTTGTTTTGGATGTGATTTAACTAATAATGTCCTATGCTACCTGACCACTTTCCTCTGTACTGGAGGAGACTGAAGTGGGCAGGGATCTTAGCGAGAAGGGGAGGAGGATTAAGATTGGTGAGAAAAGATGAGGCAGAGAGATAGAAATGATCAGAAAGAGACGTGAAGAAAGTAAAGGAGGAAGGAAAGGGTTAGCACGTAAATGGAGGGGCTGGGGAATCAGTGGAGAGTAAAGAAGAGAAAATTAATGGAGAGAGTAGATATTAACGAAAAACACAGAGAGGGGAAATTAAGGACACCTATCGGTGAATGGTAGCTGGTGAAGGGAAGTGTTCAAGGAAGGCTGGAGGGAGGAGGGGAACCCAAGGGTGAATGGACTGGGAGGGAAAATGAATTTGAGGAGAAAAGAGGACAGATAAAAAGGAGGGGGAAAAGATTTCAGGGATGTAAAGGTGAGGCTGAGCCTGAAGATAACCATATACAATTCGGAAAGGTGACATCATGTGTGTGGGGGAGGGATTAAGAGTAGGAGGGGTTAGTTTTTTAAGATGTATTAGTGGAGAGGAGTTATCATGCTAATGGTTCCAGACCACTTACTTACTACATACTTGTCCCAATAAAGTATTCCTGCCAATGGCATTTATTGTGTGCCAACTCCTGCCACAGGGAATGAGGAGCAGAAAGGGACAACAGGGAGAGAACAGGGAGGGAGTGCATGGACGAAAGGGAGACAGCAGGGAGTGAGTGCATGGATGGAAGGGAGAGAGCAGGGAGGGAGTGCATGGACGGAAGGTAAAAAGTAGGGAGGGAGTGCATGGATGGAAGGGAGAGAGCAGGGAGGGAGTGCAAGGATGGAAAGGAGAGAGCAGGGAGGGAGTGCATGGATGGGAGGAAGTGCATGGATGGAAGGGAGAGAGCAGGGAGGGCGTGCATGGATAGAAGGAAGAGAGCAGGGAAGGAGTGCATGAATAAGAGGGAGAATTCAAAGGAGATGAAGAGTGGAGCAGGGGTGTTTGATGAATGCAGGGAGGATAAAACAGTATTTATTCAAATGGGAGATCGAGAAAAAGGAGGGACAGCTAAAGGCAGAAAAAAACATGGGATATGAGAAAGATGTGGAAGAATGGATAGAAGAGGCTTGTGCAGCAAGGGTGAGGCTTATTATTTTCCACAAATTTGATGAGGATTTGATCTAAAAAGCTTACTGTTGTTGCCGGGGGGAGTCGAAAGTAATATCGGACCACATCCATTGAAAAAAAAAACTAAAAATTAGCATTGGGCCTGAGGCCGGCCTGACACTTAGCAACAGTACCGAGTCACTCGGGGCAAAGCTGGACACCACTGAGGGGTAATTGATCCGTGACAAGAGGTGGGACCTCATTGCCAGTCCTCTCTGCCCCAAGTTTATCAAGTTTCAAGTTTCAAGTGTATTTTATTTTTATTTGCTTTGGTACTCTACTGAGGACCACAAATAATTTAAGCATAATATTCGATTTTTTACACCATTTAAAATTTCTTGTGCTAATACAAAGTTAAAAAAGGTTTTAAAAACGTATAAAAATTATGACAGACAAGTTCATTTGGCGGAAATTTACATAACGTAATGAGTTCCTTGCTGAGTTAATCCTACATTTGACGTATATGGATTGCAGAAACCTCTTCCTTGCTATTACCACCTTTGGATTTGGGCATACAAACATTAGGTGCTCTACGTCCTGCTCTCCGCCATTACACAAGTTGCATATGGAGCTTTCATTTAGGTGCCATTTAGATGTTACAGTTTTGACCGGTAATATACCGAACCGGAGCAGAACAATCGCTCTCCTAACACTATGATTTAAGTTGAATGCGATATACTGCTGAATTTTCTTATATGTTATAGTTTCAATAAAATTCTTATATACAGATAGCTTAGAGGAGTGCGAAAAGTCAAGATCAAAACTCAGTCTTGGAGTGAAATGTTTCAAAAAGAGCTTCAGCTCAGCTGGTGTCCAAGCTAGAAGCAAACTGGTGTTAGTCTCTGCTAGCTTAAAGGCTACTGACATGTTCTTACTAAAAACATTTTTGGATGAGTCACAATCAAAAGTTTCTGTTTTGAACGAAGATCGAAGAGTTCCTTCCTCCGCATGCAGGAGATTATGCGCCCACCTGATGACGTTAGCAATCCCTCGAGAATAGGCGCTGTTTAGTGAAAACCCGAGGCGGAGAGCTTGTACTGGAACAGCCTGTGACACCTTCATTAATCTCCGTAGTATTTTCCCTTCTTTCAAGTCTAAAAAGTTCCATTGGTTTATAGGGATATATTCCAAGGCATATGATGGTACTGGCGGTGTCTTGTCACTATATACCTTAAGCAAGGCAGAGAAATGCCTGTGTCCTGACGCTGCGTAAAACCTTGAGAGAGCTCCCGCATGTACTTCAGATTTCCTGGTCAAGTTCACAGTATGTGGCCGATTTTGTAGAGTCTTGGTGAAGATTCTGCCTAGATAGGTGTATTCGGATATATGACGTTACAACGCGTTCTTTTACCACGCAGACCATTACCACGCATTTTTTACAACGCAGGACCCTTTACCACGCATACCATTACAACGCTGGTATTTACAACGCAGGTACTATTACAACGCATACCATTACAACGTAAGTATAGGTAAGTAAATAATATGATAACATAATTATTAATAATATTTTTTTTAATTAATAAATTATTATTTTAATATTTAATATTTTAATTATTTATATTAATATTTATTTATTAATTTTTAAATATATATGTTAAAAATACCCCTGTACCCCAAAACCCAAACCCAGCCCTAAAACCTAAAAATACCCCTGAACCCCAAAACCCAAACCCAGCCCTGAACCCTAAAAATACCCCTGTACCCCAAAAACTGAAAACTGACCCTGAACCCTAAAAATACCCCTGTACCCCAAAAACTGAAAACTGACCCTGAACCCTAAAAATACCCCTTTGCCCAAAAACTGAAAACTGACCCTGAACCCTAAAAATACCCCTTTACCCAAAAACTGAAAACTGACCCTGAACCCTAAAAATACCCCTTTACCCAAAAACTGAAAACTGACCCTGAACCCTAAAAATACCCCTTTACCCAAAAACTGAAAACTGACCCTGAACCCTAAAAATACCCATTTACCCAAAACCCAAACCTAAAATATTTTAAATAAAATTATATACTTACCAATACTTACGTTGTAATGGTATGCGTTGTAAAAGTACCTGCGTTGTAAATACCAGCGTTGTAATGGTATGCGTGGTAAAGGGTCCTGCGTTGTAAAAGTTGCGTGGTAAAGGTAGGTCGTGGTAAAAGTTGCGTGGTAAAGGTTGTATACCATTTACCTCATCCACCTTTTCTCTCCCAAGGGTCCAGTTGTATTTTGTGCTCTTTTTCTTTCCTGAAAATGAAACTATTTTTGTTTTAGTGATGTTAGGGATTAAGTAATTTTCTTCTGCGTATTTATTCAGTGCCTGGAGATTGCTTTGTAGGCCAAATGGAGTTAGATCTAAAATGATAATATCGTCTGCATATCACAACGTATGTATATTGTGGGAGGCTACTTTTGGTGGAAAATTGCGTACTTGCTGGAGAAATTGAGGCATATCACTGAGATAAAGTGAAAACAATAGGGGAGCGAGAAGGCATCCTTGTTTAAGGCCATTAGGGGTCGAGATAGGGCTAGATAAGCCCTTTTCTCTCCCCATTTGAAATTGACACCACAGGTGTCTGTATGCAGTGATATTAATATTCGTAGTAGCTGATCAGGGATACCCATTTTACTAAGTTTTTCCCAGAGTATTCTCCTGTCCACTCTATCAAACGCAGTTGAAAAATCGATAAAAGCTGCGTAGACAACCTGAGATTTGATTGACACATATTTGTCTAGGATGGTTTGCAGCATGGCGATATTGTCCGTGACTGAGTGTTTTGGTCTAAAACCTGCCTGATATTGAGGGATCAGTCCAGATGAAAAGGCCCCGTTTTTATGTTGATCCAAGACTTCTGCCGTGAAGATCTTTCCTGTGGCATCCGGAAGAGCGATTTGTCTGTAATTACCAGGTTGGAGTCTTGATCCCTTTTAGATATAGGTATGATGATGCTCCCTTTCCACGACTTCGGGATTTCCCCAGTACTAGGAATGTAATTGAAGAGGGGGGGATAGCATCCTACTCCATCCTTTAGGGTCGGACTGGAGGACCATGATTGGAATTTGGTCAAGGCCAGTTGCTCCTGTTGATCTCGCCTTTCTCGCCTTTCTTATATGTATCTCAATAGCAAAGGGGGTTGATGCTCCACTATTTAAGGATTCAATTTCTGTATTACTAGAAAAAGTATAGGCCATTTCTGAGGTGGAGTTTAATTTGTATAGGTTAGCGAGATAGATTTCCCATTCATTTGGGGGCACCGGAATAGTTTGTAATTTTTTTTTCGTGCCCGTTTCTTTGGAGATTATGGTCCAGTAGGCACGTTGGTTGTTCTGCTTTGCTGCTATCTGCAGATCCACCCAGTTTTTATCTCAGGTTATTCTCTTGTGTTTTTCTTTTTCACTCCTACGTTGGTTCTTTAGTTTATTAATTTCTAATTGTCTAGACGATGAACCTCCTAAGAACTGTGCTCTTATCAGTTTATTTAGAAGCTTTGTACTAGTAACTAGTTTTGGATTTTTGTTTTGAATCTTTGTAGATCTCGGTTGCATCAACTCATACTGCAATTTTTGCGTTAGTTTTTTTATGATCGTTTTGAAATTCGTTATTGGGTTTGTAGAATGCGTTGTTTGAAGAAACTGGTTAGTATCAATTATGGTAGTAATCTTATTGAGTGTCGCTGAATTCCAATGAATCCGCCTTAGTTTTTGGTTTACCATGACTGTGCTATATTTGGCTGGTTGGACATAGATGTATTTTCCATTCTGTGGATAACTGTAGGATGGCATGATAGCCGCCATGGACAAAGTTAATTTTAAGTTGTAAAGCGGACCCAAACAGATCAAAACTACATATCATATAATCCAGAATTGAGGAGCTATTATTTCCCTGTCTCGTGTTTGAGGCGGGAATGTCCCCTTCCACATTCCCATTTAATATGGCACCATTTAACGTTTGGAGCGATGCTAGTAGAATTTTTCCTCTTTTATCCGCCTTATTCCATATAGGAAATAACGGTGTGGAAATTTCCAGTGCCTCTTCTTTATACCATTTGGTCCATTTTAATATTTACTCGTTGGATAATTTTCCGTTAAGGTCACCCATGATGAGAAACGATGGATAGTCTTGACTTTCTATTATTTGTTCGATGTCATCTAGGATCTCTATTAGCATTCCATCCATTTTTGCTCCTGGAGGGATGTATACATTAAAAATTAGTAAGTTTTTTAAAAAATCGAAGGGGTTTGTCCTGCACTTAATCTTAATACATTGGTAGTTATAAGATTTCGTTGGGATTATTTCTTGGGCCCAGTTATACTCTACACTTAATAAGATTGCTATCCCACCCTTCGCATTCCCCCGTTCGACCCGCAAAGCACGGATGTCATATATGAAATATCCCTCCAGAATGAAATTTTGTGTAGTCCATGTTTCTTGTAGGGCCACAATAGCGGGTGAGTTTTTTTACTAATTCTGCCATTTTTTCTTTATTTTTTCCCGCTATATTCCATGAGGAAATCACTAGACCTGGGCTAAACAGAAGATTTAGTGTCCTTAGTTTGCTTATTGCTGTTCAGTGTCTCAGATATCCAATCTCATGACTGATCCCTCAGTGTTGTTTCCTTGCTGAGGATGCTTTTACTCCAAATTTCCCTTTCGCCATTCTTTATGGAGACAAATATATTTGCTGCAGGGCAGTCTAAGGGATAGATCTTTTTATTTGTGGGTTGGTACGTTTTTTGAGATCCTTCAAGCGGATACATCATATTGTGGACTTCGTTTTTTAATACTGGGGTCAGGTCATAACCACATTTGTGGAGAATCTCACTCTCCTTTAGAATAATTCCTGGTAGGGTTGGAGACCAGAATTCCACAATTGCAGTTTTTGTAGTAGTTTTGTCCGGAAACATGGCTAGTTTGATTTCATTTCGCGCTAGATGTTGTAGCGGCTGGATCTGTTGCAGTGAGTTAATAACTCGACCGCGGTTGAGTGGAGCTTCATCAGTAGGGAATAACTCTGTGATTTGTAAGTAGTTGGATCTAATCTCCTCTTCTTGTGATCCTTTTCTCTGTGATTCTGAATGTCTTTTTAGTGTCCCTCTTGATGTTGGACTTGCCGGGCCATGTATGAAAGTGGTAGCCTTTGGGTTTAATGTGGACTGTTGATAGAGATTTTTGTTGTCGGTTTTTACCGGTGTCTTCTGGTGCTTTATACTCGGTATCAGGAGCAGTGCTGGTCTTCCTTCATGATCTGATGAAGCGTTAGGTAGGGGAGTCGTATTCTGAAATGTGATTTTAGTAGCCTTCTTCCTCTTGAATCTTCTTATCGCCTTTCTCTTTTTTATCTTTCTTCGCCATTGGATCTTTTTTATGTTTTCCAAGTCCTGTGTATCCTCACTAGTCGAACCAGTGTCACCGTTTATTTCAAGGTCAGGTATTACAGGGCTGGTTATGTTAAATTTAGTTTTGCTTTTTGTAAAAATTGGGTAGTAAGTTACAGATTGTTGGTGTGGTTCTAAGTTAGTTTCCTCTTTAAAAAGTTTTCTGAGGGAATATGCGATGATGTCTCCCTGCTTTCCCACACTTTCACCAGATGATTTCTTTCCGGTATGTGTTGCAATTTCTTTTTTCTGGGGAAGTGGCACATTATCTGGTTTGGTTTTTAACTCATCACCCATTACCTTTTGACATTTGCTACAAGTTCCTAATGTTTTAATTGTTTTTGTTGACCAGATTTGTTCTTTCTTCTTTTTTTCCTCGACCAGAACTTTTAAGATTCCTATTTGTACGTCAAGCGTTTGATCAGAATTTTCCAATATGTTGCCTAGATGGTTAAGAACTGATTCCAGAATATTTTGTAAAATAAACAGTGACTTGGAAACTGGAGTGTAATTTTTGTTCGAGCTGGTGGTTTTAAAGATAGAGAGATCTGGCGAATTTTCGAGGTGACCTTCTATATCCATTGGTTTTTGTGGTGTACTGTTCTGTATGTTGTCGGTCCCCCTTTGGGGTCCCATTTGAGATATTTCGTGCTTGGTGTTAATATCTGGGCACATCGTGTTACAATCGAAAGACCGTTGTATTTTAGAAAGATCCAATCCTATTGATCCGGTTGCCATTAGATCTGAAGTAGAGTCCACCTGGTTAGTTAGGATATTTTTTTGGACTGCCTCAGGAGTTATTTGGGTTTGATCTTGAGTTTGGTATATTGCGCCTTTTCCATCCTCAGTAAAACCTACTGTTTCCAGATTTATTTGATCTTTTAATATTTGCTCCTGGTCATCTGAGTTTGCTTTTGCGAAGTACTTTCTAAACCCAAGGGTTGCTATTGGCTTTCCATTTCTTACCGCCTTGTTGGTACTCTTTCTAATTGCCTCATCCGTTCCCATTCTTTTCATGAAGTTGGTTCTAGATTTAAGTTTCTTATAAGCCATTACGGTGAAGTGGGTCAGTTGGAGATGACAAGTTGTTGACCAGGGGTCCCAGCAGGGCATATTCTCTATGTGTTTCCCCCTTCTGTTTCCTGCTTTTAACCCGCGATAGAGGTGTCACTCGGGCCTGCTTCCAGCGTACACAATCGGGAAACTAGACTTCGGGGTCAGTGCCCGGCGCGCCGCTCATGCAATGCCAGCACTGGCACCCAGTTCCAATTCCCCAAGTTCGTTCCTTGTAGGTTTATGCAGTTCTAGAAGGCTGCTGTGGACTCCTCACCTCTCTCACTAAGACCAGGGAGACTCATATAAAAGATTTCTGGGTTGTGCGAGGGGATCTTAGGCTTCAGTACCACTTACAGCGACTACCATGTCCTAAGTACTCTCCCTGCTCCAACCTCTCCCAGGTACCAAAATATGGTTCACGGCTCTTACTGCGTCCCGATAGCTCTATCTGCCCCAGCCGGTCTGATGGCTCCGCGTCCCAGGGATCCTCAGCTTCCTCCAGGCGACTGCTCGCAACTCCAGGAGCATCCGGGTGGGGCTCGCGTAGCTTCCAGCTACCCCGGGGAATCCCTCACTGCAGCCCTGCCACGTCAGGGGACTGTCCACTGCTTTTTCTGGTTCAGTCTCCCCGGACGCCGCATGCGGCACCTTCCGCCTTCGTGGGGGCTCTCAGGGCACTTTTCACGGCTCTCGACCACGTCCTGAGAGGTGTCACGCCTCTCGCGGCTGCAGCATAGCCTGCGGCGCCCACAGCACCCGGTCTAGGTCTTACGGTTCTCACGGTTCTCGCAGCTGCGGTTTGTGACACACTCCAAAGCCTGCCGCGAGGCCCACCGCGTCCGGGGGGGCTCTCACGGCCCTGGCTGTTCCGGAGATGCCACTCTTAGCGCCCGGGGTACTCTCGGCGTCTTTTCAGCATTTCCGCGTTTCTCCTTCTTGCTCCTTCTTGCTCGGATTCTGCGTCTCGCCTTCCTGCTCGGTTACGCCGCAACAGCCTCTCTGCCCCAAAACATGTATTTCCTGCATGTCTGTTCAAAGAAAGGGTTAGGTTTCATATCTGCGAGGAGCAGCGCTGTGATGTATCCTGCCAGCTCTTCCATCACCGCATCCTCCCCACCCCCTCGGCCCCCCATGGGCCTCTTTTCATAGTCAGGACACATTCACTCGAAGCAAGTCTGGGCTGCACACCACAAAATAAACTAGCACAACAGGTGAAAGCATCATCGTCCCCTCCAGTTTTGAGAAAGGGGAGGGAGGGTGTCCAGTTACCCAAACTCAGCCTTCCTCAAGGGTAGTAGCAGTGTTTTGAAATGATAATGGACAATTACGAGTGCAATCACAAGAATGAGTGTTTAAGTATGAA
Organism: Lissotriton helveticus; assembly: GCF_964261635.1. Classification (NCBI taxonomy): domain Eukaryota; kingdom Metazoa; phylum Chordata; class Amphibia; order Caudata; family Salamandridae; genus Lissotriton; species Lissotriton helveticus. The sequence goes on from NC_136059.1 coordinate 1,718,755,763, forward strand.
GTGGGGCAGCCCACAAATAAATCAGAAAAGTGGAGGGAAAAAAACGTAGGCCAATGGCTAGATCCATGAATATAACTCGGAGTGCATATGGACTCAACTGCATGTGAAATCTGTAAACAAGCGGCTTTAGAAAAATATTCTCCCCTTGCCCCCAAAAAAACAAACTTGTACATAGGTTTTAAGAGCATTCCCATATATTGTCTCAGCTCTTGTTTGGCTCTCCCTTTTAACTTATTGGCTCGTCCACATCTACCCCACCAGGCAAAGTCCCATTCAATGGTCCAAGCAGGGTTGCAATATCCCATAATCTGGAAAAGTCACAGATTTTTGGTTCCCATTTCAATGTGTTAAACAAGCAACAGAAATTGAAATAAAATGAGGAGTGCAACGTGGAAGCACAGAAAACTAATAGCAAAAAATAACTTTTCCTGTATGTGGTGGTGATGTCAGGAGGCAGCTTGGAGGACTCAGCGCGCACCATGCATGTAGCACGAGCCTTTTGAAAACATGCCGGTCGCTTGGAATCTCTTCAGCGCATGGGTTTCCCCAACAACAAAGGCACACAGGAATGGATGCCTGCTTGTGCCCTGGGGGAACCGTGGAGTGTGTGCTGAAACAGGAACATTCTAGTCGGTCCCTGCTCTTGCCCTAGGGGCACTGTAAAAAGCACACTACATGAGTGGAATGCTGAAGACAAAATTCGTACTGGAAATGGAATGGAGTGTGCGTGGCTGCTCTTCTCCTGGCTATACTCCAGGGGAGTAAGCTTTTAAAACAAGGAACTCATGGCAGCTACCACAATTGCATTTGTGAAGATCTGTTCTGAAGCAGATCTGAAAGTAAATAGAAAACATGAAGGGAGGAGGGGCCATCACACGCTACAGTGTGATGGCCAAACAAAACGATTGCTTAGTGAAATCGCCAGCAAGGGAGCTAAGCCCACAAAGGAGGGACATTCAAGCAAATTAGCCAGTAACAATCCAGCATTTTTAATTGACCCAGATAACAGCCAATGCCAAGTGGTGGGTGTGCCAAACCTCACAGAATAGATAGTAACAGGTCGATCAAGCTTGACCTAAAAAGAGGGGGGGATTATGTGGCTACCCTTCTGGGCCGTTGACAATACAAACACTCACCCCCAGTCAACTGATCTGAGTTTAATCCATCACCGTTCTTTAGCCCACTCCACCACCCCAGTTCAGACATGGCCATATGCAAATCAGTCTGACCCTGTGCCTCATGGGAACAGTCCAGCCCGAACTGCCAAGCCATGTCTTCCCTGGACCGGAATCAAGCTTCCCGGGACTGGTTTCTGGCATTACAGCTGTTTTCAGCCGGGCTTGCTTGAATCCAGTGGCAAAGGTCCATCACCATCTTTGGTTTTGCTTTGTTCGCCATAAGTTGGCTGGGTATGCTCAGACGTGAGTCCCTTGCTCACTTTACCACTGGATTCAAGCAAGCCAAGCTGAAGACGGCAGTAATGCCAGAAACCGGTCCTCGGAAGCTTGTTTCCGGTCCAGGGAAGGCATGGCTTGGCAGTTCGGGTTGGACTGTTCCCATGAGGCACAGGGTCAGACTGATTTGCATATGGCCATGTCTGAACTGGGGTGGCAGAGTGGGCTAAAGAACGGTGATGGATTTAACCCAGATCAGTTGACTGGGGGTGAGTGCTTGTATTGTCAACGCTCCGTCCATCACCACCTTTGGTTTTACTTCATCCTCCAGCCAGTAGTATGCAATGAGGCCAGTTTGCAGAATGGTTGAGAAAGGGGGCGGGGCCTCCGATGAGGTCTCAGCAATCCTAATGTGGGGGACTTACTGGTGGCAACAATAGGGGTTCTTAGCCACCAAGGACCCTCGGTAGTGAAGGGTACTTCATCCCTCATCCAGTAGTGCACAGGAGGCGCATTTTGAGGGTGGTTGAAAAAGGGGGCAAAGCTTCCAACTAGTTGTCAGCAATCCCAGTGTGAGGGAGTTGCAGGTAGCAACAATATGTTAATGTTAATGTTATGGGATTTATAAAGCGCACAAATACCCGGAGGTGTCTTGGCGCTGAGGACATTAGTAAGCCTGCTCAGATGTCTAGTTCTGGAACAGCCAGGTTTTTAGTCCTTTCCTGAAGGATGAGAGGGAGCACGCACTTCTGAGCTCACTCGGAAGAGTTTTCCAGAGTTTAGAATTGCCAAAGCAAAAGCTGCAGCCACCCCAGTGCGATGTTCGTATTCTGGGCACTGTCTGGAGTCTGGTCCCAGTAGAGCAAAGATGTCTGGTCGGTTCATAGCAGGCAAGAAGGTTTTGTAAAATGACAGGACCTGTGTGGTACAGTGCTTTGTAAGCCAGACACAGAGCCTTGAATTTTATCCGTTGTGCTACAGGAAGCCAGTGCAAGTTGTGAATCTCTTTGGATACAGATTTGCACCTAGGGGCATTTGACTGTAGCCGTGCTGCTGTATTTTGTACAATCTGAAGCTTTTGTAAGCACTGCTTCTGAATGTTATATACAGCCCGTTGCAATAATCAAGTTTGGACTGAATCAGTGATGTAACTACAGTTTTTCTGGTGTCCTCAGGAATATAAGAAAGAAGCTTCCTTACTTTCTTGACAAGGAAGTGGGAGGAGGAAACAGTTGCATTTGTGTGCTGGGTAAGTGAAAGTTTGTTGTCCAACCACACTCCCAGGTTCTTAGCCTTCACCGCAGGTTTAGGTGGATCTCCCATCTCTACCAACCACCACAGATTGCCCCAGTTGGGGTGCATACTACCAAAAATCAGGATCTCTGTTTTAGCAGAATTAAGTTTAAGACAGTGTGTACTCATCCATCAGTTAATGGCACACATACAGTTCTGAAATTGCTGGAAAGGGGGTACCTTGTTTTTATATGCAGTCACCACAATCTGAGTGTCGTCGGCGTACGACGTAAGACTGAACCCAATATCCCGGATCAGAGGTGCCAGTTCAGAAACATATACGTTAAATAGAGACGGGCTCAAGGAGGAGCCTTGTGGCACTCCACACAGGAGGGTATAAGGCTTAGAGTAATAAGGCTTAGAGTAATACTATAAAAACCAAAAACCAAAACTATTAATCTCCTATCCTTGAAAAAGGAGGACAGTAGGGCAAATGCTCTGCCAGGGGTTCTTGGCCTCCAAGGGCCCTCAGAAGCCAAGGGGACATTATCCCCAACCAGTAGTGCACCAGGGGGCACGTTTGCAGAGTAAATGAAAAGGGGGACCCACTATGACACTCATGCACACACTCAAACACCCAGTGAGAGTCTAACACATTCACTCAGACATCCACTAAGACACTCATGCGATCACTCATACACTCAATCTCAAAGGTTACAGGTATAAGTTAGGAAATACCATAGAAATTCACCAAATAAACAAAGGTACAGGGACATTGTAGTTAGGAAATAGAATTTAAAAAACTTTGAAGTTCACTGATAAAACCAGTGGTTTTACAGGGACATTATAGTTAGGAAATATATTTAACAGCCATTGAAAAAAACAAAGGTTACAGGGACATTATAGTTAAGCTCAGATTCCCCTTGTACAATACCATTGAAATTCAGCAGTTATAGTTACATGAGCTAACTATAACATGACCCCACAATAAAGTCTTTAGGACCTCATATATTACATCACTCATGATGTGGTCGGTGATATCACTGATGATATCACAAATGGCCTCACTAATTACATCATCCACAGAAACACTCACAAATCTACTCATACCCCATGCAACATCTCATACACCCACCCATACACAAATACAACCACTCACATACCCATTCGCAAACCCATGCGCCCAGTCACTTGTGCAAAGAAAGAGCCACTCACAAACCCACTAACTTATTCACACAGGCACTCACACAACCAGCTGCTCACCCTAATCTTTTTTTTTGTCCTCAACTCACCAAATATGCGTCTGCAATTCTTTAAAAGACGCCCTTCTGACCTGTGCACAACACGGCTGCTGCATTTGCTTCCGGTCTGTACCCTAGACCAAACCTGTCCCATTGTTGGTGGCTTTGTGTAATCATCGGACCAGGAAGGACTATACCATTCCCAGACCTCTACGCCACACTGTAAAGGCTCCTCCATTGTCCAATCGGGCCATTGCAAATGCAGCTTTAACCCAGTCTTCCAGCTTGGGGTGCAAAGGATCTCCCCAGTTCTTACACATTTCCCTCCGTGCTATTAAAACAAGATATAACAATAGACCTCTATGTGTATGCCTCATCTTCGTACTTAATGTACCATCTTCGTCTAAAAAATTTTTTTCTATAAAGAAACCAAAGAAGGCTTCCTCAACTCCCCTCCAGAAAGCAATGAGTCTAGGACACTCATAAAAACTCTGGATGTTATTAGCTTTCATAAGGTTGAATCTTGGCCATTTGGGGTGGAGAGTGGGACAAACTTAGCAATCTATGCAGGGGTATAATATAGTCAATTCATAACAAAAAAGTGATTCTCTTTGAGGTTTGCTGGCTTAACGTACTTATACAAAAGCTTCAAAGAGGATTCATATAGATCTTCAATATCTCATTCCAAGGGGACCTGATTCCAAGCTAGATGTTGTGTGGGGTATTCCTTCTCCTCAGCTTCCAGGAATTTCTTATACCATTTTGAAATTTCCTTGCTCTTAAGGGTTACATCTTGAAGAGTTTGCTCCACCTCCCAAACTCTGTGTATATCCCCCTTCTCTGCTGTAAACCAAGAGACTAATTGCTTCCATTTAAATCTGGAGACGCCACTTCCAATCCTAGCTCTTAAGTCCTCCCATGGATATAAACCCCTTCTGATGTTAAAAGTTCTGACCATATGGTGACACCTGCTCTTCTAATTGATGTTGCAAGACTGTCCTTCAGAGATAGCGAGGTCCATGGGGATTCCGAGATTGGAGCGAACTCGGAGTAATACCCCATCCCCCATCGGCTTCTGACCTTATACCAAAGACTAAGGGCAGCCTTCAGTACTTTCAAACACACTTTTTAAAGTACCTAGGTCAAAAACTCACACAACCACTCACTCATCTATACAGTCTCTCACAAACCCACCTATACATCCATACACCATAAGAGCACACACTCACTCACCCATATAGATATTCACACAGACACATATTTACCCATACAGCTATTACCACATCCACTTATTCACCCATGCAGCCACACACACACACACCCACCCACCCACACATGGAGATACATAGTTACACAGACACTCACATAATCTATGTTTTAACATAGAATCACTCATTAGTAGTATACTAAGTAAACTAATTTTAACTTTTGTGATACCTTAGTATATATCTTTAACACTCAGAAACTTTTAGAAGAAACTCTCAGTCACTGGATTTTGTCATCAGTGATGTCATCAGTGATGTCATTTGAGATGTAATGAGTGATGCCACTGACCATGTGTGCAGTGAATTGAGGGGGCATACGTTATAGTTAACTCAGGTAACTACAGCTGCTGAATTCTATTGTTTTGACTGATGACATCTCAAATGACATGACTGATAGAGATCTTCCACCAAACCCCTCAAACACCCACTTTACTAAGCAAAAGAGCTCTATTAATTTCTCCTAGACATAGGACAGGAGTTTTAACATAAAAAAGTCTCATAACCAGTGTTCGCATTTCAAAGTGATGAACAGCTAACATTCTAGAGCAATGAAAGGGGCTTCTGCACACTGTCTTCGATAAACATGCTAGTGAATGACCTTGTAAATTAGCATGCTTTCTTAATTTGCATGGATCTAAACCTTCTATAATCGCAGTTTTCTGTTAAGACTTTTGCAGAGAATCTGTCCAAAGAAAGCTCTCAGAATATCAATTGATTCCTGCCGAACAGTACAAACACTTCTACAGTTCAATTTATAAACAGGGGCTGTCTACATGTTACCTGTACCTCTTCAGCTACGGCTTCCTCTACATTTCTAGGCACTGTCACCTCTTTTGGAATAGGGAAACCCATCTTTCCGTTTGGCGTTTTCTCCTCATACACAACACTATTTCATCCAGTTTCTTCATTCTGTTTAGAATTAAAATAAATAGCTTCCTTTTGAGAGCAAAGGCCTTTTCGACTACAACCTCTATATGTTCCTTATGTCTGATTGCTTCTCTCCTTCTATGCTTCTTCGTATTTATTATTAGATTCTGAATAACTCTACTATGCAACATTCTAACTCTAATTTCCTTAAGCTGCTTCTGCCTTCTGTTAAAATCTGTGCTTTTTTGTACATTTGCTTACTATGGATATTATGGACTTTTTCTTCTTTCTGAGTTAATCTCAAAATTACTTGATTTTGCTGATTTTCGAAGTGACCACATTCTATTTTAAGAAATGTCTTTTGTTCTCTTACCTGCAGCTCTTTTCTCTTTTACCACTTTTTCTGCATTTCGCCCATTTTGTTTCTCTGTTATGACTGTATAGTATCCTTGCCCCTGTGTTATTCTTCTTTCAATTTTAAATGGCATTGTAACTGTCTGTAGTTAACTAGGATTTGATGTTTGAAAAGAAAAAAAATACGTACTTTTACATTTTTATTGAGTACAATAACAATAGCTATTTTAAGCAGTTAACCACCAATGTATTTGGTTCTCATGCTATAATATAGGCAACATTACTATATTAATGTTCATGATTATGTCTCTGTGACACTGTATGCATTTCTCTGTCACTGGGTATACTACCATATCCATTACTCAGCTCCTAAGTATCTATCCTTGTTTAAAGGGCTACTTGTCTGGTAGGGTTATTAAGTTCTGTTAGCACACACCTACCTATGTGAGTGAGTGAAGGAGATCACCTCTAGGAGAGCCATGAGATGTGTAAGTAACTGTGTTGGTGTGTGATTGTCTGTTTTAGTAACCATATGTTTATCTAAATGTGTATGTAAGTCACTTTATGAATACATCAAACCCTGTGTTAGGGAATAGAGAGATACATATGTGTGTCTGCAACTACCTTTGATACTGATACTGATATATACCTGAGAAGTTTCTGCGTACGTCAGTGAATAGATAAGTCTCTCTGACACTATCTGACTGGATGAGAGAGAGTGTCTACGCCTTCGTGAACATGTAAGGGTGATATACTCTATTAAGTGCTTGGAACAGAGGTAAACAACTGCATGAGTAACTTACTAAAAGTCGAAATGACATCTCTCAAACATTTAACCACAAATCACAGTGCTTATGGGACACAAACATCGTATGTCAGAGGTGAGTTATATACACTAATACGTGGATGTAAGACTTGCCAGCTGCACTTTACATGCCAAGTGAAGCTGACAGTGAGAGTGCAGTGACAGCATCTGCCCTAGTAGGCCTCAACCATGTTTAAAGGGCTATTTCTCTGGAAGGATGACGAGGTTTCATCACTATTTGTCAGCATATCTTAGTGAGGATAGGAGTCCACCTATAGCAGTGCCATGAGATGTTTAAGTAAACATGCCAGTCTGTAATTATATTTTTAGTACCTCAATTGCTCTCAAAATTTGTATATAAGTGGCCTGACAAATACCTCAGCACCTGTGTTAGGGAATAGAGGGGTGTGTAGGTGTCGGTGCAACTGTCTTTGATACTGCTGCATACAAAAGCTGTTTCTGAGGATGTGAGTGATTGGATAACTCCCTCTTTCACCCAGTGACTGGGTGAGAGAGAGGTTCTATGCTTTGGAAATATATATGTCAGTAATATGATGGATGCAAACTCTATGTAGTCCGTGTGTTTTGTACGAGTGAATTCTGAGCCTAATTATAACGTCCTTGTAATCTTTGTTTTTATCATTGAATTGCTAAGGTTTTTTTTTAATTCTGTTTCCTAACTATATTGTCTCAGTAACCTTTATTTTTTTCAGTGAATTTCTCAGGTTTTTTTATTATTTGTTAAATATAATGTCCCCATAACCTTTGTTTTTTTGTGAATTTCTCAGGTCCTTCAAATTTTATTTTCCTAAATATACCTCCATGTAACTTTTGTTTTTTCAGTGAATTCTAAGGATTTTTAAGTTCATTTCATGTAAGTATAACATTTCAATATTATATATTTTTTTGATTTTTTTTGTGAAAATGTGTTTCTATATGTAATTTTTTTAAATAAATGCATTTGATATGTTTTATCTATTTTTTCAATATTCTACAGCTCTGCGGATCCTCCGCAGGAACCAAGAACTGAGACCAGACAACAAGAACTTTATGGTATCTAATTCTAATCATGTGATCACAAATTTAGTAAATTATTTTGCATATTTATAAATATTAACTACTGGCAGTCGCCAGGAGATAGTTGTAGTTACAACCTAGTTTTCATAGGAAAAGCATTTTTTTAATTTGCTAATATCTTTAGCGTCGTTTGACGAATCTTTGCGAAATTCTCCACAAAAACATTCTATCCAGGTCAGCTCCTATCCTGAAAGTTTGGGGGTCCCAAAACGCATTTTCCCCATGGTAATTTCCATAGGAAAGTTTGCAATGTGCTACAGCCCGAAAGTAGTTTTTGAGAAATTCAAAAAATAAGAGTAAAAACATCAATTTCCCATAGGAAACTTTGTGCATGGCTCCAGCCGAAACTACTGAACGGAATTACCCCAAATTTGGCACAAAGGTAGTGCTTGGATCAGAAAGCGACCATTTTTTTAAATAGTGTACATCCGTTCAGTAGTTGCTGAGAAATTAGAAAAACTGAAAGTTTTGATATCGGGCGGAGCATAAGTCCTGTGCACAAGCTTCACTGTGCTTGACTGCCAACACTCCAAAATAGAAATTGTTGGCAGCCATCTTGTGGCTCAGTCGAAGCGAGCCACTAGAAAACAGAGAAACAAGGGTATAAAACAAGAGAAAGGGGCAGGGTAGAAACACCCTGACCCCCTAGGCCTGCTCAAGGGGGTCCCAGAATAGACCCCAGGGCCCAAAAAAGATATACACTTTTTTTTTTATTTCGGCACGTTTGCGCAGTGGTGCAGGAAGAGGGTCCATTGGTCCTACTTAATAACACTTTTCAATTGACTTATTCACCCCTTCTGCTTAATGCCAGTCTCCATAGCAACAGCTCATGCAACATTCAACTTAACTGTCAGGTCACAAGTTCACCACAGAATGTTGCAAAGAAGAACAGCAAGTTTGGTTGCTTTTGCAAAAGATGCCCTTATCCTTTCTGCTGTACCTTTCAAACATTTTTTACTAACCAATAAGAAACATTCTTTTTAAACAAAGTAAAATGCACCCTATTTTTAAATGTATTATCTTAAACAGCCAATCAAATCTCTACTTTCTTAAAAACAGCATATTCTCCACCATTTTAGATATCTCTCATTCTACCAACTGACTACCTCAGCTACAGACATCTTTTCATTACCTACAGAGATCCCTTCAAGATGCTTTCAGTGTGGAATATTGGGCACAGCTATGCATTCCGGTGCAAAAGGTATGCCAAAAGCAGAGGTATTGACTAAGTCCTAGATTTTTAAAATGTAGACATTAAATAGATTGCACAGAGAGGATTAAAGTGGCACCAATTTATGCCTTTGGTTTAAACCTTTTTGCATCTCCAACCCCCTACCTCATCATTGTGGACTGTGGTGGCAATGACCTAGGCACATTGACTGGGGTAGGTCTGGACATGCTAATGAAGGACACCTTTGCAAAATTGATGTTGCTTTTCCCCCAAACTGCCTTTGTATACTCTAACATATGCCAAAGACAGAAATGGAAGTGGTCCAATCAATTTTGTCCATAGATTGAGAAACCTAAAAAAAAAATTAAATAAAGCTGTTTCTGCTTACCTCAGAGACCATAGAATGGGCTCCACATATAACAATAATCTATGTTTCCATATGGAGGGCATCTACAGGAGTAACATAGTCATATGCAGATCAGTCTTGACCCTGCGCCCAATGGGAACAGTCCAGCACGAACTGCCATGCCAGGTCCTCCCCGGACTGGAAACAAGCATCCTAGGACCAGTTTCGGGCTTTCAGCCCTCATCAACCAGGATAGCTTGACTCAGGTGGCATGGAGAGCACAGGACTCATGTCTGAGCATACCCGTCCCACTCGGGTGACTAATGAAAAAAGAACAATTGATGAACAGAATGCAGAACAATGTCATACATTCAGCCCAGTACAGAGATCTGGGCCTAAATCCATCTTTTTTTGTCACCATGCTATTTCAGTTTGGACTCAGCCATATGCAAATCAGTCTTCACCCTGCGCCCAATGGGAACAGTCCATCCTGAACAGCCAGGCCAGGTCCTCCCTGGACTGGAAACAAGCATCCTAGGACCGGTTTTGGTCTTTCAGCCCTCATCAGCCAGGATAGCTTGACTCCATTGGCATGGAGAGCACGAAACTCACATCTGAACATACCGGTCCCACTCGGGGAGACAAATGCAAAAAGAACAATTGATGGACAGAATTCAGAACAATGTCATACATTCACCCCAGTACAGAGATCTGGGCCTAAATCCATCGTTTTCTTGCTCACCAAGACATTCCAGTTTTGACCCAGCAATATGCTCCTCCCTGGACTGGAAACAAGCATCCCAGGTCCGATTTCGGTCTTTCAGCCATCATCAGCCAGGATAGCTTGACTAAAGAATGATGATGGAATAAACCCAGATCATTTGACTGGGGGTGAGTGCTTGCATTGTTTAACACTCCGTCCATCATCCCCTTTGGTTATGCTTTGTTCACCCTAAGTTGGCAGGGAATGCCCAGACGTGGGTCCCCTGCTCACTTTGCCACTGGATTCAAGCTAGCCTGGCTGATGATGGCTGATTAGCCAGAAACCGGTCCCAAGATGCTTGTTTACAATCCAGGGAAGACATGGCTTGGCAGTTCATGCTGGACTGTTCCCATGAGGCACAGGGTCAGACTGATTTGCATATGGCCATGTCTGAACTGGGGTGGCGGAGTGAGCTAAAGAATGATGATGGATTAAATCCAGATCATTTGACTGGGGATGAGTGCTTGCATCGTTCATCATCTCCTTTGGTTTTGCTTAAATTGTACCCACTGCACAACTGGAGCGAGTGGAGGTCCTTCAGATACGTTTTAGCAGATTGGTGTTGAAGGAGATTGATCAGAAGCATGCCGCAGTGTTCTGCATGATCTGAAGCCTCTTTGTGACATTCCATGGAGAACCCCGGTAGAGAACATTGCCATAGTCAAGGTGAGAGATGATGAGAGCCTGGACAATTAGTCTCCTGGCAGTGTTAGGCAGAACATTAAAAACCTTTTTTAGCAGCCTCAGAACTCCAAAAGAGTTGGCTGCAAGATGTTTAGCTTGTTGCTCCATAGAGAGGCTAGATTCTAGCCACATTAGAATGCTCTTGGGGCTAGGAAGCCTATCCAGGCACTGAAGAGGGAATTTCTTTGTTAAAATTGTTGCCGAATATCATAACCATAGTCTTGTCTTCGTTGAGCTTCAGTCTACAGTTGACCATCCACCTGGGCACTTCCTGAAGATAGGGGATTAGACTGAGATGAGGTCAGGGGAAAAAGAAATCACTAACTGGGTGTTATTTGCTTAGGAGACCAATGACAACCCAAAGGAAAAGACAATTTCAGCCAAAAGATATATGTAAAGGTTGAAAAGGGTGAGGCTCTGGGATGACCCCTTAGTCATCCCACAACATAAAGGAAGACTATGGGAGTACTAAGAATGGCTTGCAACTGGAATGTTCTGTCTTTCAAGAAAGAAGAAAGACAATTCAAGGCACGGCCGACACCCACTTTAGATTTTCTATGGATAAGTGTTGCATGATCTACCATGTCAAAGGCCATGCTAAGGTTTAATAGAATAATGGCTGCTGAACCTCCATTGATCAACAAAGAACTAAGTTCTTCGACCACAGCCAGAAGAGATGTGTATATGCTGTGTTGGGGTCTAAACCCCATTTGAGTGGGGTGCAGGATTTAGTTGGACTCAAGATAGGCAGAACGATAATAATTGATCTGCTTTTCCAGGAGCTTAGAATGAGCTGGTAACAAAGAAATTGACCTGAAGTTACTAGAGAGGGTCAAGCCCAGGTTTATTTGAAAGGGGCTTAACCACTGCATGCTTACATTGCCGAGTAACCTGCCATTAAGAAAGAGAATAATTTAACAGGTCCTCCAGTGTGGGGACAATACTTTCAGACCCTTGACATACAGTATGTGTAGGAGCAGGGTCAAGGGGAGAGCCTGACTTTACTGCCTTTGGAAGGTCTGTAAGAAGATTACAGTAAGGCCAGGAAAGGCTGCGACATTCTGTTCTATCTGCACCCGATGTGGTATATTTCCTTGAGGCTCCTCAATGCTGGTACAAACAGAAAAAAGGAGTAGATGTCGAAAATATTTGTGTCGCAAAAGGAAGCAAGGTCATTGCTATGCTCGACTGAAGCTTCTTACTCAGATCCAACGGATTTAAGTTCTGTAATGTCTTTAAAAATCTGGAAGATCTCCTTAGGTGAGTTGGCAAATTCCAAAATCATGGGAGAAAAATAGGCAGATTGAGAAGCTCTTATTTCTGCATGGTACCTCCTGACTCCTTGATGTTACTAATTTCATCATAGCACTTTCTCCAATATCTTTCTAGATGTATAGTCCTTTTTTAAAGCAAGTATTAAACCAAGGAGAGGTATTTTTTCCATTGAAAGGTCTTACACAACCTTGCAGATTGAACCAGGTTTAATACATTGGTAATCCATTAATTGAATCGAGAGGTTGAAGTATTGATGCTATCCATCAGATGAGGTCTATAGGCCTGTAGGAAAGTCAACCAATCCTCCCCATTTAGCTTAGCCCAACAGCGTGCCAGTGTCTAACAGAGTAGGACAGAGGGGGAGAGAGGGATAGATAAAATGATTGGTAGCATAAAGTGGTCTGACCAAGTTAGTGGAATTGGGGACTGCACCTGAAGATTAAACATATTACTAAGAACTAAATCTATGGTGTGGCCTTTCTTAATGAGTAGGTCCTTCTACCAATTGCAGCAATTGCCGAGGTTCAAAGTCAAGTGACAGAGTTTTGGCAGTAGAGTTATTAAAATCATCAATATGAAGATTAAGCTCACCAAGTATGGTGACATTGGTCTTGCTTACAGCTAGACCTGCAACCAAATCAGGAAAAACCTCTAAAAATTAGACATCTTGAACGGGCAGTCTGTGCAATAAAAAAACTGAAAAAGTGAAGATTAAAGAGCAGACTTTCACAAGTTTCAATCTTAAGAGGGGAGAATGTGTCCTTTATAGTTTCTCTATATATAATAGCAATCCCACTCCCTCCTTTTTCAGATCGATCTAGCCTTGCAATACAATAGCCAGGAGGAAGTGCTTGAACCACATTGGAGCAGAGCTGTCATGCAGTCGTGTCTCTGTGAAGAAAAGCACATCAGGTGCTGATTCCATTAAAAACAGTGTATATCCTGTATGCGAGCAGCTAGAGGATGACAGTTGACCATGAACAAATGTCGAATTGTGGGGGTGGAAGTCACATATGGATGACTTAAATCAAGCATAGACTAAAAGGCACATTTCTCACATGCTGAAAAAGAATGATTTAGGTCAACAGATTGGAGTCAGCATTCAGCTACGGGAGTGGGAAGAGTACACAATTGGCTAGCAGTATAAAATACCTTATTTTGGGTAGAAGTAGCATTATTCCTGGTCCATGGTCCCAGTGGTGCGTCCATGCTGCATCCTTCATTTATAAGGACCAGCCGGACCACTAGTGCACATTAGCCCCCAAAAATGTTGGCTAAGAATGTCCTGCAAGCGTTTCTTTCACAGCGTTGAAAGAATCTTCATAGCAGTTAATGTGTACGAGTAACTCTGGTTCAGAATCCCAAGGTTTGAACAGTTGCAGAAGAACTAAATAGAAAAACTTAATGTTATCAGGAGTTTGGCAACTAGGTTTTTTGTGGTTATTTAAGCTTAATTTTGTATGTTGAACTAACCAACAACCGCAAACAAATACTGCATAATTCCCTTCATCTATGTTTTCTGTTACATTGTTGCTATATCTAAGGTGTTGAAGTAGCTCATAAAGACGGGAAACATCATAAACAACGACTATGGAACAATGAGTTTTGTAGTCGCGCAAGCCTAACAACGACTTGACCAAACAGCGACTTAGCCTTAACCACACATGCGCATGATTAAGTCTAAACTGGTCTAGTGTTCGGGATGAGTGGAGTTGAGAGGAACGTCAGACAAGATCAGAACAGGTAAGAGGGGTTCGGGGTGGGGAGGTTTTTGTTAGTTTTTAGAGGGTGGGAGGTTTGTGTTCATTTTTAGCGGGTTGGAGGGGTTTGTGTTAATTTTTAGGGAGTGGGAGGGGTTCAGTTTAGATTTTAGGGGGAGGGAGGGGTGTGGGTTAAAATGTGTTTTACCATGCATTCCTTTACCACAAAAATTTGTGGTAAAAAAAAACTTGGTTGAGACGTGGCCATACTAGAGACCGCATGGTTAAGGTAGTCATTGTTAAGGAACTCGTTGTCAACATACAACACTTAAAAACATACATTTTCAAGGCGTGGACTCCTTCATGGATAATAAGTGTCCAGCATGTTTTTTCATTCACAATATTTGTACTTTACGGGTCCAGCATGGCTATGTACTGAATTTCCGCGAAAGACTTCAGGACTTTGTTTCATGTGCTTGCAAGTCCTAGACTACCCAAACAATTCCTCTTGACTACGAGTATAAACCGGCTGAGCTCAACCGGTCACGGCATTCATACGAGCCTATCTCCCTATGTGAAAGCATTTTCAAGCTGAAGCTGAACAATATTGTGGTTAGAGACTTTTCTGAAGAAATCTCCTCCAACATCTCTTTCATCTCTGTCTTCTCTGATTTGACATTACGAGCAACAGCGATGGAGTTGTCGACAACAAATTGTATATCCATTTTTGCATCCCAAATTTTCAGAATCACAGGATTATAGTTGTTCATATACTTGGAGGCCTCTGTTCTTCTGAGGTTCTTTGTGTTTTTCAGTGAGAGTACTTGCCACATCTATGTGTTTGAAAGCACAGAACATATTGTATCATGCCTTTTTTAACATTGTCTTTCAGGCTGGCACATGTCACATACTATTCTGAAAGAGAGTACAGACTCATCACTGTCTGTTCCAACTTTTGGTGCATCTTTTATCCACAACAGCATGAGAATATTAGGGGCATCTCTTTCTTGGTCCTCTTTATGCCAAAAGAAATTAATAACTTAAAGGAGGATGTTGTTGTGTCAGATTAAAGACAGCATGGCTTGAAACCCATGGGTAAAATATCTACAAACATTAGCAGGATCCAAAGAGAAAGGTTTTCCTGCTGTCTTCACACTTATCTCCTTAATGTTTGAGTTTACTTCTCTTAAAAAGTCAAGCAAATCATCTCACACGTACTCTCCACAACTGAGTGTCAGTAACCAAGTAGGTACATCTATATTTTGCAACATATACTTAAGTTCTTCACGACGACACCAATACTCGTTGGTACCACATTGACATGCCATCAAACTACTCAAATTGTATTCCAACTTTTCATCCTTACCTTGAACTTTGACAACAAATTCCTTCATATAGAGATTCTGTAGATTAAAACCTGGCTTCGGGAAAGTGGTTTACAGCATATGATAGTTCTGACAAGTCACTCACAAATAAAAGGTGGAATATGTAGAGAATACACTGGAGAAAACTAAGGTCCTCTGCATATAGTCTAGTTGACCTGTACTCAGCTGCTAGTATTTGTATTGTGCGGTCATTATACCGGCCACCTACTCCAGTAGGAAATAGGTGTGAAAAACAGCGAGCCTCAAAACTTTTTTCCCACACACTCAATAGAGCTACTTTTGCTTGTTTCATTTGAAAGCAATCAATAGCATTGTCAATATCTTATTTGGAATGGATTGGGTGGATATTATACTGTACATATATTTTTTCTGTTTCCGATCTAACCGCCTTTTGAATCTGTCCATTGGATGGTAACATTTTATCATCCACAAAACTTACATCTCCAACAAAAATGTTGTAATAAATATTTTCTTTTTCAGGTACAATTTAGCTTTTTTGACTTTTTTAACATCTACTTCCTCTTACCAGATGTTGTTCGTTGTTGGTAAGCAAACCATTTACAAGAATGATACGTGGTTCATAAATAACTCTCTCTATACCCACAGTTTCAATATTCCATTTAATATCTAAAGGTAAGTATACAACTCTTTTTGTAGCTCTGTCAGTGGTAGTTCCTCGTCTTTGGTTCCATACAAACTATTGCTTGAAATGGGTGAATGCATTGTATGAGAATTGATTAATAAATACACTAGACGCTAGACTGAGGACGCGCTCCGCCCACCAGGTCCAGAGCAAGGGCGTCTGACGCGGGGACAGCCTGATCTCCTGCTGGTGCCGGATTTAGCCTAATAACGGAAAGAAGGATTTCCCGAAAACAGGAATCGAGTGGCCCCGCCGCTGCAGACATCCAACAATCCAGCAAGTGAGTGCCGCAAGGAGCCATAATCCATACTGACGCCCGCTTCCTAACGCTCCCACTTTGCGCACGACCCGGACCGTGAGGACATTAGGGGTTCAGCCATACATGCATTTGCTAATCCTTTTGTATGAGCAGCTGAGCATACCGGTGCAGACAGCGGCACTGCATTAAATCGGCCGAGATGAACTGCGGTATCCGATAGGTGAGTGGGGGTGATCCACTGTGAGGCACACTGCTAACTAGTGTAGTGTAGTGGTATACATGACTCTACCTTCTACAACTTATCACAACTTACCACTACACCCAGGGGATTTTTACAGCACAGAAGCGAATCAGGCCTACATCCCACAGGCCACGCAGAAAACTTTTAGCTACTACCTGGAAAAAATCCTGGTCTAACACCCTGGGGCCTATTTAGGCCTAGATTCTTCACACATGTAAAGCACACATGTAAAGCTGCAGCTGGGGGTCCCGTTGGTCTGCTGCTGCCGCTGTTCTTGATTCTTTTTCCTTTAACCGTTGGCTGATTGGTCGGAGAGACCGCATCATTCGTCTGGTGCTCCTGTGCACGCCTGGTTACCAGCCATTATAACCCCAAGGGTGGGACTCATTCACTGTGCGGCATCAGCCCTCGTGGAAACCAATACTCTGACTGAGACCGAGACTTGTCACATAAGGTGTTGGACGATCATAGATTTATTATTTTGTGTGTAAAATTAGGAAATTAATATCAAGCATATTATTATTATCATGGCGTGAAAATAATTGACCAAGAAGAAACTGCTAGTAGGCCAGGGGGTGGAAGGCACACTTGATGCTTTTCTTCAGAGGGCTGAATCAGTCCTCATCCATGAGATGGCCCTCACAGAGTGCAGATTCTCTCTTGAGCCACAACATCCTCAACTGCAAACATTACACTTACAACCTGATATTTCTGGCTGTGCAACTACGGGTGTCCATTTCAATCCTGGACCCCCTGCCAAGCCCTCTTCACCCCCTTCACCCGTATCATCCTCTTTTCCTCCCCTTCGGGTTCCTGCGCTGAGTGCTGCCCCACTCACAAATGAAATGGCTGTTGATCAAAAGTACATACCAGAAGCCAAAAAACTAAATCTATACAAGGAGGTAACAGTCTACCTCAGTCCAAAAAACGGAACGGTCCAGGACCCAGTAAACAACCATACCCAATATCTAAAAGAGGGCGCATAAGTGCAGCAAGGGCAGTTGTTGACGAGTTGGAGGATACAGCTGGTACAACCGTGGCTAACTTTCCCTTTTCTCCATCACTCTTACCCTTGCTGTTACCTATTGGCGGTAAAGGGTTTGGGGCTCACTTGGGCGATGTTGTTTCAGTCTTATTGAATCCTCTGATACAGGAGCTGTCTATATTGGAAAAAGAAATCAACTAAATAACTAGTGCTGTTTCCTTAGAAACACAGAAACAGCCACACCCCAAGAATACTCATTCTTTACAGCTAACCCAAGACAGATGTATCTGTTCCAAGCCTGTTAAACTCACTGGGCCCACCTGTAAATCCAAGAGTGACCCGATCACTGCTGGGTCAGGCGTGGGTACAAACATCCTAGCGACTGCTCCTAAAAGTAAAGATACCACTAGCACGGGGGCACTTCAATCAAGGGTGACAGACTTAAATAAGAGCCCCAGCACACCAGAACAGAGCCAAAATACCCCTAAAACAACTCTCCTTATTTCGCCCAACCATGCACGCACTGAGACAATACAGTCTCAAAGGAGCCTAAGTACTCTCAAAAAACCAGGAAGAGAACACATAGCATATGGTGTACTTGATCTGCCCCCGGAAGCTATCCCATATTCGATAATATTAGCCAATGTTCCCAAACTGTCTCCGGGAACTTCGGAACACTGGTTTAATTTGAAAAACAAATACCTATTTGAGCTGAACAGGAGAACAGGGATAGGTAATCCTCTTTTTTCTAATTTTATAATGGTGAGACGGGTTGGTTGGGTGGGTTGGGTTGGTTGGTTGTAGTCTCCTTTGGTTCACCTAACCTAGTCTATGCCGTTTTAGAAAGGGCAGGTAATTGGTCACTGGCACACTCAGGGATTAGTGTCTTACCTCTTGGATATTTTTATAAATATCATTGTGAGACACGGGCACCTTTCGGGGAGTCTTCAATGGGTGGGCAGAGGCAAGTTAGATACAGACTCCCAGTCAATAATTGGTTTGATATTTTTAACCCTTTAGATGAGAACGATTGACTGACTCCTCTTATTCCATCAGATAGTGGTAGATTGGACAATTTGGCTATGATAAGCGGTAAATTGCCCGTAAACAATCAAAATTTGAGTGTGGCACATTTTAGGTTCAACGAATCTGGGAATCAGCAGGGGCCTCAAATGTAAAATCTGTAATTGGTAGTCCACACTTTGTATACATCACTGATCCACACTCTGCAGCGTCACCCACAGTCTCTTTGAGTATTGACAGTGTTGTACCTTATGAGTCACAGGATGGTAACTCCTATATAGGACAAGGAGTTAGTAACTTGCCAAATATGACCACAGAGGATGGAATCATACACATAGCTGATAGTGCAGCAGATGTTGCTGAGGGTGTTCCCGTTGGTGGAAATAGGACAGATGCTAGTCTATCTTTATTATCATGGAACTTAGCAGGAATACGCTCAAAGCTCTTTGAATGGCTCATCGGCCTAGGGAATGTTGATATTTGTGTTTTTCAAGAAACATGGGCAGTTGATAAGGTGCATATCAATGGCTACATTTCACACTGTGTGGACACCCTACCGCCGAATATGTCAGGCAGGGCCAGCGGTGCCCTGTTAATTTTGGTTAGAAACACTTTAGCCTGTAGACACAAGTTACTTTTGATGAACCCACTTGACATTATGGGTATTCAACTTACTTTTACGTCTGGCTTAGTCCTGACTGTGCTAAATGTCTATGCTAGGACAGAACCTTCCCAAAACGAATCCTTAGTAGTCTCTTTACTAGATAATCTTATAGAGGGTTTTCCAGTGAATTCTAGTATTATAGTTGCTGGGGATTTTAACGCTGTGTTTGAGCCTTCCCCTCTATTAAGCGCTTCTCTTGAAGAGGAGGACGAGTTGTGGGGCATTCCTAATGTGGTAGTTGGTAATCATTGTAAATGCTACTCAAATGTTGCACTGCAGATTGCTTCCTTAACTGCTGGTAGGAACCTGGTAGGAACCTGAGGACTTGCAGTGGAAGAACCCTATCAGACATAGGACGGAAGGCTACCTTTAAGCGGGGTGCCTATGAAAGCACAATAGATTATATTTTTATTGATGCTAGACTTTGGCCACTAATGAAGGACATGATTATTGAATCAAGGTCAGATAGTGACCATAACTCTTTGCTTATTTTAAAATTAAAGGGCACGGCTCTGGATAGGGACGTTCATTGTCATTTTTCCAAATGAACAGAGCCCTCCCCAACTAACAATTGCAGAAGAGTTACTTGGCCGAAAATCCAAACCAACCAGGATCTTCATGCTAGGGTATACGAGTTCCTAGTGGCATATTTAGTTACTTTGTGTGACCACAGGGATTGTTCTGATCTACTTGATGCTTCGTATGTTACTCTAGTACTTAAGGAACTTTTTAAGGCCCTAGAATCAGTTTTCCTAAAAAAGAGTCGTATTGGAAGACCTGTCAGCGCAAAGGACTGTAATTGGTTTAACAGCGATTGCAAGGAAGCCAAAAAGGTACTAGTAAAAGCAGTCAGAGACTTTTCTAGAATGGATATAATTTCAGCTCACAATAATTATAGATTTGCACTCGGCAAAGCTAAGTGCGAACATGCTGACACAAACTGGAATGATCTGGTTTTAGCAGCCCAAGCCAGAGATAGCCGCATGTTTTGGCTTATCGTGTCTAAGGGCAGTGCGGAAAACCCTATTTCCAATAACCATCACATACAACAGGAAGTTTAGGTGGAACATTTCTCATGCCTATATTCCGATGATGTGGCTATTACGGATTTATACACTGATCAGGATGCCCCAATTGTAGACAATATTGTTATTGGCAAGACCGTAAATAAACCTTTACTAGTTTTTAGTTTAGAGGATACCGTCTGCAATCATTAAAAGCAGGTAAAGCCCCAGGACCAGATGTGATACCGGGGGATCTATATAAATCTGAACCAATGATTTGGGGACCATACATAAATCTTCTGTCTAACAGTATATTGGCTGGTGGGGATATTCCGGAAACATGGAGGGGAGCAGAGGTAATAACTATCTTTAAGAACGGGGTCAGTCTAATTGACAATCTTCAGAAGATTTTTTCTAGGCAAGTTTTAGATAAACTCCAAGAATGGAATGGATGCCAACAAGGTGTTGTCCCCAGCTCAAGCGGGCTTTTGTGCAGAAATTACCACGTGCGACCAAGCCTTCAGGTTTTCCTTGTTGGCATGGAAATACGTGCTACTCAGGAAACAGCGGCTCTATGTAGCATTTGTGGACCTTTGAACCGCGTTCGACTTGGTTCCGCGTAATTTATTGTGGAAGACCATGCTTGAACAGGGGGCCTCAGAAAATCTGGTGTCCATAATTGCCAGATTGCATAAGGACAATTTCGCCCATATCAGGTGGGGGAAAAATGGGGAATTGACAGAGAGGATTTACAATCCAGCGGGAGGTGCGCCAAGGGTGTGTTCTCGCCCCCACACTGTTTTTGCTGTTTATCAACGATGTGGTTAGTTGTCTAATGGGCTGTAAGAACGATGCCCCTACGATTAATGATGTAAAAGTCCCCATCCTGCTCTTTGCAGATGACTCCTTATTAGTATCTACAACTCCCATGGGTCTACAGGCACTACTAGATACATTTCTGGGCTTTTGCAATGAGAGGAAATTGGAATTGAACACCACTAAAACTAAATTTACGGTGTACGGAAAAGTACGGGGAGGCATAAGAGAGGTTAATATTCTACAAGAACCACTGGAGCGAGTAAACAGTTTTGATTATTTAGGCATAGGTTTAAGTGAGACTCTTAGCTTGGAATATCAGCTGAGGGAGAGTTCCCTGATACTATGCCAAAGATTTAAATCAGTACTAAGACAATCATATACCCAACCTCTTTCAACGGCCCATGACATTTATCGTGCAAAAACCCAAAGTGGTGCCTTATACGGAGCAGAGATATGTGGATTGAACTCGGTAAATAAACTAACGATCTGTGAGAATAGTTTCATAAGGGGTCATATTTCGCTACCTATCACAACACCACTCATCCCACTTTTTTGTGATCTTGGGATAAAAAGAATAGGCGATTTACCTGCCCTGAGACCACTAACTTATTGACTGCGCCTTTGGACCACTCCGCTATTAATTGATTACCGTAACTCTTTACGAGAGGTCCTAGCACTAAATGGGGCAAAACAACTACCTTGATTCAGACATATTGCCAAATGGTGCAACTTCTGAACCTAACGGTCTTGTGGGAGCACCCAGAAAAGGGCAAATGCAATATTCTGACCCTCAAAGCTACGTATTGGAGTGTAATAGGGGGGCTATATATCAATAATCACAGTTAACAGTTAACATCTACTTTTTTAAATGTTAAAACAAGTTTTTTGTTTGAACCCTTCCTTGATTTATTTACACCCCCTCTTGCCAAGAGCCTGTATGTTAGATTCACATATGGTAACCTGCTTCAGAAATTTCCGGGGAAAGAGGCGTCTGGCCTAGTTTTAGATCTTTGTCCTGCTTGCCGTGAAGCTCACGAGTCTGAAGAACACATTTAGTTTTTTTGTACAAAGTATAGGCAGCTACGCAGGAAATGGATTAGACCACTATGTCTCAATCTGGAAGCTAGACAGCACCAGATCGCATTCAGGATCTTAAAATCTGATACATCAGGGCCAATAGTATTTGCTCTTAGTCGTTTTTTATTTTCCTTCTGTTTGATCCGTAAAAAGTTTCTA
The DNA here is from genome assembly GCF_964261635.1 of Lissotriton helveticus. NCBI lineage: Eukaryota > Metazoa > Chordata > Amphibia > Caudata > Salamandridae > Lissotriton > Lissotriton helveticus. Next base: position 1,718,778,197 of record NC_136059.1, read on the forward strand.
TTATAGTAACAAAGTCATTTTTAAATTTTTCCCCCCCTACTTTGTACATGTATTTTAAAAATCAAGTTGATATACATGGCCAAGTACTCTAAATGATTGGTAGACTGTATAGCATTCTCTTTTTTAGCTTGACTATGTAGGATGCATTTTTATATGTTGTTTTACCCTGTTTTATGATGTCATCTGTACTCATGCTCCAAATGGTTTAATACTATTTTAATTGTATATATAGTTGTGTTTTTATCTTGTGTATACTTTGATGGTGTTTTGTACAAATGACCGAATAAAGTAATATGATGATGATGATGATTCATAAATATTTAATTGCTTTAGTTCTTCTGGAATTGACACCACTTCTAACTTGTTATGTATTGCTCTGGCTGGAATTCTGTTGTCCTAAAACCTATGATTACAATACTTACATATAATGTACCTCGTTACCAAATCAAACCATTCCACGAATAAATGTAAAGCAGATTCTTGCCACTTATCTCTGTTCTCCTGTGCAGTTTTTGAGAATACAACTACATTGTAAGTTTGGCATTTGTAGTGAGTGTGTCAACAACAAAAACAAACACAGTTTGGTTTTGCTGAAGGTACTGTGTTAACCTTTGCAATCTCTTGTTCAATGTTATCAGTACTAATACCTGTGTCCTGTTCCTCAACACCACCAGAAACCAACTCTTCATTTTCCCTGGACTCCTCTTCAGGACCAAAGAAACAAAACTTAACATCTTCACAAATGTTTTCTACCTCTGCTAGTGTTCCATACAATAGAGGTCTATTCATCTCTACTAAACATAAGGCATGTGTTTTCATAAAACAAAGTCTCTAGACTAGATTTCCCATTTTAGAAAGATAAACAGCTAACATTCTAATGTGATGAAAGGTGCTTCTGCACACTTTCTTTGGTAGATATGCCAGTGAATGTCCCTGTAAATTAGTTTACTTTCTCACAATTCCAATTTTCTGCTTCATACTTTTACATGAAAATTCATGTAGGAAAGTTCTCAATATGTCTATTGATTCCAGTTATTAGTGTTTGGCTGAGTGCATGAGTGTCTACATCAGTGTGTTCCTGGGTTTGTGAGTATCTCCATTAGTGTTTGCATGCATGTGTTAGTGGCTGCATCAGTGTCTGCTTCAGTGTGTCACTAGCTCTATTAGTGTTTGGTGGGTGTGGCAGTAGCTCTAATGATGTATACCTGGGTGTGTCACTATGTGCATTTGTGTGTGTGCCTGCATGTTTTAGTGAATATATCAGTATGTGTCTGGGTGTGTGAGTCTATTCACTACTGTGTATCTTGGTGTGTTAGTGTATGCATAAGTGTGTTTTGCTGTGTTAGTATATACATTACTGTGTGTCTAAATGTGTTAGTGTATGCATAAGAGTGCGCTTAGGTGTATACTTTAGTATGTCTGGGTGTGTTTGCATGTGCATCAGCCTGTGTCTAGGAATGTCAGTGTATGCATCAGTGTCTGCCTGGGTTTGTCAGTGTGCATGGGTGGTACTTAGGTGTGTCAATGTATGCATCTGTGTCTGTTTAGATATGTCGGTGTATGAATCAATGTGTGCCTGAGTGTGTCAGTGTATGCATACATGTGTCATTAAGTGTGTTAGTGTATGCATCAGTGTGTGCCTGGGTGTGTCATTCTATCCATCAGTGTCTACTTGTTTTTTTTTTGTGTGTGTAAATCAGTGTGCGCCTGGGTGTATCAGCGCATGCATCACTGTCTGTCTGGGTGTGTCAGTGTATAGATCAGTGTGTTCCTGGGTGTCTTCCTATATGTCAGTGTGTGCCTTGGTTTTGAAGTTTATGGATCTGTGTGTGACTAGGTGTATTAGTGTGTGCATCAGTGTGTGCATTGGTGTGTCAGTGTATGTATTAGTTTCTGTGTCCCAGTGTCACTATATGCATCTGTGTATGCATATGTGTGTCAGTATATACATCAGTGTCTGCCTGGATGTGTCAGTGTATGCATAAGTGGTATTCAGACAAAACATTGAGTAAAAAATATCAAGATACAGAAATATAGAGTTTTTATGATCGTGATAAACAAATATTGTGAAGCAGGAATATCGTAGACAAGAATATCCATTTTCCAAGGTAAGTCATATCAATGTCAAAAATATCTATGTTGGTAATATCGATGTTAAAAATATCTATGTTGTTAATATCATTTCCAAATTATTGTTGCTAATATTTTCATTTTTTAATTAACTTTATCTGTTTTAATATATGATTTATTTGTACAAGGTATCAATTGTTTGTATAATTATTAATAATGTTTTTTATGGATTTTGTAAATTTTTAGTCGCTTTAAAATATAATGTAATTGCTTATTGTAATTGTTCGTGTTGTAGGGATTGTGGGGTTTGTAGGGGTACAGGATGGGTAGAAAATTAAATATAATTAATTATTAATTCCATTTTTTATTATTAATAATTGTATTGAGGACTGGTATTTAAATTGTGCAATAAATTTATTTTTTAAGCTGAGTTTTAAAAGTGGGTTGTAGGGTTTGCAGTGGTACTGAGTAGGAAGTAAATTAATTATAATTCATTAATAATTCATTTTGAATTATTACTAAATATCTAATTGATAATTATGTAACTTGTTTTATATTTTTGGTGTGGGTTGTGGGTTTTTCATAATTGATGTTAATTAATAATAATTATTGAATTGATAATTAGTTGCATACATTGAGTAATTAAGACATTTTTCACGTTATGTATCACTTGCGGGTTGTTGGGTTTGAAGAGGTAAAAAGAGTGAAGTTAATTCAATATATTTAATTAATTATTAGTTCCTTATTAGTTCCTTATTCTTAATCATATAATTGATATTTAATTATGTATATTGTTTAATTTAGATATCTGTAAGTTATATATCAGGTGTGGGTGTTTGGGTTTGTAGGGGTGAAGGATGAAAAGTTAATTAAATATAATTAATTCATTATTAGTTAGTGATTTACTGTTTAAATTTGAAATAATTATTTTAAATATGTAATTATCATGCTTTTTTAGATATATTTTAGGTGTGGGTTGTTGGATTTTTAGGGGTACAGGGAGGGAAATTAATTAAGAAATAATTGATAATTAAGAATTCATTTGATACAATGTAAAAATGTATTTGATATGAATTATTTCATTGATAAATAGGTAAATTGTTAAAATATCATATTTGTACAGAAATATATTAGGTGTGTGTTGTTTACTTTGTGAAGATATATGGTGGGAAATTATTTGAGTAATAATACATTTAAACATATTTATTCATTTATTAAAATTAGTGTTCTTTAGTGCGTTATCGGCTAATTGTGCTATGCTTTTTAATTTTAATTACATTTTATTTGTTGGTTGTTATGATTTTGAGAATATATTGTGGTATTTTCAGTACATTCATATTACTTGTTTTAGTTGATAATAATTATTAAACATTGTGTCAAGTACCTGATTCTCCACAGAGGCAGAATGTAGCTATTTCCCAATGCCCACTCTCCGGAACACACCGCCTAATAATGCAGCTGCTCCAGAAAGGGGGAAAGGGGATTGGGACAGAGAAGAGACAACTCTGACTGGACCTGGATTTTCTCTCTTCTTTGCTGGAGTCTTCTTCTTCTGACTCTAACTTGACTGGTCGGAGAGTTCCTAATGCACAGAAGGAGATACAATGTCAAGGTAAACCTATACTTCACCTTTACTATAAACAGTTATCCTATGCTCTTCCCTACCAGGTGTGGAAAGAGTTTTTGCTTCTCTTCTATTTTTAATAATGGTAGCATCAGCAATAGCTTTCTGGAGCTGAGGGTACCTAATACAGAGATAGGAATACAATGAAAATGATAGTCACTCGTACCCCTCACCACACACAATTAAGGCTGATGAAAGATGTATCCTTCCCTATCAAGTAAGAAAGGTGTCTTGCTTCGCATCTAATTTAGTAAATTGAGAGTAACCACAGTATTTCTGTTAATATTGTCATTAGAAGGTGGTATTCTCTTTACGTTAATGTCAATGTCTCTCTCAAGTAACAGCTTCTTTATCACAATTATAACGAAGGTTCTGATGATCTTGTTGAGCTCCAAACAGTCCAGCTTCAAGGCAGGAATGCGCAAAAGGAACAAGGTAGGTAAGAAAAGGAAGGATAGAATAGGAAGGAATGCTTGGGAGGCTGAGGCAATATGAAGCACAGAACTGGAGCACTTAGTGTAGTCCGCCCTGCAGTTACTTGAAGATTACTCCAGACATACGACGTTTAATTACTGGAATAATGGCTTACTTGAATGCTGTATGATGAGCTCAAGGCATGGGGACACCTTCCACATTCCCACGAGCGCTGGAACTCGGAGGCTCCCTTTCCTGCACTTTAGAAGCTGCAGACTTGGAGGAGTGCAGCGGAGTCCTTAAAAACGGTGGTGCTGAACCTGGAATAATTCACCAGAACAGTGAATCCACTATGAATGGAAATTCCGGACCCTCCTCCACATAGAATCCCTGATGGGAAAATTAGACTAAAGAAGGAGGGCGAAGGAATCTCCCATATACCCAGGGATGAGCGAGATTGTCTCCCGACAACTAGGGACTACAAAGTAACCCTTTTACCTGCTTTAAATATCTAATAGGGGAAGTGTTTCAGAAACGAGTCTTCTCCTCACGGAGTCAAATTGAAGAGTGCAATTGAATGCGCACTCTCATGACTCGAAATCACAAACATCGCAAGATTTCACAACTCTACCAATACTAGCTAAAGAACATCATGCAAACTTGGCGTCCATCTTGTAACATGTTTTTTTGTCTACATATCAATCCACAGATTTACACAAGAGGGTTTTACCAAGACCCTATGCTTTTTGCAATTCTGCTTCCCCAGGGAAATGGTATTCACTTGATTCCTGACACATTGTAATAATTATGTAAAATGTTTAATTTTTGTTAAAATGTAGAAATATAATTTTTAAATTTAAATATATATATATATTGTTATTTAATAGAGTTGATACAATATGTTGTTTGTTTGAAGTAAACTACTCTCTCTCTCTACTGTATTGACTGGATTGGGAATAGTAAATTTAAACCCTTTTGTGACCAATGATTTCCCTACTGTTGCACTGACTGAAATGGGAATATTACATCTTACCCCTCCTGAGTCCAATGCTTTCCCTACTGTTGCACAAACTGGAGTGTGAATAGTACATTTTGCCCCTCTTGAGTCCAACGATTTCCCTACTGTTCCACAGACTGGAGTGGGAACAGACAATATCACCCCTCTGCAATCTAATGCTTTCCCTTCTGTTGCACTGACTGGAGTGGGAACAGTAAATACTACCCCTCCTTAGTCCAATGCTTTCCCTACAGTTGCACTCACTGGAGTGGTAATAGTAATTTTACCCCTCCTCAGTCCAACACTTTCCCTACTGTTGCACAGGCTGGAGTGGGAATAGTACATTTTACACTACCCCCCCGAATCCAAAGCTTCCTCTACTGCTGCACACACTGGAGTGGGAATAGTAAGTTTTACAACTCCGGAGCCAATGCTTTCCCTACTGTTGCACCGAATGGATTGGGAATAAAAATGTGTACCCCTCCTGAGTCTGAAGCTTACCCTACTGTTGCACAGACCGGAGTGGGAATAGTAAGTTTTACCCCTCCTGTGTCCAACGCTTTCCCTACTGTTGAACTGACTGGAATGGAGATAGTAAATTCAGCTGAAATGATTTAGATGATGGCTTCAATCAAGAAAACTTTTCAGATTTTTTAAATTTATGGAGCAGAAAGAAACAGGAGGAAGTCACTGATGCAATCTGGGGTTTCTTTGAAAGGTCATCATCAACAAGTATGTTGAGGCTCTTGACTGGCTTTTTTGAAGTGGGAAGGGGGCCTAACTCCTGAGCCCAAAATGAGGGAATCCAGCAGTGCGGTTTGTTTTTTACTATCATCACCATGGTTTACCCGGGTTCTACTTTAGTTGGTAACTGTTCATCCAGTCCTGAATTAATATCATGGTGCTCTGGTAGAATGGTGTTGAGTCAGGAGCATCCATAAAGTTGAATACTAGCTACATATCATCAGCATAGTTGTATGATTTTATTTTCTGCCTTTGTATTGAGTTTACCAGTGAGCGAATATAGAGGTTAAAAAGGATGGGGGATAGAGAGGAGCCTTGAGGCACTTCACAACTTAGCTTGACCTTGAAGGAGCAAAAGGGGGAGAGGCAAACTGTTTGTGAGCATTCTGAGAGGAAAGACTTTATCCAATCAATAGCACAGACCTGCAGCCTGGCACCTCAACACAGTCTAAACGAATTTCTTAATAAATGCTTGGAACTACTAGTATAAAGATTCAACCTGTTTTACACTACAAATGGCCTAGCCATAAACGCTGATTAAACAAAATGTACGGCTAGTCATCCCCATAAACAATTCCAAGGAACAATTAGACTTGGGGGAGCCAATCTTGAGAAAGTCTCAGATTTTTAGTACCTGGGAATACGTCTGCACAGCACGTGTTGCACTCCAAATGAAGTCCAAAGGTAGGCATGAAGCAGGTTATCAGTAAAAGGTTTATTAAGCTTAGTTACAGGATGGTAAGTAGGATAATAAATTCAGCCCCACCAGCAGCAGTATCCTTGCTGCTCAGTCCACACACTCTAACTGTCTCACTCTGAACCACACCAGGCACTCCACCATTCCACTACCTCATCAAGCATTCTAACATTCTGCACACAACACATTCATACTGGCTGAGCAGCAGGGAACAGGTAACCAAGGGAAAGGATGCATTATGAGAATTCAAGTCACAACTAACACTAGCTCATGGAACAGACAGATAGTCAAGAGTGGGCTTTTTCTTAATCGACTTCGAATTTTGCTAAAAATACATCTTTTCATCCAATGTCCCCACTATTGTAAATCTGGAGAGCCCAAGATGTGGCTGTGGCTACGCTATGTATGTAGGATTTGCAATACATTTGGCGAATCCTACATATTCCTTAATTGCAAATAGCAAATTGCAATTCACAATTAAGGAATACCTCCCTATTCATTCCTATGGGCCTAGAGGCCCATCGGAATGAATGGGAAGACATTCTCAATTCGCGATTCCCAATTAGAGAATCGCAAATTGAAAATGCAATTTCAAGTGTGCCAGGGTGTCAAAAGGACACCCTATTGCACCCCTGAGATGAGCATGGGTGCACATGTGGTGCACATACATGCCCTAAGGGTATGTGTGTGCGCCACATGCCACTCTGAAAAATGTAAAAATTTACATTTTTAAAAGATATCGCAAATTACCACCAACCTGTAGTTGGTGGTAATTTGCGATTCCTTATGCCATATTCGCACTACTTGGGTGCTACATACGTTCCATTTAAGGAATCACAATTTGTGATTCCTTAAATGCATTCGCAAATTAAGGAATCGCAAATTTTGCGATTCCTTAATTTGCGAGGCAGTTGTGCTTTCATAGCACTAGGCCAAATTGCGATCGCAAATGCTGAAATTCGGTGAATTTCGGCATTTACGATCGCAAAATTGCATTTATACATATGGCCCCAAGTTCTTTCAGTCAATGCTTAATCTCCCCCAAAGTATGCCCAAATTTTCTAGAGAGTGGACACAAATGTTGGCCCAATTGATACCATAGTGAGATTAAAACCAATCCTATACTGGCTGAGAATATGGCTGGAATGATTTAGGAACATTTTAGAGGATATTCGCCTAACCTCCAGGTATGTTAACACTTTGCAGTGGCTAAGTCATATTAAGCAATCTCTTTTTTCACTGGGGGCTTCTGATCTTTAGCAATGCCTATCACACATCTCTGCTTCTTCGGCAAAAGGGGTCAGAGATGCTTTCTGGACTAATGAGTGGAGGAAAGTACTGACATCCACTAGTATTGGTGGCTTTTCTGACTGCCTGTTAAATCACAAATGTGAACTAAGATTAAGAACCTACCTGAATGAGATTGACCCACCATTTACTAGGTCTTTGTGTATAAAATGTTGGCTGGTATTTTGCCACTCACATCTTTCACCGGTAATTGGAAGCCCCACACAGAGAGTCTGTAGAGCAGCCCATCAGACAGATGCTTATCTACTTTTCTTTGCCAAGATTATACTAGACAAAGAAGAAGCTGGATTGTCCCCGTTTGCAGACTTCTTGGAACACAGTTCCACAAACAAGCTTTGAGGATCTGCAGGTCAGACACTGGTCTATAGCTACAGTTTTAGAAGCAGTCTAGAATTCAAATATCACGCACAATCATGATAGTTGCCACTGTAGATTCTCACCTAGCTGACTAATAAATATAACCTGCTAAGATTCTTTTAATTCTATAACAAAATTATGTTTTTATGCAGTTTTGCTTTGAAAGTCATGTTTTACATTTGTGCATTTGAGCTTATACAGAGACTTTATTTAATCTAAAATGTTACATTGTGATCCCTTGACCTAGAAATGATTTTCTCATATTCATTTGTCTAATATCACAATGTATTTCCTATTTTCTATTGCTTTTATGGTCGTCGACCAAAATAAAGTATTCAAACTGGAAACTTTAATGTCATAACCCACTGTGTCAAAGGCCACCAATAGATCAGAAGGACCTCAGTGCCTGGGCCTGACTTTTATCCGCCTCCTCTCTCATGTCATCTACTTTGGAAAGCATTACAGATTCTGTGGAGTGAAAGGGCCAAAAGCTCGCCTGATGTGAGTCTAGAAATGATGAGCCTTCAATGAAAGAGCAGAGATGATGAGCAATATGAGCTTCCAGGGTCTTGGCTCGGCAGGGTAGGAGGGTGATTGGGTGGTAATTCTTTAAAATATAGGGGTTGACTCACCTGCTTCTTTAAAATTAATAGCGACAGCACTCTGGCTCAGGGATATGTTAAGCATAGCCATCACCAATTCATGAAACAATGAAAAAAAAGCTTTTTGAATCAAGGGGGTCATTGGGAGAGCCAGATTTGACCTTCATTAACAACTTTGGCAGATAATATCTAGTCCATGCCATGCTGGAAAGGGGAGCATGCAAACAATGGGGCACATGCATCCCCATGGACTGAGGTGCCAGGGGGCCCTGTAGGGCCCTTTTAGTTTCCTCATTGCCTGCCTTTTTATGGCGGGCTCAATGCAGGCTCATTGCTTGATTGTGTCGCAACTGCACAGCGAGTATTACTGCCTCACACTGCTACAACACCACTGGGGAATGGCGGTTCCCCGGCAGTTGCAGGGGGTCGGAGGTGGTCTGACTGCCAAACTCAAAATATCGCAGTCAGACCACCTGTGCAGCGGTAGCGGCCATGTTTCCTTGGGTTTGGTAGTGCTATGGACCGCCAAACTCATATTCACCCTTTTAGAGCGTCAGTACTTGAGTATATACCTAAATAAGTGTATCAATCCCTCGCTAGGTGTGTCACTGGATATGTAAGTAACTATGTAGGTGTGTCACTGGCTGGCGTCTATATCTTTATAAGTCTGCATATGTGCATGGATGGCTTACTTGTTTGTATCAGTACTTGAGTACATATCTGAGTGACTGTATCAGTCTCTCTGTGTATGTGTAAGTAACTATGTCAGTATGTGACTGGCTCTCTTAGAGACTCTATTCGTTTCTAATGGCCTTATTATGAGTTTGGTGGCCCGATGGACCGCCATACTCACAGTGGTACCGTCAAACATATTGTGGCTTCAAGATCGCGGCGCCACCGGCGGCGGTTGTGGCAATGCAATGGCAGTCGGATTGGCCATGTTTTAATATGGTGGTTGGACCGGCATTACCCACACCGCTACTACTGCTATGGTAGTCGTAATCGGGGCCAAAGACTCTTTTCAGTGCCAACCCTTTCACTAAAGACTGTTTTTTAAAATGTTCAATTATAATTTATTACATTTCATGTGGATCCTGTTGCGGACTCACAAACCAAAAGCACTCATCCAATCCACAGCAGTAATACCACAGAATGTTTTATTGGATGTGTGAGTGGTTCATCATTCTAATAGTAAGTGTGCAATTGAATGTGTGTGTGTGTGTATGAGTAGGTGTGTAAGTGTGTGTCTGGGTTTGTGAGTGGGTGTGTAAGAATCTTAGAGGGTCTGTGAGTGGATGTCTGATTGTCTTTGTCAGTCTGGGAGAGGGTGTATGATGGACTGTGTGTGAGTAGGTGTCAGAGAGTCTGTCTGTGTGTGTGATAGAGTTTGTATGGGCATCAGAGTGGATATGAGACAATCTTTCTGGGTGTGTAAGTGGGCGTGAGAGTGTCTGTCTGTGTGTGTAAGTGGATGTGAATGTATTTTTATGGGCATCAGAGTCAGTGTGAGAGTGTCTGTTTGGATATGTTAGTGGGTGTGAGAGTTTCTATATGGGCAGGGAAGTGGATGTGGGAGTGTCTGTCTGGGTGTCACAGTGGGTGCAAGAGCATCCAACTGAGTGTAATACTGGGTGTGAGAGTGTCTGTATGGGTGACAGTGTGGGTGTGAGTGTGTCTGCTGGGTGTGAGAGTGTTTGTATAGACATTAGAGTGGCAGTGAGAGCGGGTGTGACAGTGTATGTGTGTCAGTGGGTGTAAGAGTGTCTGTATGGGTGTCAGAAAGGGTGTAAGAGTGTCTGTGGGTGTGAGAGTGTGTGGGTCTGAAATGCAATCCTGAATTCGTAATGCTCCGATGTGCCCAGGAGCTATGTTGATGGATGATAGGGTGCCATTACACAAAGATGGCTACTGAAGCTTCACCAGAGCTTGCGAATTGTTGCAGATTGTCCCTTCCTAGGAGTGTGGGTTTACACTTTCCCACCATATGGCCCTTTCCCATTATAATTATCTTGTGAGAGCCATTCAAATATCCCAGCTCCTTCCGTTCAGTTGAGAACAACTAGGAACCATAAGAGTTGTTGAAGAGATGTAGTCACATAGAGCTGCTGAAAGAATAAGAAAACACCCTCCAAAGGCAACACCTGAGGTCTATGTTTGCTCTGAGAGCAGCCCAGATCTAGGCTAAACCTCATCCACAGAGAATCAAAGTGCATAAAATGTGACAAGCAGCCTGTCCCACTTGGTTCCTGATGTCAGGTCATTCTCTAATGTCAACAAAACATTCCAAAATATTTCACCCAGGAGGACAGAGTTTCTACGAATATAAATCTCCTGCCCCTGGAGATTTGTTGTCATAGGTAACAGCCACATTGGCATGATGAAGAGTGCCTTAAAGATAGGAGTTCCTTGTTCCTTTACAATGAAGAGGGAAGGTGCCACTGAGCTCTCGAATGTTGAAAAGGAGGCTGAGTCCTCCTGACAAGAGGCATTTGTTTCTACACCCCCTGCAGGTTCAAAATGTGAAGTCAGCCAGTGACTCAATCCAGCGTGTGCTGCTGGCCATTCTGCCCAGTGAACCGGTCTGCATGCAGTGCAAATCATCTGGCATTTCTCATTCCTTTTTGCTCCCCAGGTAGCACCCATATGGAAGCCTATACCCATATCGCTCTTGATAAAAGAGGGAACTCAACCACTCTGGGAGGGATCCTCAGACTCCCTAGATTGAACAACTCATGATGAATACCAGTCTGTTATTTAGAGAGATGATATGCGTTGGGTCAGCTACTGCTGCATTTCCAAAACCGTGAGATTCTACCTGCTGCAAAAATCGTGTATGTAGCCTTAATGATCCCCTCATGAGGTAACCAGCCTGACTTCCATTGCCATCTCTGGACTCCAGGCCTCAGCTATCATTTATGCAGGCTACCTGACACTTACCACCAACCTATTTGCAGACTTTTCCTACAGATTCACCACCTCTGTTGGAGCCTCAAAAATATAGCCCAGATTTCAATACATCTCCTTCACCAGGGGCCCTAGCGTTGCAGCAACAGTTGAAACATATCCGAGTAAAAGTGGAATTCAGGATAATGCTTAGTACATTGGGTTTCTCAATGACTGTGTGCATATTTATTGCATAGGTTTGCCTGCTGATACCAACCATTGCCTTTTTCTCAAAGGATAACAAATAAAAGTGTTTTTAAGTATTTATTTATTTATTTACTGTTTATTAAGCATTTGATTACCCAATCAGAGTCCTGGTACTAAGCCATGTATACTGCTTATCAATCAAAGAGACTTAAATTGACATAAACGGAAAAGCCTTCAAACCTTTCTGAAATTTTAAAAGATCAGGTTCGAGACAGAGATGAATAGGCATTTAGTTCCAGGCTTTGGCTGTGACCACCAGAAAAGCCTTGCCCCCTAGATGACCTTGCGGACTTTGGTATAATAAAAATACGAGATGTTATGGAGTGAAGCATCCTAGAGGGACGATATCTTTGAAACATATCTGACATATACGAGCTTTGAATTGCAGGATCAAGAGCTTTATGAGACATGCAGAGGGCTTTAAACAGACATCTCATCTAAATGGGCAGCCAGTGAAGCTTGCGATCCTCGGGGGGAGCAGAGCGAAGCAGTCTCCCCCCGCGGATTTTCGCCCGGGTGGACGGACCCGGAGCAATGACGCGTTAGGACAGGGCGCGCGCGTAGATTGCTGCGCAGGAGTTTAGTCAGGGGAGAGGCGCCATGGGAGTTTACAGGCATAGGAGGTAGGAGTTTTTAGGCGAGGCAGGTGGTGAGAGCGTTTCTGCAAGCAGGGCAGGCAGGGAGGTGTGTCGCTATTCAATAATTTAATTGTGTGTTTTTGTACGGTGCGGACTTTGTCAAGGGAAGCCGGAGTGCTTCACAGGGGGAACAGTGATTCATTATTTCTTTCTTTATTTGTGCAATGTGGTGTGGCGTGAACTTGGCCCGAGGGTGCCAGAGCGCTTTGCAGGGGAACTGGTTTAGAAATGTAGGGAATTTCGATTACATGTGTTACATACAGGTATATAAAAAATTTTTTTTTTTTTTTAAAAAAACGTTATTATTGCAAATGTACAAGATGTAAAGTCACATAAGGAGGTGATACATATGGATATACTCTAAGTGCCTCACAGGCAGGGTAGATATTACAAAGGTCTATTGCATATACTAGTGATTAGAGTTAGCTATATATACATAGAGAAGGCATATGACTGGAGATGTGGGGGAGCATTTCAGCTGAACAACTGGCAGAAGCGAGGGTGGCATTGATTGGGGAGGGGTGACGGTCCTGATAGAACGGGGTACAGGGGTTAGCAAGCAGTGCATTACATAAGGAACAAATTGTTTTAAGAGCAGGTTACAAGGCGTACTACGTACAAGTGGTGGTATACTGCGTCAGTGGGTTGGGGGCGCCCAACCATGGTAATGCACAGGACGTAGGCAGTGGCGGCAATGGCGTAGGTATTGTCAGCAAGCACAAGCGGGTGGTAGACGACTGCGTTACAAGAAGGACAGTTATGTGCAGGTTACCAACGAGTGCAGAACACAGGTAAAGGGTAGTACTACAATAATGGCAGTCTATCAAACCTCAAGGACACACTGGGACAGCATTTCCATCGTCCTTGACTTGCTTCGGACGGGCTCGGTTATGGAAGAAGACGGAGGAGCTAAGTGGCCACGGCGTGCAGCGTCAAGAGGGAACCCCGTCATCCACCTGCCACCCTCAAGTGGACTTTGACTCTGATTCAATGGGGGTGGCTTGTAACAACTGCAGAGACAAAAGGTATCAGCAGGGCTCCTGCGAGGGGTAAGTATATGGCGGTTTTGACCGGAGCGGTTAAAATTTGGTGGCGGACCTGTTCCTTGGGCAGGTCCTAGTTTTTCTTTATCAACATTGCGAAGCAGGAGCGGCTTTGCGTAGGTCACAGTATTCACGAGACTTTACTAGTGCGGTGGTCTCTGCTGCTAATCCTCAATGCGGCCGCTTGGGGTGTGGGGTTACACACTCGGACGTTGGAACTGCGGTGATGAAAGGTATTTCGCAGGATTACTGCGAAGGGTAAGTATATGGCGGTTTCTAGCTGGAGCGGTTAGAAATTGGTGGAGGACCTTGCTCCTAGGGAGGGTCATAAGGTGTATTTTTAACAGTCACAACGCAGGCTGTGACCTCTTGATGGTGTATGATGGCAAATTGGTTAGGGCGAATTGCCAAATACTACGATACTATTCCAACTTTTCTGGTTGATCAAACGGAGTAAAATGTTAGCTCTGAATGGACAGTGGTGTCGATAATATGGGATATATATTGAAAATGCGGTTCCGGTGGTAGTTAATCCGGAATTGGGGTTGGGGTTTTTTCAGGGTAACTTCATGTCGGCCAGTATTTTTCAGAGATCACGAGCGGATTTAACGACGGATCAAGGTCAGCGAGTGGGACATCGTGGGCGTGATGATCCCCAAGAATTTTCAGCAGCGGGCTGCGCAGCTAAAGTCAGATAGGTAATAGCTAGTAGGCTGTGTGGGCACGACCTGTAGCGTGCAAAATTTTTGTCATTATTCCACGTTTTGCTGGCAAGTTTTCAAGGGTTTCTTTTAAGGGGCAGTGGTTTGGGGTAGAGAGTTGAAGGGTGTGGTTTTCTTGAAGCGAAGGTTCCAAGTTTTAGTAAGGGGAGGGCTCATTCAGTTTGCTTTAGCGGGAGCCAATTTCTTTTGATTGGTTACAACAGCTTCTACGGTACTTGCTCGTTTTCTGTTTTGCTGGGTGGGAGCTTAGTCGTGTTGGCTGCATATGATATTAGTTCTTTGGGGCATTTTGGATATCCGCTTTGAGGGGCTTAAGGGGTCCTTTGGGCAGGAAATCTACAAAGGTATAGGTTTCAGAAGGTAATTTGTGATTTTGGTCGTGACCGTACAAACGGATCAAAGGGGCAGGTGGGCATGGTTTTCACTGAGTGGGAGTTGTATTGGGGTTCGTTGCCCACGGCATGAATGGGAATTCCTTTTACTACCCCCTCATTTCAGTCATGGGTGGGATTTTGTCCTGCACACTGGGACAATATCATCTTTTTCTGGAGGTGTTTCCGTAAATTTTTTTACGTTAGTTGGCCAGAATCCCTTATAGTATGGGACCCATTTCTTTTAGACTTGGAGAGGTGAGCGGAGGCGTCATGGTTGGGATATATTAAAAAAAAAATATATATATATATATATATATATATATATATGTATATGTATGTATGTATATATATATATATGTGGCTGTGTGTATGTATATATATATATATGTATATAAATAAATAAATACTCGGCGGCTGGAAGTTTGATGGTTGTTCCCGTTCTATTCGTAGGTAGTTTGCATGGCATGAATTTCTAAGTGTCATTTGGGGCTTGAGTCTGGCCAAAAAACAAAGCTGGATCGTGGGACACTCAATTGTGAAGTGGGTCGTGATTTTTGCTGACCACCAAAGCTAGGGAAGGAATTTGGGTATCCCCCGTGCTGGACATCAACTTTACTGGTGCGGTAAAGGGGGAATGCGCTGGGAGATTTTGTTCTCTTTATTGGCAAAGATCGGGTATGACAGAGGTGGCCCTGATATGCTAATCCTCCATATAGGGGAGAATGACCTGGTGGCATTATCGGGTTTAAGTTTAATCAACGCATGCAATTAGATTTAGCTGTGATATACGAGAATTGGCTAGGGACCAGTCTAGTGTGGAACGAATTTGTGTTTAGACAACAGTGGAGGAATGCAAGGTGCCATAGCGCCATGGCAAAAGCCAAGAACAGTTAAACAAGGCTATGCAGATTTTCTGTGTGGATTTGGGGATCCAGACAATCGCACATGACAGCATCACTGGGAAGGAAGGCCATTTGTTTTTGTCCACCTCACACAATTGGGGATGGCGTATTACAAACTTGAAATTAGAGACATGTTATACAAACTTTTGAAAGTGGATTTGTGGGTTTTTCCAGAAGGGAGGAATAATAACAAAATTAAAAAATAAATAAATAAATAAAAAACAAGAAAAGCGGGCTGAACTGAGTAACAACAAAGTGAGATAAGAATGGTTTTGGTTTTCGGGTGGGGTCAGGAAAAATCCAAGGTTTTTCCTGGGTGGCGGAATAGGGGGAGGTCAAGATCTAGAGCGGACTTGACCGTCCTTCATGAGAGAGGGTGGTGGGAGGTACAGGATGGGGGAAAAGGAACGAAAAGATGGAAAAGTGAAAGATTTTGAAACATGGTGGTGAATTCAAGAAAAAGGAAGTTATATTGGTTTTGGAACAATACAGTTATAAACAAACAAGTGCAGAAATAAATGTTATGGTTTTGGTACAATATGCAAATTCAACGGTTCTGAAGATAAATGTAAAATTACAACTGTTTGAAGCTTTACGGATATTTATAAATTGCCTGATCTAACGAATAAAAGTGGCCTTTTATGCTACCAGTGATGTTTGTCTCATTGCATTGGGTCTGGATTATCTCGGGCGATGCGATCCTCGGGGGGAGCAGAGCGAAGCAGTCTCCCCCCGCGGATTTTCGCCCGGGTGGACGGACCCGGAGCAATGACGCGTTAGGACAGGGCGCGCGCGTAGATTGCTGCGCAGGAGTTTAGTCAGGGGAGAGGCGCCATGGGAGTTTACAGGCATAGGAGGTAGGAGTTTTTAGGCGAGGCCCACCCACCCACCCTTTGATGACAAGATGTTCAATAAAATGGTTTATGTTGTTAACAAGCTTGTATGCAAAGACAGAGATGTTAGACATGCAATATGCCACTGTAGGTCAGGCAATTGATGTGTATCCTATTATCTGGGAGTGGCGGAATAGGGGGAGGTCAAGATCTAGAGCGGACTTGACCGTCCTTCATGAGAGAGGGTGGTGGGAGGTACAGGATGGGGGAAAAGGAAAGAAAAGATGGAAAAGTGAAAGATTTTGAAACATGGTGGTGAATTCAAGAAAAAGGAAGTTATATTGGTTTTGGAACAATACAGTTATAAACAAACAAGTGCAGAAATAAATGTTATGGTTTTGGTACAATATGCAAATTCAACGGTTCTGAAGATAAATGTAAAATTACAACTGTTTGAAGGTTTACGGATATTTATAAATTGCCTGATCTAACGAATAAAAGTGGCCTTTTATGCTACCAGTGATGTTTGTCTCATTGCATTGGGTCTGGATTATCTCGGGCGATTCTAATATGGGGAGAAATGCTATCAAATTTTCTATTGCCTAAAAATAAACGTGGCTACCACAATTTGTGAGTTGCAGTCTCCGCCTGAGACACTCAGGAAACACAACATATAGGGCCTTACAATAATCCAATCTGCTAAATAATAATGTTTGTATCAGCAACTGCCTGAATTCACGAGGAATTAATTGAGATATCCTCTTAAGATGCCTCAGACGTAAAAAACAAAAGTAGACATCAATGTTTTGCTATGTAACTCGAAGGAAAGGCTGCTGTCAAATGCACTCCTACATTTCGAGCTGGTTAGGTGGGTGCTGGGCATTCGCCAAAAGACTTTGGCCACCACATTTGGGACCAGATGGATGAGGTCCCAAAAATCAGGACTATCGATGTATCACAATTTAGACAAAGTAATTGCTTTACTTTTTTTAATTATTCAGAGCAGGGTCTCTGCACACCGACCTCAATATACAACTAAAATCAAGGTGGGGACATCTGCACTATCCACACTGAAAGCCCTTATTTTTGCCCGTGTTACTTTCTCCTCCCCAACTCAGGTCACCTCCTGCAGCACCAGCCTAATTCTGAGTGAGCCTTGTGTGCTTTTCTTCCACCAACCAAAACTCCTACATAAGCATGCCCCCAGTACCTACTATGTACACAATCGTGAACAAGTAGACTCCTTATCAAGCTCTAAGAAAATATTTACTTACAAAACATTATAACTGAGAATTGATAAAGAATGACTTATGAAGTTTTTAATTGGTTAACGTAAAAGAAAAATGCATTTGATAATGGATAATGGTCAGTGCATTTCACTATCGTGTGCATCGCATGCCATTTGGCCCTTGTTTGGAAACGGCCATGTTTCACCCCCAAACTTTAGATTCAAGACTGTAAAATACCTACCATACTTGCCGATTCTGCGGAACAAGATTTGTAATTTTTGTCTGCAAATGTGATATTCTGTGCATTTACCTGTACACTTTGTTGTTCTCGTAGCCTTCCTCACTGTTGTTAAGGTGGTGCTGAATTCAAACCAGAAGATCTGACCCCATTTTACGTCTTTAGTTTCACAGGTCAGTAAAGGTTTGATTTACTATATATTAATATCAGAAGAAGTTAAATGCCTTTCTCAAGAAACTGAAACTTATATTTTTGGGAAATTAAGTTGAACTTGAACAAAGCCATCGCTTGCTTACCAGAGAGCGACACTCAGCAAGCCAGACAGCCATTACAAGGTCAGGCAGGTCACTCACGTCGACATTTATATTATGCCATTTTGTCCTACCTAAATATTATTTGTTACAGTCCTGTAGTTTCCCAAAGCTTGAGAAGAAAACAAAAAGAGAGTTCTTTTGATGACTGATGAGGGTCACTGAGCAGGACTGAGGCGCATTAGGAAGGGATGATTTTAAATGAGAAAGTGTGGGAGCTGCCTGCAAATATCCACGCGTATTACTGTATCCATTTATTCGCTCTATACATTGCTCAAGGCTTTTGCTTACAGTTATTGCACATTCCAGTTCCCATCAAACAAACCTTGCTCAACCTTTTCTATGCCGCATCAATGTTTTATGAAGCCAGCAAATGACATTGCTGCTTGGGCAGCAGTACATAGAAAACCTTCCAAGCAAAACGGAAACAACTCCCATTGTTAATATTATGCTTGCACTGTTAGGGTCATTTGGATTTGGAGTATATTTGGAGGTGATTCCCTTCATGTATAGTTATTGTCATTATACACAATGTGCAAATAAATACCACCGACAATTAAGGTAACAAAAACAAAACCAGAAGACTATAGGAGGGATAAAAAATGATGTAGCTTATTAAGGGGAAGTGTTGCAGATTGTGAACTTTACAATGTATAAGAGATGTGTTATGAGATTCAGAAACTGTGGGTATGATACAACATATGTTAGTATGAGGACATACAAATTCAGAAAATAGTGCGGAGGGTACTTACCCTGGGTACTTTTTCATACCAGTTTTGAAGATGAGGTATTTCATTGTCCACGTTAAATTACTGGTGAAATAAGAACAAGTATTTCCATTGCAACAATTGAAATTATGGTTGAACAAATTGGTGTTATCTGCTGTGCAAATGAATGTCTGCAAAAAATAAAAAAGGAAACATTTGCATGCAATTCCACCAGTAATTACACTATGCCGAGGACGAGGAGCTCAAAACATAATAGGGAGCATCCTCTGAAAAAGCCTGCTTGGCAATCGGACCAATTAATTCCACAATGCAGTAGGACAATAACGTGCATGTGCCTTTACTCTGACTGTTCCTTGGGGTACAATTTTGCTACTTAAAACGTTAAACAAAATCTCAGTTATGTGCATGCGGAAAGTGGTTGAGGTATCAATCGAGCGAGAACCATTGGTCCATCTAGTCACATGAGCGTCTCACTCAAAATTCTGAAAAGGCGTTGGACCGCATCGACTGGGGATACCTCTTTGCCACCATGAAATGATTCGGCATAGGTGACCAGTTTATCTCCAAGGTCCACCTGCTCTATGATAACCCCGTGGCTCATGTCAATTGTGGAGGATTTGTTTCGGACACTTTTCCAATTCGTAGAGACATGCGTCACGGCTGTTCCCTCTCCCCCCTCCTGATTCTGCTGGTTATGTATCCCCTTGCTTCCCTCATTCACCATTCACCGCAGATACTGGATATACCCAAAGAAGGAGAGACATCTCAACTATACCTCTATGCTGACGATATTCTCCTCACCCTTAAGGACCTCCCTCATTCTCTTCCCGCCCTGCTAGAGATCATTGACGGATTCGCAGTCCTGTCAGGCTACAAGGTGAATTGGGACATACACAAGCTCTTCCACTTTCTTTGAGGACTACAAAAGCATTGATCGATGGTTACCCCTTTCGCTGAAACCGTCACAACTAAAATACCTGGGAATTTTGGTTCACCGTGGCATGGAAGGAATGGCCACACAAATTGAAAATGACTTTGCCAAATGGTTGCTCCTGGGTTTTTCTGTGGGGCAGAGTGCAGGCTGTAAGGATTGTCACAATGACTTGCTTCACTTACGCCCTAGGATTTTGTCGACCCTAGTGCCTTTGACCACCCTGCCCTGCATAGACGCCTGTATACGGATGTTTGTTTGGAGCTCCGTTTGCCGTTGCCAAACTAATAGCTTGTCGCTCTCATGATGGTATGGGATTACCTACTTTGGAAAACTACTCCCTAGCACTACACCTTTTGCAATTGGCCTACTTACTTCCAGGCACACCTGACTCCCCCCCCACAATGGGTAGCTACAGAGCACTCGCTCATCGGCTGTGGTGACGGCCTCAATTTTCTCTATAGAGCCTGCGCCCCACAAACATCTTTCCCCCAACCGGTGAGACAGGCTACATATCAAGCATGGCACCAGGCACATTGCCTTTTACACGTCAACAACCATTTGCACTCCAAAGCCCCTCTTTGGGGTAATGAGAGTATTCGAAGAAATGGCTGTGCGCTTTATTGGTCCAGCTGAAGATCGAAGGGTATCCAGACACTGAATCAGGTCATATCAAATGCGGAATTAAAATCCTTCACCATACTCAGTGAGCAATATGGCCTCCCATCGCAACAAGCTTTGTGACACCTACAGCTGCAGCACTGCCTGAGATGCTGACTAAGCCCCCACCCTTGCACACTGGATTCCTCAGCGATATTGGGTTATCTCCTAATATGGGGTCGACACAAAGAAGTGATGTCGGGATTATATGGTGCATTAACTAATCAAGGCGACATGGGTCAGGCGAATCGGTCCCTTTGGTTGCGTGACCTTTTTCATGAAACAAAAACGTTTCTTCACTGAATTACATTATTATTTACAAGAACATTCAAAGACCCCTTTGAAGATTATTCCATGAATTTATTCATGTATCGATGATGTTCCATATAGCATACCCAATGCATTTCGGGTCATTAATCGACCCTTCATCAGGGGTCTATAAGATAAATGCAGAGACACTAGGTAAGCAAGTCTCAATACAAGTGTCAAATTAAATGTCAAAAACATATATACACATTGTTCTCACTTTTAAGCAAAAGTTAAACATAAATGATATGTTCCTCTACATGTTGCGCAAGTAGATTAAATCATTAAAAAATGTGTCTGTGGTCAAAATCACATGATGATGTTCCATAATGCAACTAAATTAATCGATTCATTGATTCATTGCTCTTAACTTCATCTGAAGGCAATTTGAATATACCCAATGCATTTCGGGTCATTAATCGACCCTTCATCAGGGGTGTATTAGATAACTGCAGAGAAACCAGGTAAGCAAGTCTCAATACAAGTGTCAAATTAAATGTCAAAAACATATATACACATTGTTCTCACTTTTGAGCAAAAGTTAAACATAAATGATATGTTCCTCTACATGTTGCGCAATTAGATTGAATCATTAAAAAATGTGTCTGTGGTCAAAATGGAAAACACACCAAAGAGACAAGGGATTACTGTTTCTCTGACTCCCTTTTAACCGTCTAAACTCACACAACAAAGAAACTCTACATATAACAGTATAGCCTCATCCATACAGTATCTTATTCGTAGATTAAGGCTATTAGTCCTAACATAAACATGCCCCAGGAAACAGACAAAAAAGTTTATACTGTTCCTTGCAACAACACTTAGAGGAAGATCATAGGTATCTTAATACTGCCCTCACACACCTTGCGGTGTCATGCTTTATCACTGAGCCGCATCAGACACCTAGGTGCAGACCAACACTCTAGATGGAGCGCAATCTTTTTTTTGACAAAGACAAGTGTTGAGGGTCAGGGTAAAAGGAACACAGATGTGATGATACACAAATGACACTAAGACATAACATAAAAAAGAAAACAGAGATAAACAGGAAGGCCTCTTCCCTGTTTTCACAGCACCAAACAATGCAGTATGAAAGTGTTAAAACAACCTAAGGATCAACCTTCTCCTATTTATTCTGGTATTTTGTATGCAATAGGTATATTATTCTCATCTTGCAACCCAAAACGTTCCCAGTCACTTACTAGTCACAAGAAGCACTCGGTCTCTGGCTCCCACCTAACAGCCCTCCGCTGATGCTCTGCGTTCTATCGGACCGCCATTATGTCCGGGATAGTTAGGGTCATGTGACCGTTACTGCCAGCTGCCTGTGTGTTTCCATGAGCAGCGAAAAAGGACTCGGCAGTCAGCCCTAGGCAGTTCTAACAACCGGGTGCCATATTAATAGAGTTTAAAACAAAGAGAGTCCAAAGGCACACATCTCTGCTCTATCATGTACTAAACACGTCGCTGCGGGTCCGGTGCGTGTGAGGAGTACGAGGCGTACTCGGGTGACCAGCTGCTGATGTGCTGCGATGTGCTCCGGGTGGTGCGCGGGGACAGTATGAGGCGTACTGCGATGCGGCGGGGAGTACAAGGCATACTATAGTGTTGCTGTAGGACCAAACTGCAAAGCGCACCGGCTGGTGCGTGTGGGGAGTACGAGGCGTACTCTACGTTGATGAAGGTCACAAATGCAATGCGCACCAGCGGGTGCGTGGGGGGAGTACGAGGCGTACTCTACGTTGATGAAGGTCACAAATGCAATGCGCACCGGAGGGTGCGTGTGGGGAGTACGAGGCATACCCTACGCTGATACTTGCAATTCGATGAGGACGACAGGCTTGAGCCGTGACGATGTCAGCAGGGCTCTTGAAGTGGCGAGGTCTTGAGCCGCAACGAGGTCAGCAGGGCTCTTGAAGTGGCGAGGTCTGGAGCCGCGACGAGGTCAGCAGGGCTCTTGAAGTGGCAAGGTCTGGAGCTGCGACGAGGTCAGCAGGGCTCTTGAAGTGGCGAGGTCTGGAGCCGCGATGAGGTCAGCAGGGCTCTTGAAGTGGCGAGGTCTGGAGCCGCGACGAGGTCAGCAGGACTCCTGAAGAAGTTGTGTGGTCTGGGGCCGCGACGAGGTCAGCAGGGCTCCTGAAGCAGTTGCTTTCTGCGCTTCCAGTCTGCCGGTGACGAGGGGTCACTGGAAAGTACTCCAGCGGCGGCTGGCACTCCAAACCCCTACCAAGGGGTTTCAGGGGAAGGCAGGAAGGTGAAGTCTATTGCTCTTGAGACTTCACTCAGGGGGCCAGCTCAGTTCCAGGCCCTTGGAGATCTTCCTTTCCTCAAGTCTTGAAGCCAAAGTCTTTCTCCTTAAAGTGCTCTCCTCCTACAGTCCAGCAGGCGTCTTGAGTTTTCTTCCAAAGGTAGTCTGCCTCTCTAGTGCCAGTGTCTTTTCTTTATACCAAAAAGTGCCTTTGATGTCTTTGATGTTAGCAGGGAGTTCCCCGCCCCACATCCTGGTTGTGGGTGTCGCCTGTCATGAGACACCTAACTCTTTGAAGCAGGAAGGCAGGGTCATCAGCCGCCCAGCAGGATGGGGCGTCAGCCATAAGCGTGGAAGGGTATACTCAGATGTGAGTCCCTTGCTCATTGCACCATCAGGATTCAAGCAAGCCGGGCCGACGAGGCTGAAATGCCAGAAACCGGTCCCCGGTAGCTTGTTTCCTTCCCAGTATAAGAATTGGCTTGGTAGTTTGGTTTGCCCTGTTCCCATCATGCACTGGGACAGGAACAGACTAATTTGCATATGGCCAAGTTCTGAGCTGGGATGGTGCAGTGAGCTAAAAAACGGTGATGGATCAAGCCCTGATCTTTGGACTGGGTAAGAGTGGTCTGCTTAATTCAGGCACTCTGTTCATCACCACCCCCTTTTCTGAATCTTTTTGACCACCATAAGCGTGGAAGGGTATACTCAGATGTGAGTCCCTTGCTCATTGCACCATCAGGATTCAAGCAAGCCGGGCCGACGAGGCTGAAATGCCAGAAACCGGTCCCCGGTAGCTTGTTTCCTTCCCAGTATAAGAATTGGCTTGGTAGTTTGGTTTGCCCTGTTCCCATCATGCACTGGGACAGGAACAGACTAATTTGCATATGGCCAAGTTCTGAGCTGGGATGGTGCAGTGAGCTAAAAAACGGTGATGGATCAAGCCCTGATCTTTGGACTGGGTAAGAGTGGTCTGCTTAATTCAGGCACTCTGTTCATCACCACCCCCTTTTCTGAGTCAGCATTGTGGAGGACAGGACACACCCCAGAAACCACTTCTCCCCCCTAATCTAAAATGCAGACAGCTAACACCAGATGCTGGAGTTTCCCCAGGCCCTGTCACTATCTCCAGAAGGGGAATACACATTCCAGCAGTATTACACAGCAAGAGTGGGCGAGGAAACAATCACTTCCCAAAAGTACTATTTCCAAACTTAGAATTTTAGAAATCATCCCTCCTAAAGAATGTATTAATCAATTCTGATTTCAGGAGCGCTAGCCTCATATATTTACCATGATCCCTGGGTCAGATAGATGATCAGATGTAATAATCAAACCGGCCCATTCTGGTCTATGGGAGGCAGGTATCCTTACTGTAAAAAAACGAAAATGGTTGTAACTCATTACTAGGTCATGCCACATATCCAAACATGGAGTCACTAAGTCACACAGTACCTTGTAACAGAGAGAGCATATGCACTTTAGCCCTGATTAGCAGTTGTAAAGTGTCCAGTCCTAAAGCCAACATGAACAGGTCTGAGAAAAAGGGTAAATGTGAAGCAAAAAGTTTAGGGGTAATCCTTTACAGAGGGCCAGGTCCAACAGAACGTAATGAGAGATTAAGTATCGTGACCGGGAACATTATTTGATAGGCTGGATCCGATCGCGCTTTGTATTCCGCACACGTGACTCACTTGGAGAATCACATTATAGGTTACACACTTAAATACGCTTGGCAAGCATGTAAGCATTGCACTAGGAATTACGAATATACCCATATGGTTGCTTCACCATGGTATCAGCTATGATAATTTCCCACTTTCGTTTTACACGAGGGTGCTTGACAACGTGCTGATCACAACGAGATTGAGTGATAGCGGATAGGCCGGTTCCCATCACGTGTCGAGTTTATTTAGAATTGTTCCCACAGGACAATTTCTCTCACATGATTTCTTAGAGAAAGTTGTCTTACTCGGAACTACACACTATGCATGAATGCTCTAAAACGCTTGAAAGTGAGTTATTCTCACAAGTATATGTTGTTTTACTAAGGCATGAGCCACAACTCATTTAAATTCCTGGCTACAAAACACATTTTATAATCCGCTCGCAATGTATGCTATTTCTAAGTTCTTTGCAAATGTGGTTGGAACCCTGCTGATTAAGTGGTCTCTCTTGGGGCGACAGACTATGCGTTCGCGTTTATAAATATTGCTACAGGCGACATCATGAACTCGATTAAATGCTGTTTCACCATGGTATTTCGTCTAACCACGATGTTCAGTAAATGTACGGTCACAATACTTACTCTCTCATTACGTTCAAACAGCAAATATACAGCAGTAGAGATTTTTGCATTGTAGTTTTTATTGCAGGCATTTACAATTATGTGATTTTGACCACAGACGCTTTTTTTAATGATTCAATCTAATTGCGCAACATGTAGAGGATCATATCATTTATGTTACGGTTTGCTTAAAAGTGAGAACAATGTGTATATATGTATTTGACATTTAATTTGACACTTGTATTGAGACTTGCTTACCTGGTTTCTCTTTATTTATCTTATAGACCCCTGATCGATGGTCGATTAATGACCCGAAATGCATTGGGTATGTTCAAATTGCCTTCAGATTAAGTTAAGGGCAATGAATCAATGAATCAATGAATTTAATTGGTATATGGAATATCATCGATTAATGAATACATTCATGGAATAATCTTCAAAGGAGCCTTTGAATGTTCTTGTAAATATTAATGTAATTCAGTGAAGAAACGTTTTTGTTTCATGAAAAAGTGCACGCATCCAAGGGACTGATTCGTCTGACCCACGTTGCCTTCATTATGTATGAGCACTGCCAGACACAGTGCTAGGATAGAGTAGCACACAACGAACCCATTATAACTTAGTTGGATTCATAGTGATACCCGAGTGCACAGAAAAATTGAACTGCGCATTACCTAATCACTCATATTCACAACCTCTCCTTAGTGGTCTTTGCAAGATATGGCAAGTATGCCTACAAATATCCATAATTGTAGAAGACTTGTCAGACATTCTGGAAGCTCTGGACAAAGGTACCCTGGAAGCACGGTTGAAATTCTGTTTATTCAAAACCTTACATGATTGGTATTAGATACCTTTGTAACTGCATCAAGCTGGGCTACTGCTGCACTC
Organism: Lissotriton helveticus; assembly: GCF_964261635.1. Taxonomy (NCBI): domain Eukaryota; kingdom Metazoa; phylum Chordata; class Amphibia; order Caudata; family Salamandridae; genus Lissotriton; species Lissotriton helveticus. Next base: position 1,718,804,501 of record NC_136059.1, read on the forward strand.
TAAGTGCTGGAGATGTGCAAGAACAAATTGTGATCGCCCCCATATCCTATGCGACTTTCTTTCGATGCAGTGCTTTTGGGCTTACATAGGAGATACTCTAAGTGAGACAATACCAATCCAACTTCCTCTTTCTTCCTCTACTATTCTGCTTCACAATATTGGAGATTTGCCCAACATTATGCGCAAGAAACACTGTCTTTTACACACAGCGCTTTCTACACCCAAAATCTGAATCTTAAGACAATAGAGATCATCCACTCCTCCCTCACAGGAGGACTGATGGTACCATGAGTTCAAACAGCATCCCGTGAATGTGTAATATATGGTCTACAGGACCAGGAGGAAGTGTTCCAACTTTCATGGACCTCCTTTCTCCAAGATACTTGAATATCTACTGTCCCTGCCCCCCTATATTGTCCCGTCCCTCCCCTTCCTCTCTTCCCTTTCCTCCCTCACTCCTTTTACAACCCTGTTTCTCCCCCTCCATCCCCCTTCCATCATCCCACTTACTGTGCATGTGACTACCCTTTCCCCATCGCCATCCATCCTCCCTCCTCCAACCTCTTCCACCTCCCCCTTTTTTCTCCTTTCTCTACCCTATCCCCCCAACCTCTCCCTCACTACGGGTAAGTCTCCTTTCCGGTATTTAGAATGACATTTCAACAAAATATGCACTCACATTTATTTTCAATTTACAAAATTTAACAACATTTCATTAAATACAATTTTGCACATATCTGATATTGTTGATACAACCCAGATTCAGTTTGTGTCATTTGCTTTCCCTTCCTACATTTCGTGATTGCTGTGGAAGCAAAGCATGCTGTTTTAGAAATTAAACATGAGGGTTGCTTGTCACAGTATTACAGTCGGTGAACTTTACCCTGGAGACAGGAAATTAAGGGCCAGATGTAGGCGGCTAAATTCCGGTCGGTAATTCTGAGAATTTCAGCGTTACCGACCGGTATTTGGCCGAGTGCAATGTAGGTGAGTTCATACCTACATGCAAAATAAGGAATCGCAAAATCGTAAATCTTTATTTTGCTCTTGCATTTAAGGAATCGGAAATACCCATTCCTTAAATGCAATGTAGGTAGCACTAAAAATAGTGCACTTGAGCCTTAAGGAATCGCTAATTACCACCAACTTCAAGTTAGTAGTAAGTAGCGATTTCCTTTAAAAAAGGACTTTTTTGCTTTTTTAAATGTGCCATGTGGCACACATCCATGAACTTAGGGCATGTATGTGAGCACACATGTGCACACATGCACATTTCAGGGGTGCAACAGGGTGTCCTTTTGACACCCTGGATCCCTTGAAATACCTTCCGCTATTAGCGATTCGGTAATACTGAATCGCTAATTGTGAATATCTTCCTATTGATTCCTATGGGCCTCCTAGCACATAGGAATGAATGGCTAGGTATTCCTTAATAACAAATCTCAATTACAGATTTGTTATTAAGGAATGTTAAGGAATCACTAATATTTTAGTGATTCCTACCTACATTCCATTTAGCGAGTCCTTAATAGCAATTCGGTTAAAATCGCCACTAAGGACTCGCTAAATGGAAGTTACCTACCTCTGGCCCTAAATTGTCTAATTCGGAACCAGCAACAGTAATAGAACTTCTGAAGTAAATTTTTTTTTATTTCTATTGCTTTTTTTTACCTTGCTTCCGACTTCGTCGTATGTAAACAATCACAATCAATGTAATGAGGCTGCAAATAGCAGAGTAATCAACTATAGTCATATTAGGAGGATTCACTCTTTCCTGGCCTTGGCTTTGATTTGACAACCTCAGGGATTTCTAGTCTTGACATAATTTCATTGGCCTTAGTAGACTGACACAACTGATAACAATGTTTTGCAACAGAATGCCCTAGGACTGAAAACATGGAACCCAAATCAGAAAACCATTGCCACTCGTAAGCCTATATTATGAGTGAAAATTGTTGAATTTTTGAGTGTATGATGCTCTCAAAAGGATTCTCTTCACTCAGTAAACCATGTATTCTATTGCAAGATTTCCACACAACAGTATAATACTGTGCTGAACAAAACTGCTGGTATGGGGCAGGGAGTGGGCAGTTCAAAAGTTTAGTACACAGAGACAGTTTATGAATGGCTGCAAAGAAATCAGTTTGTGGCAATTCAGGAACATCCCTATTAACATTTTTTACTCAGAAAATGTTCAGAGATTTCGTCTTGCCAAGGGCATTTCCAGTGTGGGAATGGGAGCAGAATTAATTAAACATTTGTGGAGTGTGGTTGATCAGGTTTTTTACAGGGAAAAATATCAATTGTATCCTGCAAACAATTGCACATTGGTTACACAACGATTACTAATAAATCAATGTATAAAAATTTTTCAGGAGAATGCCTGAAAGCCTGCAATTTGATTTCCCCCTCCCTCTTCTGAAGGGTCTAGTAGCATGCTCAGTTACTTGACAAAGCACCACATTAAGCTACAACTGATATATTTCAATTCAACGTGTCTCAAAGTGTGGGTACATAAATGTAACTACTTTACAGTTGCATTGCCAAAGGCTGTTTAATGTAATTTAATTTTGTTTATTAATTGGAATTTGTTTTATAGCGCCTACAAGGCCGGAGAACATCAGCACACTTGATAGTGAAGCATATTTAGATGTGTGTGAAAAGAGGCAATACAATCACATCTACGAAAATTGATATGAGAAGTAGGTCACATTAAATTAGTCAATCTAAGAGGCATGAGAAGCCCTATAAAAGGAAGGAGCCAGGCAATGAATATATATCATCTGTACACTGGAGCAACAATAATAATGCAGATAGCTCTAGGAATCAGATCTAGGAGGATTAGAAAAAGCCTCAAATAAGACAAAGGCGGCATAAATGTGTGACCTCAGACAGTATGAGGAACATCCCCAAATGCTGGGCCTGTGGGGAAACTGAGGAAAAATAATGTTTGAGGAGAAAATGTTTTACTTCCTCTTTGAAGATTTGCAGCGAGGATGTAGTTGCAGACCGGCACATTCATGGAAAGATAAGTTGAAGGTGTGGTTTTGATGACAGCAGGTGGCTCCAGTAATAATAAAACTGCAGAGTTTTCCATGGACCACCAGAGCTATTTTTTTTCTTGGAAAATACTGAGATTGGTCAGAGTGGATACATTTGCAAAAAGAGCATGCACTTTTGTTGGCGGATTTAAGTTCAATAGGATGTCAGCTCAATGAGTGAAAGACTGGTAATATGTGCAGAACATCCAACAGCAGAGAACAGGTGGACAGCGGTGCTATGGTAGGCCTTGAGTGGTGCTAAGTGAATTTTGGGAATGCACGATAGACTGCTTCTCTGTAACCTAATATGGATAGGACCAAGGTATGATTTAGATGTTTAAGATCTTGTTACAGTTAGAATGTCTTGATTCCTTGATTAGTCTAAGTTGGTGCTTCAAAGTATGAGCCATGATGCTGATGTGTTTATGAAGACTGAGTTTGTGAATTAGAATGAAACCAAGTGATTTGACACTTATATTGATAATCAGTAAACAATGTAGGATACTGGTGGACTCCAGTCATGGTTGCACTAAGATAGAGGATGTGTTTGCAGAGACCATTAGGAATTCTATATTATTTGGATACAGTTGAGTTGATGACCATGATAAGATATTGTCTTGTGAAGAGACTCTAAAGTATAACTGGGCAGCTTCAGCACATTAGTATTAAAACAGGATAGATTCCATTATGATGTCACCCACAATTCTGAGGAAAAGATTGAAGAGAGGAGTGACTAAGACAGCACTCCCTGGAATGTCTTGAGAAACAGCTACCTTGTTGGACAGGAAGTTGACAATTTCAATCAGTTTGCTGGATAGGATATGATTCAATCTAGAGCTTTCCCATGCTGTCTGCTAGCATGAGAATGAAGGAATCATGATTGACAGTATCAAACATTCCTGAGCAAGCAAGTTAAATCAAAAAGCGGGAATCCACATTGTCAAGCATAGGCAAAGCATCTTCGATGTCTTTCAAAATAGCAGTCTCAGTGCTACACCAGTCATCAAGAAGATAATTTACAAACTGCTTATGAAGAACATTATGAAGCTCTCCGGGATTTTAGCCAAGAAGGGCAGTGCTCAGATTGGGCAGACATTGTTAAGCTCATCATGATTGACAGTAGGTTTTTTAAGAAGGTAGAAACTTGTTCAACCTTGAGGCAGTCCAGAGACTCTCATTGAAATAGAGAGAGGTTAATGAAGTCAGACCAATGAGGGCTAGGTTAAACAGTATATTTCTTAGCTGATTAAGCAGGTAGAGCATCCTTAAAGTGATTTGAGGGATTGAGTTTCCATACAATGTTGAGAAGTTCAGATTTTTTGGCAGGTAGTCTGGCCTCACAAGTAATTGGGAAAAATCCCTGCAGTTACCAATGGAGGGGTGGGAGACGGAAGATGAAATACCACTCCCACTCAGGGTAGAACCCCACAAATTTAAATATCTGGACATATGGATCACCCGGGGGACCAAGTCCTATAATGAGGAAAGTGCCAATGGTGAACGTATTAGGCTACTTTATATTCCCATACAGGATCTTGGATGCACTCTTTGTTAAAATGAACATGCTTTTGAGGACGCTCCAGTGGGCAACCTCACATTGTGATGGCAGTGCTATGTCAAATAAGACAGTGAATATCACTGCCAAATGTCAGGAAGTGATCAACAAAGGGGAGAGAAAGGGTAATTCCACCACAAGGGTGGGGAGGGAACTCCTGGTCCCCTGGACTGGATATATAACAACAAGTGGAGAAGTGCCCTCATGGAGGTTGGTAACAACCTCAGAGTTATAAGGTGCTATTCTTGTACCCCGAATAAGGGACAGCCTTTGTCCTTAGAAGACCCCTCACTCACCAACCTAGTTGGTGACATGCTTCATCATCGGGGTCCCACCCAGACAGCCGAATGCCATCTGGGTAAGCTGCGACACCTGACTACAGTGGAGCTGGTTTCTGTAAATTTGATATGTGCAATTAACTTAAAGTGAGTGTGTTTAAAAATTGCCCAAAACTACCCACTCATGTATTTTATTCCGGAGTGATTGGACAATGGTTAAAAAACAGTGGGACACCTATTGCCTGATTAGGTAGGCTACTGGTGTCGATAAAGACGTGTGCTAAGATGAAGAAAAAATTAAAATGGTCTACATGTTTCAACCTATGTGTAACTGTAAGGTTTTCGTCAGGACCATTGTGGGGGAATCTGGGTGGTGTACAGACACACAGAGGTGTACCCTGCCCTAGATTCCTTGGTGTAGAAATCACAAAATGTGATTAGTTCAAAAGATGTTCTTCTCCTTGATTCTGGAAAAAAACCTGAAAAGAAATAAGGGGGGGGCGAAGGATTTTGGGAGAATCAAGTATACATTACAAGTGTGATTTGCTACTTGCTTCTCTTTGCACCTATGTCAAAAAAAAACATGACTTATTCTCTCATGAGTGAAACACCCGGTATCAGCTGTAACTCATGACTCTTCTCAGTCGAACGTGCTGAATACTGTGTGACTCAAAAGGCTCAAGGACCACAGCTGGACCGTGCACAAAGTGATGGCGTGTTCATGCGTAATCCTGTTGCAGTCTTCACAGTCAAACGTGTTGACAGCTATCCCAGACAAACGAGTTGTTTGTTCGAAAAAGGTCCGTGATTGGTCAGTGAAAATAGTGATAGCGTACTCGCACATAATCCTGTTGTGTCACGGACTGTGAGTGTAGCAAGGCTAGATGCTTTAAAAACATAAGGTGCAAAGAGAAGCAAGTAGCAAATCACACTTGTAATGATTACTTGATTCTCCCGAAATCCTTCCCCCCTCCCCCCTTATTTCTTTTCAGTTTTTTTCCAGAATCAAGGAGAAGAACATCTTTTAAACTAATCACATGTTGTGATTTCTACACCAAGGAATCTAGGGCAGGGTACACCTTAGTGTGTGTACACCACCCAGATTCCCTCACCCTGGTCCTGACGAAAACCTTACAATTACACATAGGTTGCTTCATCTTAGCACACGTCTTTATCGACACCAGTAGCCTACCTAATCAGGCAATAGGTGTCCCACTGTTTTTTAACCATTGTCCAATCACTCCGGAATAAAATCCATGAGTGGGTAGTATTGGTCAATTTTTAAACACACTCACTTTAAGTTAATTGCACATTTAAAATTTATGGAAACCAGCTCCACTGTAGTCAGGTGTCGCAGCACACCCAGATGGCATTCGGCTGACTGGGTGGGACCCTGATGATGAAGCATGTCACCAAATAGGTTGGTGAGTGAGGGGTCTTCTAAGGACAAAGGCTGTCCCTTATTCGGGGTACAAGAATAGCACCTTATAACTCTGAGGTTGTAACCAACGTCCATGAGGGCACTCCTCCACTTGTTGTTATAAGTGTCAGGAAGTACCATGAGGCATCCCAGGTCAGCATAGTTAATGAATGTGCATACCCAACCTTGAATGACCTGGCTTCCCGGATGAATAGATGGGGAATGGCCAAAATGAGCTACCTGCGTGCACTATATGGGGGAGACTGGGCCACACAGAGAGGCTGGCAACATTGACAGCAATAAGTACATGGCATAGATTAAATAGAAAAATTAAATGGGATAACAGGTTAACCCCTGAAACCCCATTATGGGAAGGGTCCAGACTGGGATCAATGTGAGCACTGCATGATTTTTGCAGGTGGGATGACATGGGCCTTTCCATGTTAGCTGATTTGTGAGATGCAAATGGGATTGCCCCATTTGAGCACTTGAAGAGAGAATATCAGATGTCCAAAATACAATGGATCAAATATAGAGAGTTGCGGCATGCACCGCAGGTGTTAATACCCAGGGATGAAGAGACACACATGGAATCTCCATTAGAAATGAGATTAGTAGTTGGGCATCTCGATGAAAGGGTTCAATCGTTAACATATGGGACATTAATGGGGAAACACACTGGAGGAGTTGATGAGGCTGAAAGACTGCTGTAAATTAGATCTAGATGAAATGGATGAGGACGATTGACTTACTGTGCTCAGTTTCCTTACAATAGTGGCAATCAAAGCTGATCCAACTGAAGATCCTTTATAGATCGTACTATATGAGAATGCTGCTACATAAAATAGGGAAGGTGAGGGATGTGCAGTGCCTTCAAAAATGTGGGATGGAAGACTCACTCATGCACACTCTGTGACAATGCCCAAAAGTGTGACCCTTCTGGAAGGCAGTCACAAAAACATTGGAGGAAGAGATTGGGGAACACATTGAGGTCCAAGCCAAGCTCACATTGCTAGGGATATGCAACCCTTCTGGGGTGATGAAGTGTAAAAATATCCTGGTGAATATTGAGTATATGGTTGCAAGAAAGGACATTGCCCAGCAAGGGCGTTTGAGGTTGTCCCTCAAGTTCAGGATTGGGAGACAGGTTTGGGTAGTTGTTTGCTGTTGGAGAGAGAGGTGTAGAAGGGTTTAGGTTGTCTGCCGAAATTTAAAAAAATATGGGAATGCTGGGGCACAGGTAGTGAGAGCTAGGGTCAGCAGAAGAACAAATGCTGATATCGTAAGTAAGATACGGGTGGAGGGCACAGAAAGACTCCAGTAAACATGGACAGTGCAGGCACACTTAACCATCTAGTAGGAGAGAAGACTGATATGAACTTTATACCCAGTGAACTGTTACCGGTATTGGAAACCGACTGACTCATTCAGTTAAATATTCAGTTGCTGCTGGGATGGGGGTGGGGGAAGCCCTGGTAAGTGGGGATGCTGTGTGTAATGTTTCATTGCACTGTTTATGCCTGTTGTTTACCTATAACAGAAGAATAAAAAAATGTTATTTAAAAAACAAAATGTTGAGAAGTTCAGACTTTGATATTTCTTTGAGGGTGAGCAGGTTACTATTTTTTTTCTTCACTTAGTATGCTGAGCAGTATTGTACTGGAGAAAGGACGTTTGAAACCTTTGGTACTTTAGTCAAATTCTTCACATTTTCTGTCATTATCAACTATCTTACGAATACATGAGGGATTGGTGGAAGCCCAAACTATCTCAAGTAGCTTCTTAGTTCGGCTTTTAGGCTTGTTAGTATGAGACTTGACAGCTTCAGATTTTTATCCAAAATATGCTTTTATATGATTTGGTAGTGCAGCAGATGGTACATCAGGTAACATCTATTGGGAAAGTGACTCCTAGCATGTTCAGTCATTCTGAGGTATAGGTTTTCTTCATTTCATTATTCCGTATTGTGGGCCATTTGTACTTTGACTAAGCAAACCTAGAACATGTGGAGGTTGAATACAGAAACAGATACTTCCAGCATTAGAACCTCTTAAAGCCTCTCGCACAAATCACTACTTGACAGTCCTACTGCTTGAATAAAGTAATTCTTTATGTCTAGAATAAAGCACAGTGGGTTTAACTTTAAGACACGTTCGCTGAAACTGAGTAATTCAATGCATGCTTTTTAAAAAGACACCAGAGCATTCATCGCAGTTCAAACAAACTCATCAACTGTGAATATTCACTTTGTTGCCCCCTCCAATTCTTTTCCAGAAACAACTAACATTAAATATTGGAATATTTCCTATGCAATCTCCCATATATCTTCCTAGGAACTGAGAAACTGGAGATGTCCCCATTGAGTGTATCTAGTTGCATCACACAACTTTGAATCCAGAGAACAAAGTTATTCTCTTCATCTTTGAATAGTGCACCTGAGTAGACCGTACAAATATCTTTCAAGGAATAAACTAACTCCATCTTCCTGCCAATTGTAGTAGAATGACTGTAGTAATATTTACTGGGAATGGAATATTTATCTGCATTCCTAAAAAGTCACATCTAGGTAAGTCACCATTGGTTTCTCTGAGCTGAGTATCTTTCTATGTACATGAACATGACACTTGGGGTCATATTACAGTGAGTGTTCTGGGGGTGCAACAGGCATTTATGCCCACTTTGCATGCTACGGGGCACTTTGATATTACAGAAGGGGGCCCAACTGTAATACTAATAGCACTGGTGCACATAATGCGTCAGCGCTATCTGCCAGGGGCTTTCCCTCATTTGCATGGGGGCATGCCCCTTGCAATTAAGGGAACCCCTTTGCCTCTACAACTGCCCCACCACTGATACCTGCACGGACCGCGGCTGCCCCCACCCCTGCTCTTACCTGCTCGGGCGGCTCTTAGAAAGGCCTGTCAACTATGAGCCCTGGGCCCTGATTGTCTAATTCATGGGGATAAAAAACCTTTCGTAGAGTAGCAAAAAGGTGAAGGAGGGACGAGGAACCATGAAAGTAAAGCAATCCCCCTTTGTTGGACAGGGCGCTTCTTAGGGGATTTCCCTAAAATATTTTGCTTTTTTACGAACTGGTTTTTGCTGATTCTCTCTTTGTGGCCTTATTACTCTGGGCACTTTCCAAATGTAAAGCAGTGTGAAAGCGCGAGGGCCCTACCTACACATGCTAGGAAGTGCTGCTCTCATGATTGGTTTAGGTGATTTACTTCTGAGTGCCCGGTAAAAAGGTACACCACATACACAGGGCAGATGCTGCATTAGCTAATAGTGGGATGCAGCACTGATTGTGCAACCCACCAGAATAGCCTGTCAAACATGTACCAGGCCTGTGGGTGCGCAGCTGCGCTTATACCCAGGTTGACATTTCTCACTCATTAGCCAAGCTCGAGTGGGCCTTCCACTACCACTTGAGCACCCCTAGTGTAAGACCTAAGGGGCAGAGCAAGTGGTAGGCAAAAGGCAGTCAGGTACACATGGGTGTTCAATGCTCAGGTAGTGAAGAATCCCCATGTGGGGTTTCTATACCTTGGAGGTCGGCTCTTCCCATGGGGCACCACCTGGAGTACGCTGATTCTCTTTTAGTGGCCTTAGGGCTCTTGACAATTTCCCTCTGTAAATGCATTGAGAAAATGCATGTGCCATTCCTACACACGCTAAGAAGTGGTGCTCACCTGTTGTTTTTAAATATATCTCAAGCCCACCACTGCAGGCCTGTGTGTGCACACTGAAGCAGGGTCTAGTTTTACCATATAGTGCCCCAGGCCCATTTTGTATACATCTGAAGCATGAGAGTCATAATTGTCCCTGCCAGCCCATAGACAGGGTTTTGCTAACATTGCTCACACTGTAGGAGTGGGGGTCAAGTTGGACTTTTCACTGCTTTGGAAACTAAAATAGCACCAGGGCTTAAAATAAACAATAGCCGTAAAAGGAGCTTCCCACCTCAAAGCTTCTGAGAGGTAACACAAAGTGTTTTTGATAAAAAGTTCAAACTTTTTTTATGTTCTGCGGTCAAGGACCGGCCAAAATTAGATCTTGTGGTCAACAGTTCCGCATTTCAAATGTATAAAAGGACTGCTTACTCTCCAGTTCATTGACCACCTCATACAGTGAACCTTTGAGTTACGACACGCTGGTGCTCCCAGTTAAGCATCTTCAATTGAGGTTGTAATGCTTCATTGTACTTTGACGTTAATTTTCTCTCTATCTCTCTCTCTTTTCCTTTGGATTGCCATGATTTTAAACTTACTAGATTGCATGTTTTGGTCATGATCTGCGATGTGTCTTTGACACTTGTTGTTTGGAAGACTGCATAGCGTTATAATCGAATATTATTTATTTGACATTTATTGTTTACATTGTTTGAGTAAATGGTGCTACTCTTGACTCAGTTACTGCTTCTCACACATGTCTTGTTATTTTAGATAGCACATCTCTGCACTAAATATTGTGGTAAAAATCACCTTAAAATCCACCCTCGAACAACACTTGCACATATGATGCTTTTTAAACATGTCTCAAGCCTGCCAGTGCAGGCCTGTGTGTGCGTAATTACATTTATTCTCAGGTTGACCTTTCGAAACCACTGGCCGATCCTGAGGGGACCTTTCACTACGCCCATAGCACCCCTAGGCTAGGTCTTCAGGGATGAAGCAAGTAGTAGGTGAAAGGCAGGGCAGGTACACAAGTATTTCCTGTCCAGGTAGTGAAGAATACCCGTGTGTGGTTTCACTACCAGTGAAGTTTGGCATTCCCATAGTTTAACATGGGGGAATGGTTGAAATTACTTCAAGTTGCAATAGTAGTTTGCAGTGGAGCAACCTCATAATGTTTCTTATCATTTGATTCACAATGACAAAACCCTCTTCAGTGGTAAAGGTGGATTTGTCATTAATAGCTTTGAAATGCCAATATTAGAAAGTGGCAATTGTTCTGCTCTAAAACTCTTCGTGTACCTTTTAGTTTTAATCCAGTCCACACTGGAGGCTTTAGGGGCACATGTGTGCATTCCCCAGCAACAGCTATGAACCTTAGGCATGCAACTGGAATCACAGACCTCTATCATTTGAGGACCTGGCTGAATAGATTGGAGGGAGAGGATTTTGCACTTGACCTCTGGAAGCCAGATCATGGCCCCAATATAGATTAAGATCTGCTTTCTATGGGGGAGGGGGGCTGCCAACGACTGACCGTGATGAGCGTCGCTTAGGGAAACTCCAACCAGCCATCCCGTAATACCATCGTAAATCCGAGCAATTATCCGGAAAACTGCTGAAATCAGATTGCAACGTGTGTGGGAACAGAACCAGACTGGCATTTGCGAAGATCAGCTTAAGTGGAGCCCCCAGGGACTATATAAATACTGTTATGATGTTAGGAGCGGAGCCGATCACGAAGAGAGGTGGTGTCAGCTGGAGCCTTGGTGCAAGTCGGCGGCTGGATGGGCCTTGCGTAGGGACCCCAGAATGAAAGGGCTCTGCACCCGTGATTGTGGAGGGCTCCCCTGCACTGTCAGCTACAGCAAGATCCCTGGATGGGGGAGGTGAGGGGAGGTCGGCAGCCTGGGATGAGTGCAGAGAAGAGAGGACGGCCTAAAAGACTGATGCAGGTGATAATTTGGAGCACCCAGAGTACAAGAAAGAGAGCGATGGGTCTGCCCAAAGAAGGATGAACAAATAGATTGCGGTGTCCACACCCTTGTGCTCCTCTCGCCCTTCCCTAAGTAACATAGAGGCACAAGAAAGCCCCCCCGGGCATATTACCGAATAGTCATCCATAAGAGGGGGTACTTCAAGGCCAAAACAGCAAAAGGAACTGTGTACCCAGGGGGGTGCGGTAATTCCAGAGGCCGCCTGCTGAATTGACTAATGGCAGAGCACAGGAAGAGTGAGACGCAGCGATCATGGGGCTTGGAGCAGGGCAAGCAAATGGGGAGTGTGATGACCTAGCAGAGAGGGATCAGTGGCCTAAGCCTGTGCTGAAGGCGGGCGATTCATCGCCATCCCTCCCCCTTCCACGGCCCCATCCATCGAGTAACAGAACGCCTGAGGTGCAGCAAATATACCCATTGTGGTGGCAAAACAGCCCCCTGACCATCGAAGAAGTGGAAGATTGGGACTGAGGTGCTGTGCGGGCTCGGGATCCCTACAGGCGCGGGAGGTCATCTGGCACTTGGTAGGTGGTAAGCTGAACCACCCCCATCCGATGACGGGGGAAGGCGCAGATGGCCCTCCAAACTAAAATGGACAAATATGCCCAGTTTAAAGTGGAGGCCCATACAGGGGAAGAAGACACCGGTACAACCCCTAACCAGGCACAAAATGCAAAAAAAAGACAAATCCCCAACCCTGCAGGATATAATTACCGCAATACACCAGGTGCAAACCTCTGTGGAGAATAAGATTGATACATTCTCAACAGAAGTGACTTACGAAACATAGGGACAAGGAAAATTAAGACGCTATTGCAATGCTTCAAGACTGAAACTAAAGCTCTCCGAATTCAAGTACGGGAGTTGAAAGAACTGGCATAAGGGTTTGAAAATAGAGTGTAAGATGCAGAGGGCTGCTGTAGGAGAAACAAACCCCACATTTTTTGGGTCCCGGAGAGAGCAGAGGGTTCTGAAGATGACCTGTACATCAGAAATTTGATCTGACAACATCTCCAACCTAAAGACTTGTCAAAATACTTTTCAATGGAGTGTGCTCGTCGGGTGCCAGGTGCGGCACCGCGACCAGGAAATACCACATGTCCAATTATAGCCCGGATCTTTAATTTCAGGGACTGCACCATGATTCTACAGGGGGCCCGCACCGCACCAACAATAAAATGAGAAAATAGCACAATCACAATTTTTCCAGACTTTACCCTTCGAGTTCAAAGACCAAGACTTTCATTTTTAGAGGTAAAGAAAGCTCTATGGGAAAGAGAACTGAAATATGCAATGCTCTTCCCAGCCAGACTGAGGGTAGTGGCTGACAACAAAACTTTGTTCTTTGAAATTCTGGAGGAAGCCTGGTCTTGGCTGGAGAGATGGCGAACAGTCGGCCAGGGGGGCTGCGGGAAGAGAGACGACGGAGAAGGAGGCGTCGCACAGAAGAGTAATATCATGAGTCAACTCTGTGAGTCAAACAAGGAAACAGAAACACTAAGGAACAGATTGTTCCAAATATCTTGGGCTGTGATTTCTGTGGGGATGGGGCTACTAGATAGGGGAGCAGTATAGAACACATGATGGGAGGGTACTCCAGATACAAATTTGACTTGGATTTTCTAGGTGAATATTCCCACAGTAAAGGGGTCTTGAGAACTCCACACCAACAGATATTGGACCAGACTGCGATGTAATTTGGCAGTGAAATATATGAGACTTAGTTGGGGGTGGCATCTGGCAAGGGCGGTAGCTTCTGCTCCCCAAAAGATTTAAATGTGTTGTGAAGATAGAGGCACTCTGCATAGTTGGGGTGGCGGGCACTTTCAACCAATAGTGCAGGGAGGGGGAGAAGTTGGGAAATTGGTAATGTTTATTTGTAGGATGTTTTGCCATCCACAACAACTGTATCAATGCCAGCTGGGTACTGACACCTTAGTGACCGGTTTGCAGCCTCACACACTAGACAGGCACTACGTCCTGGTGCTAACTTAGACTGATGGTATGCCTAGGAACACTTTAGATACAATTCAGAATAGCTTCATGCGTTTGATGGTCCTCCAAGATCCAGTTGCCTCACCCTTTCCGGGGTAAAAATGAAGGTTTCAAGATACTTTCCTGGAATGTAAACGGGCTGGGGGCCAAAACAAAAAGGAGGATAGTCCTCCAATATCTAAAAAGACATGCACCGGATGTAGTCCTATTACAAGAAACACATATTCAGTGAACCCAATACGGGGCGCTCAACTGATGGGGCTATAAATTACTTGCACATTCCGGATACACCAGGGGCTCCATAAGAGTTGCTATATTAGTGTGCACTTCCTTTCCCTTCACGAACCCCAAGGTCACACATGATCCGCAGGGAAGATAAGTGGCAATCTCTGGTGGGTGGGAGAGTCATACTTTCAATATAATCTTGATATACATTCCTTCCAGACAACAATCTCTGGTCTTGCCTGAACTAGGGGCTCTTGTTCTGAACCTCCTGGAGGGGGTGGCAGTGAATAGGGGTGACTGTAACGTGGCCCTGTCCCCGACGCTTGACCGTTCACCATCACGTCCCCAGGACCATGCGGGCACAGCATTAAGTGACTTTATGCTGGCCTTGGACCTTCAAGATTTTTGGGGAGGCCAAAACCCCAAATCACGACAATATACGTATCTCTTGGTGGCACATGGTAGTATGTCCCGCATTGATTATTTTTTCATGCTGGCCCAGCAGGCGCCCCATTTCCAGGCTGCTCATAATCTGGCCCGTGGGACCTCTGACTATTCTCCAATATGTGTTCACTACGAAATCACGAACCCAGACAGATTCGATTGGGCAGGATCGACCCGTGGTACTTTTAAATCCCCACTACCAGGTCCAAGATACAAGAGGCAATGGGCCAATACATTGCTGAAAATACTGGCACAGTAAATTCAGCGTGCGTCCTTTGGGAGGCATATAAACAGTGATTAGGGAACAGGGCATCTCTTTGGTGGTGGGGGAAAAAAAGCAGAAACCTGCGCAGCTAGATGAGATAGAACGAGATATTCGAGCATTGGAGGGTCTCTTGATCGCTGACACTGAGACAGGTGTTAAACACCTTCTGGAGTTAAAAAAAGGCAGAGTTCCAGGCATTAGCCGAAGAGGGAGCAAAAGCCAGATATCGTGCAATGCAATAGAACCTGTACGGGGTAGGAGACAGAGCAGGCAGGTTGTTGGGGTGGCTCATTAAAAAATCAGAGGCCGCTAGATGGGTGCAGGAGGTGCGTAAAGTTGATCGGACTACTGTCCAGGGTGCGAGCCAAGTCGGTGAAGCATTCCATGACTATTATGAGCAAATTTATGCTCCAGAGTCCGATACCATGATTTCTGAGTCATGGGAATTACTACCACGCTCCGGTTGCCGTGGCTTGAGCAGCAAGAGAAAGATCTCCTGGAGCAAGAGCTGGTAGAGTCTGAAATACCCAAGGTGATCAGAGTTCTCAAATCAGGTAAAGCCATCAGCCCCCAATGGTCTACCAATTGAATTATACAAAATAATAGCAACCGAAGTGCTACCCCTGTTGCAGAACATAATTATTGAAAGCTATATAAATGGGATATTTCCTAGATATCAGCGGATAGCCAACATTGTTGTGATTCTGAAGCCAGGCAAGCCCTCTGACGAGTGTGTCTCATATAGGCCAATCTCTCTTTGGATCGCTGAAACAAACATCCTTGCAAAGCTATTGGCTAACCTTCTGCTCCCTGTGATACATTCTCTAGTCTCCCCGGACCAGTCGGGCTTCATGCCAAAACGTAACACAGCTCTCAATCTTAGACAGTTGCACAAGGTTCTGGGCAGGGCCGCGTCAGTTGATGAAGATGTGCTGATAGTGTCGCTAGACGCACAATTGGCTTTCAACACAGTGGAATGCCCATTCCTATAAGCGATACTGGAGAGGCTTGACTTCGGGCCAAAATTCTTAAAATGGATTAAACTTTTGCATGAGAAGCCCTTGGCACAGGTGCCGGTGAACGGCAATGTTTCCAGAGTATTTGAGCTGCGTAGAGGAACAAGGCAGGGGGCCCTGCTATCCCCCCTGTTGTTCTCATTGGTTCTGGAGCCCTTGGCGACCTGGATTCGAGGGGATCCTTGATCCGCAGACTCGGTTGGACTTCAGAGTGGGAAGATAAAATCTCCCTATATGTGGATAACATCCTTATGTATGTAGCGAACCCGAGGGTCATGATTCACAGGATGATGCATATTTTTGAGTAATATCGTAAGTATTCAGGATACACAATTAGCTGGGTCAAGTCAGTGATATACGTTCTAGCGAGAAGTTGGCCCACACTCCTCAGAGAATGTCACTACAAATTAGCACAGAGGAGTTAAAATGCTTCGGCATATACATTACTAGAGACCCCACAGGTTTTCATGAAAACAACTTAGCTCCCCTACTGAGCCGCCTTAATAGTGATATCCAACACTGGCACTTGTTGCTGCTGTCCCTTCAGGGAAGAGCAGCACTTTTTAAAATGATGGCACTGCCCAGGTTTCTTTACATGCTGCACAATACACATTGCCCAGTACCCCCACGGTATTTCCAGCAAATAGACGCAACAGTGAGACAGCTGTCGTAGGATGGGGGCTTCACAAATCTCATTGGTAAAGTTGAACAGGGGATGGTACGATGAAGGGGTGGCGCTCCCCTCACTCCGGCACTATAAGTGGGCATCCCTGCTGACTGTAATTTTCTGTAACCATATGCCCCAGAGCGAACCAGCCTATAGGATGGATCGTCACAAAAGGCAACAGGCGGGTACCTTAGGGTATTATATGCAGGAGTGGCAGTTGGTGTTTTGTGCTCCCCGACTGCAACCATGCTCCGTGTTTGGCAGGAGGGCACCAGAGTAAGTTTGGGAGAAAAATCCGTTCCGTTAGCAGAATTTGCGGATTTTTTGCAATTTTGCGGTCCACGAATCCCGCGAATTTGACCACAAATCTACAAATTCGCAAGCTGGCGGATTTTTTTGCTCGGTCACGCTTGAAAAATACAATATCGTGCTTGCGGTGTTGACTTACCGTGATTCTATGTTCGCCGAGTTGTTTTTCTCCCGGTTTGCGTGTGCTGCTCCATTTTGGATCTTGCTGCGTGATCGCGCGAGAGTTTTTCAACCGCGATTACGTCATCGCGGCCCACCATCTTGCACAGCAAGAGTTTGACAATGCGAGTACGTCATAAGGGCCCGCGATCACGCATCGCGGGAGTAAACAATTGCGAACACGTAGATGTGGCGTGCAGCTGACTTTCGCCAGGAGATTTGAACAGCTCGCTTTCCCGAACTTGCAAAAATTGCAATTCTGCACAAGAAATCCACCGCAGGCAGCATAAACCTTCTGAAAATGTTGATTTTGATCAGAATAACTCCTCAGATTGACATTTGGCTGCACTTTTTGGTGCATTTTGGGAGGGGGGGAGGAAGGAAGTGCCCCAGAGACTCCAACTTCCTGTTCCTGTCCAGCAGGCTCCTCCCAGTGCTTTGTCCATATCCTGGTCACTTTTGATTTGGATCTGGAGCTGGAAGGATTACTTTTTGTGGCTGCTGCTAGATATTTGTATTTGAGGACTTTTTGGACTTTGGAGTTTGGATCACTTTTGGATTTGAGATTTTACAAGTAAGTTGGTGTTGTTTGTTTGGGGCGTTGCAGTTGCTGCAACTACAATCTTAAAACTTTTTCACAACTTTAAAAGAAATATATTGTGGGTAGCCACAGTATCCAGTAGGCCCAGGGTTAGTCATGGGTGCATGATACAACTGTTTCTGTGAGTTTTTTTTAACTTAAATCTCATAAATGTCATGGAATTTTAGCTCACTGTTATATGTGGATTTTTTTTTTATTTTGGGGTGCCTGTAAAGCCTCACTAGCGAGTAGGCCCACGGGTAGTGAGTGGTGCATGGACCATGTCTTTCTATGGGGTGTCTTGAATTTAAGCATCATTGAGGACATGGATGGCATTGTATTGTGGTGATTTTTGTGTGTTTTTGACTTTTTGGGGTGGGTGTTGGGGCCTGGCAATGAGGTTGGGGGCCATTTTGAGGCCTGGTCCAGGCAGGGCCTGGCCATGTGGTGGGGGTCAAGGGGCCATTTTGAAGCCAGGCAGTGTGCTCAGGCCTGCACCCAGTTTGCCTTGCTTTCAACCATTATGCCCAGGGGTACTCAGTGGTCCATGGACCTAGTCTTTCTGTGAGGTGTCTTGAATTTAAACATCATTGAGGGCATGGATGGCATTGGATTGTGGTGATTTGTATGTGTTTTTCGACTTTATGGGTGCTGTTGGGGCCTGACCATGTGGGTGGGGGCCATTTTGAGGCCTGGTCCAGGCAGGGCCTGGCCATGTGGTGGGGGTCAAGGGGCCATTTTGAAGCCAGGCAGTGTGCTCAGGCCTGCACCCAGTTTGCCTTGCTTTCAACCATTATGCCCAGGGGTACTCAGTGGTCCATGGACCTAGTCTTTCTGTGGGGTGTCTTGAATTTAAACATAATTGAGGGCATGGATGGCATTGGATCGTGGTGATTTGTGTGTGTTTTTTTACTTTTTGGGGTAGTTCTGGGGCCTGCCCATGTGGGTGGGGGCCATTTTGAGGCCTGGTCCAGGCAGGGCCTGGCCATGTGGGTGGGGGTCAAGAGGCCATTTTGAAGCCAGGCAGTGTGCTCAGGCCTGCAACCAGTTTGCCTTGCTTTCATCCATTATGCCCAGGGGTACTCAGTGGTCCATGGACCTAGTCTTTCTGTGGGGTGTCTTGAATTTAAACATCATTGGGGGCATGGATGGCATTGAATTGTGGTGATTTGTGTGTGTTTTTTGACTTTTTGGGGTGGTGTTGGGGCCTGCCCATGTGGGTGGGGGCCCTTTTGAGGCCTGGTCCAGGCAGGCCCTGGCCATGTGGTGGGGGTCAAGGAGCCATTTTGAAGCCAGGCAGTGTGCTCAGGCCTGCACCCAGTTTGCCTTGCTTTCAACCATTATGCCCAGGGGTACTCAGTGGTCCATGGACCTAGTCTTTCTGTGGGGTGTCTTGAATTTAAACATCATTGAGGGCATGGATGGCATTGGATTGTGGTGATTTTTGTGTGTTTTTTGACTTTTTGGGGTGGTTCTGGGGCCTGCCCATGTGGGTGGGGGCCATTTTGAGGCCTGGTCCAGGCAGGGCCTGGCCATGTGGGGGGGGGTCAAGAGGCCATTTTGAAGCCAGGCGGTGTGCTCAGGCCTGCAACCAGTTTGCATTGCTTTCATCCATTATGCCCAGGGGTACTCAGTGGTCCATGGACCTAGTCTTTCTGTGGGGTGTCTTGAATTTAAACATCATTGAGGGCATGGATGGCATTGGATTGTGGTGATTTGTGTGTGTTTTTTTACTTTTTGGGGTGGTGTTGGGGCCTGCCCATGTGGGTGGTGGCCATTTTGAGGCCTGGTCCAGGCAGGGCCTGGCCATGTGGGTGGGGGTCAAGAGGTCATTTTGAAGCCAGGCAGTGTGCTCAGGCCTGCAACCAGTTTGCCTTGCTTTCATCCATTATGCCCAGGGGTACTCAGTGGTCCATGGACCTAGTCTTTCTGTGGGGCGTCTTGAATTTAAACATCATTGAGGGCATGGATGGCATTGGATTGTGGTGATTTTTGTGTGTTTTCTGACTTTTTGGGGTGTTTAACTGATGTTCCTCTGGCTTCCTTTGCTTTTAGGTGCACAGGAGAACCACCAGTGCCAGGAAGAAGTCCTGCAGCGGTGTGTGCAGCACAACGTCACGTGACGTCACGTGTGGCCACAGACAACTCTGCAACTCGTGCAACTGTGGCCTGCTGTTCTGACATCTGAAGAAGATGGGCCCAAAGAAAGGTGGCCGTGATGCCTCTACGAAAAAAGTTGCCAGTGCCACTGCCAGTAAGAAGGAGCAGAAGAAGCAAGTGGCACCACCTACCAAGGAGACTGGTGTGCCCACAGACACCTTTTTTTGGGAGAAAAAAACTACGCCTGGAGCTGCAGCGGTGTCTGCATGGGACCAAGCTGGGATCAGCACCTCCCCTTCATTGGGCTCAGTGCCACCACGCCGAGTTAGGTCCAAGCACATGAGTGTTGCAGAGGCAGCCACTTTAACTGTTCAATCATCATCGACCAGTGATTTTGGCTCATCGCAAGAAAGTAGCATCCAATCAACGCCGGGAGTAACTCAGCTGACGACGAGTGTTCAACAACTACAGCCGCAACAACAACCACAGGTGCAACTAGTAGAAGCGCAAGTACATGGGCAAGGAGAGGCGCAAGTACATGCGCAAGGAGAGGCGCAAGTAGAGGCGCAAGTAGAGGCGCACGTAGAGGCGCAAGTAGAGGCGCAAGGAGAGGCGCAAGGAGAGGATCCTGAAGAGGCGCAACTAGAGGCGCATGGAGCGGCACAACTGCCCACAATGCTTGTTCTTCCAGAAGTAGGGGCACATCAGGAAATCGAGATTGAAGCGGAGGTATCATCCGAGGAAGCCACTCCTCCTGATCGTGATCCATATTCTTCCAGATCCCCAGCAAGAAAAATGTCAAGGACGGCTACTACAAGTTCTTCTTCAAGCCCCATTCCTTCTGATGATCTTGATGTTGATTGGTACCCACCAATGGAGTCTGAGAGGGAGGCACGCCATGAGCCGACAAAGGTAGCAAAGCCTAAAAGGAAGGTTCCCGCAAGGCTGTCAACGATGGGTGATAATGACTACGAACAAGAAGTGGTGTATGCTGCTGATGAACAGTCTGACGATGACCTAGTCATCATAGTCATCACTCCAGCCCCAGCGGGCATGCAGCAAGACATTTTGACCCTATCCCGAAATGCTGCTGAGCGGGATGTGGGCGGCGTGGCGCTGGTACCACCATCAACGCTGTTAACTACTACACCAACATGACCTACAGCTTCCATATTTTCTCGTCAGAAGGGCCGGCAGGGACCTCCATCCAGCTCGACCGCCATTACATCAAGTAGTGGTGCTGTAAGTGCACCACAGAGTTGAATTCAGCCATGCCCATCCTCCACTTCGTCTGGCATTAAAACTGAAAGTAGCACCTCCACCACCAGCAGACATTTTCAGTCCCCAATTTGGGACTTCTATAGTGTTAGCAAAAAGGCGGAAAACATGGTTGTTTGTTCGATTTGTAAAATAGTAGTTAGTCGGGGTAAGCTTGGTACCAACTATGGTACCGGAGGACAGAGAGGTCATCTCCAAAAACACCGCACTATCCAGTGGGAGGCACACCTAAGGAACATCCGGGAAGCCAAAAGTAGAACTGATCCAAATGTATCCATTCACATTGCATCTGATGATGCATCAGGGAAGTCAAGAACCGAACGACATTTTTTCTGGTACACCCAGTACCCCTGGCAGCAGCACTGCAGTTGTAGCGCCCACACCCTCTACCCCTGCAACATGTATGAGGCACACTAAGAGTCTTGGAGAGACACGAATGTGAAAAAGTACATCAATGAGCCTAACTGGTTTGAAGAAGTCTGCATCACCATCATCATCATCACGTAAAATGATCCAGCCACCATTAGAAGCATGTTTTGGTTGGATGCGCCATTTGAATGCAACCACCCAAAGGTACGTCTGTATAATGCAAAGCTGGCTAAAATGCTAGTGCTGGACCTTCTGCCTTTTTATTTCTCGGAAGAGGTGGGTTTTCTAGAATTTGTGGCAACCGTCTGCCCTAAATGGAAGGTTCCTAGCCGGTCCTATTTTGCCAGAGTTGCTGTTCCAGCACTACATCAAGATGTGCTGGAGGTGATTGGCGCAGCTATTCAGAAGAGTGCTGTTCACACTATACACCTGACAACAGACATGTGGACCAGTTGCCAAGCCCTTGATTACATGTGCATCACTGCACACTGTTTTTTTTTTGCAGGAGTTAAAGACAAGTTAAAAGCAGGTGTTGACACGGACACAGTTTTTCACATGACACATGCAACAGTAGCCATTTGCCATGGAGAAATCTCATACTGCACCTAATCTTTTGGAGGAGTTTGACAGGAAGGTCTGTGAATGGCTGCATCCAAGAAATCACATGATTGGTTATGTTTCCACGGATAATGGCAGTAATATAGTTAGGGCCATGAATGATGGTGGCTATTTCAGAGTGCCGTGTTTGGCGCACAGTATTAACATTGTTGTGCAAGATTTCTTTAAAAAATAAATCACAATCAGCAAGTTACTGACCACCTGCCGAAGACTCTGCACACATTTTAGCCATTCTTTTAAGGCCCGGAAGAAGCTGAGGAGTATGCATCATGAACGTAGACTGCCAGTCAAAGGACTCATCCAGGAGGTGGCAACACATTGGAACTCAACCTTCTACATGCTTGAGCGTCTGTCTGAGCAGTGCGGGGTAATCAATGAGTATGTCTATGAACTGGGTTCTACTATGAAAGACATCAGACTAGAGTTGGAGGAATGGAAGCTAGTTGCAAGCCTGACACACATGCTTTGTCCTTTTGAGGTCTTCACGCGTGAAGTAAGGAGGGATGACTGTTCTTTGGGCAAAGCTATCCCATTGTTGCGCATGCTAGAGCACCAACTGAAGGCGGTGTCTTCAACGTTCCGAGATCATGCTGAAAAGCAAGATGCATATCAGTTGGCGGAGAGGTCATTAAGCCACCTAGCTGACAATGAAAGTCTTAAAAAAATACATACAGAACAACATTACATTTGTGCCACTATTCTTGATCCACGGTACAAAAATGCCGTGGCCAGCAAAGCATTCATTCCTTTTAATGAAGCAGATGTTTCAAAGTACAAACATTGGCTAGCTCTGTCAGCCACTCGGTTCGAAAAATAGCAACAGAACATTGAAGGAGCTGGCAGAAGTACTACTGAATCAGCAGGCCATCCGGCGTCAAGTTCTACTTCTGAATCTGTTGCCGAAGGGAGTCACTTTCCCTCAATGCCGTTAACGACACCAGCAACCGTATCATCATCGACACCTGCACCAGACCCAGCCATAATATTGTCGGAAGAGGATTGGCTAACTCATCAAGGCTTTGCTCGTTCCAGTGATGCAAAGGCCTCAGATGGTACGCAAAGTGAAGCAACCCTGGGAACCTTGAGTCGATGGTGCAGGCCTATCTGGATGACCCAACAGAGGTCTTTGTTAATCAGAACCCATTGATGTATTGGTATGTGAAAAGGCCTCTATGGCGACTGATCTACAACCTGGCTCTAAATTATTTGTCTTGCCCACACACAAGGGTGTCTTCTGAACGTGTTTTCAGTGCTGCTGGTGCCATTGTAACTTCAAAAAGGACCCGCCTCTCACCCAGAATATGTGGAGAGGTTAACACTGATCAAGATGAATCAGCACTTCATAACACCAGATTACAAAATACGTGAATGCACGCAGGAAGAAGAGGACCCCGACTTAGGTGCTGGAAGTTCTTCTCTGTTAGCTGACCTACTCCCGTCTCAATTCATAGAGTTTGAGGACGAGCTCTACTTCCCTGACATCGAGGCCTGAAAATGACTTGCTTTTTTTCTGTCCTTATTCACTTTTATTCCTGTGTGTTTTTCTTTGTTTTGCAACTTTTACCACAACAAAACTCTAATCACCTAATCACAACAAGTCCTTCAGCAGCACTGTCTTCATCTTATTTCCTTATTGATTTGAAGGTGCAACAGTCTGCATTTCTGAGGTTCACAAGTTCACAACTCAATCATGCTCCTCTATCCTCCTCCTCCAGACTCCCCCTATCCATTTCCCTCAAGGCAGATGGCTGGATTACGCAGAATAAAGAAACTTTGTCTTCATAGATGAGTCCCCTCAAGTGGGACTGGAATTACTGACTACATGCTTGCTGATTGCTGACAGTTACTTCTGAAATTGACAGGAGAGGCTGCCCAGTGGGCCCTCACTTTCAGAAGAAGATGTAGACAAAAAGTGGAACAGGTAATGAATAATGAGAAGAAGATGGCATGCAGTGGACAGCAATGGCTGTCTGGCTCGGATGAAAGCATTTGCTGTTTGTTGTACATGAAATGAATCATATGTCTTCTGTTATTATTTAATCTTTTCCACACTAAATGTAACTCAAGTCTACTCTGCTTTTTTTTTACCTTGTTTAATTCAAATTGTACTTCAACTGCAGGGGCCACTACGTTGCATTTTCCTATATGCAAAATGTCCTTGGACTAACTGTTTGCCAATATACCATGATGATTGATGAAATAATATATATTTTTTCTTTACAGTCACTCACTGGGATGGATGGATCATCAGCGTCGGTTTACGGAAGCACTATGGCCAATTCGTGAGTGGCAAAGAGGTAAACCAGTCTACAACAACTACTTCAGCAGAACTACATGTCTGTCTAGTCGTGGTATGGAGTGGTCGAGGCAGTGTAGTGTTGGTATGCCAGGCAGAGTCCAGACAGCAGTTCATGTAAAATTGGTGCTATGTGGCTTGCTGCATACAATTAGATATGCTTTGTCTGTCTGTGACAAAGTGCCTAGGTATGGTACATCAGGTTGCTTCACTCAGTGGTGCCTGCCTTGACTGTCTGCATGGCCCTGCCGCAAGCATGGGCCAAAAATCGCTTGCGCAATTTGCTGTCTTTCGGTGGCAAATTCGCAATCCGCGAATCTCGCAAAATTGCCGGAAATTCGCAAATTCTTGAGCATAACTGATTTTTGGCACATGCTTGCGGTAGGGCCATGCAGACGGTCAAGGCAGGCACCACTGAGTGAAGCAACCTGATGTAGCATACCTAGGCTCTTTGACACACACAGACAAAGCATATCTAGGGTTTAGGGTTCAGTGCGGTTTACTAGGGTTTTTGGGTTTAATTTGGTAGGGTTCCCGCAGAGTGTAGGGCTCAGGGCCTGATGCAGGCTCGTTCATATTGATGTTGGCAAGATTTTAGGGGGGAACGCGTTTTTTGGTCCAGAATTGGCCGAATGTTGGCCTTTTTTGTTGTTTTGCGGGCGCGTGTGTTTGGGTGAAAACTAGTCGTACACCTTCCAGTGGATAGATTTTGTTCTGCCTTGCGGAGATTCTTGGGAATCGCTGGAACAAGTGTCCTGGTAAGTTTCAAAAGGATCGAAGTAGTGGAAGTGCTGAAAACAGCAATTTTTTGTTAACGGCGCGGTTTGCCATGTTTTGGGGATACCAGTATTGCATGTTTTTGGGGGGCTGTTTAGGGGTGTTCTAGATTTTTGGGGGTGGGTTGAGGGGTCTGGGAGCATTGCTGGGAAGGTCTAATTTTTTATTGCAAGTGGTTTGAAGAAAATCCATGGTGGCAAAGGGTGGTTTGGGCCTAGTTGCAGAGAGCATTTTGGCACGATTTTAAGTTAGGCCTAGCAGTATTGCATGTATTTTGGGGGCTGTTTGGGGGGGTTCTAGATGTTTGGGAGTGGGTTTATGGGTCTGGGAGAACCTCTGGGAAGGTCTAATTGTGAATGCAAGTGGTTTGAAGAAAATCCATGGTGGAAAAGGGGGATTTGGACCTAGTTGCAGAGAGCGTTTTGGCACGATTTAAACTGAGGCCTAGCAGTATTGCATGTTTTTGGGGGGCTGTTTGGGGAGTTTCTAGATGTTTAGGAGTGGGTTTATGGGTCTGGGAGCACTGCTGGGAAGGTATAATTTTGATTGCAAGTTGTTTGAAAAATACCCATGGTGGGAAAGGTGTGTTTGGGCCTAGTTGCAGACAGCATTTTGGCTCAATGTAAACTGAGGCCTAGCAGTATTGCATGTTTTTTGGGGGCTGCTTGGGGGTGTTCTATATTTTTGGGGGTGGGTTGAGGGGTCTGGGAGCACTGCTGGGAAGGTCTAATTTTGATTGCAAGTGGTTAGAAGAAAATCCATGGTGGAAAAGTTTTTTTTTTAGCAGTATTGCATGTTTTTGGGGGCTATTTGGGGGGTTCTAGAGTTTTTAGGAGTGGGTGTATGGGTCTGGGAGCACTGCTGGGAAGGTCTAATTTTGATTGCAAGTAGTTTGAAGAAAATCCATGGTGGAAAAGGGGGGTTTGGGCCTAGTTGCAGAGAGCATTTTGGCACGATTTTAAGTTAGGCCTAGCAGTATTGCATGTTTTGTGGGGCTGTTTGGGGGGTTCTAGGTGTTTGGGAGTGGGTTTATGGGTCTGGGAGCATTGCTGGGAATGTCTAATTTTGATTGCAAGTGGTATGAAGAAAATCCATGGTGGAAAAGGGGGGTTGGGCCTAGTAGCAGACAGCGTTTTGGCACGATTTAAACTGAGGCCTAGCAGTATTGCATGTTTTTGGGGGGCTGCTTTGGGGTGTACTAGATTTTTAAGGGTGGGTTGAGGGAGCTGGCATCACTGCTGGGAACGTCTGATTTTGATTGCAAGTGGTTTGAAGAAAGTCCAGGGTGGAAAAGTGTTTTTTTTAGCAGTATTGCATGTTTTTGGGAGGCTGTTTGGGGGGGGTCTATATTTTTGGGAGTGGGTTTATGGGTCTGGGAGCACTGCTGGAAAGGTCTAATTTTGATTGCAAGTGGTTTGAAGAAAATCCATGTTGTAAAAGGGGGGTTTGGGGATAGTTGCAGAGAGCATTGTGGCACGATTTTAAGTTAGGCCTAGCAGTATTGCATATTTTTTGGGGGCTGTGTGAGGTGTTCTAGATGTTTGGGAGTGGGTTTATGGGTCTAGGAGCACTGCTGGGAAGGTCTCATTTTGATTGCAAGTGGTTTGAAGAATATCCATGGTGGAAAAGGGGGGTTTGGGCCTAGTTGCGGGCAGCGTTTTGACACGAAGAAAGAAGTCCTGCAGCGGTGTGTGCAGCACAACGTCCCGTGATATCATGTGTGGCCACAGACAACTCTGCAACTTGTGCAACTGCGGCCTGCTGTACTGACATCTGAAGAAGATGGGCCTAAAAAAAGGGGCCGTAGCGCCTCTACAAAAATAGTTGCCAGTGCCACTGCCAGTAAGAAGGAGCAGAAGAAGCAAGTGGCACCACCTACCAAGGAGACTGGTGTGCCCACAGACACCTTTATTGGGAAAAAAAACTACGCCTGCAGCAGCAGTGTCCGCCGGGGACCAAGCTGGGAGCAGCACCTCCGCTTCATTGGGCTCAGTGCCACCACACCGAGTTAGGTCCAAGCACATGAGTGTTGCAGAGGCAGCCACTTTAATTGTTCAATCATCATCGACCATTGATGTTGGCTCATCGCAAGAAAGTAGCATCCAATCAATGCCGGGTGTGACTCAGCTGATGACGAGTGTTCAACAACCACAGCCGCAACGAAAACCACAGGTGCAACTAGTACAAGTACATGGGCAAGGAGAGGCGCAAGCACATGCGCAAGCAGAGGCGCAAGTAGAGGCGCAAATAGAGGCGCAAGGAGAGGCGCAAGGAGAGGCGCAAGTAGAGGCGCATGAAGAGGCACAACTAGAGGCGCATGGAGCGGCACAACTGCCCACAATGCTTGTTCTTCCAGAAGTAGGGGCACATCAGGAAATCGAGATTGAAGCGGAGGTATCATCCGAGGAAGCCACTCCTCCTGATGGTGATCCATATTCTTCCAGATCCCCAGCAAGAAAAAGGTCAAGGAGGGCTACTACAAGTTCTTCTTCAAGCCCCATTCCTTCTGATGATCTTGATGTTGATTGGAACCCACCAATGGAGTCTGAGAGGGAGGCACGCCATGAGCCGACAAAGGTAGCAAAGCCTAAAAGGAAGGTTCCCGCAAGAATTTCAGTTATGGGTGATGATGACGACGAACAAGCAGTGGTGTATGCTGCTGATGAACAGTCTGACGATGACCCAGTCATCACAGTCATCACTCCAGCCCCAGCGGGCATGCAGCAAGACATTTTAACCCTATCCCGAAATGCTGCTGAGCGGGATGGGGCGGCGTGGCACTGGTACCACCACCAATGCAGTTAACTACTACACCAACATGACCTACAGCTTCCATATTTTCTCGGCAGAAGGGCCGACAGAGACCTCCATCCAGCTCGACATCCATTACCTCAAGTAGTGGTGCTGTAAGTGCACAACAGAGTCGGATTCAGCCATGCCCATTCTACACTTCATCTGGCATGGAAACTGAAAGTAGCACCTCCAACACCAGCAGACATTTTCAGTCCCCAGTTTAGGACTTCTTTAGTGTTAGCAAAAAGGCGGAACCCCTGGCAGCAGCACTGCTGTGGAAGCGCCCACACACTCTACCCCTGCAACATGTATGAGGCACACTAAGAGTCTGGGAGAGAGACCAATGCGAAAAAGTAGATCAATGAGCCTAACTGGTTTGAAGAAGTCTGCATCATCATCATCATCATCACGTAAAACGGTCCAGCCCACCATTAGAAGCATGTTTTGGTCGGATGCCCCATTTGAATGCAAACACCCAACGGCACGTCTGTATAATGCAAAGCTGGCTAAAATGCTAGCGCTGGACCTTCTCCCTTTTTCTTTCTTGGAAGGGGTGGGTGTTTTTAGAATTTGTGGCAACAGTCTGCCCTAAATGGAAGGTTCCTAGCCGGTCCTATTGTGCCAGAGTTGCTGTTCCAGCACTACATCAAGATGTGCTGGAGGTGATTGGCGCAGCTATTCAGAAGAGTGCTGTTCACACTATCCACCTGACAAAAGACATGTGGACCAGTTGCCAAGCCCCTGATTACATGTGCATCACTGCACACTGGGTCTCTTTTGCAGGGGTTAAAGACAAGTTAAAAGCAGGTGTTGACACGGACACAGTTTTTCAAGCTACTCGGAAACATGCAACAGTAGCCATTTGCCATGGAGAAATCTCATACTGCACCTAACCTTTTGGAGGAGTTTGACAGGAAGGTCTATGAATGGCTGCATCCAAGAAATCGCATGATTGGTTATGTTTCCACGGATAATGGCAGTAATATAGTTAGGGCCATGAATGATGGTGGCTATTTCAGAGTGCCGTGTTTGGCGCACAGTATTAACATTGTTGTGCAAGATTTCTTGAAAAAAGAAATCACAGTCAGCAAGTTACTGACCACCTGCAGAAGACTCTGCACACATTTCAGCCATTCTTTTAAGGCCTGGAAGAAGCTGAGGAGCATGCATCATGAAAGTAGACTGCCAGTCAAAGGATTCATCCAGGAGGTGGCAACACGTTGGAACTCAACCTTCTACATGCTTAAGAGTCTGTCTGAGCAGTGGGGGGTAATCAATGAGTATGTCTATGAACTGGGTTCTACTATGAAAGACATGAGGCTAGAGTTGGAGTAATGGAAGCTAGTTGCAAGCCTGACAGACATGCTTCGTCCTTTTGAGGTCTTCACGCGTGAAGTCAACAGGGATGACTGTTCTTTTGGCAAACCTATCCCATTGTTGCGCATGCTAGAGCACCAACTGAAGGCAGTGTCTTTAACGTTCTGAGATGATGCTGAAAAGCAAGATGCATATCAGTTGGCGGAGGGGTTATTAAGCCGCCTAGTTGCCAATGAAAGGCTTAAAAAAATACACACAGGACAACATTACATTTGTGCCACTATTCTTGATACACGGTACAAAAAGGCCGTGGCCAGCAAAGCATTCATTCCTTTTAATGAAGCAGATGTTTCAAAGTACAAACATTGGCTAGCTCTGTCAGCCACTCAGTTCGAAAAAGAGCGGCAGAACATTGAAGGAGCCGGCAGAAGTACTACTGAATCAGCAGGCCATCCGGCATCAAGTTCCACTTCTGAATCTGTTGCCGAAGGGAGTCACTTTCCCTCAAAGCCGTTAACGACACCAGCAACCGTATCATCATCCTCACCTGCACCAGGCCCAGCCATAATATTGTCGGAAGCGGATTGGCTAACTCATCAATGGTTTGCTCGTTCCAGTGATGCAAAGGCCACAGATGGTACACAAAGTGGAGCAAACCTGGAGAACCTTGAGTCGATGGTGCAGGCCTATCTGGATGACCCAACAGAGGTCTTTGTTAATCAGAACGCATTGCTGTATTGGTATAGGAAAGGGCCTCTATGGCGACTGATCACCAACCTGGCTCTAAATTATTTGTCTTGCCCACTCACAAGCGTGTCTTCTGAACGTGTTTTCAGTGCTGCTGGTGCCATTGTAACTTCAAAAAGGACCCGCCTCTCGCCCAGAAATGTGGAGAGGTTAACACTGATCAAGATGAATCAGCACTTCATACCACCAGATTACAAAATACGTGAATGCACGTAGGAAGAAGAGGACACCGACTTAGGTGACAGAAGTTCTTCTCTGTTAGCTGACCTACTCCCGTCTCAATTCATAGAGTTTGAGGACAAGCTCTACTTCCCTGACACCGAGGCCTGAAAATGACTTCCTTTTTTTCGTCCTTATTCACTTTTATTCCTGTGTGTCTTTCTTTGTTTTGCAACTTTTACCACAACAAAACTCTAAACACCTAATCACAACAAGTCCATCAGTAGCACTGTCTTCATCTTATTTCCTAATTGATTTGAAGGTGTCACAGTCTGCACTTCTGAGGTTCACAAGTTCACAACTCAATCATGCTCCTCTATCCTCCTCCTCCAGACTCCCCCTATCCATTTCCCTCAAGGCAGATGGCTGGATTACGCATAAAGAAACTTTGTCTTCGTAGATGAGTCCCCTCAAGTGGGACTGGAAATACTGACTACATATTTGCTGATTGCTGACAGTTACTTCTGAAATTGACAGGAGAGGCTGCCCAGTGGGCCCTCACTTTCAGAACAAGATTCGGACAAAAAGTGGAGCAGGTAATGAATAAATAGAAGAAGATGGCATGCAGCGGACAGCAATGGCTGTCTGGCTCTGATGAAAGCA
Organism: Lissotriton helveticus; assembly: GCF_964261635.1. Classification (NCBI taxonomy): domain Eukaryota; kingdom Metazoa; phylum Chordata; class Amphibia; order Caudata; family Salamandridae; genus Lissotriton; species Lissotriton helveticus. The sequence continues at coordinate 1,718,835,243 of NC_136059.1, forward strand.
ATTGCTGTTTTATTGTTGTACATGAAATGAATCATGTGTCTTCTGTTATTATTTATTCTTTTACACAACAAATGTAACTCAAGTCTACTCTGCTTTTTTTACCTTGTTTAATTCAAATTGTACTTCAACTGCAGGGGCCACTACGTTGCATTTTCCAATATGCAAAATGTCCTTGGACTAATTGTTTGCCAATATACCATGATGATTGATGAAATAATATTTTTTTTTTCTTTACAGTCACTCACTGGGATGGATGGATCATCAGCGTCGGTTTACGGAAGCACTATGGCCAATTCGTGAGTGGCAAAGAGGTAAACCAGTCTACAACAACTACTTCAGCAGAACTACATGTCTGTCTAGTCATCGTATGGAGTGGTCGAGCCAGTGTAGTGTTGTTATGCCAGGCATAGTCCAGACAGCAGTTCATGTAAAATTGGGGCTATGTGGCTTGCTGCATACAATTAGATATGCTCTGTCTGTCTGTGACAAAGTGCCTAGGTATGCTACGTAAGGTTGCTTCACTCAGTGGTGCCTGAATTGACCGTCTGCATGGCCCTGCCGCAAGCATGGGTCAAAAATCGCTCGCGAAATTTGCTGTTTTTCGGTGGCAAATTCGCAATCGGCAAATCTCGTGAAATTGCCGAAAATTCGTAAATTTTGAGCATAACGGATTTTTGGCCCATGCTTGCGGCAGGGCCATGCAGACGGTCAAGGCAGGCACCACTGAGTGAAGCAACCTGATGTAGCATACCTAGGCTCTTTGACACAGACAGACAAAGCATATCTAGGGTTTAGGGTTCAGTGCGGTTTACTAGGGTTTTTGGGTTTAATTTGGCAGGGTTCCCATGGAGTGTAGGGCTCAGGGCCCGATGCAGGCTCGTTCATAATGATGTTGGCAAGATTTTAGGGGGGTTTGACGTTTTTTGGTTCAGAATTGGCCTTTTTTGGTGTTTTGCGGGCGCGTGTGTTTGGTTGAAAACTAGTCGTACACCTTCCAGTGGATCGATTTTGTTCTGCCTTGCGGAAATTCTTGGGAATCGCTGGAACAAGTGTCCTGGTAAGTTTCAAGAGGATCGAAGTAGTGGAAGTACTGAAAACATCAATTGTTTGTTAACGGTGCGATTTGCCATGTTTTGGGGATACCAGTATTGCATGTTTTTGGGGGCTGTTTAGGGGTGTTCTAGATTTTTGGGGGTGGGTTGAGGGGTCTGGGAGCACTGCTGGGAAGGTCTAATTTTGATTGCAAGTGGTTTGAAGAAAATCCATGGTAGGAAAGAGGGGTTTGGACCTAGTTGCAGAGAGCATTTTGGCACAATTTTAAGTTAGGCCGAGCAGTATTGCATGTATTTCAGGGGCTATTTGGGGGGTTCTAGATGTTTGGGAGTGGGTTGAGGGGTCTGAGAGCACTGCTGGGATGGTCTAATTTTGATTGCAAGTGGTTTGAAGAAAATTCATGGTGGAAAGTTTTTTTTTTTAGCAGTATTGCTTGTTTTTGGGGGGCTGTTTGGGGGTGTTCTAGATTTTTGGGAGTGGGTTTGTGGGTCTGGGAGCACTGCCGGGAAGGTCAAATTTTGATTGCAAGTGGTTTGAAGAAAATCCATGGTGGAAAAGGGGGGTTTGGGCCTAGTTGCAGAGAGCATTTTGGCACGATTTTAAGTTAGGCCTAGCAGTATTGCATGTTTTTGGGGGGCTGTTTGTGGGGTTTCTACATGTTTGGGAGTGGGTTTATGGGTCTGGGAGCACTGCTGGGAAGGTCTAATTTTGATTGCAAGTGGTTTGAAGAAAATCCATGGTGGAAAAGGGGGGTTTGGGCCTAGATGCAGACAGCGTTTTGGCACGATTTAAACTGAGGCCTAGCAGTATTGCATGTTTTTGGGAGGCTGTTTAGGGGGGTTATAGATTTTTGGGAGTAGGTTTATGGGTCTGGGAGCACTGCTGGGAAGGTCTAATTTTGATTGCAAGTGGTTTGAAAAAAATACATTGTGGGAAAAGGGGGTTTGGGCCTAGTTGCAGACAGCGTTTTGGCACAATTTAAACTGAGGCCTGGCAGTATTGCATGTTTTTGGCAGGCTGCTTGGGGGTGTTCTAAATTTTTGGGGGTGGGTTGAGGGTCTGGGAGCACTGCTGGGAAGGGCTAATTTTGATTGCAAGTGGTTTGAAGAAAATCCATGGTAGAAAAGGGGGGTTTGGGCCTAATTGCAGAGAGCGTTTTGGCACGATTTTAAGTTAGGCCAAGCAGTATTGCATGTTTTTAGGGGGCTGTTTGGGGGGGTTCTAGGTATTTGGAAGTTTGTTTATGGGTCTGGGAGCACTGCTGGGAAGGTCTAATTTTGATTGCAAGTGGTTTGAAGAAAATCCATGGTGGAAAAGGGGGGTTTGGGCCTAGTTGCAGAGAGCGTTTTGGCATGATTTAAAGTTAGGCCTAGATGTATTGCATGTTTTTGGGGGGCTGTTTGGGAGGGTTCTAGATGTTTTGGAGTGGGTTTATGGGTCTGGGAGCACTGCTGGGAAGGTCTAATTTTTAGTGCAAGTGTTTTGAAGAAAATCCATGTTGGGAAAGGGGGGTTTGGGCCTAGATGCAGACAGCGTTTTGGCACAATTTAAAGTGAGGCCTATCAGTATTGCATGTTTTTGGGGGGCTGCTTGGGGGTGTTCTAGATTTTTGGCGGTGGGTTGAGGGGACTGGGAGCACTGCTGGGAAGGTCTAATTTTGATTGCAAGTGGTTTGAAGAAAATCCAGGGTGGAAAAGTGTTTTTTTTAGCAGTATTACATGTTTTTGGGAGGCTGTTTGGGGGGGGGTTCTATATTTTTGGGAGTGGGTTTATGGGTCTGGGAGCACTGCTGGGAAGGTCTAATTTTGATTGCAAGTGGTTTGAAAAAAATACATTGTGGGAAAGGGGGGTTTGGGCCTAGTTGCAAACAGCGTTTTGGCACAATTTAAACTGAGGCCTGGCAGTATTGCATGTTTTTGGCAGGCTGCTTGGGGGTGTTCTAAATTTTTGGGGGTGGGTTGAGGGTCTGGGAGCACTGCTGGGAAGGGCTCATTTTGATTGCAAGTGGTTTGAAGAAAATCCATGGTAGAAAAGGGGGGTTTGGGCCTAATTGCAGAGAGCGTTTTGGCACGATTTTAAGTTAGGCCAAGCAGTATTGCATGTTTTTAGGGGGCTGTTTGGGGGGGTTCTAGGTATTTGGAAGTTTGTTTATGGGTCTGGGAGCACTGCTGGGAAGGTCTAATTTTGATTGCAAGTGGTTTGAAAAAAATCCATGGCGGGAAAGGGGGGATTGGGCCCAGTTGCAGAAAGCGTTTTGGCACGATTTAAACTGAGGCCTAGCAGTATTGCATGTTTTTGGGGGGTTGCTTGGGGGTGTTCTAGATTTTTGGGGGTGGGTTGAGGAGACTGGGAGCACTGCTGGGAAGGTCTAATTTTGATTGCAAGTGGTTTTAAGAAAATCCAGGGTGGAAAAGAGTTTTTTTTAGCAGTATTACATGTTTTTGGGAGGCTGTTTGGGGGGGGGTTCTATATTTTTGGGAGTGGGTTTATGGGTCTGGGAACACTGCTGGGAAGGTCTAATTTTGATTGCAAGTGGTTTGAAGAAAATCCATGGTGGAAAAGGGGGGTTTGGCCTAGTTGCAGAGAGCATTTTGGCACGATATTAAGTTAGGCCTAGCAGTATTGCATGTTTTTGGGGTGCTGTTTGGGGGGGTTCTAGATGTTTGGGAGCGGGTTTATGGGTCTAGGAGCACTGCTGGGAAGGTCTAATTTTGATTGCAAGTGGTTTGAAGAAAATCCATGGTGGAAAATGGGGGTTTGGGCCTAGTTGCAGACAGCGTTTTGGCACGATTTAAACAGAGGCCTAGCAGTATTGCATGTTTTTGGGGGGCTGTTTTGGGGGTTCTAGATGTTTGGGAGTGGGTTTATGGGTCTCCGAGCACTGCTGGGAAGGTCTAATTTTGATTGCAAGTGGTTTGAAAAAAATACATTGTGGGAAAGAGGGATTTGGGCCTAGTTGCAGACAGCGTTTTGGCACAATTTAAACTGAGGCCTGGCAGTATTGCATGTTTTTGGCAGGCTGCTTGGGGGTGTTCTAAATTTTTGGGGGTGGGTTGAGGGTCTGGGAGCACTGCTGGGAAGGGCTAATTTTGATTGCAAGTGGTTTGAAGAAAATCCATGGTAGAAAAGGGGGGTTTGGGCCTAATTGCAGAGAGCGTTTTGGCACGATTTTAAGTTAGGCCAAGCAGTATTGCATGTTTTTAGGGGGCTGTTTGGGGGGGTTCTAGGTATTTGGAAGATTGTTTATGGGTCTGGGAGCACTGCTGGGAAGGTCTAATTTTGATTGCAAGTGGTTTGAAAAAAATCCATGGCGGGAAAGGGGGGATTGGGCCTAGTTGCAGACAGCGTTTTGGCACGATTTAAAGTGAGGCCTAGCAGTATTGCATGTTTTTGGGGGGTTGCTTGGGGGTGTTCTAGATTTTTAGGGGTGGGTTGAGGGGACTGGGAGCACTGCTGGGAAGGTCTAATTTTGATTGCAAGTGGTTTTAAGAAAATCCAGGGTGGAAAAGTGTTTTTTTTTAGCAGTATTACATGTTTTTGGGAGGCTGTTTGTGGGGGTTCTATATTTTTGGGAGTGGGTTTATGGGTCTGGGAGCACTGCTGGGAAGGTCTAATTTTGATTGCAAGTGGTTTGAAGAAAATCCATGGTGGAAAAGGGGGGTTTGGGCCTAGTTGCAGAGAGCATTTTGGCACGATTTTAAGTTAGGCCAAGCAGTATTGCATGTTTTTAGGGGGCTGTTTGGGGGTGTTCTAGGTATTTGGAAGTTTGTTTATGGGTCCGGGAGCACTGCTGGGAAGGTCTAATTTTGATTGCAAGTGGTTTGAAAAAAATCCATGGCGGGAAAGGGGGGTTTGGGCCTAGTTGCAGACAGCGTTTTGGCACGATTTAAACTGAGGCCTAGCAGTATTGCATGTTTTTGGGGGGCTCTTTGTGGGGTTTCTACATGTTTGGGAGTGGGTTTATGGGTCTGGGAGCACTGCTGGGAAGGTCTAATTTTGATTGCCAGTGGTTTGAAGAAAATCCATGATGGAAAAGGGGGGTTTGGGCCTAGTTGCAGACAGCGTTTTGGCACGATTTAAACTGAGGCCTAGCAGTATTGCATGTTTTTGGGGAGCTGTTTAGGGGGGTTATAGATTTTTGGGAGTAGGTTTATGGGTCTGGGAGCACTGCTGGGAAGGTCTAATTTTGATTGCAAGTGGTTTGAAGAAAATCCATGGTGGAAAAGGGGGGTTTGGGCCTAGTTGCAGAGAGCGTTTTGGCACGATTTAAAGTTAGGCCTAGATGTATTGCATGTTTTTGGGGGGTTGTTTGGGAGGGTTCTAGATGTTTTGGAGTGGGTTTATGGGTCTGGGAGCACTGCTGGGAAGGTCTAATTTTGATTGCAAGTGGTTTGAAGAAAATCCATGTTGGGAAAGGGGGGTTTGGGCCTAGATGCAGACAGCGTTTTGGCACAATTTAAACTGAGGCCTATCAGTATTGCATGTTTTTGGGGGGCTGATTGGGGGTGTTCTAGATTTTTGGCGGTGGGTTGAGGGGACTGGGAGCACTGCTGGGAAGGTCTAATTTTGATTGCAAGTGGTTTGAAGAAAATCCAGGGTGGAAAAGTGTTTGTTTTAGCAGTATTACATGTTTTTGGGAGGCTGTTTGGGGGGGGGGGGTTCTATATTTTTGGGAGTGGGTTTATGGGTCTGGGAACACTGCTGGGAAGGTCTAATTTTGATTGCAAGTGGTTTGAAGAAAATCCATGGTGGAAAAGGGGGGTTTGGGCCTATTTGCAGAGAGCATTTTGGCACGATATTAAGTTAGGCCTAGCAGTATTGCATGTTTTTAGGGTGCTGTTTGGGGGGGTTCTAGATGTTTGGGAGCGGGTTTATGGGTCTAGGAGCACTGCTGGGAAGGTCTAATTTTGATTGCAAGTGGTTTGAAGAAAATCCATGGTGGAAAAGGGGGGTTTGGGCCTAGTTGCAGACAGCGTTTTGGCACGATTTAAACAGAGGCCTAGCAGTATTGCATGTTTTTGGGAGGCTGTTTGTGGGGGTTCTATATTTTTGGGAGTGGGTTTATGGGTCTGGGAGCACTGCTGGGAAGGTCTAATTTTAATTGCAAGTGGTTTGAAGAAAATCCATGGTGGAAAAGGGGGGTTTGGGCCTAGTTGCAGAGAGCATTTTGGCACGATTTTAAGCTGGCCTAGCAGTATTGCATGTTTTTGGGGTGCTGTTTGGGGGGGTTCTAGATGTTTGGGAGTGGGGTTATGGGTCTAGGAGCACTGCTGGGAAGGTCTAATTTTGATTGCAAGTGGTTTGAAGAAAATCCATAGTGGAAAAGGGGGTTTTGGCCCTGTTGCAGACAGCGTTTTGGCACGTTTTAAACAGAGGCCTAGCAGTATTGCATGTTTTTGGGGGGATGTTTTGGGGGTTCTAGATGTTTGGGAGTGGGTTTATGGGTCTGGGAGCACTGCTGGGGAGGTCTAATTTTGATTGCAAGTGGTTTGAAGAAAATCCATGGTGGAAAAGGGGGGTTTGGGCCTAGTTGCAGACAGCCTTTTGGCACGATTTAAACTGAGACCTAGCAGTATTGCATGTTTTTGGGAGGCTGCTTGGGGGTTTTCTAGATTTTTGGGGGTGGGTTGAGGGGTCTGGGAGCACTGCTGGGAAGTTCTAATTTTGATTGCAAGTGGTTTGAAGAAAATCCATGGTAGAAAAGGGGGGTTTGGGCCTAGTTGCAGAGAGCATTTTTACACGATCCGCAAAAATCGCCCATAGTTACTAATTACTATCCTTGAAAAGGAGACTCAGAGTACGCACTTTCGAAATAATGATTATATGTAATACTGTCACCTCTGAAACAGAAAATGTTATTTTTGCACTACACAGCGTACCTTTTATTTTTTTCACCGTGGTGTTTTAATATCATTTCCTGTTTTTCCATCAACAATTACAGGCCGGCTTTTACCCTGTGCCATGGAACAAGCGATTAACTCAGGCTTACCATTAGCGATCCGCAATTCCGCATCAGGCAGGCAGTGGACAGTGTGTCTGGTCACCAAGATTGATCGACGGAGCGTCAGATGGAATGGAGGAGTACAACAAACAGTTACAGTATCTTCTTAACTTCTTCTTATCTTTTAAATGTTATTGTTGTGAACTTGAACTTCTACGAGTGTGACTCTGTGCTTGTATTTGCTCTCTGCTTCAAATTCATCCCTCCAGCTATTTGACAAGTTTCTTTGCTATTTTTAAAACTAATTGAATGTACTAATAAGTGTTTATTCTCTACTTTTCAGTAACCTAACCATCCATTTAGCAAACAACTTCATGCATGCAATAGTGCACTTCCTTTATGTCCCTTATAAATATTTATGGATATCTTCGAATCCAAAGATTTGTTTTTCGTCATTTGTTGTCTCTCCATGCTGTGTTTTTTTTCCTCTCCACAAAACTTTCCCAAAATCCCCCATTCCCATCCATTTTTCAAACCCTAACCCTCTTCCCCCGGGCTGTGTGGTTTTTCATTGAGGTATGACTAAATGACAACAATAAATTCCACAAACTTGCTGGGGAGGATAAGGTCAAAGCAACAGAAAAATCATTCTAATCAGAATTTCATGTGCGCCATCGTGGATTGATCATCAACAACATCCTCCTCCCATCACGTGACGAATCAAATGCTTAATGCTCAAGTTGCTTTGACCTTTGCCTTAATACTATTTCTTATAGTAGCCATATTCAACGCAACTAGTACTTCGTTATCTTTTGAATACTTTAGCACTGCTTAGGCTACAAATTATGGCACTGTTCTCTACCGTACTATCTATTGTACTGTTTCTAATGCTACCCTCAGGCCACTTAATGTTTCATTTTTTTATATGCTGCTACTGCCAGTGTGTACTACTACTACTACCAGCACAACGATAATATTTCAACAATCCAGGATTCAAGTCAACACCCAACCTTAATCGCCATTTGCCATGCAGCAAGCCCTGTGCCTAACCCTATTCTCAAACACGAATCACAGGTAAGATAAGCATTTTGGGGAGGTAGAATATTGGGCTAGGACTCGGAGGAGAGGAGAGACTGACAGTGTCACAGTAGTACTAGTAGTAGTACTAGTAAAGTACTAGTAGGGCAATTGAATTCACTAACTGTGTTAGTGGCACTTTTGTACATGTTTGGACGTTTAGATAATTCATGCTGGTAAGTTTGAAGAAAGCAAACGTACAGTAACTCCCGCCCACCACCACACAAAATAATATGAACGTATATACTATGTTTAAGTATGTAAAATAAATTAATATATTTCCCTTAACAAAAATAAACTAACCCAACTCACCCCCCTCCCTAACCCTAAACAATGTCCAAATGTCCTTCAAGTCCCTTTCCCCAATGCCCAATTCCCACCCCCCCTACAGTCTTTAAAAAAGGGGCAAGGGAAAGTTACTTCCTCCGGCGGTGCTCTCCTGTGGACAGATCCAGAACCTCTTTGCAGAGGTCCCAGAGCTGGCGCTGTTGCTTCTCTGCCAATCGCTCCAGGTAGTCCACTCACTTTCGGCTCTGGGGGGGCAGCTGTTGTTTTTCCTGCTGTGTGGCGGTGGCGGGAGGCTGTCGAGCCACGTCGCAGTTTCGCTGGAGGCTGCTGGCTGGTGGACCCTGGGGCACTGGAGGAGGATTCAGTAGTTGCCGTCTCCTCCTGCTCCTGATCCCACAGCCACCGATATTCGGCGCAAATGGCCTCCAGCTTACGTGCCCTGGCTCGGAAAGCCATCTCCTTGCAGGTGAGCTTTTTTGGAGCATCTATATGAAGAAAGAAAGAAAAATACTGTAGCCAATAGTCTTTAACATTAAGTCAAAATAAGTCAACAGAAAGTTGTCTCACAGTAACACTAGCAACTTGCAAGCACAGTATAACATTTTGGCGTGTATCTTTCCGCAGTCTTTGTAGGCCTGTGACATTAGTGGGAGTTTAAGGAATTCTACTAGCAGCACTATGGACTCACTACTACATAGTCAGAGAGTCAGAGACTACACCAGTCTTCTTTTTTTCTTTTGTTTTGCAAAAGAAATTACTTGCACGTGAACTTGTGGTAGCCGGCATAATGCCAGCTCACTCAGCTTGAACCCAAGAAAAACAGACACAAGCCATGATGACGCAGACTCGCATTACTTTAAGCAGTATATGCAGGTGGGGATAGGAAGCTCTTACTTTTCTATAGGGGTGGCACTGGCCATACTTGGTTACATCAAGGGCTACTGCTCAATGTAATTTATATTTCACACTGCCCCCCCCCCCGGCATTGACTAATACAAAAGGAAAAGTAAAATTATTAATATCTGATCATATATCCTGCCGATCACATGATCTTTGCTTATATGATGGATGATTTTAGGTGCTTTGTTTTGATAGATTGGGTGAACAACATCAATAGTCCACCCATGACACAGCTGAAAGAAAATTATGAACATAGGGAGTGAGTGTGGTACCCATAATTGCCAGAGGAAGGGACTTGACTTGATATAATGTCAACTATACAATACATACACAATATATGCTGTGCTTGCAAAGTAAACTGCTGTACTGTTAGTCAAGGAAATATTTAAATTTTATGAACAATCACAATTTCTAGTATTTGGATTTCCTCAGCTTTGCTACTCTGGCACGGACATGCTGTTCAAAGTAGCACTGTCCGTCCACTGTGCGTCTGCTCTACTACATACACCTCTGCTATCTATGAGGAAGAAGAAGATACCATCCAGGCTTTCAAAGTAAATGTCTATCATTCTTCTTAATGTCTCAACTTGTACCAAGTTTACTTTTTCTCAACAACCAACTAACACCCTTTTCATTTTATTTGGTAAACCACCGTCTTGACTTGCATTTGAGTTTGACCCAAATGATATACTGCAATGCACACCACACATGCATTTTCTGATTCACCCACACAGGCCGTCATCTTTTCTTTCTCCTCCAACCATCCTTGCTTCAAGCAGCCATGCATCTGATTCCTTCCTATCAGCCACCTCTGCCTGCATTAAAAAACACGTATCATTCTTTACAGTCATAAATGTTACGACTCGCTCGTCCTTCCTTTCACCCTTCTTTCCCTTTTCGTTCTTCACATCCCTCAAGATCATCTGATATGACTTTCCTTCACGATAAAAGTTTCCCAGCTGAGTTGAAGTCAAATAGAGGGGGCCATTGCTTACCCGAGAATTACCGCCGCTAATGCTATTACTAAGTCAGGGTTGACTGTCTTCTCCGTGATTGGCAAAAATGTACTTCTAAATTAGTAACTGTTCTTAACTGCACAGTGTACTTGTACTAGTGTACTGTCTACTGTACAGTACATCATACACTCCTTTGCGAGCCTACTCTAAAATGTCAATAAGTAAGGAGTATAATAACTTACCACCGGCCGCCGCTGCTGAGCCATCCCCCTCAGCTCCTCCCGGTGGCACTTGTGGTGCCGCCGCATCCGCCCCTGGAGTGGACCCTTCCACGCTGCTGGCCCCGGCACTGGTGGTGGGAAGTGCCACATCCGATGTTGTGACGCCTAGAAAAAACAAGTCATATTTTTAGATGCCATACACCACCCCCTATTTCGTCTCGTAATGGAAGAGAAAATGTTAATACATATACAATTTTTAATTATTGGGACTGAAGAAAAGTCACAGTTTTGGGGAGGGTGTTAACTTATATGCTTAGCCATAACATGCAACACTTTTTGGCACAACTGATGAATGCTTGCTTTTTAACGTGCAACATTTTTCTAATTACAGACCGAACCAACTACTCCTCATCACCACCAGGAGGACTTGAAGTTCCAACAAGGTGAGGGCTTCCGAGTCCCGCACAGTTACTTCTGACTGAGGTATGTGGAAAGTCGAACTGCACCTATCATCAACAATGTCCTATTTCTCTTGTCCATACTTCTGTATGTGCAGAATAGTCCCTGAAACACTAGCGGTATGGTATGTGCTACTATCAAATCAAAAAGCCAACTACTAGCTTATTCTTGGTTGACATTGACATTTTGTTGTTGGAAATTGTCAAAGCACTAACATTAAGAAGACTGGAATACACAGCAAGGGCAACCCAGAGGACTGCACTCAGTGCCTCTAGAGCTATTGCTGGATCAGAGTTTTGTTTAACACCGTTTTCTGACTGGGCAAGCTTAGCTACCTACACAGACCGACTCATAATAATAGTAAATATTAGTAGCGCAGAGAGTGATGGTAGAGAGGCAGGATAAGAATGTAGAAACAGTCTACAAGAAGATCAAGGACTATTTTGTAAAAAATAGAATTAGGAAACAGTTTGGAATGAATAGGAGCTGTAAAAGTTAGGGAAGTATAATTATATTAACAACAGAACAACTTACTGGGGCCAGCAGAAGAGCCTGCAGAGAACCGTTCCTGCCCACTTTCTTCCGCCAGAGTCAGGGGTGTACTCTTCTTGCCCTTGGGAGGTGCTGTATGTGAACATGAAATAAACACAAACATGGATGATTGTTTTTTTTAATTATTTTATTTCTTTGACCACAATCTAAAATTATCTCGGGGAAAGAAATTACTATCAATTGCACTACATGTATTGACCTATCTGATCTGGTCAACTAGGAGGATACTAGTACAGTATTGCTGGATTCACAGACCGTCTACTTGGAAAGTTATGTAAATCACTAACTAAACCAACAACAAAAAGGTTCTACTGTGACTGCCAGCACTCAGCAGCACGCAAATTGACAGACACAGTCCGTCATCATGATTGCAGAGCCATAATATACTCAACCTATCAATCCACCACTATCTCTTCTGCTTAGTGGCAGCAGGAGTACAAAGGAAGGACTAGACTTGAGTCTCTAGTCTCTCTAGCATTACGCAGTTCTGTAAAGTACTACACTCATACATATTCAGGCCAAATTAGCACAAAGTTGCAAACAAGTAAGCATAGTAGCAACGCCACTGAGGAGGCGAGCACCTGCAATCGCAGAAGCTATTTAAACATTATTTTACCTGCAATATAATCGAATCGGCAGCATTCTTGATCTTCGGGAAAAACATATATTAGCAATATAATACAGAACAGAAGAAAACAAAGTAGTTATTAAATAGCTACTCACCAAGGCCAGGGATCTCCATGCCTAGCAGGTGGACCAGGTCCTGCTCCCAGTCAAGGACTTCTGCCCACCGGTGGGTCGCTTGGTCATAGGCGCGCCGGACCCCCAACTCCCTATGCATGGCCCGGCACACCTTATCCCACAGCTGGCGATGCTCCTGGAGGCCATACCCTTGACCGGGCCTGCCCCCTGCTGCTACGGTCTTCGGGAGGTGGCGTTGAACATACAATATAAGTGCGGCCATTTCCACTGCGCTGAAAACCTCCCTGGCCACTACATCCTCCACCCTCAATCACCCGCAAGGGAGCCGGGTACGGGGTGCGGGACCCTTCCCCTTGCGCTTCCCGGCTCCGTTTGCCATGGTCCTGGACAGCTGGAAAAAAATAGGAAAGAATAGGGAAAAAGTAAAGAAAAGAGTTAAAAAAGTAGCTTTAAAGTAACCAAAAGTAGAAAAAAAATACAAAATATAGATGTAGAAAAAGAGAGGGATAGATAATGAGTAAAAAAGATCCAAAAAAGTTCAAAGAATCAAAGGATTGCAAAGATTAGGGGAGGATTGAAAAAGCATGCCCAGAACCATAGCAATGAATGAAAAACAAGATGGCAGCGCCCATTGAGGACCGCGAGGGTAAGTTTGCGTGATATTTCCCCCGCGAGCACGCAAAAAATGCACGCGAACACGTAATCGCGCCCCACGCGAGCTTACAAATAGCGCCCGGAAACGGAAATACGCAACACGGGCAAGATGGCCGCGCCCATGTACAGCCGCATGGGTAACTTCACGGTCGATGCGCTGCAAGCGGCCCGCGAACACTCAAAAAGCCCAGCGAACACGCAAAAAAAATCCGCAAATTCGCATGAATTTGCGGATTATGCGGAACGCGAATTTGCGCATTTCGCCCATACTTACACCAGAGCGCTGGGCTAGCATTACAGACTCACCTTGATGACTCCCTTGTGGAACTCAAAAAAGTTGGGCCTGTTCACACACCAGGTGGGGTTCAGCGAGTAGGACATAATTGGGATTTCAAGGGTGGGGAACCTCTGGGAGGGGGAATGTAAAGACCTTCCCCACTGTGCAGAAGTAATACAAGATGCCACAATCTGAAAACTTTAGATATATCCAAATCACCCACACACTGAGGGTAATAATACCCAATGGGACTGTACTCACAGAGGCCTCCCCACTTGATGATAGGCTCCTGGATGATTATTTGACTACACAGGCAATATCACTGGTATACCGGAAGCGTATCAATAACCTCCGGGACCCCTTGACGAAGCTTCGGAGCCGGTGGTGGAAAAAACTGGGTTATTTGGAGGACGATAAGTGCCCATATCCCTACATTTTTTATTAAAACAGTTAAAGATTCTCCACAGGGTCTACTATGCATGAACCACCCTGGAAAAAATGGGATACTCACCTCACCACTAAGTCCGAAGGAGATGTGGGCAGCAGGGTTCCTTCTTCCACCTACTGTGGGAGTGCCCCCCACTCCAGCAATACTGGGCAGAAATTCTAACAACCATGAGGGAAATTGACAATGTTGAAGAGAATATATAGCCGAAATGGTGCTAAACATTTGGGGGGACTCGGACCTTACAAACACTGAGCGCCTGTGGGTAACATTAGGATTCATGATAGCCAAACACAATATGGTGAGGAAATGGAGGGTGAAAGAGGCTCTGATGTTGAGGGAATGGAAATGTACTTAGATTGGGGTATGCAGGCGGAGAGAACAATTTATGAGAGAAGGGGATGCCCACAAATATGGACAAAGGTTTGGGGGAAATGGAATAGCTATCGGGAATGTTATGTAGTCCAAGGATTGGACAAGACCAGGAAAAAGAAACAGGGAAAGGGACTGGGGTGGGCGAGAACCGGAGTCAGTCTTCACTAACGATTGCTATTGAGTTACTAGACTGTGCACAAAAGTTCAGACTATTATGACATGTGTACCCTGTAAAAAAGATGGCGTGTTGCTGTTTCAATATAAAGATTTATCAAAAAAAAAATCTGCATTCCAGGGCCTTATGGCAGACAGGACTGAAATTTAGGGGAGACCTCTGTGGTTCAAAGGGGAAATCATCTGAACGACCCCTATCTTCAAAGGATATCAGTTGGACCACCTTACAATACTGTGTGCGTGTATGTGCGAGTGCACTCCATACAGCCCAGCCTGATATCCATGGCACTGTGTATGGGTGCTGAGTGAGTGTGTGGGAGTGACTGCATGAGGACTGCCTTTATTAATTACACCACACAGCGGTGTTTTTTTACACTTTGATTCCTTCCCAAAAGAATAATATGTTAAAAAAAAAGAAACTTGTTCTCCAAAAAGGCATGTTACAGCAATTCAATTGTTCTCAAGGATAGGCGATCAAAATATATGAGCCTTCAACATATAATATCAACATTGTTTTACTTACTACTGTTCAAAGTCCCCGCATTTTCAATGTAGTCATCTATTTACTAGGGTTAAGAAATTATTAACAATAACTATAAACTGTAAACCCCACCCTTCCCCATCCCTCCGCCCCCTCCCGGTCATGGATGTAATATGCCTTCCAGGGCTTGAAAACCATCTATACTATCAAATACTACCATTACCTATGGCAGTCCCCATCGTATAAGAGATTTCAGGAATGGGCAGCAGGCCAGTCCCTTCCTGGGCGGAGCAGAAATAAAGCGTCTCCCCTCCAGAGGAATTTTTGTCTTTGGTTAGATCTGTAATCATTCGGTGCCAGGCCTTTATATCTTCTTCAAGTTTATCATCCCTCCTGACCTTATTCATTCGTACTGATTGTGCAGTTGCCCACTCCAGCATGTCTTTAAGCCACTTCTCAGCCATGGGTGAAGTTAGACTTAGCCAATGGTTGCAATTCTCCTTTTTGCTAATACATGACCCAGCTGTATAAACTTTCTAGTGAGCTTCTTGCCTTTTGGCGTGGGTAGGAGACCCAACACCATTCTTCTAATGGTGGGTGGAATGACCCATCCCGTGGCGGCCAAGAATACTATGTTTGACATTGGTTTTTACCCATGTTGACTTGGCCCATTGTGATGATTGAAAGTGTAATCATCCGAATCTGCATATTTCTGATATTATTGTGATCTGGGGTGCACCCTATAACTGTGCTGTATTGAATTCTAATATTTGCTTGTGTGGGACTAGTTCTGACAACATTTGGCACTGCACAAGGGTGCTGGAGGGTAAAGTAGGATCTTTCCCATACATGCATACTACTGATGTCATTTTAAAAATGTTGGGCCTCGTACTGCTAGTGATATTTCCAAATGTGATTTATGCTCAGAAATCATGATGTTCATGTTGTGTTATTTAATGTGTGTGCCGAATACAAACGTTATTTACACACAGCATATATGAAGCATCTTTTGTGATGCTCAGCGTATTTCTTGTGTGAGAGTTCTGTGCTAATACTTTAAGCTGAATGTTCAGCGCCAAGCAACTCAAGGGTGAGCATAGGTTATATACTGAGTGCAATCAGTAACCGCTGAAAGGACTGGTAGGTTCTGCTTGGCAAGAGTAATGCCTCAGCCATCCAGAAAGGGCCAGTTCCAACACACTTCATCCAGACCACAGGGAAACCATGAACATGAAGCATGATCACGAATGAGGAACCAAAGCCATCCCAACCGAATGTAGCATAGAAAGTACAAATGTGTGCAGCACACCTAATTGCAGTTGGGCCAGACACAAGGCAGCAAAGGCCAACTCGGCATGCACATGGTAAAGAGGAAAAGAAGAAGTTGCAGGCGAGGGGCAGAGAGTCCTGCTCCAGAGGAGCAGCTAAGATTTCATTGGGGATTTTGTTCTATCTCTTGGTTGCAGATGAGGTTGGAATGTGTGCCTGACCCTTGCAGACTACCTTTGAGTCACTTTTTCAAGGTAGCATCATTCTATGTGCTCCTCAGCTGAAAGAGAAGCCCAGGATGAAGTTATTAGGTCTGACGAACAAGCCTCCCTGGAATCCATAGGCGAAGTGTCCTGTGTATCCAACCAGGATTCCAAACATTGGGCTTATGCTACATTCGATCATTGAAAGTGATGAATATCGTGGCACGTACCAGAATTCCATATCTGATGTCTCCCTGAGGAGCCACAGGACCAAGAACTGTTTAATGTTTGTGTTGTATGAGAAATTTGCCAAAACTTAGATTTTTTTGGGCCATCTTCCACATATGGTCCATGTATCTTTACTGGGTTGATGAACTGACAGGGCTTCCAGTGTCTCCAAAAACACAAAATAATTGTTTGGGTGTGTGTGAATTCAAGGAATTGTGTAGTTAAACTTTGTGGGCTCTCTGAAATTCCAATGGCTGATCAATAGAGAGTTTTATGAGAGTGGTAAGAAACTGGCAGAGGAATATGGAGATGTAGTTGCCCTATGACTTTTCGGGAAACCCAGTACTTCACACATTATCTCTCCAGCCCCTATCGTCTAAGTCCATCAATTTTGTATTTTATTTGGAAATTTCCTGGCCCTAGTCCTGGAAACCATCTTCCTCAGTCCCCAAGTCCAGAATTCTCGAGTCAGTGGGATACATCTGTTTGTGGAAGGTGGCAATGTTTATTTGCAGGGAATGGACTCAGTAGTGTTCGACACCACTGCATTGACCTCTGTTCCCGAAGATTTAATTTCGACCATTTTCAGCAACCCAATTTCCATTGATGTAGGAGGGATTTGAGGAGCATAGGCCACTGTCCTGGGCTTAGGCGCTGCAGGTTTAGAGTTATTTATGACTATATTAGCTTGGGTTTCAACATCGGGTAGGGTAAGAGTTGTAGCAATTGAAATGACCCATAAAAACATTTGGCGATTCATCATAAGCAGACCCTTTCGCTTTGGAATGTTGATGCTCCAAGAGGGAGATAAGCGCTAAAAGTCAAGGTGCCTTGGGGTGGGGGGACTCCTCACAAAGGACTGATTGGGAAATCGAGTGAGAAGGACCCCTTCTTCTCCTCTTAATCACGTAAACACCCAAAGGTCGCCAAAAAGGAGAGGGGTAGGTATATGAATACAATGTCACACTGCAGCAAGACCCCATGAAATGGAGTCAGGTTCCTGGCAGGGGACCATGCAAGACGTCAGCCCTGGAACACTGTTAGTCTATCAGGAAGTGGGATCATTGTTCCCCCAGTAAGAGGTAGGGGAATTGCTTCCAGGACCCAATGCTCAACAATGGAGCTATAGCTGACCGTGAATAGTCAGAGGTCAATACTCCTAGCCACCGCCGAGTCCAAGATTTGAGGCCCCAGCTATTGCATCGCGCCTGGGCCGCACCTCATCATTAATGGCACTGGAGCTGCTGATGAGAATAAGGAAGCCATCGGCCTATATCAGCTCCTGTAATGCAGTGAGAGAGCCTCCAATTGCAGGCCATGGGTTGCCTCTCTGCCGTACCCTACAACCTGCTCTGCAGTCTGGTTGGGCTGTAGGAATAAGCGTCCTGAGTGCCAGGACTTAGCTCCACACCCTATGCTACAGTTTTATTTTAGCTTTCCTTTTCAAACATTTCCTGCAATTTACACATTCTTCATTTTTTCTATTGCTGTATATTCTCTGGTTACAAATACAGTTCTTTAACCCAAACCACCAGGATCGGTACTATATTAGGGCCATTGTAGGCACTTGCCTTTAAGTGAAACACAAACAGGAATAGGAGAGGGCCACATTGCAAAACAAAAAGTGAGCACTGCAAAGGGAAAATATAATTTTGCGGTGAACACTGAAAATGTCCATACAAACCCAAAATGAATTAGGACTGAATTACTAAAAAGTATTGTCTTTATAATCTAAATTGAAGGTTCTTATTTTAGCAGTGTCAAAAGCATTACAAGTTGAGTCAAACTTGGAAAACGTAAACCAGTGACAAGTTGATTAAAGACTGACCCTTACAGTGAACCCACAAGCAATTGAAACATTGTGCCCATATACCCAGTGAAGCTCTTCTACAGCACAGAGTGCCATATAGAAAGTGAATATAGGTGTATTAAAAGATGTGCCAAGATCCTACCCTTCTACTGGATTGTAAATAGCATCACACAGCCAATGCTTTATTTGTAAAACAAATGTCAAGAGCAGGATCCCAAAGATATTCTTTGGAGCTGGAAGTTGATGAAAAATAGTTCTTGGTCTCTAAAAATAAAAGCAGGTCCCTACATCATGCAGATATCTCCACACACTACAGGACTGCCTAAATACAATTAATATATATATGTTCGCAGGAAACCCTTCTCATTGTTGAAAAAAACTTACTATAAATTAACCAATATTGTTTTAATCCTCAGAATCTAAATGAGAAAAGAGTGACAAGGAAACCACTTAGGAAAATGAAGCTTATTTGTGGCAATATGTACGCACATAGGGATGAATATCCACGGGATCATCTAACAATGATGATGAGGATGGGGATAATAATACTACATCATTTCATGAACCCTTGGGTATGGAATCCATAACATTTCAGTTGGTACTATTACTCACTTCAAATACACTATTTGTGTGCATATATCTGAAACAAGATCAATAACCCTTCACCTAATGGGACTGGAAACTGTGAAGAAAGAATCCTACAGGAGGCTATCCTTCTATATTTTGAACCTTAAACCTGTAGAGTATACAACGATCATTCAACAGGCACATTGATAACGTGAGCTATTTTAACAGGATTGGAACATGCACCAAGGTCAAACACAAATCTCTGCAGTGGTATCATTGCTCTTTGGTGGTAGTCTATTGAGTTTGGAACATTCGATCTAGAAGATGCACACTCATCTCTGAAGAAGGCACATTTACCCCTTAGTTATGTTACTAATATTGCAACTACCATCAGCAGGTCACAGACTCACACATCTCTGCAGCAGGTATATCAACACATCAACCTAGATCGGCCTTGATAGGTCTTGTAGGGCACACCTTGATCAGTACTTGTAAACCAGTGCATACTGCCAATAAGAGAAGCGGAGGAGTGGGAGAGCTCTGTGGACATCAGTATTTGGATAATTGTGTAGCACTGATCAGTACAGCTGTGCGTTGTCTAAGATTCAGGGATGTTCCTGCACACAAATACTATTCATGATGCAAGTCATTATTTATGCCCATTCAATGTTGGGGTGCAAATTCATGATGTAGGCAAGGATTAAAATGCTTTGTAAAAGCTCTGTGTACACCTACTTAAAGAGCAGAACCATGGCATGACTCATAAAAGAAGGGCCATGCGAAATGCCTATAGATTTCTCAAGTCTGATATAATGGTTCATGGTGAGGTGCATTGTGAAAGCTCTGTAGATGGCTCAGTATTGCAATAGATGTAATTGGCACAGGTCACAATGAAGATATGTGACTGTGCTGCAAATATTTTTTACTGGTATACAAGGGCAAGATCTGCTGATGTGTCAGTGGTGGCACGTCAGCACATTGAGCAAATGATCACTGAAGTTTATCGTTAAAAACTGGTAGAGTTTTATTATTTGAATAGCCTTTCATGGTGAAAATATTAATAGGGGTGATTTGTGAAAGGTCAGTGGATGTCGGGGTGTTTGGGTGCTGCAGCACCCCGAAATTAAACATGCTGGAGTTTGAAGGAAGTGGCCCACTTAAGGTCACCCGGGCCACTTACGACCACCTCTCAGCCTTCCATACCAAATGAAGAGTTGGTCAGACAGTAGAGAATACAAACCAATATATGTTTATTCAGATACACCCGAGAGGAGCCCGGTCTGCCCAGTCTATTAGGACTGCTGCAGAGGGACTGACATCAGCAAGCAAAAAGACACAATATTTATGTTTCAGAACCAATGAAGGCACACACACACAATGGAATTTTCCAGGCAGATGCAGCTAAACAAAGAAGTACAAAAGGATACGTTTTGATTCTGAGGCCAGGCACACAAGTCAGTTTCTAATTTAAGGATTTGCCAGTGTCTCTTTAAAATTTTGGTGAACTGAGAACTCACGTTAGAAAATTTACTGACACAAGTAATTCTGTTCTCCGTTGATTTGTGTTTACCAATAAGTAATTCTTCTCTTGGTTTCTGTTGTGCCCTAGTTAGCGCTGTTTAAATTAGAAACTGACTTTAAAGGAGTATTTGACAAGGAACCATTGTTCGCCCATACCAGGGGATGCAATTTGGGAGAAATGTTAAAAAACAGAAAAGGACCATCTGTTAGGAATACATTCAGAGGAACCACACCGTGCATGAATTGCAGCAATTGCCATAACATATTGAAGGGCAACACAATCTCCCACCCCATGAAGGGATACAAAATTCCAATAAAGGTGAACGCAACATGTGACACAATGAACTCAATATACATGTTGAAGTGCCCGTGTGGGTCAGTTTATGTGGGACATACTGAAGGAAAATGTAAAACAAGGTTAACAGAACACAAGAGTAACATAAGAACCAGCTCGCTTAAATCAACAGTGGCAGCACATTTTCTTGAAAAACGACATCATATCAACCAGTTGTGAGCCTGTATCCTGGAAGTTGTTCCCAAAGTAGAGGGTCCACTGAACAAGAAGAACTTACTTAAGCGCGAGAATTATTGGATTTATCATTTAAATAGCCTGAAGACAAATGGACTTAATGATCAGGTTGAATTTCTATGTTATTTATAATGACAGGTTGTCAGCACTAAATTGCACTTAATGTGTTATTTGTTATTCCTGTAATTTACAATATCATTAACATCTGTTGGTGACATGGATACTGGCTGCAGCGCGCTTCGAGCGAAGTACACATCTCATTTAAACACACAGAGATGAACACTCGATAGTCAATAAAGTTAGATAACAGAAAAAAATGAGCCATCCCTAATACCCATGCGCGTAACGTGCTTAGCGTAAATGCCCGGCTCGCGCCGGTTTTGTAACACAAACTAAACTAGCATTCAGAGGAGCAATGCCGCCATGTTAGAACTACTCGCGAGGTAAGACGAATTAAGTATAGATTGAGCGCGTTAACTGTAGAAACCCGGCAAGCAGATAAGCGGCGTAATCTATTTCATAAGAAATAACCTCACGTAATCCTTATGTTAAAGGTGCGACAACCTTTGAACAGCAGATGGGTTTACTTGTATATGAACCATGCGTTAAACCTCGAGAGTGGGAGAAACGTTTATGTAGATATCTAGGGGACTAGAGCACATAGCTATTGATTATTTCAGCACGCGCGTAAAACCACTTGCTTTAACTTATATAGGGAAGAATAGAAGTATGTTCATTTGTATATTTTAGATTTTCCCTGATGAAGGTGCAAGGGGCACCGAAATGCATTGGAACTACTTAAAATGTTTGAAAATGGATCGTAATATGTGAATGAAAACATATGTGGATGAAATTAAGATATTGAAACATTGCAAATCTTTTGCCATTTCAATGTAAAAGCGTTTTCTGTAAATGGCAATGTGCTATCACACCATGCTTTGGTAAAATATTTGTGACAGTGTGCTCCAAAATGCACCACTGGCTACATTACACACCCTTACCACTGTCCTGCTGAACTGGCGTGGCACATTTGCTACACTTGTTTTTTGTGTGATGCTTGGTTTTTCACAATCCCTAGGACTGTGGTGATGTAACATTGATTGCTTCTCTTCCACTGCAAACATTGTTCCAGCACCGCTACATTAGTGGAATGCAGTGGTGTAGCATAAGTGTCTTAGACCCTTATGCAAGTAAAGAAAGCGGACCTCCTTTCCCCGTTTGACAGTGAAAATATCTATTGAGCCCCTCATTCAACTGGGACCCAGTGAAACTGCTGTACTATTTATAGCTATGGCCCTGCTGAGATGTCTGAAGGGCAGGATGGAGGCGATTCTGTGCATGACATTTTACTTGAATAACTTGCATGATGCAGGTCAGGTAAAAGGTTAATGTACAAGCTTTGAAAGCAGAAGAATTATCAACATAATGCACATATATTTTTTTATAAAGTATATATTATTACAAACACAATACCACTTATATTTGCAGCATTCACAGCTGCTGGGGTCATGATGTGCTCGAAGAGATCACTGGTGCAGCAGGACGGTGCTGCATTGTGTTTCTAATGCCTAATAATTTGATTTTTCCTAAACCATATGCACATGGAATGCAATGGAAAATGTTTTACAACAACTGACATGCACAATTACTTTGGGGACTATTTACGTGCAGAGTTTCGTCACTTTGCACCATGCAAGGTGGTGCAAGAGCGACACAAGTCCAAAATGAGATTTTTGAAGCCATGTAAGGCCACTTTGCATGGCCCTGAGTGGTTCCATAGATCTGGAGTAAAGCAATAAAGCGCAAATCACTGTGTTGCCTTCCCCTGCCATGGGAAGGCGTTCTATGGGCATTGCATTGGTGTTTCCATGCAATTCCTATAGTTTGTGCATTCTGCAGAGCACATAAAATGAGGAATATGCAACAGGGGCACCTTTGCTCCATGGTACAAGATTGTATGCGTTGACACTAGGCTGCTAATAGGGCAGCAGAGCAGGGAAAAATGGAGGGTTGTGACGTATTCTTTCAAATATGGCTCATTGCTGCCCTTTTCCTGTCTCACAGCGCAGCAAGGTGACTTGCTGCACTGCACTGCATTGCAAGTTCGTATGTAGGCCCACTTAAGTGCATCTTTGCACAGTAAGGGTCGGGCTTTGCTTTTGTGTTTACATACATCTGCCCCTTTGTCAGCCCCACCCGCAAATATTTTAGTCGTGGTTGCTCCCATGTAAACCCAACAAACTTTTGGAAATACTCGAAGTAGTTGTATTCCGCAATGTATGACATCCAAGCATTTTGCAACATGGTGTTAACTATCACAGCTTTATTTTCCTTTATGAAATCCCTGAATCATTGCTGCTGATTGTCGTTGATGGAGCGATGGTGAAAACAAAAATATTTGTATAGCCCGCGTGAAATTTCTTCCCTATTACAGTAATACGTATTAATCGTGTGGTTTTGAAATGAACCAACATAGAATAGAATGCACACACACAAATACACATGGGATACTAATTTGCTTATGTTCCAAATTGTAATCTACTAATAAAGTGAAATTGCTGTATTAATGTGGTACGCAAATGTCATAATCTAACGAAAATCAATGTGTATATGCTTTTTGTATGTTTTATTGTGGCACACATGATGAAGAATGGTAAGTAAACTATGCTTATTAGTGGCTAATCCGCTAGGTAATAACTAACAGGGTTACCTTAGCATGGGGGAGGTAAACAGAAGGGCTATACTTCGAAATCTAACGTTTAAATGTGTTTGTTTCTATAATAGTTCCCATTATGGGCTGTGAGGCCTAGTTTAAGATGGACATTTGCGATACTCCGAGACTGTGATGATCTACGCATGCATGACTGTGCTTCGAGAGAAGTGTAAGCAGTTTGTGCCTGTACAGCGTGGGTCAAGGTCAGTGTGGCCTGAATATTCAACCAAGTGCCAAAAATTTGTATGTCCGCATCGTGAGCATGTGAAACCAGTCTGAAATAACAATATAAAGGACACAAGTGAAAAAACTGTTAAAGAACAATTGTGGCCTTATTTTTTTTTTACTATAACGATGACTTACCGGAAATATGGACAATGAAGAGATGAGGTTATGCTCATCCACCCCTTACTTCGACCAATGAGGATGAACGAGGACCCTAAAGGTTTCAAATCTTAGATAGATAAGTTAGGGAAAAAGGGTATAAAAGAGGACGTTTGGAAGTAAGAAAAAAGCTTGCTTTTGATTTTATTTTCGCACCACAACATGCTGTCGAACTGATGAACTTTTTCAATGGTGCAAAGACTTTGAATTTTTCTTGACTTTTACTTTTGATGGGTGTGGAGTCCGGTTAGGAGGTGAACATCGAGAAGGTTTACAGAGGTGGTTTTTGGGAATTATGCTGTCCTTGCTCTGATGTCCATGTCCTGAAATCTTGGTAATATTACTTTAACTTATTTTCCTGAAATGTTATGCTAATAAATATAAATGTTTGAATTTAACTTCTCTTTCTCTCTAGGTTATTGAATGTTTAAATGATTATTAAAATACAGCGAATAAAGAAAGGTTATGCTTGGAGATTTAATCTCAAATTAAAAATTAAATAATTTGAGAATTAAGCTGGTCTTGTTGTCCATTAGTTAACTTTTACTAGCAGATCCATTGACAAAATGGTGGGGTGTTTTAATGTTTTCTTGAAAATAAAACCATGGTAATATTGACAAACTGCAGATGTATATAGTGCTTAAAGTTTAGAATCAAATAAGACTATCCGCAAGAATCCAACAGCTCTCCTCTGGTGTTCACTAATCCTTGGAACAGGGTGAATGTGTGTAAATGACTTGCCGTTTTATGGGTCCCACTGACGAGTAATGTGTGAATAGCTGCTAGGAAGTATAGTGATGGTTTGCGGGTTTTGTTTGGAGCCGCGCTGGATCATCTGCCACAAACTCTCAAGACAATTCTTTTAACAACCTCTGCTGCCACACCAGTAAGAAGAATCAGCAACGATTCCTTAACTACTGGAATATTTCCAGAATAACTCAAAAAGTCATACATAAGCCCTTTACTGAAGAAAAAAAATTTGGACCCGCTGAACCCTGACAACTACAGACCCATTACAAATGGACCTTTCCTGGGCAAACTGATAGAAAGAGCAGCGTCTGCCCAGATGTCACAATTCATTGAAGAGAATTACATACTTTCAGACTTCCAAACAGGATTCCGTCCAGGAAGAGGCACTGAATCTGCCCTCCTTGCCATCTGGGATAACCTAAAGAATACAGTTGACCGCAACGGGGTTGCTGCGCTACTCCTCCTGGACCTCTCAGCTGCCTTTGACATGGTTGACCATGACACTCTGAAACAAAGACTCTATGAAGCCGACATAGAAGCAACTGCTCTAGACTGGATCGCGTTCTACCTTCGAAACAGAACTAATGTCATCCATACCCACCTTTCTCGCCCAAATCATACTCCACAAAAGCAGGGGTCCCTCAAGGTTCTATCATCTCGCCCATGCTTTTCAACATCTACATGAAGTCATTACCTGTACTGATCAATACATTTTACCTCCCGTTCTATAACTATGCAGATGACACGCAAATACTCCTTCAACTGGAATGCCCCAAAGTCATTGGAAAATCACCAATTTTCATCTGTCTCAGAGCCGTGGATCAGTGGATGACTTGGAGACATCTCAAATTCAATGCTTTAAAAACTGAAATACTCACGTGTGGTGATTGGAAACATTACAACCTGCTTGCCGAATGGTCTAATGAACTGGGGTTACTGCATAAAGTATCGAAGGAAGTAAGAAACCTCGGAATGACCATGGACTGCAAGCTGTCGATGAATGCCCAAGTGGATAAACCAGCAAGATCAAGCTTTTTTCACTATAAAAAACTGCGATGAATTTTCCCTCATTTGGGATTTCCACACAAGGTCCAAGCTACAAGCTACCACCTCCCTTGTTCTGTCCAACTCGATTACGCCAATGGCCTCTACCACGGATTACCTTTAATGACCATGAAAAGACTACAACGGATTCAGAACTGGGCTGCAAGACTACTCTTGCATATCAAACCGCGAGACCACATCTCTCCTGCCTTGAAAAGCCCTGCATTGGTTACCGGTTGCCAGAAGATCGACATTCAAGCTGCTGTGTATCACCTACAAAGCAATACATGGAATGGGACCACTCTTCATCAGGAATAAAATCACCAAACACATTCAACAAAGGAATCTTTGCTCTAAAGGTGCATCTTGCCTCAAAATCCCCCCATACAAGAAGAAAAATGGGTGGCACATCCTTCTCTGTTCAAGCAGTCAAACTATGGAACTCTTTACCCCCCAACATAAGGTCCACCAACAACCACCTTATCTTCATAAAACTACTCAAGATCTGGCTCTTCCCCACATAAGTACCATACGCAAACAGAAATGTACACT
Source organism: Lissotriton helveticus (assembly GCF_964261635.1). NCBI lineage: Eukaryota > Metazoa > Chordata > Amphibia > Caudata > Salamandridae > Lissotriton > Lissotriton helveticus. The sequence goes on from NC_136059.1 coordinate 1,718,861,368, forward strand.
CTGTATATAAGCATTTGTTTTCACTATAGATATGTACCTCTCTTTGTGTATTAATTTGTATAAACATGCAAAATAATTATGTTGTTGAGAGAAAATAATAATAATAAATAAATAAAAATCATCTTTGGTCTACATGTACATACTTCCATTGTGCATCTATGTACCTTCCATGTACCTGGATTTGTGTGTCTGTTACTTTTCTCCTGAAAAAGCATATCCAATGCACTATCCTATTTTTCATCCTGTGCCTCCTATCAATATCTTTAATCTACATATGTATGTATAATCTTTATGTATCTATATACTTTCAATGTACTTATGGATCTATATATTTATCACGTTCTTTTAATTTAGCATTTCCAATGCACTACCCTATTTCTCAGCCTATACTTCGCTCAATATATCTTCTAGCTCAACCTTCTGACTCATCTCAAACTTCTTTCTCCTTCTATTTCCAATGCACTACCCTATCTCTCATCCTATACATCTATCAATATATCCTCTACATCCACTCTCTCATTTATCCCAAACACCATACCACTACTATGATCGCCAACATAACGCTTTCTAGACTCTCTCCTACTCTATTCCTCCTTGCATCATCTGACACCTCTTTTTACTATACCAATCCCCTAAAACAAACCTTTCTAAACTCTTCCCTCTGACTCCTCCCCTCCAAAACTCCTTTTTACACATCCAAAAGCCTACTCCTACTGCTAAGACCTAAAAAAAATCCTTCACTCTTTATCCCTCCACTATCCTTTTCAATAAAGATTAACAGACTAACATGTTCACTTCTAAAAATTCCATATTCAATTATACAAATTCACCACTAATCCTTTATTGAGTTCCAGGGTAGCGTGCTACTCGCCAATAAAGAGTCTCAACACCCATCAGGGTTACAAGTGCTATATAAATGCAAACCTTTTTCCTTTTCTACCCCTCCCCAACCCTTATCAATCCAGATAAATGACTAACATATCCACCACTAAAATTACTCTCATGTTTCACCATATTTATTCAACACTAATCCTGATGGGTTCCCGAGTTCCGTGCTACTTGCGCTTCAAAACCCCATCAGAGGTAGCAAGCACTATATAAATACAAACCTCTTTCCCTCTTCTATCCTGCCACCTACCCTTCTCTACCCAAATAACTGAATATATATCCACTACTCAAATTACTTCATGTTTTACTATACTAATTTTAAACACTAATCCTTTATGGGTTCCAGAGTGGCGTGCTACTCGCCAGAAAAGCGTTTCAACACACATCAGCGGTAACAAGTGATATATAAATGCAAACCTTTCTTCCCCTTTTATCCATCCGCTATCCTTCTCACTCCAAATATTCTGACTAAATATCCACCAATGAAACTACTTCATATTTCACCATATTAATTCACCACTAACCATTTGTGGGCTTTCTGAATAGAGCGCGTCAACAAGCTCTATATAAATACAAACCTTTTTCATCCTCTATCCTTCTGCTCTTATTCCAAATCCAAATAATGACTAACCTATGCACCACTTAAAATGTACTTGCATATTTCACTATACTAATTCAACACTAATCCTCTGTGGGTCCCGAAGAAGCGCGCTACTCGCCGAAAAAGTACTTTGACGCCTCGTCAGGGGTAGTAAGCGCTATACAAATGCAATTACAATGCAATTACAATACAATATAATCACAGGCATAGCACATGCTTATGGAAGATTTAAGCTTACATTCTTCCTCTATTTTTCCTGAAACATTGATTTTTTTCCCCGTCTTGGATGAAGTCCAATGAACAAAAGTTTAGCCAGGGTAAATTTAAATTTGGCAAGTACAACCACTTTGTTGGTAAAAATACTTATCTTTGGGGTGTATTTACAAGAGCATTACGCCACTGGAACGTCACTTTTTTAACCCCTACGACGCGGGGGTAATTCCCCCACGGCGCTTGGGGGAAAGGAGGGCCGCGGCGCTCGTGATGAGCCCAGCTCGTCATGATTCCGCCCACAGATTGATTCTCCCACACAGGCGGGGAATCAATTGCACGTGTGAGTGCCGCGGCCGTTATGATGAGCCCAGCTCGTCATGAGCACAGCTCCACTGTGCATCATGACGAGCTGGGCTCGTCATATGCATGGAAGGGGTTAATAGTTCTGGTGAAACATGACCCTGCTCCACATTTACAAAATAGCTTTAAGCCACTTTGCGTGGCTTAACGCAGCTTTGTAAATATCATCAGGTATATGAGTGTAAGGGGCGTGCAATGGGTGTTGCTGTAGGCGGTCCACAGCAACACCCATTGCGTTTTGATGCTGCCCCAGATTTACAAGGATCTGTAAATCTGAGGCAGTGCCAAAACCTAATGCCGCTAAATAGCAAGCATTAGATTGATGCAACAAGGGGAAATACTTTTATTTCTCCTTGTTTTTGCTCTTTCTATAAGTGCTGAATTCTATAGCACGCATAGAAAGAGCAAATCAGTTTTAAAGATGTTTTATGTGCAGGAAGGTGTCCATTCCTGCAAATAAACAATCATCCCTGCAACAAAGCCACACTTGCACCATGGTACAAGGATGCCTGCATTGCAGGGATGATTCCCTGCAACTCCGGTGTTTATGTTGGCGCTAGGTAGCTTTTTTAGTGCCAGTGCAAGGGAGAACACAAAGGTGTGCCGAATTCTTGCAAATATCTTCATTTTTTTAAATGACTCGGTGGGATGCTGCTAAGTTGCGTGAAGCACCGCGCTGCCCCATTTCTTTGTAAATATCCCCCTCTGTGAGCTGCATTCTGAAGCACACATAAAAAAACAAATTGCATATAAAGATTGTTTATGAGCAGGAAGGTGTCCCTTTCTGCACATAAACAATCATCCCTGGAACACAGGCACCCTTGCAGCATGGCACAAGGGTTTCTGTGTCGGTGCTAGGCAGCATTTTTTAGCACCAGCACCAGGAAAATCAAAGGGGTTTGCCATATTCTCGTAAATATGACACATCCTCATGTTTTTTAAATGACATTGTGCTGCACTGGTGAATTGCCTTCAGCGGTGTGCCATTTCCTCATAAATATACCCATGGTGGCCGGTGCATGTAAGCGTGGTGGGGCTGGGCAAAGGTCGGTCAGGGTGGGAGGGGGGGAGTCAGCAGATGATGGAATAGGGAAAATTAAATAAATAAATAAATAAATCCTATTCCATTGTCTGTCGACTTACGGACTGCCTCCCCCCGACACACTTACCTGCACCGGCCGGTACTGAATATACCCCTTTGTTTAGAAAGGAAGTGGGGTTACTTTGAGGGAACAGCATGCAAAATGACTATCCTGATAATGTCCTTCAAACAAAAGTTGCCCTTTTTTGTCATCAGCGTGAACATGGTGCAAATTAATTAAAAAACTGTTCCACAAATTAAAATCTCTAATGAACAATTTACATCTAAGGACTGCACAACTTTCTCGAAGTCTGCAATGAGCGACACGGATGCGCACTTACTAATCGAAATGGTGCACTGTCTGGCAAACTAATGTATGTAGTGGGAACTCGGTACCTTGGGATTGATGTTATTCTTAAACAAAATGGTTTTGTGCAGTTCTCAAAGGAGGGATCGATGTGCGGGGATGGCATTTAGCTACTACTTTTAAAAAGGCAGAAAGATCTATCAGAAAGATGTCTTTTATCAAATTGATTTTGGCTCCCAGACAGCAATTTCACAATGTAAGAAGCTTACTAAAAAAATTCCGACATACTGATAGACCAGTTGAGTCCATAAAATGTATTTTTGAAACTATCCCCAATACGAAGAGCATTAATGGAAATCCTCAGGGTACTGAGAAGGATGTGTTCCAACCTTTAAATCCCAGTTCAAGCATGAGTTAAATAATGGTGAACCAAGTACGCCCCAGGTAAAAATGGTTGGGAGGAAGAAAATTCGAAGAGGGAAGAAGAAATAACCTCTCCGCAGACTCTCTAGAAAGGGCCAATCGAGGTTACGCTTTAGAGAGGGCATGTATGTCTCACAAATCATAGAGAGTACAACGCAAATCCTTCAATCAGCTCAACAAGTTACGGTCTCTGACTGTGAACCAGGTAATGCATTGGCTGAAGGGTCTGTGGCAGAAAAAGTAGCAGAACACGTGGATCATCTCCCTTGCATGCCATCTTCGCTGAATCCCATGGCTGCCCCATTCTCGGACTCATGCACAAAGACGGTCAAACTCTCTATGGTGTAATGTGGACACTTACATGTTAGATAGTACTCCCCGTTTTGATGTGGATTTAATTTTAAATAGGTCTTTGCTGCTTAAATGTTTTTCGAAGATTGAGAATTTGAAGTTAATCCAAGGCATAGACATCAATTTGGTTTCCCTATTGCCCTTAAGGCAGGGGTATTCAAACTGTGGGGCTCGACCCCCAGGGGGGCCGTGGAGTGATAGGAAGGGGGTCGCGCATTCCCTTCACACGTCTGCCCAGGCCCATAGCTTCAGCCCCCCTCTTCCCCCGTTGTGTGTCTCAGCCAGGGCTGCTGGAGTGCAGCTGGAGCTGCTGGGGGCTCGGCAGGGCAGTGTCTGGAGTCTTATCTCCGGCACACACCGAGTTTTTCACAGGTCATTAAAGACCATTAGCATATTTACATACCTTTAGTAAACTGGTTACAGACGCAGGCATCGGGTTTTTTCTAGTTCCAGTACCTCCTGGGCCCCCACTCTACCTGTTCCATAAATTTGCATTTTACATTTACTGGCGTAGTGTGAGAATGCATTTCATGAAAAGTAATATAAAGTAGGTTTGCCAAAAGAAAATGCCAGCCCTGTGTTGTTTAAAGAGCCTGCAAAGACATCCTCTTGACACTAAATAGACTTCTAAATAAAAAAATATGTATTAATTTGTTATGCGTCTTTTCTGTCTTTGTTCCCTTTATCAATCATTGAGGCAGCCCTAGAACACAATTAAAAGTGCTTTCTATTTATATTTGCTGTTCTAAGTATGCACCGATAAGTGCTGAAAATACAGTTTTAGGTGACTGCTTATTTTTTAACCATCTGGGACATCAAAATAAGGAGCTGGCAACCCTAATCACAGGACTAGGTGCAGGACAGCAGTGATAGGGGAAGAGAGGGAGTACTGGGGTGGGTGCTGAGCAGTGATTAATTTGTAATAAAACATGTGTCCGGGCCCTCACCAGTAGGCCACTGCAACTTTAACCACCCACTGATTGCTTTGCTTGCCCGGCCAATGACCATACCTATGCAACTACAAACCATAACACTTGTACAAGTGTGACTATTCAGACTATTTCAAGCCTCCAAAGCTATGAAAATGGCATGCGTGTCAGGAGTTTATCATTTTTAATGTACATTAAATATTGAATTAATAAACAGCTGTTCTGCTAATCTCTAAATTGCACAGATTAGACAGAGCCACCATGAGGCAGACTCTCATAGTGCCAGTGTGCACAATTAGGTGCCAGTGCCAAGCAATGGAAACCACTGCTCAAATTAGGCACTGGTGCTGAGGTAACAGGGGAGAGGGACGTTGGTTCAAGAAGGTGTGGAAGAACAAAGGTGTGGAAGGTGAATGGGGGGACTGAACAGGTGTAAGATACAAATAGACAAAACTTTGAATGAAGAGACTTGAGGTGAATGAGAAGTGCTGAGGGGCACGGGAGGTGACGGGGCCAGAGAGGCCATGCGATAAATGCGAGCGACTGTTAGAGATGAGGGCAGTGAAAAGACAGAATGGCAGAAGGTGGTTAAAGGTGAAGTGAGAGGTTGAATGGGGAGAGTTCTGAAATTGTAAAAAGGGGTGATAGAAGTGGACTGCAAATTGAGAGAGGGATCTGGGATTAGGAGAGGAGAGTGGGTGATAGGAAGGCACCATAGGTAAACTGGTTAAGTCTGCACAGAATGCCAGGGTTGTAAGGGACACCTGCTGGTCCCGGCCAGGGCCAGGTGAGCTTCTAATGTGGCAGAACGTATTCCTGTGAAGTGGAAGGCCCATCACAAAGGTTAAATAGACATATTTCTGACGTTAATTGCTGAATTTTGGTTATAAACTGGTACTGATAGGGTGAAATCGTTTCTCAGTGTTACTGTGTGTAAAAATAATGTAGCAATGCTAACCCAAAATACGCAGCATCACATAACATTATTTACATTTTCTTCCCACACATTTTGGTCAAGCCTGTCGTGTAATTTGGTCCTCACCCGCTTCATAATTCCAGTAGCCCTGCCTACAGGTTTAGAAATTTTTGTCCGGAGGGGTCCTTATGTTTGAAAATGTTGAATGGGGGGTCTCGGCATCCTAAAGTTTGAAGACCTCTGCCTTAAGGTCTGGTTTTAAATCAAGGGAAATCTTTTATTCCAAACTTATGGCAAATTTGATAATAAAATGTTCTGAATGTTTGCAATATAGGGGGATTGTCGTCAACACAATTTTAGAATGGGATGAGTTGCATGTTGTTGGTAATGAGCTACCACCACCTCTGGCTTCGTCTTTTAGTGGGGGGGTCTCCGACTGGTTACAGGGGGATAAAAATCCACCTAGGCAAGCATGGTAGACAGATATTCATCAGGGAATCTCCTGTCACCCTTCCAAGTAATATATGAAGACGATTCCTTCAGATGGAAGTGGTTATCTAGTGCATTATCCAGTGTCTCCTAGAGTAGCCACCTGCAGCGACCTTTTAATTAGCAATGAGCTAAAGATTCTCTCCTGGAATGCAGCAGGAATATGGAATAGCTGTGAGAAGCTGCATTATTTGAGCTCACTAGGGGCAGATGTGGTTTGTCTCCAGGAGAAATGGTGCGTAGGGGAATTGGCATGTGATTGTTACATCATTCTGATGGCAAAGCAACACCATCAAGGAGGGGGCCCGTGAAGGGGTGTCGCATGTCTGCTGTCTAATAGAATTCAGTGGAGGTACAGATGTTATACAGACCAAAGTCATTTATTTATGGCAGTAACCCTTGCTTGATTCTGGAAGAGTAGAAAGGACTTCCCTCCTACTGCTAATACATGCCCCCAGAGGCCTCTTATGATGCTCTTTTATGTAAGATCTTCTGTTATATTGTGGAAACATCAGATAAGGATCTTCCTCCACATATAAGTTTGGTAGAGGACCTAAATTGCAAAATAGCTATTTTTGCTGTAACAATTATGGGAGGTAGAAAAAGAGGAAGCTTTGTAGATCCCTCCAGCTTTTTCTCCTCCAAAAATAAGACCTGAAAAGAGAGGGGAAGTATTATCCCCTCAGTTCAAAAACGTGGATTGCGTTATAGCAAATGGAAGGCTACCCTCGGACTCCCACCAGGGTAAACTGATATAGCTCCAGGGGGAGCATCAATTTTAGATTATGTGGTGGTAGGATGCACCTTTTTCTGCTTGCCGGATGCCCTAAAGGTCACAGACCCCCTACTTAGTGATCATAACACTTAAATCATTCGTTAGAATTTTATCACAACTCAAATTAGCTCTTTGAAGTTTGATTGAGACTCTGCCAGGTTTGACAATAAATCAGGGAGAACACACTGGGACCATAGGGAGATTATGGGCAGGGTCGGATTGGGATCACAATTCGGCCCGGGCACTGACGAAAAAAGTGGCCCACATTCAAGAGGCGTGGCCCTTATTTAAGGGGCGTGGCCAACATTCAAGGGGCGTGGCCTTTCATGAAACACCATTTGCACAGACAAGGAATGAAAGTGGGAGGTTACTGTTCTTGCACAGGACAGAGGGCCAAGGTGACAATGGCCTACATGCTGAGCAACTAAAAAAAATAGCAAGGCCCCTTTCTGTCACAAAATTATTCCAGCCCTCCAGCACAGGAGCACCTGAAAAGCAGCAAAGCCCCTGCTATTACTAACCTACTTAGCCCTCCCCAGACCTTCAGCTCAGGAGCACATGAACAGAGGTAAGGCCCCTGCAATTAGTAAATTAATCAGCCCTCCAGGCCTCGGGAAAATGTCCTGGCAGGAGAGCACAAAACACAGCTTTCTGGGTCATCCAAGGTAGCCAGGTAGCCAGGGGGGAGGCTGAGGTGAAGTTGGTGCATGGGAAGTGCCTCCCCAGTGTGTTCTGGCAGTTTGAGTGTTTACCATTTACTGTAGTATTACCCTTGTACCTGTGTATGGTACCCTTTTGTAACTTGCACATGTCACTTTTCTCTGGTATCACACTGTATGCTACCTCTCATTTTTGTTTGCTTTAGATACTTGCACAAGTGTCACCATTGCCTACGTAACGTTTGTTCTTGTGCTGGAGTGTCTGCCATTTATTGCAGTATTATACCTCTACTTGTACTTTGTACGCTTTTGTAACCTGCACACATATCACTTTTTCCTCCTGTAATGTACCGATTACTACCTCATGAATTTTGGTTGCTCACTATTGTCACTTTTGATTCATGTAACTTAACGTTTGCTTTTGTAATTTGTCCACTTGTAATTTTTCTCTTCATGTATTATTGCTGTTCCTAGTGTGAAGCGCTCTGACACCTTCGGGTAAAGTCCGCGCTATATAAAATCGCATAAATAAATAAATAAAATAAAAAAATTCCAAACATCACCTGGCCCCCACAGCAAGACCCATTCTTCCTCGCCCACTATGCCCTGAATGTGAAGGGCTGTGGGTGAGGTGTTAATACTAACACCGTTTCTGGGCTGCATGGGCCCCAGGGGGGCCGAGGTGAAAATGGCTCAAAGGCCTGAGAAACACCTGGCCCCCAGGGAGGCCGATTCTTGCACACAATCACCCCTCCCCAGCCCAGCCTCAGCTTGATTGCTTGGCAGGGCAGGGGTGAAGGAGAGGCCACAGCTGACAATCGCTGTCCGGCCGCACAGCGAGGCTGCTTTCATTTTCTCTGTCTGTCTCCGTGCACTCCCCTTTCCTAGTCCACTCTCTGTGGACTGGGACAGGGGAGAAAAAAACGGCCCACAGAGGGCACTGAGGTACCGGCCCATGCCCGAATGCCCGCCTTGCCAATCCGCCCCTGATTATGGGCCTCAGAGGTACTTTAGAGGCTACCCTTGATAAACTTGATGGCAGTACAGGAAACAACATTTAAAGTTTACATTTTTTTTTTTTTTTTTAAATGAAGCAGTTAGTAAAAGCTGTTATTTGAAAGAACCCAGCCGGGAGGCTGAAAGGTGTTCCCTGCCTTCTTATGTTAAACAGGGAAATACATGCCCTAGTTAGGGAGCAATATCTGAACTATGCCCCTGAAAGGTATACTAGGCTGCTCTGCTACTGTTAAAAATTAGGAGGAGTCAACTGAAGACCTGCCTGAAGAGAGAGGAGTGGGATGGGTTCTGGATTAAGCTAAGAGAAGCAGCAATAAATGCCAGACCAGGACCTTTTGGGCGCTAGTCACTGAGGTTTGTAGAGCAAGGGCAAGATCCTTTCCCTTAGCTATAGAAGAATCTAGATGGGTTAATTGTATTCTAGGCCTATAAGCAGCAAACAAGGCAAATGTAAATAGATCCACAGGAAAAGTGGATTCTCATTTGAAGGGCGCTCCTTCTGAAAAAGAGATAGAGCTTGCAACCTGTGAAATGTGCACTTCGGCCACGATGGGTACTGTCAGAATCTCAATTTACGTATTAAAACAAATTGTACTCCTTTTTTAATAAAATCCCTTCCCTGGTTTTTAAAAGCTGCTATGAAACAAAAAAAAAACCATGGACAAGTATTGTTATAGTTTGTGGGCCTTATTTATGAAAACTGTTGCATCAGCGATGCAACTGCTTTCATTGTGCCCTCCTTGTGACATGATTAAAGCGTCATATTTACTGTATGACGCATCATGTCGCAAGTAATGCAGATACGTCAGTATTACTGACGTATCTGTAGGCTCAAAACTGACACATTGCTGGAGTTGTGTCAGAAGCGTGATGCAACTCCAGCAATGCAGCGGGGAGAGCTATGATTATAGCCCTGCATCAGTCTTACACCTGCTGAGATGTAGGCGTAAGATATTGGCGCAAAGGCGTCCTAGAAGTAGCGCACTGAAATCTCATAGATTTCAATGTGCCACTTCTATGAGTATTTTTGTGGGGGTATGCCCACCCTGCATACATTATACCTGGTGCAGGTATAATGTACTGCAGGGGTTTACAAAGTGACGCATCTGCCTAGATGCGTCACTTTGTAAATAGGGTGCAACATGGTGCATTCTTTACTCTGCCGGGGCATCACAAAAAGTGACGCCCGGTGGCGCAAAGGTTTGGCAAGTCTTAATAAATAGGGCCACCACTTTATCGTAACCTGTCAGAACATAATTGTTAGATTGCCCTTCTTGATATGGTGGGTAAAATCTTTGCTAATTGTTTATTAACTCAGATCAACAAATGGGTGAAAGAATATAAATTCATCCCCTTGGAGCAAACAGGGTTTAGAGGTAAACATGAAATGATTGACAATATAACTGCCCTTTAGGAGATAAATGAAAAATATGTTTTAACAAGGGGGGGGGGCATATGCAGTTTTCATAGACTTATCCACAGCTTTTGACAAAGTAGATTGTCCATTGGTGTGGAGGGATCTTTTAAGTTTGGGTATGCAGGATACCCTTTTAAAATGTGGTCATTCCCTCCATTTCGATAACTCATTTAGAGTTCCCCTGGGAGGCAATAGCGGTCTCTCTCAAGCCATCCCTATTTTAAATGGGTTAAAACAGGGGTGCCTGATTTCCCCGCTAACCTTTTCCATATACATCTCTGACCTTCCTGATCATTTGGCCCGGAGTGAGGGTATTGCTCCGGTAATTGTGGGCTATATAATAATTTTCGATCTTACCCCGAAAGGGCTAAATAGTCTTCTGTAGGCACTACAACAATTCACTGATGCCCACTATTTAAAGATTAATAGATCTAAAAGTAAAGTCATGTGTTTTCATGGGAGAAAAAGCACAAATATGGACATTTTACATGGTCCCTTCATGATCAATAGTCAGAAATTGTGAAATCGTACACTTTCCTGGGGAAGAGAGTGTGTGTGAAATTAGGTGAAAAAGCCCACATGGAAAATAACACGAATAAAGCCAATTCTCAGGCTAAATGCTTGGGTGCCTTTTATAGGGCTACATGGATAAGGCACTTTGACTTTTTATTGGAGGTTTTCTGAGCCAAAATCCCTGCCTCTTTGTTGTATGGAACAGAACTGAGTGACGTTTCTAAATGGGGCTTTCAAAATAGGATTGAAGGCGAAGTCCTTAGATGCCTAGTTTCAACCAACTCAGCTGTCCCTGTGATGACTTTAAGGCTAGAATGTGGTCTGAGAAGTGCCTCATCCAGGGTCTTGCTGGGGTGGTACGCTGGGCCCTGTGCCTAGCAAAGAGTGACCATGGATCATTAAGGTCTTGTATAAAGAAAGACATTTTGGACAGCCTAAAAGAAAACTCACTAATTTATAGTTTAACACAAGCCCAAAGGTCCTAGAGTTTTTGCATGGCCAGGGAGGCTTGTATCAGAAAAAGGGCTTACCATTCAGCTATAGACAACTGTTTGATAAATAAAGTGCACATTTTTGGATACTCTTGAGGCAGGGTATGCTCCCATTAAATCCTCTTCTGGCAACATGGTATGGCTTTTCAGTGGTACGAAATCTGTGCCAAAACGGTCCTCAAGATCTTGACCATGTCCTGTTTGCTTGCCCTGATCTTTTACTACATCCCTGGAATTGGCTGAGGCCTATATATTTGCAGATGCCCATTCTCTCAGCCTCAACCGTCTTACAGTGGCATTATGTACCCCCAAATGGATGTTTTGTTACATAAGTGTTTTTTTAAAGTGATATTAATGGTGTTCCAGGTTGAATTATATTGACGTTCTCCATGATTTCTGAGCTGGAATCATGCCTTTCTTCTTTGCCTCCTCTGTTTTAAAATTAAAAAAACTTAAAGGGGGGGCCCGACCCTGAGAGAAGTGATCCCTGGGGCCATAATGGACATGTAAGGGGGTCCGCTTAGTCCCTCTCCCTATAATTAAAAAACAAATACACAAACCAAAAAGGCCAGGCCCAGAGGCATGGGGTCTCTGGAGCTGAAATCAACCCGGTGAGGGGGGCTGCTGTCCCCTCCCCCATTCAAAATAAGCTGCCCCAGGGAAAGGGCCCCCCAGGGAAGGGGGGACCACACAGCCCCCCTCCTGTTATAAAGAAAAATAAATAAACGGACTGCAAAGTTGCAGGAAGCGCCACCCCTTTTTGCACCATTCTGCCTCCTGGCTACCACCAACTTGTTGGGAGATGCAGTACCTTTGCATGCCGAGGATCTCTGAGGGGCAAAGTATCCCCTCTGTTACCTCAAGCAAGTCCCACGCAGCAGTATTTCCGAGAGGCTGGTGGCGGCCATGCCCCCTTTCTCCCCCACTCTGCAAACACACCTCCTGGTGCACTGCTGGTTGGAGGATTAAATCCTCTTGGCTTCAGAGGGTCCTTTGGGGCCTGCAGACCCTCCTGTTACCTCCAGTAAGTCACACACAGCAAGATTGCTGAGAGGACTTCAGAGGCAGCACCCCCTTTCTTTGCTACTCTGCGAATGCACCTCCTGGCGCTCTGCTGGGTGGTGGATAAAGTTCCCGTGGCTCCAAAGGGTCCTTGGGGAACAACTAGCCCTCCTGTTACCTACAGTATTTCCCAGAGAGTGCGATTTCAGAGAGGACTTCTGAGGCCATGCCCCCTTTCTCCAACACTCTGGAAACACGCTTCCTTGTGCACTTCTGGTTGGGGGATGAAGTCCTCTTGAGTCGAGGGTGTGCTTGGGAGCCGACAAGCCATCCTGTCACCGGCAGTATGTCCCAAACAGCGGATTGCTGAGAGGTCAGAGGAAACCACACCCCTTTCTCCACCACTCTGCAAACATGCCTCCTGGTGCACAGCTGGTTGGGGAATGAAGTCGTCTTGGATGCTGAGGGTTCTAGGAAACCCAGAACCCCTCCTGTTATCTAAAGTAAGTCCAACACAGTACGATTGCTGAGAGCTAGTTGGAGGCCACACCCTCTTTCTCTAACATTCTCCAAATGCAACTAATAGTTAAAAAACACTCAGAAATGTACTTACAAAAACAAAGGTTACAGAGAAGTTATAGTTAGGAAATAGAATTAAAAAAACGTAGAAGTTCACGTTAAAAAACCACAGGTTACGGTGACGTTATAGCTAGGCTCAGATTACACTCGTACAAAACCAGTGAAATTGCATGAACTATAACTATAAATTATGCCTCCGCAATGCACTGCTTATGACCTATTACAATACTCATGACATGGTAAGTGACATCACTGATGAAATCTCAAATGACATCGCTGATGACATTACTGATGACATCATACACAGAACAACTCACACAAATGCTCATACCCCCATACAACCTCTCACACACCCACTCACACCTGTGCAACAACTCACATACCACTTCAAAAAACCCATACCAGTAATCGCACACCAAATCCCCGTCCATAGAGGCACTCACAAACCTACTCACTCACACATAAAGACAATCACATTAGTTTTCACTCACCCATACAGTCACTTATTCAACCACCCGTACAGCCAGTTAGATAGCCAGACACTCACCCATATAGCTACTCACACACCCACTTATTTACCTATACAGTCACTGACACACCCACTCACTCACCCATACAGCCTCTCAACACAGTCACTCACTTACTCATACAAGCACTCACTCACTCACTCTCACACCCACACAACCACTTACATACCCATTCACACATCCATATAAGCACTCATACCTCTACTCACTCACCCATACAGACATTCACACAGACACTCACTCTCTAATACAGCCACTCATACCCCAACTCACTTTACCAAACACCCACTCAAAAAGCCACTCCCTCGCCCATACAGCCACTTACACACCCAGTCACTCACTCCCATAGTCATTCAGACACCCACTCGCTCACCCATACAGTCACTACACACCAACTTGCCCACACATAGAGTCACTCACACCACTACCACTCATTCACCCAAACAACCATTGAAATAACCACTCACATATCTACAGACCTACTCTGAAATGTACTCACTTACGCATGCAGTTAATCATGCATGCATTCACACACCCATACAGCCACTCACGCACCGACTCACATACAGTTACAGACAGTCAAACACCCACTCATATCACACATGTTAGAGATAGTATCATGCATTAATAATACAACTAGTATAGTAATCTAACTTTTGTAGTAGGTTAGTATATATCTTTAAAACTCTTAAAAACACTTACTCTAACTGGATGATGTCATTAGATATGCCATTTGAGATGCCATCAGCGATGGCGCTGACCAAGTTATGAGTGATGTAATATTTGAGGTTATAAGCAGTGCATTACGGGTCAGTAAGTTACAGTTAGCTCAGCTAACTATAACTGCTGAATTTCACTGGTTTTGTACGAGTGAAATCTGAACCTAACTATAACGTCCCTGTAACCTTTAGCATTTTCCTGGATTTCTAAGGTTTTATGAATTCTATTTCCCAACTAATGCACCCCTGTAACCTTTGTTTTTTTAAATGAATACATATATATAGATATATATGTTTGAGGAGAAATTCCTGTGAAGAAACGCGGAGCAGAGTGATCTATATATATATATAAATATATCCTGCTCCAAAACACTCTCTCCCAGCCGGGAAGGAAGTCGCAGCACTCGCAGGATTGTTTGTCAGATTAAGTTTACTTTCTCAACGCCTCACAAACGCGTTTCGGGTTTCTCCCTTCTTCAGTGTGTTCACAGTGAGTGAACTGAGGTAGCGTTTATTTAGATTTGGCGTGTGCGCTCAGTAAAAGAGTATTAGGCTTTGATGTTCTGGGATTGAAAGATCGAAAAACCATCAACAAATTCATTACATGTCAAACAACACATGTAGTTTATTGTTTACCCTGCCCCTGTAACTAAAATATATAGGGAGCACTATCAACTGCGTCAAATGAAGGATCTTGGAACACATGCCCGCCATTGCAAACAAAGATATGACCTATCCGGTGGCAAGACATTTTGCCATCAAACATCAAAGTAACAGAGATCTACTCCAATATTTTGGATAAGATCACATTCCAGCACATGTCAGAGGGGGGGATAGGACATTGAAACTAAGAAGGTTGGAATCTAGCTTTATTATCAATTTGCAAACTAAAAGCCCTAAAGGTTCGAACAGCGGAGAAGAACTGGCAGTTCACCTAGGGAGCTAGGCCAAGCTATCCTTAGAAACATCTTCAATACATGCCTAAAGTTATAACACAATGAATTTTGAAAATAAGGTAGCATGTGTAACATGCCGATACATGGCGTTATAGAAGAGGTTCAGAGGCGGTTCTTAGTATAAGAATCGCCAATTGCCGATCCACGGCTAGATTTAGAGGTGTCCAGACCAACCGACCTTCGGCATTTTGCTGAATTTTATGAATATTATTTTGTGAGTAAATGTAATATAAATATATTAGTGTATATAATGTAAATAACGATGTATATATTGTATATATGTATATTGGTTATTGCGTTTTTTGCACATTACAAGATGGCGCTCACCTAACAGTTACGGTGAGCAGTCCTACCTCAGTTTTGCACATGCTACTTGCTGTTTTAAATAAACGCTACCTCAGTTCACTCACTGTGAACACATTGAAGAAGGGAGAAACCTGAAACGCGTTTGTGAGGCGTTGAGAAAATAAACTTAATTTGAAAAACAATCCCGCGGGTGAAGTAACTTCCTTCCCGGCAGGGAGAAAGTGTTTTGGAGCAGGATATTGAAACGGAGCACCACAGTGTAAGCAGCACCCACCTACGAGTGTCCCGTTGTTTTGCAAAGGTGCAAAGGAGCTAGAATATATATATATATATATATATTCACTGAAAAAACCATAGGTTTGACACCAGTTATAGTTAGCTGGAAATTTTACTGACATAAAACCATTGAAATTCCCACGTTATAGTTAGTTGGACTCACTATAACTTGCGCGCCTGCAATGCACTGCTGATGACGTCACATATTACATCACTCATGACATGGTCAGTGACATCACTCATGACATCACTGATGACACCATCCAGTGAATGTGTGTCTTTCTGAAAAATAAATATGTTTTATATATGTATATGTAAAGGTCGATGGAAGAATAAATGTTTAAATAAGTGTCTTAATGGATGTTTAAAAAAAAATTGATTGGTTAACTGGCTTATTAAGTGTATCTTAGTGAATACATATATTAGCGAGTATTGTTTAAATATTTAAATGTATGTATCAGTGTTTCACTTTGTGTATAAGTGGCTGCATGGGTTGGTGAGTAGCTACATGTGTGTGTATATGGGTTATTAGATGTTTTTTTTAGTATCAGTATGAGTTGGTGGGGGTGTTACTTAGCACATAGATGCATCAATGACTGACTCACTGTTTGTATGTGTTTTGAAGACAGCATATGTGCAGGACTGTATGGGTGGATGAGTGTGTATATGTGTATGTTAGTGAGTGAATGCCTGTCTCATTAGTGTCTTTATCAGTAACTACATATGTTTTAATCTAGTATATGTGAGTACTGATGTATATAAGTGAGTATATGTGAGAGTGAGAGATTGAAAGAGTTCTTGTTTAAATAAGTATGTGTTTCTATAAGTGATTGTTTAAGAGAGTAAGTATGTGTAAGTTTCCTTAGAAGTAAGGTGGTAGTGTGTGTATAGCTGTATATGCAAATAAATGGATGTTCAATAGTTTATTTGCATGTGTGATTATGTGTGTGAGTAACATTTGGATGACTGTCGGTGTGTAACAGGATGTATAGGTGTTTCACTACATATGATGAGTGAATATATGTATGAGTGACTATATAGAACTGTTGGTGAATGAGTGGATGTGTATATAGATGGTGGTATTACTGAATTGGTTGTTGTAACTGGTATGGGTATCTCTATTTTTTTGAAAATTTTAGTTTCTATTTTTGAATATGTGTTTCAAGGGTTACATTACACTGAAAGGAGGTCTGTCACTCTGTCACAAGGATGGTGTCATCAGTGATGTCATGAGTGATGTCACTGACCATGTCATGAGTGATGTAATATGTGACGTCATCAGCAGTGCATTGCAGGCGCACAAGTTATAGTGAGTCCAACTAACTATAACGTGGGAATTTCAATGGTTTTATGTCAGTAAAATTTCCAGCTAACTATAACTGGTGTCAAACCTATGGTTTTTTCAGTGAATTTAATAGGTTTTTTAAATGCTAATTCCTAACTATAACTGGTGTGAAACCTATGGTTTTTTCAGTGAATTTCATAGGTTTTTTAAATGCTAATTCCTAACTATATAAGACCTGAAACCTATGTTTTTTTCAGTGAATTTCAAAGTTTTTTTTAATGCTAATTCCTAAATATATAAGGCCTGAAAGCCCACCAGGAATCTCCAGTATGCGCCAGGGGACTGCATTGCAGAGAGGTGTAATGAAGCCACGCCCCTTTTCACACCTCTCTGCAACGCAGCCCACGTGCATGCCAACTGCCCCCCTGGAACCTCCAGTATGCGCCAGGGGGCAGCATTGCAGAGGTGTAATGAGGCTATGCCCCTTGTTACACCTCTCTGCAACGCAGCCCCCTGCCGCGTTTGCAGAGGGGGAACTAATTCCCCTTGCATACTGGGGGTCCCTGGGGACCAACTAGCCCACCAAGAGCCTCCAGTATGCACCAGGGGGCTGCATTGCAGAGAGGTGTAATGAGGCCACACCCTTTTTTACACCTCTCTGCAACGCAGCCCCCGTGCATGTTTGAAGAGGGGGAACTAATTCCCCTTGCATACTAGGGGTCCCTGGGGGCCAACTAGCTCACCTGGAACCTCCAGTATGCGCCAGGGGGCTACATTGCACAGAGGTGTAATGAGGGTATGCCCCTTTTTACACCTCTCTGCAACGCAGGCCACTGGTGCGTTTGCAGAGGGAGGACTAATTCCCCTTGCATACTGGGGGTCCCTGGGTAATATCTGCCCAAACGCCGATATTCCGAACGATTGAAAATGACTTTTCTGGAGAAACATTTGGATATGGATTATCATGTCCTATACTTTGGAATTTTTGAAAGACTGACTTTGAGGATGCTATAAATTACTCAAGTCTGCCCGAATTGTGTGGGTAAAATTGATACCTAGTCACTTTGAATAAGAATGTACTTACGTCTCGTCTAACATTTGGAAGAAATATCTAGTTATATGACAACAGGATACCGACATAACTTGAAGGAAATAAGAACACCCTGAAGAAGTTCTGTTGTACAGAACGAAGCGCTTCAATAAGGACTCTAAGTGATATGATTTGATTGGACTTATTGTGCAAGTGGTGCTGTGCCAAACTTTGGAATATTCTCCACTACTCTCTACTACTTACTCTCTCCTACTCCACTACTCTCAAATACTCACTCTCTACTACTCATTCTCTACTACTCTACTACTCTCTACTACTCTCTCTCTTCTACTGACTCCCTACTACTCACTATCTACTACTCTCTACTACTCACTCTCTACTACTCTCTCTCTACTACTCACTCTTTACTACTCACTCTCTACTACTCTCTACTACTCTCTCTCTTCTTCTCACTCTCTACTACTCACTCTCTACTACTCTCTCTCTACTACTCACTCTCTACTACTCACTCTACTACTCACTCTCTACTACTCTCCACTACTCACTCTCTACTAGTCTCTCTCTACTAGTCTCTACTACTCACTCTACTACTCACTCTCTGCTACTCTCTACTATTCTCTCTCTCACTCTCTACTACTGTCTACTACTCACTCTCTACTACTCACACTCTACTACTCACTCTTTACTACTCTCTACTACTCACTCTCTACTGCGCTCTACTACTCACTCTACTACTTACTCTCTACTACTCTCTACTACTCACTCTCTACTACTCACTCTCTACTACTCTCTACTACTCACTCTACTATTCACTCTACTACTCTCTACTACTCACTCTCTGCTACTCTCTCTACTGCTCTCTACTACTCTCTACTACTCACTCTCTACTCTCTATTACTCACTCTCTACTCTCTACCTCTCTACCTCTCTCTGCTTCTCTCTCTACTAGTCTCTACCGCTACCTCTCTACCACTACCTCTCTACCTCTACACCTCTACCTCTCTACCTCTCTCTACACGCACACATATACACATATATATATGCATATATATGCATATGCATTTATATATATGTAAGTGTATTTATATACATACATATATAAACATATATAATCTGTATATCTATATAAATACAAATATAAATGCATGCATACATATACATATATGCATACAGATGCATGTTATTTACATGAAAGTTTAAAAAACACTAATAAAAGCAAAGCTAAAAAGCCACCTCATTGCAAACAGAATGGCTTTAACTTAAACGAGGGCGAGATCTATTGCATTTTCAATGCTTGTTTACTTTGGTTCCATCAAGAAGGCATTCAGATGTGTCACACATTTGCCATAAATTCTGAATGTTAGCACTCTAGTTGCTCATTAGATCACTGTAGTAAAGCTACTGCTCACCAGGGAAGTCTGCTGCTGGTATTTAAAGTGCATGTTTCAGTCAGCATTTCAGAATTAATGAAATTGAAGAGGATTTGATAAGTCACTCAAAATGTGCCCTAACTTTTCTTTCTGCAGCACTAATCATACTTTATATGGCAAAATATACCCCCTCATTTTGTTCCTTTTTAAATTAAATGTTTTAAGAGTTACCACTTTATTCCAATCAAGATAGCTTCAGGTGTGCCATACCTTTGTAATAAGTAGGACTGTTAGCGCTCTAGTTGTTCTTTAGAACACTCTGGGACATTCTGTCATTGGGCTATACTTGGGCTACATCTGGGTGATATTTGGGCTACATTTGGGCTCTTTTGTCTCTTTTGTCTCTGGTGGCCATCTTGGGAGACTGCATGTCAGAATTTTTTAATGAAATAGAAGAGGATTTGAGAAGTCACTCAAAACGTGCCCTAATTTTTCTTTTTGCAGCACTAATAATACTTTCTATGGCATAATATACCCCCTCATTTTGTTCCTTTTTAAATTAAATGTTTTAAGAGTTACCACTTTATTCTTTAGAACACTCTAGGAGGCTGCAGTAGAACACAAATGAATCAACTGACAGTCTCTGTCCTTGTTGGATGTACATGTTTTACTGAGAATGTCAGACTTCATTCTCACATGACTGAGAAAGATAATGTGAATTTACAGAAAATATGCTTTCAGTTTAGCTTATAGATCCCCTTCCAAACCACTGTGGGAAAATCATGAGATATTAGTTTGCTTTCAAACATGATTCATGATATCACAGCAGAAGGCTTTTTCACATGATAACATCACCTTAGAACACACCACAATTCCTAAAATGAGTATGGAACCATCAACAAATGATTTATAATGTAACTAAAGTCCTAAAACCCTCTATTAACTACAATGCTTTTTAATGAGGTGCTATCATGTATATTGGTCCCAAGATGGCTGCCAACACTTCTTGGATGAAGTGCTGACAGCCAATCAGATCAGATGTGTGGTTAGGCTCCGCCCAGATATATATCTTTTTTTGAACCTAAATTACTCAAAATCCACTGGAGCAAATATCTTGAGACATAGCAAAGGCACATCGGGCTACCAGTCCCTACAATTTTGCCAAGTTTTGTGGAAATCCATTCAGCCGTTCGGGCTAAAAGTGAGTCCAACCGCCCTATGGAAATTAACATGGGGAAAACACGTTTTGGGACACCCCTTTTATCTCGGCCCCCGCTTGACGAATCCCCCCCAAACTTTCAGGGAAGGAGCAGAGCGGAGCGGGCCATCTTCTTTGAGAGATTCGTCCACCAGCGCCAAAGTTATTCCCAATAGAATGTTGCGGATTTCCTATGGAAATCAATCCTAACTATAACTACCTACTGGCGACCGCCAGTAGGTAATATATATATATATATATATATATATATATATATATATATAAAACAAAACAAAACCCTTTCAGGCATAGAGTGACGCATAAATTATGCAAAAAAGAAGGAGAGAACTCTGGGTAGGTCTCAGTTTAGGTGGAAAGCAGCTCCTGTAAGAGCACTCTCAACACCAGCGACACTCTAGATCTGCTCACCTCAAATGTCTGTTTTTCTATCAAAGTTTTTAAGCATAGGATTAGACAGTGCTATCCATGCCGAGATAGAAAATGACAAAGTCTTTCGCCATTTAAACAGCAAAGTCTTTAAGCATAGGACTAGTACAGTGCAGTCCTTGCCGAGCTGTCAAATAACAAAAGCCATTTATCACTCCAGGCACAATATTACAGCTTTGAATTAGTAAAATACCAACTCAAGCCAACCTGAAATGATTAAAAGCAACCCCTGACACAGTGTTTCGCTCTAATTAGAGCTCTTCAGAGAGGTATAGCTTTGTCCAGACACAAGGGAGCACCCAGTATTGAGTCAAAACAAAACCCTTTCAGGCATAGAGTGACGCATAAATTATGCAAAAAAGAAGGAGAGAACTCTGGGTAGGTCTCAGTTTAGGTGGAAAGCAGCTCCTGTAAGAGCACTCTCAACACCAGCGACACTCTAGATCTGCTCACCTCAAATGTCTGTTTTTCTATCAAAGTTTTTAAGCATAGGATTAGACAGTGCTATCCATGCCGAGATAGAAATTGACAAAGTCTTTCGCCATTTAAACAGCAAAGTCTTTAAGCATAGGACTAGTACAGTGCAGTCCTTGCCGAGCTGTCAAATAACAAAAGCCATTCATCACTCCAGGCACAATATTACAGCTTTGAATTAGTAAAATACCAACTCAAGCCAACCTGAAATGATTAAAAGCAACCCCTGACACAGTGTTTCGCTCTAATTAGAGCTCTTCAGAGAGGTATAGCTTTGTCCAGACACAAGGGAGCACCCAGTATTAAGTCAAAACAAAACCCTTTCAGGCATAGAGTGACGCATAAATTATGCAAAAAAGAAGGAGAGAACTCTGGGTAGGTCTCAGTTTAGGTGGAAAGCAGCTCCTGTAAGAGCACTCTCAACACCAGCGACACTCTAGATCTGCTCACCTCAAATGTCTGTTTTTCTATCAAAGTTTTTAAGCATAGGATTAGACAGTGCTATCCATGCCGAGATAGAAAATGACAAAGTCTTTCGCCATTTAAACAGCAAAGTCTTTAAGCATAGGACTAGTACAGTGCAGTCCTTGCCGAGCTGTCAAATAACAAAAGCCATTTATCACTCCAGGCACAATATTACAGCTTTGAATTAGTAAAATACCAACTCAAGCCAACCTGAAATGATTAAAAGCAACCCCTGACACAGTGTTTCGCTCTAATTAGAGCTCTTCAGAGAGGTATAGCTTTGTCCAGACACAAGGGAGCACCCAGTATTAAGTCAAAACAAAACCCTTTCAGGCATAGAGTGACGCATAAATTATGCAAAAAAGAAGGAGAGAACTCTGGGTAGGTCTCAGTTTAGGTGGAAAGCAGCTCCTGTAAGAGCACTCTCAACACCAGCGACACTCTAGATCTGCTCACCTCAAATGTCTGTTTTTCTATCAAAGTTTTTAAGCATGCGTGATCAAGACGTTAAGTCGAAACGCGTTGCTGTGCAGTTGCATGAATAAACTTTCTGCAATCCATGCAATCCATGTGAAGTGTCCGTGGTGATCTCTCCCGAGTGGGGAAGTGTTGGTGTGGCATTGTGCAGGGCTTCCGGTGCCCTGACCGCGGACCGCCCTGTTGACGGCCTCTTCTTTACCGGAGTTGGGTTGCTGATATATATATATATATATATATACCATAGGTTTTACACCAGTTATAGTTAGCTGTACATTTTACTCATACAAAACTATTAAAATTCCCTCGTTATAGTTAGTTGTACTCACTATAACTTGCGCGCCCGCAATCCACTGCTGATGATGTCACTTATTACGTCATTCATGACATGGTCAGTGACATCACTGATGACATCACTGATGACATCTCAAATGACATCACTGATGACATCATCCAGTGAATATGGTTTGCTTTGATATTTAAATATGTATTATAAATACACTACTTTGCATTGAAGAATGAGTGGATATATAATTACAAATGTGTGGATGGTGGATTTAGTAACAGTGACATTGATTTTTTCCTTGACTAATTTGTAGAGTCTCACTATATATAATGTGTAGTTACTAAACCTTGTGAAAGTCTTTATTGCTTTGTCTTAATTGCTATGTTAAAGACTATATTTGTTATTGGTTTCTTAACTGAGTATTTGTATGGGTAAATGAATGTCTATGTGGTTTGGTGGGGGGGGGTGTGATTGCCAAAAATGTGTGAATAGTTCATTTAGTAGGTATATGAGGTTAAGACTACATGTTATAACAGTTGTTTCAGTGAGTGTATATGTTTATGGGTGTGGTGGTGTTGAAATATTTCTCTCTATGGTACATCTCCATTAAACTTGAAAAAAAAGGCAGTGTATGGGACAATTATATCCAATTAAGTGTGCCTAAGACTTAGTGATTGTATGAGTCACTATATGGATAACTGTATACTTGTAATAGTGATTTTACAATAGACTAAGTGTGAGTTACTATCTATATAAATAGGTTAAGTGGTGTTTGTATAAGCGTGTAGGTGAGTAAATGTAAGTTTAATCAATTGATGGCATAACTCAGAAGGATGTCTTTGTAAGTGAATACAATGTGTGCTGGTGTGTAATGTTGAAATAGGCGTATAATTATATTTGATAGTGTTCTGTTGATTATTCACTGCATATGACACTGACTCTATAGGTAAGTGATTAGATGTGTGTATAGTTCTATGATTCTATGATTCACTGAGTGGGTGTTTTGAAAATACTATTGGTGTGGCAATGGTTTGAAATATGGCACTTTCTATTTTACAATGAGTGAAAAATATTATACTAGTGTGTGATGAGGTGTATTTCATTATCACATGGATGATGTCATCAGTGATGTCATCAGTGATGTCATTTGATATGTCATCAGTGATGTCATCAGTGATGTCACTGACCATATCCTGAATGATGTTATGTGTGACATCATCAGCAGTGGATTGCGGGCGCGCAAGTTATAGTGAGTACAACTAACTATAACGGGGGAATTTCAATGGTTTTGTATGAGTAAAATGTACAGCTAACTATAACTGGTGTAAAACCTATTTTTTTCAGTGAATTTCTAAGGTTTTTTAAATGCTAATTCCTAACTATAACGTGTGCCAAACCTATGGTTTTTTCAGTGAATTACAAAGGTTTTTTGAATGCTAATTCCTAACTATAACGTGTGTCAAATCTATGGTTTTTTCAGTGAATTTCTAAGGTTTTTAAAAATGCTAATTTCTGTATCATTTTTAAATTTTTGTATATATTTCTTTTTCAACAAATTGCCCTTGTATATTGCAATACATTGACTGTATCCTATAATATACAACGGCAGAGCTAGTTTTTATGATCTGTATAAAGTTGAATTGTATAGTGTACATCTTCAATCAAAATATAAACAGTCAAATTAGTCAATTAGTCAATTAATTTAAAAAATATATATTTTTCCAACGTGCACACTATTGATGCACCAAGTGCGCACCGCGTGCTTTAAAAAAAAAAAATTGTATTGGTCCTTTGGGGTACTTCAGGGACCCACTGAGAAAGCCTAGGGGGTCAGGGAGTCTCTACCCTGCCCCTTTTCCATGTTCTCCACTATTGTTTTTCACAGTCTTGTGCCTCGGGGGTGTGAGACCCGTGCGCGCACCTCGTGCTTTTTAAAAAAAAAATGTTTTTATTGGCCCTTCGGGGTCCTTCAGGGACCCCATGAGAAGGCCTAGGGGGTCAGGGAGTCTCTTCCCTGCCTCCTTTTCACGTTTTACGAAAATCGGTTAAAACGCCATTTATATGCGATGCTTGCGCTACGTGCGCGCTTGCGTGGGCGCACGTAGCGCGCATGTAAAGTCATGTGACATGAAAACAACACTTTTGATTGGTTTATAGTAGTTTCTTTCTAGAATCTTGTAAAACTCCACCCACTTCCCTCACTCTCTCTTTTGGTTTCCTAAGAGAAGGATCTCTGCTGTGTTCCAACTTTTTGATATCAAAATGGCACAACAGCAGCCACAGGATTCCTCTGATTCGAATGACTTGGTGGAAGAGCTGCCCAAGAAGACGAAGGAGTCCTTCATTTGGCAATTTTTCACTTATCCGGAGGGGCAAAAGAAAGTCCATGCTCCAAAGGTGAAGTGCACTATCTGTGGTAGTGTGCTCTCGAGGGGAGACCCTACAAAAAAATATTCATTTAGCATCCACACTATGATGCGGCATGTCAAGAACGTGCATCCACATAATTAAGCACGCGCCTCAAAAAGAGCTCTGGCAAGTGAGCTTCCAGCTGCTGTCCCAAGCACCTCATCTGGAGCAGCATCGCCATCTACAAGAGTGCTTGACATCTGGCCAAATTTTTAAAAAGTGCACATTACATGCAATTTCTGCAAAGAGATATTGTGTTATGGAGAGCAGAGTGTGGACTTAATAGATAGGAGGATTCAACAGCACACATGCCGCCGCACTTAATTTTTTTCATTTATTATTTTTGTTCCAGTTGAACAATTTTTCGTTACCTGTTTACTTTTTTGTTAAAAAAAATATATATATATAAAATTGTTAAAAAACTACAAAAAATTACAAAACAAAAAAGACAAAAAAACAGTTCTTTTCAGAACTCACTTCACTTCTCCACGAAGAGCTATATCTCTTATATACTGTGCCATACTTTTTTGAATGAATGTGTAGAGTTTAAATGAATGACTGAAATGACTGAGTGTAGGGGACGAAGGGACTGATGGAATGAGTGAGGAAAGGGTAGTATGGTGAGTGAGGAAAGGGGAGTCAAAGAGTGACTGAAACAAGGGGACTAAGGGTAGGGGAGTGAGGTAAGTGGAGAGAAAGAGTAAAGAAAGGGCAGTTAGGAAAGGAAAGTGAGGGAGGAAGAGTGAGACAAAGGGAGCATGGAACGGAGACAAGGAAGGGAAGTAAGAGATGGAAAGGGAGAAGTAGAGCCGTGTAAAGGGAGTGAAGGTTAGAGATGTGGAGTGAAGGTGAGGGAAGTGGTATGAGGATGACAAAAGGGGAGTAAGGGAAAGTAAGAGATGGGGAGTGAGGGACAGAGAAGTGAGGTGAGGGGATGGAGGAAGTTAGTAAAGGGAAGTGAAAGAAGGGGAGTAAGGAATAGAGTGTGAGAAAGAGAGCAAGGAGGAGTGAGGAAAAGGGAATGGGAAAGTGAAAGGGTGAGAAATACAGACAGGAGGAAGTGGACAGGGGGAAAGGTAGTGCAGTGAGTGAACGGCAGTGACAGTTAGGGAAGGAGTATAAGGGTGACGGAAGATGAATGAGAAAGAAGGAACACAATTAAGAGAGAGGGAAAATGAGTAGGGAAGATAGAAGGTGTGATAAAAAAGAGAGAGGAAAGAAGTTTAAGGGTAAGGGAGAGAGAGGGACAGAATGAGAGCGAGGGAGAGCAAGGAACTGAGAAGGAGTGAGGCAGTTAGACTGAATGAGACAGAGAGAGACAGGGAGAGAAACATGGATGAAAAAAAAGTGAGTGAGGGAGTAAACGAATGGGAGTGAGGGAAAAGTACTAAGGGTGAGTAAAAGGCAGTAACAGTGAGAGAATGGGTATGAGGGTGACAAAAGGGGAATGAGAGAGAAGAAAGGAGATTAAGAGAGAGGAAAGGGGACTGAGGGATAAAGTAGGAGTGAAGGAAACAGAAAGAGAAAGACAGGAAGGGTGAGGGAGAGAAAGAGAGAGAGAGAGTGAGAGAGAAAGAGAGGGAGAGCAAGTGACTGAGAGGGAGTAAGGCGGTTAGACTGAGTGAGATAAAGGGAGAGAGGGAGAGAGAAATGGAGTGAAGGGGAGTGTGGGACTAAAGGAATGGGAGTTAGCAAAAGTGAATGAGGAAAGAGGAGTAAGGGAAAGGGACTGACGGATGGAGTGAGGGAAAGAGAGTGAGGGGTATTGAGAGAAGTGGAGTGAGTGAAAGAGAGTGAGGGATGATATGAAGGAAAAAGAGTAAGGGGAGAGTGAGAAGAGACTGAGCGATACAGCAAGACAAGGGTAGTGATGGAGGGAGGAAGATAGGAAAGAGAAGTGAGAGACAGAGAGGGAAAAGACAGAGTTGGACAAGGTGAGTGAGGGTGAAGGAAGATTACTGATAGTGAGAGAAGGAGTGTAAAGGTGAATGAAGGGGAGTAAGGAGAATGAGGAAAGGGGAGTAAGATGAAGAAAATAAAGGTGAGTAAAAGAGAGAGTGAAGAAAGGAAATGAGAGATAGAGAAATAATAGAGTGATGAAAAGGTATTTTTTGTGTGTCATACTTACCTTATAAATAATGACACGTTATTAGTACTTTTTATTATAAATATAGTATCTGTGGAAGACAAGAAAAAATTGAGTTATACTATATAATTCACAATACAAAAGAAAGTAGAAGTGAAAGAAACAGAAAGGGAAAGAAAGGAAGGGTCAGGGAGAGAGAGAGAGGGAAAGAGTAAGAGAGAAAGAGAGGGTGAGCAAGTGAGTGACAGGGAGTGAAGTGGTTAGACTGAGTGAGACAGAGGGAGAGAGAAAAGGAGTGAAGGGGAATGAGAGACTAAAGGAATGAGAGTTAGCAAATGGAAATGAGGAAAGGGGATTAAGGAAAGAGTATTGTTGGATGGAGTAAGTGAAAGAGAGTGAGGGTGAGTGAGGGAATGGAAGCAAGAGAAAGGGAATGGGACTGATGCACAGTGAGGAGAACATGAAGTGGGGGAAGAGGACTCTGATTGAATGAAGGGCAGTGACAGTGAGGGAAGGGAGTGATTGATAAAAGAGCATCTTTATAGAAAGAGAGAGAAAATAAAAGGAATAGTAGTGAAGAGAGAGTGAGACAGTGAAAGAGACAAACAGAAGGAGAGTGAGGGAGTGTGAAGGAATAAATCAGTTATGGGTTTTTTGCAAATAAAATTGACTCTATCTACCAAAATATTGCTCAATCCACCACTTTGGTCGATATTAGGGATTCCTTTCCTAGCCTTCAGCTCGGAACAGCTGGACTTGGCCCTTCTGTACTGTCCTCTATCCCCGAGATCAGTTTGGATGATGTCAACTCACTGATTGGGACGATTAAATCGGGCAGTCCGGCGGACCTTGTCCCCGCCCGAGTGATGCATCTTATAGGGAAGGTTCTTAGTCCCACTATTCAGACGGTGATTAACCGCTCTCTCTCTGAAGGATTAGTCCCACTGGAGTGGAAAAAGGCCCTGGTCAAGCCCATAAGGAAAAACACCTCCATCCCTTGGTCGGATATGACCAGCCTGAGGCCTATCTCCCTTTTGCCGTTTGTCGGCAAATTGATGGAGAAACACGTCAATCTCCACCTCTCCAGCTTCATTGAACAGACCGGCTGTCTGGACCACTCTCAATCAGGTTTCAGACCTAGGTATACGGCTCTTCTTTCTGTCACGGATACTATACGTATGTCTCTGGACAGGGGTCTATCTGTGGTGTTGGTGCTGTTGGACTTGTCCGCAGCATTCGACACCATATCTCATACCATTCTCCTAAGAAGATTAAAGGAGATTGGCGTAGAAAAATCTGCCCTGGCGTGGTTCACCAGTTTTCTTGCAGAGCGTACCCAGCAGGTTAATATGGGCTCCTTTAGCTCCATCTCTACCAAAATTACCAGAGGAGTCCCGCAGGGCTCCTGTCTCAGCCCTACGTTGTTTAACGTTTATGTTTCCTCCCTGGCTGATATCATGAGGTCTTTCGGGTTTTTACCCATTTCATACGCTGATGATACTCAGCTGCTGTTTACTTTTAAAACTTTTACTCCCGAGGTAAGGCAAGCTTTCTCGAATGGCATGACTGCGGTCGCCAGCTGGATGGCCAGGAACTTTCTCCAGTGCAATGTGGGAAAGTCGGAAGTCATGCTGTTCGGGGAAGCAAAAATCCTGTGGACCCCTGACTGGTGGCCTACCAGTCTGGGAGAGGCCCCCTCCCCTAAACAGGTGGTGAAAAATCTGGGGGTCCGTCTTGACCATGACCTCACTCTTGTACATCATGCCAACACCACGGTGGGGTCTTGTTTCTATGTCATTAGCCTCCTTCGTAAAGTGTTTCCTCTTCTCCCTGACAGCACAAGGAAGACCCTGGTTCAGGCCCTCGTATTGAGTCGCCTGGACTACTGCAATGGTCTACTCTTAGCGGCCAATGAAGGCGTGCTAAACAAACTTCAAGTGGTACAGAATACCGCGGCACGCCTGGTGACAAATGCCCCCCCCAGAACACCATCCCTGCCCCTTCTTAAACTGCTCCACTGGCTCCCTATCCGGAAACGGGTGGAATTTAAGACTGCTGCGTGGTGCACAAAAGTCTCCATAACCTAGGGCCGCCCTATCTGGCCGAAAAATTTGTCCATCAACGCCCCTCTCGTAACTTACGCTCCAGTAATCAGCTGTTACTGCAGATTCCCCGACATAATAAGACCAGACAGGGAGGACGTGCCCTTTCTGTTATGGGTCCACGTCTGTGGAACAACCTCCCCCTTTCCCTTAGACAGTGCTCTAGCCATTCAGCCTTCAGGAAGAGTCTCAAGACAACTCTGTTTCAGTATTAGCGCCAGCTTGGACCTGTTTCCCCCCTACAGCACTGCGCGGAGATACACCTTCGGGTGTGATTCCGGCGCGTTACAAATCCATAAATAAATAAATAAATAAATAAATAGTGACTGAGACAGAGAAAGATATTTAGAGACAGATGGAGGAAAAGAGAGTGAGGGAGGGAATAGAGGAAGAGAACTGAGCAAAAGGAGAGTGAGGGAGTGAGAGAAGTGGAGTGAGTGAAGGTGAATGAGAGATGATGTTTTGGAAAGAGAGTAAGGAGGGAGTGAGAAGAGACTAAGCGATACAGCAACACAAGGATAGTGATGGAGGAAGATAGGAAAAAAAGTGAGAGACAGACAGGGGAAAGAGGGAGTTGGACAAGGTGAGTGAGGGTGAAGAGAGAGTACTGATAGTGACAGAAAGACGGTAAAAGTGAAGGAACGGCAGTAATGAGAATTAGAAAAGGAGACTAAGATGAGTAGAGGAAGGGGAGTAAGAGAGAGATTAAAGAATGGGAAAGAGAGAAAGAGAATTAAGAGAGTGAAGTAAAAGTATTTTCTGTTTGTCATACTTACCTTATAAATAATGACAACTTAATAGAATATTTTTATATAAATATAGCATCTGTGGAAGACAAGAAAAAATTTAGTTATAATATATATTTCATAATACAAAAGAAAGTAGAAGTGAAAAAAAAGAAAGGGAAAGAAAGAAAGAAAGGGTGAGGGAGAAACACAGAGGGAGAGAGTGAGCGAGAAAGAGAGAGAGAGAGGAAGTGACTGACAGGAAATTAAGTGGTTAGACTGAGTGAGACAGAGGGAGAGAGGGAGAGAGAAATGGAGTGAAAGACTAAAGGAATGAGAGTTACCAAAAGGGATTGAGGTACGGGGAATAAGGGAAGGGGATTGACAGATGGAGTGAGCGAAAGAGTATGGGGGAGAGTGAGGGAATGGGTGCAGGAGAAATGGAATGAGAGTGATGCAGAGAGAAGAGAACATGAAGTGGAGGAAGAGGACTCAGATTGAATGAAGGGCAGTGACAGTGAGGGAAGGGATATAAGGTTGAGGGAAGGGGAGTGATGGAAAAAGAAGCATATTAAGAGAAAGGAAAAAGAAGTAAGTGAGACAGAAGGATTTATGGAAAGAGAGAGAAATGAAAAGGAAGACTAGTGGAGAGAGAGGGAGACAGTAAAAGAGAGAAACAGAGGGAGAGTGACGGACTGTGAGGGAGTAAATCAGTTATAGTGACTGACACAGATGAACAGACTTAGAGACGGATGGAGGAAAGGGGAGTGAGTGAAAGGGAGTAAGGAAGTGAAAGAAGTGGAGTGAGTGAAGGTCACTGAGGGATGATGTGAAGGAAAGAGAGTAAGGGGGCAGTGAGAAGAGACTGATCGATACAGCAAGACAAGGGTAGTGATGGAGGAAGATAGGAAAGACAAGTGAGGGACAGACAGGGGAAAGAGGGAGTTGGACAAGATGAGTGAGGGTGAAAGAAGAGTACTGATGGTGAGAGAAGGAGTGTAAAGGTGAATGAGGGGGAGTAAGTAGAATGAGAGAAGAGGAGTAAGATGAGAAATGGTAAAGGAGTAAGAGAGAGAGTGATGAAAGGATAGGGAGAAAGAGAAGTAAGAAAGTAATGAAAAAGTATTTTTTGTTTGTCGTACTTACCCTATAAATATAATATCTGTGGAAGAGAATAAACAATTGAGTTATAATATATATTTCACAATACAAAATACAAAATAATTTGTACAATATGTTATATATTTTATTTTGCTGTTCTCAGAATATATTGAATTTCACTAAAAACAGTGAGTTCAATACTACTCGTCATATAACAGCGGGCAAAACACAATCAAAAAGATTGTGTTTAAAAAACCCAAACAACGTTTCAATAAATAATGTAAAAATTAGAAAAAAAACATATCTTAAATGTTTTCTTACAAACACCAATTTCTTACGTAAATATCAACAATCACAAAGTAATAAAACATTATTACTTCTTTTTTATACTCTCTAAGTACAGTTATGTACAAACATATATTAACAACATTTACCCGAAATACTTATTTCGCAGCAGAATAGTCAGAAAATTGCTGTAATTGAATCCGCACCACTTAGTTCTACATCCACAACCGGTCTGAATAAACAGACTATTTTAATTTCCGAGGGTAACCCGGATATTAGACAAGTAAAGAAAAGTCGCTATATCAATCTTCCCCCTGATTGTGCACCTTATGTGGCTGTTTTAACATATGTGCCACCCATTGATTCTCACTCAGCTCAGCCTCTTGAGGAATCCTATGCCTCACTAAAAAACAAAACGGTATCATGGCTGAATAATAAATGTGGTTTCCCAATTGCATATTCTGACCAAATTTTGTCAACTCGAAGAGTAAACTGGATTGGCCCGTCCTTAAAAACATCTAGTGGGGATTGTGTTGTAGTTAACTTCAAACATCCCCAACACGTGGCTACAGTTTTATTAAGAGCAGCCTCTCTAATTCAGAATGCAAACAGTGTGTGTGTACGTCCCCTTGGTTACTTTTATTCCCACCTAATTAAAACCCCTCCTTATCGAGGGAAAACTGGTCAATTTATCTCTACTCCGCCTCCGGTTCCTGAAGCTGCATATCGGCACAATGTTGATAATCTTGGCATGAATGGGTTAAATGTTGTAACGCAGAATAGATTTGATTCACTCTCAGGCTTGGAGGCGTGCGATTGACGCGAGGAATCTGATGGACAAGTAATAGAGACTTTGAATGAAATGGGACATGAGGAAAGCACACGGACAAAACTGAATGGGAACATTGTAATTTCTTGGAACATTGCCGGATTGGGTGCTAAGATGGAGGACTGTAACTGGATCAGGTACATTAAGCAGTTTCAGGTTATCTGTTTGCAGGAGACTTGGTCAGTCGAATGTAACTACTTTTTGGAAGGTTATAAAGCATTTTATGTTCCTGCAATAGCAACAACTAGGGGAAGACCAAAGGGGGGAATGGTTACGTTCATCTCTGTTGCGCTATCGTGTACAATTCGAAGAGCCATAACAAGCAATTCTGGTATTATTGGTCTAATTTTTTCCCATTTTAAATGTGGCGCACCGGCGGCGCAAGGCCTTCATAAATAAGGCCCTATAAATCTACCATTACTAAACACAAGGAATTCCTTAGAGAGGAGGCATGGAGAGAGATTCTTGACCCTTCTACTTTGCGGTGTAGCTCCAGATTCTGGGCGGTAATGAAGAAACCTTTCCTGGTCCAGGTACCGGATGATGGCCTGGAATGCTATATTTCAAAGGAGGAGTGGGAATTACACTTCAAGCAATTGTACTGTAGCCCGGTGGAGGAAAGGCCCATCTCCACCCCAAGTGACAATGGCCAGATGATTAGTTTCTCTAGGGGGGAGGTTATGGAGGCCATCGAGGGTCTAACAGCTGGGAATGCTCCTGGTCCCGATGGGATTCCTCCGGCTCTATTTAAATCTGAGCCAAATTTTTGGGCACCTATTTTAGAGTCTGTCTTTAATGCAGCAGTAAAATATGGTTGCCCACAATCCTGGGGGGTCTCCACGATTTCCCGGTCTTTAAGAAAGGGGACAAAAGCAGCCCAAACTGTTATAGGCCTATTTCACTAATAGACTCTATGGTCAAAATTTTAGGAAGAATCCTACTGCAGAGACTCTCTGACTGGACGTTGGAAAATAATATCATGTCCATCGTACAGTATGGGTTTTGTAGTGGCCGATCAACAGTGACGCAGTGTCTCAACCTTTTTTTAATACTTAGCAAGTACACTGTGGCTCATAGTGGCACCATCCACCTCACCTTCATGGACTTGTCCTCAGCCTTCGATTGTGTAAACAGGGGAAGCCTTTGGCAGTCCATGAGGGTGAAGGGTGTAGATAGTGGAATTGTCAATTTCCTGGCTGACCTACATAGCAATACTAGAGCTAATGTGAGATACTCCCAAGATCTGAGCACAACAGAAAATTTTGACAACAGAAAGGGTATTCGCCAAGGTTGTATCATGGCCCCCTTCCTTTTTAATTTTTATATTAACGACCTTGATAGTGTGTTGCAGAATGTACAGTCCGACTGCCCTAGAGTTGGCAGGGCAGGTATTCCTGTACTTTTATATGCAGATGATGCCGTTTTAATTTCCAGAACTGATAGGGGCCTTCAAGCTTTATTAAATGCTTTTAAACTGTTCATGACAGATAGAGACCTTATGGTCAACAATTCAAAATCATTCGTCATGCATGTTGGCCAACAACCAAGAAGGGACTTTTCATTTAAACTTGATGATGTAGCGATTCCTATAACAAAAACATTTTCGTACCTTGGGATCCTTTTTGACTCTAAGCTTAATTGGGGTCCTCATCTTGCAAAAAAGAAAGGGGAACTGGTCAGGGTTAATGCCTCTATTTTTAATTTTGCATCGAAATTGGGTAAAAAACCTACTAGTGCCATGTTGAAACTTTATAATACAAAATCGGTAGCAACTGCTACTTATGGCAGTGAAATTTGGGGGTACGATGACGGTGAGCAATTGCAGATTGCTGAATTTTTTTTTATGAAGCGCATTTTGTGCGTTCCTGCAGGCACACCTAACCTCTCGGTACATGAAGAGTTAGGGACGCAATATTTAAGTGACATTTTTTCCTTACGCCCATTAACCTGTTGGCTTAAACTGTGGTTAAATCAGGATATACCATTGACACACCTGATTTTGAGTGACTATATGACCCAGGACAAGGCAATGGGTTCCCCTTGGATAAAATATGTGAAATCTTGGTTTGTTAAGCTTGGTCGATTGGAATTGTTTGAACACCCTAGTAAGATTGTAAAGGGTGATCTGGAGGTAAATAAACGGGACTTCCTTTTGGTTAGGAAGACCCAGAGGGAAGAAGTTGAACTCCAGAAACAAAGTGTGAGAAAATTTGTCATGTTGAAAACATGTGATGCTGCAGAGCCATATCTGTTGGGCTCACTGACCTCTCATGAAAAGTTCCTGTTAACAAGGTTCAGGTTAAATCTTTTTCATCATCTGCTGATTAGACCGAAAACTGATGTTTTTAACAAACTGGCAGAACCCTGTGGCTGCGACGGAGAGTCTCCACAGGATATGTGCATTTTATATTTTTATGGAGATTTTATAAATATCCACGCAGGCGCTATCTGGTCACTCTTTTAAACAAACTTAATTTCACTCAGATCAGACCGGCCCTAATGTATTTACAACTTTTGCAAAATGACAGTATTCTCCATATTATTGAATTTTTTAAATTGACTGTTAGACTAAGAAATTGTTTGGACATGTAATGGTTCTCTGAGATGAATGCACTATTCACTTTTTTCCTGCTGTAAAGCTGGTATTGCACCTTTTCACTCTGGCACTTTATCTGATATGTGTTTACAATGAATGTGTTTTTAATTGTTTTTTAATGTATATGTACTTTTATGGTTTGTGCAAAACCGAAATAAAGTTTTTGAATTGAATTGAATTGACTTCCACTTTTCTGACAAAATAATAGTAGCTCATTCATGCCCAATTCTATCAATAGCATCCAGTTTTATAATTTCTTGATTTTCTAACTTTAACATTTTTTCATTGAAGATTGAACATTCCTGCAGAGTTGGCATCAAGCATATCACTGATTTATTTTCAGCAGTTATTCTATATATATTCTCTGGGAGAATATTTTCGTTTGGAAACAAATTTGAAAGTAATCGTGCCTGTAAAGCTTCTTTGCCATGTTCACTCACTTTTCCAATTCTTATATCTTGAAGAGTTCTTTTATAATCAGCATCCTTTGCCTGTCGCATATTTTGAATGAGTTGTGTATATTTGAAATATAACCATGTATTAACATTTGCAATGCTTCTCAGGCACTTCCTGGTATCTTCATGTGTAAGGGTTTTAAACACTGGTTGTCCTTTCACAGGAGTTAGCTGTAGTAGATCTCCAAAAACAATGACGTGTTTACCTCTAATTAACACATCATACTCTATTTTAAGAATTTGTTGCATTCCTAAATGCACAAAAGCAAACATTAAATTTGATACCATGCTTACCTCATCAATAATGAGAAGTTTCATTTTTTTCAGGACTCTGGAAACTTCACAACAAGCTTATCCAGATTAAGGGTGGGCGTAGTTCGCGAAGTAGCGCTACGCGAAGCTACGCGAAGTGCACTTCGCACTACGCGAACTTCACGTAGCACTACGCGAGCTGCGTAGTAGCATGTTCGCACTGTGCAAGATGCGTTTTCAATGATTGCACAGTGCGGACAAGCATCCGGCACTGTGCAAGCATTGAAAACGGCATCTTGCACAGTGCGAGCTGTAGTTTTCTGCTGCTCGAGTAGATTATTACTCGAGCGGCAGGCAGCTTTCTCAACGCGAACAGGTAGTTTCTCATTGAGAGCGGTCGCGAGCATGCGCAACCACTCACAGTGAGAAACCTGACCTCCTCGCGTTGGGAATCTCGCCGGGATGTCATTTTGCTTGCTCGCGGTCGCGAACATGACGTTCAGGACCGCGAACAAGCAAAAAATGACCGCTGCACTACGCTACGCTGCACTACGCACTACGCATGTTCGCACTGTGCTACGTGCAGCTCGCGTAGTGCGAAGTTGCGAAAACTTCGCAAACTCCGCGAGCGTAGCGTAGTGCTTCGCCCAGGGTTAATCCAGATAGCTTGTGGTATTCTAATTTATTTTCGTGCTCTACTGGCAGCATCAATAAACGATGTAAAGTAATCCCTTTAATGTTATGTGCTGCCAACCCAGTTGGAGCGGTAACAACACAAGAGAGTGACGACTCAGTTCTTTTCTGTAGATAAGTTGCAATTCCTTTAATTAGAAAACTTTTTCCAGTTCCTGCTTCTCCACTCATGTACAGTCGGACAGGTTTAAATGACGTACATGAGCACTCTTTTTTCCCATGACATAAACCATGCTCAATCTTCTCTGTCACCTGATTGTATATTTGTTTTTGCTCAACATTTAGTTGTTTTTCCAATTCTTCTAAGTTTATTACGTCCTCCTGAGTTTGTTCCATTGCTCTTTCCACCTCATCCATGGCAGTGGCTGCTTCATTTTGGATAATTGGTCCACTCAACGAAGCAGAATTTTGACTGTCTTGAGAACTGTCTCTAGCAATCTCTGCTGCAATTGTAGCTTCTTGCTGTATTTCCTCGTTCAACATTTGTAGATAATTAGTAAAAACAGGACATTCTATAGTATTTTTGGTTGCGTTGAATGAATCTTCATAACTGAGAAAATCTCCAAGTAGTTCCTCTTCTGTACGCCATGGCTTAAAGAGTTGCAAAAGAGCTAAATAGTAAAATTCCCTTTTGTCAGGAGTTTCGCAACTCAGTTTTCGATGATTAATCAAATGTCCTTTTCTTTGTTTCACCAGACATCCTTCAGATCCAATCACAGCATATACACCTTTATTGATATCTTCTGTAATATTCCTCTTAAAAGTATAGCTTTGCAGTACTTCATCGAGACAAACTTTCTCAAGATGACTACTTCTATTTGGATAGTATGTATCCAACATATTTGTCTTCAAAATATCTGTACTGTTTGGTTCTTTCTCTGCTAAATACTCAATTTCTTGTACAGAGTACAAAACACGTGTTCTTGCAAGACCTAAACTCACCCAAATGATTGTTCTAGATTTGGCATATAGACTTGCAGATGATAAGCGATCTGAACATTCATATGCTGCAATTTCTCGATGAGACAACATCTTCAAACTGTAGCTGTACAATTTCTTACTTAGGCTCTTTTCATGAGAAATTTCCTCCCACATTTCCTTTAGTTCTGTCTTTTCAGATTTCGTAATGTAAGATGTTACATATTGAGCCACAGCAATGGAGTTGTCTGCAACATATTGAATATCCATGTTAGCATTCCACATGGACAAAAAGACTGGCTTATAGTCATTTATGTATTTTGACTCTTCATTTCTTCTTAAGTTGTAGGTATTTTTTGGTGATTTTCTTGTGACAGTATGTCGCAAAGATGACATAAAATTGTTCACTCTTCCTTTTAATATTACTGGTCGTGGATATCCAAAACGACATTTTGTGTAGAACTTGTCCTTTGATTTGTACTTTCGACGACAGTATTTTCCACAACAATGGGTTTGAAACCGTAAGACTTGATGTTTTAAATTCTTTTGTTCTGTACTTTTAGGAACAGCACATGTAGAATACTGTTCAATAAAACTCATCACTGTGTCATCCAAATCTGTTCCAAATTTGGGGGCATCTTTGATCCATAGCAGCATATGTATGTAAGGAGCACCTCTTGCTTGATACTCCTTTCTCCAAAAGAAATCCAGAACCTCTCCAAGAGGAGGATTTTATTTGTTTGTGATAAAAGACATCATATCTTCAAATCTATGATTGAAATACCTTCATACATTAACTGGATCCAAAGAGCACAGTTCTCCAGGTGTCTTGTATTCTATATTTTCTATGTTTGCATTTGCCTCTCGAAGAAATTGAAGTAAATTTTCCCAAGCATACTCAGCACAGCTTAGAGTAAGGAACCATGTAGGAGTTCCTAAGTTTCTTAGCATACATTTTAAATCCCCATGACGACGATACCAATACTCGTTAGTACCACGCTGACATGCCATGAGATTAATTAGCTGAGATTCCAAAACAGTGTCTTTCTGTTGGACTTTATCCATAAAGTCCCTTGCCAAAACATTTTGCATATGTACTGCACTTTTTACTATATGGTTCACTGCATAAGATAGTCCAGACAAGTCACTCTCAAACAGAAGATGAAACAAATATGGAATACATTGGCGAAACCTTGGATTTTCTGCATATAATCTTGATGTCCAGTATTACGATGCTGGAATCTGCACAGGTCGGTCATCATATAGTCCACCTTGACCTGTTGGAAATAACTGAGACAAACAACAAGCTTCCAAGCTTTCTTCCCATACACTTATGGGACTTCCTTTTGCTTCTTTCATTTGGAATAACTCGATAGCATTCCCCATTACTTCTTTGGAATGCAGTGGATAAACACTATAATGTTCATAAATTTGTTCACTTCTGGACACATCCACTTTTTCAATTTGTCCAGCTGACAAATCACTGTTCTCTTCTACAGTTGTTTCCTCTTCTCCTACATATACATTTTTGTAGTATTGATTGTTTTTTACCAAATACAACGTTGCCTTTTTCACTTTCCTAACATCCACTAATTCTTGCCAGATTTTCTTACTCTTCGTAGGTAGGCCATTAACTAGAATAACTAGAGGTTCCTTTTCCACATTTTCAACACCAATTGTTTCAATATTTTTCTTTAAATCTAGAGGCAAATATACAACTCTTCCCTTTAATCCTCTCTGTAAATCTGAAGGATTCAATTTCCCTGTCTTGGGCTCCATACAAACAATAGCCTGAAATGGATGCACATATTGAATCAAAATACACTCATAGGTATTTAAATCCATCAGTTCAGAAGGAATATTTACCAACTCAAGATTATTATGTACAGCTCTAGCAGGCATTTTGTTTTCATTTAATTTATTATAACAATATTTACAAATACGTTGATCAGAACCCAAATCAAAACAATTCTCTACCAACAAATAAGTTGCAAAATCCTTCCACTCATTATTATTTTCCTTTTCACTTTTTACATATTAATCAACCAACCTAGTCTGATTCTTATAATGAGTTCGTCGACAACACACACAAGAAAAGTTTGGCCTTTCACCTGAAATGACCTTAAACCTTGTAATTTCTTGGTCAAAATGTTCTGTACTAAAATTCTGTACATTTTCTTCCACATTTCCTTCTATTACTGTATCAGTTTCTGCACTGTCCTCTTTTTTACAAAAGTAACTAACCTCAATTTCTTCACAAATGTTCTTTACATCTAATACAGATCCATGTAAAAGAGCACTGTTTAACTGTTTTAGCTTAAGTGCTGGACTTTTTGCATAATACAACCTTCTCACTAATTTCCTCACTTCAGTATGATGCACTGCTAACATCCTAAATTGGTGATAACACTCTGGCATACTTTTCTAGAAAGACAAGCAGGAGAATGGCCTTGTAAACCCATTTTTTCTCTCAGTCTGCAAGGGTCTAATTCTTGCAACTTTTTAATCTTTTGTTTAAGACTTTTCTTAGTATACTTACGTAAGAAATTGCGAAAAAAATCAATTGAATCCTGTCGTACACTACAAATACT
This sequence comes from Lissotriton helveticus, assembly GCF_964261635.1. Lineage (NCBI taxonomy): Eukaryota > Metazoa > Chordata > Amphibia > Caudata > Salamandridae > Lissotriton > Lissotriton helveticus. The sequence continues at coordinate 1,718,901,258 of NC_136059.1, forward strand.
ACTACAATTCCAAGTGTACAATGGAGCCTTAGGACGTCTCCCTAAAACTTCCTCAGCTAACACCTCTTCTGCACTTCTTGGGACAATTTTCTCTTTTTCAATCGGACAACCGTCCTGCACCTCATATGCTCGACCACTGGTGTCAACTGCATGCAATAAATCATTAGTCTGAAAGTAAGTCTCTTCATTAAAAAATGGCTCACAACTTGAACTATGCTTCAATTCCCCAGAAAAAAACATTACAAAAATTAGTTCTATTAGTCTTTTCCACTTACTTTTCGCTTTCAAAAGATTGATTGCCTTGTCTAGTGTACAAATTCTATTGATTACTAAAATAAACAACTTCTTTTTTAATTCAAAAGCCTGATCAACAATACTTTCAATTCTTTTTTTCTTAGAAAAAGCTGTTTTCCTTTTACAATTCTTTACATTTTTTAATACATTTAATACAACTCTGTTATAAAACATTCTCTTGCGAATTTGAACAAAATAATTTTTTCGTCTATTACTATAGACAATTTGATCGCCAAATATTTTTCCAACAATTTTCTTTTTTATCTGCTTTGCCTTTGTACTTCCAGATAATTTTTTTTATCTTTTCCACATTATCCACACTTTTTTTTACTTTGGGTTAATTTCCTTATAAAATCCTTTGCTGTCTTACCAGGAGCATTCTTCTTTTTCTATGAACAATGTTCTTTAGATAAATCTTGTAATTGTGTTTTCTTGGAAAAGTAAGCCTGTTTATATTTTTTTCTTTTGGCATTCTTTGTAGGCATGTTGGTTTTTCTTTCTGTAGATAATAACAATCTATTGTGAAGGAAACAAAACATGTTATAGACCACTACTAACATACTACATAGTAATTAGAACAACTATATGAAGTAAACACTTGTTCACTTCATAAGTAAGTTTAAGGTACAGCAACCGTGTCTGAGCAGAGTAGGAAATCATGCAGTAAGTGCTGTTTCTGAGTTTAGGGCAGTGCAGTGGTGTTTCAACATTATAGGGGAATTTGCTGAGAATGGTGTTTCAGGGTTCAGAACAGTGCAGTGCTGTTTAGGCAATATAGGGGGTCGTGGTGGGATTGATATTTCTGACTTAAGAGCAATACAGTTGTGTGTAGGCAGTGTATGGTATCAAGCAAGGGCTACGAGTAAAAAACACTGGATGTCCTAAAGTCTAACTCACTCCATGAGTACATGTATTCCCATGTCTTAAAACACATACATAGAGCAAGTGATTCTGACACAATATTTAAAAAAACACACTGACTTGCATTCTAAATGAAAAAATAGAGAAATGTGCCTTGAAATTCACTGAAATGATTACTACATGTTACAGAAAGAGTTGGTATGGCATTTCTACGGCACAACCAGGATCTTCAGTACACAGCATGGAGACTATTTGCAAATTAAGAGGCCTGACAGACGTACTACATAGCAGTTTCTAGCACTACATATCCTAAAGCCTGACTCACTTCATCAGAACATGTATTCCCATATTTTTAAACACATCAACTAACCAAATTATTACAATAGTACAATAAGACTCTCTCGAATCATTTTTAATTCTAAATCATAACTTTATTCTTCAAACATTTCATACTGTAATAAAACATCCAGCATGATTTCATCTGTAATTTTGTTTGCATTCTCCTCAACTTCAGAATTTGCTACTTCAAACTCAATGTCATCTACTGCTTCTACCAAGTCAATGTCCAAACTTTGATCAAAAAAAGAACTGCTTAAATCTCCTTCTCCATTATCTTGTGTATCAATGTTGTCTTCCAAAGGTACATTTAAGTCCTCTATGACTTCGTTGGAAATTTCAAAATTGACTTGAAAGTTGTCCTGATTTTGATCCATTATATATAGTACAATGTTGCTGGTCCTTGCAAAAAAATAAAAACACTTAATTATATCATTTTCACTAATAGATAATAAAAAGCTACCTTTATCAACTTCATAAGTACATGTATTCCTATATTTTTAAACACATCAACTAAGCAAATTATTCTGCCACATACTTCTGAAATGAAAACTGACTAACACTGTGACCTTAGACACATAACACTATCCCTTGCAAATCAGTAAAATGATTACTACATTGAAAGGGAGTCTTGCTGGGAGTATTCTTTCAGGGTTTACAGCACTGCAGTTGTATTGCAAGAGTTTACAATATGTTTCTAGGAATGGAGTTTCAGGGTTTAGGACAATGAAGTGAAGTTGAAGCAATGTAGTGAGTCAAGGTGGGACTGAGAATGTACAAATGAAAATTCACTGAAATGATTACTACAAGCTACAGAGACAGTTTCTTTTGCATTTTAACAACACAACCAGCATCTAAATTGCACAGCATAAACACAATTTGAAAATTAAGAGGCCTGAGACACATACTGCATAGGACTTTCTACAACTACATCACCTAAATCAAGACTCACTTCATGATTTAGGTGATTTAGCACATAGAGGGAGAGATAGTGAAGACAGAGACAAAATGGTACAGGCAGAGGGTGCGAGACTACAGGCAGAGAGGGGAAAAATTTAACATGGTAGTGCTGTCTAATACACACCACCAGCCATATCATAATAGGCCTCTGCAGATGCACATGAGAGGGTGCAGGCAGAGGTTGCAGGCAGAGGGAGAGGTATGGTGAGGACAGAAAATGAGATAATGCAGGCAGAGACTAAACTAGTACAAGCAGAGGATAGATGGTGCAGGGCTGCATGCAGAGAGACATATGGTGCAGTCGGTGAAAAAATGGTGCAGAGAGAGGGTAAGATGGTTCAAGCAGAGACACAGATAGTGGAAGCAGACACAGACATGGTACACACAGAGGATAAAATGGTACAACAGAAAAGAAATGCTGGAAACAGTGAGAGAAATGTTACATGCAGAGGCTATTTGGAGTAAACAGAGGGGGAGATAGCGAAGACAGAGATAAAATGGTACACGCAGAGGGTGCGAGACTACAGGCAGAGAAGGAAAAGATTTAACATGGTAGCGCTGTCTAATACACACCAGCAGCCATATCATAATAGGCCTCTGCAAATGCGCATGAGAGGGTGCAGGCAGAGGTTGCAGGCAGAGGGAGAGGGACGGTGCAAACAGAAAATGAGATAATGCAGACAGAGACTAAACAGGTACAGGCAGAGGATAGATGGTGAAGGGTTGCATGCAGAGAGACAGATGGTGCAGTCAGAGAAAAGATGGTGCAGAGAGAGGGGAAGATGGTTCAAGCAGAGACACAGATAGTGGAAGCAGACACAGACATGGTACACACAGAGGATAAAATGGTACAACAGAGAAGATATGCTGGAAACAGTGAGAGAAATGATACATGCAGAGGTTAATTGGAGCACACAGAGGGGGTGATAGTGAAGACAGAGATAAAATGGTACAAGCAGAGGGTGCGAGACTACAGGCAGAGAAGGAAAATATTTAACATGGTAGCGCTGTCTAATAAACACCAGCAGCCATATCATAAAAGGCCTCTGCAGATGCGCATGAGAGGGTGCAGGCAGAGGGTGCAGGCAGAAGGAGACGGTTAGTGCAGACAGAAAATGAGATAATGCAGGCAGAGACTAAACTGGTACAGTCAGAGGATAGGTGGTGCAGGGCTGCATGCAGAGAGACAGATGGTGCAGTCAGAAAAAAGATGGTGCAGAGAGAGGATGAGATGGTTCAAGCAGAGAAGTGTGGCTCAAGTTGAGAAGTGTGGCTCAATGGTTAGAGCAGCAGACCCTGATGCAGAGGTCTGGCCCGGGACCAGGGTTCAATTCCCGCCTCGGCGGGTCTTGGGCTCAATTTCCTCGGACCCGATAATTCTCGCCTCGGTGCCTATTCTAATCATGGGTCCCACTCTGCAACTCTGGGCAATAGCTTGCTTAATCTCCACAATGGCCCCAGCAACGCTGGGATGCCTGGCTTCACCTTGGGGGTGCCCAGGAGTGTACATTTCACAGGGAAAAGCCAGGAAGGGTTCCACAGCGCTATGTGTACAGCACCAGGAAACCCCGGTTGGGGTATAAGTGCGCTTTACAAGTACAAATTCATTTCATTTCATTTCAGAGACACAGATAGTGCAAGCAGACAAAGACATGGTATACACAGAGGATAAAATGGTACAACAGAGATGAAATGCTGCAAACAGTGAGAGAAATGTTACATGCAGAGGCTAATTGGAACACACAGAGGGGGAGATAGTGAAGACAGAGATAAAATGGTACACGCAGAGGGTGCGAGACTACAGGCAGAGAAGGAAAAGATTTAACATGGTACTGCTGTCTAATACACACCAGCAGCCATATCATAATAGGTAACCCTGGGCGTAGTGGGCGTAGTGGGGCTACGCGAAGCTTTGTGAAGTGGGCATGAATCTACACCCACCCACGCGCTTTGCGTAGCCCCACTACGCGCCGCCCGGCTCCCTCCCGCCCTCTTCTACACCCCTAATTTGTATTTTAAATAGGTTAAAAATTAAAGTAAAGCACGTACCTTTTATGCGGCGTTCCGGGTCTCCATCTTCTTCTTTGCGCTGACTTCTTTCAAACCAAATGCGCATGCGCATTTCTTGCAAGAAATGCGCATGCACGGGCGCCCGCGCATGCGCATTTGGTTTGGAAGAAGTCGGCGCAAAGAAGAAGATGGAGCCCTGGGGCGCCGCATAAAAGGTAAGTGCTTTACTTTACCTTTTAACCTATTTAAAATACAAATTAGGGGTGCAGAAGAGGGCCAGAGGGAGGCGGGTGGCGGGCAACTTCGCTCCGTCCACGAGTGTGCGTAGTGTTGCCTAATACGCCTACTTTGCGAATTGCGTAGTAGGCAACACTACGTGCACTCCGTGGGCGGAGCGAAGCACTCTGCCCAGGGTTAATAATAGGCCTCTGCAGATGCACATGAGAGAGTGCAGGCAGAGGGTGCAGGCAGAGGGAGAGGGTTGGTGCAGACACAAAATGAGATAATGCAGGCAGAGACTAAACTGGTACAGGCAGAGGATAGATGGTGCTTGGCTGCAGGCAGTGGGCCAGATGGTGCAGTCAGAGAAAAGATGGTGCAGAGAGAGGGTGAGATGGTTCAAGCGGAGATACAGATAGTGCAAGTAGACACAGACATGGTACACACAGAGCATAAAATGGTACAACAGAGAAGAAATGCTGTAAACAGTAAGAGAAATGTTACATGCAGAGGCTAATTGGAGCACACAGAGGGGGAGATAGTGAAGACAGAGATAAAATGGTACACGCAGAAGTTACGAGACTATAGGCAGAGAAGGAAAATATTTAACATGGTAGCGCTGTCTAATACACACCAGCAGCCATATCTTAATAGGCCTCTACAGATGCAGATGAGAGGGTGCAGGCAGAGGATGCAGGCAGAGGGAGAGGGTTGGTGCAGACAGAAAATGAGATAATGCAGGCAGAGACTAAACTGGTACAGGCAGAGGATAGATGGTGCTTGGCTACAGGCAGAGGACCGGATGGTGCAGTCAGAGAAAAGATGGTGCAGAGAGAGGGTGTGATGTTCAAGCAGAGACACAGATTGTGCAAGCAGACAAAGACATGGTACACACAGAGGATAAAATGGTACAACAGAGAAGAAATTCTGGGAACAGTGAGAGAAATGTTACATGCAGAGGCTAATTGGAGCACACAGAGGGGGAGATAGTGAAGACAGGGATAAAATGGTAAAAGCAGAAAGTGCGAGACTACAGGCAGAGAAGGAAAAGATTTAACATGGTAGCGCTGTCTAATACACACGAGCAGCCATATCATAATAGGCTTCTGCAGATGCGCATGAGAGGGTGCAGGCAGAGGAGAGGGATATTGCAAACAGAAAATACATTTCCAATTTACAGCACTATCTCTATACCAGCATTTAATCAAAACATGAGACACAATATCAAAATAAAGAGTACCCTATAAGCAGAGAGATGCAAACTGTGAGGAGACACAGGTGACATTATAGAAAAAGGTGCAAATATAATTCTTTAATTTACACAGACACTCAGAGGCTTATTTACATTGCCCTTGCGCCACATTTGCGTCATTTTTAACATAGGAAAAGTGACGCAAAAGTGGCGCATGGGGCTCGTAAATCTGCCCCTCAGTGTGATCCTAGTCAAAAATGTTAAAACCATACATTTTACCAAAAGACATATACCACAGTAAATCATTTAAGAGACAGAACACAGCCCATGTAAATGAGCACTACATTACAGTGCAGAAAAAACCTGACTCATTTCCAAAATACATTTCCAATATGCACCATTAGTTTTTTGCCAGCATTACATCCAAACATGAGACACAATGCAAGAAGAAAGAGGCCCAATATGCTTGTAAATCTGCCCAGAGTGTATACAGAACTCTATCTATATTAAGTGGGTCATTGCTAAGAGGAGGTCTAATAAAACAGAGAGAATTATGAAGAAAGCACATGAGAGGGTGCAGGCAGAGGTTGCAGGCAGAGGGAGAGGGATGGTGCAGACAGAAAATGAGATAATGCAGGCAGGGACTAAACTGGTACAGGCAGAGGATAGATGGTGCAGGGCTGCATGCAGAGAGACATATGGTGCAGTCAGAGAAAAGATGGTGCAGAGATAGGGTAAGATGGTTCAAGCGGAGACACAGATAGTGGAAGCAGACACAGACATGGTACACACAGAGGATAAAATGGTACAACAGAGAAGAAATGCTGGAAACAGTGAGAGAAATGTTACATGCAGAGTCTAATTGGAGCACACAGAGGGGGAGATAGTGAAGACAGAGATGAAATGGTACACACAGAGGGTGCGAGACTACAGGCAGAGAAGGACAAGATTTAACATGGTAGCGCTGTCTAATACACACCAACAGCCATATCATAATAGGCCTCTGCAGATGCACATGAGAGGGTGCAGGCAGAGGGTGCAGGTAGAAGGAGACGGTTAGTGCAGACAGAAAATGAGATAATGCAGGCAGAGACTAAACTGGTACAGGCAGAGGATAGGTGGTGCAGGGCTGCATGCAGAGAGACAGATGGTGCAGTCAGAAAAAAGATGGTGCAGAGAGAGGATGAGATGGTTCAAGCAGAGAAGTGTGGCTCAAGTGGAGAAGTGTGGCTCAATGGTTAGAGCAGCAGACCCTGATGCAGAGGTCTGGCCCGGGACCAGGGTTCAATTCCCGCCTCGGCGGGTATTGGGCTCAATTTCCTCGGACCCAATAATTCTCGCCTCGGTGCCTATTCTAATCATGGGTCCCACTCTGCAACTCTGGGCAATAGCTTGCTTAATCTCCACAATGGCCCCAGCAACGCTGGGATGCCTGGCTTCACCTTGGGGGTGCCCAGGAGTGTACATTTCACAGGGAAAAGACAGGAAGGGTTCCACAGCGGTATGTGTACAGAACCAGGAAACCCCGGTTGGGGTATAAGTGCGCTTTACAAGTACAAATTCATTTCATTTCATTTCAGAGACACAGATAGTGCAAGCAGACAAAGACATGGTACACACAGAGGATAAAATGGTACAACAGAGAAGAAATGCTGCAAACAGTGAGAGAAATGTTACATGCAGAGGCTAATTGGAACACACAGAGGGGGAGATAGTGAAGACAGAGATAAAATGGTACACGCAGAGGGTGCGAGACTACAGGCAGAGAAGGAAAAGATTTAACATGGTACTGCTGTCTAATACACACCAGCAGCCATATCATAGGATTGCGGTGAGTAGGCGGCTGCCTGACCCCACTTACATCCTTTTGTGTCGCCCCTGAGGTGGTTTACTCGATCTCTGAGCACTGTGGGAGATTATTTCTGTAAACCTCTGCTGTACTTTTAAAATGTTGTAAAGTGATTAACGATTTTATTAACATTTGTATTTACCACTCGCTATGTTTTAAAAATGAAAAACGATTTTTTTAACATGTAACTCTGCTATTTGCACATACACAGTACCTTTGTGCTCCCGCCTCGGTCCCCGCAGCTGTGTGCTGTTTGAGTGGAGGGCGTGGAGACCGGCACCAGAACGCCCAGGGCGTTGCCGGCAGCACATGGGGCGTAGCTGATCTTGAGCTCCGCTCAATACTTAAGCCTAGTGGCTTCACTGCACACTGAGGATTGCGGTGAGTAGGCGGCTGCCTGACCCCACTTACATCCTTTTGTGTCGCCCCTGAGGTGGTTTACTCGATCTCTGAGCACTGTGGGAGATTATTTCTGTAAACCTCTGCTGTACTTTTAAAATGTTGTAAAGTGATTAACGATTTTATTAACATTTGTATTTACCACTCGCTATGTTTTAAAAATGAAAAACGATTTTTTTAACATGTAACACTGCTATTTGCACATACACAGTACCTTTGTGCTCCCGCCTCGGTCCCCGCAGCTGTGTGCTGTTTGAGTGGAGGGCGTGGAGACCGGCACCAGAACGCCCAGGGCGTTGCCGTCAGCACATGGGGCGGAGTTGATCTTGAACTCCGCTCCCTTTATATCCCATGTGTCAACGAACGTGCAGCGGGCGAGCGCAGCGGGCGCGCCGATGGCGCGCCGAAGGCGTGCCTAAGGCAAGCCCGTCTGCGCCCGTCCGCGCCTGTCCCGCGCCCAGCGCTGGTCACTATGCCCAAATCGACCCGGTAGAACGCCGCAGCTGGTCTAGAGAAAGCCTCTTAGAACTCAGACCCCTTTTAGTCAACAATCACATAAGGTATAATCCTGCGCTGGCTAAACAACGGTACACATGCCCAACCTGTCAATTTTCCCTCGGTGTAACTCCTAGATATATTTGTGGGGACGCCAGTAAGAGTAGCTCTCCCACTCCTCTGCCTCTGGCTGTAAAGGCCTGTTTAATCAATTGCCGCTCCTTACCTAAACATGCTAGCGACATTTGGCTTTCTTTTACAACTAACGCCTGGGACCTGATGTTCCTCACTGAAACGTGGACCAAAGACGTCTCGCATCCGGATATTGCCCTTGCAGTCCCTCCTGATTATCAGTTTGTGGGACTGAATAGATCTGGTCCTAAAGCAGGGGGGGGAATAGCTATTATTCTTAGATGGAAAATAGCTTCTAGAAAATTAGACAATCTGGGACCCATAGAAGCAATGTACTTTAGCATCTCGGAGGCAGCTCGTTCGATCTGTGCAGGGGTACTCATTTATAACCCTCCTGGCACCCCCCCCCCATCCATATGACAGATCTCCTCACGATCTCAGCTGACCTTTCCCTGAAACACCCTCACTTCACTGTTCTGGGGGATTTTAATGTACATGCTGATGACAGTAATTGCGCAAAGGCGTGCTCCCTGTTAGATACAATGGAGGGCATTAATCTCTGTCAGAAAGTCATTGGCCCTACACACATGGCCGGTCACACGCTGGACCTTATCTTTTCTAATCTTCCCTGTCTCTCCACATTGACCCCTCTCCCCGTGACCTGGTCGGACCACTTCATTATTCCTTTTAATCTTAGTTTCCCACCTATGGCAACCTCGGTCTGTAGGATGGAGAGGACGGGAAGAAAGTGGTTCAAAGTAACGCTGGAGGAGTTCGAACCTGCCTTAGCCAAACTGAACTGGCAACCCTCTACTAACATTAATGAGGATGTTGCCAATTTGAATCAATGCTTGACTGTGGCCATTGAAAACATCGCCCCCCTCACTGTTCTCTCCTCAGCCAGAACCAAACCTTCTGCCCCCTGGTTCTCCCAGCTGTTGAGGGAAGAAAAAAGTAAATGTAAAAGATTGGAACGCCTTTGGCGTCGTTCCTATGACCCAGCCGCCAAATTATCGTATAGGGTGGCACTGAAAAAGTTTCACAAACTCAAACAAACAACTATGAGGGAGTATTTTTCCAATAAAATCAAATCGGCAGACAACTCGGCCAAGGTACTTTTTCAAGTGGTGAAAGACTTCACCAATCCCGCAGCTCTTCTGCGCAAAACAGAACCTTGCCAAGAACTCTGCGATAACCTGTCTGATTATTTTCATGAGAAAATTGCCCTCATCTATGCCTCATTTAAGATAGCAAATAACTTAGACATAGCGTGCCTACCTCCCAGTGAACTCACGCCCAAGGTCAATGGGCTTGGGGCGTTTAAACCCATCACCTTAGATACGGCAATGAAGAAACTTCAACTATGCAAATCAGGCTCACCCTTAGACCTTATGCCCGCTCAAGTCTTCTCTACAGTCGCCCCTGCGATTGTTCAGCCCCTCCTGTCAATATGGAACTCTTCTCTGGCTTCCGGCCAGTTCCCGGAGACCTGGAAGCAGGCAACTCTTATTCCTTTGCTGAAAAAATCTGATGCAGACCCTGCTGTGCTCAGTAACTATCGGCCAATAGCTCTCCTACCTAAGCCGGCCAAAGTATTGGAAAAAATTGTGCAAGAACAACTATCGGACTTTGTTGAAAACAATGGTCTGCTACACGACTCACAATCCGGCTTTAGGACCGGCTATAGCACGGAGACGGCCCTTCTGGAGGTGGCGGAGACCGTGCGTGAGACTGTGGACAGGGGAGAGGTAGCCATGCTTGTGCTCCTCGACCTGTCCGCAGCCTTTGACACGGTCTCCCATGCCATTCTCCTGAGTAGACTACGAGAGCTGGGAATCGGTGGCTCCCCGCTTGCCTGGATTTCCTCCTTTCTTACTGATCGCACACAACAAGTCTGGTGCCATCCTTTCTGGTCTAAGGACAGGAAACCGCTAGGCTGCGGGGTGCCCCAAGGATCTGCCCTCAGCCCCCTCTTTTTTAATTTCTACGTGGCACCTCTGGCAAAGCTGATTGAGTCTCTGGGGGTTAGAGCAATATCTTATGCTGACGACACGCAGCTTATTGTCTCACTCCGAGATAACTCACTTTCTGGCTCTGAAAATTTTAAAATCTGTCTCTCCAATATTGTGGCCTGGATGACCGCCAATACGCTAAAACTTAATACCGATAAGACGGAGGTGCTGTTTTTTAATCAAACTGTCCCGTCGTTGCCCTCCACCTGGTGGCCAAAGGAACTCAACCCTCCAATTCCGGTAAAAGTGGCTCGCAATCTTGGAGTCCAATTTGACAATGATCTATCTTTTAAAACACACATCCAGAAAGTCACCTCAGCATGTTTCAGGAAACTTCACATGATAAAGAAAATCTCCCCCTTCCTCCCGACGGAAGCACTGAAGACTGTGATACATGCCCTGATCACCTCGCATTTGGACTATGCGAACTGCTTGTTTGTGGGACTACCGGCGTACCTCCTCCATAGGCTGCAGATTGTGCAGAACGCCGCTGCTAGGTTGATCTGCAAAGTCCCTTATCGACACTCTATCTCCCCCCATTTAAAGACATTACACTGGCTCCCGATCACGGCCCGTGTCAAATTTAAGGCCCTGGTCCTTGCTTTCAGGGCTCTCAACGGAAAAGGCCCAAAATACTTGAAACAAAGATTAAAACCAGTCCACTCCTCCCTTAATCTCAGGTCTAACCATCTTCACCTTCTGCTCACCCCTAGATTCCGTCTAGTAAGAAAGGGTGGCAGAGCATTTGCAGTGGTAGTGTCAAAACTCTGGAATTCACTACCCATCAGCCTTCGGCTCATTGACGTCGAGTCTCAATTCAGGGGCAAATTAAAAACCTTTCTATTCTCGGGTCGATAAATTTCTCTCCCCTGAGCTGCATTCCTCAGCGCCGGGACACCCCCGTTGGGGGTAGCTGTGCGCTTAATAAATGTCTGAATAAATAAATAAATAAATAAATAATAGGTAACCCTGGGCGTAGTGGGGCTACGCGAAGCTTCCTGAAGTGGGCATGAATCTACACCCACCCACGCGCTTCGCGTAGCCCCACTACACGCCGCCCGCCTCCCTCCCGCCCTCTTCTACACCCCTAATTTGTATTTTAAATAGGTTAAAAATTAAAGTAAAGCACTTACCTTTTATGCGGCGTCCCGGGGCTCCATTTTCTTCTTTGCGCCGACTTCTTTAAAACCAAATGCGCATGCGCTTTTCTCGCAAGAAATGCGCATGCACGGGCGCCCGCGCAAGCGCATTTGGTTTGGAAGAAGTCGGCGCAAAGAAGAAGATGGAGCCCTGGGACGCCGCATAAAAGGTAAGTGTTTTACTTTACCTTTTAACCTATTTAAAATACAAATTAGGGGTGTAGAAGAGGGCCGGAGGGAGGCGGGCGGCGGGCAACTTCGCTCCGTCCACGAGTGTGCGTAGTGTTGCCTAATACGCCTACTTTGCGAATTGCGTAGTAGGCAACACTACGTGCACTCCATGGGCAGAGCGAAGCATTCTGCCAGGGTTAATAATAGGCCTCTGCAGATGCACATGAGAGAGTGCAGGCAGAGGGTGCAGGCAGAGGGAGAGGGTTGGTGCAGACACAAAATGAGATAATGCAGGCAGAGACTAAACTGGTACAGGCAGAGGATAGATGGTGCTTGGCTGCAGGCAGTGGGCCAGATGGTGCAGTCAGAGAAAAGATGGTGCAGAGAGAGGGTGAGATGGTTCAAGCAGAGATACAGATAGTGCAAGTAGACACAGACATGGTACACACAGAGCATAAAATGGTACAACAGAGAAGAAATGCTGGAAACAGTAAGAGAAATGTTACATGCAGAGGCTAATTTGAGCACACAGAGGGGGAGATAGTGAAGACAGAGATAAAATGGTACGCGCAGAAGGTACGAGACTATAAGCAGAGAAGGATAATATTTAACATGGTAGCGCTGTCTAATACACACCAGCAGCCATATCTTAATAGGCCTCTACAGATGCAGATGAGAGGGTGCAGGCAGAGGATGCAGGCGGAGGGAGAGGGTTGGTGCAGACAGAAAATGAGATAATGCAGGCAGAGACTAAACTGGTACAGGCAGAGGATGGATGGTGCTTGGCTTCAGGCAGAGGGCCGGATGGTGCAGTCAGAGAAAAGATGGTGCAGAGAGAGGGTGTGATGGTTCAAGCAGAGACACAGATTGTGCAAGCAGACAAAGACATGGTACACACAGAGGATACAATGGTACAACAGAGAAGAAATTCTGGGAACAGTGAGAGAAATGTTACATGCAGAGGCTAATTGGAGCACACAGAGGGGGAGATAGTGAAGACAGGGATAAAATGGTAAAAGCAGAAGGTGCGAGACTACAGGCAGAGAAGGAAAAGATTTAACATGGTAGCGCTGTCTAATACACATGAGCAGCCATATCATAATAGGCTTCTGCAGATGCGCATGAGAGGGTGCAGGCAGAGGAGAGGGATAGTGCAAACAGAAAATACATTTCCAATTTACAGCACTATCTCTATACCAGCATTTAATCAAAACATGAGACACAATATCAAAATAAAGAGTACCCTATAAGCAGAAAGATGCAAACTGTGAGGAGGCACAGGTGACATTATAGAAAAAGGTGCAAATATAATTCTTTAATTTACACAGACACTCAGGGGCTTATTTACATTGCCCTTGCGCCACATTTGCGTAATTTTTAACATAGGAAAAGTGACGCAAAAGTGGTGCATGGGGCTCGTAAATCTGCCCCTCAGTGTGATCCTAGTCAAAAATGTTAAAACCATACATTTTACCAAAAGACATATACCACAGTAAATCGTTTAAGAGACAGAACACAGCCCATGTAAATGAGCACTACATTACAGTGCAGAAAAAACCTGACTCATTTCCAAAATACATTTCCAATATGCACCATTAGTTTTTTGCCAGCATTACATCCAAACATGAGACGCAATGCAAGAAGAAAGAGGCCCAATATGCTTGTAAATCTGCCCAGAGTGTATACAGCACTCTATCTATATTAAATGGGTCATTGCTAAGAGGAGGTCTAATAAAACAGAGAGTATTATGAAGAAAGCACATGAGAGGGTGAAGGCAGAGGTTGCAGGCAGAGGGAGAGGGATGGTGCAGACAGAAAATGAGATAATGCAGGCAGTGACTAAACTGGTACAGGCAGAGGATAGATGGTGCAGGGCTGCATGCAGAGAGACATATGGTGCAGTCAGAGAAAATATGGTGCAGAGATAGGGTAAGATGGTTCAAGCAGAGACACAGATAGTGGAAGCAGACGCAGACATGGTACACACAGAGGATAAAATGGTACAACAGAGAAGAAATGCTGGAAACAGTGAGAGAAATGTTACATGCAGAGGCTAATTGGAGCACACAGAGGGGGAGATAGTGAAGACAGAGATGAAATGGTACACACAGAGGGTGCGAGACTACAGGCAGAGAAGGACAAGATTTAACATGGTAGCGCTGTCTAATACACACCAGCAGCCATATCATAATAGGCCTCTGCAGATGCACATGAGAGGGTGCAGGCAGAGGTTGCAGGCAGAGGGAGAGGGATGGTGCAGACAGACAATGAGATAACGCAGGCAGAGACTAAACTGGTACAGGCAGAGGATAGATGGTGCAGGGCTGCATGCAGAGAGACAGATGGTGCAGTCAGATAAAAGATGGCACAGAGAGAGGGTGAGATGGTTCAAGCAGAGACACAGATAGTGCAAGCAGACAAAGACGTGGTACACACAGAGGATAAAATGGTGCAACAGAGAAGAAATGCTGCAAACAGTGAGAGAAATGTTACATGCAGAGGCTAATTGGAGCACACAGAGGGGGAGGTAGTGAAGGCAGAGATAAAATGGTACACACAGAAGGTACGAGACTATAGACAGAGAAGGAAAATATTTAACATGGTAGCACTGTCTAATACACACCAGCAGCCATATCATAATAGGCCTCTACAGATGTATATGAGAGGGTGCAGGCAGAGGATGCAGGCAGAGGGAGAGGGTTGGTGCAGAGAGAAAATGAGATAATGCAGGCAGAGACTAAACTGGTAGAGGTAGGGGATAGATGGTGCTTGGCGCTGCAGGCTGAGGGCCAGATGGTGCAGGCAGAGAACAGATAGTGCAGAGAGAGGGTGAGATGGTTCAAGCAGAGACATCGATAGTGCAAGCAGACACAGACATGGTACAAACAGAGGATAAAATGGTACAACAGATAAGAAATGCTGGAAACAGTGAGAGAAATGTTACATGCAGAGGCTAATTGGAGCACACAGAGGGGGAGATAGTGAAGGCAGAGATAAAATGGTAAAAGCAGAAGGTGCGAGACTACAGGCAGACAAGGAAAAGATTTAACATGGTAGCGCTGTCTAATAAACACCAGCAGCCATATAATAATAGGCCTCTGCAGATGCACATGAGAGGGTGCAGGCAGAGAGTGTAGGCAGAGGGAGAGGGATAGTGCAGACAGAAAATGCATTTTTCAATTTACAGCACTATCTCTATACCAGCATTTAATCAAAACATGAGACACAATATCAAACTAAAGAGTACCCTATAGGCAGAGAGATGCAAACTGTGAGGAGACACAGGTGACATTATAGAAAAAGGTGCAAATATAATTCTTTAGTTTACACAGACACTCAGTGTGATCCTAGTCAAAAATGTTAAAACCATACATTTTACCAAAACACATATACCACAGTAAATCGTTTAAGAGACAGAACACATGCCATGTAAATGAGCAATACATTACAGTGCAGAAACCTGACTCATTTCCAAAATACTTTTCCAATATGCACCATTAGTTTTTTTGCCAGCATTACATCCAAACATGAGACACAATGCAAGAACAAAGAGGCCCAATATGCTTGTAAATCTGCCCAAAAGTGTATACAGCACTCTATCTATATTAAGTGGGTCATTGCTAAGACGAGGTCTAATAAAACAGAGAGTATTATGAAGAAAGCAGAGGAGGGAATATAAAAAGAAAGGGGAACATTAGGGGACAGTAAAGACAACCACAACAGAGAGAACACAAGAAACAGTTAAAAAACAGCACTCTCAAGAAAGACAAGGAACAATTAGGAAATAGTGGAAATTTCAGAAAACAAAGGACAGTATACGCAGAGAGAGGTAGACTGTGAGGACAGACATGGGAGACTGTAGAAACAGATCAAAATGTAATTCTTTCATGTAGACAGACACTCAGTGTGATCCTCGACCAAATAATAAAAACCATACATTACAACCAAAAACAATACATGATGCAGGGCTGCAGGCAGAGGAGAGTTGCTGCAGACAGAGGGCAGATAAAACAGAGACAGGGTAATATGGTTCACACAGAGAGACAAATGGTGCACACAGACACAGAGATAATGCACACAAAGGGATAACATGATACAGCAAGAAAGACATGCTGCAAACAGAGAAAGAAATGTTACATGCAGAGGGGAGATGGAACACACAGAGAGGGAGATAATACATACAGAGAGAAATTGGTACAGAAAGAGGGTGAAAAGCTACAGGCAGAAAGAGAAAAGCAATTTATTCTGCCAGACACTTCTGAAATGAATACTGACTCACACTGTGATCTTAGACACATAACATAAATCCTTGCAATTCAGTCACATGATTACTACAGTGAAGGGGGGGTCTGCTAGTAGTGTTGTATAAAGAGAGCAAAGGTGAGGGAGAGAGAAAGAGGGAGACAATGAGAGGGAAGGAATAAACAAAAGGAAGTAAATCAGATAGAGAGAGGGAGTTAGAAAAGAGGAATAAAGGAAAGGGATAATGACAGTGAGGAAAGAGATATGAGGGCGAGGAAAGGAGCGTGAGAGAAAAGAAAGCATATTAAGAAAAAGGATAAAGGAGTAAGTGAAACAGAATGATTTATAGAAAAAGAGAGGAAGGAAAAAGAACAGTGGTGGAGAGAAAGGAAGACAGTCAGAGAGAATGAAAGAGAGGGAGAGGGAGTAACTTCCACATTAGAACACATTTTTATTATTAACTTAAAGTGCACAACATATATCCCCTTACAAATTAATAACTCACCTTTAAAAATGAAGATTTAGAGCAGTGTCAATCACACACCAGATTTTCTTAAGCAGAATCTCTGAATTGTACCTCAGACACTGCAACCACAAAATGGCCCTGATTCCCTCTCATTTTTCACACATATCCATGTACATAACCAATGAAATTTCTTTCCACACGAATTCAAAACCAAACTAACATTTTATTTGGTTGTACATTTCAACACTTTCAAACTCACATAATGTTCAACCTTCCCCCACTGCTCTTTCTGCCTGTTACCATGGTAACTCTACATAGAACACCTATCTGAAATCAAAAGGTGAAAAGTTCATCATTCAATGTTGCAAACCAAACCAGCAAGTGTGTTTGACTTCTCAATATTCCAGCTTATCCTGTGCAATGTTCTTTTCAATTACTTTTTCTAAACCAATAGTATAATTCCTTTTAAAAACCAGTAGTATGCACCCTAGTTTTCAATGTTAAATTATCAGAAACCACCAATCATTTCTTTTTTTTACAAGTGCACTGAATCTCATCCACATTTTTTTCTAAACTCCTACTTTTCAAACTGCCATTTCATTTTCAGAGCCCATCTGAGTACAACCAGATCTGCCTTCAAGATGCTTAGAGTGTGGATTGTAGGACACAGTTTTATTTTCTGGAGTGAAAGGTATGCAGCAAATAGATGCTTTCTCAACCTTGATTTACCAAATGTGGATATAATGTGGATTGGCCAGAGAGGATTGAGATGTCACCAATTGATGCCATTGGTAAAATCATTTTTGCATCTCCCACACCCTGATCTCATAATTGTGTACTGTGGTGGAAATGACCTGTGCACTTTGACTGGGGTAGGTCTGGAAATGCTTTTAAAGGACACCTATGGGCAATTGATGTTACTTTTTCCACAAACTGCCTTTGTATATTCCAATATATGCCAAAGGCAAAAATGGAACTGGTCCAACCAATATTGTCTGCAGATTGAGAAAGCAAGGAAACATGTGAATAAGTCTGTTTCTGCTTTCCTCAGAGACTATGGTATGGGTTCTATATACCACAACAACTTGTGTTACAACATGCAAGGTATCTATAGGAGAGATGGTGTACATTTCACAGATGAGGGGAACAGAGTCTTCCTTTTAAACTTTAGACTCTGCATCGGTAGGTACAAAAAACACTCAATGAACACAACGGCTCTTTTTAGAGCCAACCAACATCTAAACACTCAAACTTGTTATTTAACTGTCTTTTTTTGTTATTTTTTTCCCCCATGCGCGCACCGTGCGTGCACCTCGCGATTTAAAAATCCTTCATGTCCTTCATGGACCCCCTGAGAAGGCCTCGGGGGTCAGGGAGACTCTACCCTGACCCCTTTTCATGTTCTCCACTTTCGTTTTTCACTCTCTTCTGAAACTACACAAAATGGCGGCTGAAGGGTGCGCGCACCGTGCGCCCACCTTGTGATTTTTTTGCCCTTCGGGGTCCTCCCTTTTCACGTTCTCCACTTTTCTTTTTCACTCTCTGGTGCTTCGAGGGTGCGTGTACCGTGCGCGCACCCCGCGGTTTAAAAAAAAAATATATATATATTTTGGCCTACGGGGTCCTTCAGGGACCCCCTGAGAAAGCCTAGGGGGTCAGGGACTCTCTACCCTGCCCCCTTTTCATGTTCTTCACTTTTATTTTGCCCTCTTTTCAGCCTCACACTGTTAAAATGCCGGACAACACTCCCTGGTTACCACCGAAATCAGAATTCCGCTCGCGCACACCCGGTTCGCGCTTATAGATATAAACATTTTTTCAAATTTCATTTTCCCAACAACTACTGGAGGGATTTACACCATTTAAACAAAAGGGTGATCTGCGAATCAGACTCTATTATTTTGCCAAATTTCTTGTAATTCCATTCAGCCATTCGGGCTGTAGCCGCGTCTAATCGTCCTATAGAAAATAACATGGGGAAAACACGTTTTAGGCCCCCCCTTTTTTCTCAGCCCCCACTTCACGAATCCCCTCAAACCTTTCAGGGAAGGAGCAGGGCGGTGCGGGCCATCTTCTTTGAGAAATTCACAAAGATTCATCAACCGGCGCCAAAGTTATTCCCAATAGAATGTTGCGGATTTCCTATGGAAACTAGGTCTAACTATAACTACCTACTGGCGACCGCCAGTAGTTAATATATATATATATATATATATATATATATATATATATATATATATATATATATATATATATATATATATATATCCAAAAAAAGAAGCACCAAACGCTTGGAGGCCCTCACAAAACGTGTATTAAATTCAGTTTCTTCAGCAGCACATTAAAATCTTGAATGGCTCGAGCAGAGATAGCCATTAGAGTTCCAACACGTTTCGGGCGTCACCCTTCATCCGGGAAAATGGCCAATGGGGAGAGGCAGTGAGATCTTTCAATTTATAGTTCTTAAGTCCCGCCTCTTTGTTTCGCCGCTATGCAGCATAGTACTTGTAGTTGGTAGTTCAATGAGGCAATCCTATAGTAGGTACTCACTGCCAGTTTCTCCTCCAGATGCTTTAAAATCCTTTAGTAGGTTGCTCGGGATAGACAAGATAATAGCTGCGCTTTCCTTTACTGTAAAAACCATCACGTTATTCCTCTCGTGACATTTGAGAGTAATGGCACAGGAGCCGCACTTCCACGGCGGGGGGCTCTCCGCGACCCTGTTGCGGACCGCAATATATCCAAAAAAAGAAGCACCAAACGCTTGGAGGCCCTCACAAAACGTGTATTACATTTTTGGTACCTGGTGGGCTAGTTGGACCCCAGGGACCCTCAGGATTCAAGGGGACTTAATCCCCCAACGTAAAATGCGCCACAGGGCGTGTTTGCACACGTCACCTCAGGCCCCGCCCCCTCCGTTCACCACCGTGGTGCATTTTAAGTTGGGGTATTAAGTCCCCTTGAATCCTCTTGGTCCCTGGGGTCCAACTAGCCCACCAGGTACCTTCAGTAAGCGCCACAGAGCTGTGTTGCAGAGAGGTGTAAAAAGGGGCATGGCCTCTCAACACCTCTCTGCAACGCAGCTCCCTGGCGCATACTGGAGGTATCTGGTGGTCTAGTTGGCCCCCAGGGACCCTCCGTATTCAAGGGGAATTAATTCCTCAACTTACAACGCGCCAGGGGGCGCATTTGCTGAGTGATGCAGGGAGGGGGTGGGCCTAGACGGGATACGGCTATTTTAAAAAAAAAAAAATTTAAGAAGGGGAGCTGTATGGCCCCCTTCTCTTTCCTATTTTTGGGCCATGGGGACCCCATCCCTCAGGGCCTTGCTCCTTTTTTACATAAAAAAAAAGGCTCGAGCCCCCCCACACAGATGTATATATATTTTTTTAAGCCCCCGGGGTGGCGGTCCCCGGGGCTTGGTGGGGCCTTGGAGGGCCTCCCAAAAATTAAATAGGAAGCCCCGGGGGGGTGGCGGTCCCCAGGGCTGCGGGGGGGCTGCATGCCCCCGCAACTCATTATCCAAGCCCCGGGGAGGTGGCAGTCCCCAGGGCAGTGTTAGGGGGATTGGGCCCCTCACTCTTTTTTTCTCTGCTCTTGGGACCTCGCCCACCCAGGGGGCTAAATAATAAATAAGCGCAGGAGTCTGCGCTTTGTTTTTTTTATTTTGGCTGAAATTCGCGCTGGGTGTGCGAATCTCACTGATTTCTTTTTTTTGGGCCCTGGGGGTCCTTGTGGGACCCCCTGAGCAGGCCTAGGGGTGCAGGGTGTTTCTACCCTGCCCCCTTTTCTTCATTTTACAGTTTTTTTCACTGTCTTCTTTTACATGGTTCTACCAAGGCACAAAATAGCTCCAACAGTTCCTGGTCATTTATTTTTTTATCTCAGTGGAAATCGCATGTGGGATGCAAATTCTGCCAAAATTATTTTAAAAAGCGAAGCGCGAACTCCCGCACTTCGTTTTCAAAAAGCCCCCGGTTGGGCCAGGGGCACTGTCAATTAATTAGCGGGGCCCCTGCAGCCCCAGGGACCACCATCTCCCAGGAGCTATGAAAACAAAATGTGTGGGGGGTGTCCTAATCCCCCCACGCTGCCCCAGGGCCCGCCACCTCCCCGTGTTTTGCAGAAACAATTGCAGGGGGTACTTAGCCCCCCCTGCAGCCCAGGGACTGCCACCTCCCCGGGGCTGTGAAGAAAATGCGCGGGGGTCCCAATCCCCCAACACGCCCCGCAGACCACCACCTTCCCGGGCATTAAATATGGAAATGCTGGGGTCAGTAACGGACCCCCGAGTCCCAGGGACCACCACCTCCCCAGGGCTTTGCACTGGTAGGGAGGGGGGCTGCACACCTACTCTCCTGGAGCCCTTGATGTCCCTGGGGACTGCCACCCCCCAGGGCCAGCTCCTGCAGCGTCCCGGGGTGTACAACCCAGGACACTGCTGTTTGCTATGGCAAGGCGGGAGCCATGTGGCTCCCGCCCTGCCATAGTAAACTCTGCTTTGCTTCATTGAACCGAGAGCAGGGAAACCTGCTCTCGCTTCAATGAAGCAAAGCAGGATTGCTTTTCTACAAGGGGAGCTGCATGTCAGAAACTCCAATTGTGGAAAAGCAATGCCGGCTCCCGCAGGAGGTGGGGAGCCGCCGGGACTGTGGGTAAATTGGGGCTCCCCCCACAGTCCCCAACAGAGATGCCAGGCCTTTGTGGATGGGGTCCCCGGAGCCAGCAGTGGCCTGGAAGGGGGGCCACGTTGCCCCCCTCCCCTTTAAAAAAAATGAATTTAAAAAAATTTACAGGCCGGCCCTGGGGAATGGGGTCCCCTGGGTCATAATTGCCTTAGGAGGGGGGCCAGGGGCCCTCTCACAACAACAAATTAAATAAAATAAATAAGGAGGAGGCCAGGCTCTAGGGGATGGGGTCTCCAGGGCACCAACACGTAGGTGGAACTTTACAACCCACAGTCACCTTTTGTGCAGTAGCATTTCTATTCTGGTGCTGAGGAAGGCCAAGATCGGAGTACGATCATGATGGCCAAAATATGTAGACCCTCTCTCTAGACCTACGTGATCGCAAATTTATTCAAATTGCGTTTGCACTGTTTTTATTGATTGACACCTAGCGATAACCATTAATAATATTTTCTTTCACTTGGAAGCCAATTTTAAATCAATTTAATATCTTTTTGGCCCTGCAAATATTTCAGCCCATATAATTTTATACATGCTTCTAAAGATCTTAGGATATCAGACTCACTATCCCTCTTGTGAAAACATCCGCAAGCTCCCCTCTCACAGTGAGCGGGATGCAGCACTTGGTTGCACTAGGAATTGCATCTAAGAGGAGATTCTAGATCAGGGATACTCAAAGTACGGCCCGGGGGCCGCATGCGGCCCTCCTGACCTTTAATTGCGGCCCCTGGTGAACAGCAGCACTGGGCTGCTGTTCACTTGACAGAGCAGGAACAATTAGGAAGCTGTGAAATTGGCATACTTTATTTGGAGGTTAACTAACCCTAAAGGTAAACAATCAAAGAATGTTTTCTAGACAACTTATCTTTATCATGCATCTGCTTTGCGTACCGCTACGGCCAATTTCCAACACCCGACCCTCCTCTGCTGGCATTGGTGCGGCCCTTGGGAAGCCACAGATGGCACTTTGTGGCCCCCGGGGTACTGTTTGTGAGTTCCCATGTTCTAGATGATGAAGCATGCCACCTCAGTGGGTGATGGGAGTCCGTCCTCTTAAATAGGACTTTTTTTAACTGGATTTAGGTCAGTACTTGTTTTGCTTCTGAATTGTTCCTTTTAGCAACGCTAGAGACCCGCGGACTTTATATGTTTATACGGTATTGATTTGGGGATTAGGTCCGCGCTGGTCTTTAAAAATTTCTTCTTACGACCCTCTACAATTTGGTGTGTTATTTGTTGATTTAGTGTGGTCAGAATATTGTGAAAAAGAATGTATTAGTATTAAATAAAAGTTGAATGCGGCTCCTTCTCTTAGGAGTTATGATCCCTCTATCAAACCTATTCTCATCACTGATGCAAGTGAGAAACGATTGAGTGCTGTTCTACAGTTACATGGTCCTTCTGGCCTGCGAACTGTTATGTTCCTGTCTCGCAGTTTAAGGGATGCAGACACGATATTCCGTTGTGGAAAGGGAATCCCTTACGGTGTTTTGGGCTATTAAAAAACTGGAGACATTTTTGTGGGGCGTTGATTTTGAGGTACGTACTGACCACAAGCCCTTGGTAGAAATTTTTAATAAAAAGGGACTTGATTTAATTTCTAGTAGAACTACTAAGTGGGTGGTTGCTCTCCAAGAATATTCGTTTTCTCTTAAATATATGCCAGGAGTTGACAATGGTGTTGCTGATGTGTTGTCACGCCTTCTGCCCAGTAGAGACATTCAGGTGGAGGAATTTGATGATGATCTTGATGAATGGGTGTGTGTGGTGGATCATGATTTGATTTCTGAAAAGAGGTGGAGTGAATAGTTAGCACTGGATGCCACATTAACAGATGTTATGTCACTGGTTCAAAAAAGCTGGACTAACTGTAAGGTTGGATATGAACTTACTACGCCATTCTGGAAAATGCAGAATCAGTTGTCAGTTATGAATAGTTTGTTGTTTAGAGGTACACTATTGGTTACTACTAGTAGTCTTAGAGGAGAATTGGTGGATTTGG
This sequence comes from Lissotriton helveticus, assembly GCF_964261635.1. Taxonomy (NCBI): domain Eukaryota; kingdom Metazoa; phylum Chordata; class Amphibia; order Caudata; family Salamandridae; genus Lissotriton; species Lissotriton helveticus. The sequence goes on from NC_136059.1 coordinate 1,718,924,725, forward strand.
TTCCCTATACTCACACAGGTCTCACTAAAAGTAAAGAGAGACTGTGCATGTCTTATTGGTGGCCTGGTATGGACTAATAAGTCAAATGGGTGGTGTGGGATTGTGTTCCTTGCACATTGAGTGACAAGTCAAAGTTTCCTTGAGTACAACTGATGATTGTAAGAAGGCGTCCCTCGAGTCTTTGGCAGGACATTCCTTTGGATATTCTTGGACCTATACACAGTAATGGTTCACAAATATTTCTCTTGGTTGTAATTGATATGTATTCTTGTTGGCCTGAAGTTTTTTTCTTATCAGTCATAGATTCAGCACATGTCATTAAATGTTTGAAAGAGTTATTTGCCATGGAAGGTATGCCTGTGTTTATTTTGACTGATAATGGGGTACAACTAACTTCAAGAAAAGTGGAGGATTATTTTGTCTGCAAGAGGAATTGTACATAAAACGTGTTCACTTTACCATCCTGAATTGAAAGGAACAGAGTGCTAAAGGAAATGATTACTTTTAGCTAAGTTGTTGTCTTCAGACTGGTAAGATGAGGTTTGTAAAAAAGTGGAGGAGTATAGATTATCTCCTCATGGCACAACTGGGAAAGCCCCTTTTATTTTTTTCAGGGGTAGAGTGCTGAATACATATCTAGAACCTTCATGGGTCAACAAGTATGAACTGGCCAAAGGTAAGGAAAGGGTGTGTAATAGCAGTGAAGTACAAAAGAGGGAAGAAATAAAAGGAAAAAATATTTTGATTCAATGAAAGCTGTAAAAAGAACTGAAGTAAAGCTTGGTGATTGGGTCATGGTCAATCGTCCCGGTCTTTGCAGTAGTTCTATTTCCAAATTCATGAAACCTACCATGGTTATTAAAGTCTTTAAAAATACCATTAAAATGCAAGATCATCGGATTTGGAATTTAAATAGAGTTCTGATTGTTAAAGGAAAAACAGATGAATGATTAAATGCAAATTTGGGTGTTGTTAAGAAAGATACTAATTGTTGGCGTTCCTCTAGGAACATCCCGTGCATTTTAAAGATTATATTTCATAGGTTTGGGAAAATCTCTGCTAATTTTAAAGATTATATTTGATAGGATTTTGATATGTCTTGCACATTTTAAAGATTGTATTTGATGTTCTGTTCTTTTCTTTTAATTTTTATTTATTGCTGGAAGGTAGGTGTGTGGTGTCTCCACATATCGCTTTTGTGTTTATGAGTTGATGTAATGTTAGAATTATAGTTAGGTAATAAGGAATGGTAAGCATCTATTGAGAGTTCTATGTAGAACTAATGGTAACCATGACAGAGTATCAGTTTACGTCTCTGTCTGCCAGCTGATGGATGGGATCTTCTTTTACTGCACAAAACGTCAGTTAACAGCATTCCTGAATCCTGCTTTATTTATTTGTGGAATGCTTCAAGGTATCCATGGGTGCACAAGGGATTAACCCTGTCCAATATGTGTGGATACTTCTTCATTTCTATTGGCCCCATGTGGGATTTTCGTATTGAGCTCAATTATGTACCTAGATTCCATGATAAGTATTCGTTTTTCTCTGTATCCGCCCCTTGGGCATGGTAGAATTCTGTCTATTCCAAAAAACTCAATCAATTTACTGTTGCTCTGATGTTTTTCATGGTAGTGTCTGGTTATTGGATAGCTGAAATCCTGATAGGTCACAGCCCTCATGTGTTGCAAGATTCTAGTCTTCAGCTCCAGCTTAGTGCTTCCAATATATCTGAGGCCACATGGGCACTCTAACACATATACAACATAATCACTAGTACATGTTATAAGCTTGGCAATCTATGTGGTTTTATCGCTGTAGGTGTTGTACTTGTCTCTACTCTTGCTGTTCCTACAGTCTTTGCATGCGCTGCACACAACAAAACCTTTAGGTGCACCTAGGCAAGTATTTGTGGTCAGTTTCCCTTGATGACTGTTACCAAGTGATCCCTGAGTGATTTGGATTTTCTGTAAGTTATGTGGGGAATTTTACCAATATGTTTCTCTATGACAGGTACATCTCTAATAAACCCCATTGGCATTTCTCCTTGGCGAGTGTGCCCGAAGGTTTTCTTTTGGCACTAGTCTTTTTTGGGCACTGGGAATTCGTGCCAAGCTTGGTCACACTGCATTAGTTGATTGGTTTTGTGCCAACCCCTATTACTGTTTATGTTGGCCCTCCCTGTTATGTCCCTTTGCATCTACTACCAGGTAGACTGGTACTGTGAAGTGAATTTTTTGTACTTTAGTCATGTTGACTTTTGGTAAAAAGTGTTAGTTTTTTGCCAGAAGGTTAAGCGGCATAGCCATTTCTGCTGCTTTGCACTGCACGGCATAGTTGCGCAGGCACCGGTGCTAAGCTATTTTAGCCAGAGCCTAAGGAAGGAAAGGATGAAGACCCATGTAGTCTAAGCCAAGCTGCAGACATCTTGTGACTTACATTGACAATGTTAGCTTGTGTAATCTTTCAGTGAGGTTACAGAATGATTCCTCACAGGCAGTGCTTAGTTTGTAACACAATAAGTGCCCTGAACCTCATCAGGAGGCAACCGCATCATTCACCACACATTGCCACTGCAAGCATTGACATGTACTTGCACAACTACTAACCATCACACTTCTACAAGTGTGACAATTCCGACTGTTCAAGGCCCCCAAAGCTGTAAGAATGGCTTGGGGGGCAGATATTAGTTGTTTTTAATGTTTATTGAAATAATGAACAACTGTTGTTCTGCTCATCTTTAAATTACACACTTAGTACCACCATGTAGGAGCTGACACAAGTTCTAAGGTTGGCAATTAAGTGCCGGTGCCCAGAAATGACTGGCTCAAATTAAGCACAGTTGATATGGTTGATGTTTTTCTCCTTATTTACCCTCCATTTTTTTCTCCCTGTAGAATAAGGAAGGTTTGCCTTTGGAGCTCTTAACAGTCTGCAGAACGATCTGACCATCGTTTACCATTACATCGCTACATTTGAGCTTCAATCATGGGTTAAAAAAGAAACGCATTGGGTAATAAAAGAATTGCAATTGTGAGGTGAATTGAATTATTTGTCTTTTTATAATATTAAAAATATTAAAATCTTTACGCTATTTACATTTTTGAACTTGAAGTCCGTGAACTAGAACATTTGTTTAAGTAATTGCTATTATCTTACCTAACCTAGTCACTATCATTTTCCTGCCAATTTTTAAAGCCTGAGTTGACAATGCAGGGATCCAAAGCTGCAAACTGAAGGTCACACTGCTGTCAGCAGTGAGAACTTTACTGAAACATGATATTTATAAAGATATTGTTATATAGCTGATTCGATAAATGCTCTTTAGGTCAGATACATCCTTTGAGCGGTTCAGCTGTATCCTCAAGATCCATGCCAGAAAAGAAAAGCAGTACTAACATGCCAGAATGAAACTATCAATCGTGCATTTTTCTGGGTAGGTTTGGGAACAATATCCTTCTCTTCCAGAGGTTACATCTTTCTAACTCTCATTAAAAAAATAAAAATAAAAAAATAAATATATATATATATATATATATATATATATATATATATATATATATATATATATATATATATATATATATATATATACACACAACAGTTTCAAATGCTAAGTGCAGCAGACTCCATTCCGCCGCGGCACCGCCAAGAAACAGGAGACCCAAAAAGTTCCGTGAGTAATTGTTTATTCTGCAACGGACAGCATAACGTTTCGGCCTTCCAACGGCCTTGGTCACATATATATATATATTACCTACTGACGGTCGTCAGTAGGTATATATAGTTAGGACCTAGTTTCCATAGGAAATCCGCAACATTCTATAGGGAATAACTTTGGCGCTGGTTGATGAATCTTCGCAAATTTCTCAAAGAAGATGGCTCGCTCCGCTCCTCTCCTTCCCTGAAAGTTTGGGGGGGGATTAGTCAAGTGGGGGCTGAGATAAAAGGGGGGTCCCAAAACGTGTTTTCCCCATGTTAATTTCCATAGGACCTTTAGACACGGCTACAGCTTGAACCGCTGAAGGGAATTACACCAAACTTGTCAAAATGGTAGTGTCTGGTACGCAGATCACGCTTTTGGTAAAATAGTGTAAATCCCTCCAGTGGTTCCTGAGAAAATTAAAAGAGAAAACAGTTATATATCTGTAAGCGAGCACCGTGCGCGCACCCCGTGATTTTTCGAAAAAATTTTTTGGGGGGGGGCCTTGGGAGGGCTTCTCTCTTTTATTTTTATCTGTTTTATTTTAATTTCGAGGGTGCCCAACCCTCGTTTTACCCCCGAGATCACCGCCGCGGCCCGAGGCGCCTCAAGATGGCCGTAGCCTGGTTGTGGGCGGGGCCGGGACGAAGTGGTTTCCGCTTCCCCCTGCCTGGGGGAAGCTTTCGATGTGACTGCCCGCCCGGTCTCCCCTGGCGGGGCCGGGACGACGTGGTTTCCGCTTCCCCCTGCCCGGGGGAAGCTTTCGATGTGACTGCCCGCCCGGTCTCCCGTGCCGAGGGGGAGACGGGGTGATGATGCCGGCTGGTGCTGGGCTCTCGTGTGCTGAGGGAGCCCCGGGAAAAGAGGAGACGCCGCCCGCACCGCAGGTATTAAAATGCTAAGGACTATTGAAACAGTTCTAATTAACCCATCACGAGACAAATTAAAACCAGCCGTCTTCACATCGCTTGGAATCCTGAAGCTTAACAGTCATGTGCACGTTTGCTCAGATCAATCGTCTAGTTCGCAATGGGGGGAATGTCAGCGAAAATCTTGTTTGAGGCTGCCAGTGTAAAGTGCTGTCAGAGTGTTGTGTAGTACTTGATAGATGGTTCCAAACAGTCCAATTTCCAAGAGTGAGTTGTGGAGCTGGGTGAATAGCGCTCCAGCCTGGCCCAGTGCATTCAGTTAGTGCATTGTGAGTTTGTTGGTATGATGCGCGTCCACTTCAAAGTGCAAACAGTGCGTAAGATCTAAGAGGTAGAAGTGGCAAGCCATGAGCGTTTTAACTAGTCCCGGGCATAACTGTAATCCATCGGCGCTAAATCCAAGTACAGGTTTCACAAGCTACTTTATGCACTTACAGAGCCTATTTTGGTGGCTGCTATCTTAAGAAATTTGATAGTTTTGAAATTTAGTTGACAGTTTTGTGGGTTCAGGCAGGCGATTGCTGCCTACTGGCATGTGCGCACACCTAGGCTGATAAAGTCAGCACGAAGAAGCGATTTCCTATGCGTCAGTAATGAAGGACACATACTCAGGACATGGATTAGAGTTTCTTTCCCATGGCCACATAGGTAGCAGCTTGTGTTATGGTTGGCAGAGCGGCACCAGGCCAGGCGCTTACACACTGCTGTCTTGTCTTCTAACGTCGATATATTTGTGGCCGTGGCAGAGGTCAGTTTATTGAATACTTGCTGGGAAAGATGTGTACTCCAGGCTTCTGTTAGTGAGAAGTCCCTCAGTATTGTGTCTAGTTGAACCCTATATGTACAGTATTTCCCATGCAAAGCGGGCACTGGATGTGACTTTGCAGGCAATGCATCCACTCTTCGTGTCCTATAGCTATTGTCTGTGCACATAGGCCCTGTCATTAGTTCCTATTTTGAATTGAGGGTTTTATAACAAAAGCATAACATCCATGTCGTTAAATGAATTTTATGAGCTGCAACTACCATTGTGAAGTGATGGCAGTCATTTCAAAGTGGAGAAGAGGGAAATGTGAATCAACAACTTAGCTAGTATTTAATTTTTTGTAATCTCCCATAGTCATCAGACATCAGTTGAACGTAATATATGTGATTGATTGCAAGATTTTTTGTGTTTTCTCTGTGGGAAAGAGCAAGCCCACAGAGCAATGCGTCTTTGTTGAAGTGCATTTGTGAAAGGAGTCTTGTATAAACGTTATGACTTCCAGTATTTTTTTTACAAGTTTTAACAATGGAGGGCCATCAGGCTCCACGGTACTTCCTCTTTATTTGCAGTAGTGGAGCACCTTGGCAGTGGCAGTTGCCCCGATCATTCTCCTCCCGCATTGAGCAGTAGCTGCAGTATTGGCTGTAAAAGCCCACAGCTATCTAACTTCCACTTGCTACCGCAGAGACAATATAATACCTACCACAATATATATATATATATATATATATATATATATATATATATATATATATATATATACTGGATAAAATATGTGCATGCTTTTCCTGCATGGCAGGGGCATATGTGAGAGCTGTGTCAGTGTGTGCCATCGTTTGTGGAAGTTTTATTTGATGTTAAATCGAGTCTTTCGAGTTGTGAGCTCGCTGTCAAGTGACCTGAAGGCAATTGGCACTAGAGAACAAGAGTTGTTAAAGACAGTAGGCCTGTGCTTTTAGTGTGGAGCGTCAGACACATGTAGAAGACGTTTGTGTAGTTTTTACATGATTGTGGGAGTGTTGGGCGGCAGTGTGCTGTTTGTTCAGTGAACCTAAGTTCCCCTATATCAGGAGTGTGTTATTTATTTTTTGTTGAAGGTGAGTACTAGGTTTGAGTGTGATATTTGTTTGTTGCACAGAGCTGGTCGACTTTCCACAAGTTTGATGATTGTTTGGGGATTAGGGGCTTTACGCATGGTGTGAGTTTGGTGATTGACTTCTGTAGTGGGTTTGTACATCTGATCTGGAACGAGTTCGATTATTTTTGGTGATGTGGGGTTGCACACTTGCCATCACTTTGATGTTTGCTTGTTAACTAATAGGGTGGTATACTTGCGATCATTTTGATGTTTTTTGATAGAGCTTGGACAGATGCCATACACTTATTTTTGCTGAAGAACAGTTGACCCTTTGCAGTAACTCTGATGGCAATTTGGTGAAGAGGAGTAGTGCTCTCTTCCCACGCGTTTGAGGATTTATTTGGTGGAAGAGGTTGTGCACTCGTGTGAGTGTGTGTGTGTGTGTGTGTGTATATATGTTTGTTTTTCTCACACATACTATAAAATTCAGGCCACTCTCATTTATTTCAATTGGCATTGTAGCCGTGAGGAAGGCTTTTCTCTTAAGACTCCCCAGGGGCGTCTTCTGGTTTAGGTTCAGGTGGCCCTTGCACATTAGCACAGCTTAACTGAAAAATAAACAGTCTCCAGGAATTGTCCAATTCGGCACCCGATACGACCAAAGCGCTCAGCCTCCCCATAAAGATGATGAAGAGCCTGGCATAAACACGTATTTTATGTTTCTTCACCACTCAGAAGACAGGCATTCACTTAGATGGAATTGTTTCAGTGCCATGCCTTTCATTTCCAGACTGTTTAAGACAATACAATGCTTTTATCATTGGTTAAGTGAGAGGAAACACCGACAGCTGTGGGAGTTCAAAGAGCGCGAGTGTGTGAGAGTTCACCTTTTTAAAAGAAACAAATGGCGACACCAGCTTTGAAATTGCAGAAATCAATGGCCACATCTAGGGTGGTTTCTGTGACGCAAAGGTTTTTCCTCTTTTTTATACCTTTTGATTTAGTAAGGGCAAACTTATAGACTTAACATTCTTCAAAAACCTCAGCCAAACTAGTCTTTCCATAGACAAACATAATGTAATGGGAAGAGTTAAGAATCGTTTGCGGTACCCAGAAGTTCATTTTAATTCAAACGTGGAAACTGACACTTCTCGATCATAGCAACGTGTAAGATCTGTGTGTCAGTGAGTTTTATCTGTGATAGAAGTGGACACTGTTTGCGTAACTGATCCACACTCACAATTTCTAAGTGGGATAGGAATTGTGGGTGTAAAAAGAGGAGGGTCAGAGAAGCAGTCAAAGAAAAGAAATGCATGTAAAGCATAAAATAGTATTGCTTCTGATATCATAGATATTACCTACTGGCGGTCGCCAGTAGGTATATATAGTTAGGACCTAGTTTCCATAGGAAATCCACAACATTCTTTTGGGAATGACTTTGGCGTCGGTTAAGGAATCTAAGTGAATTTCTCAAAGAAGATGGCCCGTTACGCTCCGCTCCTTCCCTGAAAGTTTGAGGGGGGTTCGTCAAGTGGGGGCTGAGATAAAAGGGGGGTCCCAAAACATGTTTTCCCCATTTGGTAAAATGGAAGAGACTGGTTCGCAGATTACGCTTTTCTTTAAATGGTCTAAATCCGTCCAGTATTTGCTGAGAAAATTGCATTTAAAATCAGTTATATGTCTATCGGCTCGCACCCGTGCGTGCACTGTCCCCGCCTGCCTGCCTGAAATCGGGCCGCCGCGCTGCCCCCTGCGACCCGGAAGTGCTGGGGCCGGCTGGCCAATCCCAGCGCGGCCAGCTGGAAATGCCCGCCCCCGCTGCGAGGGGGAAGAAGGAAGATGGCGGCTGACTCTGCAGGGCTCCCGTGATGGGAGGGAGCCCTGCCACCTGCAAGAGAAGCGTCGTCTGCGGCTGAGTGCCCACCTCGTTTTTGTCCCCGCCTGCCTGCCTGAAATCAGGCCGCCGCGCTGCCCGCGGCGACCTGGAAGTGCTGGGGCCGGCCGGACCTCACTGCCAGCAATGGATAAGAAAAACAGAGCACTCTCTCATCCCGCAGAGGCTGGGAGAGGCTGCTCACCAGTGACCAGCCGTCATTGAGAAACGTGCAACCTGCAGCTCAGGGTCCGACATACCCACTCACATCAAACAAGCACCTTTAACGTAACCAGTCCTGAGACTAGAATGTTTATAAACTGCATTAGGGAGCTGTAAGGGCAGTGTCTGGGGTGCTTGGCTCGGCTCTATTTTGGCTTGCACGTCTCCTTGGGATGAGGGCCGGGCCAGAGACAGACATTTGGCTCGAGTCGGCAAGTCTCGCTTGGCCTGGCCACCTCTATTCCAGGGCCAGTGTAGGAGAGAGGTTATTGAGGGGGTACGGAAGGGAAATATGGAGGCAGAACACGGAAATGAGGAGGAAGAGACCGGATTTGTAGAGGAAGGGAATTGCCAGGAAAATCAAACATGAGGCAGGAGGCAAGGGATTAGAAAAGCTTAAAGGTAGCAATGAGAGAATAGAACAAATGACGCATAAAAATTGAATCAGAAATCACACTGAAAATGATAGTGTACAGGAATAGGGAAGGGTGTTCCTGTACAGAGAAATGATGCACCATCCCTTGCATCCGAATGGACCCACCGATGCGAAAATGCACTTTTGGCACCGTTGGATCACAGCAAATGTCGTTTTCCCTGGGCACTGCATTGGTACAAAGTGTGTGTAACCTAGGCCTTGCCTCGCGCTCATCTGGTGAACTGCTCTGAAACGTTGCACTTGTGTTCACCGAAGAGGCAGAGCCCAGTGCCCTGCTGCCACTGTATACCCCAAATAAATGCAGGTTCCTTCAGGCAGCCCCTGTGCCTGCATCGGTGGTCCCGAGGGACGCACTCAGCAGCCCGGCTCTGCCCTGATAGCTATGAAAGACCCGTGACCTCCAAAATTTTCTCTCCATCGCTTCAATCGACTCTTCATCCCGTGCACAGACCTGGTCTGAGCGCCTTAACTGAGTGGGTGTGTGGGTGGTGGGTGGTGGTGGGTGTGACTGGGGTAGATTTGGGGGGGGACGGGTGGGAGAATGCTGGGGAAGGAGGGGGTGGAGGGGAGAGAGGGGAAAAATTGAAAAATGAGATGTATCGATATTTGATTCGTTTTTGTACCAATAAGAGAGTATTAGTAATTTTTGCTAAGGCATTAAGACTTAGTCTGTCATATTTTCGGAAAAGACTTATTTTAGATCATGGTACATATTAAGATTTGTTCCATCAATTTTTCGGGGTTTAACGACTGGAGGAAGCGTCAGAGAGTCAGTCACTTTGCAAGACATAACAACTTGGACATCCTTTGCTTGCAGGAGACACACTTGCCCTGGGCTAAAAGGAATCTTCTATATATCAGGGGTTATGAGTTGTTGGTTTGCTCCTCACAAACCTCAACAGTTAGAGGAGTGGCTATTTTAGCCAAACAAAATCTAGGTGGGGCGAAGAGAGCAAAGGCAGATAGCTCAGGAAGATGGGCAATAGTAGAGCTGGCTCTGGGGTTTACGCTGTGTACAGTCTACGGCTCAAACTTTGACGATCCTGAAGTCTTTGACATTCTGGAAGAAGAATTGGTAAACTGGCCAACTCCTATTGTATTCTGTGGGGATATGAATATCTCGTTGGAATGGAATAAGGCTGCCAGGTATATAGGATCTAAGCCAAAAGTACATAGAGCACTTACCTCTCTTTTAAGATCACATGGACTAGAGGATGTATGGAATGTGAAACATCCTACGGATTTGGGTTTTACCTATTTTTCTTTCCCGCACCAAAAATACTCCAAACTGGATTATTTCTTTCTCTCCTCAGATAAGATGGGCAAAGTGAATTTAACAAAAATGCCCAAATATATCTCTGACCACAATCCGCTGGTTCTAACAGTTGTGGTAGAAAATGTAGGAAGGCGGCAAACGAGCTGGTCTTTCGAAAGAAAGCTTCTTGCAGATGAGAGGTTCGTGAGTTACATAAGGCAATGGGCAAAAGAATTTTATGAAATGAACAGGTATAGTGCCTCCCGTAACACAGTTTGGGATACATTTAAGGCAGCTATTAGGGGGGAGACAATTAATTATTCGGCTAGATTGAGGAAGGAGGATAGGGAGAGAGTCGAAACTCTGACTAGAAATTTGGGCATAGCAGAAACACAGCACATCAAAGATATAGGTCAGCGGATCAATGGGCAGGCAAGCTTAAATAGAATTAATATTATTAAAGCGGATCTCCAGCGGTTTGTTACACAAAAGGAATCCAGAGAATACCAGTCCTCAAGAGCGAGTCGGTACGAAACAGGGGAACAAGCAGGAAGAGTGTTAGCACTGCGGATTAGGCAGGAGAGATCCAAAAATACTATCCAATGTTTACAGGAAAATGGGATTGACTATACCGAACCCGGGGAGATTCTGGAAGTTTTTCAGGCCTTCTACCAAAAGTTATATGATGAAGAGGGTGATGGGATGGCACTGAATCAAAACTTAAAAAATGAAGGCCCAAAACTAGATGAAAAGAGCAGGGAGATATTGGAGTCTGACCTGACTTTGATGGAGGTAAAAACCGCACTACAGGAACTAGCAGCTGGTAAAGCTGCAGGACCTGATTGCATCCCACTAGAGCTGTATAAGTGTTTAGAGGAAGAAATCGCACCAATATTGCTGGATTTATTTAATGGGGTAGTGTGCTCAGGGTTAATCCCAGAAACGTGGAAAGAGACAAATATTGTAGTTTTTCACAAAAAAGGAAAACCTAAAAATAATCCAGGCTCCTATCGCCCGATCTGCCTTATCAATTCGGATACAAAACTATACTCTAAGATATGGGCGTTAAGGCTGGGAAGGATCATAGGTCGGTTGGTCTCCCCTTGGCAGCATGGGTTCGTGCCAGGCCGTGACACTACAGATCATATAAGACAAGCTATAGCTCTGTTCGATGCCTATGCTGCCAGGGGCGAGGATATGGCCATGATCCTTCTAGATGCTGAGAAAGCATTTGATCGGGTGACATGGGAGTATTTGTGGGGGATTTTGGTTGGTAGGGGGTTTGGTAAGAAGAGCTTGAAGGCTATTAAGGCTATGTATAGAGATCCAGTCGCAAGGGTCATGGTCATGGGGCAAAGTTCCGACAAAATAATAATCAAAAGAGGTACCCGACAGGGCTGTCCATGTTCCCCGATACTATTTTCACTGTATATAGATCCCCTGATCCAAAAAATATTGATGTCCGAACAGATCATCCCGGTTAAACTCAATAGCTATACAACCAAAATCTTGGCATACGCCGACGATTTGGCAATTATTACAATCGCTCCACAACAAGCATTGGTTGAGATTAGTCAACTGGCCAAGGATTTCGGGGTACAGTCAGGATACCGATTAAATGAAGAAAAAACACAGATCATTTGTACAAATAACATCGTTAAATTGGATCATAGATATGTGGATTCAGCAGTATATCTAGGGATAAGAGTAAATGCGAATGTCAACAAGATCATTTTGGACAATTACTATCCACTGCTAGAGTCAATTGAGAGGGAGCTAAGGAGGATTGATGTGTTACATTTGTCATTGATCGGTAGGGTAAATGTTATAAAAATGACTATGTTTCCTAAGTTGCTCTACCTCTTTCGATCTATACCACTGCTGTTGGAGGAGGGGACATTTAGGAAGATTGAAGGAACATTTATCCGATTCGTCTGGCAGTATGGGAGAGTTAGAAGGTCGCTGGCACGTCTGTCTCTACCACTCATGAGGGGTGGTCTCGCTAGGCCAAATATTAGGCTATATCATTGAACGTGTTTGTTAATCCAAATGAATATATTGTTTAAACTGGATGATGGAACAGTTGAACCTCCACCTGATATTCGATCAATCCCCACTATCTATGAGCTTTTAGTTGTTAGGAAGGCAGTAGGGTTGCTGATGCGAGAGGTCGAAAGGAGATTTTATAAGAGATCCAGATACAAGATCTTGATGGCTGTATGGGGAACTTGGAAGTCTGTGGGGAAATTTCTAAAGATTCCAAAAATTCATGCAAATATAGATATATGGAAATCTAATATCTTTGTGCACCTAGGCCATAATACTAATAGCCGATTTTGGAGGGAGAAGGGAATTAAGTGTCTGGGTGATGTTGTATTAGATGATGAGATTATTGATTTTAACATATTGCAACAAAAATTCGGGCTCCCATCTAACCATTGGTTACTTTATGCACAGTTGGCTCAAACAATTAGATAATTCAGGCCCAGGCTATCTCCTCTGGTCTGCCATACATTAGTTGAATATCTGAAAAATGGAGGAAAGAAAATTAAAACCTGTTATGGTAACCTTCTGCAGGAGCTGGATGATGATATGGATAAGGTTGAAACCACTTTAGCTCATAAACTAGGGGACCCGGATGTAGACCTGGAACTCGCCATAGTATTAAATAAAAAGATTTTTCGCTCCACTAATCTAAGGGCTCAACATTATAAGACTCTTTTTAACTTGTATTTCACTCCATCAAAGCTGTTTGACTGGGGAGTGAGAGATAATGATAGATGCCCTAGGTGTAACATGGGACCGGCAGATTTACTCCACATGTTTTATAATTGTCTGAGCCTGACACCAATTATTAAAGAGATACAGCTATTTTTAGAGGGGCTGCTAGAACAAAACATCGTTCTATCCCCAACAATGGTTTTAGTGGGCATTGACGGGAAAATGGAGACAGATGGTGGTGCGGAAGCTCTTGTCTTCATTTCTGTCGCTATATTTCGTCTCTTAATTTCAGCGGGTTGGAAAGATCCCTATCCTCCCACCTTCCAACAATGGCTCTCAAGATTTTTAGGTATGCACAATATTGAAGATAGTCTTTATGAGCTTAAGGGGAGGACAAAATGTGAATTCGGCAAGAAAATTTGGGCTCCAGTTAGAAAATGGAGGGAATCTAGACATTGATAAGATGAAAATAATTTATAAGACTGTCTGGTTCATATGAAGACCGTGTTTTCTTTTAAAATTCTGTTTTATCCCCTCCCTTTGTTTTAAGTACCATGATCTTAATATTCTTCAGAATATTTATTCTTATTGTATAATCACTGTTTAATGAATTGTTATGTGTAATAATGTAACCAATGTAACTAATTTAAATATTTGATTCATCTCAAAATAAATAAAAAAAATAAAAAAAAAGACCCGTGACCTCCACAGGGGGAGAGGGCAAGGGGCGGGAATGTAGCGCCTCGGTGAGACCGGCAGCAGCCCCGGCATGTGGCACACAGGGCGCTTTTCAAACCAAGCCCTGCTCTCTAGGAGTGGCCGACGGCGAACCCTGCGCACACCACGTGCAGTTCTGTAATCTACTGCAATGTAGCCTTAGCACGTCATACACAGGCCTGTAATAAACACCAACAGCAGGGCCTCTAACACAGACCTAGCTGTGGCACACACACCCAGGCACCGAGCATCAACGGCAGGTCGGCAGTCCATACTCGGCTGCACAGCCTTCATTCGCACACATGCCTGTATTTGTAATACACAAATTACCACATCTGTCAGGTCTGAAATACTCAACAAGGGGGAGGATGTGGCGCAACGGGCTGAGCTGCCGACTTTTGCACTGGGAACCAGGTTCGAGTCTCGGCGTCCACTCAACATCCTGAGATTCTGGGCAAATCACTTAACTCCCCGTGCCTACCAAAAATGAATGCGTAATTGCGTCATGTACCTTATGCTCAAGAAAAGCGCTCCGATACCTTCGGGTCGAGTTCGTGCTATTTAAAACTGCAGGAAATAAATCATTTCTCAACTGCACTGCCTCCATACAGAGGCGTCAACAAATGTTACATAACATAACAGGGATGCAATAGTTTCCAATAGAGTCTTCAGTGGTTGAAGTGGGCGGGGTCTACTGTGAGTGACGTTCACACTCTTTCAGTTTTACATTTACAGTTTGAAGAAGACCGTTCCAGAACTGATAATGCTGTTAATCCTCCAGCAGTGCACCCCGGAGCCCAGCCCCCATACTTGTTGTCTATGCACTGCATCCTCTGCTTCAGTACATCACATATACGTCTGTAATACCACTAGCAACAGGGCCTAACAATCCCCTCACTGGTCTAATACGAACTACAGGCGTCTTCTGCACAAACGTAAGAGGCGGACATGTAAATATACGGGTAAAATAATGGGAGATTATCATCACAGGGTGGAAACTGATTTTGGGAGCAGTGGCTGAGCCACATGAAATTTTGGATCCTCTCACTAAGCAATATATAGAAGGAAGCACAATGGACACGTATTTGAGTGAGCTAGGTAACGGACTATAATTTCAGGTATGAAGTACACCAGTCTGTCAAAGTAAACACCGGAGCCAAAACATACCTGTCCTAATACCATTCACAGTAAGGCTAACTGACCCTCCACACACACACACACACAGTGAGCAAGGGCACGGATGTGCCCGAAACGCGTCTGATGAGATTTCTTTCACCCATGAGGCGTCTCACGTGGCTACGTGATACGTCACGTAATAAAGAATATATTTTACAGCTATAGATATTAGCTTTTAAAAAACCAATGAAATTCACTGAAAAAACCATAGGTTATAGACCATATATAGTTAGGAATTAGCATTTAAAAAACCTTTGAAATTCACTGAAAAAACCATAGGTTTTAGGCCTTATATAGTTAGGAATTAGCATTTAAAAAACCATTGAAATTCACTGAAAAAGCATAGGTTTCAGGCCTTATATAGTTAGGAATTAACATATAAAAAACCATTGAAATTCCTCCTATATAGTTAGTTGGACTAACTATATATGGCGCACCCGCAATCCACTGCTGATGATGTCACATATTACATCATTCATGACATGGTCAGTGACATCACTGATGACATCACTGATGACATCTCAAATGACATCACTGATGACATCACTGATGACATCTCATTTGACATCACTGATGACATCACTGAGTACATCATTCATGTGATAATACGATGCACCTCCTCACACTCTAATATAACCTTTGATACACCCAGTGTTAAATAAAGACTACCATTCTTGCAACTATTGACACACCAATACCAGTTACTACATAGGCACTCACCGATTCCTATGTCTACTCACACATCCACTCATTCACCCATACAATAACTCATACATACAGTCACTCATCAATGCAATACTATCATATGCACTCATACACCTATGCAGACACTCACACACTGCCACTCATCCATGGAGTTACTCACACACCTAGTCAGTCATGAAAGAATCAATCACACTTCCATTTCCTCATCTATATAGTTATACACACAACACCTTACTTATTCAAACATATACTAACACATACTTACTCTCTTATACAATCACTGATACAAGTACACATTGATCTGCACAGAGTCACACACCTCCCAGCCAGCCACACACACACTCAGTCTCCCATACAAATATTTGGGCAACCAATCAATAACCCATATAGCCTCTCATATAGCTACTGATCAACGCAGGCAGCAGCTTACACAACAACAGACATACTGATGCACACATTCAGTTTATTCACTAACCTATGCATTCAGTAAGACACATTTAATCACTCACTCATACAGTCAGTCACGCACCTACTAAATCCTTCATCCAGACACTTATACATCCACTCATTCTTCAATATGTAAAACATATTTAAACTTTACAGAAACACACAGTCACTGGATGATGTCATCAGTGATGTCATCAGTGATGTCATTTGAGATGTCATCAGTGATGTCATCAGTGATGTCACTGACCATGTCATGAATGATGTAATATGTGACATCATCAGCAGTGGATTGCGGGTGCGCCATATATAGTTAGTCCAACTAACTATATAGGAGGAATTTCAATGGTTTTTTATATGTTAATTCCTAACTATATAAGGCCTGAAACCTATGCTTTTTCAGTGAATTTCAATGGTTTTTTAAATGCTAATTCCTAACTATATAAGGCCTAAAACCTATGGTTTTTTCAGTGAATTTCAAAGGTTTTTTAAATGCTAATTCCTAACTATATATGGTCTATAACCTATGGTTTTTTCAGTGAATATATAAATATATATATATATATATATATATATATATATATATATATACACATATATATATATATATATATATATATATATATATATATATATATATATATATATATATATATATTCACAGAAAAAACCATAGGTTATAGACCATATATAGTTAGGAATTAGCATTTACAAAACCTTGAAAATTCACTGAAAAAACCATAGGTTATAGACCATATATAGTTAGGAATTAGCATTTAAAAAACCTTATTTTACTCACACAAAACCATTGAAATTCCATATATAGTTAGTTGCACTAACTATATATCGCGCACCCGCAATCCACTGCTGATGATGTCACATATTACATCATTCATGACATGGTCAGTGACATCACTGATTACATCACTGATGACATCTCAAATGACATCACTGATGACATCTCACTTGACATCAATGATCACATCACTGATGATATCATTCATGTCATAATACAATGCATCTCCTCACACTGTAATATAACCTCCGTTACACCCAGTGTTAAATAGAGAGTATCATTTTTGAAACCATTGACACACCAATACTAGTTACTACATACGCACTCACTGATTCCTATGTCTACACACACATTCACTCATACAATCATTCATACATACAATCACTCATCTTTACAACACTATCATATGCACTCATACACCTATACAGACACTCACACTCTGCCACTCATCCATGGAGTTACTCACACACCTAGTCAGTCCTGAAAAGAATCAATCACACTTCCATTTTCTCATCTATACAGTTAAACACAGAACACCTTACATTTTTGAAACATATACTAACACATAGTTACTCTCTTATAGAATCACTGATACAAGTACACATTGATCTGCACAGAGTCACACACCTCCCAGCCAGCCATACACACACTCAGTCTCCCATACAAATACTTGTGCAACCAATCAATAACCCATATAGCTACTTATATAGCTACTGATCAACACATGCAGCAGCTTGCACAACAACAGACATACTGATGCACACTTTCAGACAGTTTAGTCACTAACCCGTGCATTCAGTAAGACGCATTTAATCACTCACTCATACAGTCAATCACGCACCTACTAAAACCTTCATTCAGACACTTATACATCCACTCATTCTTCAATATGTAAGACATATTTTAACTTTACAGAAACATAGTCACTGGATGTTGTCATCAGTGATGTCATCAGTGATGTCATTTGAGATGTCATCAGTGATGTAATCAGTGATGTCACTGACCATGTCATGAATGATGTAATATGTGACATCATCAGCAGTGGATTGCGGGTGCGCGATATATAGTTAGTGCAACTAACTATATATGGAATTTCAATGGTTTTGTGTGAGTAAAATAAGGTTTTTTAAATGCTAATTCCTAACTATATATGGTCTATAACCTATGGTTTTTTCAGTGAATTTTCAAGGTTTTGTAAATGCTAATTCCTAACTATATATGGTCTATAACCTATGGTTTTTTCTGTGAATTTCATTGGTTTTTTAACAGCTAATATCTGTAGCTGTAAAATGTATTCTTCTTTAAATCCAAAAATATATTTTATATGTTTATGAATAATTTTTTTTAAAAATATTTTTTTTTCTTCGTTCCCGCTTCGCGAATCGGGAAGCTTCCCATTAGCTGACCTTGATGCCGCGAAATAGACCGCGAGCCGGTAAACGTTTCTTTACCGCAAGTGCCGCGTTAGAAAACAACATCGTGACGCCTCCCGTCCGCATGACGTTTCACGTTGTCGCGTGATACGTCATATGACGTGCTACGTTAGCGAACTGGTACGCGAAGCGAGTCGCAAAGCGCAGGTTTCTAGAAGCAAACCGGGAGGCCCTGCAAAGCGCTTAACGTAAACACAGCAAGTCATGTGACTTGGTAATAACACTTTTCATTGGTTCATTTCACTTTTGGTTTCCTAATGATGTAAGACTAGGTCATATAATCTAAAATGAACACTTTTGATTGGTTGAGAACTCTTGTTTTTCCCAAATGATGAAAATCCCTCCTTCTTTCCTCACTCTGACTTTCATCATTGTGAGAGAAAGACCCTTTGTGATCACTGACTGAGCAATGGCTTCTTTAGTAGCTTCAGCTGGTGCTTCCCCACCACCTCCACCACATCCAAGGAAGAGTGGACCACCTGCTCAAGTTGTAATTCAACAAGAAGAAGAAGAAGAGGAACAGGAGGACGAGCACGAAGAGAGGCAGTTTTTGCCTGAGCAGCCCAGGACGTCTCACCGGAAAGAAAACTTCATTTGGCAATTTTTTAAAATTCCCAAAGGTCAGAAAAAAGTAAATGCAAGATACGTAACTTGCCTTATATGTCAAGATAGACTGTCCAGAGGGACCGACAAAAAATACAGTTTCGGAAACTACACAATGCATCGCCATATGACTAAGTGGCATCCTAACAACTACAGTGCTGCACAGTTTCGGAACGACCTAGATAATCTCCCTATTATGGCCAGAAGATCTGTTGTACCGGAAGTAACGGGACCAGAGGGCAGGGAGATGGTGCCAAATATACAAATGAGATTTGGTGATGTAAAACACATCTGCGCATTTTGCGATGGATTCATTTCCTACGGAGAAAAAAGCATCACTCTGATCAACAGAGCTATTGACTATCATATGCAAGTTTGTCCGAAACGCCCAAAATAATAAATACTTCTTTTTTTTGTTTTGTTGCTCCTGTTGAGCCCTTTACAATGAATCGTTTTCATTGCCCCCTCCAAGAAAAACCCAAAAAAATATAAAACTGTTCCGAAAAATTCAAAAACAGTAAAAAAATGTTCAGAAAAATAAAAAAAAAAGTTCTTTTCAGAACTACCTCCCCGTTATTAAAAAATTGGTACAATATTTGGAACTGTGCCAACCTCTATTTCTCTTAGTTCGCTTCCCAGTTCGCTCGCGGGTACGCGAACCGGAAGCGACCCAAAAACAGTAAGTATAAGGGAAGGAAACAGACACTTATGTTAAAAGAAAGACAGCTATAAGGGAGTAAACTAGAGATACCATTACCCGTAATCCACTGCTGATGATGTCACATATTACATCATTCATGACATGCTCAGTGACATCATCAGCAGAGGATTGCGGGTTTTTTGGCAACATGCCTTATCCACGGTTTAATAACGCTGCCTTTTGCTTTATATAAGTTTTCAAATTGTATGAAATATATACCAATAGGTCGTTATGAACCTTTAGGTAGTGCTTTTCTTCATGAGGTCTGGTCGCTTCCATACACATACAGATGTTTCAAAGATGATCAAGAAGTTTATCTGAATGGAGAGGAATGCACTGAGACGCCAGATCATTCACTAATGTGTAGGCACATACATTTACACGGTTCATGCAACAAACACCGACCAAATATGGCTTGCGTGTTGCAAGGCACGCCAGTTCCTGCTATCATCCCCACGTTCAAGTTGTTGAAAATGGTAGTTATTTGATGCTCAATAATGAAGATTGTTCTGAGTTAATTAAAAGTATTCCTTTTATCGTAACAGTAAGTGAACGGGTTATTTGCTGCAGAAATGTTCTATTTCCTCCCACACATGAACATAGGGAGTTTTCAATCTGGCCACAAATACCAACCTTGAGACACGTTTCAACGGCATGGCAAGAATAAGAGCTCTTTTGTCTCAGAGAGAGGTGGCCTTGAGTTCGGCCCGTGAAAGTTTCGTACTTCACATAGCGAACACCCATACAGAGGTGCAAAACCTTTTTCAATTAACATTTGCCTTTCAATTTCAGCAACATGTTTCCGACTATCTTTAACGCATCCTCCACAAAGTCCCTGGTGCACTTTTTTAAAGTTGTTACCAGTGGTCTCGTCACTTCATTTGAGAAAATCTTTGGAGTCATCCCTGCTTCCTTTCATTGTATTTTCTGCACTCTGGTTCGTAGATTGGCATTTTTACTTGCATTACCAGCGGACGCTCTTGTGCTTTTTTACATTTTTAAATATGGATGTCCCTCCTATGCAACCTCCGACCCTGCAGCTGCTGACACTGTTCCGCAATCGCATGCTATAATATTATGGCACAATGCCGTTGGCGATATTAAGCACGGCATATGGATTATCTTTTCGGTTCTCCTACTTCACCTGTGTCCAGCCTGTATTTCACTGCCTGACCTGTGATTTCGATTGGGCCATTGATTTGTGTCTCTGCGGACCGGTTTCTCCTGACGTCGACTTTAATCAGCTGATGACTCCTATCATTACTCACGAGTTGGTTTGTCCTGGCGAAAGGATTATGGCTGTGGCATTGATGCATGGACTACTTGGTCCCTGGAATTTACTGGCGGCAGCACAGTCTTTCTTGGAACAGAGCTTTCTTGAAAACCCACCGAGCTGTCCTCTGATGGTGATAGAGGATCCGGTGCTGGGAGAGCACGTATGTTCTTTTCCGCTTTTAAATTGGATGGCTGAACTGTTTTCGGATGAAGACGGTGACTTCCTATTGGAGGCTGTTGCAGCTTATTTTGCATACACAGTTATGTCATAGACCTTTTTCATGTTTGATATGCTGAGTACTAGCATTTCATTGACAATTCATTGACTTATTTGTCAAGTTTTTATTATTTACCTTGCCTATTGGCTTAAGACTCGATAAAGTACTTGGCTGTTTTATTTTTCTTTAGCATTAAATTTTCCTAGTTTTTAATGCTTTACCTTGCGGACCGTCCACATATAAACTTGCAATCTGCTCTCATGAGATGGCACTTCTATTATCTTATTCAGTTAGTTTCCGGATCATGAGGAGGTGTCATCTAGGTCCTGGATATCTTTACACCGTGTTAAGTTAGCATGGGCTCATTACCGGTTTAAACGCCATTTTTCCTTTTTTGCAACTTCTGCACACGACACTTAGTTGTTGCTTTAGCTTTCCACCTAGTAGTTCATCGTGGTTTACATGAGAATAATATGTTATTGGTCTACTATCTGCTTTACTTGTTAAACTATATCTGTACAGCGAGTGCTAAAGTTTCAAGAACAACACGATACAGAATTGTTATGAGGTCTGATCTCCACGACTTCATACTCATAACATAAGTGCAACTTCTGCCAATTCTGGGCATGAGGCGGGTTTTATATTGCTTTGCCGAACACACATACACAACAGTTGATGCGGTTCACATGAAGAGAGAGCTGGTGTATGCTGATGTGATTCCTTCAAATCTAAGACACTAAAGTATGGGCACGCCCTAAACCAACACAAAGAGACCTTCTTAGCAAATAATATAATATGTGTATTAGGGAGGGTGAGATATAAGCAGCCGCGGGCCGTGGAGGGAGTTACGGTGAGGCAGGGAGGCGGGGAGGGGGAGAAGCAGGGTGGAGCCCTCTCTACCTTGCCCCTCCCCCTCCCCGCCTCCCTGCCCCACCGTAACTCCCTCCACGGCCCGCGGCTGCTTATAAGTGTTGCTAACTCTTATTCATTTACAGCATGTTAACATACTGTCACCATTCGCTTTTTATGTACTAGTAACTATGCTGGTAATTTTGCTACTGATAATATGTGTACTTGTATTCTCCACCCTGCTTCTCCCCCTCCCCGCCTCCCTGCCTCAACGTAACTCCCTCCACGGCCCGCGGCTGCTTATAAGTGTTGCTAACTCTTATTCATTTACAGCATGTTAACATACTATCACCATTCACTTTTTATGTACTAGTAACTATCCTGGTAATTTTGCTACTGATAATACGTGTACTTTTATTATCTAAGGTACTACGCCTGAGAAGACGGCATTAGTAAATAAACATTTCAAATACACATCTGTTCTTCTTAACTCCATGTTCTGGTTTCTAAGAAATCTATAACGACCGACTGTTCATGAGTTCCACGTATCCTGAGGTACTATAAGTTCATATTCTGGATTGTCTAAACATTGAGAGTTTGTTATATCCAATGTGACACTGTACCTAGCTTGCTAAGGAGTTTTTGATTACTAACGTGAGTTTTGGGACACCCTAATTCGCCGAGGTTCCAATCCTCTGTCCACAGTTCTGTGTGAGAACAGAAACCCTGCGACAGGGGCACCCCCGACCCTTGCTGGAGCTTCATCACACTTGCGATACAACTCCAGCAATGCGCCACCTTTACGGCACAGATACATCACGCATCTGTGCTGTTTTTGCCCCATGATGCGCCGCATTGTAAATGCAGCACACCATAGGTGACGGAACAGCGGCACAGAATGACTAACACATCCCTGGTGATGCGCCAGTCATCATAAATGTATCCCTATGCTTCTTATCTTGTTAGAGATGAACCGCCATATGTATCATCAAAGTTTTTTGCATTTCCTAAATAGCGAACTTTAAGGAATAAATAGCGATTCTTTACCATTCCTAGTTTGCGATGAGCTATTTGCTAATTAGCCGAATGTAGCCCAATGAAGCCCAATGTAGCCCAAAGATGGCCGCCAGACACACAAAAAAACAAATGTAGCCCAAATATCAGCCAGATGTAGCCCAACTATAGCCCAGTGACAGAATGACCAATCAGCTTGAAGCGGAGCGCTGTTACAGATATATATCTTTTTTTGAACGTTAATTTCTCAAAATCCACTGGAGCACATATATTGAGACCTAGCAAAGGCACATCGGGCTACCAGTCCCTAATATTTTGCCAAGTTTCGTGCAAATCCATTCAGCCGTTCAATTATTATTATTATTTTTTTTTTTTGCCCCGCGGGGCCCTTTTAAAACCTCCACATCAAACCTAGGGGGTCAGCGAGGATCTACTATGCCCCCCTATAGTTATTTCCCCCTTTGTTTTGACCTCCTCTTGTCTCTCGATCCTACCGAGAGACAAGATGGCGGCCGCTACGGACTGTTTGGAATGTTGACAGACGCCGGAGAACCAATCAGCTTCGCTTCACAAAGCTCCGTTGCGCGAAAAGTCCGCGAACCAGTGCGCTGCCCAGTCCGCGCTTACAGATATATATCTTTTTTTAAACGTTAATTTCTCAAAATCCACTGGAGCACATATATTGAGACCTACAAAAGGCACATCGGGCTACCAGTCCCTACAATTTTGCCAAGTTTCGTGCAAATCCATTCAGCCGTTCGGGCTAAAAGTGAGGCCAACCGCCCTATGGAAAACTCAATGTTAAAAACACGTTTTGGGACCCCCCTTTTTTCTCGGCCCCCACTGGACGAACCCCCCCCAAATTTTCAAGGGCTGCTCAGAAACAAAATGTGCCATTTTCCTGAAAATTTCAGCCAATTCCGTCCACAAACGCCAAAGTTATTAGACATAGAATTTTCAAAAAACCCATAGAGAAAAAATCCTAACTATATATACCTACTGGCGACCGCCAGTAGGTAATATATATATATATATATATATATATATTTATATATATATGACGATATCTCCGAATCCCCTCTGCAATGCCCAGCCGGAACACAGCCAAAGGAACGAAATACAGACTCCAATTTTCGTGGATTAGCAGGTCTTTATTTTACAAATGTTGCCAGACGCGTTTCGAATACCTCCGTATTCTTTCTCAATTTGACAAACAGATGGTCCGCTTTTTATTTTTATACATTTTTGGTGTGATGCTTTCACCTCATCTAAGTGCTAAAAATAGAAGAGATACTATATACATGTGCATGCTGGGTTTTGTAGTTTTTAAACCAAATACCCAAATCAATTACATTTCATATTAAAATCAAAACAACATAACAGCATGAATGCCAATTCATTGATGATAAATAAAACATAGTGCACAGACGTATTTGATATATCAGCACAGAGCATGTCGTAATTTGCATTTATGGTCACTTATACGTATAATTCCATTACTTTTCATGAATGTACCCATGACATACGAAAATATATATATATCCTTCACTTTTCATTTAAAAAAAAAATATATATATATAAATAAATATGCATATTATATACAATATAAAAATAGAAATATATTATAAAAATATTGGTACTTCAAAAATGGCTATACATAAATATCGGAATGAATTCCAAAATTATAAGGACCTGACCTCATCAATCTTGAACTAGGCAAGATAAAGAGTTGTGCAAAATGGAGCTCATGTGCAAAATACAAATTGAGTGCAAACGATGTATTATAGCAGCATAAAAGTATTTCTTCAGTTAAAGTGCAAATGGTAACAGTGATATTTTCCCATTCCATAATAGTAGTGTTCTCTTTTTTAGGAAAAAAAAGACTTGATATTCACAAGATTCGTGTAATTTTTTAAAAATTATAAGCTAAAAATAATTTATACTTATAATGTGAAAGACTAAAACCAAAATTGAAAAAAATGGAAAAGGTACTAGGGCCGCAGTAAGGTTATTTGGACTTCAATTTAGAAAACAAAAAGTTTGAAAATACTTTGACGGGGACATCCTAACCAAATTAATGAGTTCTTAAAGGAAATAGTGTAGGTCCTCTGTATTATTTAAACCATTGGGCTGTCTACTGTCTAGTTCTACAATGAATTTGGATTCCAGCTGTCTAAGGCATTTTTCTCTATTTCCACCGCACGGATTCTCATTTACTGCTCCGATGACAAAATATTTTAAGTCTGCTAAGTTGTTTTGGTGGACTGCCTTAAAGTGTCTTGCAACAGGATACGTGCCATCGTTATTCACGATAGCACGCAGATGTTGCAAAATTCTGACGTGTACTTGCTGCTTGGTACTACCCACATATCTGAGCCCGCAAGTACACGTCAGAATATAAACTGCATATTCAGTCTTGCAGTCATAGCATCCCTGAATTTTAAATTCCCTCGGGCTGAATGGTGTCGTGTATTTTTTGGTGGTTATACCAAATTTACACGCCCGACAGGATGAGCATTTAAAAAAACCTTGTTTATCTTGTAACCAAAGAGTGCTCTTCTTTTTGGTACTAAGGTCTGGGATGCTTTTAGCTATTTAATTTCTCATCGAAATGCCTCTCCGAAAGGTTATTGTGGGTTTTTGAGGCAATTCTGGTGTCATGACTGCATCTGTCTGCACTATCGCCCAGTTTTGATTAATTATTGAGCGAATTTGACGATGCTGGTTATTGTAGGTTAATATCAGCCTGGGTGTATTGGGGGTATCCTCATTTTCCTGCAAGGCATTTTCTTCTGTATTTGATAGTAATGATTCCCTAGATCTACTATTGGCTTTGTCCAAAGCCCTTTGTAGAATTTTAGCCGTGTAGCCTCTCCTACGGAATCTCTCCACAGCCTCTTGCATACATATAGTCTGTTGTTTCTCATCACTACATATGCGTTTTATTCTAAGAAGCTCACCATAGGGAATACTGTCAATTAAATGTCTAGGGTGGGCACTAGAGGCATGTAACGTCGAGTTACCCGCTGTAGGTTTTCTATGTAATGTTGTTTGTAACTCACCATTTTTCACATATACCTTTGTGTCCAGAAATTCGACCTCATTACAACTCATGTTTGAAGTGAAATTCAGATTCATTTTGTTCACATTGATATCCTGTAAAAAAGCGTTTGCACTTTCATTGTCCCCTCTCCACAACAAAAAGACATCGTCTATAAAACGTAACCAAATTATTATATTGTTACCATATTTTGACGACAATTCTTTCCTCAGTGTCTGCTCCTCCCACCAGCCAACCACTAAACAGGCATAACTGGGGGAGAAGCAAGACTCCATCGCTACGCCCCTACATTGTCTGTATATTTTTTTAGAAAACGCAAAATAGTTGTTGTTTAGGCACCAGTCAATGCTTCTCATAATTACTTTGTTGTGTTTGTAATATTCGATTGGTCTTGTGGACAAGAAATGTTTAATAGCATCTAGTCCCACTTGATGATCTATACAAGTATATAGGGATTCAATGTCTAATGTTAACATTCTCATACCGTCTTCCCATTTGATGTTGCTGATTTTTGTTAGAAAGTCACCGGTGTCCTTGACATATGATGGCAAATCCTTGACCAAATCTTGTAAGAAGAAATCAATGTACTGTGATAGGTGCTCACTTGCACTTTCAATCGCCGATATATATATATACACGATCTCAATTTCCATTCCATTAAATCTTCAAGGCCCAGATGTAGGTAAAATAGATTTACCGATTTTAAATTACCGAATCATACCGATTCGGTAATTAAAAATCGGTAAATCTATGGGGTGGATATGTAGGAACATCCAGATGTTCCTTTTACCGATTCGGTAAAAATCCGTAATGCCCTTTCATTCCTATGGGCTATGAAGCCCATAGGAATGAATGGGCATTACCGATTCGGTATTTACCGAATCGGTAAATACAGATTCACACAAGGGTGCAGGGGGTGTCACTTTGACACCCTCTGGCACCCCCAAAAGAGGCTCGGGTGCCATGTGGCAGGCATACCTGCCCTCAGGACAGGTCTGCCTGTCATATGGCACAGGTGTGCATGCACATATGTGCATGCACACCGGAATCGGTATTTTACCATCAAATGTATTTGATGGTAAAATACCGAATCGGTAAGGGTTGTGGGACTCAGAAGAGTCCCACCTACATATCGAAATCACCGATTAGGTATAAATACCGAATCGGTATTTTACAGATTCGGTAAATTTACCGATCGGTAAATTTACCGAATCTGTAAAATAATGTGTCCCTACATACCGATTACTGAATACCGGTCGGAAACGGCCGAAAATACCGATTTTCGGCCGTTACCGACCGACCTACATCGGGCCCCAAGTCTTTTATCAGATGCTAGTGCAAACATTTTATTTTGAGGTGGAGGTTAGATCCTAGGCAACTGTAGTTGAGGTTCACAACAAACATTGTGCAATTCCTGAACTGTTTTAAGATTTAAGATTTAAGATTTGCCTGCATCAGCACAAACTTAATTTGTCCACAGGACCTTCTGCACTCTCCAGGCACATGAAAGACATTTGATGAAGGTAGGCAGGAGAAATAGCTGGTTCTAAGTGGCTCAAGGATCTTATTCCAGGCAGGTAACCCCTTCATCCTATCCAGGATCCTCTGCATCCCACTGACCCTTTGAAGAGAATTTCCGCTGACCGTACCTGGCCCTTGGGGACCCAGCTCAGTCGTTGACCTGAGACTTCAAACTTCTCATTTCTGCTATTCTACAGTGTTGGGCACTCCTTCTCTCTGAACTCTTCTAACTTCTGCTTTTTGCTTTCTTTTCATTTTTGGATTAGTTTCTCTTGCACGCTCTTCACTCTCACCTTTGCTCTGCTCTTGCAACTTTTTATTTCTCTGTGCTTGTTAATTTTCTCTCTCACTCAGCACACTCACTTTTGCTCTGCTCTTTGCCCATTTTGTTTCTCTCTTTCAGTTTTTTCCTTCATTAATCCTTGCTTTTCCCTCTTTTGCACTTCTTCTCCCCCTTTTCCCTCATTTCTGCCTCATGCAATATGTCTTTCCCTTTCCTGCCTTCTGCTCCTACTTTGTGCCATTTTCCCGCAGACTCTAGTCCCTCCACAGGAACTCCTCCACCATAAAGCTTCTACTTAATTGAGAATGCATTGGGGAAGCATCACTGGTGCACCAAAGGCAACCCTGTCTGTGCCCATCTGTGCCCCACCCGTGCCCAGCATGACACAGCCTCATGTTCTCCTCCCAACCACTGCACCTCTAGATGTTACTCTGCAACAGCTATCTGCATCTTGAACTCATTGTGCTTCTCCCAGCACTACTGCCAGGCCTCCCCAGCCAGCACCAAAGATTTGTTCTCATGTGCCACCTGCCACTCCTACTACGTGATGGAAGGTTGTTTGTTGGTAGGTGCATTAAGGTACATATAGCTAGTAACAACACAACAATCACAAAGATGGTCCAGTAAAGTCTCAATAAATTAGTGTTTGGTAGCTTGGTTCACGAACAGTCAGGCTTAACTTAGGAGACAGGTGTGTAAAAATGAAATAATACCAGCAACAGCAAATAAGTAAGCCACAATACACAATAAAAACACCAATTGTTTTAAAATAGGATATATTCCTATGATTAAAATGACACTGCGACATCTGGTCATGCTTGACTGGGACAAAGTCAAAGTTTCAGGCTGACCTTGACCAAGCAGGGGTCGGATACAATGAGTGGAAGTGCTCATTCAAGTTTTTACCTTCTGACCTAGTTATTTTTTTGGAGCTTTTTCTCTGGAGGTAGAGTGAAGTTCCTCTTCAGGCCAAATTGCAGTTTGATGATGACAGCTTGCGTCTGTGCAATGCCTCCGTGAGTCCTGGAGGTCTTGGATCTCATCGTCAATGGCAGCGAGCTCTAGAACTTTCTGCTGGGCAAATCTGGATATCGGGCCAAGTCGCCATTCAACATCCCCTGCTTGATTCTCGATGATGGGTCGGTCAACTTATGAAGAGTTTTACCCAAAATACACCAAATGATTCCAAACTGCTGGATCTTCTTCCAGAAAGTCCTTTCAGGGTCTTGAAGTGTCCACAACACCATCCAAGGTTCCAGAAACTCTGGGGTGATTCTTGGAGTGTTGTGACTACAATTCCCAAAATGCACCTTGACAAATCATGAATGTTTACTGAAAGCTGGTCAGCTGGCTTTTCTTAGGGGAGCTGATGCAGGTGACTTCTTGAAGCTCCTTTTGTACCTGTTGCTTTTAGGGATTCCACTCCTCAGTCTTTTAAATCAAGGCAAAGTCCTCTTTTGTGAATCCCAGAGTATGCAGCAGGCCCAGTTCTTTTTAGCACAGTCTTTCTAGGTGAAGATCAGGGGTTCAGCAGGACAGTCCTTCTTCTTTTTTCCAGGCAGTGATCTGAGTTGCTGGGCAGCTCTCCCATATTTATTCAGGTTTTTGGGTTGTTGAGAAGGGGTGTACCCCTGACCAATAGGGTGCAGGTTCCTACCCTCTGTGATGACCACTTCCCCTGAAGTGAGGCATTTTCTTGTCCCAGAAAACACTTTTCAACAAAAATAAAAATGGAGAAAGTCTTAGCTTCAGGTCTGGCAAAAACCACCCACATGTGTAGCCAACTTTCCCCTACACTCCCTTTCCAGCCCTTCTACTAATTCAATTACAGAAGCTCCCATCTGACTGGAGGTGCAGGATGTGTGAGTGGGCCTGGTGCCTTTTCTCACTGCATTTCTCCATTTGAAGAGCAGTTTGACTTCCAAGTCCCCTTCCTGTTCTGGCATCTGCAGGCCACAGATCTCTTCCCACCAGATTTCTCCTTTGTCACAGAATAGGCCACTTCACACCTCATTAAGGCAGCTTGCCTCAGCCTGTCAAAGACTGGCCAATCAGAAGAAGCTGCTACAGGGCTGATTCGAGGTAACTTTTGGAAAGGAATTCCAAAACTAATGTCTTCAATAGTCCTAATAAATCCAACATTTGCAAGTTGCTGAATTCGTTGCAACTATTATTTTCATACTTTGAAGGATTATTTTAGCTCACTCCTGTCAAAGCATAAACTGTATTGATGTTAAATAAAGCCTTCCTATGTTAGCCTATTGGTCTAATGCACTACCATGGGGAAACACGGCATTGACAGTTTTTCACTCACATGGCATATACAAAATCTTTTAAAATGTTTCTTTTTATTTTAACATGGCACCCTACCCCTGGAGCACCTAAGGCAGACCTTAGGGGTGACTTATATGTAAACATATGGTAGTTTAATAATTTGGAAGTACCTCCACAGTCAAATTTGTAGATAGTTTTACTTTAAAAGCAGTCTGCAAGTCAAAGCTGGCAGACTCTCTATTAAAAAGATGGACGACACCACAGCAGTGCACACTTATGTACATTAAACATACATGCCCTTCCATATACTGGGAACTTATATGTAGGTGCTTAGTACCAATTAAAAATAAACCTAATTAACCATATACTTCTTAAACAGGGCTCTGGCCCTGGACCTGTTTAGTAGAGCCCAGGGCAAAATCAGAATCTGTAACCACCAATTTTAGTCAGAAAAAACGGGGGTGATCAGGTTTAAAATGATGGCTTTCTCACACTACCCACCCCAACCACTCCGCCCTACAGCCACCTCTCCCTCACCTTGTCACACAAGACCGCGCACCACCCTTAAACACAGACCAAACTCCTCCTTGCCCTGCCTCCTCCTCAACACCTGTTCACCCGCCAGACACTCCGTCGAAGTCTGGGACCTTCTGAATTGCATCTCAATAGACCAGCTCTTCCTGACTGAAACATGACTCACTCTGTCATCGGTCTCTGACATTCCCAGAATGATCTCCCCCTTAATCCTCCCCACAAGACCTCGAGCCAACTTTGGCATAAGCATTGCAGAGTTCATCACCCCTCTGGAGCACACTTGGCCTCGTCCTGCGAGTGGAGTGCGCCACTCTTGCCACCAGATCATCTGTCCCCGTTCTTGGTACTTCATATCTCTACCCACTGAAGAGTGAGTAGTGAGAGGGATAAAAGAGGGACTTTTTGAGTTTTTGGTCATGCATCTCTTGATTTGTTTACGGCACAGACCGTAATCTGCCTGTGAGCACCTGTCACAGGCCAGTGATAGTGAACAAATAATCATTCTAAATGAACAGGCACATTTTGCTAATGGTGTGGATGGCAGGTCTCTGGGGGCACATGCCAAGGCATCTGGTGGGTACAAACACTCGTCTTCGGTTGACAATGGCCTTATGCAACCCTGAGGTCAGAAGTCAAATTTGGCGGTTGAGTGCAAATATGTGGATGCTGGTGGCAAGACACTCATTGCAGAGAAAACAACAACAAAAATGAACAGTATGGAAGCAGATGCCCTGAAAGGCTACTTATTTACATGCAGTAGGAGGGGTTTACAGCTGGTATCTTTTGTGGATACACAGGCCTAGATATGACATGGCTCATTTGAAAATTAGACGACACATTATATGCTCCGCTGGTAAGTCTCTGAGGTGCATTCATTGCTAACCGTCTATTTCATTAGAGATTTCTTTGTTTTTGAACCTGCTGGATGTTCGACCTCAACTAGTATCTAAAGCTCTATGAACATGCCTTAGTCTTATAAAGTGGTGTTTCTGTCTCCCCCCGTATGACCTCTGGAAACTTGAGTTTGGCCTCACCTTTGACAGGCCACTAAGCTGTCACTGATTTGTGAAATATGAATAACTGATAGGCTGTTTGCTGACTCTCGGTGTGCAGGGGCACTCCTGTTCGGTCAAGTGTGTACTTGTTATGAGGCTGGTGAGTACGCAACTTTCTGTTCACTACGTGAAGAGATTATGTGTGTGTTTTGCCAGATGTGACATCCTGACAAGTGGTGTTTTGCCGACCACGCTGAAGGCATGTCCAGGTACTGGCTGGGCATTGATTTTACCCAAAATATATTCATTTTTGATTGCTAGCAACTTTTGGACTCACATGAGTATGAATAAGTCTGACAAATTTGACAAGGTAACTCCAATGTATGGAAACTGAATTGTAGTGCCATCTTTGAAAATAAACTTGAAAGTGTAAAGATGTATAACTTTACCCAGGCACTGTACAATTAGAAAATGCTGATGATTTGTTCCTGTGGCATCTGTCTTTATGCCCTCAATATGAATATCATCACAATGACAAAATAGGTCAATCATCTTGCCTCTTTAATTTTAAAGGGACAGGAATCAGCTTGCAACTCAGAGGCACTTTAAAAACGCGTTCTACTTATCTTTCAGTGATTGGGCTTCCTTTCATCAAAAGTATGGAGGGTTTGGTTTCTTTGTAAAGCTGGCTGCATTGTTTCTACCTTTATAAACAAAGGAAGATAAAACTTTTTGTGCTTTTGAATGTACTTATTTAAATAACACACATATAAAAGTATTCTAAAAGCAGTGCAAATAAGAGATGCTGCAATTACTCAAAGGAACCTATTTTATACAGCTTGGAAAATAAGATCCTAGGTTGGCCTATGGGGGTTTGCATTCTTGATATGCAAGGTTGCATATAACCCTCTGAGATACTGTTCAAGATTGTGCGTATTTTGTATAATGAATTGATACACTTATTCCCAGGTATAGAGTAATAGATGGTATGGCCCTTTATGGAAATTACTTCCTTTAATGTATTCTGATATAGGCTTTTTTGGTTTCATGAAAGTTGCTCGTGTTATTTTTTTAACATTTCAGTAATTGCGGCTGCAGAGTAAAGTTACATGCAAATGCCTTCATTGGTGCATAATGTTTAAATCTCTTGGCTAAGTAATACATCCCATTCTGTATACCTTTAGACTTTTTGCTTAAGCGTACAATTATAGAGATGAGCAGTCATCGATAATAACGTAGATGCTCCCTCTAGAAGTATACATTATGCAAAAATATGTACTGTAATTTGTACAACTGGAATTGGTCATGAATAATAAATACATACTGTTCAGTGAGCTAGTCATAAGAGCATACATTTCATTAAGCTAGGCATGAGATCCTGCACTTCATTAAGCATCGTTTACACAACGTATATATATGTGTATGTATATATATATATATATATATATATATATATATATATATATATATATATATATATATATATATATAGATTGTAGCTTTGATCGTACATATATATCATATATATATGTATATACAGTAGCAGCTCGAACTGGTAAGAGCGGTGAGGTGGGGGTGGGGTGGGGTGGGGGGGTTGAAGTCGACAGACGGCAGGATAATTAATATTAAATAAATAAAACCACTTACTTTGTGCTTGCCGCATCGCCAACGCGGTGCTGCGCCAAGCGCAAAGTAACTGTTATTTTTTTTTCTATTCATTTAATATTACTTGTCCATGGGCTGCCGACTTCCAACACCAAGTGTCCCTAACCTGCCACACTGCTCCCCCGCCCTTACCTGTGCGAGCCGCTACTATATATATACATATATATATTTTTTTAACTCGTCTCTAGCTTCTTGTATCCAGAAAAGATGATGCAAACCCAAAATTAAGTGCTTTCAATTCTTTATTCTGTACCCTGCACCGCCACCATTATGCATTTCAGCCCTCGCGGGGCCTTGCTCACATGTATATATATATCAGTAGCGGTCGGTGGTGGGAGTGCTGCCGGGCGGTGTCGTGGGGAGGGGGAGGGCAAGGTGGGGTGTAATAAACCATGGAATACGGACAAATACAGGTAAGTAAACATAAAAATAAATTAAAAGAATTTCGTTGCACGCACTGCATTGCATTTGGCGATGCAGTGCGCGCAACAAAATTCGTTTTATTTATTTTATGTTTACTTACCTGTATTTGTCCGTATTCCGTAGTATACTACCTCCGACCCTGATCATCTCCCTCCCCACGTCACTGCCCAGCAGCGCTCCCACCACCGACCGCTAGTGATATATATATATATATTTTCACTGAAAAAACCAGAGGTTTCACACATGTTATAGTTAGCTGGACATTTCACTCACACAAAACCATTGAAATTCCCCCGTTATAGTTAGTTCAGCTAACTATAACTGGCGCGCCCACAATGCACTGCTGATGACATCACATATTACATCACTCATGACATGGTCAGTGACATCACTCATGACATCACTGATGACATCTCAAATGACATCACTGAGGACATCACTGATGACATCATCCAGTAAATGTGTCTCTTTCTGAAAAATAAATATTTTTTATATAGGTATATCTGAAGGTCCATAGAAGAATAAATGGGTAAATAAGTGTCTAAATTGATGTTTTTTTAAAAATTGATTGTATAACTGACTTAAGTGTATCTTAGTGAATACATGTATTAGCGAGTAATATTTAAATATTTAAATATCTGTATCAGTGTCTCACTTTGTGTACAAGTGGCTGTATGGGTTGGTGAGTAGCTACATGAGTGTGTATATGGATTATTAGTTGTTTTTTGAGTATAGATGCATGAATGATTGACTCACTGTTTGTATGTGTTCTGAAGACAGCATGTGTGCAGGACTGTATGGGTGGATGAGTGTGTGTATAGGTGTGTTAGTGAGTGAATGACTGTCTCAATACTGTCTTTATGACTAAATACATATGCTTTAAACTACTATATGTGAGTATTGGTGTATATAAGTGAGTATATATGAGGGTGAGAAATTGAAAGAGTTCCTGTATAACTAAGTATGTGTTTCTATAAGGGATTGTTTAAGAGAGTAAGTATGTGTACATTTCTGTACAAATAAGTGTAGTGGTGTGTGTATAGCTATATATGCAAGCAAATGGATGTTTGAAAGTTTATTTACATGTGTGAGTATGTTTGTCAGTAACTCTATGTATGAGTGTAGGTGTGGAACAGGATGTATAGGTGTAAGAATACATATGATGAGTGAGTACATGTATATAGGTGACTATATAGAACTGTAGGTGAATGAGTGGATGTGTATGTAGATTTTGGAATTACTGAATAGGTTGTTCTAACTAGTATTGTTATCTCCATTGTTTTGAAATTTTTATTTTTTATTTTCGAATGTGTGTAGTAAAGGTTATATTACGCTGAGAGGAGGTCTGCCACTCTTTCACAAGGTTGATGTCATCAGTGATGTCACCGGTGATGTCATTTGAGATGTCATCAGTGATGTCACGAATGATTTC
The DNA here is from genome assembly GCF_964261635.1 of Lissotriton helveticus. NCBI lineage: Eukaryota > Metazoa > Chordata > Amphibia > Caudata > Salamandridae > Lissotriton > Lissotriton helveticus. Next base: position 1,718,959,826 of record NC_136059.1, read on the forward strand.
ACTGACCATGTCATGAGTGATGTAATATGTGACGTCATCAGCAGTGCATTGAAGGTGCGCGAGTTATAGTTAGCTGAACTAGCTATAACGGGGGAATTTCAATGGTTTTGTATGAGTGAAATGTCCAGCTAACCATAACATGTGTGAAACCTATGGTTTTTTCAGTGAATTTCTAATTTTTTTTAAATGCTAATTACTGACTATAACGAGGCTGAAACCTATGTTTTTTTCAGTGAATTTGTAAGCTTGGATTTGGATGCTATGGCATGTCCCTGGAGTCCATGTAAATTCCATTGAAATGAATGGGTACTTCATGACGAGTTACCCTTGTCATTAGCATCCAAGTGGTTAAATGCTAATTCCTAACTATAACCTGGCTGAAACCTATGGTTTTTTCAGTGAATTTCAAAGGTATTTTAAATGATAATTTTTAAATGTATTAATTATTAAATTTCTTTCCTTTTATACTAATTTCTTACATTTTTATTATACATATTTATATTTATTTTATTTTATAAATTATATTTCATATTCTTAATGTAAAATAATAACAAAACGAAATTCTTTTTCTTTTAATTAATAAAAAAAATTCAGTATCTTAAAATTAAATTCTAAATAATGAATATTTTTTGGGGTAATCGTACTGTACGCGTATGGTAAGTCGCTCAATACGTTGTACTGTAAATCATCCTCTGCGCGTATCAGTGCATACGTTATGCATACGCTTTGACGTTGCACGTAGCATCTACGCTTTCGCGTGACGTCATGTACAGGCGCTCCGTAAGCGTACGCCGTGAATGTTTCTAATTGTTCAAAAAAATATATTTATGTATTATTGTACATATTGATAGGATAGGATAATAATGAAATGAGTTTTTTTTACTTTTAATAAGCGTATATTACTTTTAAAAGCAATTACGCAAATCGCGACGGTACGTTGTACGTACTCGCACCGTAAGCGCACCGTAAGAGTACGCAAGCCATGTAACTTTAAAAGAAGATTTTTGATTGGTTCATAATACTTCCTATTCCAACTGTTGAAAGACCCCTCCCATTTTAATCATTCTTCTTTGATTTTCTCAGGAGAAGGATATCTTCTGTGCAGCTACAGTCAGAAAGAACCTGTACCATGTCTCAATTCTTGGAATCATCTTCTGAGCACTCTTCAGAGGAAGGATTTGTTCCTGAGCAGCCTCCACCAAAAAGAAAAGAGGCTGTTATTTGGAAATTGTTCACCTTCCCTGAAGGTGAAAAAAAGTGAATGCCCCTAAGGTCACATGCAAAGTATGTGATACTACTTTGTCCAGGGCTGACCCCCGGAAGAAATATTCATTTGAGACTGCGAACATGGTGCGCCATGTTAGGAATTTACATCCCAATAATTGGGCTAGAGCAGTAACCCGAGGATTGGAGGAGCAGGGCTCTGCTATTCCAAGCACATCAAGTGCACCACCACCACCACCACTGAGCACTATGATTCCCAACATCCAACCTGAATTTTGAGACCTTACAATTGGTTGTAATTTTTGCAACAAACTTTTAGCCTATGGAGAACAATCCATAGAACTGATTCTTCGCAAGAAGAGAAACCACAACTGTTCTTGCTAATTATTATTTTTTTTTTACTTTTTTGTTCCTGGTCCACAGTTTTTTTGGTTTAAAAAGTTCCTTTTTTCTGGTTTAAAAAAAAGAAAGAAAAAAATGTGATAAAAAATAGAAAAAAATGCAAAATAAAAAGACAAAAAAACCAGTTCTTTTCAGAACTACCTCCACTGCTCAAAAAAAGAACTATATTTCTATGTTAGTGTGTAAAAGTTTGTCAGAATTAATGTGTAGTTCATAAATGAATACATTAGTTGTGTATGGTGAATGTAAAAGTGCATAACTATAAGGAAGTGCTACAGCATAAGGTGTTTACCTATAGTATACTGTAGTACCTCCGAAGCACTTGAATGTAACATATGCATATAAATATGTTACAAGTCTATGCTTCAATTTGCACTGCTGGTAAAACTGCCTAGGGGCGGATTTACAACCCCCTTGTGCCTCTTTTTCACAGCTATTGCGACGCAGCGGTGGTGCAAAAGATGTGCCATACTGTGTAGTATTTACAATGAGATGCATATGCAACACATTGTAAAGCCCTGCACCAGAAGGAGGCTTTCCTGTGCAGGGGGAGGGTGTTCTGACACAGGAACACCTCCTAAAAGAGAGTAAGTGAAATCTATAAGACTTCATTCAGTCACTTTTGGTCTTATACTGCATCAAGACCCTGCACCTGCTTAAAGCAGGTGTAAGGATTGACACAGCATTATGAGCATAGGGCAAAAGAGCATTGCTGGAGCTACATTGTGCTTCCTACACAAGTCAAGCAATGTGCCATCTTCACAGCACAGATACATCACATATCTGTGCCATTTTTGCCCCATAGTGCACCATATTGTAAATACAGTGCATCCATAGTGGTGATGTCACAGTGCACATTAACTAGCATATCTTTGGGGATGTACCACTTATTGTACATCTACTGATTACTTTAATGTAGTGAACGCCTTACTACACAATGCTCAATGAGTCACTATAAAAGTATACCAAGAATGACAAAGTGTTTGGTGGAAGTGTAAGGATAGAGACTACGGAATTCAACATATAAAAGGCAAATATGCAGGTGCATAAAACAGTGTGTACATAGTCTATAAGGGTTTAAAGTACTCCCTGCCCTAAGGCCCACTTTGCACTATGAGTACTTGGCTTCTGACATAGCACCTCATTTATGAGATTTAGTCATAGGGAAGCACAGCAGGCCTTCCTGCTGCACTTCCCTACGTCAATTGAAAAAGAGAGGAATGTGCCGTATCTATAAGATGCGGCACATTCCTCTCCTTTTCCCCTGCACCGGCACACAATGGTGTATCTGCGCCAACGCAGGCACCTTTGCACAATAGTGCAAGGGTGCCTGTGTTGCGGGGATGATTATTTTTGTACAGCAAGGGAAACCGTTCTGTACAAAAATAATCACAAGAGACTTTTCCTTTTTCTATGTGTGCTGCAGAATGCAGCACACATAGAAAAAGGAGAAACAAATAGAAATAACACTATTTTTCCTTGTTGTGCCTTCCTCACGCCTCCCCTGGGAGGCATAAGCTTTTGCCACTGCCTCAGATTTACAATTTCTCGAAATCTGGTCAAAAAGCTATAGGGGTTGCTGGGAACGCTCCCTGCAACACCCATTGCATGCCCCTTTAACGCAGAACACTATGTTAAAGGAGCTGATATTTATCATGCAGCAGTACGTCAAAAGAATTGGCTTATTTGTGCCTGATAAATATCACGCAGACAGCTGTGCCACGGAACATCACAAAAAGTGACGTTCCGATGGCGCAAGTGGCCTCATGAAACAGTAGAGTGAGAGTGATTGTTGAAAGTCTAATTATACAGACTGGGGAATTCAATGTATAAAGGACTACTTTGTAGGTACATAGAAGACTGCATGCAAAGTATTTATAGGTTTAAAGCAGTCCATGGCATAAGGCAAAGCATTCCAAACTGTGTGTCCCAACACAGTACTGTGTCGCCTGCAAATGGTGGGTGTGTCGCAGGCACTTAGCACATAACTGCTGCTAATTAAGAGGGATTCCTTGACACTCAACTCTATGGTCTTTTAAACACCTGTGAAGTGCAGTAGTCCTGACAGCTCTCATCTCCAGGCTAGAGGAGGGGAAATGTCGCCTGCCTATCAGCTACAAAAAAAGCACAGTAAAAGCTTTAAGTGTAAATCAGGGATCTGGAATTCCTTTTGTGGAAATTCCTTTGGTGTCTCGAACTTGCAGAACAAATACTTAACCTTGACCTCGGCTGCCTGAAAACAGCAAAGCCAGGGAAGCCTCTTGCAGAGAAGCTGGATGTACAGTAGGCATACCGATTTAAACATGTGTGTGCATGCGTTCATAGTTTATCTTCACTTATGGTGCACGCCAGGGCTATTCTGCATAGAACCATTTGAGAGACGTTCCATGGGTGCTCTCTGACAATTCAAGGCACGTTCTCTCTGCTTGATCTCTCATTTATTGATGGTAGAATGTTCATGATTTGTTGTAAGCTAAAACTGTGGACAATTTAACAAGAGTAAACCCTATGGAAGAAGTGTGGATCAAGGCTTGGCTTTTCTTGTGTTAGTGGTGTCTACACAGCAGACATATGCTCCTGCAAAGGGCTCCAGTAAACCCCTTTTAGGGTAGAAACCAGCATGAAACTCAACTTCAGTTGGGTGTAAGGGAGGGTTTCTTGCTGGGGGAAAATTGCAATACGTGCTGGCTTCCCCCTCTGCGGCCTTGTACTGACAGAGAGAGAGGGAGACAAAGAGAGTGAGTGACATAGACGGAGAGAGAGTAAGAGAGAGGTAGAGAGCAAGCGAGAGGAACGTAGACAGAGAGAGAGAGTGAGAGAGACAGAAAGAGGCAGAGAAATAGGGAGGGAAGAGAGAGGGAGGGAGACAGAGATAGAGACAGAGAGAGGGACAGACAGATAGAGGCAGAGACAGGGACAGAGGAAGAGAGATACAGGCAGAGACAGACAGAGACAGAGAGACGGAGAGGGAAACAGAGGGAGTAAGACAGGGACAGACAGAGACGTTGATAGAGGGTGACAGACAGAGGGAGGGAGCAGACAGAGGGAGGGAGATAGACAGAGAGGGAAACCGTGCGAGACAAACAGAAAGGGAGCGTGAAGGAGACAGATGGAGCGAGTCTGCGATAGACAGAGGGAGGGAGGAGGGCAACAGAGGGATAGACACAGACAGAGGGAGACCATTTTCCCACTTTAATTTCAAAATGCTCTTCCGGTTCGGGCTCACACACTACACTATCTTACTATGTCACAAAATTATACATCTCCAAAAAGGGTTTCACCAACATGAAATGTTTAGAAAGCTGTGGCCAAAGGCATACTTTCCTCCATGAATATTTGGATACTGACTGGATAATTACAAGAGAGTGCCTGACTGAATTTAAAATAGGTTAATTTTTAGCAAAGTGCATAGATAAGAACATTCTGCTGAATAGCTCAATACAATACGGAATCAGCAATCACAGAGACTTTGCTGGAAGTCAAATGATATAGACCTGGAAATAAAAGCTATAAAAGACAAGTTTGCTGGTGCATAGAAGTGCATAAATAATCTATAGAGGTTTGAAGTACTCCATGTCCTAAGGCCCACTTTGCACCATCAGTACTAGGATACTACCTGAATGATTACAATTTTATGGCACGACACGGAGGCCATATTATGCATATCTCCTTTATTACCACAGCTCAGTAGCAACAATTGAAGAATACAGAACTTCAATGAACATTCTGAAAAAAAAAAGTTCCATAGAAACCATCTCTCATCCTTCTTTGTTGCTGCTGCTCAGAAAGATTAGTAGCTCTTCAATATCCTCTGACTTACTTTGCTAATTACCTCCTATATGTTTATTTGATAGTATATTTTCCTTATATTTTCCTTATATGGGAAACTACTACTGTGGGAACCTCTCCCTACGGGATCACTGAGGGACGTAATTATCGATTTATTGTATTTCTTATGTTTAAGCTAACTTTGAGCCCCCATGGTATACCTGTAATTTCATAGCGCTTCCCTCTTTTTGATGATCGGTTTCCTTACACCCTTCACAAGAAAATGCCGCTCTCCGGTTCTATTTCGGACCGGTTTCAATGTTTGTTGACTTTTAAATACATGCGCGTGCATTCGCGGTTAAACGCGCCTACCTCTGTAATTTTTTCCCTCTCAAACGCGCTCGGACTATGACATTTACCACTCACTTGTGTTGCACTTTATCATGCCACGCGTCCCGCATTTATTCCTAATTTTCCGGCCCCTCGATAACTTCACTCGGAAGGGGCCGGATTAGAGAAATTGACCTTGGCAACGGCCGACGCACGCGTTTTGCGTGCGTAGCGGCCATTTTAGGTGATTGAGCACTACGGATAGGATTTTGTTGAATGGCCATTTTAGGATGTTGGGCTAAATTACAGTCTCGATCGAGTGACAGTTTGCTCCTACACACACCCTCGGATTCCAAGGAATAGCAGCGTTTTTATTGCAGAGACTATCAACAGGGTTTAATAATCTAACACCTTTGAGATTTAATCTTTAAATCAATAAGTGGACATAATACTATTTTAACTCCACAACTAAGGGTAAGACCTTAACATGTCAGACCCTGTACCTAACATTGAGGGACAACTAGAAAAATTAGTTAATAAGGCCTTTGAGAAGGTCCTTGATTCCATTGACGAAAACATTAACAAGAGGCTTGACGCCTTGACATCTTCGCGCCCTTCTACTAGCGGTAATCAGTCAGGAGCAGTTAAGGCTCCCAAAAAACGGGCAATTGGAGGAAAAGAACACAAAGATTCTAAGAAACCTAAGACCACCTCAGCCCCTTCACGCCCTCGGGGTGGTGACAAGAATGGTGCCTCGGGCACCCCATATGGGCATGGAGCCCCCTATCAATATTGATACTGAAGACAGTTCAGACCCAGAGATAGACCTATCCTACCCGTCCGATTTTAACACTGATGAAGAAGATGCGCACACAAGGGGAACAGGGAGCTCAGATGGGCCATCAAAGGTCCTAGACAAAAATATGGGCCTTCTGGACCCTTTTGAAGATCTTATGTTTGACCCACTCTTGATTAAGCACCCTTTGTCCCCCGAGTGGACTCCTTCCCAACATGTAGGAGACTATCTTTCCTTCTGGCTACGAAGGGAGATCCCACAAGAGGTCAGGGCTAGGCTTCGATCAGAATGTCCCAGACCCTCCCTCCCTAATAAAATAGCCACAACGCCCGAACTTGACCCTAAAGTGGTAGCATTTATTTCTAAGACCTCTCGAGACCCTAGAAAGGGATTAGATAAAGGCCTTAGGTCCTGCCAAGACCGCCTACTAGACTCAATAACAAAGATTTTTGAGATGGCGGAAACAGCATATCTGGAGGACCGACAAGTCGACCCTAAAGAATTAAGAGAGTGGGTCCAAAGGGCTATATGTCTAATTGGTATCGTCAATGCCGACTTATCTATAGAAAGAAGAAAAGGGGTCTTATTTAAGATCGACCCTAAATTAATTGAGCTGGCAAAAAACAACGGGGGCCAAAATACTCAGGGTTTTCTTTTTGGAGAAGAATTATGTTATATCCGAAAGAGCACAAACAAGTAGATAAACTTACAATGAAGTTTATTCTTAAATCTCAAGTACAGCACTGGATCTGTCAGAGTGTTCTTCCATCAAGCTCCAGTCTTCAACTGAAGTTCAGAAGCTCAACATTCTACAATTACCTAGCAACCCAAGCACTTGGATGAAGACAGTCTAAAGGTGAACAGATTACATACACAATAATGATGAAAACAAAAGATAAGAAAACATAGGATATAACACACCTCCCTTCCCATAAACAAAAAGAAGAAACAATAACATATTGAAGCAAAAGCTTTTCCAGAACAAAATGAAAAATTTAAGTAGCATACTCTTCTAAATATTTAGGTTTAGGTCTAATTCTAGAACTAGATCTGGAACAAGAAACAGAAACATCGGAGTATCTGTTACAGCGCCTTCAGGTGACGCAGAATGCGGCGGCTAGAGCCATTTATGACTTAAATAGGCGAGCTAGGGTGTCGGGCCTCTTGCAGGCCCTGCACTGGCTGCCCATTCGCAACCGTATTATCTTTAAGACGCTGACTTTGACCTATAAGGCCCTACACTCTGGAGGCGCCTTATAGAAGATCTTATGTTTGACCCACTCTTGATTAAGCACCCTTTGTCCCCCGAGTGGACTCCTTCCCAACATGTAGGAGACTATCTTTCCTTCTGGCTACGAAGGGAGATCCCACAAGAGGTCAGGGCTAGGCTTCGATCAGAATGTCCCAGACCCTCCCTCCCTAATAAAATAGCCACAACGCCCAAACTTGACCCTAAAGTGGTAGCATTTATTTCTAAGACCTCTCGAGACCCTAGAAAGGGATTAGATAAAGGCCTTAGGTCCTGCCAAGACCGCCTACTAGACTCAATTGGCCCAATAACAAAGATTTTTGAGATGGCGGAAACAGCATATCTGGAGGACCGACAAGTCGACCCTAAAGAATTAAGAGAGTGGGTCCAAAGGGCTATATGTCTAATTGGTATCGTCAATGCCGACTTATCTATAGAAAGAAGAAAAGGGGTCTTATTTAAGATCGACCCTAAATTAATTGAGCTGGCAAAAAACAATGGGGGCCAAAATACTCAGGGTTTTCTTTTTGGAGAAGAATTATGTTATATCCGAAAGACCACAAACAAGTAGATAAACTTACAATGAAGTTTATTCTTAAATCTCAAGTACAGCACTGGATCTGTCAGAGTGTTCTTCCATCAAGCTCCAGTCTTCAACTTAAGATCAGAAGCTCAACATTCTACAATTACCTAGCAACCCAAGCACTTGGATGAAGACAGTCTAAAGGTGAACAGATTACATACACAATAATGATGAAAACAAAAGATAAGAAAACATAGGATATAACACACCTCCCTTCCCATAAACAAAAAGAAGAAACAATAACATATTGAAGCAAAAGCTTTTCCAGAACAAAATGAAAAATTTAAGTAGCATACTCTTCTAAATATTTAGGTTTAGGTCTAATTCTAGAACTAGATCTGGAACAAGAAACAGAAACATCGGAGTATCTGTTACAGCGCCTTCAGGTGACGCAGAATGCGGCGGCTAGAGCCATTTATGGCTTAAATAGGCGAGCTAGGGTGTCGGGCCTCTTGCAGGCCCTGCACTGGCTGCCCATTCGCAACCGTATTATCTTTAAGACGCTGACTTTGACCTATAAGGCCCTACACTCTGGAGGCGCAAAGTATCTCCAAAGGAGATTGTCCTTTTATCATCCGGCCCGGGCGCTCAGATCAGAATCACAGTTTTTGGCTGTTGTGCCGCGCGTCCAAAAAGCCCGCATTGGAGGTCGCTCCTTTGGTCTGCGCGCCCCCCAGTTGTGGAACGCCCTGCCGCTGACACTTCGTGGTGCCACTAGTCTGTTGGCCTTCAGGAAAGGTCTTAAGACTTGGTTGTTTACTTTATAGGCTCCTTTCTCCGTTTATTTTATTCCCTGCTGTTTTTATTGTCGTGTTGTGTTACTTTCTGTAGGTCTCGCTGTGAAAGCGCCAGGATACTCTTTTTGAGTCGCTGCGCGCTATATAAAAAAAATTGTAACATAACATAACATAACATAATGACACATCATTTTTGTTAACCTCCAAATTGTCCACAGGAGGTTCAGAATCACATTGAATTCTACCATCCCCCTGAGAACCCTGCAAGTCACTCATATATGGAGACAAAACATCAAATTCTCCCTCAAGATCAACAAGATCTAAATTTGGGTTTTTCACCTTGGCAAGCCTTCTTTTACTCCAGCATTTTCCACCAAGTACCTTAACAGAATGTTTGCTGACTTGAATAATAGTTGTTTCAGGAAAATATTTTGAACCCTTCACTTTACATGGTCGTCTAATTTTTACCTTGTCTCCAACATCAAAACGAATTTCTTTTACATGTTTCTCTTGATCATATCTGATTTTAGACTTAATTTGAGCAGACTCAACATTCCTTTTAACTTGATCCTAAGCAGACACACCCCATTCGTGAAATGTCTTTCTGACCACCAATCCAGGAGACAATTCATTAAAAGATTGCCTTCCCCTTAACAAATAGAACGGAGTCACTCCAGTAGTCGAATGCGGCGTGTTATTGTATGACCATATTCTGTCACTCACCACTTCCTGAACACTAACCCCAGAAGAAATAGCTAATTGGACAGCATCCTTCAGGACACGGTTCACTCTGTCTACTAAGACATTCCCCTGTGGACTGTATAAAGCAGTGGTGAGATGCTTAATGGCCAAATTATTTAAAAAATCTTTCATGTCATGCGACACGAACTGCACACCATTATCTGACACCAGATAAGCTTCAACTGAAGATTAGAAGCTCAACATTCTCCAATTACCTAGCAACCCAAGCACTTGGATGAAGACAGTCTAAAGGTGAACAGATTACATACACAATAATGATGAAAACAAAAGATAAGAAAACATAGGGTATAACAAATTCATAAAAGGTATGGCCAGATATGTTGGAGCATTTAGCTCTATACAAAGTCACAGAAAGATATAAAGAGAGTGTTCCAAGATCGTGTTTTTACATGGGGCGGGAGAATGCGGGGGGTCGATTTCCCGGCCGAGGAAACTCAAACTCAAGACCCTTCATGTCTCGTGGAGGTGGCAGATTCAACACCAACAACTCTGGCAACTTTGGACAATTTTATCCCCAGAGACAAAGATCCAGTGGAAGAAACTTCAGAGGCGAGAGAAGACAACGCTCCTTCTCTGCAGGTAAGAACCTTGTCAGACCCTTCAGATACCCCTCCAAAGGTGGGAGGGAGACTACTCCAGTTTGCTGGGAATTGAAATTTGGTAACCAAAGACCCATGGGTACTCAATACGGTAAAGGGTTACAAAATAGATTTTATAGACACTCCCTTTCAGAAGAAAACCCCAAGAGAAATCACCTTCTCTGGCAAGGACAAGACGTTAGTTTCTCAAGAAGTTCAAGAACTCTTAAAAAAAGGTGCAATCGTCAAGAGCTTTCTGTGGGTTTCCTCAGCAATATATTCCTGGTGGAAAAGAAAAACAAAGAGCAAAGACCGGTGATAAATTTGAAAGAACTAAACCAATGGGTGGTCTGCCAGCATTTCAAAATGGAGGGAATTCACCTCCTAAGAGACGTACTAAGAAAAGGGGACTGGTTGACAAGACTCGATCTAAAGGACGCATACCTAACGATATCTATCTGGAAACCCCATCAATGGTTTCTTCAATTTACATGGGAAGGCCATTTATATCAATTTTGCAGCCTCACTTTTGGCCTTTCATCTGCCCCCTGGTGTTTCACCAAAGTACTTCGACCCGTCGCGACTTGGTTGAGACCAAGGGGAGTGAGGATGATTATTTACCTCGACGATATCCTTATAATGGGCCAGTCAAAAAATGACTGTCTTATTTCCTACGGCTCTCGCGATACGCCTTTTGCAACACCTGGGTTTGTTATAAATCTAAAAAAGTCATGTATAATTCCTTCTCAACAGACCCAATTCCTAGGTTTCTTGGTAGACACTGTCAAGACAGAACTCCATCTTCCTAGCCACAAAGTGAGGAAAGTGAGAAAAGAACTGAGGAAAACACTTCTTATGAAAGTATTTCCCCTGAGATATCTGGTGAAACTCCTGGGCCATCTTCCTCCACGATTCAGGCAATATTTCCAGGACCCCTACATTATCGGGCACTACAGAGACTGAAATCGAGACACTTGAGATCCAACGGATCGTACTCCCAACTAATCTCATTAAATGTAAATGTGTTTGAGCTTGTAAAGCGCACTGCTACCCGTCCGTAGGTTTCCTGGCGCTGTATAACTCTGGGGAACCCGTCCTGGCTTTCCCTGTGGGATGGTCCCTGCTGGGAGTCCCCAAGGTGGAGCCAGGCATCCCCGGAATTGATGGGGCCGTTGTGGAGATTAGGCAAGCTAATGCCCAGAGTTGCCAAGTGGAACCCCTGATTAGAGTAAGCACCGAAGCGAGAATTATCGAGTCCGCTGACCCAAGTCCACGACCCTGCCGCGTCGGGAATTGAACCCTGGTCCCGGGCCGACTTCTGCTCCCGGGTCTGCCGCCTCTAACCAGTGAGCCACACTACTCTACTAGACCAAGAATCGAAAACCGAAGTACTTTGGTGGCTCAAGAATTTAGAGGCATGGAATGGGAAAGCCATTTTCGGAGAACTACCAGATTTAATAATAGAATCAGATGCGAGTTTAGAAGGCTGGGGTGCAAGATGTGGGAACTCGTCAACAGGGGGTCGCTGGACCCAACAAGAAAAAGAACTGCATATCAACTGCTTAGAATTACTAGCAGGTTCATTTGCGGTTCGTTGTTTCACTCAAGATTCAATGAAATGCTGCGTAACTTTACGAATGGACAATGAGTCCGCAGTTTGCTATTTCAGCAAACTGGGCGGCCCTCACTCCAAAGATTTGTCAGACTTAGCGAAGGGCCTATGGAACTACTGTTTGAAGGTATTTCAGTTGTAGCGGAACATATTCCCGGACTGAAAAACGAAGTTGCAGATTGGTACTCCAGAAATTTCAGGGACTCCATTCAAAACAGACCTGTTTGCGGACCGAATAAACACCCATCTGAAAGAGTTTTTCAGTTGGAGACCAGACCCTCAGGCCACGAAAGTAGATGCCTTTTTGCAAGACTGGACAAACCTAGCACCTTATGCCTTTCCCCCCTTTTCAATGCTCCCTCGCATTCTCCTTCATGCTCGACGTTACAAACAGAGCATGGTCGTGATAGCTCCTCTTTGGAGATCCCAGGCGTTGTTTCCGATCATTCTGGAAATGAGCATAGATTTTCATATTTTAATTCCTTCCTTCAAGGAAATCCTCCTAGATCCAGAGGGTCATACACATCCCCTTGTAGAGCAGGGCCTTCTAACTCTGACGGCATGAAAGATTTCAGGAGACAATGGAGAGTCCCTGGACTTTCGTCAAATGCTTTCAAACTCATTTCAGAATCATGGGCATCTGGCACAAGGAAAGCTTATAGATTGGCATGGAACAAATGGCTTCGCTGGTGCATTCAACGATGTTACGATCCCATTTCAACTGATCTAATCAATGTTATCAATTATCTTTTGGATCTTTTTACTTCAGGTCTGTCTTACAGAACTGTTAATGTTTATAGATCCGCGATCTCAGCCGGTCATTCTTTAATTAATGGAATATCAGTTGGACAAAATCTTCTAACTAAAAAGATAATGAAAAGCATGAGAGTTATAAACCCTCCTGGCCCAAAATATACCACATTGTGGGATGTTACTCTTGTACTTAGGACTTTATCGTCATGGGGAGATAATTCTTCTCTCTCGCTTAAACGTATCTCTTTTAAAATTACTGTTTTAATATGTCTGGTATCTTTTCGAAGAACTTCAGACGTTAAGGCTTTAGACATTGAAAGTAGGGCTTTTCAACGCAAAGGAATTTGCTTTTACCACAAGAAAAGAACAAAGACTTTATCCTCTTCTATTTTCTATCCCTTTTTCCCTGGAAATGATAGACTTTGTGTGGTCAAATGTTTGAAAGAATATGAGAAAAGGACGAAACATTTAAGGATGAACGAATCCAAATTGTTAATTTCTTATAGATCTCCTCATAAAGGAGTGTCTTCCTCAACCTTAGCCAGATGGGTTAAGAACGTTATGCATGAAAGTGGGGTTGATGTATCTATTTTTGGTGCTCATTCCATCAGAGGTGCTTCGGCCTCAAAGGCCTTTTGTTTAGGAGGGGGATTACAAGATATCCTTAGGGCTGCAGATTGGTCCAATGATAGTATGTTTAGAGCTTGTTATTTCAGACCAATACCTAATGCGATTGATAATGTTCTTAGTGCACTTTAAATGTGTTTCATGTTTGATAATGTTCTCTGTGCACTTTAAACTTGCATAAAATGGCCTCCGTGTCGTGCCATAAAATTTAGATTTTTCACAGCCTGCTGGGCAGAAAATCTGGATTTTATTAAGGACACGGAGGCTAGTATTATCCCTCCTCTTTCATATTTTAAACCCTCCCCTATCATATGATTTTACGTTGTTTACTTTTTTCTTTCAGAAAAAAATCGATTCCTTACTTCCGGACCTTTGTTTCGGAATCTGGATCTTCAAGTTTTGATTCTCACATTTATCCTCTTCACGTTGAACTTTCTTCACAGTTGGACAAAGAAGGATGAGAGATGGTTTCTAAGGAACTTTATACTTATTCAGAATGTTCATTGAAGTTCTGTACTCATCAATTGTTACTACTGAGCTGTGGTAATAAAGGAGATTTGCATAATACTAACCTCCGTGTCCTTAATAAAATCCAGATTTTCTGCCCAGCAGGCTGTGAAAATTCTAAATTCTGCAAGAAGAGTCTCTCAAACCATTTTTAATATTAAATCATACAGTTATTCCTGTACCATTTCATAATTTAATAGAGCTTCCAACATGATTTCATCTGAAATTTCATTTTCTTCATTATATATTTCAAAAGTCATTTCATGTAACTCGATGTCCTCTAATACTTCAATAAAATCCTCATCCATTGTTTCATCAAAGAAATCGCAGCTTATATCTTCTGCAGCAATATTTCCATCTTCATTTTCACAATCAATAAAAGGTACATTTAACTCCTCTATGAAAGTGTTGGAAATTTCAACACGTTCTTCTACATAGTTCTGCTCTTCTTCCATAGGATTTTTTTAAAGGTTGTTGTTCCTTGTAGAAAAACATAAACACTTTATTTTTTTCATTTTTCTATTACTTAATACAAAACTAGGTTTATTAACTATTTTTCCCTTTAAAAAAATATTTTAGAAATACCATTCTCAACTACTTTATAAGACCATATTAATAAAATTGCTTATATGAATTTTTAGTTATAACATTTTCTTACATTTTCAAACCAGTCACTCCTTATCACTATAGAAAAAAACATAAGCTATTATAATAAAAAGCAGTACTAAAAAAGTACAATATATCTATTCAGTTTACCAGTTCCAAAGTAGTAGATGTGTTGTAGTAAAATGCAAAGAATACAGGTACACTCAGTATATATTTTTCTTATTTTCCTCAAATATGTTTAAAAGATACAAACCATCTTTACATACTTATGTAGTTCATCCACGTTCTCTTACTCCAGCTATGTAGAAGTACATCTCATTTTTAACAGTTACTTATGCTTACCTTCAAAATAATAAATTAAAAAAAATTATTATAAAATTAGCATCTGTAGAAGACAAAAAAATACAGTTACAATTCATCTTTTACAACACAAAATAATTTGTAAAGCATTTCATTTGCCTTTTTTGCTGTTCTCAGAATATATTGAATTTCACATGAAACAGTGAGTTCAATAGTACTCATCACATAACAGGGGGAAAAAAAAGACACACTACAATATGGAGCCATACCAGATCAAACACCTAACTGTATAACCTTCGGGGGCTTTTTATATATAAAAAGTGGGGAACCCCGTGGGTGTGTGAATTAAGCACTACTCCTCTAGGTCAAGGTGTATTTGTTCTCAGTCTCCATCCATACCTGGATTTTAGACAGCACCATCCTAGATATAATTTTCTGGATTACTATTTAACTGATGGGGCGGTAATTCCCCGGGGACGAACGGTTCCCCTTTTTAAAAATGGGTAGGATTTCCGCCCCCTGCCAGGAGTCCGGAACAGGAGCTCCTTTCGCAATGGCGTTCGCTAGTGTGGTAATATACGGTATCCAAACCACGGGATCATGCTTAAAGAGGTCCACTGGAATACAATCCTTGCCCGGGGCTTTACCGCCTTTAGTCAGGCATAGAGCAAGCTCAGCATCCTTTGTATCAAAGAGTGGGAGAGAACCCAACGGCTTTGATACCAAAGTTCTTGCAGTTGGACCACAAACAGCCATTTCTTCCGGGCTTCTAAACTGGGATTCAAAATATTCTACCCAGTCTTCAGCTGCAACATGGTTTGATGGGGTTTGGGATTCCACAGAGCACCCCATTTAACAATCTGCCAGAACTTGGTTTGATAAGAGGACAAACTTGATTCATAGAGATCCTGCCAATGCCGATTGTCCCAATCTCTCTTAGCCTCTTTCTGAACCCTTTTGTACTCCAACCTTGCATTCCCGATTTCAGCACTATCACAGGTTTTTATTAATTTGATCAGGTGTTGATGCGCCATACGGCACATTTTGTTGTACCATTTACACCCTGGTAAACCGGTCACAATTTTCCCAGGCTTAGTATTTGTCGAAAAAAGGGCGTTCAGAGTACTAAAAAGGTGCTCATGTAATCCACTTATATTCACCGGATCATCCGTTAAGACCAGCAATGCCTTCATAGCTTGTAGCGTGGCTAAAACTGTGTCGGGAATTGTTTTTAAATCTACAGGGTCTTCTACTACCCTCCTCCACCGCACCCTCCTCCTATCTTTTGTTAAAAAAAACCCTGCGGTAATGCATTCAGTGGGCCTCGCCTTTGATGTGTTACTTCCAAAACTTCAAGCGAACGACCATTGGATTGTGATCACTCTCCGGACGAGCCAGAACCGACATATCCACCAGAGATTACCAAAACTCCACTTTCATAAGGATATAATCGATTCTACTCATCCTGACACCATTGTCAAATGTAGCCTTAGCCGTTTTATCGGAGAGTGAGCAGCCGTTTACTGCTCTCAGCCCCCACTCGAGACAGAATCCTAGCCAATGCAGTGCAGCCTCTGTCCCTTTTTTGATAGGTTTTAGTTCGAGAGGTGGGACCTTCCAAAGCTTGTCTTCTTCTGCAGAGAAATCCTCCTCACCCCCCACATGGGGCTCAAAGGTACAATTAAAATCCCCTGCCACCACTACATATTTATCTTTATTTTGACATTGGAGATCATTGTAAAACTACCTAACCAACCCTAGGGGGTCAGGAAGTCCTATAGCAAACAGCAAACATTTCCTGTCAATCTACACACTCAATCTACACACATATACAAATAAATAACAAATCACATTTATTCCCACATTAAATCAAAATGAAACATACTTTTCTATTACTTGAACTTTTGAACCCTTTCCACCTCACACAACTTTCAACCCTTCCCCCATTCCACATTCTTCCAGTTACCATAGAAACACTTCAGAGAACACCTAACTGAGCACACAGGTGACTATACATACTACTACTATAAATACTTTGCCCCGGGGGTGGCGGTCCCCGGGGCAGTGTGGGGGGTTTGGGGCCCCCCCACACTTTTTGTTTATTATGCCCCCAGGATTTGGTCCCCCCAGGGGCTAATTACAAAAATAATCAGACCGAGTTTTGGTTTTTTTTAACCACGGGGTACACGCACCTATGCGTACCACACAATTTAAAAAAATATATATATATATAGAGGACTAGTGGGTCAGGGTGTTTCTACCCTGCCCCCTTTGCGTGTTTTACGCATTTGTTTCACTGCTCTCTTGTGCCTCGGTTCTACCGAGGCACAAGATGGCTGCCAACACTTCCTGGTTTGGAGTGTTGACAGACAGTTTGACAGCCAATGAGCATGCAGCTCGTGCTCGTAATGGTACGCTTGACCGTACTCTTACCGTACGCGTATGGTAAGCGCCTCAAGATATATCTATGATTTTACTTTTGATTTTCTCAGGAACTACTGAACGGATTTACACCATTTCAGAAAAAGGGTGATGTGCGAACCGAACACTACCTTTTTGCCAAATTTGGTTTAACCTGTAGCCCTGGCTAAAGGTCCTATGGAAAATTACATGGAGAAAACACGTTTTGGGACCCCCCTTTTCTCTCGGCCCCCACCTGATCGATCAACTTCAGGGAAGGAGCAGAGCGGAGCAGGCCATCTTCTTGGAGAATTTCGTGAAGATTTGTCCACCGGCGCCAAAGTTATTCCAAATAGAATATTGCGGATTTCCTATGAAAACTAGGTCCTAACTATAACTACCTACCGGCGAGTGTCAGTAGGTATTATATATATATATATACATATATATATATATATATATATATATATATATATATATATATATATATATATATATATATATATATATATATATATATATATATATATATATATATGTATATATATATATATCCAAACAAACCTCCAATTCAGAGAACAGAAGTGCGCCAGACCAGATTTCAAAGAAAACAACTTGCACTTTTATTTGTCGAAGAACAGCCTTTTGTATTCCTTACGCGTTTCAGCCACATTGGTAGCCTTGATCACAGGTGAGCTGCATAAACTGATTTGCGGCGTGACTAAATTTTTATACGCCTTCATCAGACTCTCACATGTCCACGTGATACGGACCTCCTAAAAATCCCAACATGCATTTTGAATGCACAGTCTCTTGATCTTTAAAGTTCACTGTTACTCGTTTTTCTTTCCGTTTTATTTTCATGTATGTAGTTCGCAGTGCAGTGTGTCAAATATTGAGTCCATTCAAAATACAACTACTTGCTCAAATCTTTAGGCTGTAACTTGCTAATAATTCACGATAGTACCTGGAGTCCTTGAAATCCAAACGTGAAGGACGAGTGTACTTCACTTTCCCTTGCCACACAATGTCATCCAAAAATACTGGGCTAGAATTCTCTGTGCCTTGCTGCTTGGAACATTGCGGGCGGGTCCTGCTCCTTTTTGTAAATAATCCACACTAAATGCATCCGCAGGGAGCATGGACCTCTTCAGGGCGGTCACAGCGCTGGGGTGCGGACAACCTCCATTCGTACCCAAACAAACCTCCAATTCAGAGAACAAAAGTGCGCCAGACCAGATTTCAAAGAAAACAACTTGCACTTTTTTTGTCGTAGAACAGCCTTTTGTATTCCTTTCGCGTTTCAGCCACATTGGTAGCCTTGATCACAGGTGAGCTGCATTAACTGATTTGCGGCGTGACTACATTTTTATACGCCTTCGTCAGACTCTCACATGACCACGTGATACTGACCTCCTACAAATCCCAACATGCATTTTGAATGCACAGTCTCTCTCTCTGTATATATATATATATATATATATATATATATATATATATATATATATATATATATATATATATATATATATACATATATATATGCACATATATATATATATATTACCTACTGGCAGTCGCCGCTAGGTAGTTATAGTTAGGGCTGAGCATTTATTGATTTGCTGATAACTTTGCCCCCGTTTTGGGTTATCCATCTAGTGAGGGCCAATGTAAAAGTCACAAAACATAAAATCAGCATGCATTTACCATTGATTACTTTAAGACAGTTTTTAACAAAAACTACTGAAAGGAACTACGCCAAATTTATCAGGCAGCTAGATATTGGGCTGCAGATTGCGCTGTTTGTGATTTGGTGCAAATTCGTTTAGTAGCTGTTGAGATGTTAAGGGAAAAAATAATTAGATATTTTGCCAGTTAGGATTGTGAGAGTCCTGCAGGCCTCCTGCGAGAATGCGAAATCAAAAATTGAGCTCTGTGATTCGCCGAGAGTCCTCTTTTTCCCACAAGCCTTCCTCCTCTCTCGTGAACGAGATGCTCCTGTAATTCTCTGGGCAGCAGGTACTTTGATTGGCTGGCTGTTGGTATATTAAAAATGAAATAGCCGCCATTACTATTTTCTGTGAACAATTGGAGGCGTTGTGAAAATAAAATTAAAAAGCTATATAAGGAGCAGCCGAAAGGCAGCTAGATTTAGACAGGCGGTGTCTTAGGGATGACTATCTTGAGGAAAATACATTTATATTTTTATAACTAATTTATAGGATCTTGTGGGAATCTCACAGGATCGCAAAAAGTAAAAAGGAGTAGTTGAGTTTGCAATACATTCCATTAGTAGGAATGCATAACGTGGTCCTTATTATTTGAGACGACGTGTTTAGGAGATAAGTACTGTAATGCTTAAAGGGTTATTTTTATTTTCCAAAAAGTTACAATCTCACTAGAGTCTCAGAGGATCGCGCAAAGTTGGAAGGAGTAGGTGATCTTTGAATGCATTCTAGCATCCAGAGTTGTACACTGGAGATGGTGTTTATCAGAGTCTTCTATTTACACCTTTCGGCTTTGTGATAGTAGTGAGCTGAATATTGTCTCTTCCCACACCCTATAAAGCACACCCATTATCAGAGAGAGGGGCGTTGGTAGGTAGGACAGTCCCTGCACAAAGCATACTATGCACAGCTGTAATCCGAAAGAGAGGTCTCAGCGGAGAGGCCAGTTTCTCTCCACACATCCTAGAATGCACATCTGTTATCTGAGAGAGAGGTCTGACAGAAGAGGCCAGTCCTTGTACACAGCCTAATACGCACACCTGCCATCTGAAATACAGGTCTGATAGGAGAGGAAAGTCCATGTATATGTTATAATACCCACACCCAACATCTCAGAGCTATGTCTCAGCAGAAAGGCTAGTGTATCTTCCCCATCCTACTATGCACACCCCTCATCTGAGACGGAGGTCTAAGTGGAGAGTCCAGTCTACCTCCACACACCGTACTATGCACATCCATCACCTCAAAGCGGGGTCTCAGTGGCCAGTTCATCCACACACACTACAACGCTTACCCATCTTCTGACAGAGAGGCCTGAAAGGAAATGCCAGCACATGCACAGACCCTGCGAGGCACACCAATCATTCAAGAGATAGGTCTGATAGAAGAGTTATGTCAGTCCCAATGCACCCTATTATGCACACCTATCATCTGAGAGAGAGGTTTGAAAGGCGAGGTCATTCCTACTATGCTCCCCCAACATCTGAAAGAGAGGTCTGAAAGGAGAGACCTGTCCCTTCCCACACCCTACTATGCCCAACTATCATTCGAGAGGGGTCTGAGCAGAGAAAACTCTCTTCACAAACCCTATTACACACACCCGTCATCTGAGAGAGAAGTCTAAAAGGAGAGGGCACTTCATTCCCACACCCTACCATGCACACCCATCATCTGAGAGTGAGGTCTAAAAGGAGAGGGCAGACCCTCCCCATACTCAACTATGCACACCATTCTTCTGAGAAAGAGAGATCTAAGGGTAGGGGCCAGTCCTTCCCACACTCCACTTAACACACTAAGGGTGGGTGGCAAATTCCGCTCCGCTTGCGGAATTTGCAAAAGTTCTGCAAGTCCTCGTAAGGCAGAATTGCCGAGAATTCCGCGATCCGCGGCGTAGTGGAATTCATAAGCACGGTGAGTAGAGGTAGTGCACAAAAAGGTGGCATCTTCTTAGATAAATAAATATGCAGTTCAGGATTCATTCTGGCACAATGCTCCTGTCACAAATATTAAACCTCAAGAGCAAGCATTTACAGATGTAAATAAAGCAGGTGCCCGAGTTGAAGCTCAAATTCAGTAACGCGTTAATCAGCACAAAAATTTGGTGAGCACGGTCGAGGCTAGGTAAGTGTGCTTTCTCCCCATATCTACCATCAACAATTTGCTATAATCCTTGATGGAGGTCTTTGCATCCCTGTGTTGTTCCTGTGACCAGGCTGTTCTTTCTCCTCAGCTGCTGCTCTGATCGGTCTTAGATCCCTTTACAAACAAGAGACATGTGAACTCGCATAGAAGACCCACCCCACACACACTAGCGGAATGCAACGTTTTCCTGCCCTTTTCCCACTATGATGGACTTTTATAATAGAAAGAACATGAAGTTAGTGGGAATGTAAATATAACTATGTGATTGTTGGTGAAAAATGTAGTAATCTTCAGAGAATGTGGTGATGTATCCTTGTTATCAATTACTGATCAGTATTATTGATTATTTTGTCTTTTTTGTAGGAAGAAAATGGAAAACTGAAACTCTGAAAAACAGAAGAACTATATCAGACAATATGAGGAGGAGTAAAGCAAAAAATATTTACTTTGGATTAAAAATGGAACAGAAACTGTGTGGAAAGTCAGGAACAAATTATTTGCACAATAGGTGATCTTACTCCCTACGGAAACACTTATACCCTTGGAGAAGCTTGTTCCGTGTAGCTCTACTCTTCTTGTTTTTGATGACAAAATGATCTGCTTACTTAAGCAGAGAAAAAATGCTTTATTTATATGAGGATTGTTTTCTGCTTGAGCATTGAGTAACTGGGGATGCACAGTGTCACCAAGTTCAAAATATAACAACGTCCCTGAGTAGTTATCAACATCTACAGGATGGATTAACTCAGCCTGAGCAAGGTGTTCATGGTGCATAGCCCTCAAATGTTGTCACATGCCAGGTCAGCAGAGCTGCTGTAGAGCCAGAGAAACCAGGTTGGTAGATGTGCTTTAGAGCGAGAGAACCAGGTCAGTAGAGCTGTTTTAGAGGGAGAGAACCAGGTCAGCAGAGCTGCTTTAGAGTCAAGGGACCAGGTCAGTAGAGCTGCTCTAGAGCCAGAGAACCAGAGAAACCAGGTCAGCAGAGCTGCTTTAGAGGTAGAGAACCAGGTCAGAAGAGCTGCTTTAGAGCCAAAGAACCAGGCCAGCAGAGCTGCATTAGAGCCACAGAACCAGGTCAGCAGAGCTGCTCCAGAGCCTAAGAACCAGTTCAGCAGAGCTGCTCTAGAGCCTAAGAACCAGGTCAGCAGGGCTGCTCTAGAGCCAGAGAACCAGGTCAGCAGAGCTGCTCTAGCTGACCCTGACTGACTGACACTGACTGATGGACACTGACTGACACTGATTGACTGACACTGACTGACTGACATTGACTGACACTGATTGACTGACACTGACCGACTGACACTGACTGACACTGATTGACTGACACTGACTGACTGACATTGACTGACACTGATTGACTGACACTGACGGACTGACACTGACTGACACCGACTGACTGACACTGACTGACTGACTGACACTGACTGACTGACACTGACTGACTGACACTGACTGACACTGACTGACACTGACTGACTACTCTCTACTACTCTACTACTCACTCTCTACTACTCTCTACTACTATATCTCTACTACTCACGCTCTAGTACTCTCTACTATTCACTCTCTACTTCTCACTCTCCATTACTCTCTCTACTACTCACTCCCTACTATCCTCTACTATTCACTCTACTACTCTCTACTACTCTCTACCACTCACTCTCTACTACTCACTCTCTAATACTCTCTACTAATCTCTCTCTACTGCTCACTCTCTATTACTCACTCTACTACTCTCTACTGCGCTCTCTCTACTACTCTTTCTCTACTACTCACTCTCAAACTACTCACTCTCTACTACTCTCTACTACTCACTCTCTACTAATCACTCTCTACTACTTGCTCTCTACTACTCTCTACTACTCTCTCTCCACTACTCACTCTCTACTACTCGCTCTCGAATACTCTCTACTTGTCGGGATTGCAAATAGCTCAAGAATATATAAATGCCACTAACCTTGTCCTTGTGACCAGCGGAGACGATGTCTGAAGATATGCCCCCCAATTCCTCCTAGACACGACCCCCAACAAAGGAAGCTTTGAACCCTCTGCATGAACTCGTTTCCCAGGGAAAAGGGAAGTGGATAAAATATTAAACTAGCTGTGGGTTCTGTGGTTCCCTCAAGGTCTGGTCAAAAGAACTGCTAGGTACCAGGAAGGACGTCCACACTGCATAAGGGGATGACAAAGCAGAAGATGTAACACCTGTTCTCTTCTGAATATCTATAGCTATGTTCAACTCACTCCTTGCCAGAAAGTCTACAGCTAGACAAGGTAAATCCTGTCCCTTATGTCTCAAAACAAGAATTAACAAACAAGGGTATAGTAGTCCAACTAAAATGGTTCTTTAGTTGGTTTGGTTTATACAAAAATGCAAAGTCTGTAATTGCTGCTGGAAAACGTGAAGAATCTCAATGTCACCATAGGATTAAATACACCAAGGAAGAGTTCCTTTCCAAGAAGGAGAGCGTTGTTAAAAAAGGCACAACGCAAGTTCTAATGGACTGTTCCTCTGGTGGTCGAGCACAAAGTATGAGTAGCAGAATAAACAGAGCAGCAGCGTTCAAGGAAGAGCGACTGGAGGAAATGCGGCAAGAGTTCACCGGCAGAATGAAATGAAAACAAGGCAACTCCCCCTGGATACTGCTGAAATGAAATTACACAGAATGCGTCCTAGTAATCAGACGCGTTCAGTGGCAATAACCTTTCTCACCCGCTGAATGCGATGTAAATGCGGAATAGCGCGTTTAAACTGCACCGCAGCTTTTCTTTTCTAAAAATATACACATATACGAGGGGGATGCGGAGGAGGCAAGCCCGCACTCCTTCGGCTAAAGTTCCTGACTCAAATCCAAAAACGGGATCCAATAACGTGTCCAGGACAGCAACGGCTGCAATCTTCAAGCTGAAATCCGGCGGGGAACACCATCCGCCATTCCCACAGAAACAGGTTGATTGACAAGCACCTTCTCATCGTGAAGGAGGTGCTTTAGTAAGATCCGCCCTAAGCCTCATGTGCCTTGCCCCTTGGCATGCTGGTAGCTGTAGTTTTCCGGATGTTTACCCTCATATCGTGTCGGCCAGGTAAACAGCGGAGTCTATGAGAATGGTATGGTTGTAGCCCCCTCGACAACGATATCGCTACACTACTACTTACTCCACTACTCACTCTCTACTACTCTACTACTCTTCTACTCTCTACTACTGTCTCTACTACTCACTCTCTACTACTCTAGCTACTACTCACTCTCTACTACACACTCTCTACTACTCGCTCTCTACTACTCTCTACTCCTCACTCTACTACACACTCTCTACTACTTGCTCTCTACTACTCGCTCTCTACTGCTCTCTACTCCTCACTCTACTACACACTCTCTACTACTCTCTACTACTCACTCTACTACACACTCTCTACTACTCTCTACTACTCACTCTACTATTCACTCTCTACAACTCTCTTCTACTCAGTCTCTACTACTCCACAACTCTCTACTACTCACTCTCTACTACTCACTCTCTACTACTCACTCTCTACTACTCTACTACTCTCTACTACTCACTCTCTACTATTCTCTCTACTACTCACTCTCTACTGCTCACTCTCTACTACGCTCTACTACTCACTCTCTGCTACTCTCTCTCTACTACTCTCTACTACTTGCTACTACTCAAGCTCTACTACTCACTCTACTACTCCCTCTCTACTACCTACTCACACTCTACTACTCTCTACTACTCACTCTCTACTACTCTCTCTCTACTACTCTCTACTACTCACTCTACTACTCACTATCTACTACTCACTCTCTACTACTCACTCTCTACTACTCTCTACTACTCACTATCTACTACTCTCTACTACTCACTCTCTACTACTCATTCCACTACTCTGTTCTGCTCACTCTATGCTACTCTCTCTACTAGTCACTCTCCACTCAATATTACTCACTCTCTACGTCTCTACCTCTCTCTACCTCTCTCTCTACTACTCTCTACCTCTGTGCTTCTCTCTACCTCTCTACCTCTACATCTCTACCTCTACACCTCTATCTCTACACCTCTAGGCTCTCTACCTCTCTCTACACGCACACTTATGCACATATATATATGCATATATATATGTATTTATATTACCTACTGGCGGTCGCCAGTAGGTATATATAGTTAGGATTTTTTCTCTATGGGATTTTTGAAAATTCTATGTCTAATAACTTTGGCGTTTGTGGACGGAATTGGCTGAAATTTTCAGGAAAATGGCACATTTTGTTTCTGAGCAGCCCTTGAAAATTTGGGGGGGGTTCGTCAAGGGGGGGCTGAGAAAAAAGGGGGGTCCCAAAACATGTTTTTAACATTGAGTTTTCCATAGGGCGGTTGGCCTCACTTTTAGCCCGAACGGCTGAATGGATTTGCACGAAACTTGGCAAAATTGTAGGGACTGGTAGCCCGATGTGCCTTTTGTAGGTCTCAATATATGTGCTACAGTGGATTTTGAGAAATTAACGTTTAAAAAAAGATATATATCTGTAACAGCGGACCGGGCAGCGCTCCAGGACGCGTACTTTTCGCGCAACGGAGCTTTGTGAAGCGAAGCTGATTGGTTCTCCGGCGTCTGTCAACATTCCAAACAGTCCGTAGCGGCCGCCATCTTGTCTCTCGGTAGGATCGAGAGACAAGAGGAGGCCAAAGCGAAGGGGCAAATGACCATAAGGGGGAATAGTAGATCCTCGCTGACCCCCTACGTTTGATGTGGAGGTTTTAAAAGGGCCCCGCGGGGCAAAAAAAAAAATAAAAAATAATAATCGAACGGCTGAATGGATTTGCACGAAACTTGGCAAAATATTAGGGACTGGTAGCCCGATGTGCCTTTGCTAGGTCTCAATATATGTGCTCCAGTGGATTTTGAGAAATTAACGTTCAAAAAAAGATATATATCTGTAACAGCGCTCCGCTTCGCGTACTTTTCGCGTTACGGAGCTTTGCGAAGCTGATTGGTTCTCCGGCGTCTGTCGACATTCCAAACAGTCCGTAGCGGCCGCCATCTTGTCTCTCGGTAGGATTGAGAGACAAGAGGAGGCCAAAGCGAAGGGGGAAATGACCATAAGGGGGCATAGTAGGTCCTTCCTGACCTCTTAGGTTTGATGTACCATTTTGCCAAGTTTGGTGTAATTCCGTTCAGCCATTCAGGCTGTAGACGTATGTAAATGTCCTATGGAAAATTGCATGGGGAAAACACATTTGAAAGTGTTGAAATTTAGAACCAATTAAAATGTTAGTTTGGTTTTGTATTTGTGTGTGATGAAAGTTAATTGGTTATGTATATATTTCAAATGAGAGGAAACCACAGCCATTTTGTGATACTACTGTCTGAGGTACATTTGTGAGGAATTTTTGGTGGTGAATTTCTGGTGTTTGATTTACACAGTACTAACACTTCTCCTACTTTTAAAAAGGTGAGTTGTTAATTTGTAAGGGGAACTATGTTGTACACTTGAAGATAATTTGAAAAATGTTTTCTGTTATTTATTTGCAGTCCTTCTGTTATACTAAATACTTGATAAAGTTAGTTTTATATTATGTATTACTAAAAACGATAAATGAAAGTGATTATTTTTTTCTGCAATTTACAGCAAGCAATTTCAAAATAAAATGGCTCACAATGAAGAGACCGTGGCAATTTCTTTTGAATTGTCCACTACATTGATTGAAATTGAGAGCACCAATAATGAAATATTGTCACAAGGAGGAGATGACTTGTATGATTCCATTAGATTGATTGAAATGGACAGCACCAATAATGAAATATTGGCACAAGGAGATGACTTGAATGATTCCACTACATTGATTGAAATTGAGAGCACCAATAATGAAATATTGTCACAAGGAGGAGATGACTTGTATGATTCCATTAGATTGATTGAAATGGACAGCACCAATAATGAAATATTGTCACAAGGAGGAGATGACTTGAATGATTCCACTACATTGATTGAAATTGAGAGCACCAATAATGAAATATTGTCACGAGGAGATGACTTGAATGATTCCACTACATTGATTGAAATTGACAGCACCAATAATGAAATATTGTCACAAGGAGGAGATGACTTGAATGATTTTTTTGATCAATCTCTTGATGGCGAATTTATCGAATGTTTGGAGACCATAGAGTTACAAGAATCATCATTGCAGACTTTTCATGAGGACATTGCTGATGAGGACATGTTACTAGTTCTTTCAAATTTAGAAAATTCTGAAGAATAAATTTATATTTAGAAATCAAAAAATGTTTGAGACATTATTCATTTTTATTTTTAATTTATGAGGTTGTAGCGAAGTGATTGTAGTATAAAATGAGACTTATAGTATAGAGTGCAACATTTTTATGTTACATGGTAAGTTTACTCATATTTACTTCCCTTCTGCCACTATATTATCTCCAATGTGTATTTGACATCTCTTCTTCATCTCCGGCCTCCTTTCTCTCACTGTGGGGCATATTATCAAGGGGGTTTATCTCCGCTTTTATGGCTTTAAAAGCCAAGAAAGCGGAGATAAAATTATCTCCCTATTACCAAGCTGTCGCTAACACCAGTTAGTGACAGCTAATAGGAGATAGCGACCATCTTGGGCCCCGCTTTGCATGTCAGTGATATTTATCACTAATGACATGCAAAGTGGGCGTGCCAAGATGTTAGCGACTGGAAACAGTCGCTAACATCGCTATCTCCTATTACCAACTTTTGGAGATATTCGCGCTAAGCGCGAATATCTCCAAAAGCTAACACCTGCCCTGAGCAGTTCTTCACCATGTTATCCAATGGGAGGTGGATAACATGGCTAAGAGCATTTGCTCGATAATGCATGAATATCGCTGACTTTTCAGCGATATTCATGCATTGCGGCCGTTTTTTATCGCATTTGCGATAAACCTTGCTAATAGCAAGGTTTATCTGCGATAAAAATCGCCGATGTGCGGCGATAATTTTTGTCTCTAAACAAGTTAGAGACAAAAATGTTCGCTAGTTGTTGGTAATATGCCCCTGTGTGTCTCCGATGCATCTTATCGCTGCTATTTTGTGTAATTACAGAAGAGAGTAAAATAAAATAGTTCGGAACGTGAAAAGGGGGCAAAGTAGAGTACTCCTCACCCCCTAGGCCTTTTTAGGCGGTCCCAAAAGGATCAGTTTCTGCTTTCCTGAGAGATTATGGTATGAGTTCCATATACCACAATAACTTGCATTACAACATGCAAGATATCTATCTCCTTTTGGAGATATTCGCGCTAAGCGCGAATATCTCCAAAAAGTAACACCTGCCCTGAGCAGTTCTTAGCCATGTTATCCAATGGGAGGTGGATAACATGGCTAAGAGCATTAGCTCGGTAATGCATGAATATCGCTGAGTTTTTAGCGATATTCATGCATTGCGGCCGTTTATTATCGCATTTGCGATAAACCTTGATAATAGCAAGGTTTATCTTCGATAATTTCTGACGATGCTTAGCGGTAAAAAATTCGTTGGTAAGCATTGTTAGCGATAAATATCGCTTAACTTTGGTAATATGCCCCAACGTCTGTTAACGTTCGATTCGAAGGAAATGAGGAAGTGTTGAAAAACATTGTTTGCGCCATCTTGCCTTTTTTGAAATGCCACACTTTTGTGGTGCACGGCAGCCATTTTAGATGTCTTGACCAGACCCACTCTCTGCACGCTGTCGATTCGTAGCATGGCTCCTCACCCTCGCAAGCATCTTCCCCAGGCACTGGTCACCCCCGCTCTCTGTCTTATGCATGGGCAATAAACCTCCCCCCATCTGCGCTGCTCTTCCCTGAGAATCACACTCTGTGCCCGCCCGACACCTCCCTTTCGCCCTATTCACTACCGCACCCTCTGACACTCCTCTTCCTCTGTGTCCGATTGTCCAGGCTATCAGCTAGCCCTGCAGATGTAGTTTATGGCCCCAGCTGTAAAGAATCACCCCTCTTCAAAGGAGTTATAGTAGATCAAGGCCCACACCCGATGAGATCCGTCACACCACACGTGTTCCTACTATCTGAAAACCATCCTGTATTGTGATTGGGGAGGGGACCGAGCCTGAAGCGGAAGATTCCAGGAATGACTCTTGGTACATCAAAGTTTTTACAATTATGTGTCACATAAAAAATATGTAGCACTCCAACAAAGTAGTAGGAATATAAAACTTTAATAACATATAAATATATACAACAAAACAAAAACAGTAAAAACATTTAAACAACGAAGAGACCGTGGCAATTTCTTTTGAATTATCCAATAGATTTATTGAAATTGACAGCACCAATAATGAAATATTCTTGTCAGTAGCGGTCTGTTGTGCGAATAGTTCCAAGGCAGCAGAACGCGCTGAAATCTAGATGGCACGAAAGTGATGTCTAGTAAGTTGCCGCCCAGTAAATAACGGCGTGGGGCGCCGCGGGGGTGAGTGAGTCCAGTAGGCACCACAGCTATTCTTACCGGCATCGCAGAATTACTGCTGGGGACAATGCCTGTGCTGTAGCAGGGTCACAGCAGAAACAAAAAGGATTTTGTTGAAGATGTTGTTGGTTTTAAATTTGAAAACAGTTCTGGTGTCAACTGCTATGCTAATGTAGTGGTTAATGTTTTGTTTTCTCTAGAAAATGTAAAAGAGGGGGAGGCAGTCCAAAGTTCCGTTAAAAGGGCAAAGGAAAGGATCGGTGGTTTGAACTATCAGTGAAAAAGGGGAGGGGGTGCAACAATTTTTCCTACCGGGTCACACTGTGCTTTCACCGGAACTGAGGTCTGCAGGATTCTAGTAATTCAAAGTGAGGCTGGCGCCAGCATGGGAGCGCCGACGTCCCACGGATACAGTTTCGTCACTCCACGGGCGATCATGGCAGTCATTCCCCATCGGGGGTCGGAGACTCCCGCGGCTCCTGTAGAATCTTCAAGGTCGTGGAGGACTACGGTGGTGGAGTCAAGCAGTGACCGGGCCTTTTCTTTATGCTGGGCCCGCTCTTGCCAGGTCGACCGCCATTTTGAGAGTTCGGTAGCTACTGGCGATCGCGGGGTCAAATGAGCGGACGGGCTCCACCCTGCCGGGCGAGACGTTGCAGCATGGCCACAGTGGAAGAACCCTTTTCCGGGCGCCTGGAGCGCTGAGGGTGCAGCTGGGAAGCCTCCACCTGGGGAGGCGGGAGAGGCCTGTTCGCACCGTCTCTCCCTCCCAGTGCACCCCACGGCGTCTCGCTTGAGATTTGTTATGGCCGGACCAGGCGATGAGGACGAGGGGGGGGGGGTCGGAGGCATGTGCAAGACATCCCCCCCCAGTGTTGTCGCAGCCATTATTCATGAAAGAAGAAGTGTCCCGTCCGTCTTCGGGCCGGGCTTCCGGTAGATGTCGGCCGGACGCCCCTGGCTCTGGCCCCATGAACGGGTTTCTTGGTTTATCGGCTGCAGCCGGATCCCGTCGTCCTCGGCCCCCCGACCGTTGGTGGCCGGACCGGAAGAGCATGTGGCGGGAGTACCTGCAACTCTTAAGGGCCACCGCGGCCGGACTGGGAGAGAGAGGGGAGGGTCGAGGAGACATTCCCCCCCCTGCAACTGTTCAGCGTTGTAAAGGCAATCCCCTGGCCGGGTCCCGCTGGCCTCGGCCTCTCCTCCGGCTACACCCTACGTTAGGATCTCCTGGCCGAGGCGTGGCAGCAGGACCTGCCTTATATGGGCTGCTCCCGGCTGGGCGTAGCCGCAACCCAGCCCCACCTTGGAAGTTTCCAGAGTGGGGGCGGATGTTCTACTGACTTGCATTTTCCCTAGTCTATCGATTTTTTTGGCGTGGCAGGCGGTGGGACAGCGAGGGGTGATTTGGTTTCTCTTACTGTTTTTCTGGTCTCTCACCACTGGCATATTTTAACGTTTTCTTGTTTCTAGGACATTAATAGGTTTTATCATTACGTTATGTTATCGTTTCTTTGTTCGTTGTTTAATAAAAGTTCATGTTCATCAGTGGACTACCTATTTTCGTTTTCCTATTCTTTTTTTTCCAAGTTGTTTCATGCTAAAGTTTATGTTAACAGGATACAGTGATCACTTCGTTATTATTGCATATGTCCTTTTCACTAGGGGTGCTCTCTGGTCGGGCCAGATGACGTATCTCTAGTAAATGGTCCGGGTGAAACAGGTGCATCAATCAGTGGGGAGTAGATAGGCATGACTGATTACAACGGGGGAGAAAGGTCCGCATTACGTACCCTTTCACTACTTGCAAAGATTTTCCTACGTTTATTTGCAAACAGGGAATACCTCCAAAAAGAACTAATTCCCAAACAGTCAATGTTCGGACAATCAATCAATCAATGAGGAATGAAATAGGTACGACGTGTTAAAGGCTTGCGTTACCTACCCTTCACTATCTGCAAAGGGAGAGAGAATATTCCTATTCTTCCTCGTTTGCAGGCAGAGAAGATCCTTAAGAGAACCAACTTCGAACAATTCAATGCTCGATTGAAACAATCAACAAGGGGTACTGTGAACACAAATGAACGCCGCTTATGTACATACACATTGCTATTTTCAACAGGTTGTTCCTAATGTTTCTATTTTAGCGAGGTCAAAAAGAGATCCCATTAGTGGCCTACTGATTTTGTTCGATTCCTTTTGTTTTTTTACACGATTTTTCGCTATCTGCAAAGACTAAACAGAGTATTGCGACTCTGTGCTTGTTTGTAAATAGAGAATGAACCAAAGAGAACAATCAATCAAATGGAGAGAGAAGCAGGCACGACGGATTACAAAGGGGGCAAAGGGCTGCGTTAACTACCCTTCACTATCTGCAAAGAGAGAGTACTCCTAATAGAAATGAGGGGTGGGGGGCAGCATTCAAAGCAGATCAGTGTGCATAAACACGAAAATGTTTTTACTTACCACGTACTTGACATTCGACAGCTTATGATATTTGCTATTAAAAAACCATTGAAATTCACTGAAAAAACCATAGGTTATAGACCATATATAGTTAGGAATTAGCATTTACAAAACCTTGAAAATTCACTGAAAAAACCATAGGTTATAGACCATATATAGTTAGGAATTAGCATTTACAAAACCTTGAAAATTCACTGCAAAAACCATAGGTTAGAGACCATATATAGTTAGCTGGACATTTTATTGACATAAAACCAATGAAATTCCATATATAGTTAGTTGCACTAACTATATATTGCGCACCCGCAATCCACTGCTGATGATGTCACATATTACATCATTCATGACATGGTCAGTGACATCACTGATGACATCACTGATGACATCTCAAATGACATCACTGATGACATCACTGATGACATCTCATTTGACATCAATGACCACATCACTGATGATATCATTCATGTGACAATACAATGCATCTCCTCACATTTTAATATAACCTCTGTTTCACCCAGTGTTAAAAAGAGTATAATTTTTGAAACCATTGACACACCAATACTAGTTACTACATACGCACTCACTGATTGCTACGTCTACACACACCTTCACTCATTCACCCATACAATCATTCATACATACAATCACTCATCTTTACAACACTATCATATGCACTCATACACCTATACAGACACTCACAGTCTGCCACTCATCCATGGAGTTACTCACACACCTAGTCAGTCCTGTAAAGAATCAATGACACTTCCATTTTCTTGTCTATACAGTTAAACATAGAGCACCTTACATTTTCAAACATATACTAACACATACTTACCTTCTTATACAATCATTGATACAAGTACAGATTGATCTGCACAGAGTCACACACCTCCCAGCTAGCCACACACACACTCAGTCTCCCATACAAATACTTGGGCAATCAATCAATAACCCATATAGTTACTCATATAGCTACTGATCAACACATGCAGCAGTTTACAGAACAACAGACATAATGATGCACAAATTAAGACAGTTTAGTCACTAACCCATGCACTCAGTGAGACACATTTAATCACTCACTCATACAGTCAGTCATGCACCTACTAAATCATTCGTCCAGACACTTACACATCCACTCATTCTTCAATATGTAAGACATATTTAAACTTTATAGAAACAAAAAATCACTGGATGTTGTTATCAGTGATGTCATCAGTGATGTCATTTGAGATGTCATCAGTGATGTCATCAGTGATGTCACTGACCATGTCATGAATGATGTAATATGTGACATCATCAGCAGTGGATTGCGGGTGCGCGATATATAGTTAGTGCAACTAACTATATATGGAATTTCATTGGTTTTATGTCAATAAAATGTCCAGCTAACTATATATGGTCTCTAACCTATGGTTTTTGCAGTGAATTTTCAAGGTTTTGTAAATGCTAATTCCTAACTATATATGGTCTATAACCTATGGTTTTTTCAGTGAATATATATATATATATATATATTTATGTGTATATATATATATATATATTCACTGAAAAAACCATAGGTTATAGACCATATATAGTTAGGAATTAGCATTTACAAAACCTTATTTTACTCACACAAAACCATTGAAATTCGCATATATAGTTAGTTGCACTAACTATATATCGCGCACCCGCAATCCACTGCTGATCATGTCACATATTACATCATTCAAGACATGGTCAGTGACATCACTGATGACATCACTGATGACATCTCAAATGACATCACTGATGACATCACTGATGACATCTCAAATGACATCACTGATGACATCACTGATGACATCTCAAATGACATCACTGATGACATCACTGATGACATCTCATTTGACATTACTGATCACATCACTGATGACATCTCATTTGACATTACTGATCACATCACTGTTGACATCATTCATGTGATAATACGATGAACCTCTTCAGACTCTAATATAACCTTAGATACACTCAGTGTAAACAGACACTCACAGACTGTCACTCATCCATGGAGTTACTCACACACCTAGTCAGTCATGTAAAGAATCAATCACACCTCCATTTCCTCAACTATACAGTTATACACACCTTACTTATTCAAACATATACTAACACATATTTACTCTCTTATACAATCCCTGATACAAGTTCACAATGATCCATACAGCCACTCACACATTCACTGGCTCTTATGCACAGTTATTTATATATGTCAACTCTCACATGTACTGTGTTTTACATATGTACTTACTTTGACATGTAGCACTGAGATATCCATTCACTCACCAATACACTCATGCACACAGTCAACCGTCCATACAGCTGTTTCCACATGCACTTTTGAACCCATACATCTAGTGAATCAACTGCTCACACGTCCATGCACAGAGTCATACACCTCCCAGCCACCCACACACTCACTCAGTCTCCCATACAAATACTTGGGCAACCAATCAATAACCCATATAGTTACTCATATAGCTACTGATCAACACATGCAGCAGTTTACAGAACAACAGACATAATGATGCACAAATTAAGACAGTTTAGTCACTAACCCATGCGCTCAGTGAGACACATTTAATCACTCACTCATACAGTCAGTCATGCACCTACTAAATCCTTCATCCAGACACTTATACATCCATTCATTCTTCAATATGTAAGACATATTTTAACTTTACAGAAACATACAGTCACTGGATGTTGTCATCAGTGATGTCATCAGTGATATCATTTGAGATGTCATCAGTGATGTCATCAGTGATGTCACTGACCATGTCATGAATGATGTAATATGTGACATGATCAGCAGTGGATTGCGGGTGCGCGATATATAGTTAGTGCAACTAACTATATATGCGAATTTCAATGGTTTTGTGTGAGTAAAATAAGGTTTTGTAAATGCTAATTCCTACCTATATATGGTCTATAACCTATGGTTTTTTTCAGTGAATTTTCAAGGTTTTGTAAATGCTAATTCCTAACTATATATGGTCTATAACCTATGGTTTTTTCGGTGAATTTCAAAGGTTTTTTAATAGCAAATATCAAAAGCTGTAAAATGTATTCTTCTTTTAAAGGAAAAATATATTTTATATGTATTTAATATAATTTTTTTATGTATATAAATTTTTTGAGGGAACGAATTTATCAACTATCATGCTGAAGAAGAGTGTGGGGAAAAAAAACAAAGAGGAGGACTAAGAGGAAAGAACAATCAGTTCAAAAATACAATTGCTTTAAAGCATGAAGTACTTTTCCACACATTTACATTTAAATAACCC
This sequence comes from Lissotriton helveticus, assembly GCF_964261635.1. Lineage (NCBI taxonomy): Eukaryota > Metazoa > Chordata > Amphibia > Caudata > Salamandridae > Lissotriton > Lissotriton helveticus. The sequence goes on from NC_136059.1 coordinate 1,718,995,160, forward strand.
ATATTAGAACATACAAAATATCTACAGAGGAGACGGTGTACATTGAATTTTAGACTCTTCATTGGTACCTACATGTTGGTACTTACATCACCCACACAACACAACAGCTCTATTCAGAGCTACCCTACCTCAAAGCACTCTAAAATATTATTTTACTATTTCCCTTGGTTTTCCCCTTGTTACGCTTTTTTTTTTTTACATATATGGCCCTCCTCAGCCACCCTCAGAAAACCTAGGGGGTCAGGATATGTCTCCCGTGCCCCCTTATACCCATTCGCAACATTGTTTATCCTCCATCTTGTGACTAAATTCGTCCGAAACACAAGATGGTGGACTCCCGTTACGCTACCGGTGAGCTACCCGGTTTGCGTACCGGGTAGAGCTTCCACCGCGAAAAATCGAAAAAAAATGTATTTTATTTTTTGGCCCGCGGGGCCCTTTAATAGCCCCCACATCAATCCTAGGGGGTCAGGAGGGGTCTACCTTGCCCCCTTTCATTCATTTCCCCCTTCGTTGATTTCCACCTCTTGTCTCTCGATCCTACCAAGAGACAAGATGGCGGCCGCTCCGGACTGTTTAGAATGTTGACAGTCACCGGAGAGCCAATCCGCTTCTCCTCGCGAAGTTCCGTTACGCGTCTGGTACGCGAACCGGGGCGCTAACTGGACGCTGTCACAGATATATATATTTTTTTGAACATCAATTTCTCAAAATCCACTGGAGCACATATCTTGAGACCTAGCAAAGGCACATCGGGCAAACAGTCTCTACAATTTTGCCAAGTTTCATAGAAATCCATTCAGCCATTCGAGCTAAAAGTGAGTCCAACCGCCCTATGGAAAACTCAATGTTAAAAACACGTTTTGGGACCCCCCTTTTTTCTCGGCCCCCGCTTGACGAAACCCACCCCCCAAACTTTCAGGGGACGCTCAGAAACGAAATGTGCCATTTTCCTGAAAATTTCAGCCAATTCCGTCCATCAACGCCAAAGTTATTCAACATAGAATTTTCAGAAATCCCTATTCAAAAAAATCCTAACTATATATACCTACTGGCGACCGCCAGTAGGTAATATATATATATATATATATATATATATATAACATTTCTATGGCAAAATGAAACCCCTCATTTTGTTCCTTTTCAAATTAAATGTATTAAACTTTATTCCAATCAAGATGACTTCAGGTGTGCCATACTTTTGTCATAAGTAAGACTGTTAGCGTTCTAGTTGTTCTTTAGAACACTCGGGACATTCTGTCATTGGGCTATAGTTGAGCTACATCTGGCTGATATTTGGGCTACATTTGGGCTCTTTTGTCTCTGGGAGACTGCATATCAGAATCTTTTTAATGAAATATAAGAGGATTTGAGAAGTCACTTAAAATGTGCCCTAATTTTTCTTTCTTCAGCACTAATCATAATTTCTATGGCAAAATGAACCCCCTCATTTTGTTCCTTTGCAAATTAAATGTTTTAAGTGTTAACACTTTATTCCAATCAAGATGACTTCAGGTGTGCCATACTTTTGTCATAAGTAAGACTGTTAGCGCTCTAGTTGTTCTTTAGAAAACTCTGGGACATTCTGTCACTGGGCTATAGTTGGGCTACATCTGGCTGATATTTGGGCTACATTTGTTTTTTTTTGTCTCTGGTGGCCATCTTTGGGCTACATTGGGCTACCTTGGGCTACAGTGGGCTACATTGGGCTACATTTGGGCTCTAACATATATATATATATAGCCCAATGTAGCCCAATATATATTTTTCAAAATCAATTTTCGTAAAAACCACTGGAGCATATATCTTGAGACATAGCAAAGGCACATCGGGCTACCATTCCCTACAATTTTGCCAAGTTTTGTGGAAATCCATTCAGCCGTTCGAGTTAAAAAGTGAGTCCAACCGCCCTATGGAAAACTCAATGTTAAAAACACGTTTTGGGACCCCCCTTTTTTCTCGGCCCCCGCTTGACGAAACCCCCCCAAACTTTCAGGGGACGCTCAGAAACAAAATGTGCCATGTTCGTCCATCAACGCCAAAGTTATTCAACATAGAATTTTCAGAAATCCCTATTCAAAAAAATCCTAACTATATATACCTACTGGCGACCGCCAGTAGGTAATATATACATACATATATAAACATATATATGTATAATCTGCATATCTATATAAATACAAATATAAATGCATGCATACATATACATATATGCATATATATGCATGTTATGTACATGAAAGTTTGAAAAACACTAATAAAAGCAAAGCTAAAAAGCCACCTAATTACAAACAGAATTGCTTTACCTTAAACGAGGGCGAGACCTATTGCATTTTCAATGCTTGTTTACTTTGGTTCCTTCAAGAGGGCATTAAGATGTCTCACACATTTGCCATAAATTCTGAATTTTATCACTCTAGTTGCTCATTAGATCACTGTAGTAAAGCTACTGCTTACCAGGGAAGTCTGCTGCTGGTATTCAAAGTGCATGTTTCAGTCTGCATGTTAGAAATTTTTAATGAAATAAAAGAGGATTTGAGAAGTCAAAATGTGCCCTAATTTCGTTCCTTTTAAATTAAATGTGTTAAGAGTTACCACTTTATTCCAATCAAGATGGCTTCAGGTGTGCTATACTTTTGTCATAACTAAGGCTGTTAGCACTCTAGTTGTTCTGTGGGAAGCTGAAGTAGAACACAAAGGAATCAACTGACAGTCTCTGCCCTTGTTGGATGTGCATGTTTTACTGAGAATGTCAGACTTCATTCTCACATGACTGAGAGAGATAATGTGAATTTACAGAAAATGTGCTCCCAGTTTAGCTTATAGATCACCTTCCAAAACTCTGTGGGAAAAGCATGAGAACATAGTTTTCTCTCAAACATGATTCATGATATCCCAGCAGAAGGCTTTTACACTTAGGAAAATCACCTTAGAACACATCACAATTCCTAAAATGAGTATGGTACAATCAACAAATGATTTATAATGTAACTAAAGTCTTAAAACCTTCTATTAACCGTAATGCTTTTTAATGAGGTGCTATCATGTATATTGGTCCCAAGAAGGCTGCCAACACGTCTTGGGTGAAGTGCTGACAGCCAATCAGATCTCACGATGATATGTGTTGTTAATTGTTAGGCTCCGCCCTGATATACATGTATTTCTTTTTTATAATATCTAAAAAAGTACTGAACAGATTTACACCATTTAACCAAAAGGCACGGGTGTGATTCAAGGACTACCTCTTTGCCAAATTTGGTGTATTCCCGTTCAGCAATTCGGGCTATAGCCGCGATTAACGGTTCCTATGAAAAATTGCACGGGGAAAACACGTTTGGGACGCCCCTTTTTTCTCGGCCCCCACTTCAGGATAGGAGCGGACCGGAGCGGGCCACTGGTTTTGAAAATTTCGCGAAGATTTGTCAACCGGTGTCAAAGTTATTCCAAACAGAATGTTGCAGATTTGCTATGGAAAATAGGTCCTAACTATAGTAGGAAATTATAGTTAGGACCTAGTTTCCATAGGGTAAGGGTTTATTGATTTGCCAATATCTTTGACAGCATTTGACTGATCAATGTATGGAAATTATTGAATTAACATTGGAGAAGTACTGTTGCATAAATCTAATGATGCAAACCGCAGTATCAATTATGTTGGATTCAATGAGGCTTTTTCATGTTATATTTTAGCAGCAGAAGTCTGTTTTCTATTTTTGTTTGTATGAAATTTTCACATGTTTATTAAAACCTATCACAAATGAAACACTGTTACTCATGAGCAAGGGAGGAGAATCCCCGAAACGTGTCGAGTGTTTTGCCTTTTTGAAATTAAATAAAGGCTATTTCTCCACAAAGAAGTGTTCTTGTGTTTCTGGACTTGAAAAATGACAGAAATTGGAGTTGATTTATATATATATATATATATATATATATATATATATATATATATATATATGCCATGGTGTATTGAAGAATGAGTGGGTGTTTGAGTGATTGAATGGCTGATTTAGTAGGTGCGTTACTGACTGTATAAGTGAGTGATTAAAAGTGTCTTACTGAATGTATGGGTGAGTGACTAATATTTGTGAATGTATCAGTTTGTAAGTTGGTGTGTAAGTGGCAGCATGGGTTGGTGAGTAGCTACATGAGTGTCTATATAAGTTAATGATTGGTGGTGTGTGTATAACTGTATAATGAGTAAGTGACAGTGTGATTGGTTCTTTTGGTGATGGACTAGGTGTGTGAGTAATTCTATGGGTGAGTGGCGGTTTGTGAGTATCTGTATAGGTTTATGAGTGCATATATCAGTGGCTATATTGATGAGTGACTTTGTGTATGAGTGACTGTATGGATGAGTGGATGTCTGCGTAGACCTATGAATCAGTGAGTGGTATGTACTAGCTGGAATAGGTGTGTCTATGGTTTCGAGAATCATAGTTAGTATTTTAGAGGGTGTGAGGAGGTGCATCATATATTAAGTGGATGATGTCATCATTGATGCCATTTGAGATGTCATCAGTGATGTCACTGACCATGTAATGAGTGATGTGTTATATGACATCGTCAGTAGTGCATTGCAAGGGCACAAATTATAGTTAGCTCAACTAACTATAACAGCCACATTTCTCTGGTTTTGTACGAGTGAAATGTCCAACTAACTATATCATCCCTGAAACATGTGTTTTTTTAAGTGAATATATATATTTATATACACATATATAAAGATTTATACATATATATATATATATATATATATACATATTTTCATATATATATAAATATATATATATTCATTGAAAAAAACATAGGTTTCACCCCAGTTATAGTTCGGAATTAGCATTTAAAAAACCTATTAAATTCACTGAAAAAACCATAGGTTTTACACCAGTTATAGTTAGCTGGAAATTTTACTCGCATAAAACCATTGAAATTCCCGCGTTATAGTTAGTTGGACTCACTATAACTTGCGCGTGCAATGCACTGCTGATGACGTCACATATTACATACAGAGTTAAGGGACCTCTGCAGTAAACTACCCCCATCATCGGCTCGAGGCTCAACATCAAAACAACCCACTCCATCGGGTTTGGGGGTAAGAGACACATTGGCTACTATCCAACCAAAGTTTAATGATTACAAATTTTATGCAAATATTGTAACAAGTTACTTGCTTATGGTGAGCGAAGCATTGAACTTATTATGGTTTCTGGTGATAACCATAAGTGTCCAGAAAAACCCTAATTTTTCCTGATTTTTCTTCATGCTCCAGTTGAGCCAATTACAATTCCCTCTTTTTTGTTTCTCCCCATAAAAAATACAAAAAAATATAAAAGTGTTCAGAAAAGACAAAAAAAGTACAGAATGTTCAAAAAAACATAAAAAAAATATAAAACAACAAAAAGAAAAAAAACTGTTCTTTTTAGAACTACCTTTACTTCATAAAAATAAACCTATATTTTTAAAGAATCTGTGTCAATCTTTTTTCTGCAGGGTACGCGTACCGGTACGTGCACCGGGGCACGCACCGGGGAGCGCACCCCAAAAAAAAAGAAAAAAAAAATTAATGAAGGAGTTTGCATGAGGGAAGAACACAAAGAGAGTAATGTTAAGAGAAAGAGAGCTAGAGGGAGAAACATAGAGGGATTGTTTACTACATAGTTAAAAACAGACAATGTGTAATAGGGTGAAAATGAGAAAAGTAAAATCACTAAAGGAGCGAAAGAAGGGAAGAGAGAGGAAGAACACTAAACTAGAGATAGTGGGAGAATGTGAGTGGGTGTTGAAAGAAAACGATAGGACAGAAAAAAATTGAGAATGAACGGTAGTGGCGTAACTGGGATAAATGAATAACGGTGAGGGAGGGTAAGAAAAGACCAGTTAGTATAAGTAAAGAGGGGTGAAAGACAGTGAAAAATTGAATTAGGATAAGAGATGGGGAGTGACAAACACAAAGGACAGAGAAAATAAAGGTAACAGTACCTGAATGGGATGTGTGTGTGTATGTGAAGTGTGTGTGTGGGAGGATTTTTTTCTGTGTATGAGGTGTGTGTGTGTGATGTGTGTGTGTGGTGTATGTCAGAGGTGTGTGTATGTGTTGGGACGGGGATGAGGTGTGTGTGTAGGAGTAAGGTAAATAATTAAGAAAAACAGAATGAGTGAAGAAGCAAAGGAAGATCACAGAGGGTAAGTGAAGTAAAGAATAGGGACTGAAAGAAGTTGAATATGAGAGGGGAAATAGGGAAATTGGAGTAAACATGGAGAATAAGAATAAGTGAGGGAAGCAGATTAAAGAAATAGGAGTGAGGTTGGTTGAGAAAATATTAGTGAGCTTAAAACAAAGGGTGATGACAAACTACATTTTTTAGTCACACTTACCATATAATAAATGTAACTTTAATTACATTTTTTTAGTACACTTTATATCTGTGAAAGAGAGCAGAAAAAATAAGTTATAATTAGTAAAATATGTATTTTAAATTAAAAGATACAAATGAAGAGGTTAAAAATCATAACAGTGTGAAACATAGGAAATGAGAGATAGTAATGGAACCAGAGTAAAAGAAATGGGATGAAGAACGATGAGAGAGGAGCAGTGAAGTTGTTGTAAAAGAAATGATAGAAGGTAGATAAACACAAGTGAACATAACACAAGAAGAGTGAGGCACTGAGGACATAGAAGTAGTGAACGAAAAATAGATAGAAAAGGTCAAAAGTAAGGAGCAAACAAAGATAAGCGAGGGAGAGTGGGTGATTTATAGTGATAGAGTGCGATAATAGTGCTGAGTGAGTAAACAGGAATTACTAAAAGAGCAAAGGAGGAAAATACGGAAAAGGGAAGTAAAGCAGAGAGACTGAAAGCTGAAAAGTTATGCAAGGGAGAGAGGTGATGCAGACAGTTGAAATGAAAATGAGGGGTTGTCAAAGAAGTGGAGTAAGGGAACGGGGGTTACAGAGAGTGAGAGAAAGACATTATAAGTGAGTTAAAAGAGCTGAAAGAGGACGGAAAAAGGAAAGTGAGTGTCAGAGAATGGGAATACAATTTAATTTACACAATCCAAAGTATAGAATAACTTGTACAACATGTTACATAGTTTATTTTTGCTGTTCTCAGAATATATTGAATTTCACTTAAAACAGTGAGTTCAAATTACTCATCATATGACAGCGGGAAAAAAAAAACACAATCTAAAAGATTGTGTTTTAAAAAAAACCTTAGATACTAACAAATGACAAATGTACACTAATCTTTGATTGACTTACTTTTCCTTGAGGCCAAATAGTATATCATGGAGGTCCTTTTCTCGTTGCAAAGTACTTTGCTGTTCAGTAAAAAATCCATTTAATCGACTTTCTAGAAGAAAAACTCCAAGAACATCTGAAATATTTTCAATATTTTCATATACTCCTTTTTTTCAGTCATGACTCTTTACTCATTCCTGCACCTTTCCATTTGGCCAAATAGTGTCAGATGTATGAGTATATATCAGTACTCCTCCCGTCTTCATAGGCCAATTACCTTTACCTAAATTTTGGCTGTAAAAAAACTAGGTATGAATTTATAAAGCCAAAAGGCAAACGTTGTTTGAAAGTCAAATGAGTGTCGTTACATTGGGTCCAACCTTTAGAAGTTTTTAAATAGCATGTGTAATGCCCTGATGTTGTAGAAGGACCGTCATGAAAAATAATAGCTACAGTTGCAAAGGTTCTTCCTGATATCGATAATTGAGAAGCCACGACATTTTTAATAGAAGTTGTCAATTTAGTTCCATCAGGTCTACATCGTTGGAACATTAAAATGACATAGTGACCATAATTTTGTAGAAATAATGTGGACAGCATTGTAGACTTACATTGGGTACACACCATATTGTGATCAGCTGCTTTAACTAGATTATTAAAAGGCACTGCTTTGCAGTCTGGTAAAGTCAAATATATAAATCTTTCACTGTCTATTCTAGTAGTACTTGATGAAGCACAGTTATCACAGTCATGTTGCCATTGATAAGAAAGGTTAAAAAGATTTTTTATATCTACTCCTTCATCTTCCAATACATCAAACATATACATTAAAAATTCCTGACAATCCTGCTGAATTATCTGTGAAAATTGATTTTGACCTGAACATATGTCTACAAGATTCCTAATTTCTGAAACACTTTCTATTTTTCCTCTATCACTACTACATTTCTCTAACACAGAATTCAATAAACAGCACAATGTTTGTTCCCGATTTTCGACAATCTATTTTTGTAAATTTTGAAGAAAAAAAACAACATTAACTACTACATTAGCATAGCAGTTGACACCAGAACTGTTTTCAAACTGAAATCCAACAACATCTTCAACAGAATCCTTTTTCTTTCTCTTTCCAATTACACTTTTATCTACTTTTTGCCTTTTTGCCGATACCTCACTGCAATTAATCTCATTTCTTCTTTTTCGGCCTACCACACGTTTTTCAATCAGAGGATATTGAGGCAAATGTGGAGCATACTCTCTTCTTAACCTATTGTATTCTTTAACACAATCTAGATCTGCACAAATCTTTGTTTCGTCACACTCAATCAAGTACAATCCTGATAAAGTTCTGACTCGTGATAAAGCCACATATGTCATACCCTCTTTAAACACAGAACTTCCAATGTTCACCAAAGCGCTATCTACACTTAAACCTTGAGATTTATGAATTGTCACCGCATATGCCAAACAAATAGGAATTTGTTTTCGGCGAACATATAAGTCTTTCACGAGCAAAAATCTAGCTGAACAACGACAAATTTGTTCTATTTCATCAATGCCATCAAATTTAATTTTTATAATTTCAATTCCATCTCTATTTTTGTAATTCACAAAACCAACAACATGACCCATTGCTCCATTTACCAGACCTCTTTCAACATGTAAATTCCTTCTCAAAATGACACGACAATTCAAACAAACATTCAGAGTCTTTTCAAAACCAGCAGTTTTAGATATAGTCTTCTCCAATGAATCCAATTTTGATTTCAAATTTTCTGACAAAATACTTGTTGCTCCCATATGCTCTATTTTATCTATAGCTTGCAGTTTCACTATGTCTTCATTTTCTAACTTCAGTATTTTGATGTTGAACATGGAACATTCTTTCAGAGTAGGCATCAAACATATGGCAGATTTCTTCTCGTTAATTTTCTTAAAAATATTCTCTGGAAGAATGTTTTCATTTGGGTACAAATTAGAAATTAACCGTCCATGTAAAGCTTCTTTCCCTTGTTGACTTATTTTTCCTACTCTTACATCTTGTAAAATATTTTTATAATCTTCATCCTTTGCCTGCGGCATATTTTGAAGCAGTTCTGCATATTTGAAGTTTAACCATATATTAACGTTTCCCATGCTTCCTAGGCACTTCCTGGTATCTTCATCTGTGAGCATTTTGAACACAGGTTGTCCTTTCACTGGAGTCAACTGCAGAAGATCTCCAAAAACAATAATGTGTTTTCCTCCAAATAAAACATCATAGTCTGTTCTAAGAATTTCTTGCATTCTCAAATGCACAAAAGCAAGCATTATATTTGACACCATGCTTACTTTATCAATGATAAGAAGTTTAATTTTCTTCAGGACTCTCGAAACTTCGGAACACGCATCTCCAGATAGCTTGTGATATTGCAATTTGTTATCATGCTCCACTGGCAGCATCAGTAAACAATGTAAAGTAATCCCTTTAATGTTATGTGCTGCCAGCCCAGTTGGAGCGGTACCAACACAAGACAGCGGTGATTCAGTCCTTTTCTGCAGATACGATGCAATTGCTTTAATCAGAAAACTTTTTCCAGTTCCCGCTTCTCCACTCACGTACAGTCGGACAGGCTTAAATGATGTACATGAGCACTCTTTCTTCTCATGACTCAATCCATGTTCAACCTGTCCCGTGACTTCGTCATATATCAGTTTCTGCTCAAGGTTTAATTGTTTCACAAAATCTTCTAAATGAATTACATCCTCTTGAGCTTGCTCCATAGCTCTTTCAACTTCATCCATGGCAGTGGCAGCTTCATTTTGGATAATTGGTCCTCCTAGTGGATCCTGACTCAATGAAGCAGAACTCTGACTGCCTTGAGAACTATCTCTCACAATCTCTGCAGCAATTTTTGATTCTTGCTCTATTTCTTCATTCAACATTTGCAGATAATTTGGAAAAACAGGACATTCTATGGTATCCTTCGTAGCATTAAAAGAGTCTTCATAACAGAGAAAATCTCCAAGTAGTTTCTCTTCTTCTCGCCATGGTTTAAAGAGTTGCAAAAGACCTAAATAGTAAAATTCTCTTTTGTCTGCATTTTCACAACTCAATTTTCGATGATTAATCACATGACCTTTTTTCTGTTTCACTAGACATCCTTCACATCCAATGTTTCCATATATTCCATTATTGATATCTTCTCTGATGTTCCTCTTATAAATATATCTTTGCAGAACTTCATAGAGACAAACGTTCTCAAGGTGAGGACTTCTATTTGGATAGTATGTATCCAACATGTTTGTCTTCAAAATATCTGTACTTTCTGGTTCTTTCTCCGCCAAATACTCTATCTCTTGTACAGATTTCAAAACTCGATTTCGTGTTGCAGCAAGACCTAGACTCACCCAAATGATGGTTCTAGATTTGGCATAGAGACTTGCTGACGACAATCGATCAGAACATTCATATGCTCCAATTTCTCGATGCGACAACATCTTCAGACTGTAACTGTACAATTTCTTGCTTAGGCTCTTTTCATGTGAAATGTCCTCCCACATTTCCTTCAGTTCTGTCTTTTCTTTTTTTGTGATGTAAGACGTCACATATCGAGCTACAGCAACAGAGTTGTCAGCAACGAATTGAATATCCATGTTAGCATTCCACATGGACAAAATCACCGGGTTGTAGTCATTGAAGTACTTGGACTCTTCGTTTCTTTTTAAATTGAATGTATTTTTTGGTGATTTTCTCGTCACAGTATGTCGCAGAGAAGACATTAAATTATTTACTCTTCCTTTAGAAATCACTGGTCGTGGAAAAGCGAAACGACATTTTGTGTAGAACTTGTCCTTGTTTCTGAATTTTCGACGACAGAACTTTCCACAACGATGGGATTGGAAGCGTAAAACTTGTTGCCTTAAATTGTTTTCTTCGGTAGTTTTCGGAACAGCACATGTTGAATACTTTTCAATGAAGCTCATCACTGTCTCATCTGAATCTGTTCCAAACTTGGGTGCATCTTTAATCCATAATAACATATGTATGTGAGGAGCACCTCTCGCTTGATACTCCTTTCTCCAAAAGAAATCCAAAACCTCTCCAAGGGGAGGATTTTTTTTGTTGGTAATAAAAGACATCATAGCTTCAAATCTATGATTGAAATATCTGCATACATTCACTGGATCCAAAAAACACAGTTCTCCAGGTGTTTTGAATTTTATATTTTGTACATTAGCATTGGCCTCTTGTAGAAATTGAAGTAAGTCCTCCCATGCATACTCGGCACAGCTAAGAGTGAGGAACCATGTAGGAGTTCCTATAGTTTCTTAGCATACATTTCAATTCCCCATGGCGACGGTACCAATACTCATTTGTACCACGATGACATGCCATGAGATTGATTAGATGAGATTCTAAAATATTATCTTGCAGATTCACTTTCTCCATAAAGTCCCTCGCCGAAACATTTTGTAGATGTGCTCCACTTTTCAGAATATGGTTTACTGCATAAGAAAGCCCAGACAAGTCACTTTCATGCAGTAGATGAAACAAATAGGGAATGCATTGACGAAACCTTGCATCTTCAGCATATAATCTTACAGTTCGATATTCAGATGCAGGAATTTGAAGTGGTCGATCGTCATATCGTCCACCTCGACCTGTTGGAAATAGCTGTGGAAAACAACGAGCTTCCAAACTTTCTTCCCATACACTAATGGGACTTCCTTTTGCTGTTTTCATTTGAAGCAATTCAATTGCATTCCCCATTACTTCTTTGGAATGCAAAGGATGAACAGTATAATGTTCATATATTTCTTCACTTCTAGACACATCAACTTTTTCAATTTGGCCGCCTGAACAATCACTGTCTTCATCTGCAGCTGTTTCCTCTGCTGCAACACATACATCTTTGTAGTACTCATTGTTTTTGACTAAATACAACGTTGCCTTTTTGACTTTCCTAACATTCACTAAATCTTGCCAGATTTTTTTATTTTTTGTTGGAACCCCATTAACTAGAATAACTAAAGGTTCCTCTTCTACTTTTTCTATACCAATTGTATCAATATTTTTTTTCAAATCTAGGGGCAAATAAACAACTCTTCCCTTTAATCCTCTCTGCAAATCTGTAGGAGGCAATTTCCCTATCTTAGGCTCCATGCGAACAATTGCCTGAAAAGGATGGACACATTGAATCAAAATAGACTCATATGTATTTAAATCCATCAATTCACGGGAATGTCTACCAACTCCAGATTATTATGAACAGCTCTAGCAGGCATTCTGTTTTGATTTAATTTATCATAACAATATTTACAAATACGCTGATCAGAACTCAAATCAAAAGAATTCTCCACCCACAAATAAGTTGCTTGCAGCCTGATTCATGTACGGGCCGTTTTGCGTGTCCCTAATAGCGAGTAATAGCGACTCGCTATTGAGGAAACGCAAAACGGCATTCATGTACTTTTCGGAGAAAAAATAGCGACTCGCACGCGGGCGCTAAATCCGTTAGCGACCAACAAAATTCGCAGAAAAATCGCTATTCCCGGCTACCTGCGTCGGGATAGCGACTCGCAATCCCGTGCGATCGGGATAGCGACTCGCAATCCCGTGCGATCGGGATAGCGACTCGCAATCCCGTGCGATCGGGAATGCGACTCGCATTCTCGCGCGATCGGGAAAACGGGAAGTCGCTTTCCGAGCACAGTGATGACATCACAACCAGGAAGCAGGCAGTTCCCACCCCCAAACACCACAGCGAGGCAAACCTCCGAGGGAGCAAGTTGGAAGCAGACGCTAAAACAGCGATAGCGACTTCTCTACCGACTGAAATTGCGACATATCCACTGCCATGTCTGAGGAAGCTGTCCCTGGCCCCAGCAGCAGCGCAGGACGAAAGCGAAAGCTCAAGTTCTCAGAGCAGGAGCTCGAGAACCTCATTGAAGGGGTGGTGGCCAACCATGACCGGCTCTTTGGGGCCAACTCCAGAAAGGTCCCAGAGCAAGACAAGCGGAGGATCTGGCTGGGTATAGCTGCCAGCGTGAACTCGGTGGGTGTGGCCGATAGGTCATTGGAGGAGCTAAAGAAGCGCTGGTACGACCTCCGAGGTCGTGCCAAGGAGAGGGTGGCGGAGCGCCTTGGAGAGGCATCGGGCACTGGAGGTGGCGGACCGACAGTCCCACCCAACACACCTCTGGAGGACCAGGTCAAGGACACCCTTGAGAGGGAGGCGTGCGTTGGCGTGACCCCTCTGGACTCCTCCCGCCCCACCCAAGACACCCAAGGTAAGTGGCATGCGACTGCGACCCTGTCCCCTATGACCGTCCCTGACCAAATAGGCTCACTTATTGGCCCTTAGTCATGCCTTTGTTGCGCATCAGGGAATGCCCTGAAGCATTGTGGGAGATGTAGTATGTCCACAATGTAGTAGTACCCCAATGCAGCCAGACAGGTCCCAAATTACGCAAATCCACTGCCATCCAGGGAATGTCACCCAGCATGCATGTAACATCAGCACGTCTGACAGTCACATGCAACTAATGAGTATCCACTTACCCTCACAGGTGGCGCAGACAGCAGTGACAGCGGGAGGCTGCTGATAGATGAGGAGGCCCAGGAGGAGGAATCACAACCAGGAAGCCAGGCACCAGCCCCTGCCGCTCAAACAACACCAGCAGCCAGGCCCCCCACCAACGTTGTGGCCCCTGCATCTAGCATCCCACCCGCAGCCAAGGCCAGGCCCCCCACCGTAGCTGCATCTGGATCTGCCGCACCACCCGCAGCCAAGGCCAGGCCCCCCACCGTAGCTGCATCTGGATCTGCCGCACCACCCGCAGCCAAGGCCAGGCCCCCCACCGTAGCTGCATCTGGATCTGCCGCACCACCCGCAGCCAGAGCCAGGCACCCCACAAATGTGCCCCCAGTCCCTGCCGCACCAGCAACGCCTGCTGCAACACCACCTGCAGCTGGTGCCAATAGATCTGGGCCTGCGACAGCGGCAACACCGCGGGCAATCAGCAGGAGGGGCAACGGACATCGCTATGCCTGCATGAGCGTTGAGAGACGCATGCTCCGTATCCACCAGCGCCAGTCACAGCAGCAAGGTGCCATCCAGCTCCAGCTGCACAAAATTGGGCGCAATGTGGCGGGAGTTGGAGAGCGCATGGACCGCATGACGGCGGCCATGGGCCGCATGACTGCAGCCATGGAGGAGAACACTGCTGCGCTGCTCAAGCACCGCAGTGTAGCGAGCCGGCGCCACCACCAGCTGATGAGCCGGCTGTCGGCCTATAGCAGGTCGAATTATGTGGCAGCAAATGCCACCACCCAGTTGTCGCGGCGCTCTCTCACCCAGCAGCACCAACTAGTGCAGTGCTGTGAGGACATCACCAGGGTGCTGGAGCACCTAACCACCGCCGTAACGGCACTACACACACCTGCGCTACCGGCCACTGTAGGGGGCGACGATGCCAGTGAGGGTGCCTCCAGCGTGAGCAGCCAATCGGCCACACTGGTCCCGCCACCTAGGCGCAGCACCAGGGCAACGCCTGGTACAGGAGCCCAGGAAGAGGAAGAGCCTCAGAGGCGCTTGGGCATTACGCGCAGGAGGCGCCATTGACACTGTCTGCATAACACTGGCACAGGCTGACGCTAAGCCTGCCAAGTACATGCACACTGCAGTATGACGCAATACTGGTATTTGTAAATAGTTGGACTGATTACCTTTTTGTTGTGAATGAAACAAATATATTTTTTTTGCTGCACACATTAGCCTTGTGTAATCATTACATTTTGCATGCAATTGTGATATGTGGGGTGGGGGAAGAGGGTGGGCTAGAAATTGTTCACTGTGATGTGGTTGCGACGTCTGTGGCCTTCAGCTGGGTTCTCCCCGCGTGCATGGTGCACATGTGCTGGTGGCCGGTCGTCCCCTTCAGATTCACTGCCTGAGATGTCAACAGGTATCCGGCGCTTGGTTGCAATGTTATGGAGCATTGCACAGACAGCCACAATGCGGCAGCACGCAGCAGGACTGTAATACATGGCCCCACCTGTCTTGTGCAGTATACGGAACCTGCTCTTGAGCAGGCCAAATGTCCTTTCTATACAGTTCCTTGTCCGGATGTGCGCAACGTTGTAGCGCCGTTGCTGAGGTGTGGCAGGGTTGAGGTAAGGGGTCAGGAGGTATTCCCGTAGGGCGTAGCCACTGTCACCTGAATGAGAGGAGCAGATGTTGATTGCCTGTGCAGCGCAGTGACTTCATTGCAATGTGACATTGTCGACAAAGTGTACTTACCAAGTAGGTGTCCTTCCCCAAACTCTCCTCTGAGCAGTCGTGTGTGGAGTCCACTGTGCCTGAAGATAAAGGAATCATGGGTACTCCCTGGGTACTGTGCGACAATGTCAGTGATGATGGTCTTGGCATTGCAGACCATCTGTATGTTGAGGGAGTGGTAGGACTTCCGGTTGCGGTACATATACTCCGTGGCAGCTGGTGGGCAGATGGCGACGTGGGTACAGTCGATGCAGCCGAGGACATGGGGAAAATGGGCTACATTGTAAAATTGTAGTTTTGTCAGGTCCAATTCCTGTTGGCTCGTGGGAAATGTGATGTGGCGGTGGAGCTGGGTGAGCATGGCGTCAACAAAAGTGTGGAGGCAGCATGACATGGTGGGCTGGGATATCCCCCCAGCAGCCGCTACTATGCCCTGGAAACTGCCGGAGGCCAGGAGGTGCAGGCTGCACAATACCTGCACATGTGTAAGCACAGAATTGTTTCGCCTTGTTGGGTGCTGCATGAGGGGGTCAAGTTCTTGTATCAGCCAGGTGATCATTTCCCCATTCAGCCTGTATTTGGCATAAATCTGTTCTCTGGTTTGGCCCAGCAAGGTGACCCGCTGCCGGAAAATCCTTTCCTGCCTCATGCGTCTCCTCCGTGCTGCTCGCTGTAGCCTTCGCCGCCTCACCACCATGTACATTCCTGGCATTGTGGAACGCCTAATGCTGCTGCTGAATGTCCTTATGTGTGATTGGTCAGGCCTGGACCTGTTGGTGATTGGCCAACTGTTTTTCAAATTTTACTTAATCATGGCTTTTATGGTTACCACCTGCTTTGAGTTGTCCTTAATTTGCGCCGCGCAAAAATGCGATTTTGGGGTTTTCCGCTATTGTTTCTTTTTCATGAATGCCGATTGAGAATAAATTGCGTTTCGCTATTCATTTCGCAGATTCCGTGGTTGGTCGCTATTTCCGTATCGCTAATGCGCGACTACCGGGACTCTGCGACTATTATAGCGTAATCGCTATTTCAATCGCTATTCTGTGTTTGCGAATTCGCTATTTTGTACTTGAATGCCGATTCCGTGTTTTGCACCCGCAATTGCATTTTCGCAGCCATTGCGGGCGCAATTTTGCTTCATGAATCAGGCTGTAAATCTTTCCACTCATAATTATCCATCTTTTCACTTTTTGCATATAAATCAACTAACCTAGTCTGAATCTTATAATGAGTCCGTCGACAACACACACAAGTAAAATTCGGCCTTTCACTTGATTTCACCTTAAACCTGGTAATTTCCTTCTCAAACTTTTCTGTATTTAAAATCTGTACATTGTCTTCCACATTACCTTGAATTGCTGTCTCAATTTCTACAGTCCTCTTTTTCACGAAAATAACAAATCTCAATTTCTTCACAAATCTTCTTCACATCTAATTCTGTTCCATGCAAAAGAGCACTGTTTAATTGTTTAAGCTTAAGTGCTGGACTTTTTGCATAATACAACATTCTCACTAATTTCCTCATTTTGGTATGATGCACTGCTAACATCCTAAAATGATGAAAAACACTCTGACAGACTTTTCTAGAAAGACAAGCCAGTGAATGGCCTTGCAAACCTGTGATTCCTCTCACTCTGCAAAGATCTAAGTCTTGCAACAACTTCACTTTCTGCTTTATTCAATTGATTCCTGTCGCACACTACAAATACTACTACACTTCCAAGTGTACACTGGACCCTTAGTACGTCTCCCTAAAACTCCATCAGATAGCACCTCTTCTGGTTCTCTAGGCACAAGTTTCTCTTTTTCAATCGGACAACCGTCTTTCACTTCATACGCTCGACCACTGGTGTCAACTGCATGCACTAAATCATTCTCCTGGAAGTAACTCTCCTCATTAAAAAATGGCTCACAACTTGAACTGTGCATCCATTCTCCAGAAAAAACTTTACAAAAATTAGTCTGATTAATGACTCTTTTCCATCTACTGTTTGATTTGAAAACATCAATTGTCGTGTTAAGTGTCCTAATTCTATTGATTATTAAAATAAATATTTTTTTCTTAACTTCAAAAGCCTGATCAACAATCTTCTCTACACTTTTCTTTTTCTTATAAAAAACAGCTCTCTGTTTACCTTCCTAATGTTTTTTAACAAATTTAAAACCACTCTATTGCGAAACATTCATCTACGAATGTCTCTAAACTGATTCTGCCTTCTATTCCTATACATATTATTCTCTCCTGCTCCAGTTTTAGGATTCTTTGAAGTTCTCTCCTTCTTTTTCAATTTTACTCTCTCATTTTCTTTTCCTACATGGGGTCCATCATTTTTTTGGGCTGTACATATGTTACGTAAAAAAGACTTAGTTGTCTTACCAGGAGCTTTGTTCCTGTTTTTTGAAGTATTTGTTGTGGAAGAATGCTGTAATTCCGTTGCTGTTTTTGATTTTTCCCGGTTACGTTGTTTCTTTGTCCTTTCCTTTGTGGGCATCTTTGCTTACTCTTCAAATAACGATTTCAATCTGTGTTAAAGAAAAAAGTAGCACATTATAGACCACTATTACTAATAAACAAAGCAATGACAAAAAGCAAATGATCTATACAGGGTTACAGATCAGGTGAGGATTCTCCAGGGGTGCACAAAAGGTGAGGCCTGTATTGAAGAGTATAGTGGAAGACAGCTCTGTCCACAAGTACAAAGAAGATGAGACCTATGTCTAAGTCCACTGCACTCTTATACACAGGCTTTACCACCTATGCTTCCCGAGAAAGTATTGAGTTATATAGTTATTTAGAATTGTATTTTATAAAATTGTGAAGCTCCGTGAGAAAGCGTTTGCCTCAGTATTATTCCTGTTGTGAGGCAGGTGCAAGATTTTGCCTCAGTCTTATCCCTGCTGTGAGGCAGATGATTGTAAATAGGATCTGTGCTGTGTTTCCTAAATGTGATGCCAAAAACGATTTTGGAGAAAATGAATGGTTGTTACATTTTACATTACAGGTTTAAAAAGTGACGCCTCTACCTACATGCATCAATTTTTAAATATGGAGCAAAAAGGTACTTGTTTGGGTTTTCCTGGGGAGCGTAGGTGGTGAAGATTGTGTCTAAGAGTGCAGTGGACTAGGCTTCATGAAGCATATACCTGTCTGCATTCTTAGACGCAGGTGTCAATTTGACTCTTTACAATGATGTTACCTGTGTTTTGAATCAGTGTAGGAAGCATATTGAGTTTGTTTGCATAGAGGAATTGTATTTTGTAAAATTGTGAAGCTCCATGTGAAAGCGTTTGCCTCAGTCTTATTCCTGTTGTGAGGCAGGTGCAAGATTTTGCCTCAGTCTTATCCCTGCTGTGAGGCAGATGATTGTAAATATGATCTGTGTTGTGTTTCCTACATGTGATGTCAAAAAAATTTTTGGGAAAATAAATGGTTTTTACATTTTTGAGTATAATGTGGCGCAAAGGTTTAAAAAATGACGCATCTACCCACATCTACCCACATGCGTCACTTTTAAAATATGGGGGAAAAAGGTACATGTTTGGGCTTTCCTGGGGAGCCTAGGTGGTGAGGCTTGTATCTAAGAGTGCAGTGGACTAGGCTTCCTGAAGCATATCCCTGTCTGCATTCTTAGAGACAGGTGTCAATTTGACTCTTTACAATGATGTTACCTGTGTTTTAAATCAGTGTAGGAAGCATATTGAGTTTGTTTGCTAGAGGAATTGTATTTTGTAAAATTGTGAAGCTCCATGAGAAAGCGTTTGCCTCAGTCTTATTCCTGTTGTGAGGCAGGTGCAAGATATTGCCTCAGTCTTATCCCTGCTGTGAGGCAGATGATTGTAAATAGGATCTGTGCTGTGTTTCCTAAATGTGATATCAAAAACAAATCTAGGGAAAATAAATGGTTTTTACATTTTTTAGTATAATGTGGCGCAGAGGTTTACACACCCACATCCCCACCCACACCCACAAACCCCACACAGATATACACCTCATCCCCCCAGACACACACGCACACATACACACCTCACAGACACACCCCGCACATCCCCCACACACACCTCCCCAACCCCCACACATGGGGAAAACTCAGTGAAACACTAAAATAATAATTTAAAGTGCTTAGAGGTAGGGTATCTCTGAATAGAGTTGTTGTGTTGTTTCGGTGTTTTAAGTACCAACATGTAGGTACCAATGCTGAGTCTTAAATTTAAGGTACACCGTTTCCTCTGTAGATATCTTGGATGTTGTTACAGAAGTTATTGTGCTATATGGAATCCATATCATAGTCTGTCAGGAAAGCAGAAAGAACATGGAGGCAGGAGATAAAAAAGAGATGTCAAATACACATTGGAGATAATATAGTGGGAGAAAGGAAGTATCTATGAGCAAAATTACTATGTAACACAAAAAAGTTGCACAGTATACTATAAGTCTGACTTTACATTATAATCAATTTGGTACTAGTTTAAGAATTACATATAAAAATGAATAATGTCTCAAACAATTTTAGAATTATTAAATATATATTTATTTTTCAGATTCTTTTTCCAAATTAAACATAACTTCTATCATTTGACTGTCAGAAATGTCCTCATTTTGAATGAACATAACTTCTATCATTTGACTGTCGACTGTTGAATGAGCAAATCCACAGATTCTACACATTGTAGAAGTTCATGGTCTCGTGATTCATCCATGAATTCCAAGTCATTGGGTGCAATGATTTCTTCATTGTTCGTCTCTAGGACAATTTCAAAAGAAACGTTTTGTTCTCCTTCCATTTTCTTGCTGAAATTTGCATTAAAAAAAAAATCAGTAGAGATAGGGCACTGTTGGGTTTAAGTTCAGACAGGTAGTTTGGATTTTTTAACAGTGAATTTATCTTTGGGTAGTGTATGGTATCAGACTGGAAGTAGAAATATAAAAAAGTGTATGTGATGAAGCCTAAGTAAATTCATAATTATACAAGACAAGCCTAAATCCATCAATAACTATAACAGAGAAGTCTATCTAAATCTATAACTATTACAGAGGGATTGTATAAAACTATCAGAAAAAGTTTTCCAAATTAACTTAAAGTGCACAACATACTTCAGTTTTCAAAATAACAACTTACCTTTCAAAAAGCAGTTTAAGTTCTCAGTGAACATTTTCTTGAAATCTACTTCAGGAGGTAGTAGTCAAAATGGCTGGGTTTCCCTCTCTTTCTTTATATATATTCATGTACATAACCAATCAAATGTCAGGAAAAAAAATAGAAAATGAAAGTAACATTTTAATTGGTTGTCAATTCTAACACTTCAGATGTGTTTTTGTGAAGTAATTTACCTCAGGATATTTAGAGAGGTCTACAGGCTAAATGGCTCTTTGGAATTCCACCTAATTTGGGAAAATTATAGGGACTGGTATGTAGTATGAGATATTCTGTATTTGGTGAAAGTGTCTCCAGTGGTTTTTATGTAAATTAATTTTTCAAATTTTTGGGGAGCGCTTACCGGTGAGCGCCCCGGTACGCGTACCGGTAAGCGCAACGGGAGTCCTCCATTTTCTGTTTCGGTAGATTTGAGTCAGAAAATGGTGGACAAACAACGTTGGGAATGGGTATAAGGGGGCACGGTAGGCACTCCCTGACCCTCTAGGTTTTCTGAGGGGGGCTTAGGAGGCCCATATAGGCCAAAAAAAAAATATATATATATTTTTGCAGGGGGGAGCGGCCGGTACGTGCACCGGGGAGCGTACCGGGGAGCGTACTTTGGTGAAAAATAGTGAAAAAAGTTAGAAAAAGATAATCATTTGGAGTGATCAGAGGTAGGGTAGCCCTGAAAAGAGCTTTTAGGTTCTGTGGCTGATTTAGGTACCTACAAGTAGGTACCAATGCACAGTCTTAAATTCAGGAGGAATATTCTATTCCCCTCATCTGAGAAGTGGACACCATCTCCTCTATAGATATCTTGCATGTTGTAACGCAAGTTGTTGTTGTATATTGAACCCATTCCATAGTCTCTCATGTAAGCAGAAACAGATTTATTCACATGTTTCCGTGCTTTCTCAAATTGTGGACAAAATTGGTTGGACCACTTCCATTTCTGTCTTTGGCATATATTGGAAAATACCAAGGCAGTTTGAGGAAAAAGTGCCATCAATTGTTCAAAGGTGTCCTTTAAAAGCATTTCCAGACCTACCCCAGTCAAAGTGCCTAAGTAATTTCCACCACAGTGCAGAATTATGAGGTTAGGGTGTGGCAAATGCAAAAAGGTTTTCACCAATGGTACCAATTGGTGACATCTTAATCCTCTCTGGCCAATCCATTTAATGTAACATTTGGTAAATCAAGGTTGTGAAAATTTCTGGTAGCTGCATACCTTTGAGCCCAGTGAATGTAGCTATGTCCAAGAATCCAGACAGAATACATGGTGAGAGGAGGTTCTGGTGCAGTTAGATGAAGTGTGGGAATGAAATGGCAGTGGGAACAATAGGAGTTTGCAACAAAAAAAAACTGTGGACTTTCAGTGCTCTTGAATTACAAGCAATGATTGGTAGATTGAGATAGTTGAAAACTGTAAGTTAGGGTGCATGGTTGTGGTCTGTGTAAGAAGTAATTTGAATGGTTAAAAAAAGTCATTTAAAGAAACATTGCACCAGATAAGCTGGTGTATTCGCAGGTCAAACATCCTTGCTGAGGTGATTTGCAACATTGTAGAAAAAACTTTTAAACCTGAGAGCTCAGTGAGGAGGGAGTTGCTATGGTAACAGGTAGAAAGGGCTGAGGGGGGGAAGGGTGTTGGTTTGAAAATACAGAGGGAAGAGTATTGATTGGTTACCATGAGCAATATGTGTGTAGAATTAGAGGTTTTCTGTGCCATTAAGGTTTGCAGTGCCTGGAGAACATACCTTTTGCTCTGCTAAAGAAATATTGGTGTGTGTATCTGACACTGTTGTGAATCTCCTAGAGCATTTGTAAAGGTGAGTTATGATTCATTTAATATACATAGAGACTTGTATACTCTATGGAGAAGATTTGGAAGCAAATTGTGTTTTTTTAATGTTGCTTTGTGTCATGCTTTTTGATAATGCTTGGTAAAAAGTTTTTACTGCATAGAGGAATTGTATTTTGTAAAATTGTGAAGTTTTAGTAGTAACATGGAATGCTTGTACATAGGACCTGTGCTGTGTTTCTTAAATGTAATGTCAAAAACGATTTTGGGAAAAATGAACGACTTTTACATTTTTTAAAAGGAATAAAGAATGTGTGCATGTTTAAAGAAATAAATTTGACTCTTTACAATGATGTTACCTGTGTTAACTCAGTGTAGGAAGCATATTGAGTTTGTTTGCATAGAGGAATTGTATTTTGTAAAATAGTGAGGTTTCAGTAATGACATGGAATGCTTGTACATAGGACCTGTGCTGTGTTTCCTAAATGTGATGTCAAAAACGATTTTGGGGAAAATGAATGGCTTTTACATTTTTGAGTATAATGTGGCGCAGAGGTTTAAAAAGTGACGCATCTACCTACATGCGTCACTTTTTAAATATGGCACAAAAAGGTACATGTTTGGGCTTTCCTGGGGAGCGTAGGTGGTGAGGCTTGTGTCTAAGAGTGCAGTGGACTAGGCTTCATGAATCCTATCCCCAACTGCACTCTTAGACACAGGCGTTAATTTGACTCTTTACAATGATGTTACCTGTGTTAACTCAGTGTAGGAAGCATATTGAGTTTGTTTGCATAGAGGAATTGTATTTTGTAAAATAGTGAGGTTTCAGTAATGACATGGAATGCTTGTACATGGGACCTGTGCTGTGTTTCCTAAATGTGATGTCAAAAACGATTTTGGGGAAAATAATTGGCTTTTAAATTTTTGAGTATAATGTGGCGCAGAGGTTTAAAAAGTGACGCATTTACCTACATGCGTCACTTTTTAAATATGGTGCAAAAAGGTACATGTTTGGGCTTTCCTGGGGAGCGTAGGTGGTGAGGCTTGTGTCTAAGAGTGCAGTGGACTAGGCTTCATGAAGCCTATCCCTGACTGCAGTCTTAGACACAGGCGTCAATTTGACTCTTTACAATGATGTTACCTGTGTTAACTCAGTGTAGGAAGCAAATTAAGTTTGTTTGCATAGAGTAATTGTATTTTGTAAAATAGTGAGGTTTCAGTAATGACATGGAATGCTTGTACATAGGACCTGTGCTGTGTTTCCTAAATGTGATGTCAAAAACGATTTTGGGGAAAATGAATGGCTTTTACATTTTTGAGTATAATGTGGCGCAGAGGTTTAAAAAGTGACGCATCTACCTACATGCGTCACTTTTTAAATATGGCGCAAAAAGGTACATGTTTTATGCCGCCGATGCGTCACAAAAAGTGACGCATTAGCAGTGCAAAAGTGATGCAGGGCCATATAAATGAGGTTCATCTTGGACACAAGCCTCACCTTTTGTGTTCCCCTGGACAGGGTTCATCTCATCTGCACTGCTGCTTAGGTGTCAGAATCGTATCACATGGGGAAAGCCCCATGTGAAAGCATTTGCTTCAGTCTCATGCCTGCTGTGAGGCAGGTGCATTATTTTGATGTAATAGTGTCCTAAAAGTGATGTAGTGAAATCTCATAGATTTCACTGCGTCACTATTACGAGGCATTTTGCGGGGGAATGCACTTTCTCTGTGTACATTACACCTGACAGAGGTATATTGTGGCGCAGAGGTTTAAAAAGTGACGCATCTACCTACATGCGTCACTTTTTAAATATGGTGCAAAAAGATACATGTTTTATGCTGCCGATGCGTCACAAAAAGTGACGCATCAGCAGTGTAAAACTAATGCAGGGCCTCATGAATGAGGTTCATCTTTTTTGGGACACTACTCCAGTTTAGTCCTGTCCACTGCACTCTTGCATACAAGCCTTACCTTTTGTGCTCTCCTGGACAGGGTGCATCTGCTCTGCGCTGCTGCTTAGGTGTCAGAATCCTATCACATAGGGAAAGCCCCATGTGAAAGCGTTTGCTTCAGTCTTATGCCTGCTGTGAGGCAGGTGCAAGATTTTGATGTAACAGTGTCGTAAAAGTAACGGAGTGGAATGTCATAGATTTCACTACGTCACTATTACGAGGCTTTTTGTGGGGGAATGCCTTCTCTGTGTACATTACACCTGACAGAGGTATATTGTGGCGCAGAGGTTTAAAAAGTGACGCATCTACCTACATGCGTCACTTTTTAAATATGGCGCAAAAAGGTACATGTTTTATGCCGCCGATGCGTCACAAAAAGTGACGCATCAGCAGTGCAAAAGTGATGCAGGGCCACATGAATGAGGTTCATCTTGGACACAAGCCTCACCTTTTGTGTTCCCCTGGACAGGGTTCATCTCATCTGCACTGCTGCTTTGGTGTCATGATCGTATGACATGGGGAAAGCCCCATGTGAAAGCATTTGCTTCAGTCTTATGCCTGCTGTGAGGCAGGTGCAATATTTTGATGTAATAGTGTCCTAAAAGTGTCGCAGTGAAATGTCATAGATTTCACTGCGTCACTATTACGGGGCTTTTTGTGTAGAAATGACCCCTTTGTGTACATTACACCTGACAGAGGTATAATGTGGCGCAGAGGTTTAAAAAATGACGCATCTACCTACATGCGTCACTTTTTAAATATGGTGCAACAAAGAACATGTTTTATGTCGCCAATGCGTCACAAAAAATGACGCATCAGTAGTGCAAAATTGACACAGGGTTTAATAAATGAGGCTCATCTTTTTTTTGCACACTACTCCAGTTTAGTCTTGTCCACTGCATTCTTGGACAGAAGCCTCACGTTTTGTGCTCCTCTGGACAGGCTTCATCACATGAGCAGTCCTGCTTAGGCCTCATAATCTTTTTTTAGAATAAAATTTGAAAAACAGAGATAAGGTGAAATGTATAAGCTTTTCATTACACTACTGAAACATTTATAGGGCAAAGTAATGTGTTTTATATTTTTGAGTAAAAATAAATTGTGTGTGCATGATTACATTAAAAAAATTGATCTTTTCACAATCATGTCACCTGTTTTACCTGAGATTAGGAAGTAGATTGTGGAGATGAGGTGAGGCATGTGCATAGGGACAGAGGAGGTGAGATCTATGTTCAAGACTGTAGTGGGAGAGAGGCCTTTCCTGGGAAGCATAGGTGGTGAAGCCTTTGTATAAGAGTGCAGTGGACTAGACTTCATGAAGTCTATCCCCTACTGGACTCTTAGACACAGGTCTCACCTACTTTGTACCTGTGGACAGAGCTGTGTTCCACTACAGTCTTCAATACAGGCCTCACCTCTTCTGCACCCCTGGAGAATCTTGACTTGATCTGTAACCCTGAATAGACTGTTTGGTTTTTGTGATTGCTTTGTTGTTTGGTAATAGTGATTTATAATTTTTTTATTTATCGGTTTATTAAGCGCGGTTGCTGCCCAGGGGCGTCCAAGCGCTAAGTTTTGACAGAGATGAAGCGATGCTATTTTTTTCTTTAACACAGATTGAAATCAAGATTTCAAGAGTAAGACAAAATGCCTTCAAGGGAAAGGCGAAGAAAAGAACATAACCGCCAAAAAACAAGAAGAGCAACGGAATTACAGCACTCTTCCACAACAAATACTTCAAAAAACAGGAACAAAGCTCCTGGTAAGAGAACTAAGTCTTTCATACGTAACATATGTACATCGCAAAAAAATGATGGACAGCATGTAGAAAAAGAGAATGAGAGAGTAAATTTGAAAAGGAAGGAGACAACCTCAAGGAATTCTACAACTGGAGCAGGAGAGAATAATATGTATAGGAATAGAAGGCAGAATCAGTTTCGAGACATTCATGAACGAATGTTTCGCAATAGGGTGGTTTTAAATTTGTTAAAAAACATTAGGAAAGGTAAACAGAGAGCTGCTTTTTATAAGGAAAAGAAAAGTGTAGAGAAGATTGTTGATCAGGCTTTTGAAGTTAAGAAAAAATTATTTATTTTAATAATCAATAGAATTAGGACACTTAACAAGACAATTGATATTTTCAAATCAAACAGTAGATGGAAAAGAGTAATTAATCGGACTCATTTTTGTAAAGTTTTTTTGGGAGAATGGATGCACAGTTCAAGTTGTGAGCCATTTTTTAATGAGGAGAGTTACTTCCAGGATAATGATTTAGTGCATGCAGTTGACACCAGTGGTCGAGCGTATGAAGTGAAAGATGGTTGTCCGATTGAAAAAGAGAAACTTGTGCTTAGAGAACCAGAAGAGGTGTTAACTGATGAAGTTTTAGGGAGACGTACTAAGGGTCCAGTGTACACTTGGAAGTGTAGTCGTATTTGTAGTGTGCGACAGGAATCAATTGATTTGTTTTGTAATTTCTTACGTACATATAGTAAGAAAAGTCTAAAGCAGAAAGTGAAGTTGTTGCAAGACTTAGATCCTTGCAGAGTGAGAGAAAACACAGGTTTGCAAGGGCATTCACTGGCTTGTCTTTCTAGAAAAGTCTGTCGGAGTGTTTTTCATCATCTTAAGATGTTAGCAGTGCATCATACCAAAATGAGGAAATTAGTGAGAATGTTGTATTATGCAAAAAGTCCAGCACTTAAGCTTAAACAATTAAACAGTGCTCTTTTGCATGGAACTGAATTAGATATGAAGAAGATTTGTGAAGAAATTCAGATTTGTTATTTTGGTGAAAAAGAGGACAGTGTAGAAATTGACACAGCAATTCAAGGTAATGTGGAAGACAATGTACAGATTTCAAATACAAAAAAGTTTGAGCAGGAAATTACCAGGTTTAAGGTGAAATCAAGTGAAAGGCCGAATTTTACTACTTGTGTGTGTTGTCGACGAAGTCATTATAAGCATCAAACTAGATTAGTTGATTTATATGTAAAAAGTGAAAAGATGAATAATTATGAGTGGAAAGATTTTGCATCCTATTTGTGGGTGGAGAATTGTTTTGATTTGAATTCTGATCAGCGTATTTGTAAATATTGTTATGATAAATTAAATCAAAACAGAATGCCTGCTAGAGCTGTTCATAATAATCTGGAGTTGGTAGACATTCCCCGTGAATTGATGGATTTAAATACATATGAGTCTATTTTGATTCAATGTGTCCATCCTTTTCAGGCAATTGTTCGCATGGAGCCTAAGATAGGGAAATTGCCTCCTACAGATTTGCAGAGAGGATTAAAGGGAAGAGTTGTTTATTTGCCCCTAGATTTCAAAAGAAATATTGATACAATTGGTATAGAAAAAGTAGAAGAGGAACCTTTAGTTATTCTAGTTCATAGGGGTTCCGACAAAGAGTAAAAAAATCTGGCAAGATTTAGTGGATGTTAGGAAAGTCAAAAAGGCAACGTTGTATTTAGTCAAAAACAATGAGTTTTACAAAGATGTATGTGTTGCAGCAGAGGAAACAGCTGCAGATGAAGACAGTGATTGTTCAGGCGGCCAAATTGAAAAAGTTGATGTGTCTAGAAGTGAAGAAATATATGAACATTATACTGTTCATCCTTTGCATTCCAAAGAAGTAATGGGGAATGCAATTGAATTGTTTCAAATGAAAGCAGCAAAAGGAAGTCCCATTAGTGTATGGGAATAAAGTTTGGAAGCTCATTGTTTTCCACAGCTATTTCCAACAGGTCGAGGTGGACGATATCACGATCGTCAACTTCAAATTCCTGCATCTGAATATCGAACTGTAAGATTATATGCTGAAGATCCAAGGTTTCGTCAATGCATTCCCTATTTGTTTCATCTACTGTATGAAAGTGACTTGTCTGGGCTTTCTTATGCAGTAAACCATATATTGACAAGTGGAGCACATCTGCAAAATGTTTCGGCGAGGGACTTTATGGAGAAAGTGAATCTGCAAGATAATATTTTAGAATGTCATCTCATCAATCTCATGGCATGTCAGCGTAGTACAAACGAGTATTGGTACCGTCGTCATGGGGAATTGAAATGTATGCTAAGAAACTTAGGAACTTCTACATGGTTCCTCACTCTTAGCTGTGCCGAGTATGCATGGGAGGACTTACTTCAATTTCTACGAGAGGCAAATGCAAATATACAAAATATAGAATTCAAAACACCTGGAGAACTGTGTTCTTTGGATCCAGTGAATGTATGCATATATTTCAATCATAGATTTGAAGCTATGATGTCTTTTATTACCAACAAAAAAATCCTCCCCTTGGAGAGGTTTTGGATTTCTTTTGGAGAAAGGAGTATCAAGCGAGAGGTGCTCCTCACATACATATGTTGTTATGGATTAAAGATGCACCCAAATTTGGAACAGATTTGGATGAGACAGTGATGAGCTTCATTGAAGAGTATTCAACATGTGCTGTTCCGAAAACTACCGAAGAAAACAGTTTAAGGCAACAAGTTTAACGCTTTCAATCCCATCGTTATGGAAAGTACTGTCGTCGAAAATTCAGAAACAAGGACAAGTTCTACACAAAATGTCATTTCGTCTTTCCACGACCAATGATTTCAAAAGGAAGAGTAAATAATTTGATGTCTTCTCTGCGACATACTGTGACGAGGAAATCACCAAAAAATACATACAATTTAAAAAGAAACGAAGAGTCCAAGTACATCAACGACTACAACCCAGTGATTATGTCCATGTGGAATGCTAACATGGTTATTCAATTGCTGACAAATCTATTGCTGTGGGAGGACATTTCACATGAAAAGAGCCTAAGGAAGAAATTATACAGTTACAGTCTGAAGATGTTGTCGCATCGAGAAATTGGAGCATATGAATGTTCTGATCGATTGTCGTCAGCAAGTCTCTATGCCAAATCTAGAAACATCATTTGGGTGAGTCTAGGTCTTGCTGCAACACGAAATCGAGTTTTGAAATCTGTACAAGAGATAGAGTATTTGGCGGAGAAAGAACCAGAAAGTACAGATATTTTGAAGACAAACATGTTGGATACATACTATTCAAATAGAAGTCCTCACCTTGAGAACGCTTGTCTCTATGAAGTTCTGCAAAGATATATTTATAAGAGGAACATCAGAGAAGATATCAATAATGGAATATATGCTGTCATTGGATGTGAAGGATGTCTAGTGAAACAAAAAAAAAAGGTCATTTAATTAATCATCGAGAATTGAGTTGTGATAATCCAGATAAAAGAGAATTTTATTATTTAGCTCTTTTGCAACTCTTTAAACCATGGCGTAAAGAAGAGGAACTACTTGGAGATTTTCTCTGTTATGAAGACTCTTTTAATGCAACGAAGGATACCATAGAACGTCCTGTTTTTCCAAATTATCTGCAAATGTTGAATGAAGAAATAAAGCAAGAAGCAACAATTGCTGCAGAGATTGCGAGAGACAGTTCTCAAGGTAGTCAGAGTTCTGCTTCACTGAGTCAGGATCCACTAGGAGGACCAAATAATGCAAAATGAAGCTGCCATTGCCATGGATGAGGTGGAAAGAGCTATGGAGCAAGCTCAAGAGGATGTAATTAATTTAGAAGATTTGGTGAAACAATTAAACCTTGAGCAGAAACAGATATATGACGAAGTCACAGAACAGGTTGAACATGGATAGAGTCATGAGAAGAAAGAGTGCTCATGTACATCATTTAAGCCTGTCCGACTGTACGTGAGTGGAGAAGCAGGAACTGGAAAAAGTTTTCTGATTAAAGCAATTGCATCTTATCTGCAGAAAAGGACTGAATCATCGCTGTCTTGTGTTGTTACCGCTCCAACTGGGCTGGCAGCACATAATATTAAAGGGATTACTTTACATCGTTTACTGATGCTGCCAGTGGAGCATGATAACAAATTGCAATATCACAAGCTATCTGGAGATGCGTGTTCCGAAGTTTCAAGAGTCCTGAAGAAAATGAAACTTCTTATCATTGATGAAGTAAGCATGGTGTCAAATATAATGCTTGCTTTTGTGCATTTGAGAATGCAAGAAATTCTTAGAACAGACTATGATGTCTTATTTGGAGGAAAACATATTATTGTTTTTGGAGATCTTCTGCAGTTGACTCCAGTGAAAGGACAACCTGTGTTCAAAATGCTCACGCATGAAGATACCAGGAAGTGCCTAGGAAGCATTGGAAACATTAATGTATGGTTAAACTTCAAATATGCAGAACTGCTTCAAAATATGTGGCAGGCAAAGGATGAAGATTATAAAAATATTTTACAAGATGTAAGAGTCGGAAAAATAAGTCAGCAAGGGAAAAAAGCTTTACATGGATGGTTAATTTCAAATTTGTACCCAAATGAAAACATTCTTCCAGAGAATATTTTTATGAAAATTAACGAGAAGAAATCTGGCATATGTTTGATGCCAACTCTGAAAGAATGTTCCATGTTCAACAACAAAATGTTAAACTTAGAAAATGAAGAGATAGTGAAACTGGAAGCTACAGATAAAATAGAGCATATGGGAGCAACGATTGTTTTGTCTGAAAATTTGAAATCAAAATTGGATTCATTAGAGAAGACTATATCTAAAACTGCTGGTTTTGAAAAGACTCTAAATGTGTGTTTGAATTGTCGTATCATTTTGAGAAGGAATTTAAATGTTGAAAGAGGTCTGGTAAATGGAGCAATGGGTCATGTTGTTGGTTTTGTGAATTAGAAAAATAGAGATGAAATTGAAATTTTAAAAATTAAAATTTGATGGCATTGATGAAATAGAACAAATTTGTCATTGTTCAGCTAGATTTTTGCTCGTGAAAGACTTATATGTTCGCCGAAAACAGTTTCCTATTTGTTTGGCATATGCAGTGACAATTCATAGATCTAAAGGTATAAGTGTAGATAGTGCTTTGCTGAACATTGGAAGTTCTGTGTTTAAAGAGGGTATGGAATATGTGGCATTATCACGAGTCAGAACTTTATCAGGATTGTTTTTGATTGAGTGTGATGAAACAAAGATTTGTGCTGATCTAGATTGTGTTAAAGAATACAATAGGTTAAGAAGAGAGTATGCTCCACATTTGCCTCAATATCCTCTGTTTGAAAAACGTGTGGTAGGCCGAAAAAGAAGAAATGAGATTAATTGCAGTGAGGTATCGGCAAAAAGGCAAAAAGTAGATAAAAGTGTAATTGGAAAGAGAAAGAAAAAGGATTCTGTTGAAGATGTTGTTGGATTTCAGTTTGAAAACAGTTCTGGTGTCAACTGCTATGCTAATGTAGTAGTTAATGTTGTTTTTTTTCTTCAAAATTTACAAAAATAGATTGTCGAAAATCGGGAACAAACATTGTGCTGTTTATTGAATTCTGTGTTAGAGAAATGTAGTAGTGATAGAGGAAAAATATAAAGTGTTTCAGAAATTAGAAATCTTGTAGACATATGTTCAGGTCAAAATCAATTTTCACAGATAATTCAGCAGGATTGTCAGGAATTTTTAATGTATATGTTTGATGTATTGGAAGATGAAGGAGTAGATATAAAACATCTTTTTAACCTTTCTTATCAATGGCAACATGACTGTGATAACTGTGCTTCATCAAGTACTACTAGAATAGACTCTGAAAGATTTATATATTTGACTTTACCAGACTGCAAATCAGTGCCTTTTAATAATCTAGTTAAAGCAGCGGATCACAATATGGTGTGTACCCAATGTAAGTCTACAATGCTGTCCACATTATTTCTACAAAATTATGATCACTATGTCATTTTAATGTTCCAACGATGTAGACCTGATGGAACTAAATTGACAACTTCTATTAAAAATTTCGTGGCTTCTCAGTTATCGATATCAGGAAGAACCTTTGCAACTGTAGCTATTATTTTTCATGATGGTGCTTCTACAACATCAGGGCATTACACATGCTATTTAAAAACTTCTAAAGGTTGGACCCAATGTAACGACACTCATTTGACTTTCAAACAACGTTTGTCTTTTGGCTTTATAAATTCATACCTAGTGTTTTTACAGCCAAAATGTAGGTAAAAGTAATTGGCCAATGACGACGGGAGCAGTTAATAAAGGTTGTTTTGCTGTTTAAAAATATATTCTGAGTAAAAGTGATCCAGGCAATATAAAAAATTGACTTGTTATATAGGTACTGTAAGTGGATCTCATAGTAAGTGATATTAGTATTATACAAAATGATGAACATGGGTGAGTCAGAGATGGTTTTACAAATACTTAAATATTGTGAAAATGTTGTAGACCCTTTCTTTCAGAACGTCGGGAAAAAGGTCATTTCAGAGTGCCTTAGAATTAATTTGAACATATACTCATACATCTGACACTATTTGGCCAAATGGAAAGGTGCAGGAATGAGTAAAGAGTCATGACTGAAAAAAAGGAGTATATGAAAATATTGAAAATATTTCAGATGTTCTTGGAGCTTTTCTTATAGAAAGTCGATGAAATGGATTTTTAAGTGAACAGCAAAGTACTTTCCAACGAGAAAAGGACCACCATGATACAGTATTTGGCCTCAAGGAAAAGTAAGTCAATCTAAGATTAGCGTACATTTGTCATTTGTCAGTATTAAGGTTTTTTTAAAACACAATCTTTTAGATTGTGTTTTTTTTTCCCGCTGTCATATGATGAGTAATTTGAACTCACTGTTTTAAGTGAAATTCAATATATTCTGAGAACAGCAAAAATAAACTATGTAACATGTTGTACAAGTTATTTTATACTTTGGATTGTGTATTTCCATTCTCTGACACTTACTTTCCTTTTTCCATCCTCTTTCAGCTCTTTTTACTCACTTATAATGTCTTTCTCTCACTCTCTGTAACCCCCGTTCCCTTACTCCACTTCTTTGACAACCCCTCATTCTCATTTTAACTGTGTGCATCCCGTCTCTCCCTTGCATAACTTTT
This sequence comes from Lissotriton helveticus, assembly GCF_964261635.1. Classification (NCBI taxonomy): domain Eukaryota; kingdom Metazoa; phylum Chordata; class Amphibia; order Caudata; family Salamandridae; genus Lissotriton; species Lissotriton helveticus. Next base: position 1,719,028,498 of record NC_136059.1, read on the forward strand.
CAGCTTTCAGTCTCTTTGCTTTACTTCTCTTTTCCGTATTTTCCTCTTTTGCTCTTTTAGTAATTCCTGTTTACTCACTCAGCAGTATTATTGCACTCTATCACTATAAATCACCCACTCTCCCTCGCGTATCTTTGTTTGCTCCTTACTTTTGACCTCTTCTCTCTATTTTTCGTTCACTACTTCTATGTCCTCAGTGCCTCACTCTACTTGTGTTATGTTCACTTGTGTTTATCTACCTTCTATCACTTCTTTTACAACAACTTCACTGCTCCTCTCTCATTGTTCTTCATCCCATTTCTTTTACTCTGGTTCGATTACTATCCCTCATTTCCTTTCTTTCAATGTCCTTCTCTTTACTTTCATCACCAAATTATTTTCTCTCAGTACCACTGTTTTAGTCGTCTTCTCCTGTCTTTCCTTCTTTTTGCTCACTTACTCATTTACTTTTCTCACTCATTGTACTCCACCTCACTTAGTTTTTCTCTTAGTGTGTCTACCTTATAAGTTCCTCAGTCCATTTCCCTCAATCGTTGTATATTATCCTGTCTTCCTTCATCCTTTCACTCTATGACTGTTCTTCACTTACTCTCAGTTAACTTCTATTCCTCATTCTTCTAAATGCATCCTTAATTAGACTGTTTTCTGTCTCAGTCATTATCTTTTTACTTACTTCTGTTTCCTGATTTAGTTTTGCTAACTCACATTGTTTTAGTATCTTTCTTACCTTCAGTTCATTTCTCTGTTCTTCTCTCTCTTTTTGTCAGTGAATCTATATGCCTTACTCTTTGTAATTTGCTCTCCTTCTATTTCTTTTTCTCTCTTTTTGTCCTTCTACCTTAGTTTATTTCCCTTTCTGTGTCCTTCACTCTAACTTTATTTCTAAATAGAGCGTTATGATTTTTAACCTCTTCATTTGTATCTTTTAATTTAAAATACATATTTTATTAATTATAACTTATTTTTTCTTCTCTGTTTCACAGATACAAAGCGTAGTAAAAAAATTAATTACAGTTACATTTATTATATGGTAAGTGTGACTAAAAAAATGTAGTTTGTCATCACCCTTTGCTTTAAGGTCACTAACATTTTCTCAATCTACCTCATTCCTGTGTCTTTACTCTGCTTCCCTCACTTATTCTTATTCTACATGTTTACTCCCCTTTCCCTATTTCCTCTCTCATATTCAACTTCTTTCAATCTCTATTCTTTACTTCACTTACCCTCTGTTCCCTTCCTTTGCTCCTTCACTCATTCTCTTTTTCTTAATTATTTACCTTACTCCTACACATACACCTCATCCCCCTCCCAACACATACACACACCTGTAACATACACCCCACACACATACCACACACACACCTCATACACACAAAAAATCCTCACATACACACTCCTCACACACACACACACATTCCATACACACACATACATCGAACACATATACACCCCACACTCATACACTTCTCACACATATTTCACACACCCTCACCTCCACCCACACCGAAACACTCCACACAACCACACCCACAGACACACTTTACACACCCACAGCCCGACCTACACCCACTGACTCCCTATAAGTCACACACACTGCATTACTTATCTTTCTTTGCTGTTTTACTTAAGCCTATTCAGGTACTGTTTCCTTTACTCTCTTTGTCCTCTCTCTTTGTCACTCCCCATGTGTTATCCTAATTTAATTTTTCTCCCTCTTTCACCCCTCTTTACTTATACTACCTGGTATTTTCTCACTTTCCTTCATCGTTCTTCATTTATCGTGGTTCCGCCACTACCCTTCATTCTCCATTTTTTACTGTCCTTTCTTTTTCTTTTAACAGCCAATCACAGTCTCACACTACCTCTACTTTAGTGTTCTTCCTCTCTCTTCCTTTCTTTCGCTCCTTTAGTCATTTTACTTTTCTCACTTTCATCCAATTACACCTTCTCTATTTTTTACTATGTAATAAACAATCCCTCTGTGGTCATCTTGTACCTCTTTTTTTCTTAACATAACTCTCTTTGTGTCCTTCCCTCATGCTAACTGCTTCATTAAAAAAAAAAAAATCTTTTTTTGGGGGGGCGCGCCCCGGTACGCGTACCCTAAGGACAAAAAATTGACAGAGATCCTTTAAAATATAGGTTTAATTTTATAAATGAAAGGTAGTTCTGAAAAGAACTTTTTTTTAATTCTTTTTGTTGTTTTATATTTTCTTTAATGTTTTTTGAACATTTTGTACTTTTTTGGGCTTTTCAAAACAGTTTTATATTTTTTTTGTAATTTTTATGGGAAGAAACAAAGAGAAAGGGAATTGAAAATGGCTCAACTGCAGCAAAAAACAAAAAACGGAAAGAATTACTTCTTTTTGGGGCAAATGTGATTCTGACCAGCAATGACGATCAGCTTTACGCTCTTTTCACCATAGGCGATGAGCTTGCCACATTCAGTACAAGTGATTCTAAAAGTACCAAATTGTTGCTGAATGCAAGGCATCGTCTCAGTTGTTTCTGGTCCCGATTGACTGGGTTGCTTTCTTTTGGAGCTGGTCCTTGAACACTGGGGGAGGTGACTGGCCAGTTCCCTGATCTCTGCAAGAGAATAGTTAGCAGGATGTTTCCGGGTCATATGCCGAATCATGGTATGATTACGAAATGAATATTTTTTATCTGGATTGTCCCTTGAGAGTTCTGCACCACAGATTCGACATGTTACCTGGCCGCATTAACTTTTTTCTTGCCCTCTGGAAGAGAAAAAAACTCCCATACAATGTGTTCTTTTGGCTTGTATGGGGTATTTTCTTCAGGCAGCCACCTTCTCCCCTCCTCCTCTTCCTCTTCCTCCTCCTCCTCTTCTTCACCACCAATGTATTGTTGTGGTGGTCCTCTTGGTGGTGGTGGTGGTGGTGGTGGTGCAGATGCTCCAGCTGTTGCTGCTACAGTAGCCATTTCAAAGTTCAAAAGAATTGTCTCTGTAGATGAAACAGGTCTTCCTCAGTCAAAGGACAAAGTCAGAGTAAGGAAAAAAGGTGTGGTTTTTTATCATTTGGAAAAAAAATGTGCTGAACCAATCAGAAGTGTTATTTTCAGGTCACAAGACCCAGGCTTTACTCATTTGGAAACCAAAACTGTTCTGCACCAATAGAAAGTGTTATTTTCAGGTCACAAGACCCAGGCTGGTCACAAGACCCAGGCTATACTCATTTGGAAACCAAAACTGTTCTGCACCAATAGAAAGTGTTATTTTCAGGTCACATGACCCGACGCGCTGATGCTACGCGCCCCGGGGCGCGCCCGCGGGTGCGTAGCGTATGCGCGTCAGGACGTTTCCCGATCGTATGCGATCGCGTGCTTCCGGTTGCGATTACGCTGTGCGTCATATGACGCATCACGCGTGTACGCGATACGTCACGATGTTGTTTTCGTTCGTGGGAATAGCGCTCCCGGGACGCTCCCCGGGACGCGCCCCGGGGCGTGCCGTAATATTGCGCGTACTTCACGGGTACGCGCCCCGGGAGCGCCCCCGGGTTAAAAAAAATAAAATAAAAAAAAAACATTTACATATTTATACAATATAAAATTCTTTTTAACATTTTTCACTTTCTATACCTATTAAGATTTGCTATTAAAAAACCATTGAAATTCACTGAAAAAACCATAGGTTTCACACCAGTTATAGTTAGGAATTAGCATTTAAAAAACCTATTAAATTCACTGAAAAAACCATAGGTTTTACACCAGTTATAGTTAGCTGCAAGTTTGACTCACATAAAACCATTGAAATTCCCACGTTATAGTTAGTTGGACTCACTTTAACTTGCGCGTGCAATGCACTGCTGATGACGTCACATATTACATCACTCATGACATGGTCAGTGACATCACTCATGACATCACTGATGACACCATCCTTGTGACAGAGTGACAGACCTGCTTTCACTGTAATGTAACCCTTGAAACAAATATTTAGAAATAGAAACTAAAATTTACAAAAAAATGGAGATAGCCATACCGCTTACAACAACCAATTCAATAATTCCACTATCTATATACACATGCTCTCATTCACCAACAGTTCAATATAGTCAGTCATACATATACTGACTCATCATATGTAGTGATACACTTATACATCCTGTTACACACCGACAGTCATCCAAAAGTAACTCTCACACATACTCACACATGCAAGTAAATATTGAGCATCCATTTATTTGCATATACAGCTATACACACACTACCACCTTACTTCTAATGAAACTTACACATACTTACTCTGTTAAACAATCACTTATAGAAACACATACTTATTTAAACAGGAACTCTTACAATCTCTTACTCTCACATATACTCACTTATATACATCAATATTCACATATACTAGATTAAAACATGTGTAGTTACTCATAAAGATACTATTGAGACAGACATTCACTCATTAACACGCCCATACACACACTCATCCACCCATACAGTCTTGCACACATGCTGTCTTCAAAACACATACAAACAGTGAGTCACTCATTCATGCATTTTTGCGCTAAGTAATACCCCCACCGAACCATACAGACACTCATATTGATACTCAAAAAACCAACGAATAACCCATATAGACACTCATGTAGCTACTCACCAACCCATGCAGCCACTTATAGACAAAGTTACTCACTAATATTTATTTTTCAAAAAGACACACATTCACTGGATGGTGTCATCAGTGATGTCATGAGTGATGTCACTGACCATGTCATGAGTGATGTAATATGTGACGTCATCAGCAGTGCATTGCACGCGCAAGTTATAGTGAGTCCAACTAACTATAACGTGGGAATTTCAATGGTTTTATGCGAGTAAAACTTGCAGCTAACTATAACTGGTGTAAAACCTATGGTTTTTTCAGTGAATTTAATAGGTTTTTTAAATGCTAATTCCTAACTATAACTGGTGTGAAACCTATGGTTTTTTCAGTGAATATATATATGCTGCCAATAAACTACGTGGTTTATTTCACTTCCATGTGGCCTCTCTTAAATGGGTTCCTGGGTGTGATGGATTTAATAGCGGCCGGTCCCGGTCGCAAGAAAGGCCCACCGCTCAATAGCGGGTCCCAGCAGGCACTCTGTGAGTGTTTGGCAAGAAGGATGGAAACAAAATGTGCGCGATTCCAGGTAGTGCGCATTTTGACACGGTTGGCGGCGATAAAGCAAGGTGACGGATGGCAGGCTTTCACCCCCACCCACTGGGGAATTTATCGTGCATTTTTTAAATGAACTGTGCACCCACTAGGGTTGAACTAATTTTTGAACTTCAACATCCAGAAGGCTGTGCTGACGGCCGCGCCCCCTCGAGTCTTTGTGGGGCAGGTGTTTTACATAAATTGAGAACATTGACAAGCTCATTTCTGCACATCATATGCCACAGAAGAAGGGATTTGGTTAGTCCCGAAACGCGTCTGGCTTTTATCGATTTGGATGTGATTTCCTGCTGCAATCTGCTACCAGCATGCTGCCAATAAACTACGTGGTTTATTTCACTTCCATGTGGCCTCTCTTAAATGGGTTCCTGGGTGTGATGGATTTAATAGCGGCCGGTCCCGGTCGCAAGAAAGGCCCACCGCTCAATAGCGGGTCCCATATATATATATACATTACCTACTGGCGGTCACCAGTAAGTAGTTATAGTTAGGACCTAGTTTCCATAGGCAAAGCATTTTTTTGAACATTTTTTGAATTTGGCGTCCTAAATATTTCCCAAAAAAGTGGCAAGGTAGGTTCTGGTTGTCATGGTGGAAAGTTTGGGGGTGATCCGTGCTGTGGTGGCCGAGAATTAGGGGTGCAAAATAAGGGTGTGTTTGTAATTTTAATTCTCATAGAAAACTTTAGCCACACCTACATCCCGAACTAATGAACGGACTTACACCAAATTTGGCAAGGAGGTAGATGTTGACTCAAGGAAGTGTTTTTTTGTTCATTTGGTGTAAATCCATTCACTAGTTTTTGAGTAATTTAAGGTTAAAGTTAAAGTGATATCTCTGGTAGTGAAGTCATCGTGAACAAAGGGAGCTCATGCAGGGAGATGCACTGCTCTGATTTGCTGCCAATCCTTCAAACAGGAAGTGTTGGCAGCCATATTGGGTCTCGGCTTCAAACTAAATAAAGAAAAGAGGGCAGGGTAGGAATACTCAGACCCCTAGGCCATGGTCTTGGGGTCCCCCTAGGACACAGTCACGACATAAAAGCATTTTTTTTTTTATTTTGCCGAAAAATACATGAATATTGCAAATTTGCAGCAATTTTCTTTTTATTTAAAGCAAACGCGGACTCCTGCACTTACTTTAAAATAACTCCCGGGTGGGCCAGTTACCGGGGGCATATGATTAATATAGGAGGGGATACACAGGCCCCCCTCCTAGGATTTAACAAAGCCCCAGGGACCACCATCTCTCCAGGGTGCTTTACATTATTAATGTGTGTGGGCTCACTGGCCCCGCCCTCAGGCCCTGGGACCGCCACCTCCCCAGGCTAATTTCAATAGTATAGGGGACCTCATAGGCCTCCCTTACCCGGGGACCACCACCTCCCCATGGCACAAGCATATAAAAAAAATGTGGGTGACCGCAACCTCCCAGGGGCTAAAAAAAACAAACAATGATGCGTGGGGGGATCTGGCACCCCCCACAGCCCCGGGGACCACCACCTCCTGGGGCTATATACAAGATGGGAGGGGGGCACAAAGTCCCTTCCCTGGAGCCCTACATGGCCCTGGGGACCGCCCACCCCAGCGCCAGCTCCAGCAATGTCCCAGGATGCCCATCCAGGACATTGCAGTTTGCTATTGGATGGCAGAAGCACTGTTCCCGCCTTCCAATAGCAAACTATGTGCTCAGCTTTGAGCAAGTTAGAGCCATATGCTCTAGCTTACTCAAAGCGGAGCACACTTTGCTTTTTATACCCAGGGAGCTGCATGTTAGCAGCTCCCTGGGTGTGAAAAGCAATGCTGGTTCCCGCAGGAGGTGGGAGATGGATGGGATCGCAGGGGCCTACAGGAATCCCTTAGGTCCCCAACGAGATGCCCATGCCCCGGGAGATGGGTGTCCACGGGGCTAAAAATGGCGAGTGGCCCCCTCCCTGTTAACATTTTTTTTTACCCGGCCGGGCCCAGGGGAGATGGGGTCCCTGGAGCAGAAATTGGGATTGCTGAGAGGTTGTCAGAGGCCAATTCCCTTTCTCTGCAACTCTGCAAATGCACCTCCTGGTGCAATGCTGCTTGGGGGATGAAGTTCACTTTAGCCCTGAGGCTGTGTGGGTCTTCCTGGAGGTAACAGGAGGGCTAGTTGGCCCCCAAGGACCCTCAAGAGTCAAGATGACTTCATCCCGAAACTAGCTGTGCGCCAGGAGGCGAGTTTGATGAGTGGTGGGGAAAAGATGATGTGGCCACCAAATAACTTTCAGAAAACCCACTATGTGGGAATTACTGGAGGTAACAGAAGGGGTAGTTGACGCCCAAGGACCCTCAGTAGCCAAGGTTCCTTAATCACCCTTACTAGTAGTGCAACACATTTGCAGAGTGGTGGAGAAAGTGGGCATGTCCTCCTACAATGTCTCGGCAATCCCGCTGTATTGGACTTACTGGAGGTAACAGATGGGGTAGTTGGGCCCCAAGGACCTTCTTGGGGGCCAACTACCCCTCCTGTTACCTCCAGTAAGTCCCACACTGCGGGATTGGTAAGAGGTATTTGGAGGACACGCCCCCTTTCTCCACTACTCTGGAAATGTGGTTTGTGGTACACTATTGATAGGGGTGAAAAAACCACTTTACTTCTGAGGGAACATGGAGGCCAAGAAGCCCTTCTGTAAGTAAGTAAATAAAAGCTTATATAGTGCACAAATGCAGAGGCATTTTGGCACTATAGCAGGAAACGAGTTAAAGAAGGATGCGTGCCTTATTTCTGCAAGGAGAATAGCCAGGTTTTCAGCCTTTTTCTGAACAGAGGTCTGGAAGGTTGTAGTCTGATGTCATCTGGTAATTCATTCTATAGCTTAGATGCTCGATATGTCAGGCTTCTACCTCCCCATCTAGCCTTTTCTATTCTAGGTATCTGGACTAAACCTTTGTCAGAAGATCCGAGATTACGCTGTTGAATGTACTCACGGAATAATTTCTGTAGATCCGCTGCTCCACCACCAAACAGTGCTTTATGTACCAGGCACAGTGCTTTAAATTCAATTCGGTGTTGCACTGGTAGCCAATGAAGTGTTCCAATGCTGCTACATTCTAGCTGCAGTGTTTTGCAGAGACTGTAGTTTAGACAATTGACGCTTGTTTATGCTCAGGAAAAGAGCATTACAATAGTCAATCCATGAATGGATTAAAGCAACTACAACCAATGTTCTGAGGTCCGAGGGAATAAAAGGGAAAGTTTTTCTGTAGGATTTTTAGTTGGAAGAAATATGACGATATTAATTGATTAATCTGGCCTCCGAAGCTTAGATTCCCAAATTCCTGACCTTTACCGCTGGTACTGGGCATTGACCTGCCTCCGCCAGCCACCACTCTTGGTTCCAGAGCAGTGACCCAGTCCCAAACTCCATAACCTCCAATATACCCATGTTTATTTAAGGTAGTTCTGGTGCATCCATTCCATTCCATAATATGTTTCAGACAGACATGAAATCTCCCTGCCACGGTTTCGGCACTTGATGAGATGGAGATGACAAGTTGAGTGTCTTCGGTGTATGATACCAATGAGAAACCGTGCCCGCTAGTCAGCTCAGCCAGGGGTGTAACATAACTGTTGAATAACGTTGGGGACAGTGCTAACCCTTGGGGGACTCCACAGGGGGGGGGGAAATCTCTCTGATTTAAAATTGGCACACCCTCCTCACCATTGCTAAGAGGAATGAGAAGAGAAGGCTTAAAGCCGCCTCCTTGATTCCTATTGCCATCAGCCTTTGAATTAATACCAAGGTTCAAGGTATCGAATGTGGCTGATAGGTCAGGTAGGATAAACATGGCTTTTCCTCCACCATAGAGTTGTCTATGTATTTACTCAGTGGCCATGATAAGGGCTGATTCGGTGGAGTGCTGTTGTCTAAAGCCATGTTGGGAATGGTCTAGGATGTTATTAAGCTCAAGATATCCCATTAGGTCTTCTGGTACCTCTTGTAAATCCTACACAGCGGGATTCCTAGGAGCTGTTTCAAGGCCCAGCCACCTTCCTTTCCCACTCTGAAAACACGAATACAAGCAGAAAAAACATAGAAATTCACTTTTAAAAAAAAGGTTACAGGTAAGTTATAGTTAGGAATTAGCATTTGAATAACCTTAGAAATTCATTGAAAAAACCACCAGAGATTACAGGGACGTTATAGTTAGGGTCAGATTTCAATCATACAAAACCAGTGAAATTCAGCAGTTATAGTTACCTGGGCTAACTATAACTTACACTCCTGCAATGCACTGCTTATGACCTCACATATTACATCACTCATGACATGGTCAGTGACATCACTCATGACATCTCAAATGACATCACTGATGTCATTTAAAAATAGAACATTTTGGCCTAGAGATCTTTATTTTCCTTGGAATATCTCACTCCTGTGGGAGTCGGACTACCGCGAGAGAGTGCACTGATTGGCTGCCAGCAACATGAGGAAAATGTTGCCTGCAGCCTTTTCAGGACTCAGGGACTTAGAAGCAGAGTTATGGAGATATAGGATAGGGCAGCACAGCAAGTCACTTTGCTGTGCTGCGCTACATCAAAGTGAAAGGGCAGGAATTCACCATATTTATCTGATACAGTGCATTCCAGTCCTTTGCCCCTGTGCTGGTGCCGTACTGGCAGCCTAGCGCCAATTGAGACACCATTGCACCATGGTGCTAGGGTGGCTGTGTTGTCGGCAGGATTGCTGTTTGTGCGGGAAGGGGCACCTTCCTGCACAAAAACAATCCTGGGAGGCTTTTTCCTCTTTCTATGTGTGCTACAGAATGCAGCAAACATGGAAAAAGGAAAAAGCAAGAGAAATAAAGTTATTATAAGGTTTTGGCTCAACATGTTATTGTGAATCTGGGGATGCATCAAAATCCATTGGTGTTGCATGGGAACACCCAACACAACTCCTATGGAACACATTCCTCGTGCATAGTAAGGAAATGCAGCAATTTGTGCTGCCTTGCCTTACTCCATACCTATGAGGCCATTCATAGCCACACAAAGTGGTTTTGTATGGCCTCTTAAATATGATTTTGGGGTTTGTCACTCAAGAGCGTAGCAAAAAGTAACTTTACAGCAGCGAAGGGACACATAAATCTGTTGCTTAGTCCCCTGTCCTGAACATGTAAAAGAAAATAATGTAAGGCAGGAGGGTAGGGATACCCGGAACCCCTACACCAATGGGGGGCCCAGAGGGGGCCGGCCTCAGGCCACACCCCCCTAAATTGCCAAAAGTTGCAGCAATCCCACAGAATTCCAGCCTTGTTCAATTATAGGTTTAATGGAGCCCCCTCCTAGGACCATATTCAATAAGGCAAGAGGGACCATGCGGCCTCCCTCCCTTTAGCCATTTTAGCCATCGAACCCACCACTGAAGCGGAAATCATGAAGAGGGGGGACACATGTGCCCTTACCTGAGCCAATTAAGGCCCGGTAGCCCACCCCCAGGCCCAACATTTGCATAGAAGGTGAGGGGGTGCATGCTTCCCTCCCTGAGCCTCCTGAAGCCCCTGGGGCTCATTTCTTTAATTAAGGGCTATTACACAGCCTCGGAGAACCCAGCCCATGGGATGACATGCTCAAAAAGGGAAGGGTGATGAGCAGTTCCCCTCCCTGAGCCTTTAAAAGGCCCTAGAGACCCATCCCTCAGGCCCACTATTTATGGTCTAAGGTAAGGGGGCCACATAGCCCCCTACCTGACCCCTCTATGGCACTGGAGACCCCATTCCCTGGGGTTGACTGACTAGCTATTTCCCTGGGAGCCCACCCCTGGGAGATAGCATTTTCCCTGCCTGCACCAGCATGGACAGGGAAACCTGTATTTACTCCTGGCTGACTTTTTCTAATCACCTGCCATGAGGGAGCAGGCACAACACCAACTGCAGCAGCTTTAAAAATGCTGCTGCCAGTCGAGAGCAGTTTGTTTCCCTGTCTGCACTGAAGCAGGCATGGAACCATATCAAAGTATTCTCCTTCACAGAGGGAGTAGTATAACTAGCTGCTCCTTTTGGCGGAACAATGCAGACTCCCATAGCATCCGGTAAGCTGGCTGGGGCTGCATGGGTCTTGAGGCCCCCAACAGGTGTATTGTGGGTGCCCTGGGTGTGCACTAGGCCATCCAACTTAAATAGTGCTGGTTCCAGGGGTCACTAGGGCTGATAACAACTCGAGGAGGTGTGATGCACGACCCACCTCCCCTTTATTTTAAGAACTGGCCTTTGGGATGGAGCCCCGAGGGCCTAGCATGAGCATGTGGCCTCCTCCCCTTTAGTTAGAAAATCAGCCCTGGGAGTTGGGGTTCTCAGGCCCAGGGAGGAGGGTCAAGCAGCCCCCTCCTCTTTACTTTAAAAAAACAGCCCTAGGGGATGAGTTCCCCAGAGCCTAATAAGGCTTGGGGAGGAGACCTTGTGGCCTACCACACCCTAATAAAAAGGGCCCTGGGAAATGGGACCCAAGGCCTAGTAAGGCTCAGAAAGGGGGGGGCACAAGGCCCCCTCCCATAGCCAAAAGAAGCTTGGGGAGTTGAGCAGTGCAGTCTCTTTCCCAAATCCACTTTTAGGAATTTTCACCCCAGGGTGGGCTTCCCGGAGCCTACAATGGCCTGGAGAGTGGTGTCCTGTGGCCCCCTCCCTTTAAAACAAAAGGCCCTGGATAATAGAGTCCCCAGGTTCCAATAAGACTCGGGGAGATGGGCCAATTGACTCCCTTCCCTTTACCCCTTGCATGCGTCGGACGGCCCCCAGCCATCCGACGTCAAGGTGGGCATGTGTGGAGGACAGCCGGGGCCGTCTGAACTCAACCCACACAAAAATGCCCACACTGTGCGAAAATTTGTGCAGCGCGGAAAAGGTTAAAAGAAGGCATTGGAGGATGGGGTACCCAGGGACTAATGAGGCTTGTGGAGGGGTCATGCACCCCCTGTAAAAGAGATATGACCCTGGGGGATGGGGCCCTTTGGGCATAAGTGGGCTTGGGGAGGAGCACCTGGCTCCTCTTCCCATTAAAAAACATCAAACCCTGGGGTATGGGGTATCAAGAGCCTAGGTAGGCTTGAGGAAAAAGGGTACTAAGCCCCTCTTCCATTTAAAAAAAGGACCTCTTGGATGGGGTCACTCTGGCCTAATAATCCTAATAAGCCTCAGGGAGGGAGGCCATCTGTCCCATCTCCATTTTAAAAAAACATAAGTCCCTACGTCCCCTGGCCCTAATAGGCTAAATGAGGCTCAGGTAGGGACCTCCATATAAAAACATAAGGCCCTGTGGCAGGTTTGCTGCAGAGCCTAGCCACAGGCCAGGCTCTATGGCCAACCCCTGCGGTGCACTGCCATAGGCCATGAGCGGCGGGTGTTGACTTTACGTATGGTGATAACATTTTACTTTATGTTACATTAATCCTAGAAATTCACTGAAAAAAAGGAAAGGCTTACAGTACATTTTATAGTTAGGTGTAATAAAAAGATTTTTTTCTTTAACAAAACCTTAGAAATGTAATCAATTACTCAGGGTTTGTAAAGCACAGCTACTCACCCGGCACTATGAAGGGGGGCAGGGGATCACACTAAGTGCTGAGTTCATCCGAAGTGCTAGGTCTTGAGGTCCTTCCCCGGTAGCCAGTGATAGCTGCGTGAACCGAAGGTGTCTGTTGGGTATGTGGAATGAGAGATATGAGAGTCCACCATTCTGAAGGGCCTAGTAGGCTTGGGTGAGGAGTTTGAAGGTTATTCTTCTGTTCGATTGGGAGCCAGTGGCAGTGGTGGAGGTGTTGAGTGATGTAGCTGCGAAAAGGGATGCTGAGGATTAGTCTTTTTGAGGCGTTCTGGGCATTATGAATTCTTCGGAGCAGTGCCTGGGTGACGCCAGCATAGAGTTTGTTGCCATAGTCGAGTCTGTTGCTGATGAGGGCATGGATAACTGTCATCCTGGATTCAGTGGGGATCCATCAGAAGGTCTTTCAAAGCAGGCGAAGTGTGTTGAAGCAGATAGAGGAGACGGTGTTTATCTGGCAGTCCATTGTGAGCGAGTAGTCCAATACGATGTAGTGGTTTCATACGTGGTTTGTGGGGGTAGAGGGACTTCCTAGAGCAGAGGGCCACCAGGAGTCATTCCAAGTGGAGGGGGAGGCTCCCATGAAGAGGCCTTCTGTCTTGTCTGTGTTGAGCATCAGGCAGCTGTTCTTCATCCTGGCGCAACCGCTTTCATTCCTTCGTGGTAGTTGTTCCTGGCTACCGTGGGTTCTTTGATGTGAGAGAGAGAGAGAGAGAGAGAGAGGATCAGCTGGGTTTTATCAGCATAGGAGATGATGTTGAGACCCTGGCCCTTGCGAGGAGTGCCATGTACGCGTTGAAGAGGGTGGGGCTGAGGGAGGAGCCCTGGGGTACTCCGCAGCTGGTCTCTGTCGGTTTTGAGAGGTACAGTGGGAATCTAACCCAGTGTGTTCTGCCGGAGAGGAAGGAGCAGTTCCCATTGAGGGCCTTTTCTCAGATACCAGTATCGTGGAGTCTTTTGGCTATGGTATGATGGGAGATGGTGTCGAAGGCCGCTGAGAGGTCCAGTAAGATGAAGCCCGCAGTTTTTTCCCTGGTTGAGGAGGAGCAGATAAAGTCTGTGGCGGCCAGGAGGGCGGTCTGGGTGCTATGATTGCTTTAAAATCCAGATTGCAAGATGTTCAAGGAATTGTTGGTTTTGATAGTCGGCAAGCTGGGTTTTGATGATCTTTTTTATGACTTTGGCTGGGAAGAGGAACAGGGAGATGGGACTGAAGTTTTTGATGTCCTTCGGGTCTGTGAAGGGTTTCTTCAGGAGGTGATTTATTTTGCCATGTTTCCAGTCTTTGGGGAAGGTGGCACTTTTGAGGAAGCATTTGATTGTTCAGAATACCTTGGGTGCAATGGCGGCAGCAGCCTTTTGAAAAATGCGGTGCAGGCAGGAATCAAATGTGCTTCGAGTGGATGCTTTTCATGGAATTTATGGTGTCATCCGTGGTGAGTAGGGATCAGCTGTGCAGAGTTGGTCAGGGAGTTGGCATTGGTTGTGGTGGTTGCTGGTGCGGTGGGGTGGTCCTGGGTGTCAAAGTTGTCATATATAGTCTTGATCTTGTGGTAGAGGAAGGTGCCAAGTCTGTTGTAGATGTCTTGGGAGGGTAGGACATCTGTGGCATTGCTGTTGAGTTTGACGAACTCCTTGATGATACTGAACAGTTCTTTGCTATTGTGTGCGTTGTTGGTGATTCTGTCTTAGAGGTCCTTTTTCCATCTGGTTTTGATGAGGTGGTGGTCTGCAGTGATGGCTTACTTTGCACTTGCAGGCAGCGTAGGCTTCGGAGTTTTGCTGGTCCTCCATGTCTTTCTGAGTCATCTACAGGTGCTTCTGGACTCTTGAAGCGCGGGATGGACCAGCTTGCTTTATTACTGTGTTGTTTGCTAGTGGCTTTCTTGAGGGAGCTGAGGGTGTTGGCACAGTTTGCAATCCATTGGTGGAGGTTGCATGCTGTGGAGTTGATGGCTGAGGATGTTGGTGGTGATGTGCCATTGAGGAAGGTGGTGAGTTGATCTTCTGTGACTCTGTTCCAGCTTCTGTGTGATAAATGGTGGGTGTGCTGGTATGTGGTGGGTTTGTTGAAAGAGAATTGGATGCAGTGGTGGTCAGTCCAGATGAGTTTAGTAGTGTGGCTGCAGGAGATGCTGTTTCCTGCAGCGAAGATGAGGTCGAGTGTGTGTCCTGCTGTCTTCGTGGGAGAGCTGTTTAAGCCCAACAAGGGCAATGTTCTCAAGGAGAGATGAGGTGTAGGGATTGTTTCGTTGTCCAGTTGGAAGTTGAGGTCTTCGAGTGGGATGTAGTCAGTGGATGCAAGGGCCTGGTGTGCGATGAGGTAAAAGATAGTGTCGGTGAAAGAGGCATGGGTATCTGGTGGTTTGTAGATAAGGGTGCCCCTGAGGGTGGTTTTTAGGTTTGCATGGATCTGGAAGTAGTTGTGTTCCATGTGGGTCGTTGGTTTGTCTGAGTGGGCGGTCAGGCGGAGGGTACTTTAGTGGAAGATGGTGATGCTTCCTCCTGACTATATGTGATGGTCTTTGCGGATGATCTTGTAGCAGTTGGGGATGGTGGTGGTGCTGTCTGGCATTGAGCTGGAGTTCGTCCACATTTCCGTCAGGAAGGCGATGTTGTGCGAAGTGGCATTGAGGAGGTGCCAGATCTTTGTGGACTGTTTGTGGAGGGATCGTACATTGAGGAGAATGCATTGAGAGGCTTGAGTGTGGTGAGGGTCAGATGCTTGGTGAGAGAGACAGGGAATGGAGGTGGGTGAAGGTGAGGTGGCAGTGAAGGCAGCAGGGCGGGGAATGGGGGTTGATCAGCGTTGAGAACTGGCAGTTGTTGTTGCATCTGGGGTTGAGATCGTGGTGTGTCGGAGGACCAGGGTCCCTGATTTTGAGTGAGGTCAGGGCATAGGTGGTCACAGACCGGCTTGCCTTTGGTGCACCTTCAGTCTGCCAGTGCTGCGGCCGCATGGTGGCCACCATTAAGTAGTGTTAGTGGGAGGGCTGGTCAGCTGGGAGGCAGGAAGGAGGGAGCGGGAAAAACAGCACTCTGGAGGGGGGTGTGGGAGGGGCTGTGGGGATCAGCAGTGATGGGAAAACAGGAAAGTGCTGGAGGGCAAGACAAAGAGGCAACAAGAGTAAAGAGGCAAAAGGAAAAAAACAGAACAAAAGGCCAGAATAGAAAAAAGGCACAAAGGGTAGGAGGAAAGAATAAAGTGAGAGCAAAGTAAAAAGAGAGGCAGCAGAGGGACAGGAAGCAGAACAGCAGAAGAGCAGAGTGCTCTCCCACTGGACCAAAAGGGATGGATGAGGCACAGGCAGTGGAGGATGGAGAAGAGGAGGCCTCACACACCCAACCCAGAAGGGTCAGAGCACACTCATGGGGCAGCTACTTTGTGGTGGAGCTGCACGGGGGAAGCAAGGATACTGACCAGGACAAATTCACCGTAAAAAATAAAGGTGAAAGGAACATTATAGTTAGGTGAATATGTCTGTGACAACATTAACATTTGGAACTATAAACCCACTGAAATTCAGCAGTTATAGTTAGTGGAGCACTGCACTGTGTATGACCTCACATATTACACCCCAAATGACATGCTCTATGATATTATTGATACAATAGGACAATTAAGCTACCACATTTTGAGTGACAGGGGTCTTGGCCACATCAATTGCGTATAGTTCTTCTTTTATGCAGATATGTACAGCAATCATCTAGTCCAAGTGCTGCTTTTGATTGTTCCACACTAATAAATCTTTGGATTTGTGTATCATTTGTGTATGGGGTTCACTGCAAGGCATTGTGGTTCTCCTTCATATTCCATTGCCATTACAAACTACTATATTGCTGGTAATTTTCCAATACATTCTGAAATTACTTACATGAAATATATGTTTCCCATTTCATATTATAATAAAGTTTTGAGGACCACAGTTCATGAATGGTAAAGTTAATTAGTATACGCTCATGATGTCAATGTGTGCTGCAATTTAGCTTTTAATGATTCAAGTAATTTTTCCTCTCCAGTGGGTAGGTATGCTATGAGAAGAATTACTTTCCTTCACATTTTGGGAGAGTTTTTATGTTAGAGCACCTCATCCTTGTTATTTCCTCTCAATGCTCTTAAGGCCAGATTTATATCACGATAGACAGCCTGCCGTTTGCCATGGGGACAGAGTAAATTACTCTGTCCTCATGGAGGAGAGGCTGTCTGTCTAAATTGAAAAATGACGGTTGAGCAGGTGGTCATTATAAAGCATTTCCAGGGACCACCGCCATGACATTTTCTGGCAATGCATATCACTCTTTGCTATGGGACCACTCCAACAGGACGCAGTCCTGTTGCACAGAGTAATTATTTGTTTCTGTATAAAAAGAAAGTTAGGAAACAAGATTTTCTTTTTGTAAAGTATAATGCTCCTCTTGCCATAATGCTCCTTTTGGAAATGGGAGCCTTCCAACATGGTGGGGGTGGAGGCATTACATTAGCTTTACTGCTCTTAACTACAGGGTTCTACCGGCACTAAGAGCCAGTAAAAATAAATGACTGCATGTATGCCAATCTAAATTGGGTGGGTGGACATGTAGCCATTTTTCTGATGGCTCTTACTCACCAGAGCTGTTGTAGATGTTTGGCCACGGCAGAGACAGTGTAGTCTCACCCGTGGCCAAACCTAAGGTCCATCCGTAATTAAATTTGGTGAGCAGACTACCATCTTGGCGAGGAGGGAACTCTCCCTGCTAATATCTAAATCAGGCTCTTAGTCTTTAATTCAATATTGTAGCAGTACTCTGATTCTATTAGTGACCATTCTATGTTTCTTATCTTTCATTTTCTCCACTACATCAATCCTAAAATATTTAAAGGATTTTACTTTTGCTGCTTCATGGGGTCTCTGAAAGTGTTTTTCAATTGGGTAACTGCCAGGCTTTACAATTAATGCCTGTTAAGCCTATAAACTGGGTGAAGAAATATAACTTGTACGAGTAAATATGTGGTGTACATGCGGGAGAGGCCCTTTTTTAAAGAGAATGCTTTCATTGCTCTGAGTCAAGAAAGGCATCATTTTAATTAATGCTCCTTTGTGCACATGAGCAATCCTTTATCAATAGACTTGTTTATACATACTGAAATATCAGTACTTGGGAACTCCCAATCTTACAACCAAAGAAGTTGTTAATCAAGCATACATATTGTTTCAGAAAAAAAATTAAACACAGTATTAACCTCATTAGCAATTTGTGGAAAAGGGATGAGGTAAGTTTAAAGGATTTCTCAAATCCATACTGTTATGCTGACAGTTTTTAGGAAACATGTTTTGCAAAAATCCAAATATTTTTTTTAATATACCAGTTGAGTATGTTGCCCTTTCTGAAGGGTCACTCAGATTTGTTTGCCTTTTTGCTGAGAACAACCTTTGGTTGCTGTAGAACTCTGTGCACTTTACCCTTTCAATCCAGTGGTAAAGTTACTGTGCTCCTAATAATAATAGGATTTGTAGAGCATATGGTTACTCCATTCAGAGTGTCCCCACGCTGAAGGTTACTGCTCTGGCATAGGAGTCTAGGCTGCGACCACTACTAAGGCAATTATAGCTGTCTAAAGAGACAGGTTTTAAGATTTTTCGGGAAGAGAGGTTGTGGACACTCTAATCTTAGAGGTGGGGGAAAGGAGTTCCACATTCTTGGGGCAAGAAAACTAAAGGTGTATCCGCTCGTTCAACACTTCTTAACAAGGGGGATCACAGCAAGAGTGGCTCCTGTAGATCCCAGAATTTTTCCAGAATGGTAGGGTTTTACAAAAGAAATCAGATAACGCGGGCCTTTCTTATAGATTTTATGGCAGAAACATATGGCTTTGAAGGCAGATCTTTTGCAAACAGGGAGCCTGTGGTGTTTGTTATGGGCAGAGCCCTTGGGAGAGAATCTGGGAAGGTTGAGCAGCAGACGTGCTGCTGCATTCTGCACTCTCTGGAGTTTGCCCACTCTACCTTGAGACAAACCAAAGTAAAGCACATTGCAGTAGTCCGGCTTGGCTATTACTGGTGCCTGAACTATGGATTTCCTATCTGCTATAGGATGGAGACTCAGAATTTTACTTAAGGGTTTAAAAATGCTGAAGCACTTTCCAGACAGGCAAGACACCTGGCTATCGAAGGAGAGGTTGGCATTGAACCAAAAGCAGATATTTTTAAATTTTGACTTGGTCGACGGAACTGGTCCAAAGAAATCAGGCCATCAAGCGGTGGACAAGATAGGGAATTGTTTTCCTAGGACCAGTACCTCTGTTTGTCAGTTTTAGGCAGCTGCAATATATCTACTCTGCCAGCCAGCTCTATCAGACAAGATCTACGTTGAGCTGCAGTGGATTCTTCATCCTTTGTAAGATGCGATACCATGACTCTCTATAACATCTGCTAAGGGGCTCTTGTAGCGGTTGAACAGGGTAGTGCTTAAGCTTGGGCGGATTTTGCGAATTGGCAATCCGCGAAATTGCGTAATTACGGATTCGCAATCCGCAAAATCCGCGAACTCTCGCGAATTTTGCGGATTCCTTTTTTTTTGTGTTCGCAAGTGTTTCTGCAATTTCGCAAGGGTTTTTTACCAGTTCGCAAACGCAAACTTACTTGTCGGGTAGCAACGGTCGCGACCATGTTGTTTCTACGTCTGGTTCATCACAGCACCCTCTGTTTCACCACTGCCACCCTCTGTTTCACCACTGCCACCCTCTGGCTCACCCATGCCACCCTCTGGCTCACCCATGCCACCCTCTAGTTCATCACTGTAGATTATGGGGGGGAAAGCACACCTGCCCTGCCTCTACTGACATGAATGAATTAGGGGCTGATTAATGTGTCACTGAATTTGAACTTCCAGGCTGGCACCTGCTTCCTTATCTGTAATTGCTTTCTGTTGCAGTGTAATTTTTTTACAGGACCTTTGTTGTATACTTGTAGCTATTCTCTGAGCCTGCTGTGAGGGTCAGAGCAGGGTCATAGAATAGTTGCAAGTAGGCAACTGAACTTTAATTTTATTTAATGTCTACATGGCCCCCCTGGAGGATGTGGTGGCCCCTTATAATATCAAGATCATCAGCTATGCTGATGATACTCAGCTGGTGGTCGCCCTTCCTCAACTGGTAGAGAACCCTGATTTGTTGCACTCATGCCTGGTGGACGTCCACACCTGGATGAGCAGCTCAGCTCTGAAGCTGAACGGCTCTAAAACAGAGATTATGCTGCTTGGAAATAAAGCTCCCCCATTGCCTTTAACATGCTGGCCAAGCTGTATGGGTGATCTCCCCACCATGAAAGAGGAGATTAAGAGCCTGGGAGTCTGGCTGGAGCAAGATCTCTCCTTCAGAACTCACGCCAAAAAGACTGCTGGAGTGTGTTTTGCCCTGCTGCGGGCCGCCCGTAAAATCTTCCCGCTTCTTCCTCTTCCATCGAGGAAGCTGTTGATTCAGGGTTTGATAACATCTCGCCTTGACTATAGTAATGGTCTTTTTCTGGGCGCCCCTGAATCTACTCTTAACAAACTACAGCAGGTGCAAAATGCGGCGGCTAGACTACTCATGGGCATCCCTAGAACTGAATCTGCTAGACCGGCCCTCAAGGCCTTACACTGGTTGCCGGTGCGGGAGAGAGTAAAATTTAAGGCACTTTGTATCGCCCACAAAATTCTTCAGGGTAACGGACCATCCATCCTGAAGAATTTGGCAGTGCCTTACAAAGCGAACAGAGCGCTGAGGTCCGATCAGAAATGCCTGCTCCATGTCCCGAGAGTAAAAAGATCACGCAAGGGCGGGAGACGTTTTTCTGTGCACACAGCAACGCTTTGGAACTCTCTGCCCCTAAAACTTCGTGCTGAGACCTGCATCTTGCGCTTTCGTAAGGGCCTGAAAACACATCTGTTTCCTGCGTGAGGTGACCCAACTATCTCATGGTTTTACTGTTGATGCACTGTTCAAAGCGCCGGGATGCCTCAGGGTAGCTGTGCGCTATATAAAATTTTAATAATAATAATAATAAAATTAGTAGAGTCATGATTGGCATTTTTAACTTGCCTCTAAGTTCCTAGTATATGGTGCCCAAAGTGCACCCATGGCCTGTAAGTAAAATGTAACCGGTGGGCTGCAGCAGTCATGTGCCACCCACTACAGTGATAATGCAAACATGGCTGCAAACCTGTCATAAGTAACGTATCTGTGCAGGTTTACACAGAAAATTCGACCTGTGAAAATAACCACTTTTGACCGGCCTAAAACTCTCCTTTTAAATCTTTATATGTCACCCCCAGGAAAGCCTTACTGACCATTAACACAGTGTGCATGGTATTTAATAGTAGGAGTTGTAAAGGTTAATGTTAAACCTGTCCTTGCTTTGACTATCACCTAAAAGCTGTTTTCATTAAAGCTGAGTTGGCCGTTCCATTTATTATTCCTTGACTTAGAAACATTCAGTGGATTGCTGAAGCCCATGGCAGACCTGAACTGTGCATGCTGAACAAGCAGATTACCAACAGGGGAAAGGCAAAGTGTAAAAATTGTGTCTGGCTTTTGAATATGTGACTAGAGAGGTGACAGAAATGAAAAAAAAAACAACACTATGACGAGAATATTTCATTTTTAAGAACAACTGCCTGTACAAAGCCCTACCTGGCCTTGGCTAATAACTCCTGGAAGAGATCACGTTTGACCAGATTTCACTCGGGAAGCATAAAAAGCTATTTTTCCTTCTCTTGGACCAACATGACTCTTTAACAATATTGACTTACCTTTGTGATGCAACGCCAGTTTAGACCTTGATGCACTTTGTTTTTATTTACACATGTTATAATCTTGTGTTACTGTATTCATTACCAGTACTTAAAGCATGTGGATTATATAAATGCAATCATCCTTTTTACGGATGCTGGGTAATCCAGCTGTATTTAAATGATATCACCCGCAGATGATGTCTTGTATGGTGCATTTTATAATCCATGATTTGTTTAAAAAATGTTTTTATTTTATTGTAATTACACATGGACAATGTATTGTACTGTGTAGCTGTTTTTACTCTGTTTTCTTTTTATTGTGTTCTTTTACGAAAAACGTTATTATCGATTGAATATTAAGGGGCTCATTAGGATGGCGGACGGACTTGCGTTCGTCCGCCACCCTTCAGGAGGAGGGAACGTCCGCAGGGGCTGCGGCGTTCCCTCCGTGCTGATTAGGATGTGACCGCCAGGGTGGCGGTCACATCCTCTATTTTTAACATTGCGGCGGGTGCAGCTTCAAGCTGCACCCGCCGCAATGTTAAAAATGCATGTGTTACATTTACATGCACAAAGCGGCAGGCACCGCACGGTGCCTGCTGCTTTGTGTACGCAAATGCAGGGGGGTACCATAGGTACCCCCCATGTGCACCCCCCACCCCCCATTCACCCAGGGGGCCCGCAACGGGCCCCCAAAGTGAATGTCCGTATGCTTTTCCATGGCGGAAAAGCCGCCGTGGAAAAGCATATTTACACCAACATCATAATATGGCGGACGGTGTCTCATAGACACCGCCTGCCATGTTATAGCTTTTCCGCCGCGGTCGGAAGCCGACCGCGGCGGAAAAGCGGCGGACGGAATTCCAGACCCACCAGCCATCCTAATTTGGCGGTGGGTCTTTGGAGTCTCCGCCGCGGTTTTTCCGCATCCTCCAGGCCGGCGGACACATCCGCCGGCCCGGAGGATGCGGAAAAACCGCCATCCTAATGAGGCCCTAAGTTTGTTAAATATTATCTTTGTTTAGGAAACAGCAACAAACCAAATTTTTGTACTTTTTTAAATAGTTATAACATGTCTATTTCACTGGTGAAATCAAATTTGTAATAATAGTTTAGGAAGCGGACTTGCCTGTAGTCCAAGGAAGCTAAACCTGCATTTCGCTCTCTCCCTTCTGCCAGCCAGTAATTAGCATTTCAAAGGGCGTGAATAAGATCGGAGCTTGCTGCCACACGAAGGACAAAAGGTCTTAGGTGTGAGGAGGTGTTGTTTAGCCCTTGACAGGATGGCCTGTGGTATGGGCCCAAGAAGTTAATTAACTTCGAAGGGGACTACCCTGTCACCACCACGTGTTGCTAATTCCAAGGCCAGCACTGTTCTTTTGTCCCTCTGACCATAGTGGTTTCCATCACAGTGAGCTTCTAGTTGTATTCACAGTGTCAGGACCTTTTTGAAGGGTCTACTGGGATTTTCATATGACATTGGGAGTGCACTGAAAAGGAGGGAGATAGAATTCCAAAACAATGTGTATGTATCTATCTCAGAGTGTGTTGTTGTGCAGGGTCCGCCGAAATGTAGATATTATTGTTCAATGTTGGAGGACACTAGCATTACCAACGTATTCTCCCCACACACAAATGTTTAGTGTTGCTGAAGGTTTCAGACATCTTGAAAATGGCCAAAGTGAGTAGGGTTAGCCCTTGGAACCCTTGACCCATTGCTTGGGGTAAACCCAGGGGTCATTCCCACCCACTAGCTCATGACAAGCATAACTGTGGCATCTCTAGGCCGCCCACTCCTGAACATTTCAGGAACGGTAGAAGATCAAAAGAGGAGTAAACCTGCCATCTCAGAAGATCCTAGATACTGGATCTTCTGCCGCTCTTGTACATAAGGCAAAGAAGTGGACTCCAAGGGTCACAAGACTGACCTCCTGGTAAAGTAGAGGCAAAGGGAAACAACAAGCTATAAAGGGACTTTACCTGCAACTGCCCAGCTGACCCCTGGCAACTGCAGTTGGACTAAACCCTTCTGTTGGCTTCTGTGTCCTACTCCGGTGAGTCTCCAGGTGCCTCTGCTGAGATCTTGGGCAGGTTTTAAATTGTACCCCTGTGCTGGATTGGGACTTTAACAACCAAAGTCAAAATCTAAAATCTTGATCAGGAATTATCTGATTAGTGTATCTAACCTTGTCTCAATCGCCGTGAGAATCAAATTGTGTATACCTCATGCTCAAAAGCGACCATTGACTATCATTGGCAATTTATGCTTCTTGTCACTATTTCTACTTGGTTTATTCAATTTTACTCTATTTTAAAGATTTTTATTGTTTTACATTTTGACTCTATTACTTTACTCATTCCCTCTAAATTACGTCTGTCTGTTCTGTGCAATAGCACCCCAGAGAAGAACTCAAGTTTATTTAGTGATTTTAGCAGTTCACCCTGCAAGGATTGTGATTATTAGTTGAGATGGGCACTTATCTCATTCAACTAATAAGGACTGTGCTTATTAGTTGAGATGGGCACTTACCTCCCTCAACTAATAACTCTGTTTCTTACAATATCTTATACTTCTAATGGGTCCATCTTATTTTGTCATTCAGAACATTCATCAGTATCTCTGACCATGTATAGTCACATTATATAGATACATTGCTAGTCCTAGCTTGGCAATGTTGGCAGCAGCTTTAAGCTTTGGTGGCTATGTTTTTCTAAAGCATTTGCAAGCTGAGCGGCACATATGTTTTGAACACTCACTAAACAAGTTACTTGCTCTAGATAGCGCTCTGGGGTGCTATGGCACAAAAAGACTTATAAAGATCATGATGGCTTTTCCCTGTCAGGACACAGAAAATGACAATATTTCTTAAAAGCTCTGCTTTGTTTATGTAGTGTAGACATTGCTGTTAAAATGTACCATTCACTTTTCTGAAATTTCACAATTTGAGAGTGAGTGCTGAATAGCTTGAATCGTGAACCATTGGCCAACATACATCTAGAGTTACCAGGTGACTCCGTGTCATCAAAGGCATATATTCATGGGAATGGATTGTCAGAGATAGAATCAAAACCATACTCACCATGGGTTTCAAAAAGTTTTTTACTGAATTTTTTCTCTTTGTGTCATAGATTCAAACAGACAGTGTGTTCAGTGTCCCAAGTGAGTTAGAACCTAAAAAAGTGACTGTTATGTGACATATAAAAGGTTTCAGGTTGTACAAACCGACCACAGGTAAGTATAAACAAAATATTATCAATCTTCTGACAAAATAATAGAGGCTGTAAAAGTGGTTCATTTGAAATATGTGTTGACGGTGTTTCGACCCTAGAAGCAATTAAGGGGTCCCATTAGGACCTAACAGTATGGAACACCTAGAGTAAGAACAATTGACTGTCATTGTGAAGGTGCAAACCAATAAAATTGTGGTTCAAGACAGAGCATAAAAAGAAATTGTGTACTCACAGAAGGGCACAGATGAGTGCCCGATGTGAGATGGACATAATGCCACTTGATGGCTTCGGAGGAGAAGGGTGAATCGCCTCCCTCTCTCTCGTATCAACTGGTTGACCTCTGCAGCCATGGCTTGACATCGCTGAAAACAGGACGTGTTCCCTCACTTTGATGGCAATTAACTTGGTGAATTATCAACCAGTAGAGATCAGTATCTTGTATCTTGGGTCCTGGCTATGTTTGGCAGCCGGTTGGAGTTACATGCATGAATAACTTCTCTCCCAGTTGGATGGAATTCTGACCCAGGATTGTTTTTGTGCAGGAAGCTCTTCCTCCCTGCACAAAAACAAGCCTGCATGCAATGCAGGCATCCTTGCACCATGGTGCAAGGGTACCTGCATGGGCGCTCAGCAACCAAAAGAGTGCCAGTGCAGGGGAAAAGGCAGGAATGCACTGTATTGCTTTGAAAACCGCACATTCCTGCCCTCTCTCTGTCATACAGTGCAGCGCAGCAAGATGGCTTGCTGTGGTGCTCTGAATGACATTCTCATACAGAAAATATTGCGGATAAGTAGGAGACCCAATCTACCATTGACGCCTTGAGCAATTAAATATTGGCAGGTATGTGAGCCTACAAAGGATTTACTAAACCATATGTTTACATTGGTTGATGCATTCAATGTTGGCAAACTCTATCAAGTAGCTTGCCATTCAATTTCTTCGGATAGAATTCTAAT
This sequence comes from Lissotriton helveticus, assembly GCF_964261635.1. Taxonomy (NCBI): domain Eukaryota; kingdom Metazoa; phylum Chordata; class Amphibia; order Caudata; family Salamandridae; genus Lissotriton; species Lissotriton helveticus. The sequence continues at coordinate 1,719,054,194 of NC_136059.1, forward strand.
TATTTACATATGAACAAATCTTCACCGAAAAATGTATAAAACGGGTATATGTATTCAGAAGAATAGATTTATGTTGGACTAAAGTTGTAGAGGGTACAAAAGGATGAACATATTCCATAAAAAACACAATGCAACAAGAAGTTACAGTCTTTTGATGTTACATATACTTTATCGTTACAATTATGAACACCTTTTTGAAGATAATAATCAAGCAATGTGACCAGACTAAACAGAGAAAATTGCCTTCAATACAGTGATGCAAAAATAGGTGTGGTTGTCGACGTTTCGCTCTAAAGTTGTCTATATCCACTAGACCATCTTCAGGATATTTGATATTTAGATGAATGACCGGTCAGAAATGATGGGAGTAATAATTAGTACAATAATCCACATTTGTTCTTTTTTTTTGTTATGTTGTATAGTATGGTGTTTTATGGTATGATCTGCTATGGTGTGATATGTTATTGCCTGTTATTGTGTTGTATGGTATGGTATGCCCAGTATTATGTGCCATGGTATGGTGTGACTTGTCAGTGTACGGTATGGTATGGTACGGTATGGTATGGTATGGTATGGTACGATACGGTATGGTATGGCATGGCATGGCATGGCCTGTTATTTAATGGTATGGTAGGGCTTGTCATTGTATAGTATAGTACGATATGGATGATTGTATATAGTGTAGTATGGTATGGTCTAACCTTACCATACCATAGAACGGCATACCATCCAATTCCATACCATACCATACTATATTTTGAATCGCTATTGCATGACCTGTCATTGTCTAGTATTGTATGGTACAGGACAGCTTGTCATTGTATGGTATGGTATGGTATCATATTGTAATGTATGGCCTGTCAATCTATTGTATGTTATGGTATAGCTTGTAATGGAATGGTATGGTATGGTATGGTATGGCATGGTATGGTATGGAATGGTATGATACAGTACAGTATGTTATGGAATGGTATGGTATGACTGTAATTGTAAAGTATGGCTTGGTGTGGCCTGTAATAGTATGGTATTGCCTGTCATTGGATAGTATGGTATGGGGTGGCCTGTCATTGTATAGTAGTGCATGTTATGGCCTGTACATTTACAGTATGTTATGGTATGGATCGTGATTTTATAGTATAGTATGGTATTTCCTGTCATCTTATAGTAGAGTATAGTATGTTATTGAGTGGCCTCTCATATTGTATGATATACCATGATATTGTGTGGACTACCATTGAATGGTATGGATGGCATGGTATAGTATTGTGTGGCATGGTATGGCATGATATGATATGGTATGGTATGGTATGGCATGGTATGGTATGGTATGGTATGGTATGGTATGGTATGGTATGGTATGGTATGGTATGGCATGGTATGGTATGGTATGATACGACTGTCTTTGTAAAGTATGGTATGGCATGGCCAGTGATTGTATAGTATGGTGTGGTATGTTATAGCATAACCTTTCATTGCATAGTATGATATCCTATTGTATGTCATTGTACAGTATGATATGGTATGGTATGCTATGGTACCTCTGGAAGACTCAGAAGAACACCTGCTGTGCTGCTCTGCTGCAAAAAGGACCATTAATCTTCTATCCTGTGTCCTGCGAGAGAAGAGCTGTGTCTGCACCTTGAACCCAGGACCACCAGAGTGTCTCAAAGGGCTAGTTTGCTGGCTTCCTGATCAGAGCCTAAGGGACAGAAAAGCTCTAACCATCATGAATGCAGCACTCAAACGCTGTCTGATGTGAATCTTGCCCAAAAGTGGTACCATCCCAGTCCTGGATTGTTGGAATTGGGCCTGGATATGTTCTGCTAGCTCAACCTCTGGTCCAAGCACAACTGAAGCAGTGCAATGCATCACCTCTCATCTGATCCACCTTATGCAATGCATCCACAATGCAGGACCTCACATTACTCCCTGCAGGTCCTTGGAACTGCATCTGCTTTACACATCCTTGATGCTGGTGCTCACATCACACCCTTGCAGCTCTTCAGAGCCACCACTGTGTGACACATCCTCTGCACAGGACCGAGCATCACAGCCCACAGCTCCTCAGATTCTATGCTGAGTGACACATCCTCAACGAGGTTCTCCGCAACACTCTGTATACCAAAATTATGGTACTTTCTTCAAGGAGCCTTACCTGGTCCCTGTTTTCAGCCTGCACTCCATCACGGTCAGCCTGAATTTGTGACTTTGTCCCAGTCCGGTGCAACCAGATAATCACAGTTGACACTTTGTGCTTCTAAGCACTATTGTTACTTAAATATTTAAAATTGCATATCTCCAGGTTTACTTATTGTCTTTTGTGTTTTTGGTTTCAAAATAGTTTATTAATATTGTTATTAATATTATAAATATTAAAAATATATTATTTTGTCATGTTGGTGTCAAATAATTTAATGATATTATATTACAAATACTAATATTGTTTTTCTAAATTGGTTTGGGATTTTGTGAGGTAGTGTCATTGCATTACTGTTTGAAGTGCTGCATAAATACTTTACATATTACCTGGAAGTTTAGCCTGACTGCTTTTGTGGCAAGCTACCCGAGGGATAAGCACAGGCTAATTTGGGATTTGCTTGTGTGTCCCCCTGACAAGAATTTCGGTTGATCTTGAGTAAGATTTCACCCCCCCTCAACCAGTTACTCAATTCCAAACAGTATGGTATTGTATGGTAGCTATGGTATCATATGGTAAGGTATGGTAGGTATAGTATAATGTGTCATAGTATGTTATGGTACGGTGTGACCTGTGGTTGTATGGTATGTTGTGGCTGGTATGGGATGGGCTGTCATTTTATGGTACGGTATGGTATGATATTGTATAGTATGGTATGGTAAGGTCTGTCATTGTACAACATGGAATGGTACAGTAAGATATGGTATGGTATGGAATGGCATGGTATGGTATTGTCTATTACTTTAAAGTATGGTATAGTATGGCATCTTATTGTATAGCACGGTATAGTATTGTATAGTGTGATATGGATTGTCATTGTATAGTATGGTAAGGTATGGCTTGTCTTTATATAGGGGCACATGCATCAAGCAAAATACATGCTACAAATGGGCCGATTCAGACAATCGTCTCCTTTGCGACCAGTATTTTGCCATTTGGAATACATCAACCGAAAAGCAATTTGCAAAAAAGGGAATCACAAATGTTGAGATTACCTCTTTGCGAATGCAGTTAGGGAATTTCAAATTGCGATTCTCTATATGCGATGCATTATGTATTCACAAATTGTGTTTTCGCAATTTGGAATTACAAATTACCATCAACTTCAATATGCAATTCCTTTGAAAAATGCATACGAACACATTTTTCAAAGTGCATTGTGGTGCATACACATGCCCTTAGAGCATGTGTGTGCACCAAATGTGCAATCTTACATTTTTTGGGGGTGCATCAGGGTGGCCTTTTAGCCTCCTTGCACCCTTGAAATTGCATGAACAATTTGCTAGTACCTATTTGGTACTTGCAAATTGCGGCTGCAATCCCATTCATTCCTATGGGCCTCTAGGCCCTTAGGAATGAATGGGAAGACATTCCTTAAAAACGCACACAATTAGCGATTCGCTATTAAGGAATTTGTAGGAATCACAATTTATTTTGCTTAACCTACATGCATAGGTAATTATGGACTCCTTAATAGCGATTATTTTATGAGTGCTATTAAGGACTCACAATTCCTACATTTGATGCATGTGCCCCATAGTATGTTACTTATGGTATGATATGGTCTGGCCTGCTATTGTATAGTACAGTATGGCATGGCACTTTTGGAAGGACTTACATTGTGTTTTAAATATGGTATAGGTATGCTGCTTAAGTTGGTCTTATATTTCTAGAATATAATTATCTAAAATGTTGGAGATGTACCAAATCTTTAGTAGGAGGAAAAATGCAAAGCAAAATGTTGAAGGAGTGTGGCCAGAAAGGGACAAATAATAAAAGAAACAAGACTTCCATTTTTTTGTAATGAAACATAACTTGTTGTTGGGCTTGTAAATTAGCATTTGCCTGCAAAAGTAGATGGCATGTTTAATAAATATGCGCACAGACAACTATCAGTTTTAGTGTTAAACGAGTGTAAAGGGGCACCAAGTGGACTTTGTTGGAATGAAGAAAAGCAAAAGAAATTGATTGCAAGAGATACTGCCTTTGACTTAGTGGTTATAATTATAAGCTGCGAACATTAGCAGTTTTAGGAGCTCCTTATTCTCCATACAGAACTAAAAGGTATGTGTCCTCTGTGTAATGAACTGTAGCGAACAAGGGGGAAAGAGTTGCAAAGCACACAGAGCTGTAGGTAATGCCATTTTCAAGTTTCTGTTTAGATAGCAAAAGGTCATGCAAGGGTCGTGTTATAACTTACTTGTCTCTTCCCTACTGCTCAGCCAGAGTGAGTGCTGGTGTACTTGATGATGTTTGGAATGTTGGATGTGTCTTATGTCACGGGATGCTTGGGGTCTGGAGATGTGTCGAGTGGCAGTTGGTGGATGCAGACTGAGCAGCAGGGAGGCTGCTCCTGGTGGGGCTTTTGTCATCTTTACTTATTTACTTGAAACCTAACTTGGAACTAAGTTTTATTAAATCCAGCATGTTACATATACCTGGCTCCAGGACTTCTTTAATTACAACAGGTCGGCTCATGCGCTGTCCCCCGTGAGACCTGAAAATAGTCTACTATCGTTTTACATAGTGTTGGAACCCTCCCTCAGCTAGCATCCTTCTGTAGGGTACTTTCACTGCTTAGCCATGCTTTGTCACCTGCCACCCCGATTTTGCACTTTTTTCATCTCATTTGGCAGGTCTCGAGAATTGGCTTTTCGTGTGTTCTCTTTTTGAGCAGTGGCATTTATTATTTCACTGTCTACCCTTTGCATAAGTGGTATGCTTTTCTTACACGTTGCCGTTGCCTAGACTGTATTAAAAAAACGTTCTTCCCCATGCTATGCCTTTAATTTGCGATTAAAATAAACAGTGCATTTTATGCAGGAAGCAGTTCTCAAAAGCAGACACATACAAATTCTCCATTCTAGGTATCTATCTGTAGCAGCAACTGGTGAGTTTTGTGTCTTATGCATAGGAATGTTCCCCAGTAGTTGAGAAACTGTTTCATGTAGATGTCCTTGAATTACTGGTTCTTTCGAAGAGCACAACCCTTATGAGACAGAAATTATTGCATATATGCAAGATGGACTCAGAATTAGACATGTGAACTAAGATGGCATAACATCTATGCCCTGGAATGTCACTTGCCAGTATGTACTCTCTTGTCACCCCCTGTGTTTTGGAGGCCTCTACTTCTCCACTGAGGATGGAGAACATCAGGATGCACAACTCCTGAGTAGTTATTGGAAATTCAGTGCCTAGGCTCAAGATTTGGGACCCTGTGGTAGAGGACAACCTCTTTAAATCAAAACTGGTTTAAAAGGTTCACCTATATAGGATGATATTTATATTTATATTTATTTATATTTATTTATTTATTTATTTAGAGAGTTTTATATAGCGCGAACGTGACCCTTGGGTATCAGAGCGCTTCACAGACAATTATACATACTGTCGATATGTGATTCACATAACATAATATTACCATATAATATCATAGTGAGGTAGATCAGTGTCGAGTGGCTTAATTCACATAACATAGCATTACAATACTATAATGAGTGGTAGATAAGTGTAGAGTTATATAGTAAATATTTCCCATTGTCACGAGGTAGGTTAGGTGTTCGTCGAGGTATAGAAAAGGAAAGCCTAGAATACATAGTGCTGTTCTGTGGTAATGTACTTACATAACGTAGACATTGCCTCATAATATATTGATTGAGGTAGAAGTGTCGAGGCTTAATTCACCTAACATAACATTACAACTTAATATATTGAGTGAGGTAGATAAGTGTAGAGCTATATAATAAATCTTTCCGGCTGGGATGCGGAGGTATAGACTGAAGAAATTTATTTATTTATATTTATAGAGCGCAACATTTATCCCAAAGGATGTCCCGGCGCTAAGGTCTCTAGTAACAGATGAAAGCTGGATTAGCCAATTGTCGTGGGTCAGTCTTGAGGAAAAAGGTGTGTTTTAAGTTTCTTCCTGAAGAGATTATAGTTGGTAGTTAATCTAAGTTCCACTGGAAGTTCATTCCAAATACGTGCCGCCAAGTAAGAGAAGGTACGTCCTCCTGCTTTATTCTTTTTTATTTTCTTTGTTGTGGCAAGAGCAAGATGTTGTGATCTCAGAGGTCTGGCAGGAAGGTAGAAGTGTAACCTATTCTCAAGGATAATGGGTCCTTTATTATTGAGTGTCTTATGGGCATGGCCCAAAAGCTTAAAGCGGGCTCTTTGGCGCATGGGCAGCCAGTGCAGTTGTTTTAAGCATTCTTTGGCAGAGCTATATTTGCCCTTCCTGCATACTAGTTTAGCTGCAGCATTCTGCACTACCTGCAGTCGTTGAAATAGTTAGTCTGGCATGCCTGCAAAAAGTGAGTTCCCATAATCCAGCCTGCTACCTAATAGGCTCTGTGTAACTGATTTCTTACTTTCCAAGGGGATCCATGCAAAGAGTCGTCTTAGGAGTTTTAGTGTGGCAAAACTTTTCCCACACAGAGCTCCAATATGGGCCTGCATGGATAGTGTATCCTCAATTGTGATGCCTAAATTTTTGGCTGAGTGCTTAGCTGACAAAGAGTCTCCCAGCGTAGCAGGCCACCAAAAATTGTCCCATATGTGTTTTGCCTCACCGAACAATAAAATCTCGGTTTTGTCCGCATTTAGTTTGAGGCAATGATCTGCCATCCATATGGCCATTTCTGTTAGACAATTATTGAGCCTCAGTTTGCTATCTGCTTGCCCCTTCCCAAGCCTATTATAAGTTGCGTATCAACCGCATAGGAGCATACCCCCAGACCCCACCGTGCTCCTATTTGTGCCAAAGGCGATACATAGGCATTGAACAGAGTGGGGCTGAGGGATGCTCCCTGCGGAACACCGCATTTAAGTTGCTTGGGTTTGGATAGAAAGGCTCCCAGTTGTACCACTTGCGTTCTGTTCTGCAAAAATGAGCCAATCCATTCAAGCGCTTTCCCTTTTATCCCTTTTTCTAACAAGTTCTCTAGTAAAAGATGATGGGAGACCGTGTTGAACGCCGCCGACAGGTCTAACAGGATCAGAGCCACAGCTTCACCCTGGTCCAGAGAATTTCCAATGCTATCTGTAACAGCCAGTAGAGTAGCTTCTGTGCTGTTAGTAGCTCTGAACCCTGTTGGGTCCAGTAAGTTGTTATCCTCTAAGTATTTAGACAATTGTCTATTTATCAGTTTCTCCAGCACTTTCGAGAGATAGGGGAGTTGGGATATAGGTCTATAGTTAGCTGGGTTTGTTACACTCTAATCCGCTTTTTTTAGTAATGGAATAACTACAGCTTGTTTCCATATCTCCGGAAACACAGCAGTATCCAGAGACTTGTTAAAAAGTTGCGTGATGGCAGGAGTTAAAATTGATATAAACTGTCTAAAAATAAAATGAGGGCAGGGATCAAGGGGTGTGCCAGATTTAATTTCTAACATGGTACTGGCCACTTCAGCTTCTGTTATTGGTGTGAAGCTGTTTAGGCTAATAGAATTTTCAGAATTTTCAGGGGAACAGGTAAATGCTTTCATACTATCACTAGTATTGAATGTATTGAATGTAACATATATTTCCTCTATTTTAGCAGTAAAATAATTACTAATCATTTCACAGTTCCCTATTGAAGGATGTAATGCTTGGGGCAAGCAGTTGGGTTTACATAATTCATTTATGATTTTATATAATTCTTTGGCAGAATTACCATTTTCCTTTATTCTTTGTGTATAATGTTGTTTTTTTTGCACTTTTTTATGGCTAAATAGTACGCTGGGAGCTCATTCTTATAGATAAGTTTGGCAATATCTAAGCGAGACATTCGCCATATGTGCTCCTTATTTTGGCAGTTTCTTTTTAGTACTTTAATTTCAGTGGTATACCATTTTTGGGAAGTAACTCTTTTCGATGTTTTGGATTTAATTTTAGGGATACATAGGTCCAGCGTGTCGCTAATCCCAGTTTCCAAATTCTGGGCAATAGTGTTCGTGCATGAAGTGCCAAGTAGGTCCGGGGTGGTGTTAGCAGGCCAGTGAGATTTGAAATCTTCAGTAGTAATACGTTTCCAAGGTCTATAGAATTCAGGCATTACTAAAGATGGCCTAGCAGTTGACATAGTATGAACAAACAAGAAGATCATTAAAGAGTGATCTGTCCATGTTACTAGTTTGGTCTCCTCAATCAGAATGGTATCTATGTTAGCAAACAGCAAGTCCAGTGTGTGGCCTGCGCTGTGTGTAGGTCCTTGAATCCATTGTTTGAGTTGAAGTATAGACATGTCATTGCTAAGGTGTACAATGGGATGACTGTCTGTTTTTTCAAAATGAATATTAAAATCCCCAATTATCATAAAATGTTTATATTTGAGACAAGTGGAGAAGATTTGTGATAGTAACCTTGCACTCAAATCTGCATAGTGTCCCAGAGGGTTATAGACTACAGCTCCTCCTAATAAAATATGATTGTCTTTACATATCTGAAAGGCTAGTAGTTCATGTTCATTAAACAAAGCAGTTTTTATAGGGAGAAAGGTAAAATTATCCCTGAATATAATGGCAAGTCCCCCTCCTCTTTTCCCTTGTCTATCCTGGCGAATGATTTTGTATCCTGGGGAGAGGGTAGTGGCAATGTCAGGGCCATTTGTATCACTTAACCAGGTTTCTGTAATAAAAACTAAATCCGGGTTCAGTTCATTAATAGAGTCCCAGATCTTCTGTGAATGCTTCGGTACTGATCTTGCATTGAAGTATAAACATTTAATTCTTACGCCCTTGTTCCCTATGTGGTGGGCAAGTTCGGTAGTCGTTAGGCTACACCATTTGCATTTTAAACAAGTAAATGGCCCTTCTGTCAGTTCGGGTGAAGCCTTGATGCATTCCGCACAATTGTGATGGGTATGTGAATTTAGATTGATCAAAGTTGATCTAGAATAAGTTAGAATATTACTGGGAATAACTGTGCTTTGGACAGGGGTTCTGGTCCCTGGTCCCGGCCGTGCGCGGACGGGCGCAGACGGGCTTGCCTTCGGCGTGCACGCGGCACGCCCGCTGCGCGCATCCACTGCACGTCCGATACATGTATGGCTAAATACCTTTCCTTCCGGCGGACGACTAGACCGCGTCCTGCCAGAAGTCGGAATTGCGTCGGAAAACTGGAATCAAGTCAACCGCCCTCCGCACAAACGGCACGGCAGCTGCGGCGGCTAGGGGTCAGTTGCAGAAGAAAGGTACTGATCAGTATAGGTAAGTTTTAAAATGCCCCCTCAAGCATTCATGTTTCTTAAATCTCCCTTGCAACTGTGATGTGAGCAAAATAAAATAGAAGATGCCCCACTTCACACAATAATGGTTCAAACAGCACAATTTAAAATATGGACAGAGTTTAAAACAATTCAGACACACAAGAATTACGGCGCAAGCAAGGGTACTTGCAGTCCACTGCGCCCCCGCTACACGTTTACCTAAATACCTTTCCTTCCAGCGGACGACTAGACCGCGTCCTGCCGGAAGTTGGAATTGCGTCGGAAAACTGGAATCAAGTCAACCGCCCTCCGCACAAACGGCACGGCAGCCGCGGCGGACCGGGGTCAGTTGCAGAAGAAAGGCACTGATCAGTATAGGTAAGTTTTAAAATGCCCCCGCAAACATTAATGTTTCTTAAATCTCCCTTGCAACTGTGATGTGAGCAAAATAAAATAGAAGATGCCCCACTTCACACAATAATGGTTAAAACAGCACAATTTAAAATATGGACAGAGTTTAAAACAATTCAGACACACAAGAATTACGGCGCCAGCAAGGTACTCGCAGTCCCCGACTTAGGGGCTCTAGATTACGCTCAAGAGTTACATCCGTGGACACCATATGACATTTAAAGGATAGCAGATACTACCCTTGAATGACTCATTGTGTCCCCCAGTCAGTTTGTGTCCAATCACTGCCACCCTGTAGGCACAGTACTAGCAATAATAGTTTCTCGACCTCTACACTTTGCAGTCTTATTTGATGTTGTTAGGGATACTATTTTGATTGAGAAGTGAAACTGATAAAATTTATAGAGGTATACCTAAATGGATTCATTTTTATCAAGCTACTGCAGAGTGCGGATATCACTGATACTGGAAACTCCTCCGGATATCACTGATACTGGAAACTCTCCTGATGACCTTGTGACTAATGGTCAGCCGAGCCTTAACATCCTGGAATTGCCCACACATTCTCCTAAAACGGTTTATCCCCTGGAAACACGCAATGGGGTTAAAGGAAGTGAACATTTGGGTCTGGTAGGATGTTACCCTATGACAGTGATTGGTTTAGATAATCCAGGAGGTGGGAGGGAACACAGTACAATTACCAATGGGATAACAGCAGATAGCGCTTCCCTGAGTATAGGTGACCAAGCGAACCCTCCATTAACTACCTTAACACCAGGGTATAATCCCAGTGGCAGGGTAGGTAGTATAGTCTCTTGGAACATCGCATGATTAGGTCCCAGAATGCATTCACCAGAAAGGGTATCGTTCATAAATGGCTATGATGTTTGCATTTTCCAAGAGACATGGGCCTGTGAGCCCCTGTTTCTATTGGGTTTCCTCAACTTCTTTGTCCATGCTGTGAAGGGTCCTAAGGGCAGACCAAAAGGGGGATTGACGATTTGGGCTCGACAATCACTATTTGAAAAAACAGTAGAACTCCCCACAGGTAATAACGACATCCAGCATATAAGATTAAATCTGACCAAGGGGGAACCGCTAGATATTTATAATTTGTATAGAAGAGGTTCAAATGGGGGGAAAGCTCCAGTTCTAGTAGTACTGGATCAGCTGATCGAAGCCCAACCAAGTGCTAACAATATGTTAATTGCTGGGGACATGAATATGACCTTTGAGCCTCTCTCTATTGAAGACTGGCATCCCGGAGAGGAGGCAGATATCGAGTGGGGGATCCCCAAGCTGGGTTTAAATCCCGTGAGTAGATGGTCAACTGATATAATTCAGATGAATGCTTTATGCATGGAAAGGGGGGTAAGAGCTCTGAATGGAAGGTCTGTAAGTGATGGACAAGGGGCTGACACATTTGACAATGGTCGATGGCAAAGTCGGATTGATTATGTTATTTGCAACTTGGCAATCTGGCACCTAATGATTGATATGAGGGTGGTCTGTAGGCAGGAGAGCGACCATAATCCCCTATGTATCACCCATAAACTATGGGGTGGGGAGGTGGAGGGCCTAAACGACACAGAAGAGAGGATACCAGAGATCGTTCCAACGAACGACATGAGAAGAGTCAAGTGGCCTTGGATAGTATCAACAAGGAACTGGAGACCACCACTGTAGCCATGGAAGCTATGTTGAAGATGGGAATGGTGGGAGGTACAGAAATGGATGAGATCACCAACCTCCATTGTGCATTCTTTGGCCTAATAAAAGGTCACTTTTATAGGGTAGTATGGGTGCAACCTGGCAAGAAAACTCCCCCACATCAAACAGGGTGGTATAATGCACAGTGCAGGGCAGCAAGAAGTTCATTGGGGATGGCTATTAAGAGCAAGGTCCCAGCTGCTGTGAGGGAAGCGAGGAGGGTGTATAAGGTTAGTGTCCACCCGGCCAAGAAGGACTGGGATGAGCAGCATTGGTTAGATCTTAAGGCCGCCAGCTCAGCCAAAGATTCCATACTATTCTGGAATATAGTCAAGTGGGGTAAAGGTGGCATTCCTGAACCACCCTCAAACTATGTCTCACAGAGTAGCTGGTTGGACTACTTTGGGCCCCAATATAAATGTCGTCTGGAGGACACCTCGGGAGATTCTGTGGTAACTACAGTTTTTAAATCACCGCATTTTTTAAGAACCGACGTAGCAATGGCCCTAGATTCAGTGGCACGGGGTAAAGCTCCAGGACCAGACGGGATGCCCGCTGATGTCTTCCTCCACGATAAAATCTGTTGGTGGAAGTATATCTTGAATTTGGCGAATGCGGTAGCTCTAGGGGCACCAGTGCCAAAATCGTGGCTGGTGGCGGTAATAATACCCGTATTCAAAAAGGGAGACAAAACTATACCGGGGAATTATAGGCCCATCAGCCTAATAGATACGGTCCAGAAGGTTGTAGGAAAAATGACCCTAACAAAGATCATGAACTGGGTAGAAGAATCCAATGTACTATCACCCTATCAAGCCGGTTTTCGCAAATTGACCAGCACAGTAGACCAGAACTTTAGGTTCACTTTGCTACACTGGAAAATAGTGCTGTTGGGGAATGGAAGTCTGTACGCAGCTTTTATCGATCTGCATGCAGCTTTCGATTTAGTCCCCCGCTCCTTGCTATGGAAAGTCCTAAGTGAGATGGGTATGCCATCTGAGATTCTATCCCTGGTCATGAGATTACACGAGGCCAACCATGCTAAGATTCAGTGGGGTAGGCATGGCCAGGTAACTGATGAGTTCCCAGTTGAAAGAGGGGTACGTCAAGGCTGTGCCACGGTGCCAACACTTTTTTCCCTATATATCAATGGTGTAGTGGAGCGCATGTTGTCTGCGTCTATTGATGCTCCAGTTTTGGATGGTTTGAAAACCCCAATATTACTTTTTGCAGACAACACATTGATAGTATCTAAAACCCCTAGTGGCCTTCAGCGTGCCCTGAACATTTTTGAGGATTTTTGCAGGGATCGTGGCCTTGAAGTAAATGTGGCAAAAACAAAGCTCATGACTTTTAACGCTCATCCCAGTTTCAGAGGGAACTTTTTCTTGGATGGCCAGAAGGTGGAAATAGTATCAGACTTCGTCTACCTGGGAGTCCATATTGATAAGGGTGCTAAGTGGAAGAAACATATGGAAATGGCGGCCCTCAAATTCCGCCAAAACACAGGTGTCATAAGTGCTGAGCATAAAAAATCATTGACTAGACCTATCAAGCCAGCACTCCAAGTATATGAAGCCAAAGCAGTTGGCTCTGCGCTATAAGTCGCTGAGCTTTGGGGCTATGACAACCTGGCACCACTGACACTCACTGAAAATAAGTTTCTCCGAAACCTTACTGCACTCCCTAAAAGTACACCCTTGAAGCCGCTACGTTGCGAGTTGGGCAGGAAAGCCATATCTGACATGGCCAGATTGCGGCCCATTCTATACTGGCGTCGCATCTGGGTTACTCCTGAACTCGCTCACTACGCTAGGGGCTTCCTGGATGTAATCACCCGGGACAAATTTCATAAGATAGGCTGGTTAGGGGATCTGCGCAGATCCTTGGGGTCTTTGGGTTTGAATGAGCTTTGGGAGAAACCAGAGGAGGTGCAGTTTCCGGGTAAGGAAATTATAAAAGCAAAGTATTGGGAAACAGTAAATTATAGGAATTGGAATGATACTGACCCTTCTACGTTGGAGGGCCAGTACCTTGAATGGAAACCTTGCCCTTCCCTTGAGCTTTACTGGGATAGTATAACCAAGCTCCAGGAAAGGAAGTTATACTTCCAGCTCAGGGTAGGGTCCATTCCTATTAGATCGCTAACTGGGAGATGGGCTGAGGTTAACTCTCACTTTTGTCCATCTTGCAAAGGCTGCATAGAGACCATTGCCCATCTACTGTTTGTTTGTGCGGCCTACTGTTTACCCCGACGTGTCTGGTTGAGGGCCATGTGTAAGCAGCTTGGTACAAGGGATAGTGTTGTGGCCCTTAGAATGATACGTACTAGTTCTTCACCCACTATTGCTGTGGCTGTTGCGAAATACCTAGGCTGGTCATGGGCAATCAGAAGAACTTTTTTGGCACAATAATAGGATGTAAAGAGAAATGAAGTCCTTTTCCTGCCCTCCCAATTATCTATTGAGAATCTGATTATACATTGGTTGCACCTTTGCATGAATTTTGTGGTTTTAAATTGAATTTTAAATGGAAGTCTTGTAGCTTTATTTTTTACATTTTTTTGTGATTGTAAACATGTTTTTATTATCATTGTCATGAATGTAAGGTTTTAAAGGTGTTTTGCTTTTATGTGTTTTTTACTTCAAATAAAGCATACTTGACTTGCATAATTATAGTTGCCGATAGCATAGTTTAGTAGTTTTGATACGAAACATCTTTACACAGTTTAGCTCACACTGTGCGGCACAAATGTGTTCTTTATATTCATGTTTGTGAGTGTAATTATGATAATCATAGAACAATAAAAGGTGCCTGTGCAGTCAGTGAACAAACAGGATCACTTTCTGTAATGTCATGAGGTTGCAGGCTGAATGAAGTCACTTCCTGTGATGGAATTAAGGCCAAAGGTCATACGAAGTCCTGCCAGGAATTTAATGTGTACGATTTCTTGTGACTGAAGAAGTCCAACAAGATAATTGACCCTGGCTGTTTGGAACAGCCAGGGTCTTGGTCACAGCCATTAATTGTTTCTCGTCTTCTATGTATATATTTACATCAATAATCTAGGGTGAATGTCGCTTTTGATTGTTCACCACTAATGAATCTTGGGAATTGCATTTCAATTGTTTGCTATTCGGGGTCTCATGATCTATAATGTCACTTCCATTATCCCTGGCATTTTGGTGAATTGACATCCGTGTCCCATACATACTATAGCAAAGCATGTCTGAATTGCTGTTTTTTCTTGTGTTTAGGCAGTTCTGCCTGCCTAGATACTGGATAATTAAACATACTGAAATGTTATTGACCTTGTGTAGTGGCACATTGTTTTCTTGAGGAAAATATGTCCATATAGAGAAACCACATCCCCACACAGCTTCCAACTTCAGGGAAGTTCCCAGCTTGTAAAGGGCTTAATTCTGCTTCGGGCAGGAGTACATCTCAAAATATTTCTACTGGTTCAAACAGTTTGAGTATTTAGATTTTCACAGACTCAGATTTACCCGGGAAACCCTGAATGGGAACGCCCACTTACAACACCTTAAGTGGGATTTATTCATGCATAACATTTCACTTCTATGAGTTATTTATTGTGTCAGAGATTTTTCTGGTGTTCAATTTGGAGTGATGAGTTATGTGTGCGAATTAGTGATTTTAAGGATGCATATGATTGACCATAAACAGTTATTGATTTTGCACTTGAAAAGAAATGAATATCTCATTTATAAGTGTAATAAATAATGTAGTATCATTTTGCCAGATTTCAATACGAAGCAGTACAAAAGGGGCTGGTGATGGACGGAGCATCTGAACCAATCAAACACTCACACCCAGTCAACAGATCTGGTTTTAATTCATCACCGTTCTTTAGCCAACTCTGCCACCCCAGTTCAGACATGGCCATATGCAAATCAGTCTGACCCTGTGCCTCATGGGAACAGTCCAGCCCGAACTGCCAAGCCATGCCTTCCCTGGACCGGACTCAAGCTTCCTAGGAC
Source organism: Lissotriton helveticus (assembly GCF_964261635.1). NCBI lineage: Eukaryota > Metazoa > Chordata > Amphibia > Caudata > Salamandridae > Lissotriton > Lissotriton helveticus. The sequence continues at coordinate 1,719,069,708 of NC_136059.1, forward strand.
CGGTTTCTGGCATTACAGCTGTCTTCAGCCAGGCTTGCTTGAATCCAGTGGCAAAGTGAGCAAGGGACTCACGTCTGAGCATACCCTGCAAACTTATGGCGAACAAAGCAGTACAAAAGGTGGTGGTGATGGACGGAGCATCTGAACCAATCAAATACTCACACCCAGTCAACAGATCTGGGTTTAATCCATCACCGTTCTTTAGCCCATTTTAATACGAGACACCAATGGAATCAGTTTATGGTGTGGTGTTCATTCCCCCTCTCAAACAGTTTTGACCAGCTGCAAGTGTTTTCTCTCCCACAGTTTCTGCAGAGCACGGACAGCAGTGACGTTCAATAGGCTGAAATCACAAAAATAACGTTTTGTGAATGAAACTTCTCATTGTATTCTGTATGTATCATTTTGAAAGATATCCTCTGGAAGTTCCAATGTAGTCAATCAGAGGAACATGATTTTTATGGGCTATTGTTAAAAATGTCTCATATTGGGTTTTAAATCTCCCGAGTACAGTTGCTCATGAAGCAAGCAGATGATTTCTCTTACCTTAAGGGTTACAGTTAAGAACTTTTGAAACTAAGAAATTGTTTTTGATTTGCCTGTGTGGCCTAACTAGGATTGTACCATGCTGAATTTGCAGTTTTTAACAATTATTATGCATATAATGTATATAATAAATCCTGATTTTTAAAGAATGGTGCAGGGATTTCCTCTGATTATTTTTAGATTTTCTTTCTCATTAGGCTGTCAGTACTCTTCATGAGTTTGACGCTTAAAATTTAGATGGACTTTTGCTAGCTACAATTAGGATTCTGCTGTGATTCACAATTTGATATTTCTTTCTGTATCGGGAGTTTTTATGACACACCATGGATTTCCTTTGCAATTGTTTTCACGATTCTGTTTTAAAACATTTAAAGTTTATTTTGATATATAACTCAATTTTGGAATGGTCCCATTTTATAATTATGTATTTACTCTGCTAGATTTGCGGTATTGATTCTTACCACTAGATCATTGAGAAGTACTGTGGAGCTGAGCTTCATAAGGTACATTTGGGGTTTACTTGATATTGGAGTTTAGAAGTTTATTGAGGTTTGACTCCCAAACGTATGATAGCAGAGGATGGTTAGTATGAAAGCACCTTGTGTTTAAGGGTTTCCTGAATTACTTTTGCAGTTTTTGGACTATTTATGCTCAAATTGAATGAGGAACAAGGTTTTCGAAACGTTCCAATTTTTACAGTGTCAGATCTTCCTGAGACGTAAATAACCATATTGACTGTGTGTTCTCGAAGGAAATAGGAGTATGACTAGGGAGAAACTGAGCCTATGAATATGTTCAGGAGCATTAATTTTGAAGATGAATGTTCTGTTTCTGTGGTGAATAGTTTAGATAAATGATGATGATTGTGTGTTCAGTTGGTTGATTATGGAGAAGATGTACTATTCATATTTGAAATCCCATGTGAAGATTAATGTGTTATTGATGGAAAAATAGTTAGTTGCTAGATTGGTTATAAATCCTGAGCTGTTGAGATATTGATTATTTGTCTGTAAAGTGGTGTGTTGAGTGAGATTTAACTTACACATTGTTAGGGATTCTGAATTAACACATTTTCTTTTCGGGATTGAAAGTTTAATTTGAGTTGATTTACTTATCCTGAGTGCATGGAGTGAAGTGCGGCGGTCATACCACGTCCTGCCAGCGCGGTGGTTCCAAGAACACCTTGGATGCGGCAATCTTCCACCCACCCTATTACGATGCATGCAGCCTGAACTGCCGACCCCGTCAACAGAATGTGTCCCACCTGTGATGCGGCATTCTGCAATTTTGTCGATTCGTACTCTGTCACCATCAGGGCTGAGCCGATTACTAAAACACAGTTGTTCTGGCGATCCCCTTTCTGCAGTTCCCTAACATCAGTAGTCCATCACTTTATGCTCTCAGTAAAGCACCATAACTGTGGACATTGGATGGATACCAACACAACACACCTGATGTCCATTGGCTAAGTGGATCCACATGCAAATCACACTATAAAACAACCTCATGTCAGACCGTGATCCTTTACCACTCCACTGCAGCACAGCAATTTAGAGCCAACATTTTGGTGAGATAAGGCAGGCTTTTTTTCCAATCTCCTTTACAACCCTCCACACACTTTTGTAGCACATTTTATTTGTATCCTTGGTACACTTTTGGTTGTATTGTCACTGATTTGGGGATATGGCCAGGCAAAAAAATCCACTTTCAGAGACAGTTGTTTTCAGCGCAAGTCCAACATACTACTATCAGTCAGAAAAGGGATCAGTGGTCCAGAAAAGTAGACAGAGTGAATGCTGTAGGCACAACCCTGCGCACACAGGAGAAAATTAGCAAGAGGTGGTATGACCTTAGGGGGAAGGTGTGGTCCCAGGACTCCAAGCAACACCTGGAGGTCCAGAGGACTGGTGGTCGTCCTCCCAGTTCCCCAATAAGAATATTTCCTTGGAAAGAGAAGGTCTTGCAGATCCTACATTCTGAAGAACTGGCAGGAATACTTGGAGTAGTGGAGTCTGGAAATTCATACCTCACTAACAGTCACAATACCTCAATGTCCTCTATGCTCTCAGCTCAGCTTTTGTCATTGTGTTGCATACCTAGTTTCCTAACATGCAATCCTCAAAGTATCAGATATGTTGGATTGTTTGTGTTAATGTGTATTGTTGCACATAAGATCACATTGTCAAACTGCATTACATGCCACATGTTGCAATGGTGTCTGTAAGTGTATTTCTGTTAAAATGTCATTAAAGACCCATGATATGTGTTAAGATGTAAATGTATGGATCATCCCAACTGCATTTTGTCAACAGGTATGTTACACTAACCATTTTACAGGTGTTGGCAAGTAGAGTATGAAATGACTACAACTCCCAAAAGGCCCTGTTTCTGTAACTCAAAACAAGATGAAATATTGTTTTTTTCCATTCTCACTTGTCTGACATATTACAACTTGTGATCATGAGATGAAGGCCCATAATTCAAACATCGGTTCCCTATTTGGTGTGGTGCATTCCCACACACCTGTGCAGGTTTTTTACAGCACCATTTACCTCTTCCTATGGTCCAAAAACATCAGTCCCACCAACATCTGTGGCAGCTGCAGGAAGGGAGGCCCTGCCAGAGGAAGGCACACCTGCAGACATCCCTGTCCCTTCAACTGTAGATACCACCACACTGGTAGGCGATGACGTCCGCACACATAACCAGCAGGTGCGGATGGCAAGACTTCCACCACCAGCAGCAAGAAACCTCAAAACCAAGTTCCTCCAGTATGTGTAACACATTCACTCTGTACACTATTTTTGGACACATTTACCTTCTGATAGCAGAAGTATTTTGAAATTGGACTACAAACAATTTGGTATCTACAAGTATGGTTTTATTTACCATGACTGACCTCTTCACTTTTCAGTTTTCCTGTTTGTTCTTCACAATTTTTCTTTTTAACCTTGCTCACTAAAATAAATCCGCTGGTCTGAAACTCATTGCCTGCTGTAGTATATCTCACATATAGCAATGCATATATGTACGTCCATCTGAACTTTACAATGGCAAAAATATCAACCTGTGTAAGCATGAATATGTTGCATGTACACAATATTTAGCTCAGGATCACCACCATGTCTCACCAAAACATGAATACAAGTGTGTTCTAATATACCACCTTTATTCCATTATACAAACAATAGGCTAGCATTATGTCAGAAACATAGCAAATCATACATGACACCAATAATCTGTGTCAGTGGTCACATTTTCAGTTGCAGACTGTAGGACTTTGCCTTTTTGGCTAAAGTTCCCTAAACGTTTTGCTTTCCCCCTTGTCCATTTTCCTGACATAGAGTAGCCAATTTAGATGCTTTTTGGTACTTGGCCACTGCTGATCAGTCTCAAAGTACACGAGTTCCCTGTTTAAAATGTAATGGTGATTGGTTGGCCATGATTGGTATATTTGCCTTACTAGTAAAAGTCCCTAGCGATGTGCACTGTTATGCAAGGGCTAGTACTGCAAGGGCGTGCAGAGACGGGAACTCAGGCCTTCAGTGTAGGGCCTGTGCACAGAATGCTAAGTAAGCATGTAGTCCTGACAAGTGCAACCCCTTGTCATGCCTGACTTTCCCGTTTACATACATGTTGGGTACCCCTGTGGTAGATCCCAGGTAACCCCTGGGCAGACTGGTGGAGGCTGGGTGCTGTGTTTGTTAGCCTAGTTTCCTTTCAGTTTATAATGGAGAGGTGAAGTTCAGTATGTATGAACTCACAGTGTTAGAACACGTCTATCTGTGTAGGTGGTTTTGTCACTGTGTGTTCATACCACTCTTTTAGAAAGTGGCTGAGTTTTGTGCTCGGAACATTTCTGTATGTCTCTGAAATGTGGATTGTCTGTCTGGAACTGAAAAGTGAGAGGAGCAGGGAGAGTGCTTGACTCAAAGACGTGTTGAGATGGCACCAGGCTGCCCTGCATCTGGAGAGTTGGGGGGAGGAGAAGCCTGGGAGGTGAAAAGGCCTGGGCTGGTGCTATAAACCAATTGACCCATCTCCTGCTGCGTGATTAAGGATCCAGACCCCCAGTATCAAAGGGAGAGAGGTGACACTGGGAGGGAGACACCCAGAACTGATTTAGGGAGGGGCATAACTAGGAGAGTTGAAACCCCTAAACGTGGGAATAAAACAGATATATATTGAGACTGTAAAGGTTTGGACCCATTGTGTGGTCCAGAGAAACCTCTGCTAAAGAAGAAGCAACTAAAGAGAGTGTAGTGGAAAGACTAATCCTTGCTTCGTGATCTGAGGCTGGTCTGCAATTTGCTGCTCTAACTAAGGGAGAGGCTGTTGGGACTGTGCTTGGAGGCACTAGGTCACCCTGCTTGAAGAAGACTGTGCTTTGTGCTGTGTCTGTGTCCCCATGCAACGCGGTGTGCACATGCTTTTGCAGCTTGAGACCCTCAGAAGTGTTGTCGTATGCTCGTGGGCACACAGGAGTAAGCTAAGTCTCAGACGTGCTGGGTGCGTGTCGGATTGCAGGCCAAGGTGCTGGTGAAGAGCGCCTGGTCATGGTGTGCACGGGGAGATGAGGCGATGGCGAGGATGCGCAGTGTGCGAGTCGTGGTGCAGCCCGGGTGTTGTTGGGGAGCGCCTTGGCTTTGTGCACCAAAGAAAGAAGAGTGACTCGGATGCGCTGGGTGCATGTCAGGGTGCAGCCAGGGTGATGGTGAAGAGTGCCGGGGCATTGTGTGCACCAACAGAAGAAGTGAGTCTCAGACGAGCTGGGTGCATGTCGTGGTGCTGCCCGGGTGTTGGTGCGGAGTGCCTTCACATCGTGTGCACTGGAGAAAAGGAGTGACTCGAACGTGAAGGGTGCGTGTTGAGGTGCAAGTGGAGCTTTGGTGAAGAGCGCCGGATAATGATGAGCACCGGAGAAGAGGCGAGTCGCGATGTGCGGTGTGCGTGTCGAAGTGCAACCTGAGGAACTGGTTTGGAGTGCCTGAGTAGGGGGTGCACCGAATTGGAAGTAAAGTCTCCACATTCATGAGGTGGATCTCGGTGTGGACTGACACTGCCGGAAGGAGGGCCAAGCCATTGGGCCCTCGGATTCACTCGCAGCAGCCAGGACTGGCAGCCGCGGAAGAGCTAAGCCCCCGCCCTGAGTCAGCCGCACCCCGTGACGGAGTTCTGGATCAAGGCCCAAGACGCTGATGTTGGGGAGGAGAGTGGTGTCACGCCCCCCAGGTAATGTGGAGCAACACCTGCGATGGGGTGCTGGCCCGGAGGGACACTGTCTTGGCCTCTCGTTTCAGTCAGCTGCGCGAGACGGTGCTGCGTTATTTTTCCCTTGCATATTACCTGATTGCAATGTGGTGCATTGCATTATTTTTTCAGTGTACAGTATCTTAGTATAACGTGGCGCAGTGTATAATTTCTTTATTGCACTGTACAGGATTGTAGTGTGACACCTTGCTTTTTTCTTCCTGGTACAGGGCATGCTGTTGGTGATATGCATTGCATTATTTCTTCAATTGCAAAGTACATGACTGTGGCGCTAAGTATGGCATTGCTTCTCTGTTGCACGGTATAAGAGAATATATTTACTCATTGCAGTATTTGTTTCCTTTCGCAACGCGTGTGATTCTAGCAATACAACTGGCCTAACCTCTTGGAAACAGTTAGAAGTGAGCTTAACTGTTGGTTAGGAGCGGTGGTTGGAATTAAAACCTACCAAACCACCGGAAAGAATGCTACCCATTCATTTATGTTGATTGTGTCTCTTGTGGACGTATTGTATAATTGCTTATATAAAGATTATACTCATTTTATCAAAACTCCTGTGGAGTCTATTTGTGGTAACATCATGGGGTTACTCTGAGCGTTCACCTTCACCAATACTGACCTACTAGAAACTATGGCCTGATGTATTAAGGGTTTTTATCCATTCTCTGTGGGTAAATGTGATGACACATATTAGGAAAGATTTTTATGAAACCAGCCATTTTACCTATCAGTGAAAGAATCAAATGCAGCCAAAATATCAAATATGGGTTTGATATTTCCTGATTCTCTATAGTTTATAAAATAATTATACTAGACCTAAAACATAAAACTAAACCCTGCATCTTTAGACCAAAGGCCACAAAACTGAAAAAGTAAAAGGAAGAAGAAACAATATTTTAGTGGCATCTCTAAAGAACAAAACTCAAGCAGAATAATGTTACTGCTAGCTTGTATAACAACGTTACATTGTATTGATCCCTTCAGGAAGAAAGAAATTACTCTTTCACTCTTTTCCCTTTCTTTGAATGGCATTTAGTTTGTGGTTGTCCAGGTGTTTCTTCAGTTTTTATATGTTTTCACCGGTGAGGGCTATTTTTCTTTCAGTGGGGTTTTATCAGTTATTATAGGTTTAAACCTAAAACCCCACAGCCTACACATATTGAACACTCGTGCCTTGGAGATAAGCCTGGCTGCTCGTGCCAAGCTACTAAGGGGGGTGAGCAGGGCTATCTCAGACTGTGTCCTTACTTAGCCTAATGTTGAAGCAAGCAGTCGGGTGGCGGTGGTAAGCGATAAGGTCCCCCACTTCCAACACAGACCTTAACAACATGGAAGAAAGGGATGCATAAGACAATTGTCTATTGAATAGGCAAAATTAAATTTGTCAATGTCATGAGCTGGAGTATTATTGCCAAGCGCACAAATGGAATCCCACATCAATAACACAAATAAACAAATGCATGCAACACTACATTTTCTGATCACGGGATCATTCCAATCCATTGTTCCAGTATCAGGTGGAATGTCACACACACATCTCTGTGCTGTGCCACAAGTACTTTGCTCTACAATGAAGAGATACATCAACAACTGCATAACTTTACACACAATGCAAATGTAGCCAATGTGAAGGGAGGATAGCATTATTTTCCTCCACAACACATTTTATTGGAGAACTTGATGGCACACATATTGCGTTAGGACCACCACATGACAAAGAATATGTTCAATGGATTCCTCATAACTTCCATCCTATCACTGTGCAAGCTGCCTTGGTACAAGACACGCAAAATCGGTGTCTGTCATTCCCAGGAACAACCCATGTCCCCTTTGCACTTCCAAACAGAGTCATATGTCTGCAAATGTCCCAACTCTGAAATTCCCAAATAAAGATGCCAAGGTACTTAAAACATACCAAAACCAAGAAATTAGCTATCAAACCATACATATAAGACAATCCACACAGTCAAATTCCGGAGAACACAGTCCATGACAAAAATCTGAGCAAATAATATTTACCTTCACATACTCTACTAATCATCACATCATGAGTTGTGTAACAGTCAAAGTTATGACACTAAACAAAATAGGCTCATGAGAAGAAGTTGATGAGACGCATGTCAACTCCTTCCTGTTCACCACAATCATCATCATTTTGCATTTCAGGATCCTCACTCGGTGGCAATTCATGGTCTCCATCCTCTGTGATATAAAGATTGTTCCATCACAGGGCAATGCTGTGGCGCATGCAGTGAGCCAAGGTGATTTGACACACCTTCTGGGGTGAGTAGAGGAGGTCTCCCCCAGTTTTGTCCAGAAATCTAGATTTTGCCTTTAGGAGCCTAAGAGCCCGATCCACTGGCCGCTGTGTCCTTTCATGGACCTCATTGAAGCAGACTCCCCTGGGGTTGTTGGATTCCTCCGCGGTACCAACAACCATGTCCGTTTGGGATTTGCTGAGTCTCCGAGATGTAAGACAGACATACGTGCAACAATATCTTACAAACTTTCTGATTATACTGCCTGACATCACCCACACAAAGGTAGGACAGATCCTGCTTACCAACAAGCCAGGCCCTCTCTGGTAGTAGTTGTGACATCAGCTGGGGTGTGGTGATGTTCTGCAGAACGAATGAGTCATGGACTGATCCTGGGAACAGCACGATAGGTGTTTTACTCCATGACAGACACAGCCATAGGCTATCGCTGATGATTATGATGGTAAAGGTCCAATGGCTGTGTACGCCTCCGCTGATTACGGCATAGGTCACGTACATGTACACTGTGGTTTGAAAAATACCTCCCTTGCCACCTTGCACTGCTCTACTTTAGCTGCTGCATGCCACCTCTTGGTGCAATCATGTCCTCCAATCTGTCATGCACATATGACACGACCTTCACCCGGTGGTGAGAAACCCGAAAGGCCGCAGGTGACAGTGTGTTGCCCAGGCAGGCAGCATTGAGTACCTCCACCCACGTCCTTACCGTAGCGTGACGCAACCCAAAACAAGCAGAGATGGGAGGTCAGGCCAGCACGTTGCGCACCAGCCAAAACTTGATGAACACGCATGTACCAATACCCAGCCTCAATCGGCAGATCCTCCTAACATACAGGCACCAGACGAGACCGCATCAGAGGGGTCAGATATTACACTCAAGGACATTCTTCCTACTTTGAATAAAGTACACACAGCCCTTGATTCCTGAATTGACATGATAAAGAAGGAACTTTCTCTGATCTGGGCTGATTTCAAAAACCTGAGCGCAAGAGTTACGGAAGTAGAAACCACAACAGGGAGTTTACCCGCAGATACTAATGAACTCAAACGACAAATGAGCCAGCTAGAAGCCGATCAAGGCGCAACAATGTCAGAATAGTAGAAGTACCGGAAGGGGTGGGGGGACCAGTAATGGACCGCTTTGTGGAAGATCTTATTATGCAACACCTGCAACCTAGAGGCCTCTCCCACCACTTCACAGTGGAAAGAGCTCATCGAATACAGGGTGGCAGACCCGGATCAGGTGCCCCCCAGTCCCCCAAGGCCCATCCCTGCTCGCACTTTCAACTTCTAAGATCGCGACCTCATTCTACAACCAGCAAGAGTGGCTCCACCTGTACGAGAACAGCACAATCACTTTCATTCCGGACTATACAGCAGCAGTCACGAAACAACGACAAAGCTTCTTTGATATTAAAAATTAATTGAGAGAGAGAGAATTAAAAAACTCCATGCTATTCCCTACCAGGTTGAGTGGAGACGGAATGAAAAGCGTGGTTCTTTACCACACCGGCGGAGGCCCGAGAATGGCTTGAAGGATGGCGTAGAGTCACCAAACCTGGGAAATCGAACAACAAACAGAGTCACCTTCCCACTGACAAGACCCAAACCGTACCAGAAGAGGCAACATCTGCACGCACTGAATCGCCTGAGAGACACTGAACAGACCAAGGTACTTATCAAGGACTTAGGAGTTATATAGCAAATTCGTCCGCATAATAGACCCTGGTGCATACAAACTCTGTGGGTTGTTTGTTCAATCAGAGACTTCCTCAATGTACCAGACTAGAAACTTGAGAGCTAGCCTTATGCTAATAAGTCAACCCGCCATACGCGGATCTGCCAATGTAAAGTATTGATCATTTCTGTTGTATTGTCGCAGAGATGTTCTGTAAGGGGATACTGGAAAGGCTTACCCCTACAGAGGTAATGGGAAATGGGGAATAGGCACTATGCATTGTTTGAGAGGTGGGTAGTTTTATGTCGGTCATGCATGGAGGCCGGGAGGCGGGAGGAACAGGTAACAGGGATTGTTAGTTTTTTCTTTGATTTGTTTATTATTGTTCAACTCTTCCTTGGGAAGACTTTCAAACTTAAACACAGTGTTTCCGTCATCGTATCTGAAAGCTACACCCGAAGAAACTGGCTTACATGACACAATTGCCCCCACCAACTACTTGGCTGCTTCTGCAGTACTCCCCATGCATATTCCACCACTGTCTCTTATTTACTGAAATGTTAACAGATAGAGTACCAATTTAAAGAAAGGGCTGGTGTTGCAATACCTCAGACGCAAAGCGCCGGCAGTAGCCATGATACAGGAAACCCACTTAGTGGGATTGACATATAAAGCCCTTGACAGATGGGGTTTCAAGTTGGCGGTACACTCTGAATTCAGATCGGGCTCACGTGGAGTGGGGCTCCTGGTCTGGAAAGAATTCCCTTTCATCATACAGCACACTTACACCGACGATCAGGGCTGCTTTGCACCTGTCGCCGGTCAATGGAAGGGGTGCACAAAATAATTTGGTCACTGTCTATATTCCTCTCGCACTCCACTCATTAGCCTTTCCAGTGATAGGTAAATTCGTTTTCACGCTTCCGGAGGGATAACTATTAGTTAGGGGCGACTTCAGCACTACTCTTGACAATGCTCTTGATTGCATGCGCCCTAGTCCGCAACACCGTACACACTCTAACTTTGTGGATTTCTTAGACGCCTTCAGCCTAATAGATGCCTGGCACTTCACATATCATTCTGGTGCTCACAACAGTCTTTCTAGAATTGACTACATACTCTCATCAACAGATAGTGTGGGCGGGTTCTGGAGGGTATCGCACTTGCCAAGAGGCATTTCAGACCACTCCCCAGTTTTCGCTCAATATACCCTGCAGGTCCTAACGCGGCATAGGATATATACAATATATCCTAGCTACCACCAAACATTACTTCACAGAAAATAAACCTCCCGTGTCCTTGCCCCTAATCCTTTGGGAAGCGTATAAGCTGGTCCTTCGGGGACAAGCTATATCCCTGATGTCAGGTCAAAAAATGGAGAAGAGAAACTGAAGTGTGGTCTTTCTGTAATAGAAACCTTAGAACAAGAGGTGACTCAGCTGGAAGTGCTTCATGCTCAAGACCCATCCGACACTAACACACGTAGAATACACATACAGCAGCAAGAATATAAGGAATACCTGTGGGAAGACGCAAAAACCAAACTCATGGCAGTTTCCGGGACGGGGGTAAAGCTGGTAAGCTTCTGGCTTGGTTAGAGAAATGCACACAAGCAGATAGAAGGGTGACAGAGCTACGATTAGACAATGGAAGAGTCACGTCAGATACGCAAGAAATAGTGGATGCATTAGCGGCTCACTATGAGCGCATCTACACTCCCACAACCCAAATTGAATTGCAGGAAGCGTTCCTTCGCGATCCTTCGCGACATACACCTACCAACACTTACGGAATAAGAGAACAAACTACTTGAAGCAAACCTAACAACAGACGAATTAACACTGGCCATAAAAAAAATACATGAATTCACACTAACGGGCTAGAGGAGATTTAAGGACCTGCGTGGGCTACCTCCCCACTCATAATATTAAACACAAAAAAGGACACGGGACCAAGCGAGCAGTACAAAATGTAACAAATTGTGGTCAACCTCGTGCTAAAGGGGGATCCCTTTTAAGGACAGTACCCCTCACACACCAGAGGTGTCATGTTTCATCATATGTATGTCCGAATGAGGTCGCACACCGCTCGTCCCATCAGCGTGTGACCCCGGAGCATGATGGTCGATGTAGTCGGTATCAGCGGGTGCGCTTCTACCCGAGTGTTGAGTCTTGAGGGTATTCACTGTTGTGCTTGCCATCCCTGGACACGTGTTTCGCGTTCATTAACGCTCATCAGCAGGGATTAGGCATGTGCACGGGGTTGCTGCGTGGGCTGCTGAAAATATTCGTAGGTCCAGATACCTCTTAAGGCGCGCGGATGCGTTATCTCGAGGTCGTCACCTCCACCGGCTCAAGGGAGCCTGTATAAATAGTATGTCCGAATGAGGTCATCATATGGGTGCCTCCTCACGTAAAAGTATTTTATCTATGGAACCATGTGCATTGTAATGGAGCGGATGGACCGCCAACTTGGTGGTGGGGAATTCAACGCCGTTTTGAGGGAAGTACCCTTTACTCCAGAATTTCAATCGGGCCCTAAGGGGCAGATTTATGTTGGTAATGCGCCACGTTTGCGTCACGCAACTGCGGCGTAAACGTGGCGCATCCCTACAACCCGTTTACAACGTGACGCATCTAGGCAGATGCGTCACGTTGTAAAGCCCTGCGCCACTTGTGGGCGTTCCGGCGCAGGGTGGGCAATCCGGGGCAGGTGCGCCTCGCAAAAGTGGCTGAGTGAAATCTATAAGATTTCACTCAGTCACTTTCAGGCCAATGCTGCGTCAAAACCCTGCGCCTGCTTGAAGCAGGCTTAGGTCTTGACGCAGCATTGGTCAAATAGGGCACCCCCGAGCCTTTCTGGAGCTGCGTCGCGCTTGCGACGCAACTCCAGCAATGCACCGCTTTTACGGCACAGATGCGTCACGCATCTGTGCCGTTTTTGCCTCATGGTGCGCCGCATTGTAAATGCGGCGCACCATGGGTGGCGGAGCAGCGACGCAAAATAACTGGCGCATCCCTGGGGATGCGCCAGTTATCATAAATCTGCCCCTAAGTTTCCTCTCCAGTTATTCAATGACTTTGAGCTAGCTTTTAGCTATGTACAGCGCTCCACTCCTTTTTGGCTACGTTTGCGCTATAGAATTACCATATACACACATACAGGTGTAGTACAAAGCAAAGAGCACTTACACAATTACTAAAATGTTTCTTTTACCAACTAGCTTAATCGAATTTAGATAAAACGAGTTTTTTTCTTCAGAAAATAACTCTGTGTAAATTAGTTGTTTCTGCTCTGAAACAAGCATTTGGAAAACAACTAAATTCAGAAGCGTTCAATGGAATAAATAAAAATTCCAGTTTGGGCACAGTCCTTCATGTTTTGTCGATATCTCTTTTCTCATCAATATATATATTTTGTATGGCCTCAGTGATACCGTTGTTAGGGGTATCATCCGTAATTAGATCTCTCTGGCAGGACAAATGAATTAATTTTGTGCATCTGGCAGAGATGCGATTTTTCTGAGTGGTTAATGAAACTATTCATAAATGCACACAAAAAGAGACCATTAAAATTAGCAATAGGCAATTTAGAAACCTCCAAAACTGATAGTGTTAGCTATAATTTACATTCCTCTATCATTTTTCTCAAGTCTTCTTTTCCAAAACCATTCGTTTAAATAATGGGGTTTTCGAAACGGCCTCGAAAAAACAAAATTACGATGGTAACAGTTAACACAAAAAAGAAGATGCAGCAATAGCAATTGAATAATAAAAGGGAAGCGTTTACTTTGGATGTGCCCCTTTAGCATAATTCATACCAGTACTCATTGCATTTCTCCTTTATTCCCAAAATAATAGCAGGGCTGCTTGTAGGCAGGGCCAGACTGGGAACTAAAAGCTGCCCTGGCAAATTTTGTCTGGCAAGCCCCCGGACGATGACAGCGAGTGAGAACAGGGAGCAAGCAGCCTGTTCACTACATGGGTGGTTTGGGGAGTTGTGACATCCATCCCCCCCAGATCATTTAGGAGAAATTCGCAAACGAGGTACATTCTACGGCACATTTCTCATCGTATATTCAATTTTATTAGCTTTTCAAGCATAGTAAATATTGATCTTACAGGGCACTAGGACACTCAGTCATACCAAAAGACATTTGGAGAACACAAAAAATAAGATGTCAAATATGAAACATGAATTTTAATATGACATAAGTGTACACATTTACTGTTACGCACATCCAGGAAGATGACAACACAATGAAAGTCCACTTTGAGGGATGCTGGCATCCTCCACCCCAGTAAGCAGCACAGCAGGGCCGGCTTTAGTGCTGGTGGTGCCTGGTGCTTCTGTATTTTTGCCTTCGTGACCTCCAGAGATTCTCTCAATATCACTGTCCAACAATGCCCCTCATCTCGCCTTGGTCCCTCTCTCACATGTGATTTATTTGTTTTATAGTGCCTCTCATACCAGTGTGGGATGTCGGAACACTTTACATCACACACATATGCAGAGACGATGAATCATATATTGGTAGATCAGTGTATAGAAAGCGTTACATATGACAAAAGTTGGCTACAAGGTGTAGGATTCAAATGTCACCCATACTAGTAGGCATTTTTAAGGGTACTTGGTCTGGAGAAGCACAAACTCAGGTTTACAAATGTCTCGCAGTGGTTAGGGATGGCTTTACTAATAATCATTTATTTCTACGCAAACAAATCCTTTTTAGCAACATTAGGATAATAATGGAAGACAGGAAAAAACATAAATTTCTAATCTGTATCATGGTTTCGCCTCTTACTTTTTCATAGTAGTTCATAGCTCACAGTGCCATATTACGATTGTAACTTTTGAACTGCAAGTAACAAAGTATCTCTATGACAAAAGCAGTGACTCACTGAGCCATCCAGCTCTGTGATCTGCATGGAACAAATTTTTTGAAGCAGGCATCATCACCTTCTCAGCTTGTTTAGAGTAGTCAAAACTGCCACTAGACAATACTCCAAGTCTATGCAGGAGGAATATTAACCACCAGAGTAATTTGTAAAACATGGTGTCACCGAGCTCAGTGATAGACCCGCCCCTTGCAACAAAACTGGCCCCAAGGAACAAAACCATCCCCTATTCCAGCCTCTCAGGGAAGTGCACGATGTCCAGTATGGCCAGAACAGCCTTGCTTGAAGGACCCTGTTGCATGCTATAACACTCCACAACAAGGATGACAATACATCTTTACATTTGGGCCATCATGAGAATGATGTAAAGTGGATAGTCATTGAAGGACCCAGATATCTGTCTGCCGCTCATGATGCCATTAGCTTTCTCCTGCCAAAAATAAAGACAATACCTTGAGGGGAGATAGTGGGTGATTAGTTGGCAAGTGACATTCCAATCTGCCCTTTTAGTTTCAAGTATCTCGGTGTTCATATAGCAACGGTGCCCGAGCTTGCACGACCTCGCAAACGTCCTACCTTCCTCCGGGCAACTTAAGGCAGACTCACTCCCTTCCCTTGATTATTCTTGGGCAAATTGCTCTCATAAAAATGATGATACCCTTGCTCTTTTATATAGAAATGGTGATACTACTGTGTTTTTCTTATACACCCTACAGAACTTTCCACTTCGTATCCCTAACCCCTGGTTTACTTAGATTACAGCGTGACTCTATTCCTTCCTTTGGAGCGGTAGACCTCGGCATATTACTCTTGCCAAATGTTGCTGCTCTATCTACTACTGTGGCACAGGAACGGTTGATATCCATCTTTATTACTCTGTTTCCCAACCCTTGGTCATCAATGATTGATTGACCAGTGGTTGGTGCGACCCAACCTACCACTGGAGTTGACCAATCTCGGCTTGCATGGGGTGATGCTCTATCTTTACCGCAGACCATTCCCCTCTGTATCCTCTGAAGCATTTTTGACCGAAGAGCAGGTTGTTTTGATACGGAGAGGATTGTTTGGATACAAGTGGACATCACACGGACGCATTCAACAGAAACAAAACAGTGCTGGAATAACAGGGTAATTTTGAAGACTCGAGATCTGTGGATTTAAGAATTCAGCAACACAAGAACAGATTCGCCCCTGATGAAGGCACCTTGGTAGGGCCGAAATGCATTGGGCACCGGGCATTTTACAGAAATTGTACAGCATATAATATTGTTGAATGTAATAAGAAATGTAACACTAATGTTTTGGATTTATGAATGAAATGTAATTCATAGAAATACTAAGTTATAATGTGGAAACATATAGATGAAAAGAAGATAAAGATATCTAAAAATAAATAGAGGCAATTAGACAAAATAGAGAATTTATTGTTTATCAAGAAAATATAAACTGTTTAGGTGCAAGTGGACAGTGCAGGGTTCGTTGGGCCAACGCACCCAACATAACTAGTCCTCTGTATCCCAGAACATACTAGGATGATTTTTCTGGTGTGGTGGGCTGCCAATAGATTCCTCTGCTGGGAAAAGAAATTGACCCAACAAACCCCATGTTGGAGAGGATGCTGGCTGGATCGTAATTACAATTGGAGGGATTTAGGGGCATATTATCAAGAAACGGCATTTGAATTATCGCCGTTTTAGCGGCAGAAAACTGCAGCTAAAGAGGCGATAATGGGCTTGATAATATGCCCTTGAGAATTCCAATAGAAGCCCATGTTTTGGTGTCATCATGGGCTTCTATTGGAATTCTCTACGGCATATTATCAAGCCCATTATCGCCGCTTTAGCGGCAGTTTTCTGCCGATACAACGGCGATAATTTTAACCCAGTGCTTGATAATATGCCCCTTAGACACTGGGATCAGATTGGGAATGCTCGGTAGCGTGTGGTAGGGTTCCCGCATATGCACCTTTGCAGACCTACAGATCTAATTTGCACTCTCCCCCACCTAGTTCCATAAATAGCTGAGGCACTCGCCCAGACACTATCAAATTAACTTGACTGACTTACTGGAATTTAGCCCCCTACAAGCCAACAGGTCTGGGTAAGCTCCGGCGAAGATGGGAGGGATGGATTGGGCACCTTGATGACGTGGAATGGTGGGAGGAGTGTACCCCCCAGTGAGCTTGTTATCTCAGCACGGTTCACACTGATTCAATTGCACTCCTTGCACACCACAAACATGATGCCCCAGACACCTTGCTATGTTAACCTGCTGCCCGAACCAAATTGAACTCAATGCTCCTCATTCTGGGCAGACTTCTTTCATATGGTGTAGCAGTGTCCTTTGATCACCTGGTATTAATCCCGAATTGGTACATCCATATCTAGAGTTCGAGCCGGACCTGTAATGTTAATGCCAAAAATTGCCCTTCTGGGGATTACGGAGGAGCTTGGGTAAAGAGGGGTGACCGGACACTGGTTGGCATGGTAATGGTGGTGGCTAAGAGGGACATTGCAAAGAATTGGAAGTCACTGCAACCACATAGCCTGGCACTATAAAGATCCAGTATGGACTGGTACACTTAGCAGGAAGAATCGATTTACATTGCACAAGGCTGTCCTCAGAAATTCACAACATTTGGGGTAAATGGTTGGACTACTATGGTTTGTTCTCAATACAAGAGAATGCACCCATACATAATCGAATGTCAGTGTAACTGATCGAGGTCTATGGTGGGTGGTATAGTGGGCCTGTTATTGTTACTAAATATTTGAAACAATGAAATACGGTTAAAAAGAGAAAAATAATGGATCTCCGGACAACACACATTAGTGGCATCAGTGAAGGTATTCCAATGGTATCCTTCTTAAAAACATGAGATCACACTACTGTATAGCACACACATTTATTAGAATAATCTATGACGTGTGTGTGCTCATATTTTACACACTGTACTTCTAGGGTTGAGCATTCCCTTTAGCGTTACTAAACAGTACATTCTTTGACTCCTTGTGCCAGTTACAACATTAATTATTTTATATCCTGTGTGCATTGCCAGGCCAAATTACTACTATCCACTGTACAGTACGTTTTACTTACAACATATATATGTCTCACACAGTTATGAAACTATGGCTCCTAGGGTCCTTCAACACTTTTAGAAGTCAAATCCTCCTCTTTCTTCCCAAATGTTCATATTCCATATTGATACTAATTATGTTTGTAAATACGCACTTTATTATGTGGTTTTGCTCAACCTTTTACACCACTCCTTTAAATTGATTTCTTCTGCAATGTAGTGGCTCTGACACTACACCAGGAACTACACTACCCATGAGCCCTTTGGTTCCTGATGCTTTGTTGACACTTGCTGGTCTTTTTGAGCTTTGACAGCCAATACAAATGGTCTGCTAGGCTTGGTATGCCATTAGAGTGTCAGGAACCTAGGAGAACAAGTAGCCAGTCTGTGGGGACTATCTCTGTCCCCTTGCTCAAAAGGCATAGTAATGGTTCTGGCGCCTTCAGGAGACATAGTGATCTATCTTGGACCACTTTTATCAAAAGGCTGTTCTCCAAGATGGCTGTCTAGCGCGAGGTGAGCGCTGCAGTCTTTGGGTGGTTTGGGCGAGCCCTTGAGCACAGCTGAGGCACCGCGCACTTCACTGAGACCGTTAAGGCTGTCAGTGGTGTTCGTTCGCGCCAGAGAAAGCGTAGTCAGGCGTAAATCTCTCATTTCTTCCACCGGCGGTAGTTAGTTATCTACGCGTCAGTCCACAGTAGCTAAAGAACTCAGAAAATATAACTCAAATCAGTTTGTGAGTAAGAAGGAGCTTACCAGTCACAAGGTCATCAGCACTTCATCTCTGATGAGAAGTTTCTAGTCACGCAAGTACCTTTTTGGGAATAGAAAAATAAAAGACAATTTTTGTACAGTTCATAGTGTAAATGTTTCTCGTAGCAGTCACAATTTTGCAAATATATTTAGGAGCCTCATAGAAATTGATGAGAGAATCTGTACTTCATTGAAAACCAACCTTACCTGATTTATCCGTTCCTGCTAGCGTTCTTCACCTCCATTAATACATGCAAAATCAAAAGCAAAATAAAAAAGGTCAATAGATCGATAAGAGAAAAAAGTAAATAAGTTAATAGAGAATACTTTAACAAGGAAGGAAATAATTATTGATGTTTTCTTTACAATATATTGCAACTTTTCCACCGTTCTAATAGTGTTGTATCTAAAACTATAGCTAAAAATATCCATTAGAAAAGAGGCAGTAGCTTGGTCTCCTTTGGGTAGGTTGCATAGTGGTAAAAGAAAGACAGTACGCATTAAAATATTGTTGTTAGTTAAAACCAAGTTAGACTACAGTAATCTTTTGCTTGTGTATTACAGTGTTATACAGCGCCAGAACCAAGTTAGATGTAGCTGTAGAAGACATCAGACTAAGAAGACCAAGCTGTCTCTTCTCTGTCTCTTCCCCTTCCCCCCCCCCCAGGAATTCCTTCATACTTCCAGAATAATCTTTTGGGAGTGTGGAGGGGGACTCGACTCGGAGAGGCATTGGGAACGTCTATCCTTTTGCTCCTGTGAAACTTCAAGTAAGATTCTTGACAGAGAGACACACAACTCTCAGAAGTAGGTGTTACTTTTCAACAAGGGAACACATTAGCCCTTTTTTTATATTGCCCACAAACCTGGTAGCATACCCAGGTCATAGAAACCTCTTCTCGTCCTCCACTTCTGACTATTGTCTTAACTTTACCTTAAAAGCAGCTATGCCATTCATATCTCCTGGGCAATTTACTGCATGCCCTTAAATGGGACCATTCACCTGCATCTCTCATTACTTTTTGTACATGTATTCAATATGTGTTGTGTCTGGGACCAGGGTTACATTGACTATCCGTGTGCCTTTTTACCTATTGTTGTTTTACTAGACTATAAGGTTTTAGCATTTTAAATTCCTAAAGCCTGGATTCTTGTTCACACCTGACTATAGGAGTTGAGACCCACATGAAGTAGGGAAGCAACCTCACACTTTCCCACATTCGTTTAAGCTTGCTGCAAGTTACAAGGACTATTGAGGTAGAGAACAGCTCCTGTTTAGAGCACCCTACAGCACCAGCAACACTCTGAATCTGCTCACCTCAAATGTCTTTTTTTCTAGCAAAGTGTTGCTTTGACATATACTGGGTGCTCCTGTGTGTGGACATATGTAAACCTCTCTAAAAACTACAATGATAGCTAAATACATGGCAGGGGTTGCTCCAGGTTGTTATGAATGGTATTTTACCAATCCAAAGATGTAGTAATGTGCATGCAGCGGCAAAGGGCTTTTGTCATTTTACAGCTTAGCATAGATTAGACTGTACTAATCCTATGCTTAAAGACTTTGCTGTAGGAATGTAAAAAAACCTTGTCCCTTTCTAGCTTGGCATGTATGGCACTGTGCTAATTCTATGCCTAACAACCTTGCTAGAAAAACAGACATTTGAGGTGAGCAGATTCAAAGTTTGCTCGTACTGTAGCATGCTCTTTACCAGAGCTGCTCTCCACCTAAACTAGGGAACTACCGATAACTATCTGTGTCTTTTTTGCATAATTTAGACAGTACTCTAACCATGAAAGGGTATTGCTTTGGTATATGTATGGAAAGAAAGTAACTTGCAAACTTTGCGACAAAGTGCTGTTGAGAGGAACAGACAGGAAGTACTATCCTGAGTACTTAGGACCATTCACTTCAAGCATCTAATTTGTGATGAGAGAGAGAGAGAAAGGAGTGAGCGAGCAACATCGGCTTCAGATGATGCACAACCAGGGACATCATCAACCCCTGTGGTAACATCAGACTTGCCTACAAGTATTCCAGAATTTGTATGAGTTGGACAGGATTGCCTCAATTGCAAAAACATTCTAAGCATGGGGGAGCAGTCATTTCCTGTTCTAAAGGATATTGTGAACACTCATACGTGTTAGTCCTTTTTTCCTTGTTATAGTTCTTCCAGAGGTTTTGTGCTTTTTGTTAAGAAGCACACACTTTTTGAGTTTTATTTGAAGAAACAAAAAACGACAAAATTCTTAGACAATATTAAAAAATAAAAAATGAAAAAAGTGGTTCAAGAAAGAATAATTATATGTAGCATGTATGTTTGTAACACTGATAATACATCTTGTTCTGTCTGTCGGTGTGTGACTTAGTGTATGGGTGATTGAGTGGGTACGTGTCTAGCTGTATGATTGAGTGTTCGGCTGCGTGAGTGGTTCTATGGGTGAATGAGGGTCTGGGTAAGTGCTTGTATGGGTGAGTAACTGTGTGTATCAGTCACTGTATGGGTGAGTAAGTGGGTGTATCAGTGTGTGGGTGGGTGTGCTCGTGGCTGTATGGGTGACTGGATATGTGAGTGACTGTATGGGTGAGTGAGGGGGTGTGAGTGGATGTATAGGTGAATGAGTAGCTGTGTAAGTAAAAGGGTATGTGAATCCCGGTATGAGTAAGTGGGTGTATGAGTAGTATTGGAGAGAGTGACTGGGTGTGTGAGTGGTAGTATAGGTGAGTGAGTGAGAAGATGAGTTGTGTTATGGGTAAGGTAGTTTGTGTGCATGTACTTCTATGGGTGTGTGAGTAGGTACGCGAGTGGCTGTAGAAGTATATTAGTGGATGTAAGTGTGTATGTATAGTGAGTGACTGTATAAGTGGTTGTAAGAGTGATTGAGTGACTGTGTGAGTGTGTGTATGGCTGATCTAACTATAACTTACACTATAACTTACACCACCACAATCGGCTGCTTATGACCTCACACCAGCCATCCATCTATGGAATGGGTCCCTGCTGCAGAGTAAAGCTAGAAATGTGCGCTGGCTTGTGTAACTCAAGATGACTTACAATACATGCAGAGCGACACAAGCTGCCATTGCTTAGCTTTATTCATCTCACATAGGTTTTGCCTTGACTTTGCCCCACCTTGCACAATGCAGGACCAACAGCAAAAGTGTATATATATTATTGCGGGTCTATCAAGAAAGTGCAGCTTGTTGATACACTCTGATGCTACATTGAGAACTACACATTGCTCTTCATACAATTGAAATTAATGTAATGTGTGTAGGTGTTAATGTGGGGGCATGTCTGCCCTTTCCCTTGCACACATTACAGTGCATCAAGCGGCCTTGCTGCATTGCGCTGCATGCCAGTTTGAACAATATGGCCCCTTGTTTTCATGCACCCTGTAGTTCTTGGTGATCCTCTGCATCAACACTGCCCTGATCTTCCACTCCACCTATCAACTCTATTGGAATGAGGAATGCCACCGGCTTCTCCAATGAGTTCAACTTCTCCTGGACATGCGGTCCTCCTCTGGTCCTCATGGCTGCCTTAAGGTGCCTGGCCAGTTTTTCTTTTGTCCTACATTTATAGTCATGCTACCTCCTTTTCCACTCCAGGATGGTCCTTTTGTTTGTGCAACACAGTTTATCTTGCCCACTATGGATTTCCAAATGGCATCTTTCCTTGATGATGATGGCAATTTTAAGGTGACAAAGAAGAGGTGCTCACTCATTAGTATCTTGTTCTACCCATCATTAAAGTTACCCTTCTTCATTCCCTGGGATGATGGATGATCTTCAGGTTTGGGGTTGTTACCCTCCTGGCACCGTGAGGCACTTTCTATGGTTCTCTGTATTGAGGAGTGTTGTTATGTAGATTGCATTGCTTTTTCAAAGGTTCCTGTGACACAAGTTACTCCTGTATGCCGCAATCGGATTTGTGACATGTAAAGTTGCTTCACAATACACAAATCAACTTTGCGTCATGTAGGAGGTACTTGCGTTGTGGCACTTTGACCCATTCTCACTACTGTTGCATTGAAATTTGTGAAGCATCTAAGGACCTTGTGATCCAAAGTGTAAGAATGAGCAGAACATTCTCTATATATATATTCCTTTCTCTCAAAACCAAACCATCATCCACACATAAACGTCGTCATTCTGAGCATGCATCGGGAACAGCCATGTTGTTTTCAAACCTCATTCTAGTGCAACAGTCTCATTCCCAGGAAACCATATCTTACCGTTTGGGAGTTGGGAAATGGAGGAAATTAAAGACCAATGCCCTCCTCACATCTGAACACAAATAGCCATTGTAGTTCTCCTCTTATAAGCAGGAGATGGGAAACAACCTTTACAACGCAACTTTTACAACGCACTACCATTACAACGAAATTTTTACAGCGCAAAAACCATTACAACGCATGTATTTACAACGCATGTTTTTACAACGCAGGTACCTTTACAACGCATACCATTACAACGTAAGTATTGGTAAGTATATAATTATATTTTAAAATGTATATGTTTTTTTTTTTTTAAGGGGTATTTTTAGGGTTGAGGGTCAGTTTTCAGTTTTTGGGTAAAGGGGTATTTTTAGGGTTCAGGGTCAGTTTTCAGTTTTTGGGTAAAGGGGAATTTTTAGGGTTCAGGGTCAGTTTTCAGTTTTTGGGTAAAGGGGTATTTTTAGGGTTCAGGGTCAGTTTTCAGTTTTTGGGTAAAGGGGTATTTTTAGGGTTCAGGGTCAGTTTTCAGTTTTTGGGTAAAGGGGTATTTTTAGGGTTCAGGGTCAGTTTTCAGTTTTTGGGTAAAGGGGTATTTTTAGGGTTCAGGGTCAGTTTTCAGTTTTTGGGTAAAGGGGTATTTTTAGGGTTCAGGGTCAGTTTTCAGTTTTTGGGTAAAGGGGTATTTTTAGGGTTCAGGGTCAGTTTTGGGTTTTTGGGTAAAGGGGTATTTTTAGGGTTCAGGGTCAGTTTTGGGTTTTTGGGTAAAGGGGTATTTTTAGGGTTCAGGGTCAGTTTTGGGTTTTTGGGGTACAGGGGTATTTTTAGGGTTCAGGGTCAGTTTTGGGTTTTTTGGGGTACAGGGGTATTTTTAGGGTTCAGGGTCAGTTTTGGGTTTTTGGGGTACAGGGGTATAAGGTAAAAATAAAATAAAATACAATTTAAATTAAATCAATTAAATGAAAATAAATTAAATTAAATTAAATTAAATTAAAATATATTATTTTTAATTATTTTAAATTATAAAAAATTAATATATACTTACCAATACTTACGTTGTAATGGTATGCGTTGTAAAGGTACCTGCGTTGTAAAAACATGCGTTGTAATGGTTTTTGCGTTGTAAAAAATTCGTTGTAATGGCATGCGTTGTAAAAGTATGAGTTGTAACGTCATACATCCGCAGGAGATATAGTTTAGTCTACTTGGTGTCAAGTTAAAGCCACCTGTTTATTTCCAAATCCTGGCAGCCCACTCTATTTAGTATGAGACAAAGTGTATACGTTTGTCCGACGTGGAAAATGAAGGCATTTTTTATTAAAATGTTTAGGTATTTAAATTAATCATAATCGGTGATCCTCGACACAGCCAAAGACAACATACCATCAGACTCAAGTTAAAGAAGAGAAAAAATAAGAAGGCAATAAGCCTTTTCCATTTATGAACCATGAGATATATTTATCAAAGGTTTTGCATCGCCCTAGTGCCACGCAGAAGGATGAAAGGCAATGCAAATCCTAGAATGAGATTCATGAAGCCATGCATGGCCACCCGGTGTCTTGGTAAATCTGGAGTAACACAAGGCAGCGCACGTTGCTGCCTTGCATTACTCTGCCTCAGCAAGGTATTCCATGGGTGGGGTGTGGGTGTTTCCACACATCCACCACTGGATTTTCTTGCATTCTCACATTTACCATGAGAGGAAGACCTGGGAAGGTGTCAATATGCTACACCTTCACAGGAGAGGCAGATCAAGGAGAAATATCTTTATTTGGCTGTGTCACTATTGCAAATTTCCCATTAGAGTTGGTCATTTGAGGGCTCTCTTGAAGGTTGACATTTGCAAAAGGATGAAGGCATACTATCATGAAGAATGTCAGGAAGTTACAGGATGAAAACTAGGCGCAAGTTATACATTTTAGATATTGAACAGGTGGTGCTATTTTCTGAACCATGATTCAAGGCCATGATCTTATTTGAAAAGGTATCAGTGAACGGGAACAATATCGGTCAATATAGGAAATTTTACAAAGATAGAATTATAGCAATAGGGCTCAAGAGCAGTGAAGGGGAAATAGTGATATTATACATAGAGGATGCTTTTAAACGATCAGATTCAGAGGACAATAGTTTTAAATAGGGGTTTGCATAAGTGTATTGTGAGATAGAGAGGAGTTTACAGATATTGAGCACATGGGTTTCAGTAGCTAACAGAGCCGGTAGAAAGGTGGTGCTGGTGATGCAGATGTACAAGTGCAGTTGATTATCACTATCAACATAGCATTAAGCTGAGCAAGAGCATCACTCTTAGCCAAAGGGTATGAATATCACTCTGACCATTTTCTGAGGAGTAAAACCGTCTTGTCACCTCACTCGCCACACTACAGTAACTATTACTCCCCACTGTACCATGCACTGTGTTCTGGCTAATAATATAATTTCTGATGTCATTAGTGTTTTATTTACTTAATTACAAGTTATAATGTTTTAGGAAACAACTGAAAACCTTCTTGTTTTAGTAATTCCTTTTCTTTTTTTTCCTTATTTTTTTTTTAGTGGCATTCTGCCTAGCTAGCGCCGTGATGCCCCAAGGTGATTTGAGCGCTTTATAAACTTTTAACATAACATAACATAACAATAATTCCACATGCTATAGCTTAGGTAATATCCAAGGGTATAGGTAGTGCATGGAGAAGGGACAAGGTATGGTTGATGTAGTGTGGCAGGTGAGGTGACAAGACTATGCACAGAAGTGTGAGAATGATAATAGTTGAAAGATGTTGTGAAAGAGTAAATATGAGTTATAAGTATGACTTACAGTAATATGAAAGTGGTACATTAATGATCATTTAAAAACATAAGTATAAGTTATGAATATGCTATGGTTGTGTAGTTTAAGTTGCATTTGTCACAAATAAGATAAAAATACGTAGGTACATGGTGTATAAATCATAAAATAAAGAGATAATTATAGCCGTAGAATTTCTAATGTTTGTGGAGCTTAATTTGGGTTTGTATACCAAACATAAATACAATTTTCCTAACTATAACCGATGTGCAAGATTAATTTTTTTGTGAATTTCAATGTTTTTTACAATGTTAATAAGAAATTTATAACATCTGTCCAGTTTACTTTAGTGGAGTGGAGTGCTATTAAGTGGAGTCTTGTACAATATACTGGTGTATAGTCTAGCAAAGTGTACTCTGGTGAACTTGGATACAATAGCGTGGCATTCATTTGCAGTGGAATAGAGTGTACATGCAGTGGTATACATTAGGTTAGAATACAGTGGTGTGTGGTAAAGTGGACTGATGTCCTATAAATATATTAGATGGTATTCAGGTACAATGGAGGGGCATATAGTGTAATGCTATACACTAGAGTGTAGTACAGTTTAGGTGCCTATATTGGAATATCATGTACTGAAATAGTGTACAGTGGAGTTGGTTACAGTGGTGTGTGTGGTACAGTTGAGTGGCATAAACTGAAATAGCATACATTGGAGTGTGATATACTGGAGTGCTACAGAGTGGAGTGGGCTAAAGTTGAGTGGTGTACAGTGGGTTTACGTAAAGTGGAGTGTGGTACAGTGCAGTGCTGTAAAGATAAATTGCATACAATGGAGTGGCGTAGAATGCAGTGGTGCTGTGTGGATACCATATACCACAGTGGAGTACAGTTTAATACAGTGTAAATCAATAGCAGATAGTGGAGTAGTATTGACTACAGTGCGATAGAGTGGAGTACTGAAGAATTTAGTAGTGTTTAGTGTAATAAAGTTGAGTTTAGTGGCATTAACTGTTTAGACGTACAGTGGAGTGCTATATGGTGGAGTAGATTACAGTAGAGTGGACTACAACTTAATAGGGTTCATTATAGAAGGGCAGACTGTAGTCAAGTACAGTGAAGTGTGCTTTCTTGGAGTTGTGCAGAATTGATTCTTGTAAAGCGAAATATCATACAGTTGATTGTGGTGTATAGTGCATTTCAGTACAATGGAGTGGCGTAGAGTGTAGTAGCAGATACTTGAATAGCATATACACCAGTATTGTATCATCAAGAGGGCCATAGTAGTGTATCATTAAGTGGGCCATAGAGGCATAGTAAGTAGTGGTATGGCATAAATTGGAGTGGGGACAGTGGAATAGCGTTCAGTTGTGAGCAGTACAGTTGAGGGGCATCCAGTAAACTGGCATACACGAAAGTGTAATAGAATACAGTGGGGAACATTATGATACAGTATAATAGTGTGGATATAGTTGTGTCCAGTCCTCTTGGGTCGAATAGAGTGGAGTAACATACAGTGGATTAGCATAGACTGTAATGGCATGTACTGTAGTGTCAAAAAGTGGAGTAGCATACTGTAAAATTCCGTACAGTGGAGTGGCATGAACTATCAGTTATTAGACAGTGGAGTGGGGTTAAGAGGAGTGTGCAAATTAAAGGAAATTTTGTGTTGAAGTGTGTCCAAAGATTAAAATGTTTTCTCGCTAAAATATGTTCTATAATATCTAAATGTTGCGGGGGTCCCAAAAGATGGTTACATTTAATGCATTTTCTTTAACTTATTTTAAGGTGTACATTGTGAAATCCATCATTTGGCTTTGGTGAAGACTGGACTGGATTAGAAACTATGATGCGCCTGTGGGGTACTGCAGCTAAGTAGTTTAACTGTTTAATAACTTTTGAAAAATCTTACTGAAAAATATTCTTTCCTCTCAGCTCCTAACTGGAAGGTTTTAGATGGGATCCTGCAAGCAGGGCAGAGAAAAAGAAGTTTTCCCCATTCATTTTTCCATAGGAGCTTTAGACAAAGCTGCAGCCCAAATTGCTGAACGGATTGACACTACATTTGGCAGAAAGCTACATCTAGGTCCTGAAAGAGAGCTTTTTGTGACTTGACATGTATCTGTTCAATAATGTCTGAGCATTAAGGCTCCAAAACCTTGTATGAATCATTCCACAAAGGCTCTAAAGTGTGTCAACAGATCTCATTCTAAGATCTGATTGGCTGACACCACTTCAATCAGATGTGCTGGCATCCATCTTAGGACTCAGGACTCACTCTTGATTCATAGGACAACATTTAAAATAAAAACATGAGGGGGCAGGGTTGGGACACCTTGATCCCCTAGGCTGGTGGTGTGACCCCACCTGGGAGCCCCCAAAAATATTTTAAAATTTTGCTTCGAATTGTCAGAGGATCCATGAATCCACTGTAAATCTTTCAAAAAGTTGCCGGTTCTCACACTATAAAAATAAATATTCCCTGCGATGGGCCAGGGTCAAGAGGGAGGCAACAACTGTACTTTTTAGGGGAGGGGATGTGTGTCGCCTATCCACAAACCTCTAAAGACCTGGGTACCCCACCCCCTGGGGCCGATATTTTCATAAGTGGGACAGGGTGTGTGGCCCCACTCACCAAGTATAAAAAGGCTCCACGGACCCCATCCACTTGGACCAACAGCTTAATCGAGGCGAGGGGGGGGGTGTTAAATGCCCTCCCTGTGCCTCTAACAGACCCAGGAGGCACCCACCTCCTAGAATTGTCATTTTAAATAAGGGAATGGGGACCCTTTGCCACCGCTCTCTGAGCCTACCAGGGCCCCGGTGGTGTCCTGGGGTCTCCAGTCTGTCTATTTCCCTGCATGAGAGTGTGGTCCGGGAAAGTGTAATGTGCTCCCACCCAGTGGAAGCATCAGCATTTTCCGGTCCATGCTCTTGGGCAGGAAAATACAATGAATTGCTCCCATCGGGCGGGCGCAAAAAAAACCTGCTATGATGGGATGGCAGCATTACAGTCTCATGAGTGCAGACAGGGGAGCTGGCATGGCAGCCGTGGCCATGGGCCTCCCCCTTATCCTTACCCCCAATGAGGGACCTGCTGTGGGGTCTCCCCGGTGTGCACCACAGGAACCAACTTAAACATTTTAAATTAAACATGGTGGCTACTGCAGGACCAGGGAGTTGGTGTGGCTGCGGGGGCACTGACCTTTCTCCCATGGCACCCCAAGTAAAAAGAAAGCAAAAATGTGGGTGTCACATGTGGAACGGGGACAACTAGAACAAAAAACTTGAGTGAAAAGCAGAGAACAATATATGAGCAACCAGAGCCACACATTTATTATTCACTGTTCCTTCTAACGAGTGCCCCATAATGCCCCTTTTTTTGCTAATATTCGGGGGGGGCTGCAGTGCAGAGAATTCTGCAGCCCCGTGCAACATTAGAAAAATATATATCTTTTTTATCTTTTCTTTCAGGACAAGGGACTGAGGCCCAGTTTCTAAAATAGCAATGGCCACATCTTTGCTGATGTAGTGGCAGCCAATCAGATCTTATCTCCAAATCTATTGGCTCCAAGGATCCTTCACAGCACGAAATATATAAAGGGGCTTATGTAGAAGCCCCTTGTGCAACCGGTGTATCACTTTTAATATGGATAAAAAAGACACACTGACAGTGCAAGGGGCTTGTAAATAATCCCCAAAGGTTTTTGAGCCTTAACTTTTAAAATCTACTGAATGGATTTACATCAAATCACAAAAAACTGCTTTCTGAACCAAGATCTGGCTTTCTGCCAAATGTAATGTAATCCTGTTGTTTTTGTGGTATCGTTGTTCAATTAAATTGAATAGGGAAAATGCTTTTTGAGACAGTTCATTTTTCTCAGGCCCACCTGACCCATCACCTCAAAGCCTTTTGGAAAGGAACTGAGGTGGACGAGACTTTTTTTTAAAGTTTCATGAAGATTTGAAAACTTGCACAAAAGTTATATGCAAACAAAAGAAAGCTTTCCCTACCTAAAATAAAATGTTACAATTTAAAATACTATGTGTAGGAAATTTCTGTAGAGTGAAGTCACAAGCAAACCCCAAATTAACCTATGCTTAAGATTCTGGTAGCTTTGCACAAAGTAGACAATCTTACCTTTGATGCAACATGTAAAGTATGTATACCAGTGAAAAACACAAATTACCCCTGGGTTCAAGAAAGTACACATGTACAGTCTGTCACCAATCACTCTGAAGATATCCGTTCACACACACTTCCAACATATTAAAGGAGCATATACCTTTTTTTCAACCAATCTATAAACCACTATAGAGAAGAACATAAACCCCTTGAATCCTGATGTAGCGCTTATAAGCATTCAAATTTATTAAAACAAACAAAAACAAATAATATCTCTGTGTAAGAGAATTAGCGATAAATGCTCTACGCAACAATTAAAAATGCATTACAATCATCAAGAACATACAATTCATGGTTAATGAAAATCATATAATTTAAAACATCATAAGTATACACATGAAAACCCAATAGACACAGATTGGTAAACTGTTGTCAAAAGTGATCCAATTGTTTTGTATTCAAAGGAAGAACCTGGTGAGCGTACTACTCCAATCCAAAGAATTCCTACAAATTAGATTCTGAACGACAACTGGCATCAACGCGTTTCAATGGTTATTGGACAAAGATAATGTAAACCATCTTCTTCAGGACTCAACAAATATTGGATTTACTCCTCCACCGAGCAGATCTATGTTCTACATTTATATAGGGGATAAAAGAGAAAAGATATATGTACATGTGACGACATAGCACAAATATTATTCTAATATTGCCTATTAACATCATGAACCTCAACTCCAATCCCTTCCTAGCTATATAAGAAGGATGAAAAACATTTTATTGTGTGGCAGGGTAGACATCTATTGTTGCATATATATAACAAAGCATTCCAACTGGTATCATCCTATCATTGTCTTAGCATCTATCTCATGATTAATAGTGGTAGACCGACAAATCCCAAAACGCTACATCTCCATTCCCTTTGTTCAGAGTTTACACTATCCCCCTATTTTTAAAAGAAAGAGGAGAGAAGACAGGAAAGATAGAAACATGTCCGACTCATCCTCCATTCATACTCCAATGGAATCTAGTGGCTATTCACTCATTTCAATCACTCACCTTCGTGGAACAGTATATAGTTAGGTCTATATGGTCACAGAAAGTGCACTTTCATTAGCATCCTCTCCATGCCGTTTTCAATTCGTTAAAACGTGCTCAATTAGTCACTGGTTAAAAAGTGCTGAAATAGTCACTGGAAAAAACAGAATAAACACTGTTCAGGAATATAGAGTTTAGAAACAGTACATATTTGCACATTTTCAAAATTGAGAATACTCATACTAGCATGAGAATTATTGGTCATTTTTCAAAATGACTTCATTTTTACACAATGTCTTTCATTTGGAAGGCAGAAATGCATCAAAACTCAATAGGTAATAACAGTTGCTTTACAAATCTGAATTACCCTAAGTCTCCCGATACAAATGGTACCTCACTTTTGTGGGTAGGCATAGTGTCCATGACCGGAAAGGGCTCAAAACCCAACATGAACACACCACATTTTCACAATGAAAATTTTCCCTTTTCTTGCAAAGTGTGTAGCTGTCATTTTTGAAGCCTAGCTCTGCCGGCACCCAGGGAAACCTAATAAAACCATACATTTTTGAAAACTAGACACCCAGGGAAATCCAGGATGGGGTGATTTGACTGCCTGCCACCATGTTCTGTTACCCAGAATCCCTTGCAAACCTAAATACATTTTAAAAAAAGCCACATTTTTCCCAGATTTCTGTGGTGGAAAGTTTTGGAATCTGCGTGGATCCACAAATTTCTACCCACCCTGCGTTCCCCAAAGTCTTATGACAAAAACGGTACCTCACTTGTGTGGGTCGGCCTAGTGCCCATGACAGGAGACGGCGAAAAACGCAACGTGGTCACACATCAATCTCGGAGAGAAAAATGACCCTTTTTTGGCAAAGTGCCTAGCTGTAATTTTTTTACCCTAGCTCTGCTGGCACCGAGGGAAACCTAGCAAACCTGTACATTTTTTAAACCTAGACACCCAGGGAAATCCAGGATGGGGTGACTTGACTGCCTCCCACCAGCTTCTGTTACCCAGAATCCCTTGCAAACCTAAACAAATAAAAAAAACAAATTTTCCCTACATTTCTGGGTGGAAAGTACTGGACTCTGCGTGGATCCACAGATTTCTACCCATCCCACGTTCCCCAAAGCCTTCCGAGAAAAATGGTACCTCACTTGTGTGGGTCAGCTAAGTGCCTGCGACAGGGAACAGCGCAAAAAACAACGTGTTCCCATCTCAATTTCACAGTGAAAAATGACCCTTTTTGGCAAAGTGCCTAGCTGTAGTTTTATAACCCTAGTGAAGGAATATAAAATCGTTATCATATAATATTGGCCTAATGTATCCCATATATTAGCATACTATTTTAGGTTAACCCCTCCATTGTGAATATACTCAAATTATGTATACATTAAGGATCGGGCCTTTTCTGAAGAAACCCCATGTTGGTTTCATTTCCCCGTACCTCTTGCTCTTGCTAGGAAAACACGTGACCTGCCACTGTGTAAAGAGAGAATCTGAAAGGTCGGCCTGGGCTATGAATGGACCATTGATTCTAATTTGGGAAACTCAAGGTTACATCTGCCTTTCGTGTGGGATGAGCACATTCTTGTTGATGCCGTGCATGTACTCCCGTGCCTGAGAACGAAAAGGGAGTCACCCTTCCTGAGCTGCCCAGTAATGAATAGCTAAGCTTTGAACGAATCATGTATGCCATATATGGTTCCTTCCTGGAGCGAAGGGGCCAAAGGAGGTGTTCTTCCTTTTACAGTGATAATGTGTGTTGAACTGAAAGTATATAATGACCTGTTTGAATATGAACCGGCAGTCTTCTTGTCACACTGACTGGGGAGGCTCCTCTGCGCAAAGTCCATTTAGAATAAATGATTGGACCTTCTTCACTGCCAACTGACTGAGTATTTGGTAATTGGTATTGGGGCTATTGGAGGGTAATCTCTATTAGACTTATTATTTTCAGTACAACACTAGCTTTGCTGGCACCTAGGGAAACCTAGCAAACCTATATATTCATGGAAACTAGACACCCAGGGAAATTCAGGATGGGGTGACTTGACTGCCTCTCACCAGGTTCTGTTACCCAGAAACCCTTGCTAACCTAAAAAATTGTCCAAAAACACACATTTTTTCCACATTT
The DNA here is from genome assembly GCF_964261635.1 of Lissotriton helveticus. Taxonomy (NCBI): domain Eukaryota; kingdom Metazoa; phylum Chordata; class Amphibia; order Caudata; family Salamandridae; genus Lissotriton; species Lissotriton helveticus. The sequence goes on from NC_136059.1 coordinate 1,719,102,523, forward strand.
CTGTGGTAGAAAGTTCTGGAATCTGCGTGGATCTACACATTTCCATGCACCCCATGTTTCCCAAAGTCTTCTGAGAAAAATGCTACCTCACTTGTGTGGGTCGGCCTAGTGCCTGCTACAGGAAATGGCACAAAACGCTATGTGGTCACACCTCAATTTCGCAGTGAAAAATGACCCTTTTTTTGCAAAGTGTCTAGCTGTAGTTTTTGAACCCTAGCTCTGCCGGCACCTATGGAAACCTAGAAAACCTATACATTTTTTAAATTTAAACACCCAGGGGAATCCAGGGTGGGGTGACTTGACTACCTCCCACCAGGTTCTGTTACCCAGAAACCCTTGCAAACCTAAACAAATGACCAAAAAAAACTAATTTTCTCCACATTTATGTGGTGGAAAGTACTGGAATCTGTGGGTATCCACAAATTTTCTTACACCCTGCATTCTCCAATGTCTTCAGAGAATAATGGTACCCCACTTGTGTGGGTCGGCCTAGTGTCTGCGACAGGAAACGGCGCGAAACGCAACGTGGTCACACCTCAATTTCGTAGTGAAAAATGACCCTTTCTTTGCAAAGTGCCTAGCTGTATTTTTTTAACCCTAGCTCTGACGGCACCAAGGGAATCCTTGCAAACCTATACATTTTTTAAAACTAGGCACCCAGGGGAATCCAGTATGTGGTGACTTGACTGCCTCCCACCAGGATCTGTTACCCAGAAACCCTTGCAAACCTAAGAAATTGTCCAAAAAAACACATTTCTCCACATTTCTGTGGTGCAAAGTTCTGGAATCTGCGTGTACCCACAAATTTCCTCCCCCCCCTGCGTTCCTCAAAGTCTTCCGAGAAAAATGGTACCTCACTTGTGTTGGTCGGCCTAGTGCCCGTGACAGGAAACGGTGCAAAACGCAACGTGATTCTGGCAAAGTGCCTAGCTGTAGTTTGTGAACCCTAGCTCTGCTGGCCCCTAGGGAAACCTATCAAGCCCACACATTTCTGAGAAGTAGACACCCGGGGGCTTCCAAGGCGGTATGGCTTGCGTGGATCCCCCCACACTCCATTACCCAGAATTCCTTGCAAACCTCAATTTTAGCTGAAAAAAAAATAGTTTTTCACACATTTTTGTGTGGGAAAGTGTGGCATCACCGGGTTCACACAGATTTCCTACCACCCAGCTCTTCCCCAGGTCTCCCACTAAAAATGGTGCCTCACTTGTGTTGGAGGCGCAAGTACCCGCGACAGGCAAGGGCCCAAAACGTAGTGAGGCAACATCAAAATTGCCTATCTCAAAACCACCTGCTTTTGCAAGGGGGGTTACCTGGGTTTTAGGCCTCGTGCTCGACGGCCATCTAGGAAAATGTTGCATCTAATAAGAATAATCCAGAGTCCATTGGGAATTAAAAGAAGGATTTATTCTCTAAAAATAGATACAGCGCTCCTGAACTAACAGAGTGTCTCTCTAGATCAGCCTTCAGTCTCCAACTGCTCCACAAGCATCAATGAATAACATTCTATGTTGCTAAGAGCAGTTGCCAGGTAACAGAAAATACATACACAAAGAGCATTCAATGGCAAGGAATACAAAGAGAAATAAATAATGAAATAAATGATGAAGGATAAAACACATCTTCCTTCCTCTAACAAAACAATAAACAAAACTATACAGTACAAATACCAAGTTAACAGAATTAAGTAATATAGTCTTCAAGATATTTAGGTTTAAATTTCAGTCTAGAACTTGGAGCTACTTGCATCACACAAAGCCTCTTCTTGTGAAACAATAAAAGAAGAAGTTTCCATCTCTGGAGCAGCATGAATAGAAGTATTTGCATCCACATCAAACGAACCACCCCCAAAATAAGAATGCAAATCAGAATGACATTCATTAGATTCTCCATGTTTAACTTTCGCTACATTCCTTTTGCTCCACCATTTTCCTTCTTTAGTTTCAGGGTAAAATCTAGAACCCCTTACCTTAAAAGGTCTTCTGATTCGAACAATATCACCAACATCAAACAATTCATCTTTAACATGTTTACACTCATCAAACCTGAATTTAAACTTATCTTGTGAATGCTTAACCTTAGATCTAATTAGATCTGTAGAAGAAGCCTTCACATTGAATTTAGAATTTGACATAAACCAATTTGGTGAAAGTTCATTGAAAGATTGTCTACCCCTTAACATGGCAAATGGGGTAAAACCTGTCGTAGAGTGTGGAGTGTTATTATAAGACCAAATCCTGTCTCCTACTACATCTTGTAGGTAAGCAGCCATTACAATGCGGGCTTTACCCCGCACTGCCATTACGACGCTGCTTTTCCAACGCAAGTCGTTACAACAACTTGTGCTGGAGGGCGCTGTTGGAAAAGGAATAGTTAAATTTTCTATTCCAACAAATTCCCTACTGTAACGTGGGCTGGAGTTGGAATAGAAAATTAAACTATTCTACTATCCAGCGCCTACAGCGCAAGTCGCTCTAACGACTTGCGTTGTAAAAGCAGCGTTGTAATGGCAGCCCTGGGTAAAATCCCGCGTTGTCATGTCATACATCCCATCTTGTATAGCCAACCCAGAAGAAGAAGCCAATTGTATTGACTCCTTCAAAATTCGATTGACCCTCCTTACTAAGCCATTACCTTGTGGACTATACAGTGCAGTAGTAAGATGTTTGATCCCAAGATTCTGTAAAAAACTTCTCAAATCATGTGACACGAACTGAACTCCATTGTCAGACACCAAGAAAGAGGGTATACCTTCAGACCTGAAAAGTTGTCTCATAAATCTTACAACATTCTCCGTATTGGGATCTTTCATGAACTTATATGAAACCCATTTGGAATGATAATCAACCACGGTCAAAATATATCTGTAACCCTGGTTCAGACCACCAAAAGGCCCAATAAACTCAATCCCCAGCTTTTCCCAGGGATTATGACGTAATTCTACCGGACACAAAGGGGTATAGTAGTGTCAAGAGACCTTTCTGCATGTGTGCACTCAGTGCAATTACCTATAGAAGTCTCCACCAAGTTATCCATCCCTGGCCACCAGTAATATAACCTCAATCTTTTCTTGATGCTGGTAATTCCACCATGACCTTTATGAGCCAGAGAAATCAGTTTATTCCTAACAGTAATTGGGGGAACAAGAAACAAACCCCTGACAATGAAGTCACCCTCAACACTCAATTCATAGCTAATTTGGTGTATGGAAGAAACTCTTTATCAATTTGGTTTTCTCTAGGCCACCCCTTAGAAATAAATTTCTTGAGAATAATTTGGCCATTGTCAAAATTCGAAGCTTGTAACCAGTCAGCATGAGATATGGTGTCTTTAGTCAATGTCAGACCATCAATTAAATTAATGATACTTTCTTTGTCATCCAAAAAAGAATCAAACACATTATCATTAATGGGACACCGAGACAGAAAATCAGCTTTAAAGTTCTTACAACCAGCAATATGTCTCATTGAGAAATTAAAATCATAGAGTTTTGAAAATCAGCTTACTAATCTGGGACTGGCATTATGTGACCCTTTATCATTCCACATATAAATCAAAGGTTTATGATCAGAGACAAGTACAAATTCTCTTCCCCAAACTTATGATGAAAAATGTTTGGCACCCCAGACACAGGCTAGAGCCTCCTTTTCAATGGTGCTGTAGTTTATTTTCAGAAGCAGAGAGTCTCCGAGAGGCGAAAGCAATTATGTTCTCAACACCTTCAGCCATCTGGCTGAGAGTAGCCCCTAAACCTACATTACTGGCATCCACAGTAATGAACGACAACAAGTCTTCATTGAAAGGTTGGAGAGCGGGAGCATGAATTATCAAATCTTTCAAATTCTCAAACGAATCTTGTTGTTCTTTGCTCCACATGAATTTGACATTACTCCTGGTCAACCTCCTCAGAGGTTCACTAATAAAAGCAAAATTCTGTACGAAACGAGAATAAAATTCACTCAACCCTAAAAATTATCTTAACTGATCTTTGTCTAAAGGGTGAGGACACTCTTTAATGGCTCTTAACAAATCTTGTTTAGGCCTGATACCCGAATTAGAGATCACATGCCCCAAGTAATCCACACTGTTAAGCATAAATTTACATTTCTCCTTTTTAACCGTCATGCCAAATTTATCTAAAATCCCCAAAACTTGGTCGAGAACAAATAAGTGCTCTTCAACTGAATCAGATGAAATCAGAATGTCATCCTGATATGCCAATACATTTTTTACTTCTCCAAAAAGTTGAAACATAAGCTTTTGAAACACTGAAGCCGCTGAGCCTAGCTGAGGCTAACCCGAAGGGCATTCTCAGAAATCTGAATGCCCCAAAGGGTGTGTTAAAGGTGATCAAATCTTTGGACTCTTCATGTCGCTCAATTTGATGGTAGGCTGCCTTCAAGTCAATGGTGGAAAAAATCTTAGTCGCTTTCAATTGTGCTAGCATATCCTGTATGCGTGGCAGAAGGAAACAATCAACTTGTATATTTTTATTCAGGGATCTTAAATCAATGCATAATCTTATTTCATCACAGTTCTTTTTAAGCACGACCACAATTGGAGAAACCCAAAGTGAAGAGTCAACATGTTCAATAACACCATCAGCACACAACTGTTAAAGATGACTATTCAATTTTTCTCTAATGCTGAGTGGCACATGTCTAACCTTGTGGATAACTGGTATGGCGTCTGGTTTCAAAATGATTTTGTGCTGGAACCCTTTAACTGAGCCAAGCTTGTCATTAAAAACGGATTTGTGTTTATCAAGAATGCTCACCAATGAGGAATCCTCAGCTTTTAAAATAGCAACATTTGAACACTGTTCCAATGAAATAGGATTATCCGTACCAGGTCTTAAGACCATGCAAAACTTGCCCTGATCTTTCCAACCAAGTATGTTATACCCTCTTTTAGCCACATAAACATTAAAATTAATAACACGTTCCTCAAAGTTAATATTATCAGTAAAATAGCCCATCATATCTATCTCTTGACCTCCAAAGGCCACTGTACGAATATCTGGAGGAAGTAACGTAGTAACCTTCCATTCCTTAAAAAAGAATTCATCTGAAAAGATGGTAATAGGCGAACCTGAATCTACCGTGACTTTGGCGCTTACATCACCAATTTTTATATCACAAACAGGATCCCCTTTATCAACTCCAGCAGAAGAATTAATCATATCTACAGACAAAAGAATGTTGTTAACAATGGTCTTGCAAGGGCTTTCTACACTAACATCAAGAGATTCTATATTCATCACTTTGGTTTTAAATTTACAAACAGAAGTAAGATGTCCTGTTTACTTGCAGTTAGTGCACATTTTGTTAATTACAGGGCAATTAGGAGCATTAGCTAAATGTGATTTAGAACCACACCTGAAACACTGAAGGGATCTATCTGTTTTTTCCAATCATTTCTCAAGGTAGATGTTTTATTACGTTGAAGTGTTGCAGGTTGTGAAGATAACTGAGAAGTGACCTTATTTACAGCTTCAACGGAAGAGGTTTTTGAATTGCCTGATTCTTTTGAAGCTGAAACAGATCGTTCAATGCCTCTGGCAATTTCTAATGTTTCTATAAGTGAGGGATTTCTGCAACATAATATTCTTTCTTGCACTTTATCATTATAGCAATTAACTACTGTTTGATCCCTCTGGTATTGGTCAATCAGACCTTCAAATTCACATGAAGCAGCTAGGACCCTTAATTCAGCTAAAAATGTATCAATACTTTCTTGTTCACGTTGTTTCCGAGTATAGAATTTATGCCTTTCGACAATTATGCTCGGTTCATCCTTGAAATGTTTTTCAAGTCGTGAAACCGCCTCAGTAAATTAATTCCAATCATCAGATGGTGGACGACCAATTTGAGGTTGATGATCAAAGATCCTTCGCCCTTCATTACCTAAACAATTATATAACATAGCATTTTTCCTAACAGGTGAGAATTTTACTCCATCAATAGGTATTATATAACTGTTAAACAATTTGTACCATTGTGTCCATTTGATATTAGGTGTTCCAGGTTCTGGAAGGAAAGGTGACGGTAGCACAGCAGTTTGTGTATTCATGACTAGTACTGGAATGAAGAAAGCAATAACAAATGTGGCAAAAGTGAAGAAAACAGATCAACACATACAAAATAGAAACATGGAATGAAAATGTAAAAACTGTTAATGTTATAAAATATGAATAGTAAATGCAAGGAATGTATGTGAAAAAATCAATTAGTAAAACAGAATGAAAATAGTGTGCACATCAATGTGCAACATGTAGTAACAAGGTGTGCGCGTAACTGCGCTAAAGTACCTGGAATTTGAAGCACAATGAAGGAGATGCAGCAGTTCAAGGATGTTGGACTTGACCCTTCTGGCAGGTTCACCCCTCGACTTTTTGCCTTTTAATGTTACATCATTATAGTGATTTCTGGTCTTTGCGCACTTTTGCACTGTGGCGCAGTGTAAAGTGCGTGCGCTCTCTGAGTGCATGTGTGAGATTGTCCTGCCCTCCCGTAGGAATGCATGGGGGAAATGTATGTCCATGGTAATTCCAGATGCGTGGGGAGTGCAAGGTTGAGTTTGGTATGTGCGAACTCGTAAGATTGAATGCTGCACAATGATGTGTGCGGCGTTCATATGTCTAGTGTGGTAGTGCCACTTCTAGAAGTTGGCCTGTCTCTGCAGTGAAGGTGCTGGCTCGTGATTGGCTGGAGCTGGCTGGTGTGCCTGGCTCCTGGAGTCAGGATGGTGGTGAATGGGGAGATCTGCATGTTGATGGCAGGGAGGGGCTGCACCTGGGACTTGAATAGGGCTGGGCTTTCCCTCCACAATGCTGGCTCCACCCCCTGTTTTGTGTCTGATGTTCCTTACCCACCCTGTGAATAGGCAGAGGGGCGGAGCAAAACAAAGTGCTCAGGAACCAGTTGCAGCTGGTTCGCCCCTTGCCTGCACCTTTGACAACAAAGGATTTCTCTGTATAAAAAGAGGCTGTGACCTCTTGTAAAATGTTCTTGTTTCCTGACTAGAATCTACCAGGGGTGTGCTGCTGCTGGGGCACATGGGAAGGCTTGCCTCCCTGGGCCCTGCCCAGCCCCTGGATGCCTGATGGACCTTGTGCTGGGATCCCTCTGCCTTGTCTGTGGAACTGGAGTTCTTTCTCCCCTAGCACCTGGGGTGCTCCTTCGTCATTTTTACCCGTTTATTTCCACATTTTAATTAGCAGGAGCCTACCCTGCAGTGTGCCCAGTGCGCAGGTGCCTACCCTGCGTCTTCGAATTATTTCATACTTTCCGCGGGTGCTCACCCCGCTTATTGGCATCTTTAACAGGTGCCCACGCTTCCTTATTTATTTTACGGGAGCCTACCCCGTAGCAAAATCACCACCGCCGGCCCGGGGATTCGAAATGAGGACAGTGCTGCCATTGGCTGCCCAAACCTGAAGTCAGGCAAGCTGCGGCGTGGCGTGGCCAGGCCCGCAACGAACAGGAAGTGGACCGGGAAAAGAGAGGCAGGTCGAGTGATGGCCGCCCGGGGCTCCCGTGAGCTGGGGAGAGCCCCGGGGCCGCCAGTAAAAAACTGCCTTATGTTGCAGGGCTCCCATGACCAGGAGGGAGCCCCGGAGAGTAAATTGTCCCGGAGCCTTGCGGCTCCACCCTAAGCCCCGGTCCCGAGATGGGGAACCGGGTGAAGACCAAGACCGAGCGAAGCAGGCGCCTTGTGAAGGCGGGGCTCCCATGAGGAGAGAGAGCCCCGCCAAGCGCTACATCTGCCAGAGAGGAGAGAGAGCAGGCCGGTGGCAAAGCGGAGACCGGCAGCGTCAAGAGCCCCGGTGAGTAAAGGGGGGACTGCTGTGCTGGATCGGCCGCAGGGCCCGTGGTCAGAGCGGCCACGTTGGTGCAGTGGGCCGCTACAACAGTGAAGTAATTGTTTAGAGGGCCCATGGGGATCCCGAGGTACCCGTGTTGGGGGGGCCACATTGAGGCGCATTGTCGTCGCCTGGGCGGCCCCGCTGGCAAGAGGGCCACCCCAACATTTGGGGACATGATTATTTCTTGAGCCAGATGGCTCAGTGTGGCGTAGTTTCTCCAGGAGGAGCCCGTGCTGAGCCCCGGGGCTCCAACGATGGCCAGAGTTATATAAAGGGCCCCGGTGGTGGTCCAGAGGTCCAGAGGGGCCCGTATTCGTGCCTCTGAGGGCACCAGTTGTTTCAGAGCCTCGTGGGCTCCAACGTATGGAGTATTATTTGTTCTTAGAGCCTAGAAGGCTCCAAAGTGCGCAGTATTTGTTCCAGAGCCAGAGGGCTCCAACCCTTTGGCGCAGTCTTTGTCCTGGGGGCAAGTGAGGGCCCACGCCGCAGTTTTGATTCTACAGCTGCCCAGCAAGTAGTGGGCAGCTGCACCGTTTAGGTTTTCCTTCCTAGTGACATGTACTTTGGACTCAGGAGTGAGGCGCACTCCTTCATCCCTACCTTGGCCTTCCCCAGCTGCACAGCACTTAGTGCCAGCTGCAGCGTTTAGGCCCTGTTCTTATCCTCAGCTGCCCAGCAAGTAGTGGGCAGCTGCTACGTTTAGGTATTGGCGCAGTGGCGCAACCTGGACTTTGATGTGAGTTATGTACTAGATGTGATTTCTGCGCTAAATGTGATTTATGTGCTTCTTAGGGTGCTAGGAAATGTACTGTGTGTAGAATGTTTTGCACACCCTGTTCTGATACCTCTAGACATATGTTTATGCTTAGGAGGTTGTTTTATCCAGTATGGGTTATACTAGTGTGTTCATGGTTCCCTGCGTGATATTTGCCTAAAGTGTTTAGGATTGCGTAGGTGGTACTTACCTTTTGCCAGTGGTTACTGGTTGTGGTCTACAGTGGCTATTTGGCGCTATAGGTATTATATGTGCTATGTGCTATTTCTACAAAGCGCTAATTCTACTAAGTGCTAGTTCTAAAAGTGCTTATTGCTGACAGTGGCCCATGTGGCCCTGTCCCATGTATATAATCCCCTGTAAATTCTGCCCGTGCCTATGGCACATTGTAAAGTGTGTGTTCATTATCTAATGTGTTTGGTATAATACAAAGGCTATTTTTTATATAACCTTGTGTGGAGTTCCTTTTGTTGGGGGCCTTGGATGTTGTTGCTGGTGGGTACGTGCGCAAATATTTAACTTACATTGCCTCCGGGGTAAGCCTTACTGCTCGAGTCACGCTACCAAGGGGGTGAGCAGGGGTTATCTTGGCGTGTAACTCCCTTGCCCTGACTAGAGTGGTGGTTTCTGCCTGGTTTTGGCGCCAGCCTTAGCCAACCGGAAATCCCATTTCTAACAAAGGAATAATGTATTCAAGTGAGCAAAGTATAATGGAAAAATAAATGGGAAATTACTTAATAAAGGCAGAGAAGGTGTGCGCGTCACTGCGCCTAAATAAGGATGCCTTTATGCCAAAATAACGCAAGAGCGACAAAATAAACAAGGTGTGCGCGTCACCGCGCTTCAATATACAATGCCTCTGTGAAGAGAATAACTTACGTGAGGTGGTGTGCGCATCACCGCGTATCAAAGATGGCCGCTGATTCGCTGCACGCTAGACGCTGTACCTGATGACACAGAGGAAGATTAGCGTCTTTGGAGAGAGCGCGTAGCGTCTGAGCAGGAAGAAAGACATGTCACCTCAATGGAGTCTCGAAGGAAGGAGAAAGACGTCACCTCAATGGAGTCTCGAGGAAGAATGAGCTGGCGTCACATAGGACGATCGTTATGTCAACAAGTAAGTACTGTTGATTTTTAAAAATCGCTCGAGAAATATCCTTTTTTCAAGATACAAATGAGAAATTCCTCTTCAGCAATTAAAGCAGTAATGTTGGCAAACGTGAGCAGAAGGTATCCAAGTAAAAACAAGGAAATCACTCGAAAGGAAGAGCTCCAATCTTCAGCGAGTATCAAAATTGAAGGAGTTCAGAGAGACGATTAAATTATATTAAATGTAGGAAGAATTAGGTTGATATATGGCATCAAAGGTTGAATAAAATAAAGTTCAGTACCTTGTATGAAGTTGAAGTTGAAGTGAAGGCAGTTGAAGATCAGAAGAATAGTAGAAATTGATGATCAGTCTTGAAAATAGAGATGAGAGTCCAATGAATCCAAGGTGATTAAAAATCAAAGATTCAAATATAGAGATGACACTGAAGCAGTTCTGTAAAAAATGGAGGTAGCGTAAAAATGGGTAAAGATGGGTTCTTTGGAGGGCTGTATCAGTCACCTCGTCGCAAAATTTATGTTGCATCTAATAAGAATAATCCAGAGTCCATTGGGAATTAAAAGTAGGATTTATTCTCTAAAAATAGATACAGCCCTCCTGAACTAACAGAGTGTCTCTCTAGATCAGCCTTCAGTCTCCAACTGCTCCACAAGCATCAATGAATAACATTCTATGTTGCTAAGAGCAGTTGCCAGGTAACAGAAAATATATACACAAAGAGCATTCAATGGCAAGGAATACAAAGAGAAATAAATAATGAAATAAATGATGAAGGATGTAACAGAAAACCTACCAAGCCCACATATTTATGAAAAGTAGACACCCGGGGGCTTCCAAGGAGGTATGGCTTGCGTGGATCCCCCAATGTTCCATTACCCAGAATTCCTTACAAACCTCAATTTTAGCTGAAAAAAAAGTGCGGCATCACCGAGCTCACACAAATTTCTGATAAAATTGGTGCCTCACTTTTGTGGGAGGCCCAAGTACCCGCGACAGGCAAGGGCCCAAAACGATTTTTGATAGGCAAAGTCGATGTTGCCTCAAAATGTTTTGGCCCTTGCCTGTCGCGGGGTACTTGGGCCTCCCACACAAGTGAGGCACCATTTTTATCAGGAAACCTGGGGGAACACTCGGTGATAGGACATTTGTGTGAGCCCGGTGATGCCACACTTTCCCACACAAAAATGTGTGAAAAACTGTTTTTTTCAGCTAAAATTGAGGTTTGCAAGGGATTCTGGGTAAGGGAACGGTGGGGAATCCACGCTAGCCATACCTCCTTGGAAGCCCCAGGGTGTCTACTTTTCAGAAATGTATGGATTTGGTAGGTTTCCCTAGATGGCCGTCAAGCACGGGGCCAAACACCCAGGTGACCCCCCCTTGCAAAAGCAGGTGGTTTTGAGATAGGCAATTTTGATGTCACCTCACTACGTTTTGGGCCCTTGCCTGTCGCGGGTACATGCGCCTCCCACACAAGTGAGGCACCATTTTTATCAGGAGACCTCGAGGAATGCTGAATGGTAGGAAATTTGTGTGAGCCTGGTGATACCACACTTTTCCACACGAAAATGTGTGGAGAAAAATAATTTTTCAGCTAAAATTGAGGTTTGTAAGGGACTCTGGGTGAGGAGATGCTGGGGGATCCACACAAGCCATACCTTCTTGGAAGCCCCAGGTGTCTACTTTTCAGAAATGTGTGGGTTTGGTAGGTTTCCCAAGGTGGCCATCGAGCACGTGGAGAACTTGGCCTTATGGGCCGAGCGGCGCAGGGCACGCCTAATATCTCCGGGTTCACCTGCCTTATCAGACAGGGACACGAGACACTCTGTTAGGCGTAGAAAATTGAGTTTATTAGCTGCAGCTAAGCACAGTTATCCAAGAAGTACAAGAGTATATTCTTAGGAGACTGCCACTTGATTCCGTGGCGTACAATCTTTTATAGCACACATATTTACAATGTCTACTCACAAAACATACAAAACTAACGAATAGGAAAAGTTCGAAAACAAGCTATCAAGTATCTAGAACATGCCCTTCTCTCAGACCCCGTGTTCTCTCCTCCCCTCAAGTTAATCAATGCTAGTGCATGTAATTCAATTTGCAGGTGGCAGGACGTATTTGCGTGTTTCAAAGGATAGTTGTGTAATAGGAGAATACAAGGAGAGAATAGCGAAGGCCAATCAAATAAGATAAAGTAAAGGAAGAATGGTGGGACCCAAACAGTCAACTAAAACGAGGATCAATCAGTCTAGACATGGATTAACAAACTCGACCAGTCCCTGACATCAGTTTAGTAAACAAGGCCAAGGGGTTACTTTTTAACAGAAAAGACGCCTAGCAGCTGGAAAAGCAAAAACACTCAGTTCGCAGTGCTGCCTGAGTAAAGGCAACACAAAATGGCGACGGTCACAAAATGGCGGCTGAGTACGAAGCGAAGTCGAAAACTACAGAACCTCAGACCCTCCTTTTGCCATTACTCAGGCAAAACACAAAGGACTCAAGTTAGTCTGAGTCAATGTCAATGGTCATGAGGTCATTGAGCTGTTGCTGCAACATCATTTTAATGTTCTCTGTTTTCTGTGACACAGGCTTTGGGACACACAAGGTGGCACAAAAACCACAGATTGCGGGGCCACACTGCAAACAAAGACAACAAGAGAAAATGATGGCTAAAATCATCCTGAGGAAAGTTAACACTTTCCATCCCCAAGTGGACAGTAGTCCCCAAAACCATCCCATCACAGACCAATCTCCTGTGTCCTGATGAATAGACTCGGAAATCACGTGTAACTTAGAAATGTCTTGGTATACTGTGGGGGCATTATCAGGAATGTAAATGCAGACACAAGACCCAATCAATTTACAGACTCCTCCTCTATCTGTAAGGACAATGTCTAAAACCATTCGGTTTTGCAAAGTCATAAGACGATCCGCCTGAAGTTCGGCTGTCAGATTACTCAAGGCTCCAGAAGTTACATTTATCGTAGCCTCAACAACACGAACTAGCTGTCTAATGTTTCTGCTATTGGCCATTGGGCCCCAGAAAGGAAGAAACCCTTTGATAAAGTCTCCTCCCTCTTGTCCGGCTGTGTCTTTAGAATCAATAACCCCTCTGCCATATCTCTTTCTGTGATGACCTGAAGGTGCAGTGTATGTAGGGGGAAGAAGAAAAGCCACATAACATGTTCCCGAAAAATAGGTGGGAAGCCATGTATAAGCTCTATCATGACAAACAAAATGTGTACCTTGAGATGGCACTAACGGTGAAGAAATCAAGGGTGAATAGATATATGTATGGGAACAAACACTCTTTTCCTGTTTATTCTTTTTATTCTGCTCATTTATCTGCAGAAACAAGTTACCTTTATGAGGTATGGTCCAAATTGGCTAAGATCTTCTTTGTCTAGCCTTATCAGTAAGGTTAGTAACGTAACGAGTCACATTCCACCATCATATGCTCGTTTCTCATCAACGGGAATCTTACCAATTTCGGCAATTTTAGCCATAGTCACTATTCCCTTTATCAATGAACTATGACTAAAATCTGCTTCACCATTATATGGACCACCAAGAGGATGTCAAAGTTGATTCTGGTATGCATTAGAAAACATAGCCAAATAAGCCCAAGCAGAACCTTCATAAGAAAATGGAAGGACTAAATGCTTTCTCAGCATTATGGGGCAGAAGCCCACAAACCCAACAATCAGTAGTGTTGACTACCAGTTGATGCTGATGTAACAACTGGATGAATGAACTGTTGAAGTATTCAGTTCTCCTAATTTGCTCATGATCTGGGAGCGTATAGAACTTATGCGGGGAGATAGTAGCAGAAAAAGGCAAAGAAACAGAAGTTGGAGCAGGTGCTGGCTGCATAGTGTGGACAATTCAACCCAAACAAGCTAATAAAATACACAAACATACTAAAATACACGATGCTACGCCACATCGACTAAACAATAATTTTTTATACTTAATTTTCATGGCAACTTTCTTATCATTCCCTTCCACTTTATTATCCATTCTCTAAAGCGTTGCTCACGGTAATCTTCCTGGATCACTTAGTTGTGGTTATTAGCCGTCCTATGACACTGCAAGTTCTGCTGACCTATGTCACTACTCAGGTCACAGCGTAAGACTCCTACCGTGACCCTGCAACTTGATGGATAGTGAAAAGGAAATGTCTCTCACAAAAAGAGTAACCAAAAAGAAAAAGAAAAGTGTTCAATTGTTTTTAGTCAACCTAGGTCTTAGGTTGTACCGTGTTTTGCCAGGTATCGTTTGGTCTCGAAACAAAGTCTCTGGGTTCGTGGTATTCAATCGAAGAGGCGTTGGTACAGCTTCTTGCAACACGTCGTCATCTTCTTTCTCAGAACTTGTCCAGTCCAGACGTGCACTACTGAAAGATACAAATCGGGGTACTTTCTCGCTCTCACTGTCGCCTATACCTTCTTGGACCCACTGGTCATAAGGTAAAGGCAAAGGTACACTTTTACAGTGCACGCCGTGGACCCAGTTTTTCTTCCCAACGACCTTCACTGCTGTACGTGTGACGAGAAGCACCTGTCGCGGGGGTCCCCAACGAGGTTCCAGATTCTTTTTCCTCCGGAAGTTTTTCACACAGACAAAGTCTCCAGGTTGAATAGAATGACCTGGATCCGAGGAAGCCTCCGGAAAAGCGTTTTGAACCTGTTGATGAATAACACGTAATTTAGTGGTGAGGTCATGCAAATAATCAATCAACAATGGGTATGGAATGTCAGAATATTTTTTAGGTCGAGGGACTCCTCAAACATTGGCTGGGCGCCCAAAAACTACCTCATAAGGACTAAGTCCTAAACGAGAATGTACAGTTGTTCTCGTAGAGAGAAGTGTCAAAGGTAAAGCATCGGGCCAAGCAAGGCCTGTGCTGGCATGAATCTTTGCTAATTTGAGCTTGAGAGTGCCATTATAGCACTCTACCAAACCCGCCGACTGAGGGTGGTTTGCCGCATGAAATTTCTGCCTAATACCAAGACCCGCACACACCTTCTGCATAATTTGACCTACAAATTCACTTCCATTGTCACTCCAGACAATGACGGCAAACCAAACCTCGGGAAGAATTCCTTCAAAAGGACTTTGGCAGTGGACAAAGCAGTATTATCCTTTAGGGGGTAGGCCTCTATCCATCTGGAAAAGGCACAGACCATCACGAGAAAATACTTGAGGTTATTGGAACGTTCCATATGAATGTAATCAATTTGTAATACCTCAAAAGGATACGTAGGGGGAGCAAAATGACCTGGCGGAGTTGGTGTTCCCTTTCCTGGATTATGCATCAAACAAACAATACAATGTTTCACCACATTTTCCGCACATCTGGGAATACCTTCATTCTGCCATACTGGAGCCAAAAGCTTGCATATCCCTTTCGCACTGATATGAGCTGGACCATGCGCCATAGTAACCACTGGTAGTACATAAGCATCTGGTAACAACCAACGTTGGTGTTCTGACAATTCCATCCAACACCCTGTCGCATCCAACATTCCCGTACTTTCTCTCCACTTACTCAATTCCTTCTCAGTTGCTTCTTCTTGGATAATTTTCACACTTTCTAGTGTGTTTTCACACATACCTATTTCTCTGACCCATCTTGCTGGACCTGCAACATACATACGACTCTTAACATCTCTCGTTGTTTCCTGTGCTACCTCGTCTGCAAAAGCATTCCTGCGACCCACGTCATCAGTGATCTTTGTATGTGCACTGCACTTCACAATCGCTATCTGAATAGGCAAGGCAAGTGATTCAAGAAGGTCAGTTACCAACTGACCATGCTGTATTTTAGTCCCATGTGAAGTAAAGAATCCTCTTTCCTTCCACAAACAACCGAAGCTATGAGCCACGCCAAAGGCGTATTGTCTATCAGTATAAACAGTCACTCTCTTTCCTTTCGCCAACACAAATGCTCTTGTCAATGCAATCAACTCAGCTGCTTGTGCTGAATTCTGTGTAATGCGTGCAGTCTCTACTACTGTATACAAAGTAGTAACAGCATAAGCTGCAGTTGTCTCGCCATTAGGAAGCTTGAAACAAGACCCACCCACCCATAGGATCCCATCCAGATCCACGAGTGGTGTGTCTTTTAAATCTATCCTGCCTTTAGTTTCCTCCTCTGTACGAAGAAAACAATCATGCTGTTCTTGTGTATCTTTCTCTTCTGGACTAGGTAACAATGTTGCTGGATTTAAAACAATACATCGCTTGATATGTATATGACTAGCCAAAAGTGTCAACTCATACCCAGACAAGCGAGCACTCGTGAGATGTTGCGTTTTCGTTCTATTCAAGAGAATATCCACTGCATGTGGTACCATAACAATAAGAGTGTGAGCCAATACCAATCCAGCAGATTGACGAATGCAGATCGTTGCTGCTGCTGTTGCTCTGAGACAGCTAGGCAATGCCTTGGCTACTGGACCCAATGTAGCCGAAAAATAGGCACATGGCCTTTGTTTGTCTCCAAATTGTTGCGTTAAAACTGACATTGCACAACCTTCTCTTTCATGCACATAGAGTGTGAAAGGCTTACTATAATCCGGAGTTCCCAACACAGGAGCAGAACACAGAGCAGTACGTAAATCAGAAAAACTTTTCTGACATTCATCAGTCCAAGGAAGAGGTTGGGGTGTATCCTTCAAAGTAAGTGCCAACAAAGGTTTAGCCAACAGGGAAAAATTCGGAATCCACTGTCTACAATAAGAGGTAATGCCCAGAAAGGCACGCACCTCATTTTGTGTAGATGGTACAGACATTGGTGCAATTGCATGAATACGTTCTGGGGTCAATCGCCTTCCCTCCTTCAACAAGAGATGACCTAAATAGGTAACCTCTTGGCGACAATATTGTAATTTAGAAGGTGACACCTTATGATGTAAATCGGACAAATGACGCAAAAGCGAAACTGTTGCATTTTTACAAACATGCTCTGAATCGGCAACCACCAACAAATCGTCCACATACTGAATAAGAGTAGCACCTGGAGGCAAAGAAAAAGGTCAAGCTGAGATTTCAAAGCCTGACTATAAATGGAGGGACATTCACAATAACCTTGAGGAGCACGTTTAAATCGAAAACTTCGGCCTCCGAGAGAGAAACCAAAGAGATCCCTACTCTCCTCAGCAATAGGAATGCTAAAGAAAGCGTTTTGAAGATCAATAACTGAGAACCAAACGGCCGAAGCAGGTATCATCGTGAGCAAAGCAGTAATATCCGGGACAACAGGAAACTGAGGGACAACAATTTTGTTGACCTCTCGAAGATCAATCACAAAACGGTATACAGGAGGCTTAGAAGGATCAGTGCGTTTGAGAACAGGCAGAACAGGACTATTGCAAACATTTCCTCTCGTTTCTTCAACCCCACTCTTCTGAACTAGATCATAAACAATAGCCAACAGTGCTCTCTCACCATCGTTAGAAATCTTATACTGAGGAATGTGTGGCAATTTAACATAAGGCTTGACAGTAATCACATAAGGTGGAATTTTGAGCAAACCAACATCATTCGGACCCGTGGTCCAAAGCGAAGCAGGAAGTGAACGCAATTCATGTGGCAGTTGATCCTTAGACAAATACACAGGAGAAACCAATTTATCACCCAAAGTAAGATGTACACCAGAGGGGGAACAATACAACGTTGCATGTAGACGTTTCAATAAATCCAAACCCAACAGATACTCACCGCAACCAGTCGTTAAAATGAGCGGGCTTCCAAATCATAAGGACTAATGGAAATAGGCAAAGGACAAGAAACCGGGTTGCGAACTGGGGCGCCAGAGAATCCTACAGAAACGTTTGTTTATTTATTTTTATTTATTTTAGCGATTTCTAAAGCGCCTGGTGACCCAAGGGCATCCCCGCGCTATGTAACTTGAAGTCCTATTGAGAGGGAAAGCGGTCGAAGGGAGTTATTTGGGAAACAGAAGGGTCTTTAGTTTTCTGCGGAAAGCAAGGTAGTTGGATTCCAGTCTGAGGGCGCGAGGGAGTGCGTTCCAGCCCTTAGCCGCCTGAACGGAGAATTGTCGACCTCCTGTGCGGGCTTTTTTGAATCTGGGGATGCAGACTAGATTCTCATTTTGAGATCGTAGTGATCTGGTTGCTGTGTAAGGTGTGATCATTTTACTGAGGATCGCTGGACCAGATCCGTTGTAAAGCTTGTGTGTTGTACACATTGCTTTAAAGTGCACCCTTTGGCGCACGGGGAGCCAATGCAGGGTTTTGAGGGCTGGCTTGGCAGATATTCTGGAGGGGGTGTTGGTAATCAGGCGTGCTGCCGCGTTCTGTGTCCGCTGGAGTTTCGTGATGGTAGCCTCGGGGGCTCCCAGATAGACCAGATTGCTGTAGTCCAGACGGGACAACACTAGACCCTGGATAAGAAGCTTTCTGGACATAGGTGGGAGTAAGGGCAGGATTTTACGGGTCGTGCGCATGAGTCCAAAACATATGCCCGAGGTTTTGGTTGCATGGGTTTTCATCGTAAGCTGTGGCTCAAGCCACACCCCGAGTGTCTTGATTTCAGATTTAGGGGGGGGAATTTCTCCGAACACATCGGGCCATAGTGTAGGAGGGATAGTTGTCCATTGCTTGCCGAGTAGCATTACCTCTGTCTTAGTCCCATTCAATTTCAGTGATGAGTCATTCATCCAGTTGTGGATATCTATGAGGCAGTTAGTTAGATTTTCAGGATGGTCAATCAGCTGGGACAAGGAGACGACTAGTTGGGTGTCGTCAGCGTAACTCACCATTTTGATGTTAAATGGTGTTACCACATCCTCGAGGGGGGCCATATAGACATTAAAAAGCGTCGGGCTTAGGGAAGAGCCCTGGGGGACGCCGCTGGTGAGTGGGAGGGTGGATGAGTGATGGATGTCGTCCCACACTTGAAAAGTGCGTCCTGTAAGAAAGGATTCGATCCATTTGATAGCTGTCCCGGTAAGTCCTGCATTTGCCAGTCTATGCAGAAGGACACGGTGGTTGACCGTGTCAAAGGCTGCACTTAGATCCAGGAGGATCACTGCCACTGATCCTCCTGAATTTAGTAAGCCCCTTGCCTCTTCAATAACTGCAAGGAGTGCGGTGTCCGTTCCATGGCCTGGGCGAAATCCGGTTTGGGATTGTCGGAGCAGTTTATTGGTTTCAAGGAACTGGGACAGTTGAATGTTTACCAGTTTCTCGGTAACTTTGCTAATGCCCGGGAGTAGGGATATTGGTCTATAGTTGGACAGGTCCAATGGATCTAGCTGGGGTTTTTTTAAGAGTGCTTTGACCACAGCACTCTTCCAGCTGTCGGGGACGGTTCCGTGGGTAAACGAGCAGTTGATAAGGTCCGTAATGGTAGGCACAATTACTGAGGCTACAGTCTTGAGGAACCTTATAGGGGCTGGGTCCAAAGGGGATCCACTTTTCATTTTTACTAGGGTTCGCTCCACCTCTACGGGGGTGACAGGTCGGAAAGTCTGAAGCGAAGGACGACAGATACTTTCAGTCTGTTCGAGGGAGGTGCTACTTTCCGTGAGGCTAGGGGAGCTGGGGGGTGGGAGGGAGGTCAGGATGCGGGTGATTTTCTCGTTGAAGAAGTTAGCTAGCTCATTACTTCTATCAACTTTGGGGGTGTTAGAGGGAGAGGTGGTGGGGACCTTGGTCAGCTCTTTGACGATTGAAAAGGATTCTCGGGCTGAATTGGATGCTTCTTGTATTCGTGTGTTGTAGTAAGAAGCTTTGGCTGATTTAATGGCCTCTTTGTAAAGTTTGACCGTGGCCTGGTAGGCTACTTTGCTGGCATGTTGCCAAGTCTTTCTCCAGAGTCGTTCGGCCGTTTTGCAGTTTTTGCGAAGTGTTCTTAGTTCTGCAGAGTACCATGGTGCTGAGCCATGTTTGCCGTTTTTATTTTCCCTATTTCTGAGTGGGAGTACTAGGTCTAGGGAGACGGTAATCCAGTCCCTGAATCTTCTGTCTGCCGTATTTGGGTCTTCAGCGTGAGCAGGGATGTTTTTTTCAAGGGTCTGAGCCCATTCGTCCGTGGAGAGTCTGGGCCAGGTCCTATCCTTGCTGAAGGTAGGGGGTGTACGGTTTTTCGTGAAGGTTACAGGTAGTTGGAAAGGGACCAAGAAGTGGTCTGTCCAAGGAAGGGGAAGGGCCTCCTTTACTAGCATTGAGAACGAGCTGGTAAATACGGGGTCTAATAGGTGGCCCTTAATGTGGGTGGCTCCGGAGTTTAATAGACGGATATCGAAGGCCGCTAGATCTTGAATCAGATCATTGGCTACCGAGTCGGCCGGGTCTTCTAGGTGGATATTTAGGTCCCCAACTATCATATAGTTTGATAAGGAGTGGGCCTGAGTTGTGACTAGGTCCAGAAGAGAGCAGGTGAAGGGGCCCGGGGTGCCTGGGGGGCGGTAAATGAGGAGTCCTATTAGAGAAGTGGTTGGGTTGAGTGTGACGGTAAAATGCAGACTTTCAGCGTCGGTAATCTGTGCGTCGTGGGTTTTGCAATGGAGGTGTTCTCGATGGATGATAGCTACACCGCCTCCTCTGCCTAGAGGACGGGGTAGGGATTGAATACAGTAGCCCTGTGGTGTTGCTAGTACCATATCTGATTGTGAATGAGGACCGAGCCATGTTTCCGTGAGGAAGAATATATCGATTCCATGATCTTCTATGATGTCGGCAATCCGAGTCGCATGTTTTGGAAGTGAACGACAGTTAAGAGAGGCAAGGTTAAGGGTGGCGGGTTTGCTGGGTTTAGTGGGTAGCGTGAGCTGGAGTGGTTTGCATAAGAAGCAACGAGTGAAGGGTCCCTTGAGATTGTGGATGTAATCACAGGAGGGTGGGGGGGGTCTGAGGCTCAATAGATCTCTACGGGAGTACCTTATAGTTGGGTAAAGAGAATCGGGCAGGGGTTCTGGCCCTAAGCCCGGTCGTGCGCGGACGGGCGCAGACGGGCTTGCCTCTGGCGCGCCTCTGGCGCGCCGCCGGCGCGCCCGCTGCGCCCGCCCGCTGCGCGGACGGGCGGTGTTGTTGTTTTTATGCATACTTTGGGCGGGACGGTAGGAGGGTGGGAGGGTCGTCGAGCTCTCCGGCGAGCCTGCCCAATCCAAGATGGCCGCCAAAGTTGTCAAGAGATGTTCCCTGCGCCTCAATGGATCGACGCTAAGGAAATGGGGTGCCCAGCGAAATAATCTCGCTGATGGGGGGTCAGGGAAGTTTTAAAACGCTCCAGTTAAAATATAGTACAATTTTAAAACAGATTTTCAGTCGATCGTTTTTTTTTTTATCAAAAGCAGGTGCAAGAGAGCACAGTAGACCTCCGGCTTTCCGCCTCAGAGGGAGCAGCAAGAATAACCTCGCGAAGGCGAGTTATGCCCTGTTAAATACCCAGGGAGGGCGGGAGGGTCGTCGAGCTCTCCGGCGAGCCTGCCCAATCCAAGATGGCCGCCAAAGTTGTCAAGAGATGTTCCCTGCGCCTCAATGGATCGACGCTAAGGAAATGGGGTGCCCAGCGAAGTAATCTCGCTGATGGGGGGTCAGGGAAGTTTTAAAACGCTCCAGTTAAAATATAGTACAATTTTAAAACAGATTTTCAGTCGATCGTTTTTTTTTATCAAAAGCAGGTGCAAGAGAGCACAGTAGACCTCCGGCTTTCCGCCTCAGAGGGAGGAGCAAGAATAACCTCGCGAAGGCGAGTTATGCCCTGTTAAATACCCAGGGAGGGCGGGAGGGTCGTCGAGCTCTCCGGCGAGCCTGCCCAATCCAAGATGGCCGCCAAAGTTGTCAAGAGATGTTCCCTGCGCCTCAATGGATCGACGCTAAGGAAATGGGGTGCCCAGCGAAGTAATCTCGCTGATGGGGGGTCAGGGAAGTTTTAAAACGCTCCAGTTAAAATATAGTACAATTTTAAAACAGATTTTCAGTCGATCGTTTTTTTTTTTATCAAAAGCAGGTGCAAGAGAGCACAGTAGACCTCCGGCTTTCCGCCTCAGAGGGAGCAGCCAGACAAAGGTGCCTCAGGGAGTTTGGAGTGAATATTAGAACTTCTCATCGCACAGGTATCCAAAAGAAATGGCTCTGTAACACCCAATGCAACAACGTTAACATAAGGCCCATCCTGATCCACTGGAACTGATACCACTCCCTTGCTTTGTCCATGGCTGTCCTAGCTAGTATGAAAATCCTGATTTTCACCTTCAGTACAATAATTATCATTGTAATATTGTGTAGACTGAGTATTCTGCTGATCAAAATAATTCATAGAATTCTGAGGGGGAAAAGAACGCTGTCCCTGAGACAACTCACCTCGCCCTCTACCCCTAGGTGCTAACTGAAAACCCCCACAACCTCGTGGCCCTGATAGTCCACCATTACGCTGCAATAAAAGCGGACAACTACTCTTAAAATGACCTTCCTCCTTACAATAGGCACATTGATTAGGAACCAACAAAGGTCGCGGAACAAAAGGAGCAGGTTTCTGCAACAATCTTTGAAACTGTGGAGGCTGTTGCAATGGATGCTGAGCAGAACGAGGGGGATAAACTTGTTGCAAAAGAACTTTCGTTTTCAATTCTTTACTCTTCCTTATCAGTAGGTAATATCCTGGCAGATGATGAAACGGCCCACAAACTCTCGGAGTCTTTTAATTTATGTGATAATTCTGGAAGTAAATTAGATACAAATTTATCCACAAATAATCACTGTCCACCTTCAGTACTCATATCTTGACCACTGTGGTCAATGAAAGTCTCCTCGAAACGAGTAAAGAAATCGGAGACACTCTCATATTTCTTCTGTTTACACGCAGCTAACTTATTCCAGTTAACACGTAGGGCAGGCATCATCGTTTTCATTAAAGTAATGATCCTACCGGGCAATTCTGTAATCAAAGCATCGGGTTTAGCACCACCTACTTGTGCTGCATCTGCGGCAGTTAAAGCAGCCCAATTACCACCTAAAGCTTGATCGTGGTCTTCCCTACGAATCCTAGCCCACAATGCTTGAGGGACTACATTTCCCATCAACAAATCGATATCTGCCAAATTCATAACACACGCATCAACAGTCTGGGACAGCTCTTTATAATACCCAGCAGGATTCTTACGAGGGTCCGGTAAAGACTGTTTGAGCGCCAAGACTTCAGATCGTTTCCACGGAACATGTACCCATATACGCTGGAAATGAGCAGGGACAGCTGGAACATAAACCTGCCTGTGGAACTGCATCTCTCCATATTGGAGGAACCTCTCTCATCGGATAATGTTTCACTTTTTGTCTTACTGCAGGATCGGGTTCAAGAGAAGCCTGAGAAGAGAATAAAGACCTAAAGGCGACAAGAGTCCGTACGGCATTCTCAACCTCAGAACCTACAATAAGTCCCTTATCAAATGTAGCCTGCACATCTAACAAGCCCTGGGGAGCGGAACCCAATTCCGTATCCTC
This sequence comes from Lissotriton helveticus, assembly GCF_964261635.1. Taxonomy (NCBI): domain Eukaryota; kingdom Metazoa; phylum Chordata; class Amphibia; order Caudata; family Salamandridae; genus Lissotriton; species Lissotriton helveticus. The sequence goes on from NC_136059.1 coordinate 1,719,125,742, forward strand.
CCAACCTTTAACAAGAGTGTCACACATGACATTGATAACATATCTCTGTCTAGGCTCATCCCACTGGGAAAAGGTACTCATGATATCGGGCACACTATACTGAGGACCACTCGTGATCCATTTGCGGGCAAGATTATCCAACACAGTTCGCTCGTCAGTACCTGGAAATTGACTACGAGATTGTCTTCGAGAAAGAGCAGGAGTCAAGTTAAAGGATTCAAAGAGAGGGGAGAAAAGGCCAGAGACAGTATCGACTAATCGCTTTCGAGCTGTAGGGGAGTCTGACAGTAGAACAGGAGACAAGGTATTAAGCATAGCAGGAGAAGGGTCAACAGTTGTAAGAGAAACTGATGGTAAAGGAGACTGAGAGACAGGAGTCGGTGGCAAAGGAGGCGGAGGTGGCAATACTCGAAGAGGTAGTTGTGAGAGAGCCGGAACCTGTAGCACATTAACAGGTGGCTGAACAAGTGGCAACAGTGGGGGTGCATTAGCACCTTGTACATAGGGCGGCGGTAATCTCAACAAAGGAGACATTAAGGGATCTTCGTCAAGATCTTTACTCTGTGGGGGAGTAGGCACACAGGATAACATCTATCTATTGCCATACGATGCTGTCTTTCTGAGACTTCAATCATCTGATCAGTCTAAATATTCTTAAACTGTTGGGCAGCCTGTAAAATCGTCGTGCACTTTCTTATCTCTTTTTGCCTGTGTAATTTATTTCTGTTTGGCTTCCTTACGCCATAGGCGGAAAGAGTCAAACATGGCCGGCCGGGCTTTTCTCTGAAATAAAATTGCTTCCAAATTATCTAATATGTCATGCTCAAAGCTACCATTTTGTTGCCACTGCAAAACACCATCTTTCTTTGTATATCGGATCAATGTGTCATTAAAAATAATAGGGCCAAGACCATGTTTCGAATAGAGCTCATAAGTGGGAGTTCCAACCGGAGGAATCGGACAAGAGTCCTCTAGCCGGGAATCCCTATCACAGTCAAGACAGCAAAACTTTCTAAACTTACTAAGTCCAGGCATTTCGTAACGAACTGGACTATTCACAAACTTCAAGGGGGTTAAAACAATGATCACAGCACAAACGTACTTACCCCTTGGCTTCGAATAATGGAAAAGCCGAATAACAAAAACAAGACAAAAGAGTGGGCGCTACCTACGAATACTTCACTAAGTGTTTTCTCACGCCAACAGGTGTCCGTCTAACGTCTCGCGATACCAATCATCACCAGAGGGCCAAGGCGGGGCGGCAGTCAGGGCAGCAGTCGTCAGCACATCACAACATTCACAAAAGGGGACAAGGGGCACCCTGCTACAACAATACAAAAAAGACAAATATTACTGCACAGCCATCTATTCCTCAAACACACACACTTACTGGTTGGATTTGGCATGAGGGTGAGTGATGGTTTAGTATATACAATTGTATTAGCAAGTGATTTCCCAAAAATGAAATGCACTATTAATAATTGAAAGAACGAGAAACTGAACCATTGACTCACAGCTCGTGAGCTGTAAAGCCACGACAAGGCAATAACCTCTTTACAGGCCATTCACACACCTTTCATACATGTGACACATGCAAAACATTCACACCCCCAGCCGCGGGTCCATCACATTACAACACTTCCACCAGCAGACAGCACCATTCAAGGGCCCATCACTTTCACACGCCCACATTCCTGACACAGCAACTACAGAAACTGATGGATTGCATGGAGTGGCGCTCAGCTAGCAGTGTGTGTAGGGACCAGCATCAAATCACTACTCACACACCGCCAGCCGAGTGCCAGTCCACGCACACAGCCAGCCAAGCACCAGTCCACGCACACTGCCAGCCAAACGCCAGTCCATGCACACCGCCAGCCAAATGCCAGTCCACGCACACCTCCAGCCAAGCACCAATCCACGCACACTGCCAGCCAAGCGCCAGTACAAACACACTACCAGCCAATCGCCAATACAAACACACTGCCAGTCAAGAGTCAGTACAAACACGCCACCAACCAAGCACGAGTCTACGCACACCGCCAGCCAAGCACCAGTCCAGGCACAACACCAACCAAGCACCAATCCAAACACACCACCAGCCAAGCGCCAGACCACGCACACCGCCAGCCAAGCACCAGTCCACGCACACCGCCAGCAAAACGCCAGTCTACACACACCGCCAGCCAAACATCAATCCACGCACACCGCCAGCCAAGTGCTAATCCACGCACATTGCCAGCCAAGCGCCAGTACAAACACACTGCCAGCCAAGCGCCAGTACAAACACACTGCCAGCGGAGAGTCAGTACAAACACACCACCAGCCAAGTGCCAGTCCACCCACACTGCCAGCCAAGCACCAGTCCAGGCACACCGCCAACCAAGCACCAATCCAAACACTGCCAGCCAAGCGCCAGGCCATGCATACCACCAGAAAATCGCCACTCCATGCAAACCACCATCACATTTAGGATTTTTTTTATATAAATGAGAAAACACAAACAAATTGCAAATTGATACAAATCTACTAACACAACAACTAAAACTAAATGCACTACACAAATGGCAACCTTGAAACTGAACAAAAATTATTAAACAATAGAGGTCAGGCAGTTCACTTTACCACTCATGGATGCTCCCAAAAATTATTTTGGGTGTGGTACATTCTAAAACAAGCAGGCACGCACAGCCAAGGATTAGAAGGACACTTGGGGCAGTACATAGAACCTCCTTCCGCATACCTCTTCGCCAACAGACTCTACATCTCCTACTGGGAAAGTCTTTTGAGGATGTAGGAGGAATGTGATCAGGAAAGTGGTGATCTTTCAATCTAGCAACATCCACCACCACTCCAACTCTATGAACACTTGCATGTTCCACTAAAACAAGGCTGCCTATTACAGACTCCTGAAACTTTACAAAAGTCATCTTTGACTAAGGACAAGATTCCTGGAACACAACAAAAGCATTAAAGGTTGCAAAGTGGAAAAGATGGATAGCCAACTTCTTGTACCAAATGTATGCCTTACGTAGAGCAACATAAGGGTCCAACCTCTGATCTACTCTGTCAACATCACCCATGTGCCTATTATAGTTTAAAATGCACACAGGTTTGCACGCTTCAGCAACCTCACCCCAAACAGTCACCGGTTCAGTGCTTTCATCATGGATGGTAGTCAACATGTAGACATTTCTCCTGTCTGAAAACTTCACAGCTAGAAGCTCCTCCCAACGCAATGCACTGCACTGTCCCCGCACACGCTTTTGACACACAAGTTCTTTTGGGAAACCTTTACGGTTACAGCGGATTGTGCCACAGGCAACAGTGTCCACTTTGGCCAATTCCCTGAACAACCGCACACCAGTGTAGAAGTTATCTGCATATAAATGGTGGCCTTTGTTAAATAATTCTCTACCAAGTTCTCACACAATTTTCTCAGCTACTCCAAAAGTGGACGGACAAACAGGGGGGTTAATCCTGGATTCCTTACCGGTGTATACCCTGAAATTAGAGACATATCCAGTCCGACTGTCACACAGCATATATAGCTTAATTCCATAGCGTGCCCTCTTACTAGGAATGTATTGCCTAAAAACCAAGCGGCCCTTGAACAACATCAAAGACTCATCCACTGCAATTTCTTTCCCTGGAGCATAGATCTCAGAAAATCGATCAACAAAGTGATCAATGACAGGCCGAATCTTGAAAAGACGGTCACAATCAGGGTGATCACGTGGTAAAGCTAAACCATTATCGACAAAATGCATCATCCGAAGCAGAAGCAAAAACCTATCACGACTCATGACTGCCAGAAATATAGCAGTTGTCATCAAGGGAGTAGTAGACCAATATGAAGCCATTGATGGCTTCCTTAGCAAGCCCATCAAAAAAGTTAAACCCAACAACTTCTTTATCTCTTCCAGATTTGTGGGAGTCCACCGGGTAGCTCTAGAGTGAGGCTTAAGGCTGGCACTGTTGTCCCTCAAAAACTGTTTGGCATACAAATTAGTCTGCTCAACAATCTCTGCCAAAAACACATCATTCATAAACAACTGAAAAAAATCGATCGGCATATTTTTTTCAATATTCACCCTACACCCTTGAACACCAGTAAAGTCTGGCAATGCCGGCTGCACCATGCCTGGGGCAACCCAGAGGTCAGCACTGCCGCCCAGCTGCCTCTTGTCTCACTATACCAACGGGAAGTCTTGCAGCCCCAGGCTGCAACCCAGATGCCTCTTGTCTCACTATACCAACGGGAAGTCTTGCAGCCCCAGGCTGCCGCCCAAAATGCCTCTTGTCTCACTATACCAACGAGAAGTCTTGCTTCCCCAGGCTGCAGCCCAGATGCCCCTTTCCGCACTATCGGCACATCAATGTCCTCCTCTAACACAGGCACTTCATCCGCACCAAGAGTAGCTTCATCTGCACTGAGAGTATCTTCATCATCGGATGATGCCATGTGGAGAGAAAACACACTGCCTGGATCTTACCCTCCCACCTCTGCCTCAGAATCAGAGTCAGTCTCTGGACCGTGGTCAGAGGAAGAATCAAAAAGCATTCCAACAAGCTGCTGAGCTGTAATCCGGTGGCTAGCCATTATCCTTACTAAGAAAGGAGACTGCACAAACAAGTTGACAACCAACACTGTGCAAAGTAAGTAAAAAAAGTGTGCCTTTATCACGAAGATCTATATACTCAAAAACTATACAATTCACTTACAAGGGACAGCTACACTCACCAGCACCTTCTCTGCAAAGACACAGCAAATAGTCAACGATATCCCACTAGAAAGAAGAAAAAAAACAATTGATCTACAGAAAACAAAATACACATCAAGCACAAATGCAAAACATTTTAGACACTCAAAAAACAGAAACCAAACATACTGGTATTATTACACACTTTGCAAAAAACACATTTACATTGTAATTGTACAAAAAAAGTCCCTTACCAAACACATGCAACTACACAAACAGCAGAACCACCAGTAACGAAACCGCAACCTGCAACAGTCTAAAGAGCAAAAGCCTTAAACTAGAACAAAAAAGGGGGAAATAAAACATTACAATTCACAAGAAATAAAAACAATACACATTATAACAGGCTATGCCACTACACAAATGGGGGCAGAAAGGCCAAATAAACGGGCTGAATACACATAAATATATGTCCTCTGGACGCAACCAATTTATTTATTTTAAATCCCTGGCACTAGTGTGCTTTTCTGCCTCCCCCCGGGCCAGAAATGCCACAAATATAGGTGATATATTACCTATATTTTTTAAAGTATATTATATTAATATACTTTAAAAAAAAATATGTCCCCTAGAAGCGAGGGGTCGCTTCCAATTTAAAAAAAAAACAATTCCCTTCCTCTAGTGGGCTTCTCTGCCCCCCCCCAGGGGCCAGAAACGCCAAAAAACTCAGGCTACCTGTCCCCAGGGGTGCAGAATATAATTTTAAAATAAATTGGGCCCCCTGGAAGCGACCCTTTGGGCAAGGGTCGCCTCCATAAAAAATAAAAAATGTATTACCTGGTGTCTAGTGGGGTTTTCTGCCCCCCCCCCCGGGCAGAAAGGCCAAATAAATAAACAAATCTGCCCCCAGAGGGGGCAGAATCTACTTATTTAAAATTTAGGGCCCAAGGAAGCGACCCTTGCCCAAGGGGTCGCTTCCGATTTTGTTAAATAAATAATCCCTGGCTCTAGTGGCCTTTTCTGCCCCCCCCCTCGGTCCGGAATCGGCCAGAAAACGGCTGATCACAGAAAAGTCTGATTTAATTTGTGCCACCGAGGAAGCGACCCTTGCCCAAGGGGTCACTTCCTTTTCTAAAAAAAACCAAAACATCCCTGGTTTCTAGTGGGGGCATTCCTGGTGCACGCTCATGACGCTCTATGCAATCGTGCACCAAGAATGCCCTGCATGGGACATCAGGGGAGAGGAAACACTGTCATGGGGAAGCGTGAGGGGGTCGGGGGTGGCAGCGGAAACTCTTCCGCTGCCATCCCTGTTTGTGGGGGCAAGATTGATGCCCCAGGGTGGAAACGCCAGCACTCCCCCCCAGGGGCTGTGCTCATGACGGAGCCGTTCCGTCATCAGCACAGCCCAACCATTGCTGATGACGGAATCGCTCCGTCATCAGCATTGAAGGGGTTAACACTTGCATTGCGTGTTAGACTCGCTTACTGTGCATGTATCGCAGCCATCTTGGGAGAATTTTATATTACGAATACTCATACTCTGGATTTAGCTATTATCCCAAAGTGCTCTAGGAAGGGGAGGCGGGCAATTTGTAAGTGTAATACCCTCTCATCATCCAGTTTGGCGGCCATTACTCACAGTGTCTTTGATACTACAAGGTCTCTATGTTATCCATATTTTCTCTTCTCTCTTTCTGCAAGTTTAAATAACCTTTAATAAATTTTAATCGATGTTCTTCCTATGCCAATCCCATCTATTTATGCCTCTCCCAGACTCAATGAGATCACTGAGTAAATGGTGCCATTAATATACGTCTAGGGTGAAAGTTACAAACTGTCACCCTACACTAATATGTGGTGTTTTCAGGTATAGATAATTTAAGCAATGATACACTCAAACCTCTGGTGATTGCCAGCTAGGTTTCCATGTGTGATCAAAAAAAGTGAAGGACCCTTATCGTGTTTATTTTACAGAATCTCAATCATGTGGAGATAATTTTCTCCCAATCCTCCCTGCTATTCAAACCTTTCTTAATATTACCAAACTTCACAATGTACCAGTGTTTCTGAAGTTTTCTCTTGTATGTACTATTGCCTCCTCACTTGAATTCTCAGATTTTTTCTATCACGATCCACCTTAAATCTGCAGGCTTGTGATACTTCTAAAGTATTTATTCAGCACTTCAAACAGTAAAAAAGTGAAACCACAACACAAGGAAAATCCCAGACCTATTTAGAAAAATAGAGTAAAATGTAATCAATTTTTTGAGACCAAAATGACAAAAATCCAATCAGTCGAGATATGCAAGTTTAAATATTTTAAGTGAAGATGATAGAGCGCGCAGGTCACCCGACTAATAATTTTACCATATGCACACTTGGGCCCATAAATTTTAAAGCACCATACTAAATATAATCGGGTAACCTACACTCTACTACCAGCAATCCCTGTTCCTTCCTATTTATTACCAATGTACCCGACTTACCAATCCTTGTCACGGGTACCTATGATCACAATGGATCAGGGAGCTAGCTGTAAAAGATAAGCAAACACCAAAATACAATAACGTTTATAATATTTGCACTCTTTATAATAACCACAGACTCAGGCATTTTTGAAAACCTTTATCTAGTTCTCTTCAATATCAGCAAGCCAAAAATTGACAGTAAGTAAGCTATCAACAATCAAAATCATAAAAAGTGTATGTCCGTGTAAAAGTAAAATGAAGCCAACCATTTAGAAACCTAAAGGAAGGTAAGAACAGGGAGCATGTTAATATGAATTTTCAGGAAATTGGACTTGACATGGAGAGTCTAACGGACGGGGAAAATAAGAAACATGCTAAAATATCACAGTTGAATACCCCACAAAGAAAGGTGGGGCAAAAAGACCTTTGATAATACTGCATAGAATTAGATATAACCATGTGACTAAAAATGGTAGGTGTGAAAATGGAACACGCTATAATGCAGAATGATCTCTTTGGTCCACTAAACGGAAGGTAAAGAGAAGGAACATCTATTTATTTAGAAACAGTACTTGTAGTATTCAACCTAAAAAAAAGAGAAAATTTGGAACCTGCTAATAAAGCAGCAAAGGTATGAACTTTTATTATAGTCAGCACACGGAGGGCAAGAAAAGAAAAATGAGCAAGTACGATTTTATTAAAAGCAAAGATGATAAAAAGACGCAAAATTGGGTTCCCTCAGAATTATATTTACCTAGAACGGTATAGAGGCCAACCCTGGCCACGGGTCAGTTAAGGTCAGTAGAAACCCCAAGAAATACGGTTGCCAGTAGGCCAGCAGGTGCAGAATGGAAACCCAGGACAGGAAAACCAGATTAAGATCAGGACAGGACCACCAAGGTAAGACCAGCACCCGCAGTTCAGTTGCAACGCCTGCGCTACACCCTCTCTGCAGTTATCAGCCAAAACCCCGAATGGGTTCTCGATTTCCCCAGCAAAGTGCTCCGCCAGCACTTAAGGTTCTCAAAACCCCGAATGGGCCTGTGAGTCAGTCGGACAGAGTGCTTCGCAGCACCTCTGTTTCCATCAGCTATTGAGTGTGTAGGGTCAGTGACAGGTCAGCTATTCGGACAAGTCGGACAATTTCTCTAGCTAAAACTAGGCTAGTTATACTGTTTTCGTCTCAGTGAACCACCCCCCAAATGTTGCAAGTGTAAGAATCCCCAATTTCGAAGGACAGGTTATCACACCTCCTAGGATTTGACTTTCTCAAGCTTAATATTTGCATTTCAAGACCGCCCCTTTAATTTTCGGGTTCCCATGGTTTACAACAATACATGTTCTTTTCAACAATACAATGTATGCAATTAGAGTTCGTAAGGTGAGGTTCCCATGAGTATCTTCTCAGTCAGTCAGCTCCTTGGCAGAAATTCAAAGGTCATCTGTTTCATGAGACTTGTGGATCTCGCGCAGACTCAGTTTCACGCAAGATGGGGAACGGCAGGGAAACAGGCCACAGTTTGTATTGTTCCATAAAATGGAAAAGAAACAGTTTTAGAACGCAGAAAAATAAATTGCACTGTATACCATGAATCCCTATACTTCTCCTTTACTTTGCAATAACTATAGCATTAAGATTAATGCAAAACAAACATCGTATCAGAAGCAGCGCTGCAAGCATCAGGCATGTGAGAACACAGAGCGGCCATATTAAGTTGAGTGCGCTATACGTGCTAATCCTTGCTCCATCAAAGACACTGCCTTGAAGCAAGGAACACCAACTGTTGTTATCTGGTTAAGCCGGAACGGGACAAAGTCACAAGTTCAGACTGACCACGATGGAGGGTGGGTCGGATACAGGGACCAATTTAGGGCAGCTGAACAAAGTACCTTAAATCCTGGTTTGCGTAGCATTTTGATGTCCCATGCCAAAGATTTGTAGTGCAGCAGCAGCTCCAAGAAAGCTGAGAGGATGTGATCTGGAGTCCTGCATCATCATCAAGGATAACCGTTGATGAGGGGCTTGCGATGTGAATACCTGCTTTGATGATGCATCGCACAGCTGCTTTTATGAGGAAGCTGCGGGTGCCAATGTGAGGTTCTGCATCTAGGATATGTTGTGTAGCAACAGTTCAAAAGCAGCTGTTAGGAGATGTGTCGAGCTGCATCCATCCTGCTCACAGGTGCTGGCCTTTCAGAGCACCTTCAAGCCCACCTCCAATGGCCCAGGCACGGGGTGGCACCACTTGGAGGGCATTACTCACAGCAAGTAGATTCCAGGGGCTGGGTTCAAGATGGTTGGAGCCTCTTCTGTCCATGAGGCTCTGATCCGGAGGCCGGCCAGCAAGCCCTTGGAGTCATTTTAGTGATTCCTGGGATCAAGATAGAGGTCAAGTCCTTCGTACTAAGGTAGCAGGGCAGCAGTGCAACAGAGTATCAGTCCTTCTGGCAGAGCAGCACAACCATCATGTGAGTCTTCTACAAGTCCAGAGGTGTATTGAAGAGTTGGGTCTGAGGGTGTATCAGTTGCGGCTGGTGTCAATTTTAAAGTAGGAAAATGTCCTGGAGGCTTCCCCCGTCAGAGGTGTATGGTATTTTTTACCTCCCTGCCCTAGCCCTCAGCTTATCTGAGGTCATAAAAGACTAGTGTCAAACCCCTTTATGAGTGTGCTAAGCAGAGCCTTTGTGATGTGCAAGTGTGGAAGGTGACAGCTCCTCCTACTACTCAAGTCACAGATGGCTCATCCTACCAACCACTATTCCCTTTTGTCTTATTGTCTGGGAGCATTATACGAAGACCAACCACCAGGCTGCATACTTGATCCCTTCATTTTAACTTCTTCCTTGCATATCTCTCCTTAGACCTAGGAGAAGTGAATGAGGCTGCCCCCAAGTTGAGAGACAAACCATTCTATTGCCTCCTTTATGCAGATATTGCAACCCTACTCCTGGACCACAGTGGTGCTCCAGCATCTCCTTGACTCACTCCATTCCTACACACCTCAGAATGGGCTCACCATCAACCTTTCTAAAACAAGGATTATGATCATAGGAAGAACGAAAAACAAACCCGACTGGTGGCATCTAAATGGTCTAGCCGACTGCAATACTGTGTATAACCCTGTATCGCTGATACCACATAAAGAGGTCATATAATTTAAATCAGCTGTGCCATTAACACATTCCTCAAGCTATTTAAAAAGATCCACAGTCCCTCTCTTGTACATTTAATGAAGGTTATCCAAGCTAAGCTGGTGTCTACCCTTGCTTACGGTTCAAAGGTCATGTTCGGAGGAGGCTCCCTCTTGATGGACAAGCTGGTAGCGGGCGCCTTTCATGAAGTGTTTCATCTACCAAAAATGGCCCCTTCTTCGCACACCTGTCTTGAATTCGACCTGTACAGTCAAGTACTAGAAATACCAGTTGCCTTCCTGAAAATCAGTTGCAAGCTCCACTCAGCAGGCACCGACAGGCTAGAAAACCAAGGGGCTTATTTACAAACCCCCTGTGCCTCCAGTGTGAGAAGTACTGGCGGCACAACCTGCTGCGTAATATTTAAAAGCACATGTAATGCCACCCTGTGTGGATTTATTTGTGCTTGTAAATATCACCCCTATTAATACAACACTTTGTGTGCTAGGGGCATTACATGAGGTTTTCTGTGGGGTTCCCACGCAAAACCCATGTCCACTTATGCATTTCCAGATTTATGAGCAATCGCAATCCTGGAAATAAGTCAGAATGCGAAATGTTTTCATTTCTCCTTTTTTCCTCTTTCAATGCGTGCTGCATGCTACAGCACACATTGGAAGAGGAAATCACCTCAATTGATTGTTTTGCACAATAACAATTTCCCCAGGTCGCAGGCATCCTTGCAGCATGTACTCCAAGGAAGGGGAAGGGCCTCCTTTACTAGCATTGAGAACGAGCTGGTAAATACGGGGTCTAATAGGTGGCCCTTAATGTGGGTGGCTCCGGAGTTTAATAGACGGATATCGAAGGCCGCTAGATCTTGAATCAGATCATTGGCTACCGAGTCGGCCGGGTCTTCTAGGTGGATATTTAGGTCCCCAACTATCATATAGTTTGATAAGGAGTGGGCCTGAGTTGTGACTAGGTCCAGAAGAGAGCAGGTGAAGGGGCCCGGGGTGCCTGGGGGGCGGTAAATGAGGAGTCCTATTAGAGAAGTGGTTGGGTTGAGTGTGACGGTAAAATGCAGACTTTCAGCGTCGGTAATCTGTGCGTCGTGGGTTTTGCAATGGAGGTGTTCTCGATGGATGATAGCTACACCGCCTCCTCTGCCTAGAGGACGGGGTAGGGATTGAATACAGTAGCCCTGTGGTGTTGCTAGTACCATATCTGATTGTGAATGAGGACCGAGCCATGTTTCCGTGAGGAAGAATATATCGATTCCATGATCTTCTATGATGTCGGCAATCCGAGTCGCATGTTTTGGAAGTGAACGACAGTTAAGAGAGGCAAGGTTAAGGGTGGCGGGTTTGCTGGGTTTAGTGGGTAGCGTGAGCTGGAGTGGTTTGCATAAGAAGCAACGAGTGAAGGGTCCCTTGAGATTGTGGATGTAATCACAGGAGGGTGGGGGGGGTCTGAGGCTCAATAGATCTCTACGGGAGTACCTTATAGTTGGGTAAAGAGAATCGGGCAGGGGTTCTGGCCCTAAGCCCGGTCGTGCGCGGACGGGCGCAGACGGGCTTGCCTCTGGCGCGCCTCCGGCGCGCCGCCGGCGCGCCCGCTGCGCCCGCCCGCTGCGCGGACGGGCGGTGTTGTTGTTTTTATGCATACTTTGGGCGGGGCGGTAGGAGGGTGGGAGGGTCGTCGAGCTCTCCGGCGAGCCTGCCCAATCCAAGATGGCCGCCAAAGTTGTCAAGAGATGTTCCCTGCGCCTCAATGGATCGACGCTAAGGAAATGGGGTGCCCAGCGAAATAATCTCGCTGATGGGGGGTCAGGGAAGTTTTAAAACGCTCCAGTTAAAATATAGTACAATTTTAAAACAGATTTTCAGTCGATCGTTTTTTTTTTTATCAAAAGCAGGTGCAAGAGAGCACAGTAGACCTCCGGCTTTCCGCCTCAGAGGGAGCAGCAAGAATAACCTCGCGAAGGCGAGTTATGCCCTGTTAAATACCCAGGGAGGGCGGGAGGGTCGTCGAGCTCTCCGGCGAGCCTGCCCAATCCAAGATGGCCGCCAAAGTTGTCAAGAGATGTTCCCTGCGCCTCAATGGATCGACGCTAAGGAAATGGGGTGCCCAGCGAAGTAATCTCGCTGATGGGGGGTCAGGGAAGTTTTAAAACGCTCCAGTTAAAATATAGTACAATTTTAAAACAGATTTTCAGTCGATCGTTTTTTTTTTATCAAAAGCAGGTGCAAGAGAGCACAGTAGACCTCCGGCTTTCCGCCTCAGAGGGAGGAGCAAGAATAACCTCGCGAAGGCGAGTTATGCCCTGTTAAATACCCAGGGAGGGCGGGAGGGTCGTCGAGCTCTCCGGCGAGCCTGCCCAATCCAAGATGGCCGCCAAAGTTGTCAAGAGATGTTCCCTGCGCCTCAATGGATCGACGCTAAGGAAATGGGGTGCCCAGCGAAGTAATCTCGCTGATGGGGGGTCAGGGAAGTTTTAAAACGCTCCAGTTAAAATATAGTACAATTTTAAAACAGATTTTCAGTCGATCATTTTTTTTTTTATCAAAAGCAGGTGCAAGAGAGCACAGTAGACCTCCGGCTTTCCGCCTCAGAGGGAGCAGCCAGACAAAGGTGCCTCAGGGAGTTTGGAGTGAATATTAGAACTTCTCATCGCACAGGTATCCAAAAGAAATGGCTCTGTAACACCCAATGCAACAACGTTAACATAAGGCCCATCCTGATCCACTGGAACTGATACCACTCCCTTGCTTTGTCCATGGCTGTCCTAGCTAGTATGAAAATCCTGATTTTCACCTTCAGTACAATAATTATCATTGTAATATTGTGTAGACTGAGTATTCTGCTGATCAAAATAATTCATAGAATTCTGAGGGGGAAAAGAACGCTGTCCCTGAGACAACTCACCTCGCCCTCTACCCCTAGGTGCTAACTGAAAACCCCCACAACCTCGTGGCCCTGATAGTCCACCATTACGCTGCAATAAAAGCGGACAACTACTCTTAAAATGACCTTTCCTCCTTACAATAGGCACATTGATTAGGAACCAACAAAGGTCGCGGAACAAAAGGAGCAGGTTTCTGCAACAATCTTTGAAACTGTGGAGGCTGTTGCAATGGATGCTGAGCAGAACGAGGGGGATAAACTTGTTGCAAAAGAACTTTCGTTTTCAATTCTTTACTCTTCCTTATCAGTAGGTAATATCCTGGCAGATGATGAAACGGCCCACAAACTCTCGGAGTCTTTTAATTTATGTGATAATTCTGGAAGTAAATTAGATACAAATTTATCCACAAATAATCACTGTCCACCTTCAGTACTCATATCTTGACCACTGTGGTCAATGAAAGTCTCCTCGAAACGAGTAAAGAAATCGGAGACACTCTCATATTTCTTCTGTTTACACGCAGCTAACTTATTCCAGTTAACACGTAGGGCAGGCATCATCGTTTTCATTAAAGTAATGATCCTACCGGGCAATTCTGTAATCAAAGCATCGGGTTTAGCACCACCTACTTGTGCTGCATCTGCGGCAGTTAAAGCAGCCCAATTACCACCTAAAGCTTGATCGTGGTCTTCCCTACGAATCCTAGCCCACAATGCTTGAGGGACTACATTTCCCATCAACAAATCGATATCTGCCAAATTCATAACACACGCATCAACAGTCTGGGACAGCTCTTTATAATACCCAGCAGGATTCTTACGAGGGTCCGGTAAAGACTGTTTGAGCGCCAAGACTTCAGATCGTTTCCACGGAACATGTACCCATATACGCTGGAAATGAGCAGGGACAGCTGGAACATTACCTGCCTGTGGAACTGCATCTCTCCATATTGGAGGAACCTCTCTCATCGGATAATGTTTCACTTTTTGTCTTACTGCAGGATCGGGTTCAAGAGAAGCCTGAGAAGAGAATAAAGACCTAAAGGCGACAAGAGTCCGTACGGCATTCTCAACCTCAGAACCTACAATAAGTCCCTTATCAAATGTAGCCTGCACATCTAACAAGCCCTGGGGAGCGGAACCCAATTCCGTATCCTCCCAACCTTTAACAAGAGTGTCACACATGACATTGATAACATATCTCTGTCTAGGCTCATCCCACTGGGAAAAGGTACTCATGATATCGGGCACACTATACTGAGGACCACTCGTGATCCATTTGCGGGCAAGATTATCCAACACAGTTCGCTCGTCAGTACCTGGAAATTGACTACGAGATTGTCTTCGAGAAAGAGCAGGAGTCAAGTTAAAGGATTCAAAGAGAGGGGAGAAAAGGCCAGAGACAGTATCGACTAATCGCTTTCGAGCTGTAGGGGAGTCTGACAGTAGAACAGGAGACAAGGTATTAAGCATAGCAGGAGAAGGGTCAACAGTTGTAAGAGAAACTGATGGTAAAGGAGACTGAGAGACAGGAGTCGGTGGCAAAGGAGGCGGAGGTGGCAATACTCGAAGAGGTAGTTGTGAGAGAGCCGGAACCTGTAGCACATTAACAGGTGGCTGAACAAGTGGCAACAGTGGGGGTGCATTAGCACCTTGTACATAGGGCGGCGGTAATCTCAACAAAGGAGACATTAAGGGATCTTCGTCAAGATCTTTACTCTGTGGGGGAGTAGGCACACAGGATAACATCTATCTATTGCCATACGATGCTGTCTTTCTGAGACTTCAATCATCTGATCAGTCTAAATATTCTTAAACTGTTGGGCAGCCTGTAAAATCGTCGTGCACTTTCTTATCTCTTTTTGCCTGTGTAATTTATTTCTGTTTGGCTTCCTTACGCCATAGGCGGAAAGAGTCAAACATGGCCGGCCGGGCTTTTCTCTGAAATAAAATTGCTTCCAAATTATCTAATATGTCATGCTCAAAGCTACCATTTTGTTGCCACTGCAAAACACCATCTTTCTTTGTATATCGGATCAATGTGTCATTAAAAATAATAGGGCCAAGACCATGTTTCGAATAGAGCTCATAAGTGGGAGTTCCAACCGGAGGAATCGGACAAGAGTCCTCTAGCCGGGAATCCCTATCACAGTCAAGACAGCAAAACTTTCTAAACTTACTAAGTCCAGGCATTTCGTAACGAACTGGACTATTCACAAACTTCAAGGGGGTTAAAACAATGATCACAGCACAAACGTACTTACCCCTTGGCTTCGAATAATGGAAAAGCCGAATAACAAAAACAAGACAAAAGAGTGGGCGCTACCTACGAATACTTCACTAAGTGTTTTCTCACGCCAACAGGTGTCCGTCTAACGTCTCGCGATACCAATCATCACCAGAGGGCCAAAGCGGGGCGGCAGTCAGGGCAGCAGTCGTCAGCACATCACAACATTCACAAAAGGGGACAAGGGGCACCCTGCTACAACAATACAAAAAAGACAAATATTACTGCACAGCCATCTATTCCTCAAACACACACACTTACTGGTTGGATTTGGCATGAGGGTGAGTGATGGTTTAGTATATACAATTGTATTAGCAAGTGATTTCCCAAAAATGAAATGCACTATTAATAATTGAAAGAACGAGAAACTGAACCATTGACTCACAGCTCGTGAGCTGTAAAGCCACGACAAGGCAATAACCTCTTTACAGGCCATTCACACACCTTTCATACATGTGACACATGCAAAACATTCACACCCCCAGCCGCGGGTCCATCACATTACAACACTTCCACCAGCAGACAGCACCATTCAAGGGCCCATCACTTTCACACGCCCACATTCCTGACACAGCAACTACAGAAACTGATGGATTGCATGGAGTGGCGCTCAGCTAGCAGTGTGTGTAGGGACCAGCATCAAATCACTACTCACACACCGCCAGCCGAGTGCCAGTCCACGCACACAGCCAGCCAAGCACCAGTCCACGCACACTGCCAGCCAAACGCCAGTCCATGCACACCGCCAGCCAAATGCCAGTCCACGCACACCTCCAGCCAAGCACCAATCCACGCACACTGCCAGCCAAGCGCCAGTACAAACACACTACCAGCCAATCGCCAATACAAACACACTGCCAGTCAAGAGTCAGTACAAACACGCCACCAACCAAGCACGAGTCTACGCACACCGCCAGCCAAGCACCAGTCCAGGCACAACACCAACCAAGCACCAATCCAAACACACCACCAGCCAAGCGCCAGACCACGCACACCGCCAGCCAAGCACCAGTCCACGCACACCGCCAGCAAAACGCCAGTCTACACACACCGCCAGCCAAACATCAATCCACGCACACCGCCAGCCAAGTGCTAATCCACGCACATTGCCAGCCAAGCGCCAGTACAAACACACTGCCAGCCAAGCGCCAGTACAAACACACTGCCAGCGGAGAGTCAGTACAAACACACCACCAGCCAAGTGCCAGTCCACCCACACTGCCAGCCAAGCACCAGTCCAGGCACACCGCCAACCAAGCACCAATCCAAACACTGCCAGCCAAGCGCCAGGCCATGCATACCACCAGAAAATCGCCACTCCATGCAAACCACCATCACATTTAGGATTTTTTTTATATAAATGAGAAAACACAAACAAATTGCAAATTGATACAAATCTACTAACACAACAACTAAAACTAAATGCACTACACAAATGGCAACCTTGAAACTGAACAAAAATTATTAAACAATAGAGGTCAGGCAGTTCACTTTACCACTCATGGATGCTCCCAAAAATTATTTTGGGTGTGGTACATTCTAAAACAAGCAGGCACGCACAGCCAAGGATTAGAAGGACACTTGGGGCAGTACATAGAACCTCCTTCCGCATACCTCTTCGCCAACAGACTCTACATCTCCTACTGGGAAAGTCTTTTGAGGATGTAGGAGGAATGTGATCAGGAAAGTGGTGATCTTTCAATCTAGCAACATCCACCACCACTCCAACTCTATGAACACTTGCATGTTCCACTAAAACAAGGCTGCCTATTACAGACTCCTGAAACTTTACAAAAGTCATCTTTGACTAAGGACAAGATTCCTGGAACACAACAAAAGCATTAAAGGTTGCAAAGTGGAAAAGATGGATAGCCAACTTCTTGTACCAAATGTATGCCTTACGTAGAGCAACATAAGGGTCCAACCTCTGATCTACTCTGTCAACATCACCCATGTGCCTATTATAGTTTAAAATGCACACAGGTTTGCACGCTTCAGCAACCTCACCCCAAACAGTCACCGGTTCAGTGCTTTCATCATGGATGGTAGTCAACATGTAGACATTTCTCCTGTCTGAAAACTTCACAGCTAGAAGCTCCTCCCAACGCAATGCACTGCACTGTCCCCGCACACGCTTTTGACACACAAGTTCTTTTGGGAAACCTTTACGGTTACAGCGGATTGTGCCACAGGCAACAGTGTCCACTTTGGCCAATTCCCTGAACAACCGCACACCAGTGTAGAAGTTATCTGCATATAAATGGTGGCCTTTGTTAAATAATTCTCTACCAAGTTCTCACACAATTTTCTCAGCTACTCCAAAAGTGGACGGACAAACAGGGGGGTTAATCCTGGATTCCTTACCGGTGTATACCCTGAAATTAGAGACATATCCAGTCCGACTGTCACACAGCATATATAGCTTAATTCCATAGCGTGCCCTCTTACTAGGAATGTATTGCCTAAAAACCAAGCGGCCCTTGAACAACATCAAAGACTCATCCACTGCAATTTCTTTCCCTGGAGCATAGATCTCAGAAAATCGATCAACAAAGTGATCAATGACAGGCCGAATCTTGAAAAGACGGTCACAATCAGGGTGATCACGTGGTAAAGCTAAACCATTATCGACAAAATGCATCATCCGAAGCAGAAGCAAAAACCTATCACGACTCATGACTGCCAGAAATATAGCAGTTGTCATCAAGGGAGTAGTAGACCAATATGAAGCCATTGATGGCTTCCTTAGCAAGCCCATCAAAAAAGTTAAACCCAACAACTTCTTTATCTCTTCCAGATTTGTGGGAGTCCACCGGGTAGCTCTAGAGTGAGGCTTAAGGCTGGCACTGTTGTCCCTCAAAAACTGTTTGGCATACAAATTAGTCTGCTCAACAATCTCTGCCAAAAACACATCATTCATAAACAACTGAAAAAAATCGATCGGCATATTGTTTTCAATATTCACCCTACACCCTTGAACACCAGTAAAGTCTGGCAATGCCGGCTGCACCATGCCTGGGGCAACCCAGAGGTCAGCACTGCCGCCCAGCTGCCTCTTGTCTCACTATACCAACGGGAAGTCTTGCAGCCCCAGGCTGCAACCCAGATGCCTCTTGTCTCACTATACCAACGGGAAGTCTTGCAGCCCCAGGCTGCCGCCCAAAATGCCTCTTGTCTCACTATACCAACGAGAAGTCTTGCTTCCCCAGGCTGCAGCCCAGATGCCCCTTTCCGCACTATCGGCACATCAATGTCCTCCTCTAACACAGGCACTTCATCCGCACCAAGAGTAGCTTCATCTGCACTGAGAGTATCTTCATCATCGGATGATGCCATGTGGAGAGAAAACACACTGCCTGGATCTTACCCCCCCACCTCTGCCTCAGAATCAGAGTCAGTCTCTGGACCGTGGTCAGAGGAAGAATCAAAAAGCATTCCAACAAGCTGCTGAGCTGTAATCCGGTGGCTAGCCATTATCCTTACTAAGAAAGGAGACTGCACAAACAAGTTGACAACCAACACTGTGCAAAGTAAGTAAAAAAAGTGTGCCTTTATCACGAAGATCTATATACTCAAAAACTATACAATTCACTTACAAGGGACAGCTACACTCACCAGCACCTTCTCTGCAAAGACACAGCAAATAGTCAACGATATCCCACTAGAAAGAAGAAAAAAAACAATTGATCTACAGAAAACAAAATACACATCAAGCACAAATGCAAAACATTTTAGACACTCAAAAAACAGAAACCAAACATACTGGTATTATTACACACTTTGCAAAAAACACATTTACATTGTAATTGTACAAAAAAAGTCCCTTACCAAACACATGCAACTACACAAACAGCAGAACCACCAGTAACGAAACCGCAACCTGCAACAGTCTAAAGAGCAAAAGCCTTAAACTAGAACAAAAAAGGGGGAAATAAAACATTACAATTCACAAGAAATAAAAACAATACACATTATAACAGGCTATGCCACTACACAAATGGGGGCAGAAAGGCCAAATAAACGGGCTGAATACACATAAATATATGTCCTCTGGACGCAACCAATTTATTTATTTTAAATCCCTGGCACTAGTGTGCTTTTCTGCCTCCCCCCGGGCCAGAAATGCCACAAATATAGGTGATATATTACCTATATTTTTTAAAGTATATTATATTAATATACTTTAAAAAAAATATGTCCCCTAGAAGCGAGGGGTCGCTTCCAATTTAAAAAAAAAACAATTCCCTTCCTCTAGTGGGCTTCTCTGCCCCCCCCAGGGGCCAGAAACGCCAAAAAACTCAGGCTACCTGTCCCCAGGGGTGCAGAATATAATTTTAAAATAAATTGGGCCCCCTGGAAGCGACCCTTTGGGCAAGGGTCGCCTCCATAAAAAATAAAAAATGTATTACCTGGTGTCTAGTGGGGTTTTCTGCCCCCCCCCCCCGGGCAGAAAGGCCAAATAAATAAACAAATCTGCCCCCAGAGGGGGCAGAATCTACTTATTTAAAATTTAGGGCCCAAGGAAGCGACCCTTGCCCAAGGGGTCGCTTCCGATTTTGTTAAATAAATAATCCCTGGCTCTAGTGGCCTTTTCTGCCCCCCCCCTCGGTCCGGAATCGGCCAGAAAACGGCTGATCACAGAAAAGTCTGATTTAATTTGTGCCACCGAGGAAGCGACCCTTGCCCAAGGGGTCACTTCCTTTTCTAAAAAAAAACAAAACATCCCTGGTTTCTAGTGGGGGCATTCCTGGTGCACGCTCATGACGCTCTATGCAATCGTGCACCAAGAATGCCCTGCATGGGACATCAGGGGAGAGGAAACACTGTCATGGGGAAGCGTGAGGGGGTCGGGGGTGGCAGCGGAAACTCTTCCGCTGCCATCCCTGTTTGTGGGGGCAAGATTGATGCCCCAGGGTGGAAACGCCAGCACTCCCCCCCAGGGGCTGTGCTCATGACGGAGCCGTTCCGTCATCAGCACAGCCCAACCATTGCTGATGACGGAATCGCTCCGTCATCAGCATTGAAGGGGTTAACACTTGCATTGCGTGTTAGACTCGCTTACTGTGCATGTATCGCAGCCATCTTGGGAGAATTTTATATTACGAATACTCATACTCTGGATTTAGCTATTATCCCAAAGTGCTCTAGGAAGGGGAGGCGGGCAATTTGTAAGTGTAATACCCTCTCATCATCCAGTTTGGCGGCCATTACTCACAGTGTCTTTGATACTACAAGGTCTCTATGTTATCCATATTTTCTCTTCTCTCTTTCTGCAAGTTTAAATAACCTTTAATAAATTTTAATCGATGTTCTTCCTATGCCAATCCCATCTATTTATGCCTCTCCCAGACTCAATGAGATCACTGAGTAAATGGTGCCATTAATATACGTCTAGGGTGAAAGTTACAAATTGTCACCCTACACTAATATGTGGTGTTTTCAGGTATAGATAATTTAAGCAATGATACACTCAAACCTCTGGTGATTGCCAGCTAGGTTTCCATGTGTGATCAAAAAAAGTGAAGGACCCTTATCGTGTTTATTTTACAGAATCTCAATCATGTGGAGATAATTTTCTCCCAATCCTCCCTGCTATTCAAACCTTTCTTAATATTATCAAACTTCACAATGTACCAGTGTTTCTGAAGTTTTCTCTTGTATGTACTATTGCCTCCTCACTTGAATTCTCAGATTTTTTCTATCACGATCCACCTTAAATCTGCAGGCTTGTGATACTTCTAAAGTATTTATTCAGCACTTCAAACAGTAAAAAAGTGAAACCACAACACAAGGAAAATCCCAGACCTATTTAGAAAAATAGAGTAAAATGTAATCAATTTTTTGAGACCAAAATGACAAAAATCCAATCAGTCGAGATATGCAAGTTTAAATATTTTAAGTGAAGATGATAGAGCGCGCAGGTCACCCGACTAATAATTTTACCATATGCACACTTGGGCCCATAAATTTTAAAGCACCATACTAAATATAATCGGGTAACCTACACTCTACTACCAGCAATCCCTGTTCCTTCCTATTTATTACCAATGTACCCGACTTACCAATCCTTGTCACGGGTACCTATGATCACAATGGATCAGGGAGCTAGCTGTAAAAGATAAGCAAACACCAAAATACAATAACGTTTATAATATTTGCACTCTTTATAATAACCACAGACTCAGGCATTTTTGAAAACCTTTATCTAGTTCTCTTCAATATCAGCAAGCCAAAAATTGACAGTAAGTAAGCTATCAACAATCAAAATCATAAAAAGTGTATGTCCGTGTAAAAGTAAAATGAAGCCAACCATTTAGAAACCTAAAGGAAGGTAAGAACAGGGAGCATGTTAATATGAATTTTCAGGAAATTAGACTTGACATGGAGAGTCTAACGGACGGGGAAAATAAGAAACATGCTAAAATATCACAGTTGAATACCCCACAAAGAAAGGTGGGGCAAAAAGACCTTTGATAATACTGCATAGAATTAGATATAACCATGTGACTAAAAATGGTAGGTGTGAAAATGGAACACGCTATAATGCAGAATGATCTCTTTGGTCCACTAAACGGAAGGTAAAGAGAAGGAACATCTATTTATTTAGAAACAGTACTTGTAGTATTCAACCTAAAAAAAAGAGAAAATTTGGAACCTGCTAATAAAGCAGCAAAGGTATGAACTTTTATTATAGTCAGCACACGGAGGGCAAGAAAAGAAAAATGAGCAAGTACGATTTTATTAAAAGCAAAGATGATAAAAAGACGCAAAATTGGGTTCCCTCAGAATTATATTTACCTAGAACGGTATAGAGGCCAACCCTGGCCACGGGTCAGTTAAGGTCAGTAGAAACCCCAAGAAATACGGTTGCCAGTAGGCCAGCAGGTGCAGAATGGAAACCCAGGACAGGAAAACCAGATTAAGATCAGGACAGGACCACCAAGGTAAGACCAGCACCCGCAGTTCAGTTGCAACGCCTGCGCTACACCCTCTCTGCAGTTATCAGCCAAAACCCCGAATGGGTTCTCGATTTCCCCAGCAAAGTGCTCCGCCAGCACTTAAGGTTCTCAAAACCCCGAATGGGCCTGTGAGTCAGTCGGACAGAGTGCTTCGCAGCACCTCTGTTTCCATCAGCTATTGAGTGTGTAGGGTCAGTGACAGGTCAGCTATTCGGACAAGTCGGACAATTTCTCTAGCTAAAACTAGGCTAGTTATACTGTTTTCGTCTCAGTGAACCACCCCCCAAATGTTGCAAGTGTAAGAATCCCCAATTTCGAAGGACAGGTTATCACACCTCCTAGGATTTGACTTTCTCAAGCTTAATATTTGCATTTCAAGACCGCCCCTTTAATTTTCGGGTTCCCATGGTTTACAACAATACATGTTCTTTTCAACAATACAATGTATGCAATTAGAGTTCGTAAGGTGAGGTTCCCATGAGTATCTTCTCAGTCAGTCAGCTCCTTGGCAGAAATTCAAAGGTCATCTGTTTCATGAGACTTGTGGATCTCGCGCAGACTCAGTTTCACGCAAGATGGGGAACGGCAGGGAAACAGGCCACAGTTTGTATTGTTCCATAAAATGGAAAAGAAACAGTTTTAGAACGCAGAAAAATAAATTGCACTGTATACCATGAATCCCTATACTTCTCCTTTACTTTGCAATAACTATAGCATTAAGATTAATGCAAAACAAACATCGTATCAGAAGCAGCGCTGCAAGCATCAGGCATGTGAGAACACAGAGCGGCCATATTAAGTTGAGTGCGCAAGTGCAAAGGATTCCCACCAAAATTGCGAGTACGTCACGTCACGTGAGTGTGACCAACGCAAGCGCAGAAGAAATTCCCACGTAGCAGCAGCCATTTTAGGTGGCAAGCGTATTAGGATTAATAAACACATAAGCAAGCTTCACTCGGACACCCAAAATGTCAGAATAAAGAGTAATTAGTAAGACAAACAGGTTGATTAGGACTATTAGGGTTATTTGAGGTTCATGAGTACAAGCAAGGCGCTATACGTGCTAATCCTTGCTCCATCAAAGACACTGCCTTGAAGCAAGGAACACCAACTGTTGTTATCTGGTTAAGCCGGAACGGGACAAAGTCACAAGTTCAGACTGACCACGATGGAGGGTGGGTCGGATACAGGGACCAATTTAGGGCAGCTGAACAAAGTACCTTAAATCCTGGTTTGCGTAGCATTTTGATGTCCCATGCCAAAGATTTGTAGTGCAGCAGCAGCTCCAAGAAAGCTGAGAGGATGTGATCTGGAGTCCTGCATCATCATCAAGGATAACCGTTGATGAGGGGCTTGCGATGTGAATACCTGCTTTGATGATGCATCGCACAGCTGCTTTTATGAGGAAGCTGCGGGTGCCAATGTGAGGTTCTGCATCTAGGATATGTTGTGTAGCAACAGTTCAAAAGCAGCTGTTAGGAGATGTGTCGAGCTGCATCCATCCTGCTCACAGGTGCTGGCCTTTCAGAGCACCTTCAAGCCCACCTCCAATGGCCCAGGCACGGGGTGGCACCACTTGGAGGGCATTACTCACAGCAAGTAGATTCCAGGGGCTGGGTTCAAGATGGTTGGAGCCTCTTCTGTCCATGAGGCTCTGATCCGGAGGCCGGCCAGCAAGCCCTTGGAGTCATTTTAGTGATTCCTGGGATCAAGATAGAGGTCAAGTCCTTCGTACTAAGGTAGCAGGGCAGCAGTGCAACAGAGTATCAGTCCTTCTGGCAGAGCAGCACAACCATCATGTGAGTCTTCTACAAGTCCAGAGGTGTATTGAAGAGTTGGGTCTGAGGGTGTATCAGTTGCGGCTGGTGTCAATTTTAAAGTAGGAAAATGTCCTGGAGGCTTCCCCCGTCAGAGGTGTATGGTATTTTTTACCTCCCTGCCCTAGCCCTCAGCTTATCTGAGGTCATAAAAGACTAGTGTCAAACCCCTTTATGAGTGTGCTAAGCAGAGCCTTTGTGATGTGCAAGTGTGGAAGGTGACAGCTCCTCCTACTACTCAAGTCACAGATGGCTCATCCTACCAACCACTATTCCCTTTTGTCTTATTGTCTGGGAGCATTATACGAAGACCAACCACCAGGCTGCATACTTGATCCCTTCATTTTAACTTCTTCCTTGCATATCTCTCCTTAGACCTAGGAGAAGTGAATGAGGCTGCCCCCAAGTTGAGAGACAAACCATTCTATTGCCTCCTTTATGCAGATATTGCAACCCTACTCCTGGACCACAGTGGTGCTCCAGCATCTCCTTGACTCACTCCATTCCTACACACCTCAGAATGGGCTCACCATCAACCTTTCTAAAACAAGGATTATGATCATAGGAAGAACGAAAAACAAACCCGACTGGTGGCATCTAAATGGTCTAGCCGACTGCAATACTGTGTATAACCCTGTATCGCTGATACCACATAAAGAGGTCATATAATTTAAATCAGCTGTGCCATTAACACATTCCTCAAGCTATTTAAAAAGATCCACAGTCCCTCTCTTGTACATTTAATGAAGGTTATCCAAGCTAAGCTGGTGTCTACCCTTGCTTACGGTTCAAAGGTCATGTTCGGAGGAGGCTCCCTCTTGATGGACAAGCTGGTAGCGGGCGCCTTTCATGAAGTGTTTCATCTACCAAAAATGGCCCCTTCTTCGCACACCTGTCTTGAATTCGACCTGTACAGTCAAGTACTAGAAATACCAGTTGCCTTCCTGAAAATCAGTTGCAAGCTCCACTCAGCAGGCACCGACAGGCTAGAAAACCAAGGGGCTTATTTACAAACCCCCTGTGCCTCCAGTGTGAGAAGTACTGGCGGCACAACCTGCTGCGTAATATTTAAAAGCACATGTAATGCCACCCTGTGTGGATTTATTTGTGCTTGTAAATATCACCCCTATTAATACAACACTTTGTGTGCTAGGGGCATTACATGAGGTTTTCTGTGGGGTTCCCACGCAAAACCCATGTCCACTTATGCATTTCCAGATTTATGAGCAATCGCAATCCTGGAAATAAGTCAGAATGCGAAATGTTTTCATTTCTCCTTTTTTCCTCTTTCAATGCGTGCTGCATGCTACAGCACACATTGGAAGAGGAAATCACCTCAATTGATTGTTTTGCACAATAACAATTTCCCCAGGTCGCAGGCATCCTTGCAGCATGGTGCAAGGGTGCCTGCACCCGTGCATGGTAGCAGTTTTTGCACCAGCACAGGGAAAAGGACAGAGATGAGACATATTGTAAATATGTTGCATCCCTGTGCTTCGAAAATAACGCAGTGCAATGCAGCAAAATTGACTTGCAGCACTGCGCTGCGTTAGTTTCTCGTAAATAGGGCCCCAAGTTTGGATAGAAATCTCCAAAATGTCCAGCCACTCTGCTGCCTGGAACTACCTAGATTAATCGGTCAATAACCTAGAGGCAGCTGGTCTATGGGCAATACCCACCTTTCATGCTATCTTCAAAAGGTTAATATCCAAAATGACACACCAGATATCTTGGTTAGCTGTCAAATAGAAAATTGCTTCACACTCGCACGCCTGGTTGGTTCTAGGAAGTTGCATCACATATGCATGTCAATGCAGGTCAAAGAACAACTTATTCGATGCAGGCTTGGAGGGTCACCAACCTTGGACTGCCTACTTGCAATGAAGAGAGAAAGACTAAACAACCTTGGTAGACTCTGCCTTTCTTGTAAGGAAACACTTTAGCATGTCAACAACATTTGTCCTACCCTGCTGAAAGAAAGACAGTCTTTTTAAAACCACAGTTCCTGGCACTGGGCATTCACTCTTGCTGATCTGACATGATTGCCTGTCTCTCAGCTGAACAACCCATCTTGGCAGGGAGATTCATGAAATGTATGCAGTTGTTTAAAGATTATTCAATAAACTTTGCCCACCCTGAACAATTGCATATAATCAGGGAACCACCGTGCTCAGCATAGCTTGCAAACTGTGCTTGTGACTGGTGAGGAACTAGCCATAACAGCACTTCACTATCTTATGCTTTTCTGGGGGCTCAAACAACGCTTCAGTGAATCCTGTGTCTGTGATTGTGGGAATCAGACAGATCAGCACTTTACTGACTTTATGCTTTATCAGGGACCCAAGCAGTGACCTAGAGAATTCCTGTGGCTCTCCAGGCAACTCACATGCCCGGACTCCATGAAACTGAGATAATATGAGACTTGCGTGAACTTGGTTCAAATAGCACTTTGCACAACCACCTTATGCACCAAAGCTATGTTTTTAGCAAGGTGTACACCTGACCTGCAGACCTTGACATTCATATTTTAAATACATATGTTTTAATATGCATGAATATTTTACGCTCACCTGTATACAATGTCTTTTTATGGAGAATATTGTAATGGTTTTATTTAATCATACAAATATAGGTATGTAGTAGACCAACAGTCAGCTACACCTAATCATGGGACCCAGGACACAGGCTGCAGGTACCAAAATGTTGGGAAGAGAAAATGCCAACTTTCTCAAGGTGGCATTTTCAGAATTGTGACTTAAAATCCAGCTTTACCATTAAAGAGGATTTTAAATACTTTAGGCACAAATCTTGAAATTCCTAACTGCTCACGATTAAAAGTTATCACTTTTTAAATGTGATAAGGTAACCCAATGTTATCCTATGGGGGAGATAGGCAGTAGTGAAAAACAAATTTACTAGTTTTTCACTATCAGGCCTTGTAAAAGTTAAACATACATGTCCAACTTTTTAAATGCACTACCTTCTGCCCTATGGGCCCATTACGGCCTACCCTAGGGTGACCTATACGTATTAAAAAGAAAGGTTTAGGCCTGGCAAAATGTTTCTTTTTCCAGGGAAAAATGACAGTTTACACCACAAAAACAAGCTGCAATGGCAGGCCTGCAACATTTCAGAGAGCTACTTAAGTGACGGGCACAATAAGTGCTGCAGGCGCGCAACCACAGTTTACTTACCAGGCCCTGAGTACATGTAGTACCACTGTCCTAGGGACCTAAAAGTATATTAAATGTGTCAATTTGGTGTAAGCCAATTTTAACATGTTTAAAGGAGAGAGCACAAGCACATTAGCATGGGTTAACAGTTGTAAAGTGCACAGAGTCCTAACGCCAACAAAAACGTGATCAGCAAAAATGACGGAGTAAGGCAAAAGTTTTGGGAGAAGACCACCTTAAGGCTGACATGTCTAATCAGTGCCCCCCACCTGCTGAAAGTGGGGAGAACTACCCAATCTCCTGAGAGTTCTTGTCACTAAGACAGAAGAACCTGGTGAGAGCGTCATCATTAGTGTGGTTTGACCCAAGGCAGTGTTCCACTGTAGAGTTTATATCTTGTAAGGAGATAGACCACCTCAACAGCTTGGAATCCTTACTCCTTATTTGCATTAACCATATGAAGGTCTGTCTGAGCCCAGAAGTCATAATTAAGTATGGCCTCAGCTTCCTCAGTGCCCAGACCACAAGCAAAGGCCTCTCTCTCAAAAGCACACCAAATCTGTTCCCAGGGAATTAAGCTCCTGTTATTGAAGGCTACCGGTTGGTCTAGGCACTCCTCCTTTGTCTGTCATAAGATAGCCATTACGCCATGCTCTGAAGCGTTGTCAGCACAATGAACTCCTTAGAGAAGCCAGGAGCCTTGAGTACGGGTGCTGTACACATTGCTTCATTAAGGGAGTCATAAGCTTTCTGACAGGTCTATGTTCAGATCACCTTTATGGGTTGCTTGTTTGTTGTCATCTCAGTTAAGGGGACAACAATGATGCCATAATATGTAACAAACCTCCTGTAATATCTGGTGAGACAAAGCAAGGCTCTTGCCTCAGTCTGTGTTTTGGGAGGTTACCAGGCCAGGTTAATTGCAAACTTTGCCTGGAGGGGGTACACCTTAACCCCGCCCACCACGCGTCCCAGATACATCAAGGTACCATGCCATATCTGGCACTTACTCGTCTTGATATTTGGGCCTACCGTTTGCAGGGCCTGAAGCACTCCAGGAAAGTGTATAGCTCTTCCGTGCAGCTGGGGCTGACAACAGCTATACCATCTAGGTAGGAGGCACTCCTTCCCAGCCAGCACCCTGTTCACCAGCCTCTGAAAGGTGGCAAGCGCATTATGTAAGCCAAAGGGCATCACCGGAAATAAAAGTTGCCTTCTGGGGTTGAGAATGTGGACCTCTATTTTTCCCCCTCAGTCAGATCAGTCTGCCAGTACCATGAGGGAGAACAAAGGTACTCAAGAATTTGGAAGGTCCCAGCATGTCAATGAGCTTATCAGCTTGGGGGATGGGGTGAACAACACTCTTGGTGATGGAATTGAGTCCCCTGTAATCCACACAGAACCTAAGTGCTGGCGTCATGCCCATTGAGGCAGCCTTGGGTACCAACACAATGGGGCTATGCCAGGGTACGTTGGAGGGCTAAATCATCCCTAACGTGTGCATCCTGTAGACTTCCTCCTTGATACTGGCCCTCACCTTATCTGACAGCCTGTAATTTTTGTTCTTGATAGGCAGACTGTCCCCATTATCAGTGGTATGGGTACACAAGTGTATGAGCCAAGGAGGGAACAAGAACAGAGAGGAAGACAGCCCCAGTAACTGAGGACAGTCACTCTGCTGTCCCGGGATCATAAAAGGGGAGACATTAAAACCTTCTACTGACCAATCATGTTCCTGGGTAGATAGGAGTTCAGAGAGAGTTTTACTCTCCTCTTCCACTCAGACATCTCTAAGTGTGGTTTGAGGTGGTTCATATGGAGCACCCTTAATGGGTTTCCAGGGTTCTGAGCTCCACCAGGTGGGTGGCATTCCTCTTCTGCTCCTTTGCCTCATATGGCCCAGTCCAAAGGTCTTGGAGAGCTCTGGGTGCTAAACATTTCATGGCCCACACCTTCTGGCCAGGCTGAAACTCTACCAGAGTACCCTCTTGCCATACCAGAGTTTCTTTACCTCTTGACTGGCCTCAAGACTGTCTTTTGACTTTTTCCAGAAGCATTCATCTGGTTACAGAGAGCAAGCATGTAGCTGACTATATCCTGAGGGGGCTCCTGGGAGCTTGGTCTCCAGCCTCTCTCACAATGCAAAGAGGTCCCCTGAAAAGTGATGTAAAGGAGCTCAAAGGGGCTGAACCAAACCCCTTTTTGTGGTACCTTCCTGTAGGCAAACAGTAGGCATGGCAAGAGGACATCCCACTCCCACTTCATGGGCCCAGGCAGGCCCATTTTAATGCCTTTCAGGATCTTGTTGAATCTCTCAACAAACCCATTGGTCTGAGGGTGGAAGGCCGTGAGGAACTTGTAGGTTACCCCACACTTATACTAAATCACGAAAAGTTGTCCTTGAGTGCATGAAAGAAAACCACATATTTTCAACAGTAGATCCCACACTTATCCCACATGGACTTCATGTACGTTGACATAAAGTTAGTGCCTCTGTAAGGCGCTACTTCCTAGGGGAATCTCACATGGGTAAGCAGTCCCCAACCACAGTGGGATGGCATCTGGGTGCCAGGAGATGTGATCCACAAAGTCCAGAATGAACCTGTTGCCTAAGGCTGTCTTGGGATCCACATTAACAACAATGTTGATGTTCACCCTTTCAAAGGGAGTGCCAATGACAGGCAAGGGAACCAATGGAGCTTTTCAGTTATTTCCCCACTTTTCCGCTGGCCGGGCTGTTCTCATCCAAGGCCAATAGAAATGGAGGACAAGCCTGACAAAGGTCTTGTGCTCCCCCATATGTCCTGCCAAGAAATAATCAGGAGCCAACCCCTGCAGGAAGGCCCTGTAACGCTGAGGAACCACCAGCACACAGGCCACCCCAGTTCCAGGAACATTAGGTTCACTGTAAAGGAGGTAATTCTCCCCATAGATAAGGTGAACTCCCGAGTCTCAGCTTGCTGCCTCAGGTCCTCTAGATTTGGGCACTCTTCTCCAACTTGCAGAATTCTATTCTGGTGGGCCCACTCTCAACCTGCCGCCTAGCAAGCTCAAACAGATGACCCAGTGCTGCAATGTCCTCCCGGTAGGCTCAGGGGCAGCTTCCTCAAGCGGACCATCAACCCGGAATGGGGGAATTTCAGGAGTGGGTTTCCCATACCCCCTACCCTTCCTCTTCTTGGCAACTGACTGGGCCATTGTTCCTGGCCCCAGGTTTCCTCTGGTATTCTCTTTAGCAACACTCAGTCAGAGGCACACAGAGCCTATGAAAAATGTATTATTTTTTCAACATTTCCATAAATAATATACGCTAAGTCTTCTGCTTCACAGTTTTGCATGAGTTGTTCTTGATGATATCTTGTCTTCCAAATGCCCATTCTAGTTTATTGCATGAAACTGCAAACCTGGCTAGTACAGTGACAGTTTGCTAGAAAATGTGTCAATTATTTTACTTGTGTCAATCAGTTTATTTAAGGGTCTACGACAATTAGTTAATCTACAAAAAATCTTATCAACTGTAAAGCGTCAGAGTGTAAAAGGTAATATAAATTATGACTTTAAGATTGTTTTTGAATTGCAATTTTTTTTCTTATACTAATAGAAAAAGTGCTCAATACGAAGAGTACAGATTGTGAAGACGTTAAAGGTGACTTGTAGATAAACTGTATCATTTCCATTGTTAGGATTTTGGGACGATGGGTGATTTTGAGGTTATGTGTGTTGCTTTAGTTGATGTCGCAAACAATAGCTTGCAGCAAACTATCAGTGTATTTACACATGCTGGGTTGGGACATTTAAAAGGATTTGTTCATGTCCACAATTATAGGATTCATTAGTCTCTGATTATTCTGGCGGGAGCCAGGGCACACTTGCTCATTATCCCTACTCTCTCAATAATAATCTTTTGAAGGAGAATTTCTCTCCTGTGGCTGGGCAGTCTGTCAGGTTCTGGTGATGCCCCTCCGCTAAGAACATCTGTTCCTGCTGCATATCCAGATGTCACAAACTGTGAATTGCTTTGTAAACACAATGATCGAGAACTGCTGTTGGCCTGCCCATTTCCTAAAACGCTTATTGTTAATATGATCCAAATGTTCCCTTTTTGTCATTATAACAACTAAATTAAAATAAAATATCAATTGAAAACTGTTTTATTATTGAACTGTTTTGTTTTCATCCACCATCAATACATGGAAGTTTTGTTTGTATTTTTCATAGTTATCCTAAAATGTACTTGACCTATACAGGAATAACTTGTAGGTCCGAGTGAGCAAGCAAGTAGATATAATGTAAATGACCGCTAAATACATTGAAATTAAATCACCAGTGCAGCAACTAATGGATTGATCCATGGACAGATTACGCCGTGAGTGAAAAAGCTCCCGTTTTTAGAGGAAGTTTAAGCGTTTTTTAATACTTCCAGGTCAGCAGAAACCCCTTTATAACCAAAACACTTCTATAAAACGGATAGAACATGCTCCTAATATCCCCAGATCAGTATATAGGGAAATTGTCATGATAAGAAAGGGCATTGGCTATTTCTAAGTTTTTTAAGAGGTGACATAAATCCGAGGAAAAATAGAAAGTCGAATGGGCAACTTGCATATTTCTTATAGTCGAAAAGAAGTAACTCAGCGATTCAATATAGCGAAAAGTGCACTGTTACTGTTTCTATAAACAGTCATCAGGGTTAATGGCCTTTAGGGGATCAGCCCAGTTCAGGCGTTTCAACATATTCTCAATTTTGGGGCATATTTATGGGATTGTAATGCAATGCAGCGCAGCAAGTCGCCTTGCTGCACTGCGTTGCAGGGAAATAGAGTGCTTCCTGTCATTTCCCCAGCATTGACGCACAATGGGCTGCCTAACACCAATGTAGGCACCCTTGCAGGATGGTGCAAGGGTCTCTGCATTGCATGCATGATTGTTTTTGTGCAGGAAGGGATGCCTTCCGGCACAAAAACTATTCTCAAAGGCATATTCCTCCTTCTAGGAAATTCCCAGCATAATCGATTCATTGATGGTCCCTGCTTCGAATCCATGCACACCGCTGGACGAGTGCGCAACACAATGACCTTGATTTACAATGCAGCCCGACTTTGCCGACTCAGTTCCTCTGAATCACCTCTGCTGCATGAATCTCAGACAACATATCGCTGATGACTTCGGCGCCCTTTCCGCGATGCCCGGTGTGGCTTCTAACTGACGCATCGCCTTCAGCCCTGAGCTGACGCACAGTGCTCTTGACATCAGCGCATCTACGATGGCCCGACTTTGGAACTGACGCATCACCTGCGACAGCGACACATCACCTTCATATTTCAATGCATCGTCCAGAGCATTGACGCATTTAAGGTACTATCATCAAGTCTGTGTGACTCTTGTATCCGTCACGGGTTCCATCACGGTTGGACTGAACTATGGGATTTTCACAGTCAATTGTGTCCAGATACCCCCAGCTGGAGCTAATAACTTCTAAGCCCTACATTTTTATTTCATTTTGCAAAATTCATATCTTACCATGTGTATGTTGCATTTTTGTCATTTTGGTCTTGTTTTACTCACATACATGTTTGCAATTTTTCTAAACTTGTGTGGAGTACCTTGGTGGTGTTTTCACTGTGTGTGTGTGTGTGTGTGTATGTACAAATACTTTACACATTTCCTCTTTAGTTTATCCTCTGCCAACCAGAAACCCAATTTCTAACAAGTATGATCACAGACGTTCAGGTTGTAGATGATGCAGGGCGTTGGATGTGATTACCACCAACTTGCATTTGATTCTGGTTCCTAGGAGGATGGCAAGTGGCTATTTCGTAAGATAAGAATAATATGTCCAAATGTTTTCATTCCTGGCATGAGAAGGGCTTAAATGTGGGGTTCTGAATATTCATTTGGATGGAATTCCCATAAATAAAAATAGTCCTTTTTTTGAGAAGAAGAAAGTTTGTCTCTTTATTTTTACTGCATGTCAAATCTGTGAGGACATTCGTAGTTGATGCTCAACACAAAATCCCAGTGATTATACTTTACAAGAGTTCGGTTGAAGCCATCTATGCCCAATTCAAAATGTTGTTCTTTGTTGAATTTGAATTCATATTCATGACATATATGAATGTCTTGTGTGTTTTCATGGGCTAAACAATTTGGCTGAAAAACAAATGTGGATATTTATCAGTCAGTTTCTCAGTATGTGGAAATGCCCTCTGACTCTTTATAGTAGGATCCTCCAAAGTGGACCTCTTTTTAACATGACTGACTACCATCCCCATGCCCAGGCCATGTTTGCAACAAAAGTTGGCATTAGCTAGAATATAGGATTGGATATAGGCTATTTTTTCATTATCTCAAGTTCAGAGGCTGCCTACTGGCACTCTCTGTTAAATCTGAGTAGTTGGTATTGACTAGGGCCCATTACTTTCCCCAGAGTGTAAGATGTGCATTTATGTACCATGTTTTCTACTGCATAAGCGGATAGAGTACCCCAGATTGGGGATTCTAATGTATCCAAAGCCCAAAGAAGTTGGGTTGTCATGTTAGACTCTATATGCCTTCTAATAGTTGTCTCCACAGCCAACCTACAAGTGTCTCTCTGTCTATTCTTGCATATGCTGTTTAGGTAGGTCATTGCGTGACTCCTTTGGATCAACTCAATCTCAATGGTAGAGGAACATGGTTCTTTGTAGTCACCCCAGTAGATCAGATTTGTAAGGTCAGGTCAGCCTGACAAACACTAGGGCTAATTGAATGACAAGTCCTATGACCTGTACAAGGAGACTGGCTGATTGTCTATCCGGCCCACTGAGGTCTCTTTGGCAAAATAGAACTGAGCCCCAGTAATATTCCATGATTCCATGGAAGACTGTTGTAGTGAAAAACACATTTCCTTGTGCAATGACTAGATGTGTACTGTGAGTGTAGAACAGGATACAGTAAAAACATTACAGAATGCTTGTCACCTTGAGGCTAAACTGTACCCAGAGAAAGATGCACTTAAACCCAAGGGTATCCCCCAAAATCCAACATTTCAAGTGTTGCATCAGAGGATGATTGGGTTAATCCCAAAGCTAGCTTGTGTTCACCTTTGACTTCAAGCACAACCTCTGCATACCAGCTAGATGAAGAATGGAAACAGGATCATGAAGTTAAATTTCACTCCTACAGATTTAGAAACAACTTAATGGAATTGAGGAATAGGTGTGTGGCAAAGTAGCATGTATGCTGAGCACCTTTTTGAAATCATTTCATAAACCACAAGGTCCAGCGACTTCAAAAGAACACTGCTACCCATACAGGGATTTTCTCAGAGACTCTGTCAGAATCGCTGTTCAACAAGACTGGAAGCAGGTGTGGCTTTGCATGCCTAGCAGATAGTGGCAGACCCATGAAATCCATTTTGCCGCAGGGTTTCTTCCTTTATTGATAGACAATTTTGGGCACTAATTTCATGACTGGTGTTGCATTTGTACTGCACCTTGTGGCTGGGCTTCTTTCTTCATATGAGTTTTCTTTCATGACACTTATCTGAAGAATTTCACTGCTTGCTACATTGGTACTTTCCAACCTAGGACAATGTACTTTTTTTTCTTCTACTGTGATACATAACTATCACTTTGTTTTTCATTTGCTAATGCAGCACCTCATGCTTTTTGCATCCTACATCATTCCTTTTTCTGTATTTCTACAATTTGATGTGTTTTTGTCACAGAAATTTATCATTTCTATTGCTTAAGGATGAACTCAATTTTGGTAATTTAAGGATGCATTGCCTGCGATTCAGATTTTCCTTTTGGGATATTTATTCTACTGCTTTATGTGCACTTTTTTGCATATGGGAAGAACTAGGGACCACATGTATGAATGGTTGAAATAGCGAGTTCCTAATTGCGATTTCATGTGAATCGCAATTGGGAAATGTCTATTTCAAATGTATGAAACTCTTTTCAGTTTCATTTGCGATTCCCAGTGGGTTAAACATAAGCCTACCTCAGGAATATTAATGATGTAGGTCTCGGTTTGCGATCCACTGGGAATCGCTAAAATAACAGGGATGGTGGCCTGCTGAGGTCTGAAGACCAAGATGTCTGTAATTGTTTTTAAATAGAGCTATCTTTTTTTAAATGTAGGGAAAACTGGCTGCATTTCAAAAACACAAAAGAAAAGCTTTCTTTTCATTTTTTAAGAGTAGGCCGTAGTCTGTGGGACCACTGCATGGTCCCTTGGGACCCCTTCCACTTCATGAATGGATGCCACCAAATTGAATTTGGTGGTAAAATACAAATGTTATGCAACCAAATTTTGGTTGCAAAATATTCATACATACCAATTGCGATTTGGTAAAAGGTTGCAGATTCGCTATTTGGGTTGGGTACATTTCAAAATTCGTTTTTGTGTTCACAAACGAGCCAATTCTTTATATCGGCCCATTTGCAACCTCAAAAAGCCTTCATACATATGGCCAAAGTCTCTTCAACTATAGCCTCATAGTAATAATCTCAATATCAAAATGGTTATGTACTCCTTCCTTTTAGTTAAAAGTACCTCCACTTGGAATGATACTCTGTCATCTATTT
The DNA here is from genome assembly GCF_964261635.1 of Lissotriton helveticus. NCBI lineage: Eukaryota > Metazoa > Chordata > Amphibia > Caudata > Salamandridae > Lissotriton > Lissotriton helveticus. The sequence goes on from NC_136059.1 coordinate 1,719,161,764, forward strand.
CTTCATCCAGTACCCCAATTTTAGATAATATTCTAGATGAGGGCACTTCAACCTCTTGTGAGTGCCACCAATGGGAAATTACAGCACATTGAACCTCAGTGGATCATTATAGAGGGTAGAATGGTAGAATGGTTGAAATCGAGTAATATATCAGCTAGAGATTTTAAAGCTCAAACTTCACTCAAAAGATTTGGAAAACAGGAGTTGTCACAATAAGCTCTGCCCCTATGGTGTGTTAGAAGCTGTTGAAGGTCCTAATCTCCTTGCATTTTAAAATACATATCTTCCAGGTCTACTTAATCTATCTGGCTCTCTACCGCTGATCTTACAGCACACACATCATTTAGTAAGACATCATTCATTGTAATTTATCAAAACGTCAAGGCATCATAATGCTGTTTCTCCTTACGCCTGCTTGGAGCAGGCGTAAGGAGTGACACAGTGTACTGGGAATAGGCCTCCCGTGCACTGCTGAAGTTGTGTCATGCTTGCGACACGACTCCAGCAATGCTTGACTTTTGTGCCAACAGATGTGTCAGAATTTCTGACGCTCTGTCAATCCTTGAGCCATGGTGTGCCGTATTGTAAATACGGCGCATCGATTGTGGTGCAAGGGTTTTGCATGGAGGCGCAGGGAAACTGACTCATCCGTACAGATGAGTCAGCTTCTTGTAAATCTGCCCCTTAAAATTTGGATGATCCTGTTAAATGTAAAGGTTTACTTCGAAGTACCGCTGCATGTGAAATGGAAACTACTTCACTGAAGTCTTAATATTTTCCTTTTTATATTTTCTATTTAAGTTGCTTTTTTTTAAGTATATTTGTCCTTTTTTCTTTTGTTTTGCTATCTGCAGGCACGGCCCGTGGAGGGAGTTGCGGTGGGCAGAGAGGCGGGGCGGGGGAGATGCAGGATGGGGGGGGCTAAAAACCGGCATATGGACAATTGGAGGTAAGTAAACAATTTAATTAATAAAACGATTTTCCTAGCGTGCCCTGCATCGCAAAATGCAAAGTAGCGCGCGCGACGAAATTCGTTTTATTACTTTAAGTGTTTACTTACCTCCAATTATCCATATGCCGGTTTTTAGCACCCCACACCCTGCCCCTCCCCCGCTCGCCTCTCTGCCCACCGCAATTCCCTCCACGGGCCGCCGCTGGCTATCTGTCAGACTCTGGTGTAGACATGTCTCATTCACTTTTTGCTGCTTGTTGTTTTAGATCTAGATCATTTTCCTTGATCTGCCTCTTCTCCTCTTTGATTCTCTCCTTTCATTTCCTTCTTTTTTTCAGGTTTTCCCTTCCTATTTGAGTGTGTTTTTACTTTTTGCCTTCTGTATCCTCTTTGTGTATCATAGTTGTTGTTGTCAATCTGTGTTTCCTTGTATTTGACATAATATCACCCTGTTTCCAGCATTCACCTCCCCTTGAATCCTTTGTGTTTACATTTTTTTTCATGTAATTTTCATCTACTTGGAAACCTGGCCATAAATACAAAAGATACTTTCACTTTAATGTAAGCTAAGCATGAAGCTAAAATTACCATTTTTCAAGAAATTCACTACAATGCCTCTGAACGTTAGACACAATAGGTAGATAAAGTGTTCTTTTCTCCAGCAATTGACAGTAAAGAGGGGGTTGCCATTCTTTGTCACACACCTTTATACTTAGATGTCTATGTCAGCTATTAGACCCATTTGCAGATAGAACATCAACATGTAAATTTAATCTCAATGAATCCCATGAGGAATTTAAGTCTGCAATTACATTAAGGCTTTTATTTGACCTATGATAAATTGTAAATTTCATTCTCTAATTTTCATAACACCATGTCCAGGATTGAATATATTGTTGTTAGTCAATCACTACTACCTAGTTTGCAATCAGCTGGGATTAACGCTATTCTTACATCTGATCACACATCGGCACCAGAATCTTTAGATATTTTCACTGATGATTTAAAAATGGGTAGATGGTGATTTAACACATGTCTTTTAACACCTTGACCGCGGCGCCGTTGCCGCGCCCTGTGCTGGACATTCCAGAACAGGGCGCGGTCGTGACGGAACCGTTCCGTCATCAGCACAGCTCAGCCGTGACTGATGACGGAACGGTTCCGTCACCAGCATCGAAGGGGTTAAAGGATAATAATTTTATTTCTGAAGTTTCTACTTTACAGTAGGTTTTTTCAATGTAATATTCCCTCTGATACCTCAGATGCAAATTACTGCGATGCCTTTAAAATCTCCTTTGGACCCTTCACAATTGCCTTTTTATCCAAAAAGAAAAAGATTTTAAATAATCAAGATACCCTTTTCTTACAAAAAATCAAAGCACTTAAACATAGTAGTTTTACCTCCAAATCCTCTTCTATGTTACATAATTTAATTAAAACCAAGTCTGACTTAAATCAGCTTGCTGCTATTGGCTATTGATGATTGTAATAACACATTTAGGATTAAATCCAAATTTCATTTAGCGTCAAATAAAGCAGGTAGAATGCTTGCCAACTATTTAAAGAGCAATAACGGAATGTAGAGTTACTGGATCTATTCTTAATCACTTTGATCTGACTATGTCAATTTCTAACATTGATGGTTTTTTCAATACTTTTAGAGAGCATTATTATATTGAGGATACTTGTTTCTATCACCGTAATATTCAGAATTGTTTTATGAAATCCCTAACCGACCCCTACTCACTGATAACTTTGTAGACTTAAAATCTGATATTACTCTTCAGGAAATACTTACTGCCATTACATTCACGAAGAAAGTGAAGGCTCTTGGCCCACATAGCTTTACTATTGAGCTTAGTTTTTTTCTCTCCTCTTTTTTGCATCCAAGTTATTAAAAGTCTACAATTCCATTATTTTGGATTCCAAAGTTAGTGGATCATTTCTGGATGCTTCACTGATTATCATACCCAAAAATGATAACAATTCAGAATATTGTAAAAAGTGTAGGCCTAATTCATTTATTAATTATGACTCTAAGATTTATGGCAAGATCTTAGCTACCATAGAATCTATTATTTCCTTCCTTGAATGAATGAATGAATGAATGACGGAATGAATGAAATAAAATTTATACCGCGCAACTAAAACCCGAAGGCATCAAGGCGCCTAACAACAGATCAAAACATAAAGGCAGAACACAATTACAAATATGCCTTCGCGAAAAGCCGAGTTTTCAGAACCTTTCTAAATGACTGCATGGTGGGGAGGGACTTGAGCTCCACCGGAAGAGAATTCCACCACTTAGATGCCAGAGTAGAAAAGGCTTTACCGCCCCATTTAGCTCTACGAATGCGTGGAACTGTTAACAAAAATTTGTTGGTAGAGCGCAGGTTCCTAGAGGGGCTATAGAGGGACAGGATAGATCCAATCCCAGTAGAGCTGCCTCTAGCAAAGGCCCCGTAGGTCATACACAAAGTTTTAAAAAGAATCCGATCTTCAATGGGATTTTCTGGCGGAGGTGGCCGAGGCACGTCTGGGCAGATCTAATACAAATTTGGCCGCAGCGTTCTGGACCACCTGCAAGCGCTGCAGCAGACCCTTATTTAGTCCCGCATACAGCACATTGCAGTAGTCCAAACGGGAGCCAATAAGTGCGACCACAACTTGTTTTCTCGCCTGCTGAGAGAGATAGTGTCTAATTTTCCTCAGCACATAGATTATGCCCCAGCAGGTTGAGACTGTTCTATTAACCTGTTGACGCATGCTGAGGGTAGAGTCAATCAGCACACCTAGATTTTTGGCCAATGTGGCAGGAACAGGACAGGCTCCCAGTGAGTCCGGCCACCAGCTCGCCGACCTTATCTCTTCCTTTCCTCCGAACACCATGACCTCAGTCTTCTCCCCATTTAGTTTCAATGAATTGCAGATCATCCATTGATCGACTGCCTCCATACAAGATCTAAAATTGGAGGCAGCCGAGCTGGCAGGCTGGGAGAGAGAGACGAGGATCTGGGTGTCGTCGGCATAGGAGACTACCTCCATCCCGAAAGATCTTATCAGTCTGGCAAGTGGGGTCACATAGATGTTAAAGAGGGTCGGACCTAATGCCGACCCCTGAGGGACCCCACAATGCACAGACAGGGATGGAGATAGGAAGTCCCCCAACTTCACCCTCTGCTCTCTCTGGTCAAGGAAGGAGGTCAGCAAACGCAGGGCAGGCCCGTCAACCCCAATCTCCCTCAGGCGAGATGTTAAAACCGAGGGAGAAAGGGTGTCGAAGGCAGCCGTGAGGTCTAGCAGGATCAGGAGGGTGGTCAGGCCCTTATCAGCACATGTGCGGATATTGTCCAGCACTATGGTGAGGGCAGACTCGGTGCTATGTTCCCTCCTGAAACCATGCTGCGAGTAATCCAGCTGACCTGAACTTTCCACGAAGCCTGCGAGATGCTTATTCAGATGGATTTCCAGCATCTTCGCAGGAGCAGGGAGCAGTGAGATAGGGCGGAAGTTCTTTAATACCCCAGGGTCGAGAGATGGTTTCTTGAGCAGTGGCTTTACCACTGCCCTCTTCCATTGCTGAGGAAAGATGCCGTCCCTCATAGCCCTGTTCATAATCTCAAGAAGAGGAGGCAGGAGAGATTCCCTGCACTGCTTGAGGATCTTAAGTGGACAGGCATCTAATGGGGAGCCAGACCTAGTTTTATTCAGTAGATTGTCTAATTCCTGAAGAGAAAGAGGAGGAAAGAAGGCCAGGCGCCCCAAGGAGGAATTCTCAGCAGGACCAGGTGCAGAGACAAAGGGGACAGAAGGCTCAGTGATAAGGGTCCTTTGCAGCTCTAAAGCTGAATAAATATCAGCGATCTTGGTCTGAAAGAGAAGAGCTATGCTGTTGCAGAGATGCTGAGAAGTAATGACGGGGTCCGGGATCTGAAGGGATGTAAGAGAGTCAACAATCATGAAGAGCTCTTTCGGGGAGGAGAGAGAAACAGTGAGAGCCGTAAAATATTCCTGTTTCACCCTTATTACCTCCGCCTTATAGCCCCTCAATAAGACCTTATGCGCCTCTTTGTCCCTTAGATCCCAGCTGGTATGCCAGAGACGCTCCTGTCTCCTGACCCCCTGCCTAAGAGATCTTAGGTGTTCAGAGAACCACGGAGCCGAAGGTTTTTTCCTCGCCGAGTAACGCAACCGGGCAGGAGCCAGTTCGTCAAATGCCCTAATAACGGCCTTTTCGAACTGCGAAACCTCCATATGAACGTCTTCTTCTTGAGGGATGGACATACTAGAGATCCAAGGGGCAAGGGAGCTATTAGAAATATGTTTTAAATTCCTCCGTGATTCCATTTTGCTCTCGATCTTTTCATTCCTGACAGCAGTCAGACCGGTAACCTCAATCGGTACAGCAAAGTGATCCGACCACGAGAGGGGAAAGGGATCCTTTACCACCAACCTGCCGTCGTTAGAGAAGATCCCATCAAGCGTATGACCCGCTTGATGGGTGGCACCTCTCACAAGCTGACTCAGCCCACAGGCAGACAAGGCATCCAGCAGGGAGAGAGTGTCACTAGCCTCCAACTTCTCTAAGTGATAGTTCAAATCACCCAAGATCGTTAGATGGTCGCGGCCAAAATAAGGTTCAAGGATGTGCAGCAGTTGTTGTCCAAAATCAGCTCTGGGGCCAGGGGGGCAATAAATCAGGATCCCATTGAATGGGATGTTAGAGACGCCCTTTAGAGAGAAGTACAGGGCCTGGAAGTTATCCTGAGGATCCGATAAAGGTAGGGTGTGACAGTGAAGGCTATCTTTATAGAGGATAGCCAGCCCTCCTCCGACCCTGCCTATTCTATCCAGCCGCGCCAAAATATAGCCCTCTGGAACTGCCTCAATAAGATCTGGGCCAGAAGAATCCTTTGCCCACGTTTCGGTGACAAATACCCACGAGGGCTTTGTGTCCAGCACAAACTCTTAAAAAGCAAAATTATGCTTGATTAGCGAGCGGGCATTAATAAGGAAGCCGTCTTCTCTCACAATACTGCCTCTTTTGTTAATATAGTCTCCCGATGGATGGGATAACGAAAGAAGGCTGGGGCCTCCAGGGACCTCAAGCGAACACCCGCAACATAGAGGGTAACAGAGGTCTTCCGGGGAAGTTTTAAAATGACAGGGGAGCCAAGCTGGTTTTAAATTAAGCAGCTCACAACTTGAGTACCTGACTACCGTAGAGTTTTCTACGGGGCGACCCGATGACCAGCCGTCCAGCCCGTCCTCAGTGCGGACGGGCGCGGACGGGCTGGACTCTGGCGTGACTACGGCGTCACTTCGGCGCACACGAAGGGCGCACACGCTGCGCGCCATTCTATCGCATTTAAAAAGGGCTCCAGCCAGTCCACCTGACTGCTAGAGCGCAGAGTACCTTGTCACATCTGAGCAACCTGGTTTTATTAAAGGGAGGCTACTAATACATGAATGCTCTCCAATTTTACCAGTAAAGTCAGTAAGCTCAAACACCCACTAGCAACACTGTCATTCGGTGCTGAAAATACTTTTGATCACATTACCTGGGAATATATGTTTGAAACTCTTTACTGGTTTGGTTTTGGTCCTAAAATCATTTCCTTGGTGATACTATTATACTCAGATCCTTGATCTAGTATATTTGTCAATAGTCTTTCCACTTATTTTCCTGTACAGCAAGGAGCATTTACTATTCGCTTTATGTCTAGAACCATTCTAGAATATCAACATATCAGGTTTTAAATGTGGTTCACAAAAGGTTAATATATCTGCATATGCTCATGATGTTTTCATATATATGTCTAATCCTCTAACTTCTTTGGACCACATTTTACAAGAAGTTTCTTTGTATTTAAAAATTTCAGGTTATACATTTAATTTCATAAAATTGAGATTTTATCTTTGAACTCTTCATGTTATTAGCATATGGTTCCTGATTCTAATTTGCTTAGTGTCCCTCAAAACTCAAATACCTTGGGTCTGGTTTTGTCCCCCGCTCCAAATCATAATTTTGCACTGTTACAGTCTAAGATGCAAACCTTATTTTTCTACTGAGTCTCATTTGGGGCATATTTATGAGAGGCTTGCATCATGTTTGCACCACGCAAAGTGGTACATGCATTATGCAAGCCTCTAAGTCAGATTCATAAAGCCATGCAAAGCTTCTTTGCGTGGCTTTGAATGACTTAAAAAATCTGAAGTAAGGCAATGCTGCACAAATCACTGTGTTGACTTACCATGTACAAGGGAAGTGTTCCATGGGCCTTGAAGTGGGTGCATTGGTGCTAGGGTGCCAAAACAGTGCAAGCACTAGGGCAGCATTGTACCATATTCGACACATACAGTGCATTCCTGGCCTTTCCCAGTGACACAGGGCTGTGCAGCATGGTGACTTGTTGGGATGCCCTGCGGCACTATTTCTATACAAAATACCCTTTGTGTTTATCCTGGTCGGGATCGGATACAATTAAAATGATGATTTTACCACATAGCTTATATACTATTTCCATGTTACCTTTTAAAATTCGTACTTACTATTTTAAACAAGTTGCTTTGATTTGTGTAAACATGTTATGGAATACTAAACCTTCCCATAAAAATGTTCCTAAACTCAAAGAGCCAAAAACTGAAGGTAGTGTTGGGTTCCCTGATTTTAAATTATACCACTTTTCTTTTATAATTAGTCAGTTTTATGCCTTGAGACTTGATTTTAATGCTCACCCTATACCCATTTGATTGTTTTTTTAAAGATCTTAACTTATTTATTTTAAGGGTTACATTTGTATGTCTCACTGCACTTTTATTTCAAAGCATCCCATTTTAAAATATTCACACTTTCTGTTAAACAAAGTATTTTTTGTAAACCATCTCCTCATCAATGTTTTCCAAAACTTCTAAAAGAGGTATAATACGTTGATGAAGACTTGTACTCAGTCAGTCAAAACACATTATTCGATTATTTAAAATCATAACAGACAAGAATACAAGCATTTCATATATATAAAATCAGCAATAACAATCAATATGCAATAAATACCCATAATTTCATATTAATAGTTAATAAAATCAGGCAGGATTATTATTATTAGGGATGGCTAATCTCTTAGTTTTGCTCCGAACAGCAGCCACCAAAAAACTAGCAACACAGAAAATATCGCGGGTACTACTTAACATCTGTAAATAAGTGAGAGCAGGCCTGACTTGTAGAAAACCCGCCTCTCTTAATAGTGGTATTAAGATTTTTTTCCGAATGTCAGAGTAGAACTCACAAAACATAATAAAATGCAAAGTGTCCTGAGTTGAAAAGTTATCACAATGACATGTATCAGAGTTTTCAGGTTTACCCCAAGTCGGAAAAAACCCTAAAGTTAGATGAATTAAATTGAATCGAAATCTAATCAGGAGCTGGCGATGAAAAGGTCTAGATACAATTGTTAGATATGGCTCAAGTGAGGGGGTAGTTAATAACACATAATTCGCCTTTACAATAGGTTTCTTTAGCTCCCTCTCCTCACGTTCCAGTGCTAACATGTTTAAGAAACTAGTCTTTGTCCAGCTCACATCCTTCTTTTCAATACAATCAGGTGACGTGTAATTCTCGGGGCGCCCTAGTCTTGTAAACATTCATCTTACATACTCAAGCCAGGGAACCCTATTAGCTTTATCCATAGATATACAATCACCTAAAATCTGATGATTCAGTGTAATTTCTTTGTTTAGCCACGTCTTTACCCAGTACAACAGTGGGGCAACTTTCAACAGATCCGTTACATATCCAAACCCTAATTCAGTGTGTATTGAGAAAGTTGGGGTAGACTGGGGTACTGAGAGAAGAGATCTTAAAAACTTATTCTCCGCAACTTGGATCCGGTCCTGCAATGTGTAGCCCCCATATGGAGGAGCCATACTTGGCTATAGCCAGACATTTAGATTTATACATTTTCAAAAGTGCCTTCACTGGTCTTGCTCCCAACCTCTTTGCAAAACCCAAAAGGGCTGAGGTAGACCTTGCTACAGCATTGCCTTTAAGCTTCTGCTGAGGACCCCAGGTACCTCTTTCATCAAAGAGGACCCCTAAATATGTAAAAACGGGCACCTTAGAAACCTCAGCTCCATTACAAAAGAAAGATTTCGACTTCAATTTCCTACCAAGTTTCCCAACTACCATAACATGTGACTTCTTGATATTTACTTTCAAATCCAAGGACACTATAAAATCCCCAAAGGAATCCAACAACCTTTGGAGACCAAGGCCAGTACGGGCCAATAGAACAGCGTCATCCGCGTATAGGAGAACCGGAATTACCGAGTCTCCTATTTGCGGGACATCCAGGGAGGCCCCTCCCAAGGATTTCTCCAGAGCATTGATATATAAGGTAAAAAGGAGGGGGGCCAGGATACATCCTTGCCTGACACCCCTCTCAGAACTAAAGTGGCTTGTACTCAATTGTTATATCTTAAACATTAGAAAGACAGAGGCATTTCACATGATTATCAAGATATAGGTTACAATTGTATTGCAACTTTTTGTTTCTTATAAATGGATTTTCACCTACCTGATTAATTTTTAAAGGATTACAATTCAATTAATACCCCTCTCCAACACCTTTATTCTAAAGCTCCCATGAATTCCAATACTTTATTATCACTAACCATTGTGCGTCTTGATAACATTTTAATTGGATCTCTTCCAAAGGCTGATTTTATTTACATAACTTTATTATCTCTAATTTGTCTGACGTAAATCTGCTTTGGAACTTCTATGGTATGAAGATCTGGCTGTTACTTTTTCTCCTCAATTTTTGTGAACAAAATTTGGCTTAAATATTAAAAACTGTTAAAGCTCTTTTTTTATATATAATAGCGCTGTTATTACTTTGTGACATGTTGCTAAATATGATATTTCAGCTTCTACTCTTTGCTGGTCTTACTTTGACCATGAAGATTTATCTGTTCATATGTATGAATGTCACTATGTTAAAGGTTTTTGGGTTTTAATTTGGTCCCAAGTTGGAAAATTCTCAATTGTACCATGTTATGTTATGTTACTACCATTTATATAGTGCACGTAATCCGGCTCAGTTTCTTGGCGCTTAGGTAACAGAAGCATAACACACCGCTAAGATTTTAGTCATACGCTTGTCTGAAGAGCTACGTTTTTAACAGTTGCCTGAATCTCATATAAGTAGGGGTAGTCACTCTATCAATCAACTTTTATTAGCTTTTCAAAGAAAATCATACAAGTGCACATTAAAAAATCAATCCATTAAAATAAACAATCTTGTTATCAGAACTGTCAAGTCAACACCTAAAATATATACCAACAACAATGACATTTATTCATTAAATTCATACAGACACCTAAAACCTTTTCTAAATCTAAAGAATACAGTACTATCAAGATGCACGTAGGACCGAGATAGAAAATGGGAGACATAAAAGCACAGTTTGGGTGTGGCTAAAAGTTGCAGATATAGATAGGCTGGCTTAATTTGCCTAAATCCCAGCGCTGCTAGAATATGTCATAGAAATTTGTGTTGCAGAGTGGAAAATGTAGGGCACACAAAACTATATGCATAGAGGTGCTGATAGAGGGTGGTCACAGGTACAAGGGGTAGGGTAGATTTCCAGAAATAGCCACCCTTGGGAAATAGCAGCAGATGGAAAATGTTCAGTCGCAAGAATGTTAAGAGGCATTGATGGTAAATGGACATAAATGTAGGGCACACAAAACTATATGCATAGAGGTGCTGATAGAGGCGTGGTCACAGGTACAAGGGGTAGGGTAGATTTCCAGAAATAGCCACCCTTGGGAAATAGCAGCAGATGGAAAATTTTCAGTCGCAAGAATGTTAAGAGGCATTGATGGTAAATGGACATGTCCAAGGAAAGATAGGGCTCCATTCCTGGGACTGATTTGACCAGGACATAGGCTCTGTATGACTGTTTAGCTAAGGCAGAACGCTCCATTTTTGCTGCCACTTTCTGCATAAAGGCCTGCTTCACCCATGGTAGGTTATTGTTTGCAATACTCTGGGGGTGAAGAAACAGGTCTGATCAACCCAGTTTGAAAAAAGACCTCTATGTATGAGATCCAAGCAGACCTGCCCAGTGTTAAACAATCCTGAAGAACAAGTTCAGATGAAGGTCCTCTTTGTGCTAGACCGAGTACCAAAGGAGCAACAGACGAAAGCGGATCAGATCGGAGATGAAGGCGCACAAAGAAAGAGGAAAACGTCTCTTACGAAAAAGGTAAAGCTCATGGCCCACTGTGGTATAAAGAGTATTGGGTGCAAGGAAATTGTGCAAAGAAGTTAATGGATAAAGGATGCTTTAGTGTCAAAGCCAGAGGGATTGTAGAGGAGGTGAGAAGGAGCAAAGACAAATGGTGAAAGCAGTAGGAAAAAAGTGTTCAAGGAGTAGGAATCTTATCCAGGTGAAGGAAGAAGATGATAAAGAAAGGGATTGTCAGAAAAAGGAACCTTTGAGATTATGAGCGGATCAATAATTTATTTTGGGATTGTCATTTTTAGGGAGGAAGGGAGGGAAATGTTGAGGTGGGGCATGTTAATGGGTGGGGGATAAGTCAGGATTGAATTGTTAGAGACGTTGAGTAGGATGTTAGTTTGTATGGCTCTGTCAAGGAGATACAGGTACATGCATCAAAGCATTTTGCGATCGCAAACGGTGCGAATCGCAAAAATCGGCCATTTGCGATCGCAAAAAATGCTTTTGGAATGCATGAAACAAGTAGCCCCTCGCAATTTAAGAAATCGCTAAATTTGCTATTTCTTAAATTGCGATTGCATTTAAGGAATCGCAATTTGCGATTCCTTAAATGCAATGCAAGAAAGTAAAAAGATTTGCAATTTTGTAATTAAGAATCGCACTTTACCATGACATGTGAGGTGATGGTAAATTGCGATTTTTTTGAAAAAAGCATCAACGTGCATTTTTCAAAGTCCCATGTTACGCACACACATGCCCCATGGGTGCACATATCAATTTCAGGGGTGCAACAGGGTGTCCTCTGGATACCCCTGCACCCTTGAAATCGCATTCTCCATTTGCGAATCGCTAACTGCGATTCGCATAATGAGAATGTCTTCCAATTCATTCCTATGGGCCTCTAGGCCCATAGGAATGAATGGGAAGGGATTCCTTAATTGCGACTCGCAATTTGCGAGTCACAATTAAGGAATGTTTAGAAATCACACATTTTTCAGCGATTTCTACATGCATAGGCATTTGCGAATTCTTAATTGCGATTCCATAAAATTCGCAATTAAGAATTCGCAAATGACTACAATGATGCATGTGCCTGATAGTGTTAAAATTCCTCCCACTATAATATCCTTTTGCACATAAACAGAAAGGAGTAGTTTATTGATTTCCATTCCAATATGTCACATCCACAGTGCGTTTCGAGAGGTGCATCTATCATTGTGTCACGTTTGCTCCACCACCAGAATTCGCTCTCACCAAAATGGAAGCTCTTCATTTAGTGTGTTTTCATTGTTTACAGTGGTATTAATTTGCTATTAAAATGTAATATTCATTTAGTATGCATGAAGACTAGGTAGTTTGCCCACAAGCCAACAAAAAGCAAATTAGGGAATACTAGTTCTACTTGACTACCCCTCAAATACATAATTAAAAATGTATTTGATTGCTAAAAGAAGACTAGTAGTATTCCAGAAGAATAGTATTCGAAGTTTAGTAGTATTTTGGTAGAGCTTTTTCACAGCACTATTTCAAGAGAAAAATTAAGGCTATTCTTATTTATTGTGACTACTAATTGGTATTCTTTGTGAACAATATCTGAAGACTAACAGGAATTATTGTGAAGAGTCAAGTAAAACTAGCAGATTTCAAAGTGAATGCCAATTGAAAACTAGTGCATTCATTCTGATGATTAATTTAAAGTGTTTTTATTGATTTGATTGCTTGTACAGGGCTTCTTTTAATGATGGCTTTTGGACTAAATTTTATTTGTTACATATCTTGGGAGTCAATGATTATAATTTGTCTGTTACAAACTCATAAGTCATAAATTAAGCAAGCATTTTATGATTGTGGTATTTGGAGCATGCATCTATTTCCAGACTACCCAAAAGGAACACTTGTTCAAAATTGAATTAGTCATCAGATAAAATGTAATTGTTTTAAGTCCTCATGTGTTGATTGTCCACCAGAGTCTGTTCATGTTATAACTTAGAAAAACAATTCTCTAAACACATTTGTACAAGGCGTTTATGTCATTGACTTGTACATTTGTTTTTAAAGAAAATGCAGTTGGAAACAAAAGTGTGTAGGATGACATGTTAATGAAATTAGAAACCTGCAGATTGATGGAACACAGAATGTGACAATTGAAAACCACATTATTAGTAAAAATGTCTGCATCACACATTTGAATGGAGTAATAGTCTATCAAACTATCAGAATAGATTTTTTTTAACGTGGCAGATATTACCTCTACATATTCATCTAATGCATCGGAACCTATAGATATACTGCTTTGTAAATCAACAAAGCTTATGACGTTTGATTTTGTGAAAATTATAATCTTGCATTAGTGCACTTGTTAAAGATTTGTTGGTCACTATTTGGGACTGTCCAGTGGTGCTTCTTGCAAAGAGCCCAAACAAATTCTGTAATATAAATATAAACGTGGTAATATTAAATAGATATGTTAATAGGTGGGAACAGTCAAGTTTAGTGGTTTATCTCAGGGGCACATCCTTTAGTCAGCATCTTCCCAGTTGCATTCATCATGTTCACCCCACCGTCCCAAAATACTACAGTGACACCTTTGATTTCCACTCAACCCCCCTCAGTGGTGGGGGTTCCTGTGGAGGACACATAGAACTTTGCTTTTGGTGATCTATGCTTATACCACTTGAATGGATAAAAAAGAAGCAATACAATAAGGTTAGCGGACTAGTTCTACATATAAAATAAATCCAAACAGGCCTCTACCCTGTGAATGCTTTCTTTGATCTGTTCCTTTGCTGTTTGCCAATTCCTGATAGTTGAATACCATAGATATGACTCGATTTAGTACAAATGCTCCAGGATCACTTTAAGATGGTGCTCTTGCAATTAAACTATAAGGTTGGCCAGCATCTACCAAGATATTGTTGAATTGAAGAAGATCTTTTGGGTCCTTAATGAGTTGTACCAGTCGGCCTTGCCTGCACTTTAAAATTGCACTGGACATCTCTTCAGCTGAGATTGTTTCTTACTGCATTGAAACAATGGATATTTGAGAAACAAACACATGAGATTTCCCTAAATATTAAATTAACAATAGTCACATGAGATTTCTCAGTAGGATGCAACAACTCTTGTCTAATGCCCTAAGTGATGGTGCGCGATAGAGAGAGCAGGAGATTGAGGGAGCGAGGGAGCGATAGGTATATAGAGATAGAGAAAGAGATAGTTATATATGCAACCCCACCATGCACATATTAATTATATGAAACTGATAGCAAGTTTTATTTCATGTGTGAATTTGAACCTATACATACATCAAGGGTGGCAGTGTAAATTGTTTCTATATTGCCATACTGGGTTTCAGGAAGGCATGACCTGCACAGGTAAAAGGGTTGGGGTGGGGGCAGGGTGGTGGGGGAGAGTAGACAGACACTGGGATAAGGAAATTAAGATACAAAATTTAATAAAACCACTTACCTTGAGCTCACCGCATTGCCTAAGAGCGCAAGGTAAGTGGTTTTATTTACTTTACTTTCCCTATCATGTCAACTGTCCACTTCCAACCCAATGCCCCACCCTGCCCCACCCCGCCCCACTGATGTTACCTGTACCGGCCACACCTGGTTTCCGGTGACATCATGCACCATGAGGCAAAGGCTGGATTTTGTGAAATTATCACCTATGCTAGTGTTTATAATCTGTTGCTGCTCCACAGTCTTCCAATCTTAATTAATTACATGTTATCTTTAATTGGCACATAGACAGACAAATATTTTAAACTTAACAGCTATAGGATCATCACGATTTATATTTGTTTTCACATTTGTTCCATTTCTTTCTTTTTGATCTTTTTATTGCCTCCCTGTGGACATATTGTTCATAATTGTTCACAAAAGCATCTTCATTGGGTTGGCAATTGCCACGACTTTCCCATATATTATCTTCATCTTCACCATTCAACATGTGCCGCTCGCCGAGGAGTTTGTGAAGTTTGACGCCTGGGAACTCTGTGCCTCGTTTTTGCCTGCCAGGAGCCCCGTAGGGCATTGAAGCTGCGTGGGAGTGTGTAGGCGCTGGAGGACGGGACTGCGAGGCCCATCAGGCTGTGCCTGTTCCAGCGAGCACACCTGTTGCCTCTTCCCGGGTCTCCGCCCCCTAAACCAGGATCCGTATTTAACTTGGGCAGACTACGCGTTAGCGGGACGCGTGTGCGGGACCTATCCCGGGACAAAGCCCGGACTAAGGGCGGACAGTCTTAGACAGTCCGAGACAGACTGAGACTGGACTGGGCGCGCCACTCTGCCCCTGCTGACCCGGATTTGTTTGGTTGCAGTAAGACTTTGTACCTCTGTTTATAATTTAAACCCTGGATATACTTGCATCGTATTACGTATGCCCTCTCTTATTTTCCGATTGCTATAGAGTGGGTATCAATAATTAGTATAAACAAGAATGCCAAAAAAGATTCCTGTGGCGGGGGGTAATACCACGGACAATTATATGGTTCATGTAGTGTCAAAGATTAATAATGAAAGGAGACAATCCTTAGGCCTTAGTCAATCCCCTATTCTATCCCCCCTAAGCCCATCTCCAGACTCACCGTGGATTGATATACCTTCTCAGGTTGAGGGAAGTGTAATCCTAGATACTGATACACACGATAATGGTACCTTAAACCAGAGTGTTCATATAACACAAGGACAAGACTCAGCTATGGAAAATGACTCTGATTCCCAGTTAGTTGATACTGAACAAGATTCAAATGTGCTGGAGAGTGAACAGATAAATAACGACACTGATCCCCCAGCTCAAGTCCCTGCTACTCGTGCTATCAGAAAGTGTAGAAAACCACAAATACATCGTGGTGGAGCTCACTCTGGGAGGAAGAGGGCTGTGTCACCTGTGAGAAGCAAGGAAAAAAGTAGGGGGAAAGGAGAAGATGCTGAGAAGTTAAACATGGATGAAGAGTTATTATCCAGGATAGCAGAATTAATTGATATTAAATTTAAAGCTTTAATTAAACCAGTAGTGGCTAAAGTGGATAAGCTATCTGCGGATGTAAAGAAATTAGGCGCAGATCAGAAAAAGATAGTAGAAGAGGTGTTAAACATATCTGTAACAGTCACAAATTTGGCTTCACCCGTAAAAGAGGCTCTTGGACTTGGAATAGAGGGAGGCATAAATTCCAATACTACACAAGCAATTCTATTGGAACAGACCCCAAATACCGTGTCTAATCATTCATTGTCAATAGAGGTTCAGCCCCTAAACCCCCCAGTACTGTCCGTACCAGGAGTAGAAGAAGATACACTACACTTTATAGAAGATGCGGCACCATTAGTGCTGGTACTGGCAAATGCCCCCCCACTAGCAACAGATCAATCAGAATCCCCCACGGCGTTAACAAGTAAGGCCCTGCATTGGTTATCTGGAAACATGCAGTTGGCCCCATGGGGGAAACAACAGCTAGCTGGAGACATTAAGTCAGCCAGACGGGTTCCGTGGATAGGGCAAAACCCCAAAAAATTTAAAGGGGACTGTATAATTATAAATTTTGTAAACTCTGCTGTTTTACCAAACATTCTACCAAACATCCTGCCGCCACAGCGCAGGAGAGGTACCATCATTCCTCTCACCCTAGAATTTTTTGGCAAAAAACAACGGAGTATGACATACCCTAAGCCAAGTCATACCCATATCAGGCCAATTTGGCCAGAAACAATTAATGGCTGGGGTTTTGATGTACCAACTAACAACTGGGGTTACAGTTTGGACAGAAGGGAACGTCCAATACGGACATATCAACAAGATCATCAACATCCTAGCCACTTCAATAACCGATTTAACATCCCCATTTCCAACAGGTATGATGTCTTTCTTGATGAGGGTGGGCTGGAAGGGGTGGAATGACTACCTGATACACCTCTTAATCCTGACCACAATGTTTGCCTGTCAGACGACGTAGGTTTAGGAAATGACAATCAAATCCTAGAATTGCAAGGTAGTAATGTTGCGATGTTGGGAGTTGTGAATCAGTTAACTGATATAACTAGACCACATAATGATATAAATCCAGTCCCCTTCTCAGTATATACTATGGCCAATTCTGTGTTAGAACGGGTATGTTGCAGCACAGGTCCAATATCCACTAGTTTAGATGTATACGAGAAAGCTGACACAACACAATGTGAACTGCAAAAATGCAAGGAGAGGGTATTATCGTGGAACATAGCAGGACTCCATGATAAACTGAGTGATAAAGGATGGTTGTCTTTTGTCAAAGAATATCCGATAATATGTCTCCAAGAAACTTGGGTAGCAGGAAAAAATGTACATATTGAAGGCTACCAGAGTTTTATTATTCCTGCAGTTCCATCAGCTAGCGGAAGAGCAAAAGGGGGTTTGGCAATTTTTGTTAGCTTGACACTTGTATGCCATAAAGTTGAACACCATTCTGGTAACAGTAATATCCAGGTTTTAGAGTTCAGGAGGGGTAAAACAAAACTTGTACTGATCAACTTTTACAACGCAGTGAATCAGCCCGGAGATTGTAATATTGAGTCTTTGCGTGAATTCATAAGGGCAAATGTCGGTTCTTTGCCTCGCCAAAAGATAATAGTAGGTGATTTTAATACACATTTATGTGGGAACCCTAGTATGATAATTGTTGGTCAAATGGGTTGTAATAGTACGGAAGGAATTCATTTTGATCACTCACGGAGGGGAACAGAACTAAATGATCTGTTGAATGAAAATAATTTCTTTATAGCAATGTCAATAGTATCGGAGCTAACTGTTTTCCCAACCCCCACATTTAAAGGTCATGCGACAGGGACATACATAGACCACATTTTACTATCGGCAGACCTTGTTAATATTGTTGAGGATTTCTCGATTCAATTGAGCATTTATAGCGACCATAACCCTATATGCATTAAAATGGGTGAGAATACATTTGAAAAACGCAATCCCCGTGAGGATCGAGGTCTTATAAAATGTATTAACGGTAAACGACGCTTAAAATGGTCAATGGTGGATTGTGAACAGTTTTACTCCTCTATTAATAATGTGTGTAACTATGAACTGTCAGTATGTACATCTCCTGTATCAGCGCCATTACAAATCTTAGCATCTTTCAAGGAGATTGCCAAAAATGTGGAGTCAATTTTAACGGTACCTACCAAAGGGAAAGTCAACTCAAACAGTAATCCAAAATGGTTTGACAGTGATTGTTCGAAGGCCAGTCGTGAACTTAAAAAAGCCCTAAAAATAAAACCTAGAGACCTAATGCTTGTCAGGGACTTGCGGGTTAGGTATAAGAAATCATGTGCCAATCGCAAGCGAGCGGTAAAAAAAAGTCTATGGGAGTCTTTGTTAGACCCCGAGACCTTGAAAAACAGCTCGAAGTTCTGGGAGATTATTAATAAGCCTATATTTGACCACACTAGCATTTCCAATGTGGGCACTAACATCCCAGAGGAAGAATGGATTAACCACTTCAGCTCTATTTTTAAAAATAATGAGTCGCAAGCAGAATACAGATTAAATGAAAGTAGTGAACATTTATTGCTCTTCTCAATTGATGAGGTAATAAAGGGAATTGAAGGGCTAGCAAACAACAAGGCCCCAGGACCTGATGGCCTTCCTCCCGACCTTTTTAAATCTCGTATAGTACTTTGGGCACCGGTCCTTACAGCAGTACTTAATGCGGCTGTGTCATGTGGATGCCCAAAATCATGGGGGGTATCTACTATCGTGCCCGTATTCAAGAAAGGAGACCGTAATAGTCCTCTTTGCTATAGACCAATATCACTAATAAACTCCGTGGTTAAAGTTGTGGGAGGAGTAATTTTGAATAGATTGGTCAGGTGGTCGGAGGAAAACAAAATAATATCCTCAATCCAATACGGATTTAGGCCTGGGCATTCTACGATCTCTCAATGTTTAAATTTATACCTTATCATTGGGAAGTATACTAAGGCCCGGCAAGGAACGATCCACATGGCGTTCATGGATCTTTCCTCGGCTTTCGATTGTGTGAGTCGCGGGAAGCTCTGGGGCGCCATGGCAAAAATGGGTGTGGACCAGAACTTAGTTAATTTGCTAGAAGATATGCATTCTGACACTAAAGCGAATGTCAGATACACACAAGATTTAAATGTGACAAAAGACTTTGGAGTGTATCGGGGTGTTCGACAAGGATGCATTCTGGCCCCGTTCCTTTTTAACCTCTACATAAATGATTTGGAAGAGCACCTTTTAAGCACTAAGACAGACTACCCGTACATTGGCCGAAAGGGACTGCCGGTTCTGCTATATGCGGATGACGCAGTCCTTTTATCTAGGACCGCCAATGGACTTCAAATTTTATTAGACTCTTTCTTTTCTTTTATGAAAAATAGAGATTTAAGTATTAACAATTCTAAATCGTACATAATGAAAGTTGGCCAAGGAAGCAAAAAACCAAATCGCTTAAATGTAAATGGAGTACAAATCCCTGTAACAAACACATTCTCTTACCTTGGGGTCCTTTTTGACACTCAATTAAATTGGGGACCCGTGATTCAAAAAAAGAAGGGAGAGGTTATCAGGGCAAATGCGGCTATAATGGACTTTTCCAGGAAAATTGGAAACAGCCCAGTTGCTGCATTAATCCAACTTTACCAGGCCAAAAGTGTTACTATAGCATGCTACGGTAGTGAAATATGGGGATATGCTCCTCTGGAAGCCCTAGAGATAGTTGAAAATAACTTTCTAAAACAATTATTAAGGGTTCCCAGGGGTACGGCGAATTTCTCTGTGCATGAGGAATTGGGGGTCCCCTTCATATGTGACAAAATTGCAGTAAATCCCCTATTATGCTGGATGAACTGTTGGCTAAATGACAACATACCACTCACCCAGCTTATATTAAGAGAAGCACTTACATGGGATAACAGGATGAAGGTTCCCTGGTTAAAGTACTTGTATAAGTGCTTTACTGATTTAGGTCGTCCTGAACTTTTCTTACTTCCTGAATCCATTACTAAATCGGATGTTATTGCGGTCAAGAAGGCTTTTATTGATTCTAGATACCAGGATAGGGAGTCATGTGAATTAAAAAAAGATAGTGTACGAAATCACGTACTAATAAAAAGTACATTGCATTTGGAACCGTACCTAACATGGCAAATATCTAGGTATGACCGTTTTCTATTGACAAGGTTCAGGTTTAACCTGTTTCATTTACTGTTGGCTGTTCCTAGGGGATCTCATCGTGGGCAAGTGTTGCCGGCTTGCGGCTGCGACGATAAGTCTCCGCAAGACCTGGCACACTTTTTGTTTTTTTGTCCCTATTATGTTATACCGAGGAAGTTATATTTAAAACCCTGCTTGAAAAAGCTGAATTTTCTACAATTTCGCCCTGCTCTACACTTCCTTCAGCTGCTAAAAAGTGAATACACCCTGTATATATGTAGTTTTTTAAAATTGGCAATGAAATTTAGAAACAGTATGGAAGGTTAAAAGTATTGATACATGAAATGTTATTCCCTGTTTCTTTTAAGGACTTTTTTAAATATTCTGAATGCTTAATGTAGATCTGTCTTGTTTATGACTCTATTTTTATTTGATTTTTTCTTTTAATGATAAATTGTGTTAATAATTGTATAATGTAAATGCTTTTATGGTTGTCAATAAGAACAACCGAATAAAGTTTCTTGACTTGACTTGACATTCAACATGTTAATAGATCTATTGATAGTTGCAATTACCGATTCTTGCATTTGCTGTGGCCTATATTCAGAATTATCTCTGCCAGAATACATTTGTTGTGACAGCACAGAGGATTTAAGTTGGTTCTCTGAATGCTTAGATTGTTGATTGGATGTATTACTTTGTGATGTTGTAGGGGATGTGAATTAACTATTGTTTCTTTATTGAATCATGACACATATATTGAAGGGGAGAAGGCATAGCAGCTGAGGCATTCAATAAATCATTATTGTTGTTTTATTATACTGGAGGTGACAGCATAGTGGAATTTCATTCTTTCTAATTGAATTCTGCATAGATAATCTATATTGAGTAAGTCCCCAGCGGGATCATTTATACTTTCTGACTGGTCGATGGTTTGTTGAGTTACAGAAACAATGTTGGACGCTACAGCAGAAGCAGTTCTATATGTGTGTTGTTTCACCTTATTAATTACTGGATGTCTACTGTAATCTTGTCTTCCTATAGTTTAAGTTTTTAGGCCTGGGGTGGGTATAGCTTGATGTTGTTTGGGTTTTCCATTAGTGGTCACATAGTTGAAAGCAGGATTTTGATTTGCTGGTGCAACAGAAGTAAAGCTATTGCACTCTGCTAGTTGCCTATGATTCAGATTTATTGCTAAAGGGCTACAGCGTAGTGCTCCTGAAGGTGTAGTGCTGGATGATGGGCAAATAGTTTGTCCAGTGTGAAAGCTTTCTGTTATACAATTTCTGGTTTGGATTGTTGTCACAAAAGTATGTAGGATATCACTCTCTTGCACGTTATATCCAGCATATTCCTCAAACCTTTTTTGCAGTGTTGGATCTACAATATCTGTATTTGTCGTTGGTTTTTTTCTTTGATAATGTCTCAACAACTTTTATCCTATTAATGTTATCCTCCTGTTGCTACTTAATGCTTCTGACAAACTGCTGCTTTTCCTGTTGGTCACAGGTTTTGAATTTTCCTTGTGGTATTTATCCATCTTTTATTTCTTCAGTTGTAAAACATTCAAATAGGTTTTGGGTTTCCAACTTCCTCTAAGTGGCATATATTCGTTATTCTCTTTTAATAGCCTGGCAGCTGGAATGTTTTCCAATAAAGATTTTTTTTGTCTCAATGTTACTCATTTTTATCAATTCCTTGCTCAAATCATGTGATGCAGTCATATTGATGTTTTTGATAAACACATCCAAAGTCTTTTTCACAGATGCACATAGTTTCTTTCTGTAATTAACATAAAAAACATATTTATTTTATTTCCTATTTATTTTACTAGCAAACGAGTTGCAATTTGGAAATTATTTTTAGGACCTATTGCACATTTTACATTGGGTTCTATACATATCTAACCAGTTTCAGTAACATGTACATTTACACAATATTAACTATGGACCTTATTTAGGGCCAGATGTATCAAAGGGTTTTACCCATTATGGGGCATATTTACAAGGGAAGAAGCAGAATGAGGCGTTAGCCTTCGTGGCTTAACTCCTCACTCCGCCACTTCACAAGAATATAGTGAAGCCCTGACTTTCCCCCTGCATTGAAGCTATTCTTAGCAACCTAGTGCCAACGCAGGCACCCTTGCACCATAGTGCAAGGGTGTCTACATGCAGGAGAAGATTGTTAATGTGCAGGAAGATCCCCCCTTCCTGCACATAAACAATCTTTAAATGGCGTGTTGCAAATCAGCATTTTTTTATAATGATTGTTTATGTGCAGGAAGGGGGCCTTCCTGTACATAAACACTCATTGCCCTTTTGCTGTTTTCATGTGTGCTGCACAAAGCACCACACATTGAAAAGGAAAAACGAGGAAATGACACATTTCTCCTTGTTGCACCAGAGTAAGACCTGGTTTTCCGTGGTCTTAATTCTGGCACTGCCTCCTATTTACGCCTCCCTTGTAAATAAAGGGCAGCTTCAGAATCAATGGGTGTTGTGGTGGAATGCCCACAGCAATACCCATTGCCCTCTTCCTTCTTGCTAAGTATAGCGTGAAATGGGGCCTTATTTACAAGGCAGCGTTAAGCCATGTTAAGTGGCTTAATGCTGCCTTGTAAACAAGTTGAAGCCTCTTTCACCACAGGAATGTTGTAAAAAGTGACGTTACCGTAGCGATAGGGTCTTCTATATACGCCCCACTGTGTCTATGGGAAAATGTGATTGTACATTAGACTAAGGCAACTTAGCACTCCATCACAAACATGATAGATCCTGTCCACCTTATTGTAAGTGCATCATATCCTAATGAATTTGTAATAAGGTAGACTAGTAATATATCATCTTTGTGATGGAGTACTCCTCCACCAAACTTTTAAATCAGGCCACATATTTGTAAAGTATTGCATTACATTATTTATTTAATTTGTAGTCATTTTCTATGGAGCTGTGGGCAGGCATGCAACACCTCAGAATGAGAGGATTTTGGACATTGGTGTAGGCTTGCCAGAACTGGCTGCGCTAACAGATGTTAATGGCCTTATGAGGGAATGCGGTCAGAGTAGAATATCTGCCACCAGTATTTTGTTAGTCAGTTTAATAAGCAAAGGGAAGCATGCAGTATGGAGGCCTGCATGGTGGGACATTGGGATAAAAGAATGAATTTAATGTAACATAAATAGCAGATCTTTTTAGTGAAGGAAAAGGTGATTTACCATGAGATGAGATGACTTTTGAAACAACGAAGTGCAAAAGTGTAAAAGGGAACATTGCATCTGTGAAATTCATTACAAATGCTCCCCAAAAAGAAAGGTACTGGATATCATCAGGGGCAGACTGGTATTTCCATGTACAGATTGTGTAAAGGCTGAACCAGATTGTATTCTATGGCAATACCTGTGGTTCAGCAGTATCTGTTACCTGTAAAGACTTGGGCGCCATTTCAACTACCCCTGAAGACTTTTATCTGCTCTCTACTGCTTTTTCTCTCTACTGATGAAGGGCTAAACCCAGAACCACGTGTCTAGAGATAACAGCACTACCTGTACCAACATTGGTGAACAACTACAGCAACTTTGAAAGCGTACTGCATTTACCAGGATGCAATGGGGATAACTGTGCTGGGATGAGAGACGGTGGGCTCCTTCCCCCCTTGTGTTTGAAAAGCTCCCTTGAGCCAATGATTTGACGAGCTCTCCTGGGACCCACCTGTGTGCCTGTGGAGAGGTACTGTGACCTCTGACGACATGGGCACCATGTCAACAACCCCTGAAGACTTTTCTCTGCTCTCTACTACTTTTGCTCTCTACTGATGAAAGGCTAAACCCGGAAACACGTGTCTAGAGATAACAGCACTACCTTCATTAACTTTGGTATACAACTACAGCACCTGTAAAAGTAAGCACACTGCATTTACTAGGATGCAATGGGGATAACTGTGGTAGGATGAGAAGCATGGTGCTCCCTCCACTCTTGTGTATGATTTCAGTAATATTCAAAAGCAAAATTAGCTGAAGGGGGAGAGCCAAACATAGGTAGTAAACAAACTTACATTCACTGAAGAAGACTAGGATTCCTTTATAAATAATTTTTTTCTTGATAGGTTTTACTTCATCATCTAGGTCAAATGTTTCAAAGGCGTTGTGACAGTGAGCTCAATATTCAAGTTTTTATATCTTCTGCATTGCATTAAAACTGACTTTGGCATGACTTTTCAGATCAACTGATCGATCTACATAGTAAAATATACAGCAATAGCAATCCTTACTAGATTTACTTGGCATTTGTGCCATGGGTGGCAAATATTCTGTATTAAAAACATTTAAGCTGCTTTATTATTTGTAATACCTGTAAATGAAAGAGTAAATAGTTAACTGTGATAAGTATGGCACATTCCTTCCCTGTAACGGTGTGCCCTACATGACTAGTGACAGCAAGGCAGTGATTTTCTGTGTGAATGCCAGAGAGAGCGAAGATTAGTCAGATTTCTGAGATATACAAAACAGAAAAACAAGCTTACCATGCAGAGCAGGCGGGATGGGCACTGGAAGCACAACACCCTGGAGTACTACTGGGAGACTAAAATGACATACACAAAGACAACAGAGGAAGGGGAAATGATAGGCAGGAGCAGCTAGCTGACTGCACATGACAGGTGGGAGGGCGCAGTGGCAGCAAAAAAGACCTTGCATGGCAAGTGGGAGGGTTAGTGGCAGCATAACATCCATGGCGGACAAGAGGGATGGGGCAGGGCCATGCACAAAAGACCGTGGAGGTTCTGAAAACCCTAGAGATTCACTAGAAAAAAACAAATGTTAAAGTAAAGTTTTAGTTAAGATTTGAAATATTATCTAACTTTACATTAAAAAAACCTTAGAAATTCACTGAAAAAACAAAGGTTAGAGGAATGTTATAGTTAGGCCACCATGCCACGTAAAACATACTCCTATGTATGACCTAACCATCACAACAGATATTTGCTTTGAATCGCTTCGCTATATACTCCTGGTGTCAAGGAATGTGATGACCACTTTGAACCGTAGTGCTCATTACTTGCCCTAAGCACTTGGTTTAGAGGCTATGCAAGTAAGTCACACCAATCATTTTGTTACTAGTTAGTGGAACCGAGATAGTTATACAGATAAGTATACTGACCGCAAATTAAGTGGTTTGTTACTCATTTGTACATTAATCCAAAAGCCTGCGCGTACCAGGGTCTCTGTGCTATATCAGTTGCTGCAATAAGGTAATACTATGCTAATGTCTTACCAAACATGTGTAATGTGCTGTAGTTATTATAATGAATGTTCAGGGAAGCACTTGAAGGTCTTTTAGAGAGATGTAATATGTGTTTTCTAGAGCTACACTATTTGTTTTCCCTTTTTCTAATAAAAGTTGTGTAGTCCGGACGGCAACAATAAGTATGTTGTGGTTTTCTTTAATATAGCTCTTCAGATCGCCCTTAACTTCATTTTATTAACATGCTAGTATCCCAATGTCACTCTATTTATCAATATTGCAAGGATGAAAAGATAAATATGCCTTGCCTTGCCAGGATTCAAACTTGTCACCTGCAGAGTGGATCAATTTCTGCATGGTGTTTTCAACTCACTGTGCCATCCAAATAATCACCTCAGCTACTGACAAATAAAACTAGACACTGAGGCACAATGAACCTACAGTGTACACCATCAAACTCTTGTGCACATTGACCAGCCTATTCCACACTCTCAATAATGTAGTTGCCCTCACTAGATGACCCACTTGCTGTGTACCCTCTCAGCACAGTCACTTGAAGCAATTCATAAAGCCATCAGAAGTGTGTAAGATTCCTACATCCTAAACCTAAAGCATCCACATTTATTATCATACTCTCATAGAGATCACATACTCCTTCAACACATTTCGCACTGTTTCACAATACAATATAGATGCCACACTTTCATATCACCTTCACTCTTGAAGAAGATAGTGGATAACATGAAGTTATCTGCATCAGCATCTGCACCGATAAACACTATCAGATACTGATGCAAACCATCAAGTACCCCTTGTACCCAGATTCCCACATCTTCTCTCCGACTTGCATTCATTCCACAGTCACCCACACATACCATCAGATTCCCAGCATGCAAATGTTCATTCATAAATGCATATAACCAGACACATTAGACATCTCACATTCTCATATAACCCAGCAGCGGCTGCTGCAGGTAAGAGCGGTGGGCCGATGGGGCCAGGTGAGGGGGGATTTCAAGAGACGACCACGAGGGAAAATTATTTGTTCATTTAATTTTCCCTTGTGGTCGTCTCTCGAAATCCCTCCCCCCCACCTGGCCCAACCGCCCCACCACTCTTACCTGCTGCGGCTGATATAACCATATACACAAGACACCCATGCACACTAAACAACCATGTAGAGCACATCAGACACCCATGCACAACTTCAGACACCCATGCATAACATCAGACACTTATGCAAACTGACAGACACTCAAGCATATCACTAGAAGTACACAATCATATATCCACAAGCTCTATCATACACTCCCAAATGCCATCAGATGCCCATACATGAAATCAGGCACCAAATCACATTCACATTCCCTCAGCTATCTACCCTCTTATCAAAACACCTTCTCTTGCCTTCAGAAACATTAGATATCTCGCCCAAACTGATACTCCGATGTAATCTCAGAAACTCATGCTCTTTATTAGACTGCAATTTACACACAGAAGCATTACTACATACCTTCACACTAATTCTAAAACAGACAGGAACTCATCAGGAAAAACATCTACCCTTTCAGTCACTCTCGCAAACTTTATCCATGCAGACACACACGTGTACACCATCCAAACCTAACACTGACAGACACGTCCCATAGCCTAAAAACACACTGCAGGCGGCATCAACACCACAGAACCCTTTCACACAACATCTCCTGACATGTATATATGGCCGGATGAATCACTGCATTCTGTTAGGCAGTGGTAATATTGTCTGAGCAGTGTGGATATTTAGACCTACACAGGTGGGTGGAGGATAGGGGTCGGTCCATAAGAGTGGGTGAATGATTTTAGCCTTGGTGCCTAAAGCAGGATCATTTGAAGCATAACCTACGTCTAGACTGGCAGGATGGTATTAATGCAGCTCGAATCAGCATTGCTGAGAGCCAGTCTTTCCAGACAGTCTGTCACAGCATATCTGAGTATTTAATGAGTGACATCCATGACATTTGGAAAGCTGTAATTACACCAGTCTCCATACATGTATAAAGTACAGCAAATCAAAACACAAATGCATTCCTGCAAGACCACTTTGAATGATTGCAGAGAGATACAACACTTAAAGTCTGCAAATGAGCAAATTATGGGCACAACTGTAAGTTTAGAGAAATTCCGATTGCCACCATAAAAATACATTTTTTACAAATGAATGCAACATTGTTAGCGGAGTTCAGGGCTGATCTGATCGGCCAGAGCATTTTCAGTTTCAGGAACAGTCAGGCCCATGGCACTTTTAAGTACAAAGTGACTGCGAAGGCCGTGCAGCATACACCGACAAATCCAATAAAAGTAAATTATTTTCTAGCAAAGTAAACTCATTTCTTTTCGTATCACCCTGTCTGTTCACTTATTGTCTCTCACACAATTGTTAAATATTCTCTCTCTCATCCAATCCCTTGCCCTCTACTTTTCACACACCTGCTCTTGTCATGGATGCTCAGTTCCCTCCTTCCCCCTTAACTTTCACTCTGTTCTCTCATTCTCTCATACTTTAAATCAGTTGTTTTTTCTCTCCCACCCTATACGTTATCTTCTTGTCTCTCACCCTAATACTTTGTTTTGCATTTTTGCCTCATTATAACTCAAATTTCACTATTTCTGATGCCCCGGTCATCAAATAACAATCTCAGCTCATGGCAAAAAGCAGCCCTCCCTTACTCCACTCATGACAAAAAGAAGCCCTCTCTCCCTTCAATGCCACTGAATGGAGCCTACGAATTCCTGCAGTTTAAGAGGTGCTCCACTACACTGCCAGCCCAGGGCCGGCAAATGATTGATTAGAGTATTGGCAGGGCCACATGGTAGAGTGGTCCTTATTAATGGGTAAATGTGTGGTGCTAGGGTTGATGTGCAGATTAGGTTGTGGGCCAAAAAGCTAGAAGAATGACTCATAGTGCACAATTTACCAGCAGCAATCCAGCAGATTGTTCTGCTCAAATAAAATATATGGGGAAAAAAATAACTGGGTAGGGTGTAGCACACAATAATCAGTAATTTGGGGATGGTAACAAAGAATAGACTATGATATTTGCAGGAAAGGGCAGTATTTGGGTTGTCCTGAAGGACAAGTGAGGGTAGAGTGTGAAAATCTGAAGAAAGTGGTTCTCATTTTGGATGCTGCTAGAAGGAAAAACTAACTTGAAGCTTCCTTGCTTCTGAATTTGAGTGTTTCCAAGCTTAACAAAGATTTGCTTCTGACTCCTCTGGAACACCAGACATGGAGAGAAGACTGGTAAAGTTAGGGTGATCTTGAGAATTTTGATTATGGTTCTTTACTCTAATTGCTATCTAACCACTCTCTACCTTCCTAAAATAGATTTTTTTCCTCTTCTCCTTGCTGTGTGCTACCCTCCAACAATCCCCTATGGCTCTGATATGCTGCGTGTCTTGGAGCTCCCTTTGATTGTCTATATAATTCCATGCTTAGGGCAGGGTTCGGAGCAGATGAGGCCATTTCAGGCCATGCACATGGGGTATTGAAAGAATACACTTACTTCATGTTACTGCAGAGCCCACAGCTCCCAAGAGTCACAATGACCACTGGGCCTTAATTGAACAAGGGGACTCACGCGACTTGCTCCTCCACGTCCGAGGTTCAACTTGAGACAGTTGAGTCATGGCCCTACTGCCATTGTCCACTCCAAACAAACGTGACTCCGAAGAGATCCCAGCTGCGCATGCATCGTCCCAGCTTTTGAAGAGAGCTGCAGGGGCTTGTCAATATCTTTTGCCAGGGCTGTCCTTGGTTGCACTTTCACACAATACTCCATTGACGGCCTGTTGACCCAATATCAGTACTCACACTGCACACCTCAGATACTTGTGAGCAGCAGGTGTACTTGCAGTACACACACGTGCTACAGGTAAAATTACCAGTCAGTCCATTGCCAGTTATCCTGAAACAGGATTTGAGGGTATGTTTTCAATTAGGTACCAAACGACCTTGAAGAACACATGCATCGGATAGTCCTGCAGTGCAGTTGTGGCTGCCACCCTGGGCAGTCTACTCAGGCAAGTAACATCATGCAATAAGCAACTAACCTGCCTGAGGTGAATCCCAGGACCCATGAACTCTGTCAACCAGATGTAATAATCCTGACACATCTGCAAACATTCAGCTAACTCCTGCACAGCTCTGGAGCTTACATTGGGGTCTGATTCACAAAGTTAAACTTAGATGTTTGGTCTAAACTTAGGTTATACGTCTAATTTTACAACTTGGATCTCCTCCCCAAGTGCGGACATAAAGATAATACTCGTAAATGCCCTTTGTGAGTTTCCAAAGTCAGAAACCTAGACGTTTGTTCTAAGTTTAGACCAAACATCTTAGTTTACTTTTGTGAGTAGGGCCCTTAGTGTTCATCAAACTGACACTCACCAGGGATCATCAGGCGAAAGTCGGTAGTGCTGCCTCCCTCTCTTCGGCTGGGTGCTTTGACTTAGACAATATTTGCTTTGTAAACGTTCGGGACAGCCAGCCAATTTTGTAGTGTGCATGAGATATCAAACATTGCAGAGGTTGCGATGATCTTTTTAAGCTGTTAATATGTGACCCCGTGAACTTAGACTAGAATACATGATGTTCTTTCAGACCAAGCTCAAGTATTGTAAGGGTTGCTGAGCACACTTCTGCATCTCTCTGGAGAAGCTTGCTGCTAAAGTGATGGGTAATGTATACCATGCTGTGCCTGCAGGAACATATAATCTTGCAAACCCCAAAGTGATTGGGATCAATGGTAAGGTCCAATGGTTTACAGGGAGAATCGGTAACTTCTGGGACTTCACCAGGGTGAGTCACAGTGAATGAAGATGAAATATTGAGTGTGGAAATCTATTGTGTAATTGATAAATAGCTGAGGACATAAATTGTGCATGGCTTTAAATCAAATGCAGGTGCTTTTAAACTTTGAACATTTATTTAAAGGGAGGCTATACTGTCTCAAGAGGTGATCATGAAATGAGAGTCGTCCATACAAGTTTAAGCTGCATTTTAAACTAGTTGTAATTGATAAACTGTGTTCAAAGAAAGCACCCAATTTGTGCTTTACAATAGTCAAGTTGTGAGTCCATGACAGCCTGAATCATTTTAAAATGTGTTTGTTTGGCAGGAAGAGCTTCATCTTCTTGAAATCTTTGTTGTGGTATAAGCAGGATACCTAATACCCTAGCCAACTGTTTTGTAAAGGAAAGCTCACCCTCAAACAAACCCCAAGGTTTCTTACTTTTGTCATAACTAACATTGACCTGGTGTATCCAGTCACTAGGCTAGGAGAGTTTCCTTCACAACTTCAATTTTATCAGTGTTCAGTTTCAGCCTGTTGAACAAAATCCATTCTAATAATGCAGGCAGTTATGAAAGTTTCTGTGTGCCCGGTCATTTTTTCAAGCCATAATATGAGCTGAATATTGTCACCCTAGCTTTCACAAGACATATTAAAACTAACAGACTCTACAAGATTGGTTAATGTGGCCACATATAGAATAAATAATGTAGGGGTTAAAACCCATGCAGCACTCCATGTGCCACAATCTTAAGTGAGACACTGTAATGAAACAAATATGGTATGAATACCAGCTGACCATGATGAGATAGAAAGGAAGAGTTCCAGTTTAAAATATTCCCTCTGATCTCCGAACCCCACACACTCTCTCTGAGATCCCCTTAGGACACAGTATTGAAGGTTACAAATATATTGAAGAGGATCAACACAACTGTACCTTCCAGAATCAGTATTATACAAAGTTCATTTTATACTGTCAGCAAAAATACATTTGTACAGTGTTAAGGCCAGAATCCAGTTTGAACAGAATGAATTAGAAAATCTCTAAGATAAATGAGTAAAGATAAGAATTGATATCTCTCTCTCTTAATTATTTTGTTATGGTGCTAGGGACGTTTATAGTCAACTCGGAGAAGAGGTGTCCAAAGTGTCTAAAGATGGACACTTCGTTAATGGAATTCTTTGAGTGCTCAATGATGTCTAGTTAATGGCCCTTTGTGAAATATAACTAATTGCAATCCACTTTTAAACCATGTTTCACAGTGGGTAAACCAATTTGCCTAAATACTCAATCGCAACTCAACACCACAAGGACTCTCTTCGAACTGAGTTGAAGCTACTGAACTTACTTAAAATACTCGCTCTGTGTAGCCCCTACTGGGCTGAAAAGAGCTACTGATAAAGAGATGTCTGAAGTTTACTTTTTTCAACAATCAACCCTCAACTCAAAGGGTGACTAAATCTATTCATGGCTTCAACTGCCTCTGGTTAGTCTTCCACCTGACAATTCCCTTAATGTCATCTAAAATTGTCATAGGCCTGTTTCAATATTTTGATAAAAAAGCCAGTCAAAATACAGCAAACTATTTTGTCCTTGAGGCAGAAAAATATGGTTGCATGATCAATAGTGCATATTGACATTAAATATGGATCATTGGAGTCTTTTTCAAATTATTCAGGGCCTCATTTATGAGAAGTGGCGCATCTCTGCGTGAAAGCAGCAATGCAACACTTCTCACTGCGCCCTCCTTGTGACACCAATGATGTGTCATATTTACAGTATGATGCATCATGTGGCAAGAAATGACAGGTACGTCAGTATTACTGACATATCTGTCGCGTAAAAGTGGAGCATTGCTGGAGTTGTATCGGAAGCATGACGCACGTCCAGCAATGTGAAAGGGCCTGCATCACCCTTATGCCTTCCATGAGGGAGGCGTAAGGTTTTGAAGCATTGGCGTCCTAGAATTTGCACTGCAAAATCTCATAGATTTTGCTGCGCCACTCCTAAGACCCTTTCGTGCGGGGGAACGCCCACCCTGCATACATTATACCTGACACAGGTATAATGTAGCGCAGGGGTTTACGAAGTGACGCATCTGTCTAGATGTGTCACTTTGTAAAAAGGGAGCAACATGGCGCATTATTTACTCCAATGTAGAAATCTATCCTGCACTCCTATTATTAATACCAAATGTGTCACTTTTAAATAAGAAGTTTACTGGTCTGTATTGGGAGCTAACCAGTGGTCAGTTGAGCCCACAACTGTAGGTAAAATGCTATGTAGAGGCCTGGTGAAAACCAGGTCTGGAGACTGGGAGCTCACCTACTGGTCCCTAAGGTTTCAAATAGGTTAATACACTATTAGTATATATTCATACATTCAAAACAAAAGTTTAAGTCATTTTAATTGAAACCAATTTTTGGCTTATAAACCATGACTTGAATCGAATTCAAAACATATCACGAAAATGTAATATTTACATACAAAAGGATATCAATTTAGTAATCAAATTGGTCACATACACAAAAAATCTTACAACAGAAATCTCAACATTTCCCAATGCATTTCGGGTCGGAACGACCCTTCATCAGGGGAATTAGGCTTGTAAATATGAAACTGTAAAGTGTAAATCAATTACGTGCACATCAGTCCGATTGGAGGCACTGCAAAAATAATAACAACAGTTGGTTTCCTTGTACACAAGTGTCTGATACAGTATAACCATACCATTAGGATTAACAATCATTCCCCTAACACAGTGCAATTAAAAAACACGTTTCATGCACAGGGTCAATATCAAGTGAGGGTGAACGTGAGTAACGCACCATCTCTTGGAGTGTGTTCACAAGCATGTGTCGTGTCATCTACAACTTGCTATAAGCGAGAACTTAAACATGCTTTCAGAAGTATACCACTCCCTAGTGGTTGTTAGGATGCGATAAATAAGAACAAGAAAGTGCTTTCATAAAAAAAGTGCTTTAGTGAAAAAACCAATCCCTGTTAATAAAAAAACGATAGTGTTGAACATGCAAAAAGAAGTATAGTTGTCAAACCTGAGGGGTATGTGCCTGTCAATGGCTCAAGTATCGTTGCTAGGGTTTATGAAAACCTGGGAGAGCAATGTAAAAAACTCTCAGTATACACGAAACTAACGTGAATCATGCAGACACACTGATAAGTGAATAAATCTTACCAACAAACTATGTAGCCAAATGTTAAGGCGGGCTTAGATGCAAAAAATCTCAAGACGTCTTATGTTGTCGAACATAACCGCTGCAAGGAATGTAGCGGACACCATTATAATTTATGTTCACGTTTACTACAAAAGTTAAACAACCACACCTCAGGCGTTGAAGTCCCTTACCGCTATTGCGTGTGTAGGCGGTATGTAGAAAAAGCTTCCCGGTTCTGACAGGACCTGTTTATGGGGCCACCTGTTGTAAACGACATTGAAACTAGAATGAAGACGAACGCTTCATAAAGATTATAGGGGAGTTGTGACAAACGCCATTATTGTCTGCGCGCCTACCTTCGTTCTCCGACTGATCACGACCTATGCCATCAGGATTACTTCCGGCGTCAACATCCGGTCCCGACGATGAGACCTTAAATACTAGAGCGCGGAGTGCACCGGTGTTAAAAGTAAAAACAAACAACGTCCTAAACGTTCCAATCTCGGAGTGAAACTAGCCACTCAATAAAGTATCATCAAAACGTGTGACAACGGTGAGACAATAACTACTCATCTGGTATTAACTTTGTCTGTTTTGTTCTCTGTGATGACTATTGTACAGGATTGACAATCTACTCACTTCATTAGGATATAGTATTTCACAAGGGTTTCGGCATGCTATATCATTTAACTTCACTCATCACTTATACCTCTCACACCCCCATAACGTTCGCATTATTTTCCAGATGATTTTTTATTTACTTTCTAGTACTTCTTTTATTTCATTATACACATATATCATATTTTTCCGTTTTCTATATTTCATTCACATTACGCATAATCATATAAAGCCAGCACTTTGTAAGCTCTTGAGCAGGAAAGCGACGGTTGGATTATCATTTAATGCATATCCTTCCTTGATGCCACACGTTTTGATGATATTTTAATGAGTGGTTAGCTTCACTCCGACATTGGAACATGTTAGGATATTGTGGGTTTTTACTTTTAACATCGGTGTATATTACGTAGAATCATATAAAGCCAAAACCCTGCAAGCTTTTGAGTAGGATAGTTACGGTTGGATTAGCATTTAATGCCAATGCTTCCCCGATGTCACACGTTTTGATGATACTTTAATGAGTGGCTAGTTTCACTCCGAGATTGGAACGTTTAGGACGTTGTTTGTTTTTACTTTTAACACCGGTGCACGCCGCGCTCTAGTATTTAAGGTCTCATCGTCGGGACCGGATGTTGACGCCGGAAGTAATCCTGATGGCATAGGTCGTGATCAGTCGGAGAACGAAGGTAGGCGCGCAGACAATAATGGCGTTTGTCACAACTCCCCTATAATCTTTATGCAGCGTTCGTCTTCATTCTAGTTTCAATGTCGTTTACAACAGGTGGCCCCATAAACAGGTCCTGTCAGAACCGGGAAGCTTTTTCTACATACCGCCTACACACGCAATAGCGGTAAGGGACTTCAACGCCTGAGGTGTGGTTGTTTAACTTTTGTAGTAAACGTGAACATAAATTATAATGGTGTCCGCTACATTCCTTGCAGCGGTTATGTTCGACAACATAAGACGTCTTGAGATTTTTTGCATCTAAGCCCGCCTTAACATTTGGCTACATAGTTTGTTGGTAAGATTTGTTCACTTATCAGTGTGTCTGCATGATTCACGTTAGTTTCGTGTATACTGAGAGTTTTTTACATTGCTCTCCCAGGTTTTCATAAACCCTAGCAACGATACTTGAGCCATTGACAGGCACATACCCCTCAGGTTTGACAACTATACTTCTTTTTGCATGTTCAACACTATCGTTTTTTTATTAACAGGGATTGGTTTTTTCACTAAAGCACTTTTTTTATGAAAGCACTTTCTTGTTCTTATTTATCGCATCCTAACAACCACTAGGGAGTGGTATACTTCTGAAAGCATGTTTAAGTTCTCGCTTATAGCAAGTTGTAGATGACACGACACATGCTTGTGAACACACTCCAAGAGATGGTGCGTTACTCACGTTCACCCTCACTTGATATTGACCCTGTGCATGAAACGTGTTTTTTAATTGCACTGTGTTAGGGGAATGATTGTTAATCCTAATGGTATGGTTATACTGTATCAGACACTTGTGTACAAGGAAACCAACTGTTGTTATTATTTTTGCAGTGCCTCCAATCGGACTGATGTGCACGCATTATTTACTCCACCACAACATGACAAAAAGGGATGCAACAGCGGCGTAAATGTGACTCAGGCCTTCATAAATAATGCTCCCAATGTTTCTACTAGCTTACCTGAAACTAGTGAGAGAAAGTTGAAATTAATTTGAGGAAGAAAATCAGAAAAGAATGTTGTCTCACGTTCTTAATCATGGCTTTGGGCTCTACAATGGAAGTGTATCATCTGTTCAATATATTAAAGTCTGCTTTGGATTCTGAGAACAATTTCCCATAATTGGCCTTAAATAAATTAATCTTGTTCAGATAACTCATAGGCCTAAGTGTCTAAGAATCAGGAAAATATTTTCTCTATTACAAACCAACAGCAGGGTGGTGATCACAAGGTCATTAGTATTTGGCTATTTGAACTAATAAAATACATTCAACATTGATCTTGCAAAAACTCTCAGACATACTGTTGGGCCTAGAGGACTTGGCACCCAAATTTTGCGTAAATTTGCAGAAATGCGACAACAACAAACCAGCCTTAAATACACTATACTGATCCCTGGTGGAGCGGAGTGTATGACAAAAGATCCAAGGCAAACATTATCTGTACCATTAACAAGGACTTTTGCAACAGAGATCTTTGCAACCTACCAATTCTGGCACATCATCATACCAAAGTCAAGAACATGTGATTGACCACTTTGCACCTTACCCAAGAAGTGACCTTCAAATGACAATAACATGGTAGTCAATCTCTGAGTCTCCACGGTCTTAGAACACCTTGATTCTCATCCTGAAAGCAGAACCAAATCAAACGATTTCCTGAAAACTCTTGAAAGCTATACTCTTTTCCCTTTGAGACAGTATTCTTCTAAAGACCAGGTGACAATGGGACAGTAAAGGATGAATACTGAATGTTTGCTACTCCTTACAACTTATTTCAAATGAATTACTCTACATTTTGCACCAGAAAACTCACTTTTTGCTTCAACACTCTGTTTAAGCTAGAAGGCAACATTATGGCTGTATAAAACAGCAAACTATATTATCAATAACATCACAGATTGTATTGTTGTTCTTCTCGTTACATTTGTTGAAATGCATTTTAATCTAGTTAGTGTCATAGCTTTAATGCCTTGAAGGCTAATTGAAAATGTGTTCATTTTATTAGCTTTGGATAACTAATTAAAAAACACAATGATTTATTTTCGTAGGATACTAAACTTGAAGACTCAAAGTAGTCTTCCATGTCCTATTACAAAAATGAGTGGATCTGTGAAGTTGAAAAATGCAATTGGTGACTACAGGCACTTTACACACATATCTACCTGAACCGCTATGCTAGATGTCCATCGATTATTGACCTCTACTTGAATTTATTAAGTTGTGCAAATATTTCTAAAGATTACGTAGGGAATAATAGGCATGTTTATTTGGATATCACACAGTGTAATAGGGAAAGGGCAGGAATGTGACATACTTAAACAATATCCAGCGCATTCCTGTAATTTCCCAGTGGATTCCATGGTGGCGGTGGTATCCCCCATCCACAACATTGTGGTGGGCGGTGCACACAGCACCACACGCTACAATGCTGTGTCTGCACATTGTGCATTTGCATGCATAACGTGGCAGGCACCTCGCGGTGTCTGCCACGTTGTGCATGCAAATGCAGGGGGTACCAGAGGTACCCCTCATGTGCACCCCCACCCTCCATTACCCTGGGGGCCCGCAATGGGACTGCAACGCCGCCATGGAAAGGCACTTCTCCGCCTGATTTGTAATATGGATGGCGGTGTCTTGCAGACACTGCCACCATATACAGCCCCTTCTCTGCCCAGACGGCTCGTCGAACAGCGGAAAACAGGCAGACGGTATTTCTGTCCGCCGCGGTCCCCCCCACCATCGTAATATGGCGGGGGGAAATGGGATGTGGATGGAGGAAAATGTTGGGCAGATCGCCACCGCCATACGGGGGTGGCGGTCCACCCGACATAGTAATGGAACCCATAGTGTGAGAACATGGCAAACAGAGCAAAGGGATTAGGGAAAATCTTGAAGGGGAGAGATGGTATCACTGTCACAAGGAAATTAAAGCCCTGCTTAACTTTGGCCGTACCTGCTCCTGCTTGTAAGGTTCTTAGTCTAAAGATACTTTACCACAAAATCTGCCAGTCTGGTCGGAGGATTGCAGCAATCATAGGTCTTTGGGGCGTATTATAAAGAACGGCCATATAATTATCGCCGCTTTAGCGGCAGGAAACTGCCACTAAAGCAGTGATAATGGGGTTGATAATGTGCTCTTGTGAATTCCCATAGAAGCCCATGTTCTGGTGTTAACCTGGGTTGCTATGGGAATTCACAAGGGCATATAATCAAGCCCATTATCACCGCTTTAGCGGCAGTTTCCTGCCGCTAAAGCGGCGATAATTTTATCGCCGTTCTTGATAATATGCCCCTTTGTTCCTTAGCTATGTCCGCAGAAGTTTTTTTTGCTCAACATGAACATCAACCAGGGTAAACAATGTAAAACATTTAACCAGGTATCCTGGTACGCCCAATACAGGACCTATATGCCCAATGAAAGTATTTTCTCAGTCTTGCCCCCACTCCTTTCACTAAGACCATCGTAGAGTCATTCTGAGGGAATGGACAGTCAAACACAGATTTCTGAGAATGTTGCTCCAGCAAAAAGTTTAACTCTCGTAATTAATACTTTTTCGTGTGTAGATGTACCAAATAGTTATTTTTTCCTATGCAATTTTTTTGTTTAAAGTTAATTCTGGTGTTAATGCAACATTTGGCTTC
This sequence comes from Lissotriton helveticus, assembly GCF_964261635.1. Taxonomy (NCBI): domain Eukaryota; kingdom Metazoa; phylum Chordata; class Amphibia; order Caudata; family Salamandridae; genus Lissotriton; species Lissotriton helveticus. The sequence continues at coordinate 1,719,200,355 of NC_136059.1, forward strand.
CTGTGGACAACCAGAATATTATTTGCCCTGCAATTCAAGTGAAAAGTACATAGTTGTTTTTTGGTCAGGGGAATCTGTAAGCAAAATTGATGCTTTCACGACAGCTAAGGTTCCACCAGGAGTTATTGACACTAACTCTTTCAACCAAATGTTGTGATGGGCAGAGTGCAGGTAGGCAAATTGCAACACATATAGAGAACTACTCTTCTGAAAATGTTCTTTCTCACAGTGAGAGAAGCAGAAACAAAATATTATTAAGAATACTATTTTATGTTTCTGCTTCTCGCACTGCGAGAAAGCAGAAGGGTTTGGTTGGGGATACCTTCTGCAGGGCAGGGGAGAAATGGCTTGCTCACCATTGAGGGCGCTGACTGTTACCGTTTTCTCAATGTAGGCTGCATGCAGCCTGCATGGAGAAAGCGGCTTCCACATAGATGCCTGTGAGGTCAGTGTCCCAGCCAATCACAACACTGCTGTTGCAGCATTGTGATTGGCTTAGGGGAGGAGAGGGAGGCTGCCTGCTTCCTGGGACTCGGAGCAGAGAGAGAATGAGACACGACGCGCGCCCGGAGGCGAAGGTAAGTTTATTTATTTATTTATTTATTAATGGCCCCCTCCCTGCGTGACCCCATCCCCGCACTACCCCTCGCCCCCCCCCCCCACCCGCGAGTCATGCCGGCCGCGACTGCTCATATGCTGAGTTGGTGGCTTTCGATGTTCGGCACTGGTACTCAGTTGTCAACACTGGCTGTACTGCATGGTGGCTGTGTTTGTTTAATTAAAGGACGAGCACAAAAACCTTGTTTATTAAGTCAAATCACATTGAAAATTAATAATACCAGCCTTTCACGCCACTATTGTAAATGTGTTTGATCTGTAATAGTCTGAATTGTCACACTTGTAGGAGTTATATGCTAAGTGTTATATTGGCACTCTCATTTGCAGGGCTGGCAGGGGCAATGCGTGGTGTAGGCTGAAGCTGCCTTCCGATAAGGGCCCTAGCACTACACAAATTAAGCACTGCTTCGGAAGTCAGTTACACGTATAATCTACACCTGCACACGCTCCAAGACAGAATTTCCTTGTGAAAAAAGAAAAACTAATTTTTTAATTAAAATAGATACACAATAGAACTGTGTTTGATGGTAACCACTGCTTCCTACATTGATGTTGTTCATCAAGACTGGCACGTGCCACCTAGAGTTTCCACAAGAGCTGAGGGCTTTGGTTCCCTGCTTCACAACCTTTTTTGTTAAACTGGTTTAAAATGTTGTGACATATTATTTTAGGGACATTAATCTTCCAGCCATTCTCTTATTTCCATCCTGTCAGTGACTTTCTCACAATTAGATTCAAAATATAACGTTCAACTTTTAAAAAAGTTATGGAAATAATAACCTTTTTACTATGCAAATGTATTCCCAATCTCTTGTTTTCATTTATTAACAACGTGAATTTTGTTTATTTTCTTAGATTAAAAGCCTAATGGCTTAAAGTCTAAAGACAGATTTTTTTTATTTCGGCAACTGTAAAACTTATTTCAAAACGTTTAATTTCCTTTACAGAAAAATGTATGTTTTCTCTTTTTTCATTCACACGGAAACCTGATACTCGGATTTGGAGGAAAATCCACAATTTGCTTTTAGTATTTTCTGCTGGACTAGTGTGTTTAGTGAAACACAAAGAACATAGCCATAGGGTAAATTTATCAAAACTTTCTGCCTCTGTAAAGTCATACAAAAAGTGACACAAAGCAGCTCAAAGTCTTCAAAGGATATTTACTTCAGGGGGAACTCCTCCACTATTGGGAGAAGTGTTGCTCCCCCCTGCCAGCAGAGTAAACATTAAAATACAACAATAATAGCCCCACATTTATTACTGTTTTATTTTGTTTACAGGAGTCTTGGGGGGAAGGACCAAGGGGACAACAGGCTCCACAGGGAGTGGTATGCACTGTTATCAATGCACATGACAGTTTGGCCGGCTGTCTCAGGATTGCCAAATTGTCATGAGCATTGATGCTCTCTCTGACCTAGCTGCATTGCTGGGTTAGATACAGCAAAGCACAGAACAGGCTCCCAGTCTCTCTGGGAGCGCAAATCATTGGATCTCAGCCCAATCCTGAAGCTCCTCTCATGTGTGAGAGCAGCTTCATGATTGGCCACAGGATAGTCTGGGAGTCTCTGTCTGCAGGAGAGGAGCACAATACGGTAATGGTGCAGGCAAGTTTTTTTTCCTTGTCTGTCATCTCCCACCTCCCCTCCGCCTCTCCCCTCTCCACTGACACCACCCGCTACTGAGTTTCTTAATAGCGTAAACTGTTTTGCACTGGAAATTGCCTTTTTTGTGCAAATAGTTCTTTGCCCTACTTTGAGACAAGCGGGCATTGCCTGGCTGGTATTTGGGAACTCATTTTGACTCGAAACTGAGACTGAAATTGGCATAAAAAATAACGCATCTAAGTGGCAGCAGCATCTTGGGAGAAATATTATTATTTTTCCATATGGTTCATGCATTGCATGTTTACTGCACTGTACAACACACATCCAATGTGTGGTGTTTTTTTACAAAAAACAGGCAAAGGATTTTGTAATCAGACTCTCACTTTTGTACCAATGTGCGAAGTTGTGGCAAGGCACTAGGCAACCTGTTTGGGGGCCAACATGGGGGAAGAGAGAAGCAGCAGGCCAAATGTAGTCAATATCGCTCTGCTCTGTTCTATTACCATTGAGCCACACAGCACTGCGCAGCAACTTTTCTTGATGCACTGCATTGTTCTATATTTTATTAAATCTGTCCCTCTGTTTTGCGAATTAAAATAAGCAAGTTTATAACAGCTGGAAAATGTAAAAGCAATTTAAAAGTGAAAAGACCACTAATGAGTAATGATCTTAAAGGCATGTATACCCTATCCTGACCACTCGGCTTGGCATGAATGATTCCTATGACATCCTAGACATGTACTGTGGTATTTCCTGGGAGTGAGCTTAACTAGGGATATTGTCTCTAGCTTACTTACCCGTAATTACGATAAATGTGCTCATAACTATGCACAATTACGTGAGAAGAAAAATCCTGCATTTAGCTTTATTTTCTTATTGCAAAATGTACCTTCACATCCAAAATGGGCACAAGGATGCATTTTGCACTACGAGAATAGCACTTAATGCTGCAGGACAAGAACAGAAGTAGCCAACAGCTGCTCTCTCTCTCCTGGGCCCTGATTTACTAAACAGTCATGCAACACAGCAAGACAACTTACTTCGCTGTACTACGTGAAAGGGAGAGAGTAGGAATACACCATATCTGTGAAGATATGCCTCATTCCTCCTCTCTACCTGCATTTGTTCTACCTAGCGCCAACGCAGGCACCGTGGTGCCATGGTATAGGGTTTCCTGCATTACAGGCAGGACTGTTTTTGTGCAGGAAGGTGGCATCAGAGGCATTTCCCTCTTCTACGTGTGTTTCAGAATGCAGCACATGTAGCAAGAGGAAATACAAAGGAGAATGATAATATTTCTCCTTATGCCTCTGTTGGGAAGGGGGTACAATTTTGACGCATTCTCAGGTGTATTATTCTTAGTAAATCTGGGAATGGAACAAAATCCATGGGTGAATGCATGGGAATGGCCACATTGCGCCAATGGAAAGCTGTCCCAATGCAGAGTGAAAGGCACTGCCTTTCATTACTCTTGATTTACGAAGCCTCGAAGAGCCACACAAGGTGCTTTGCAATGCTTGGTTAATCTGACTTTAGGACTTGCATTGCCTTGCGCCATATTGTATGACAAAATGGCAACGCAGAGTCTTAGTAAGTCTGGGCGTTAGTATTTTGATCCTGCCCTCCTGTTGTAGATGTTTTGCCCTAAATAACTCTTAATTACTCAAGCTGGGGTAACTGTGTGATTGTGGTAATTTTGCATCACAAAGGTAATAGGTAGTTACCCAGATTACTCTAGCGTAATTAAAATTTCGCCTCCCAGTCCTAGAATTTCTGCTGACAGACAGGGGCATAGCTTCCACTGGTGAAGCAGGTGCTGTGGCACCAATGTGCAGATGTCAAAGGGGCCCAATGAACCACGATTATTGCTGTATTTCGCAATTAAAACAGTGGACTTGCACTAGGATCAATGACAGACTGGCTACACTACAGCTGACACAGTGGCACTAAGTACCTAGACATTTTAGAAATGTTTAGAAAAATTGTTAATCTTTAGTTTTAGAGTAGAATTCTTGCCCCCTAAAGAATTCCCTTAGGTTGGGTTATAGATGTCCCACTCTTAATACACAATTTTCATGTGTTATACAAAAAACAGTGGATCGAGTTTAAGAAATTGAAGGGTCTGTTTAATGAAACAGAGCTCCTTTGCATATGTAGCACTTCCTCACATGCTTTTTAGACATTCTGCTGTTAAGAGCTATGACAGTTTTTATCTGTTTCTAGGTTGCAATCAAGGGGAGTTGACCTGAAACACTGCTTGTCGTATCTTTACTTCCACCCATCAGTCTGCCGGGGTTGCCTTTTTTTCTGACAATAGCAGTAGATCTATCATTTGTATAGTAATACAAAGTTTCACTAACGAGGTGGTTCGAGCATTGACGTTGATTTACCAGTATACCAAGAGTTACGGAAGTGACATCTCCCAATCTGAACCTGGGGTTAGTACATTACTATTACCAGTCGCCCAAGCTGAATGACCCTTTTTAATGCTACTGATCACCATTTTGTTGATGAATAGTGCATCCTCCTATTGTGGGTTCATAGCATACTAAGTGAATTGTGACCACAGGGCCCCTACCTATTTTACTTACTTTAGCTTACCAGGGGTTTATGACAGCATGACATCAGACGTATGACCTTTAAGTCTTCTAACACTGTGTTGAAAGCTTTCCCCTTATTCCTTTTTTGCTCATAGTATCCGTTATGTCGACCTCTGCAGTGACTGCATCTTACTAATATGTCAGCTACCGTTTTCTCTGTTCACTCGGTGCTGTATGACTGATCTTTTCTCTATATATGAATTACTGTGACATAGGCGGCCATGATGAACATCCATTACATCATCATCTGACTTACTTCTTTTAATCTGAATAGAGGATTTGTCACTGGAATTAATCAAGGCAGATGGATGCTAGTACACATGGAGGTTAGACCTTGATTACCCATATCTGTTTCCTAAACTTGTGCTTCTTCTGCCTTTTTTCCACAGTCGACACAGTTGGAGATAATCCTCCAGGTTTGAATTCTGCTGGTGTTGTTGTTTCTATTACCAGTTCGAAGACAGTAGACAATAAATATTTAGAACAAGCTTAATGAGTTGTATTATTTCCCTGCCCAAGATGGTAAAAATTGCCACTCAAACAAGAGTTAAGGTTTCCGAGCTGATGGATGTGATTTAATTTGCAGTAGCCATCTTGGATTTCTAGTAGTTGTAGTTAAGACACAAACGTCTTTATCCTGGTTGCTCACATTTCAGTGGAAACAAAGCCCACCTACCTCTATTGGGTTGCTACTGTTTAATCTCATCATCCATTGATGACGCGCTGCTGTATTTCCACTGTCACCAGTCATCCTACAGATGCTAAAATGATCAGTTTGTAACTGTGTCAGATTACGCTTCCAAGGCGTGCTGTTTGAAGCACCTATCTTTTATGAACATTAAATATGATGTGCTACCTGGCCTCCCTAAATATCAAGGATTAATCATAGATTGTTAACTTCAAAACCCCCGAAGAACATTCTCACATCAACCCTCAAAGTTGTGAAGAGCAACAGATCTACTTTACGTTTCTTTTCTGGGTGACCGTCATTCACACCTGATATCCTTTTTGCCATCTGATAGTATTATTCAAGATATGCCTACTACAATAGTGGAGGCAAGATGGAGATTAAGGGAGTTTGAGAGCAAAATTGATTAATGATATTATGTAATGCAGTAGAAATATTCTGGTGACTTTCTGCAGGTTCTTTAGAATATATACCTTAGTGAAGACCTAGTGTCCTTGTTGAAGTAGTCATTAATGTAATGTTGCTCATGTGATAGAGAAGACTAATGCTGCCCTTTAATAATTTGTGAGGCTGGTAATATTATCCTGCATCATGAGATGAAGAATCTATTATGGTAAGCAGGGAGCGGTACTCAGCATGTCTCATAACATTTCCCCAATTCCTTTGCCCCCCCTTCCCCATGACCTCACGCTTTTGCTGAAGATAGCCAACCAGAGAGAACAAAATAGAGAAGTAACATAGCGCAGGCATTGCTGCAGAAGAATCATGAGTGACTAGTCACTTTTAAAGGTATTAAAACTAAATTTGTGTACAGCCACAAGTGATAAGGTCAGATCCATTGCAACGGATGATCGAGACTGAGGTCCGTGCATCGCCACCTGCTTGTTCGCAACATCGGATTAAATCCCCCAGATGTGCTGGTTGCTTGCACTTCAGGCATAGTACCCTCATACCTACTAGGATCGTGCACAGTTAATCCCCGCTTTACCGTCTTGATAAAGACCCGCCGTGACCACCTAAAGGGGCACAGAAGGGTCAAAACGTCGACGTAATCTTTAGGTCCAGAATGACCCGGTTTCCATAACAAGGATGAAACTGTGGTTGTAAATAGAACTCTGGCCTCTTTTGTACAAATGATTTTAGATAAAACACTCTTCTGTCATTGTATATATTGTGCACTTATTCACTGTTTCACTATGCACAAATGTCACTAAACGGTATTTTGTACATAAATCTGTTTTCATCTTGATATAAACAAACAGCTCGCAACAGAATGCAGTAATTCTGATAAAGATTGAGCATAAACTTACAGTTTTGGTCTTTTCTCTTTGTGTGTGTTGAGAGTACAATTGATGCATTACATGTATTGTATTTTGAAATAATCACAGGTCTACCCGGCAGGACCGCTTTTTCTTGAAACGTCTATATTACCCAGGTTCTGAGGGACACAGGGTCACCCCATTCTTTTGAACTAAATAAGATTCTGACTCGCTTACTGACAGTTTTGGTAACGTTTTCAAAAAACAGATATTGAGCTTCACTTTGCAGTAGAAAAGGTTGTCCGGGTCTGGTGGTACCACTGTAGGTACCTGTGTTCAACCTCTTGGTCACAGGTTCAAATCCTAGTGCGTCCACTCAGGTTCATGTCCTTTCTGGGATTGATAAAATGAATACCATTGAGCTGGGTAAGAATAAACATCTACTATTCAGAGCCAAGATGCCCCGTTGGGGTTGAACGTTTGCTATACATGTATGTTATAAATATGTTTCTCACAATGGAACAAGTCGCAGATGCGACTAAAACATTTGATCACCAGTTCCAAATGTTAATTTAGAGAGCCACTTTGTCCCTGTGCATCAGATATATTGAGCTAGATCAAGAGACATTGCTGTTAAGACATAATTTTTCTTAAATATATACTGGCTTGGTGTTTATCACTTAGGGGCAGATTTACAAGCCCCCTGTGCCACTTTTGCGTCATTTTTAACATGGGAAAAATGACGCAAAAGTGGCGCAAGGGGCTTGTAAATCTGCCCCTTAATATTTTAAAATCTACCCTTGCTAATGGATCATCAGAGGTCTCGCTCCATGCAAGCCACTTTCGGATATAACCTGCCAACGCCTTTGGACTTCACTCACTCCAACTAGCCCCAAATCTAACTCAATAGACAGTAGTAAAGAGAAAATATTTTCCTTAAAAAACTTCAGTAACAATATATACCATACTATCAAGCATGATAGATGGAATGTTGGGTCCATAAAGTTACATTATTGGTGCTATTGCCTCTTACATGTTTTCCAAAAACTGATTTTGTCTGGTCTCTACTGAGAGCACACAAGTAATTTGTTATGTGAGATAGTACCTTTAAATGATTGGGCACTAGCATGTAAAGGTATTTACACTTGGTTGTTCTTCAAGTAGGCATACTGTTCAATTACTAAGTTAAACATGTTTTATTATGGCCCTTAGTCACCAGGGGCCAGATAGAGGTCGGCAATTACCGGTCGGTAACGGGCGATTTCTGCCGTTACCGACCGGTAATTGGTTTTTGAGATGTAGGGGCAAATATTTTACAGATTCGGTAAATTTACCGAAACGGTAAATTTACCGAATCTGTAAAATACCGAATTGGTAATTTTACCGATTCGGTAAAACCCAGATGTAGGTAGCACTGTTGACAGTGCTACAGGCCTTCAGAATTCGGTATTTTACCACCCAATCCAATTGGGTGGTAAAATACCGAATACAGGTGTGCATGCACATCTGTGCATGCACACCTGTGCCATGTGACACACAGACATGCCCTTAGGGTATTTACCGAATCTGTAAATACCGATTCGGTAATGCCCATTGATTCCTATGGGCTTCAATGCCCATAGGAATCAATGGGCATTACCGATTCGGTATTTACAGAATCGGTAAATACCGAATCTTAACGATTCGGTATTTACCGATTCGGAAATACCTACATCTCCCCCCCTCTATTTTACCACTTCTTAAATACCGAATCGGTATGATTCGGTATTTAAGAAGTGGTAAAATAAAATTACCTACATCTGGCCCCAAATGTATTTAAGATGTTGATGTGTTTAATAGTTAAAATAAATTCTCTCTGCAAAGTCTTCAACTGCATTCAGATTCTTCTGTAGTCCTATTAGAGTTAGAATCGTTAGCAGCAGTTTATCTGCATACATAAATAGCAGACAGATATAGCTGAATAAATTTGGTTGCAAAATAAGGTACTTGTTGACGCGTCAGGGAGTTTTGAAACATAAACTGAAAGAGAGGACAGTTCGAATATGGGTTCTTGCCTTGAACCATTCTCAAAAGACATTTTTCTTGTTAACCAAAGTTGAGGGTTTTATCTAGGTCCAGGAATGAAGCTCCTTTGTTTATATTCCTGATAACAAGTCATCCGATATGCTTCAATGAATCATTTTCACGCCGAAAAGTGGCCCAAACAATACAGTCAAAATCTGAACTTAAGTCAACAAAAGACAACTATAAAGACTGAGTGGCCATTCCACAATTCATGACACGAGTGGCTGTTCAGTTCACAGGACATTTATTTGTGATGTCAATTCCCAAGATATTGTTTCACATCCGATTTCACACAATTTCCCCCCTGTTAAGGGCTCAAAAAGTTTGTTCCTCCATTTTTACACTGTTGTATCCCAAATTTAAGTGATGTCCTTCAGGAATCTTGGAACTGCTAAGTAGATTTCTGAAAGACAAACCAAGGCCCAGATTCACAAAGATTTAGCCCCGGGTTGATGTTGCTTATGTAACACTAACCCAATGCTAAACCTCATTAGGGATTAACAAACCAGCGCTAATTGGTATTAGGGATGGTTTGTATGGAAAAGTAATGCAACGCAGCGTGAAAAGCTGCTTGGCATTAATTGGGGTTACGGGGCGTTACATGGGTGTTACATGGGCATTCTCATGCAACCACCCATGTTTTTTTTACACTAAATCCTATCTTCTAACATTAGTAGACAGGTTTAAGCGCCAAAAATGAACGCTGCTAGAAAGCAGGTATTAAAAGAAAAAAATGTTTTGATTTCTCCTTTCTTTTCCTACATTGCTTGCGTACTGCACTGTGCAGCCCACATTCAAATTAGGAAAAGGTTTTAACTGGTCGAGCCATAGTATTTTGTAAAGGAAGGACACTCTTCATGTACAAAACCTATGGTAGACTCAGGGACGAACCCGAGCACTATAGCGCTAAGATGTGTGCCTGGCACATGGCATCAAAAAGATGCACTGGCAATCTCTGCCAATATGGTGCTCTTATGCTCTCTTCCTAACACAATGCAGCGCAGCCTCTATGGGTGCTGCGCTGCGTTGCGTGACACCTTTCAGACTCTGGGCCCAAATGTTCAGGCCGTTCCTCCTGACTGTTACTCCACTATTGTCCTAAATGAGCTGCCTATACCAGTTCTCTCCTGCAGCCCTCCTCTTACAGACCCTCATCTTCTCCCTGACTGGAACCACCTCCCTTGTGGGACTAAGATGTTTTGTATACCTCTCTTCCTCATTGACGATGAATCACATTAGTTCCTCTTTGTTTCCTCCCCCGATTATTTGGGGTCCCTCAGCTCCCTGCCTCCAGTCTCTGCTTCCTGCATGCTAGGGCCATGACTCCACAACTCCTGCGCACCTAGGGGCACATGCATCAATGGAAATTGCATTCGCAAATGGTGCGAATCGCAAAATTCGTCCGTTTGCGAATGCAATTCCCATTTTTGGGATGATTTAAATTGCAAATAAGGGGAGCAAATTACCATGAAGTTGACCTTCATGGTAATTTGCGAAAACTTTGAAAAATGCACTAAAGTGCATTTTTCAAACTTCCATTTTACACACACACATGCCCTTGGGGCATGTGAGTGTTCAAAATGTACTTCTAAGCAGATTTCAGGGGTGCAACAGGGTGTCCTTTGGACACCCCTGCACCCTTGAAATTGCATTCTTAATTTGCGAATTTCTAATGGTGAATTGCAAATTAAGAAAGTCTTTCCATTCATTCCTATGGGCCTCTAGGCCCATAAGAATGGATGGGGAGGTATTCCTTAATAGCGTTTCTCAATTAGAGAATCACAATTAAGGAATTTTAAGAAATCGCTATTTTTTTTAGCGATTTCTTGATGCATTGCAGTTTGCAATTCCTTAATTGCGATTCCTTATTTTTCACAATTAAGGAATCGCAAACTGCAATATTGATGCATGTGCCCCCTACTCCCTATTCAAGAAGCACGAGAGCCGCAGATTCAACTCAGTCCTAACGACCCTCTAAGGCAGAAGGCTTTCAGAGTCGACGAGGTTGGGGGAAAACCTCATGATCTTCTGCCTGACTCTTCCCCTCCTGCAGATGCGCCATGGACACCCCAGCATTCATCTCCATGGACCTCCCTCCACTGTTGGGCCCTCAAAAACTGCTTATTACTTAACAGTTCTTCTGGGATGCAGTAGTGAAACGCTATCACTTTGGTTTTCTCTGAAGCCCGCTTGAATCGATAAGATTATCAGGTAGACTCATCAATGCCTCAATCTGCGATTTCTAAATTGCGATTAAAAGCGAATCGCAATTTAGAATTCGCAGAACGGCATTCATGATTATTAGCGAGAAAAAAATGCGATTCGCAAGCGGTCGCAATCGTCGATTGCGAGTCCCCAAAAATCGGTAAATAATCGCAGAATCCGCCGATTCCCGTGTTGAAATTGTGATCTCGCAATTACCGAAATCGCAAATTGCGATCTCGCTAACTGCGAGATCGCAAAAACGGGAAGTTGCATCCTGAGCACAGTGATGACATCACAACCAGGAAGTAGGCAGGTCACACCCTCATTCTGCAGTGAGAGGCTGAAGTACAGGCAGCAGTGTCAGAGCTCCCCTCCAGTGTTTTCCACATGAGTACAGCAGGAGACACCACAGTGGCAGGCATGTCACAGGATGCAGCAGGAGCTTCCATCAGTGGGAGAAAGCGGAAAATCAAGTTTTCTGAGCAGGAGCTCGAATACCTCATAGAAGGAGTAGCAAAGGACCACAACAGGCTATTTGGCAGTGACTCCCGAAGGGTGCCTGAGGCCGACAAAAGGCGCATATGGCAGCGCATCCGCACCAAAGTGAACACAGTAGGGGTGACCCAGCGCTCGGTGGACGAGCTGAAGAAGCGCTGTTACGACCTAAGAGGGCGGGCAAAGGAAAAGATTGCTGAGAGGCTGGGGGAGCATGTGGCGACAGGTGGAGGGGAGCCCACTGTCCCACAGAACACACCACTGGAGGACCGCGCGGAGGAGACCATCAATCCACAGGCCTGCGTGGGTGTGACCCATCTTGACTCCTCCCGACCCACCAAAGACACAACAGGTAAGTGCCATGCGACAGCGACCCCCTGTACCCTAACAATGTCCATGACTCCAGTGCATCCCATAGCAAACCCCATCTCATGCTGCCAAAGCACACCACTATAGCGCTATTGCATTGTGGGACATGTAGTCTGACCACAATTACCATCCTGTACCATTAAGCCTGACATGCCCAATGTTAGTCAGTCCTGCAGCGAGTCAGGGAATGGTAGTCTGCATGCATGTACCAAGCCTAACCCTGTACAGAACATGTCACTAATCAAAGTCCACCTTAAATCACAGGTGGCGCTGATGTCCCCAGCATGGACAGCGAGGCCCTGGTGATTGATGAAAACTTGGAGGACACGGAGGGAGACACAAAACATACCCCACAGCCCGGACCATCAGGGCAAGCTGCTGCGCCAGCGGTCATCCCACCACCTGCCCCTGTGGCCCCTACCACCCCTGTGCCAACAGCCGCTGCTGTACCACCGCGCCGCACCCAACCATCAGTGGGGCCTGCAACACCAGCAGCAGGTCACCAAACAACCCGCCGCCCTGCGGCTGTGAGGAGCCAGACTAGTGGACTGGCAAGAGAGCAGGCACCAACACCCCCAGCGCTGGCAGGGTCAGAAACGTGCGTGCAGGTGGGCTCTCCATCGAGCGCAGGATGTTACATGTGCACCAAACTCAGGCCCGTCACCTAGCCGCCATCCATCTACAACTTGACAAGACCGCACGTAATGTGGCTAGGATGACTGCAGCTCTTGAGGCCAACACACGGGCCATGTCCAGACAGCGCGATCTCAATCGCCGCAGGCACCGACAACTGATGACCTGCCTGTCGGCGTACACGCGCTCAAACTATGTTATGGGCAACGCCACCTCCCAGCTCTCGCGACGCTCCCTGGCCATGCAGGTCCAAATGGCCCAGTGCTGCCAGGACGTTGCGACAGCCCTGGAGAATATTTCTACAGCCATGCAGGGCATGCAGGCTACCGGCCATGGCCAGGCAGACGACACCAGCGAGGCTACATCAAGCCACAGCAGCCAGTCCCTTCCACCGGTTGTAGCACGCCACCGCAGCAGCAGGCCCTCTGCTGCCTCACGGCAGACTCAGGAGGAGGACGTTGAGAGGAGGTCAGGGGCAACTACCCGGAGACGCCACTGAACTGTTGAACATTCACACGAGGGTACATGCTGACGCCACAAGCATGCCCTACAGACATACAGACATATGACGCAATATGTCAGTCTTGTTGAAGTTAACAGAATGACCATTTTATTGTGCAGTAAGATATAAAAAAATTCTGATTAACTTAATCTGACTCATGTCATTATTTATGTTGTCATGCATGAGTTGAGTAATGGGTGTGGGGAGTGGGTGCACTAGAAATAGTTCATGGTGATTTGGTTGCGGCGCCTCTGTCCTTCAGCAGGATTCTCTCCGCGTGCTTGGCGCACATGTGCAGGTGGGCAGTTGTCCCCTTCCGACTCACTGCCAGAGATGTCAACAGGGATCCTGCGCTTGGTAGCAATGTTGTGAAGGATCGCACACACGGCCACGATGTGGCAGCAGACCTCAGGATCATATTTCATGGCCCCACCTGTCTTGTGCAGTATGTGGAACCTGCTTTTCAACAGGCCAAATGTCCTCTCAATACAGTTCCTTGTGCAAATGTGTGATGCATTAAATCGCCGTTGTTGTGGAGTTGCAGGGTTGAGGTATGGGGTGAGGAGGTACTCACGGAGAGCATAGCCGCTGTCACCTGTATGTAAGGAGCAGAGATTGAGTGCCTGTTCTGCGCAGCTAGATGATCACAACGTTCACATTTGGGGCATGTGTACTTACCTAGTAGGTGTCCTTCCCCAAAGTCTCCCCTGGCCAGTCGTGTGTGGATGCCGCTGTGCCTGAAGATGAAGGAGTCATGTGTGCTCCCTGGGTACTGTGCCACAATGTCAGTGATTATTGTTTTGGCATTGCACACCATCTGGATGTTGAGGGAGTGGTAGCATTTCCGGTTGCGGTACATGTACTCCGTCTCAGCAGGTGGGCAAATATGGACGTGCGTGCAGTCAATACATCCAATGACGTGTGGGTATTGTGCTACATCGTAAAATTGCAGCTTTGTATCATTGAGGTCCTGTTGGCTGGTGGGGAATGATATATAGTGGTGTAGCCGGGTCAGCATTGCCTCCAGGAAACTCCTTAGGCAGCGGGACATGGTGGGCTGGGAAACCCCCCCTCCAACTGAGACCATCCCCTGGAAGCTGCCGGAGCCAGGAGGTGCAGGCAGCACAATACCTGCACATGTGTGGGCACGGCATTGGTCCTCCATGTAGGGTGCTGCATCAGGGGGTCTAGGTCCCGGATGAGCTTGATTATCATGGCCCCACTCAGGCGGTACTTGGAATAGATTTGCTCCTTGGTTTGGCCCAGAAGGGTGACCCGCTGGCGGAATATCCGATCCTGTATCCTCCGTCTGTTGCGTGCAGCTCGCTGCAGCCTACGCAGCCTCACCAGCATGTAAAGTCCAGGCATTGTGGGAATCACCAGCCTTCAGCTGCATGTCCTTAAATGTGTTTGATCAGCCCTGCACCTGTTGGGAGTGACCTAACTGTTTTTTGAATTTTTTTTTTCAGTACTGGTTACCACCTGATTTGAGTTCTTCTTAAATTGCGCGTCGCAAATAGCGATTTTCACGTTTTTCGCTTTTAGCGATTTTTCATGAATGGCTTTTTTGCGAATTTGCTATTAAATTCGCAGAATCCATGGATTCTCGCTATTTCCGATTCGCAAATGCCCATCCTCCAGGATTCTGCGAATTTAATAGCGATTTCGCTATTTTTAAATTGGGAATTCGCTATTTTGGTTGTTTGGGTTTCTTGAATTCCTTCCCTTCAAATTGCGAGCGCAATTGCGAATTCGCAGCTATTGAAAGCGCAATTTCCTTTCATGAATCTAGGTGTATATGTTTTTCATGAGCCCAAGCTTGAAAATGTGGGAGAATATTCATTTCTATATAGGAGTTTGCTGCAGGAGTCAAGTTAGACAATCATCTGACATATAGAAACTACAGGCACAAGTACACTTACCTTCCAAGATTACTATACTGTTTGCATATGGATCAACTAAAACTTGATGGAAGACCACCACTGAACACTTTATATTATTATTTCATTGGTATGGACATTGGCTTTTTTATGTGTTTTATAATGTTACAAATAACACATGATTTCCTGTTTGTTAATATAGTCACCTTGTATGCATTGAATTCATGAAAGTGCATGATTAAAGCCTACGGATTGCTCTTTATTTCCGTGGTCCATGGTAACTGACCACGGAAGAACATTTTCCTTTTCTTGAAGGTTTACTAAATGTGCCATCTGAAATGTGACTTCCAGCCGATATCATGATAATAGGCCTTTATGCTTCTTTGAGTGTCCTACGTTTTAAACAGAAGCATTGTAATAGAGGAGCTGCACATAAACTAACCCCTACCATTTATCGTCGTATACAAACAGGATTTAAGAGATAAAGAAAACAGCATTAGGGGGTTTAGACAGAAAGATCGATTGCTTGAGGGATGCTGAAATATGGAGCTCAGACCTCAGGTATCATGGCATAATAAGATGTGCGGGAAGAAATGCTTAACTCGTATAACCAATGCAACTAACTCGTAATCCTTTAGTTATACCTTAGGTAGGGATTCGACTAATTAGTTAAGGATCCATAATAATTGGTGCATATCAACCTTTACCTTTATGTTCCTATTTTTTGCTTTGCTGTCCTGTAATTAGTCCTGGGCAGAAATTCGTTTATGTCAGGGAATTCTGAGTAATTTCAGTAATTCCACGTTCCTCTTTGGTGCAGAATAACCAATGATTACATGATTACTCCTGCCTGCAAAATTAAGAGTCATTTGGGGGAGTAAATCATACCTCAAGAGCACATTTAGTAAGTGTGAGCAGCCGCTCACGCTTGCTATTGTGTTCTGTTGCCTTTAGTACTATTTCTTAGCTCAAAATGCATTTTCACATCACTTTTGAACGTAACGGAGCCTTTTTGCACTAATAAATAGCAGCAAACAAATTACTCTTTACATGTCATTTAACCGTAATCTTGTAAAATTCTATGTGATTAAGATGCACCGAATTATGCGAGCTAGCTACCTAGCTGTAATACCACCTGCAGATAAGAGATTCTCTAACAGGTTTTGTATATCTCCTAACACTTCTACTAAGATGAGAATACCTTAGATGGGAGAAGAGAGAGACACTTGGCAGTGTTCTTTTTCACTGGAAAGGTCACAGTTTCCTTTAGGGACTAAAGAATTATTTTGGGCATTTTCCAATAACTTGAGGGTAACGCAACAATATTCTTTCAGGTCCTTGTGCTGGTGAGTCTGAGATGTTATTAGTGTTAGAAATGGGGTTTCTGGTTGGCTAGTCTATGCACCTAAGCCAGACAGAACACCCCTCTCTAGTCAGGGCAAGTCCTTACACATTAGCATAATGTTACCATTGGAGGGCGTGCCCCTTAGGTGTGAGGGAGGGGAAGCCTTGTCACTTCCCTGGGCTTCCTCAGTCTTGGGGCACAGTACCTGGGTTAACAAAGGCAGTAGGTAGCTGGCGGCTGCAGTGTGGCATCTCCTAATAGATCCATGCAGCAACTGGAACCCAGTGTGGAATTGGCTAGTGCATTGGCTTCGGCATTCTTTCTCTGGTAGATTTCCCCACCCACAACAGGACATCGCAGAGGTTCTCCACATAGCTAGGCACTCCCAACACCCATAAACACATGACTTCCCTCCCCCCAACGGCGCTGCTCTTCCATTGAAGAGGGGCGGCGGCGCTGGGGGTGACACAGGGCTTTTGAGAGGAAGAAAGGGCTCAACACACGCTGTAAGTGAAGCGCTCACAACACGCTGATTTAAAAGACTATGATGGCTGGACGTACGAATCCCACCACTGATTCTAGGTTGTTTAATGGGATCCTTCTAGATACCTGAGATCCCAGAAGAACAGAGAGTGAGCAAGCCAACAAGCTCATGGAGAGCGCTGGGGGCACAAAGAGCAGACAGGCAGACAGCAGGCCAGCACATAAGACAAAGATACAAAGTGGCAGTCCCTCCTGCAGCCCAGCAGTCAGCAGGCCATCACAATAAAGCAAGTTCTCTGGCAATGTGCAGTTTGTAGAGCCTGCAGCATCTGGCTACAAGTCCCACGCAGTGTCTCAACACATGAGAACAGAGCCCCAGTACTTATACTCAAAAATATCTTTGATGAAGGTGTGAATTCAAAGTGAGGAACATTCCCTTTCAACTCAGCCCTGGCACCAGACAATCAGCAGTGAGTGAATCAGCCATTTGAGTGAGGGCAGGACATAACCTATACCAATGTAAAGTGTGAACCACCTACCCCTCTCACAGCCCAGGAAGACTATCAGTAGGCAGATGAATGTAGATGTATCTCTTTTCACACCCAGTCCTTCCTGTGTTGTGGTTGTCTGGGAAGTATGCACCACGTGTAGCTGTCACCCTAGCTCGGATATATATTGGAGTCAGGCTGCAAAGCACAAAGAGTCATAAGCACAGAGAAATGTCCAACTTTTAAAAGTAGCATTTTTAAAAAGATAGCATAAAATTCAGTTACACCAGAAACATCAAGTACTTAGAGGAGCAATAGGGAAAGACGGAGCAAGAAATGTGCAACATCTTAGAATTATTGGAAGTATTCAAGATGGCGCATCATCACCAACAGGACTAACCGATCTAAGATGGATCGCCAGAACCATAAACAATCATGCAAATTGACAAACAAGTACACATTCAAGATCGAGTGAGCGCAACCATTTAAGTACATGCTCATGGAACATCAATGGCCTGGCCTCTAAAATGTCTGATTCAGACTTCGTCAGTTATATAGGATCTTTTGATATTATGGCACTGCAAGAAACATGGCAAGCATAGCCTCCGCACCTTTATGGATTTTTGCGTTTCTTTACTAGTACAATAAGGACAGCGAAATATGGTCACCTTCAAGGCGGTCTAGTGACCTTTGTTTCAGCCACAAGTGCCCATGTGATCACAGAAATTGGATCAACTTCTCCTGAGTCAATGGCAGTAAACCTCTCCATCTTGCAACCAGGCACGGGGGAATAAATCTTACATTGATCAATGTCTATATTCATCCAAAGAGAAAATCAAAGGCTGCAAAAGAATTATGTAAGTTCCTGGAGGAGTGCATAAGGGAAATACCGTCAACAGATCTTATGATCACCGGGGACTTTAATCTTATTCTTATAAGAAACTTGACAGATGATGACAATCTATCTCAAAATTCAGCCTGGGAAATACCACTCCAAGGGAAGCTGCAAATATCCAAACAATCCAAGCTAGACAGGCAGATATTAGAGAACCCCCCAGCGACTACATTCCATTCGACAAGAATCAATAATATACTAGACTACACCTATATTTCATTATCCTTGTTCCAACAAATGGACTAATTTTGGATAGGGGAAAAAGTTGACAGGGATCACTGCCCACAAGAAATCGCTCTCAATATTAGCAAGCCTAAATTTGAGCTATCCTTGGTGCCTAAAGAATCAGTTTACACTACCAACTATAAAAGGATCAAGTACTCGGGAGCGACCGATGAAAGCATACTTGAAAAGGCTAAACAGCACTTTGAGGATAGTATTGGATCTAGCGAAGTTGAGAAACGGGAGAATTTTTTAACAACTGTGGCTGCTTACTCTACAAGTCCTAAGCTACAAGTGGGACTGATCCGCAGCAGCATGAAACATTTTACACAAGAACATAAAGAGAAGATTAGGTACATAAAAAAAATCAATCTATCATACAATGCGAAAACGTAGGCGTAACCCAATGGATATAGTGAAACATGATTGTTTACTGGAATTAAAGGCATCACTGAAAAAAACAAAATTGGAAGCGAACAGATCTGTGGAGGATAATATGTGGGCAAAACTACACGCGTATACCAAACAGAGTGATGGTGCAAGATTTTGGAAAACCATACATTTCTTCATAAAACCTAGGCACGACGGAGTCTCCTCTAATATCACAGAAGAAGTATGGGCAAATCATCTAAGAAATCATTTTAATCAAGACAGAGATTTCCTCTTGGAGACAGAAACTGATAAGGTGATAAGAAGTTTTGACAACAACAAGTCAAAGTCACCGCACAGGAGCCCCGGCAATCAAGAAGGCTATAGATCAACCGCGAATGAAGGAGTAACAATTTTACAAAAAACAATTAAGCGTCAAATTAAAAAAGGAAGAAGAGAGGGGGCCCCAGGCCAGAACAGAATTCCACCCATTCTTTACTAACAGGAGGAAAATTAATGGGCTGTAGCACTCGAGCCACTTTTTTTGGAAATGAAACTCTTCAATAGATTGCCCGGTTCCTGGTAGCGTTCTATCATTCCTCTGATTTTTAAATCTGGGAACAAGTCTCTCCCACAAAACTATAGATTGGTTTCCCTTATGGACAACAAGTCAAAACATTTTGCTGGGATAGTTTTAGAGGAATTGCAGGCCTGGGCCACAGAGAAATCCCTAATTCCGGTTAACCAGACTGGCTTTGCTAAATCGGCTGGGACAACCAACAATATTTTAACCATGGGCCTGCTAATTGACAAGGCTAAAACAACTAAAATGCCCATCCACTTTTGGATGGGCTTTTGACCATATTAATCAGAACCTTCTGTGGTCCAAATTGAAGAGGTGGGGTATACCAAGGCCATTGTTAGACCTGCTGATAAACTTGCACGCTGAGACATGGATCCAGGTACAGCTGGGTGACGGTTCACTCCTGTCAAGACGTATTCCAACCAACAAGGGTATCAAACAGGGTTGTCTTAGCGCCCACGCTTTTCATCTTGTTTTTAGGTGACCGTATTCCGATCCTCAATAGTTGCAACTCTTATGCACC
This sequence comes from Lissotriton helveticus, assembly GCF_964261635.1. Classification (NCBI taxonomy): domain Eukaryota; kingdom Metazoa; phylum Chordata; class Amphibia; order Caudata; family Salamandridae; genus Lissotriton; species Lissotriton helveticus. The sequence goes on from NC_136059.1 coordinate 1,719,220,180, forward strand.
CAAATTAGGAGGGCAATCATTGCCAAGTCTTCTCTATGCGGATGACATAGTCCTAATCAGCCATACATAAGTAGGGCTGCAACATCTTGTGGATGCTACACTGAGATATTCAGATGCAAATCAAGTAACAGTAAATCTGGAGAAAACACAGACAATGTCAATCAATAAGAAAAGGAAAAATTCCTACACCTGGTTTTGGAACAATATCCGTAATGAAGATACGTCAGTTTATAAATATCTAGGAGTCAAGATTGACAATGGCGGCCAGTTTACTATTCAATAAGCCAGCATTAGAGGTAAAGGCATTGCCGTAGCAATCTCTTTAAAAGCACTAAACAGTATACTTACTAGCCCATGTCTCCTGCCTCTGACACAAGTAATACGAGCCAAGCTCTTGCCAACAATTACTTATGGGAGTGAAGTACAGAGAGGCAGAAATGCAATGATTCTGGACAATATAGTTACAGCGGCATATAGGATTATTTTTAGCATGCCCAAACACACCTCCCCGGCTCAAATTAGGCTTGAGTTTGGCAGCCAGAAACAGCTTCTGGCAAGACAGGGGGCGCATATAACTGCTTGGGACAAAGTGCGAAAAACTAAACAGGGAACCTTAAACGATTATTTATGGATGGACTAGAGCGAAACCCAGCCTCACCATCCTCTAAGTATCTGAAAAACAGCCTGGCGAATCTCTGCTTACAACAGCTTTGGAATACCCCCACCAACCATATACCGGTTAAAAAACTGGTGAGGAAAACAATTAACGACTCTCATGGGCTGAAGACAGGCATCTCTTGCGAAAAGGTCACATGGCTGGATGAACCTAAACTCCTATTCCTCACAAGCACCACAGAGCTATCTTGACTTGGGCTACTCAAAAACTACTAAATTGAAGTTTTTAAAGTACAGATTGGGCCTATTACCCTGTATCTGCCATTTCCCACACTGGCTTAAGGATAAGACGGGATCCCTCTGTCGCTTATGTGACATGGCGCCTGAGTATATGCTGCATCTGTTGTGGAGGAACTAAAACATTTGTCAAAATTTCAATTTAACCAGAGAGGAATACGCTCACGAAGACAAGCAGTTCTTGCCTGCTTTGCACCCCACGCCTCGCAGTTGAACTGTAGTTTTGTGAAGTTTATGAAGGTGATGGAAAAGAAAATGTCAAAACTTGACTCTTAATTGCCTCTCAGATAAAATTATAATACAAGTTATATCTCATTCTAATAATGATCGTCTAAAAAATTGGCATTTTATGATTTTAAATGAAAAATTGAGACTGAAGATATACCATTTTATGTATGCAGATGTAATTTTAATGTTTTTGTGATATACATTCTTGCGTGTAGACGTAATTTTAATAGTTGTATTGCAAATGTTTTAATTAACTATGCAAATAAAAATTACTTACTTACTTACTTACAGTTACACCAGTAAGTAAGATTTATCACCACTATTCAAAACATACCAAACATGGTAACACCACTCATTTCTGAGCAGAAATTATCTCTTAAAAGAATATAAGAGAATTTCCAATGCTAGCTTATGAAAGCAGTAGGTCTCACAACAGTGAAAAATGAAATAGACGGTTTGTCACTCCCAGGACATGCCACACATAAAGGCACATGTCCTACATTTTAATTATACAGCACCATGCCAATAGGGCTACCTATGATCTACATTGGGGGTAAACTATGTGTAATAAAATGTGAGTTTAAAGCTTGGCAAGTCGTTTTAAGTGGCAAGTTAAAGTGGCAGTAAACTGGGCACACAGGCCCTGCAGTGGCAGGCCTGAGACCGAGTTGAAAGGCTACTTCTGTAGGTGGCATAAGCGGTGCTGCAGTATATATATGGGATACCACTTCACAAAGGACTTGTAAGTAAATAAAATATGCCAAACAGGTGTAACCCAATCATACCGCATTAAGAGGAGAGAGCACATGCACTTTAGCACTGATTAGCAGTGGTAAAGTGTCCAGAGTCCTAACCCCAACAAAATTTAAGGTAAGATAAATAGGCGGAGGAAGGCAAAAAGTTCGGGGATAACCCTGCAAAAAGGGCCAGGTCACACAATTAGCAATTTAAAAACTAATATTTCTCGCAGATACTTGCTGTACCTCTTGCCCATTAATTATGTTAATCCAGCCTCTATTGCCAATTTTTTGATTAATACTACCCAGTTGTTTTACACATTTTTCCCTATCTGCTTCATTTATTGTAATAGTATCCTTAGACACAATGTGACCATATACCGATGCCACATATATTTAAAATGTCCTTATATTACCTGTTCTAGACATACAGGTAGTATACCAAGTTTAATCGTTTTCCTTTTGTTTTAATTTTATCTTCATTGTTTTTGCTTCCTTTGAGTATTGATTCTCATTCTCGATTTAAACTTTGTTTTTTTTTTAATACCATATTTAATGCAATTTTGGGAACCTAGACAGACTCTCAATATTTTCTTTAGAGAGACCTTACTATGTCTCAGAGCACTCTGTCTAACTTTATTTGAGAAAGTGATCAACAAACTTAGCATATTTATGGATCCCATTAAGTCATGTAATATCATTTCACCTGTCATTCTCCTCACTCTTTTAGGTGCTATAAATGTTAATTTTAGCAGTTTGTTCTCTTTGACATTATTATGACAGTTATAGAGATGCCAAACATTTAATTTCACTTTTAAATTATCAATTAACAAATTGTAATAGGAGTGCCTACTCAAATTTGATAACAATAGAAAAAGCATCTGATGCTTTAGTGAAACCAGTTATGTATTTTTATGAGGGCCTTGTGTTCTTCTTTCCTCGCAGAAAATAACGTTTGATATTGTGTGATTTTTGTTTTCAAATATCTATCATATGAACCTAATGCTTCACTTTGAGGCCTTGTTTAGCTGAGTTTGTAAGGGTTGACAGGAAACCCTTGAAGCTAGAGGAGATTATATAATTATTCTGACCATTCAAAACATGATACCACTAAGGTGAAGAGAACCTTAATGACTGGGAAGCTCTTCTGTCTCCTCTGAAGTAACATTTTAACTTTTTAAATGCAGGCCCATTTCCTTGAAGGAAAACGTGCTGCATTACATTTAAATAAAAGTCTGCTTTTTTCAAAAGTAATCACAGACATGGTGTTCTGCTGGCCCCTGCAAACCACCATCCTTGTTATGACCTTCAATTGCAGTCTTCGGAATTTGTGACTTATATTATTATTATGCATTAGGCATATCAGATTCTGATATACTACAATTCAGAATTTTTAGAAACAACCTATTAGTGCAAAGGTTAGTTCTTAAAATTCTTCACTGGCCTCAAAGATGTTGTTCTTAAATTAGGACTAATATTTTACTAATGCTGCTCTTCCGGAACAAAAACTTGAAACAAAATAGAGATATGTGAGGGGCCATATCAGTCATGTGCATAGTTGTCAGAAGGAGCTGTGCATTATTTGAAGAAATAGCACTCTTGACGGCATAAATCCATCAGGCCAAATATGAATCAGAGTTAGACTTGGCATGTTTCCCCTGAATTTTTGCTTTCTGCCCTCCCGGTTTTGACACTGTTTTTGCTGCCATAGTATTTCTGCGCACTTTTCTCACTGCTGATCAGTGGTAAAGTGCAAGTGCTCCTGTGGTAAATTGTGTTATGGATTGGTGTTTCCAGAATTGGATATTTGATTTACTTGCTAGTTCCTAGTAAAGGGCACTGAGTGTGCCAGGACCTGTAAATCAAATAATACTAATCAGCCTGCAGCACTGATTGTGACACCCACATGAGTAGCCCTAAAAAGGTAACTCAGACCTGCCTTTGCAGAGTCTGTGTGCAGTTTGTAACTGCCATGTTGACTTGGAGAGTGGACCAACTTGCCAGACCCTAAACCTTCCATTTTCTACATGTCAGTCACCCCTAAGGTAGGCCCAAGGTACCCCTGTGGGCAGGGTGAAGTGTATGTGAAAGCTAGGACATGCTTGTGTGTGTGTGACATGTCCTGATAGCGAATTACAGCCCATTTCGTTTTTCACTATTGCTAGGCTACCTGCTTCCCATGGAACAGAATAGGAAGTTTATTTATAACATCTTATAAACATAACTGGCCCTGGGAACTAGGTAGGAAAATACAGTTTAGTATGCCTGAACTCAAAATCTAAAGATGCATCTTTTACTGAAGGTGATTTTTACATTCTGTGTTTGACAATACCACTTTTAGAAAGAAGGTATTTTCTTGCGCAGTCATCCCGTGTGCCTCTGCTGAAATGTGGATTGCCTGTCTGGGTTTTGGATGTCAGAAGGCTAGGGAGCAGGAGTGGCTCCAGATAGTCTAGGTAGCTTCAAGAAAGGGCTAAATAGACCTGGGATGCAATGGGGGAAAGGGGAAGAGATTTCCCTGCACCTCAAAGGGCCTGGTCTGCCTCTGACAATGCCGTCTCCACCTCCTGCCAGGAAATAACACCAGAGAAGGCGGAACTGGTTCTGGCTGGGCACAGACACACTCTGCCTAAGGGATCAATGGATTTTGGGTTATAAATATTGAGGACCAGACCTCTGAACTTTAGAACTCTTTTGGATCAAGAAGACTGCAAGAAGAAGAGCTGGAGACGCTGTGAGGAGGGACTACCACTTTGCTCTGTGCTTTGCTGTGTTGGCCTGCAGTGGCTGATTCTGTCTTGGACAGTGAAAGGACTGGACTGAACTTTCTGCAATCTACTTTTGTGAGTTTCTCCAAGGGCTTGCGGTTGAGCTTGCCCCCTGTTCAAGAAGTCTCAGGAACAGTAAAGCTCTTCTGCCCTCAGCACTGGGGACTATGTGTTTTGTGCTGCAACAGAAGAAAAGCAACTCAACGACATCTATGATGCCACTGCCGACTCCGTGTCCTGAAGGCACCGCAGAGGGCCCCGCCACAATGCCACACCGTGACCCTGGTCTCATCGATGCCACCATCTGTCGCCACCACTGAGTCGCTGCTCGCACCACACTCTGCATCACATTGTTTCATGTTGGCGCCTTGGCACCACATAGAGCACCGCCGCAACGCCGCACCATGACCCTGGTCTCACTGACAATGCCTGCTGATGCTGCCACCGAGCCGTTGCTCGCACCGCGCCCTTTGGGCACGCACTCCAAATCTCCTTGCTTCATGACGATGCCTTGGTATCCCGGACGACGACGCTCCACGCCGAAATCAACGCTGCAGCTTGCACCTTGGTTCGAGGGCACCGCTCGTAAAGTTACATGATGTACCACCCTCATTCCGCACCGCAGCCTTGGCCTACCGATGCTGGTGCCATCGACTCCAGTTCGACAACGCTTCAGCAACGACAACACCTCTGCTTGCACCGTGACCTGCCAGCACAGTGACGAGCACTGCTTTCATCTTGCACCTCGACCCCGGTCTCATTGATGACGCAATCTGATGCTGCCACTGAGACACTGCTCGCATCGCGACCAGAGGGCTCAGCATGCCACACCGCTGCACTTCGCACCACAGCACACGACACCTGCTGTCGCCAGTGCTCCTGACTCCATCAGAGAGTAGATCGACCTGCAACGCGTGTGACTTCAAGGGACCGGATGACTCCTGCGCTGACCTCCAGAACGGACGCCTGTGGACACCGTGTTTTTGAAAGCTCAACAAGAGGTCACCGACTCCCTGCATTTCTAAAAGGTACTGTTTGCGAGTCTTCCCGACACCATAGCTGGCCCGCGATGCCACGGTCAGCCAGAACTGTTTGGAGTTGTTTGCTCACGACGCCGTGATAGCCCGGGACGGAGCTATCGGCATCAAGGAACTATTTTTAAAGCATATTTTGATAAGTGAAGATTTTGAAGTACTGTATTGTGGATTTTTATCGTTTGTGGTCTTGTCTTAAGTATATAAAAATATTTGATATTTTTCTAAACTGGTGTTGTGCTTACACTGTATTACTGTTGGTTATGTGCAAATGCTTTACACATTGCCTCTAAGATAAGCCTGACTGCTGGTAGCAAGCTACCAAGGGGGTAAGTAGGGGTTATTTTAGGAGTGTAACTCTCTAATCCTGACTAGGAAGAAGGGTTCCTACTTGGACAAAGGTGCAAACCCTTACCAATGAGAGACCCCCATTTCTAACAATCGGGCAGAGTGGTATCTCCTTTTGAGATACAACCCACCCAAATCCTTTGTTTCACCAAATGTAGAATCACTAAAAGAAGGAACTTCTGCATGGAAACATGGAGGAAAATGTAAAAATGTGAGACGGTCCCAGTAATTTCAGGAACAAACATGTTATTCCCCATTGTGACAATGCTTAATTTGTGCCGGTGTGAAAGTTACCAGGTAATGCTAGCACTACTGTTTGTCCACCAGTGGAAGGAGCTATGAGTGGTGACAGCTCCAACAGAATACTTTGTTTTCTGGCATTTATATGTTTACAAATGGAGCTGTTCATGATGGTCCTGTCTATTTGTGTTTGATTGGTGCTGGAATGGAATAACCATCCATAACCAGGAACTCCAAGGACCTCTGCCCTGTGCAACTTTTAACAGGCGCTTCACCTGCAATCTCTGGCAGATACACAGCCTATTTTTCTGAGCTTTACTGTCAACATCTTTCTTGCATTAACTCATACAGGTAGCAAGTATTATATTAGCAAGTGAACAAACTGGGATTGTTTGACACAGTCACCCAGCTGTGTTCTGCCCCAATGTGCATTTTTGTGTACAAATGACTGTGCTCAGCATGTAGATCAATCAGCAATTCCTTTTCTTCCATACTATGTTGGTGCACAAAAGTGCCATGCAGCCGAATATTCTATGCACCAGAGGCTGTATCATGATGGGCTCCACTGGGTCAGTGCAAAGCAGAGGATACTTTTCTTATGTTTCTGCAATGTGTAAAGTCAATTAATTTACCTGTCTGAGTTAGAGCATTCTTTTAGGCACACTGCTCAGAAACAGAAAGCGTCAATATTTACTTACTATTTCTGAGCTGTACTTTCTACAAATCAATCAATAACTCTAAGAACTATTGGGTTAAATCTAGTGGTGGCTCTTCCGCTAAGGCAAGGGAGCATTGCCCCACAGCATTTCGGGCAGTCAGCAAGGGGAGGAGTGGTAGGCACTTAAGTGGGCATGACTGCTTGGCTGGCCATCTTGGCCCGGCCAAACACACACTTTGCATATACCCCAACAAGCTGTAATGAACAGCCTGGTGAGGAGCATGCACACCCTCCCACTGCCTGTCTGAGTGCTGAACTGATTCAAAATATTTTGTGACCAAAATCTGGTAGCAAAACATTCATGTTTTGAAAACTACTAAAAGGTAATGGGAACAAATGGAAATTGGGTTTTTCGTTGAGGGAAGTGAGAACACTTCTCAAAGAGAATACACAATCCCTGTCAGGTTGAACCACAAATATAACTAGATTACCCTTTGCTTAACCCTCTGGTAGCCTGGCACAAAAGGATTCTGACTTAACTTAGAGGCAGTGTGTTAAGAATGTATGCAGCACTCAATAATAATAAAGTAAAACCATAACACAAGAAAAATCCCACACCATTCTAGGAAAATAGAGTCAATGTTAATAAATAATTTGACACCACAACAAAATAAATCTAATCAGTAGAACCATAGTTATGACTTGTTATTGTTTTTAGTGAAAATGAGCACCTAAAAGATTAAAGTCGGAAGTAATGGCCACCGCGATGGAGCAGAGTTAAGATATACGAGGTGGACTGGGTATGTTCTCCACTTACCTTCGGACTTAGAAGAATTTTGGAAGAAAAATGACTGAGAAAGTAAAATTCAATGGGGCAAGGCACCCAGCGGATCCCAAGGAGGAGGTGTCATGATCAGTAAGCCACTGGACAAAGTCGTGATGAACTTTCATATGTTCAGACTTATCTATTTTTTAGCAGTTCGAAAATCTTCAAATGGATGAAGCTGCAGGATGTAGCCAATGAGAGGTCCAGGGGGCCGGACCTTTACTGGAGAAGAGCCGTTGAACAGCATTTGCTGCTGACAGTGGAAATGTGTCAGGGCCCCTGCTGAGGCCGAGTGGCAGAATGCAATGGATTGGTGTGCCAAATGGGGGAACAGATCTGTGCTGCATGAGGCTGCCCACATAAACGTGGGAAGATCTGGGGAAAGTGTGGACTTGCTTTCATATACTTGTGCCTTAAATATTGAGTTGTAACCCTATGTCCAGCTTATTCACCACTGTTCCTTGCTATAACAGTATTGTGTGTAAGTTACGCTCTGTAATAAAATCAATACAATTTGATATTTAAAATAGAGGATTGTAAATTACAATTCTTTTGAAGCCAAACATGCTTTTCAACCTGTTCACAATCAAATGGTATCACTTATTAAATGTAATTATTTAGCCCAATGCTGTCAAATGACAGAGGTAGGCCTCACAAAGAGTGAAAAACGAATTTAGTCATTTTTCACTACCTGGAAACTGGAAAGTACACATCCAACATTTTAAATACAATGCAACCTGTCCTATGGGCTATGCAGAGGTTACCCTAGGGGTGTCATATATGTATTTAAATGCGGGTTTATTCCTGGCAAAAGCTTTACCTTGCAAGGTCGAATTGGCAATTTAAAACTGCACACGGGCTGCAAGGGCAAGCCTGAAACATGTAATAAAGAGCTCCTTAAGTGGGGGGCATAATGAGTGTGCTGCATGCCACTAGTAGCTTTTAGTTTACAGTTCCTGAGCCCATGCTTTACAACTACCCCTTTACCACTAGTAAATTAAAGATGTCAATCAGGTGTAAGCCAAATGTACCAATGAGAGGAGCAGGCCCAAGCACTTTAGCACTGGTTAGCAGTGCCTTAATGAGCACAAAAACATATTTCATCAAAAAGGAGGGGAGAAAGAAAAGCATTTGGGTGACAACCACCCTTGGGACTGTCAGGTCCAACAGTATGGCATTTATAAATGGGCAGGGATCCCAGAGAGACCCTTTACCCAAAATGTTAGTTGAACTGGTATTTTTTTTTAAACACATCCCATTTTGTCAAGGTAAAGGGGCTGCATTTCAGACATGCTCACCTCAGAAGGCCACAATCCCTGTCATGGCTGTGATTCATAGTGGGTAGCAATTTGCGACCTACCTCACTAATATAGGGTAGGTCAAATTGCCACCCACTATGAATCAAGTTTTTGCAAACTGATCTATTAGTACAGAAATAGGTTATCAAAAATAGAATGGATTCAGTAAAAGTCAGTGAGCAATTCGGAACCGCTTTAACCACTCCATCCTTAGTACAGCTGGCCCTTGAATTCTTAACAAGCAACAGTACGTGAAAATAGTGACTGCTGCAAAGGCATATATACACATATTTTAAATACAAGCTCTAATAAAAATACATTGGATATTTACTTGAGGCATTCTAGGCATATGCTCTCTTCAGCACAGGGAAGATGGATAAGTAATTATAAGTCCTCCTTGAATTTCTTCCTTCTGAAAAGGTCTTTAAAGAAGCAAATTGAAACAGACAAGCACCATGCAGAATGTGCCATGAACTGTCAACCTTAATGCAGAACATGCGCTACAACAAACAGCTGTGCTGGAAGTGAGCCTTTAAGGCAACTTTTTAAAAGACCTGCCAGAGATTAATTTGAACCTCGCTTTGATGTGCAGGGAACAATAACACTTGGCTGTTATGTAACTGTCCTTCTAATTTGCCTCTCTATTAAAAACAGGCCCACCAGATTTCAAGCTTGTAGAACTGTTTAGTTAGTTAATTTGAAAAGAAAATAGTTTTTCGTGCACACAGGCAAAAAACCTATGTAAATATTGCTTCATCAGAGGAGGACAGTCTAGTCTGATCTTGTCGTTGTTACTCTTTGTTATGCAGGGGAGCTCAAATGTACATGTTTTATTTAATTACTTATGGGCATATTATCAACGGCCAGCGATAACATAGCAATAGAAATATTATCGCTGGCTATCGCTGAATATTATCGCCATTATGGCGATGTGGAGAAGCGTGGCTCAGTGGTTAGAGGCGGCAAACCCGGAAGCTGAGATCAGCCGTGGACCAGGGTTCGATTCCCCGCCTCGGCGGGTCTCGGGCTCAAAAATTCCACGGACTCGACAATTCTCGCTCCGGTGCCTACTCGACTCACGGGGTCACACTCTGCGACTCTGGGCAATAGCTTGCTTAATCTCCACTACGGCCCCTCGCGGCGGGATGCTTGGCTTTCACCTTGTGAATACCCTGCCGGGGTATCTCACAGGGGAATACCAGGACGGGTTCCCTAAGCAAGCGCCTTGAGACCCCTGGTTGATTAGTGCGCTATATAAATCGAAACACATTTACATTCACATTTACATTTACATTTACATTATAACGCTATATTTCCAACTCATAGCGCTATGGTGAGAATATTTCAGCAATAGAGGTGCTTTCAATGGAACATCACTGGTTTTCCAGCAATGTTCCATTGAAAATAGCGATATCATTGCTGATATGACCCTGTGGTCGTATCAGCATAATCCAACTCCCATTAAAAGTATGCCTTAGTCAGGAATTTAACAGACGTTGAATTCATGAGTTAAGGCTGAGGTAGTGCGATTTTTTTTATTGCTGCACCTCCTTGTTAATATCGCGAAGCTGCTTTCATGATATTAACATGTGTTGTTTTCACAACCACACCTTCTTTGCATCTCATTAGCGATGCGAGGCGAGGCTGTGAAAAAACAGGCTCTATATCAAGGAAACTCGCGCTAGCGTGTCCTTGATGATATTGCGATATAATTATCGCCGCCTTTCGCCCAAAAGCGGACACTAAAGTGGCGATAATTATATCGCCAGCCCTTGCTAAAATGCCTCTTAATTTTACAATGGATGGATATTTTACTCTATGGATTTATTGATACGTAGCAGCAACTTAACAATTTTTGATGATTCATGGAGTTCCTTGACCAGCACAGACCAGTTCAGTTGTGCAGTACATGCCTCTAACAAACATTTATCATTTTACTCTTGTAGATATCCCTGTCCCATGCATTTTTTCATTGTGCCTCCACAGCCCAAACACATTGAAACAGTCATGTTTTTTCACTGTTACCACAAAATTACTTAGCCTACCAGCCAACAGTTGTGCTGGGCTTTTCATCATGTGGTAAAGCGGAGCTGCTTCTGCCGGCGCTATAACAGGCGCCTAGGCTTCCGCTGTGTGGGTGTTTCTTCACCGTTAGCATCATTAGACTCAGTCTCCGAGGCTCCAGCTGGGCTTCTCGTCACCTGGGAATGTGTGGCTGTTGCTACTGGCCATAGCGGGCATCGGGCAATCCCCCGGTGCTCTGCATGGGTGGGGGCCGGTTTTGGGCCCCTTGAGGACGTTTTTGTTACGGGGCCGTTTTTGCAACATAGCTGCAAAAATCGGCCCTGTACCAAAAGCGGCAGAAAACCGGCCATGGCAAAGAGCTCGGCGGCACCTCCAACCCCCCCCCCCCCCCACCCTCCACCCTCCACCCCCGAGTGGGGAGGGGGGGGGCAGCCAAGCACTTCGCCAGGGCCGGTTGTGGTTCCCAGTCCGGACCTGCTGCTGTGGGTGCAATAGGAGGCGCCTGGTCTTCCTGCTGCACGAGTATTTCTTCCCTGTTATTATCATTAGGCTACATTTTCCAGGCTTCAGCTGGGCTCCTTGTTATCTAGAAAGGTGGGGCAACTGCTGCCAGTGCTATAAGAAGTGCCTGGGCTTCCAGCTGCATGGGTGTTTCTTCACTGGTACAGCAGTTGGACTTCGTCTGCCAGGCTCCTTGTCATCTGGGAAGAAGGTTCAGCTGCGGCTGGCAATACAAGAGGCTTCTGGGCTTCATGATGCATAGGTGTTTCTTCACTGTTACCACCATTGGATTCAGTCCCCCAGCCTCCTGCTGGGCTCCTTGTCATCTGGACTTCCCCTCCATTATTCCATCCCATCCTTTCACTCACACTTCACTTTTAACTCGTACATCCGCTCCACTGTCAATACAAACTCCCATGTGACTCGTTTATCCTTCAAATAACATAAACATCCCAACCTTTCACATACCTGACACGAGCGTTAAAACTGAACCATCTCCAACTTCATTCCAGGAAATGATTATACACCTCGTCCTCCCGCCCTAATTTAAACGAATCACCCTCCCTCCTTCTTCCCAATTGGCCCGTTTACCAACATTTCCCACCTATAATCGACTGCCTATTTGTTATCAAATTCAACAAACTACATCTCCCATGATGCAATTCTATCGTAGGAGCTCTACCTAGAACGATTTTTATGCACATGTCAAAATTTCCCCATCATTGTTTGACTATCACAGTAACAACATCTACAGATAATAATCGCCATCCTATGGCACGTCAATGTTTTATTGACCATTTTCATGTCACTTAAACACGGGCTTAATTGGTGAACCAAGGTATTTCGCCATCCATGTGGATATATGAACTGTAATCTGATTACACTTGTTTTTGTCCGATTTTTCATGACGGATGCTATCCCAGTGTAGGGCATCTACAATGAACATCAATACTGGAGAAGGGAAGCATACCTCTTAATACAAGAGGCTTCTGGGCTTCATGATGCATGAGTGTTTCTTCACTGTTACCATCATTGGATTCAGTCCACCAGCCTCCAGCAGGGCTCCTTGTCATCTGGGAAGGTGGGAGTGCTGCTGCCGGTGCTATAAGAGGCACCTGGTCTTCCCGCTGCGCTGATGTTTCTTCACTGTTACCGCCATTGGACTCATTCTCCCAGTCTCCAGCTGGTCTCCTCATCATCTGGGAAGGCAGAGCTGCTGCTGGTGAAGCAATAGGAGGAGCCTGGGCTTCCAACTGCCTTGGGTTTTCTTCACTATAACCACATTTTCCCAGTGTTCAGCTGGTCTCCTCATCATCAGGAAAAGGGAGGTTTCTCCTGCCGGCCATATAAGGGCAACTTGGTCGAGCTGCGTGGGCGTTTCTTCACTGTAACAATTGTTGCAGCTTATACTAGGCCCCTTTTTAAATACATATTATTTCTTATTATTATTGTCTGTTCTACTTGACACTCACTTGATCCTCCAATGGATCTTGTATTGTGACATTGAGGGGGTTGGACATATGAAGCCAACATCCAGATATACAATAAGGATCAGGAATTTGATAACTGATTCACACATTTGTAATTAAGTTTATGTATATGACTCTCAACTCCAGACTATAAAAGTAAAGAATTATTACTGATAATCCGAGCCTTCTGAAGAAATTTAGCCAAACTAAAGTCATGCAAACCAATAATTCTGATAAGGCAATACAAAACAATAACATTAGTACCTAATGAGCAGACATTTCTCTAAGCTGATCTCACCCTGTCATTAGTAAATCAATTGGAATGCACAATCAACGTATAGAGACAAGTCATGATGAAACATAGTCTATGGTTTAGTAAAAGGTAAATGTATGGACGATATTCAAAATGGGCAATACATCATTAATAAACATCTAGAATCTAAACAGTGCAGGACATTCTAATTAGTTTGGGCTTGCCATTAAATAGAAAAGGAGCTCTGGAAAGTTCAGCAAGGAAATGAGCAAACGTCAGCTCATGGGTAGTGTCCCATCAAGAAAGAGTCCAAGATTAGCACACACAGTGTATCCACAAGCTGGGAAATAGCGAGTAGAGTACACAAAGGTTTCCAAAGAGCAGTCTCCAAGGTCTGTCAAAGAGACAGTCAGGCAAAAGAAAAAAGTCGTGTTCATCCATCAACATAAAATATAATATAGTCCTCCTGAGTCACCTGATTGTGTCAGACCACTTAGTCTATTGGTCATTACCTATAAGATGATTGTCATATGGCAGAACAGAAGGAACACAGTAAAGAAAGAGGTGGTACTGATCACATAGGTTCTCAGATCATGATATGGTTAAAATTCCAAATAATGATTTGTTAGCAACAGGCACATGAGTGGGTTCAAGAGGACATATTCTCATACCTGATGTTCCCAAAGTATCAACTTTTGTTGCAATAGTCCTTAAAAGCAAGTGAGAACTCTTCTTGTAAGACACAGTTTCACTTAAAATTGAAAGTTTAGGAAAATGTCTCGCGAACGTAAGACAAAGCAAAGTAGGAAAAATGCAGGCCTATAATAAAGTTAATTTAAAATATGCAGAATATAAAGTAATGGAAATATACATTTCATAGGGAAAATAAATATTCTAAAAATCCTTTCAACTTTCACTCAAAGAGCACACATAACGATGACACATTACTGCATTTTTAAAATACTAACGTATAAAATTATTTCAAATCATAAAATATTATTATTGCTTCAAATGTTTTACATTAGTACGTATATGAAGATTAGTATTTGACAGTTTCAGGACATTTGCATCTAATGTGGTTATGCAGCATTAGTTTTATTTTTATCATTCAGTGCACAATTTCACAAATGCAAATGATGAAATTCAGAATGAAAACCTTCAATATCACTCATATAACGTTCTAGATTACGATAGATTTCATGAATTCTTCACACACACTACAATTTTAATGAGGATGATTAGAACTTCATAACACATGAGTACCTCACTTTAACTTTTTAATAAACATTGAAATGACATGTTGAAGCTGGTTATTCAAATAAATATTATTTCTTCTGTTCTGCATGCTTTTACAATGCAGTAACTAAGTCTTCTTTCATTAACTTCTTATGTTTCTTTAATGTGTGTTTAGTGCATGTCTATTCATAGGTTACTCAAAATGTTTCATAATCAGTTTATGTGTCAAGCAAAGGTTCTGATAGCTTTCCATCATTGGACTCAATCTCCCAGACTCCAGCGGGGCTTCTCGTCATCTGGGAAGATAAGGCTGCTGCTACTGGTGCTGTGTGAGGCACCTGGGTTTTTTACTGGGCGATACATGCCTTGGCATTCCCTGACCATGACTGGCCCAAGTGCAGGCTCGTCTGCGCCCAACAGAGCCTGAATGAGTCTGGGCCATCCATCTTGGTTTTTTAAGAAGCCACAATAAAAGTACTCAGGGACATCCTCGGGGAGTCACCATGGCCCTACCACACCCCCAGAGAATTCATCCTCCAATGCGCCACACTGGCACTAAAGGAAAATTACTTTGAATATGATGGAACCCTCTACCTCCAGACCAATGGAACATCCATGGGCAGCGTTTTCGCCCCAAGCATAGCAGGTCTTTACGTCCACCAATTCGAACACTCGCACGTTGCTGACAGCACAAACCCCTATGCCAACCACATCCTTACATGGCGCCGTTATATTGACAACATCCTTGTGATATGGGAGGGTCCACAAACAACCCTGGATCAATTCCTCATCTGGCTCAACGGCAGGGACCCATACTTGAGGTTCACCAGCACTATCAGTGCAAACCAACTTGCTTTCCTGGACCTAAATATAACAGTCAAAGATGGCAGACTCACCACGACAACCTACTAAAAACCCACGGGCAGAAACTCTTTACTCCACTTCACAAGCTTCCACCCACGCCCGCTACGGGAGAACCTTCCCTTCGGGCAATTCTTACGTATACGCAGGAATTGCAGTGATATAGCAGACTATAAGAAACAGTCCGCTGAACTATCCAAGAAACTAGAGGCCCGGGGCTACCATGCAGCCATCATCTCCAAAACCAGGAAGAGGTCCAGGAACCAGAATAGAGAGGCCCTCCTTGAAACCACAGCTAAAGAGGAGCAGGAACAACCTATCACCTGTGTCACTACTTACAACACAGCCTCCAATGAGGTAGCCAAACTCATTAAGAAGAACTGGAAGATCTTGAATTCTGGCCAGAGGCAGTGGGACATACCGCGTTTTGCTTACAAGAGAAGCAATAACTTGAAGGACCAACTAGTTAACACCCCTCCCAAAACGCATAACACACAAGAACCGAACACCATTCTGAATGCATGGGGCCTACCAAAAGTAACTCGACACTACCCCTGCAATGATTGAAGTGTGTGTCACTTAACCACCCACACCAAAACTCTAACCCTAGAACCTAACAAGGTGTGGACACAACGCAGCCACACCAACTGCAATTCACGTAATGTGATTTACCTTCTCACCTGCTCCTGTGGTCTCCGCTATATCGGCATGACCACCCGCATAATACGCACTAGGGTCACTGAGCACAGAAGCACCATTAGGTGTAAGAAAAACATCAGTAAATTAACCAACCACTTCATCACCCATGGCCATACCCCCAATGACCTCACATGGACAGTCATCAAACAAATCCCTGAGCAGGCATTAGACAATGAAAGAAGACTGATGAGCAAAGAACAGCGTTGGATCTATCGCCTTTCCTCACACATCAATGGCCTGAACGATGCGATCCCTTGGAACTCAGTCACATGCTAAATGCACCTCCTTTAATTCCATGCCCGCACTATTGATAGTGGCAGATTGCAGACTTTAACACAACACATACTCTACCACGCAACAGCACTAATAACTAGTGTCTCACCCCCGCTCATGCGCAATAGACACAAGCAGCACCGCGCATGTGCTAGAGACTAGTGTCTTTCCACCAACTAGTGTCTCACCCCCGCTGATGCGCAATAGACACAAGCAGCACCGCTCATGTGCAAGAGACTAGTGTCTTTCCACCGCCCATGAGCAGACAGCTAGGAACACACCGGGGTAGTCTTTCTACTCTTACTCCCAGCTACAGGTGCAGATAGTTAACCAATTAGCAAGCATATAAAAACGAACAAGAAACTCCAGCTCTTTCTACCGGAGTACGAGGACGGTGCAACAGGTACAAGGCAGGCTCTGACCAGAAAAGCTGTGAGTATGACAAGCTCCAAGCAACAATCTCTAGGTAAGCGCTTTTCCCTCCTTGCAGGTCTCTAACTCCCAGTGGCCAACATTATTTCCCTACAGGGTCAACCCCTTACCGCTTCACTCCTGGAAGCATTGGCTTGCAAAATCTAAGCGTAAGAGTGTTTACTTACGCCCCATCACACTTTGTATCTCATGCATATGTGTGATACCCGTGTTTTAGTGACACCACCCCCAATTATTTGCGATAATCACAATAATGGTACCACCAGTGCCATTACACATTTGCCGACTGTAGTCTACCCACTGAGCACTGTAGATTCGGCACTCTATGTATATGACTATGTGGCGAAGATGCCTATTTGACTCTCCTCTTCTTACATGTTTTGTCTATGTCTTCAATGTTGTCAGTACAGGCATATATGAGAAGGGAATCCCCCCTCTCACACTTAGAGAAACACCTTAGTGAGTGTAACACATAGCCTGGATCACACTCCTTTTTAACCTGCTCTACACTCTATTTTAAAAAGGTCCTGAGGAAAGCCAGATTTAGTTTAAGGCACTGGCTGAAACATGTCGACCAACTGATGGATGTAGGAGGTAGTAACTCGCCTCCCTTAAACATCCCCAAGCCTTATTTTAACCGCTGACGGGGGCCCAGTTATTAAAATTTAATTTACCCTCGGGTACTGGGACCCTCGCCAAGCCGTTTTAACTCACACTTCATTTTACACCTCACACTGCACTCTCAGTAAAATACCAGCTCAGCTGTAATCAGGCGTCGCAGCACACATTAGGTGTCACTGGGTGGGCCCGATGATGAAGCATGCCACCAACCAGGTTGGTGGGTGAGGGCTTCATGAACTCACCAACGAGGTGCCCATGACAAAACTAATCAGAGTCCTAACAATATTGGTCATATTTAAGCTAGTCTCTTTTGATAACACAGATAAACCACGGGGACTCGGACTAGCTTTCTAGTCCTCTCTCTCTCTCTTGATACGCGCATCTGATAGCTTTCCATCATTGGACTCCAGCAGGGCTTCTCGTCATCTGGGAATATTAGGCTGCTGCTACTGGTGCTGTGTGAGGCATCTGGGTTTTTTACTGGGCGGTACATGCCTTGGCATTCCCTGACCATGACTGGCCCAAGTGCAGGCTCGTCTGCGCCCGACAGAGCCTGAATGAGTCTGGGCCATCCATCTTGGTTTTAAGTTCTTGATGTGTTGGTTTTCACTGAATAAAGGATCATAGTGAAAAGGAAATCCACAGCTAGTGTTGTTAAGAATCACCCTATATCTAATTGAATTGTGAACTTTCTTACAAATGCAAAGGGTGCTTTGGGCCAAGAAATCGATTCTGTGGAAGAACAGTTGTCCATTGTCAGCAAATTGTGTCCTGAAAATACAGTAAGTTGTGTCAAGAGCAAGCCAACGTGTGATACTGCCCCATTGTTGTTTAGTCTTGGTACATTATAGAGTGACAAAGGATCCAATCATTGTACATTTGACTGCCCTCTGATACTTATTGAGGCTACCGAAGCAGTTTGCACATCAGTTCTTGGCCTGGGATGCTCTTTTTCCTCAGCTGAAAAAAGAGATGCGAAACCTGTACCATTTTCTAACTAAATCCGCACAGAAAATCCCTTAATTTGTTATAAAGGAAGGGAAGGAGACCAAAGATATTACTTTAATTAGTTGCAAATTGGAATTCTTGGAGGGTCAGATTAAAGCTTCTGTGGACCGTGTTATCAGCTGCATGGATACCTTTGAAAGTCAAATATCAAAGTGGAAGACAATTTACGTGCATGTTGTCATTACCATGAAGTCTGATGCCTTTACTTTGACACCTTTGGACTGGCACCATCATGATGTTTGTAATAACAACCCGTTGTATCCTACTCATGTGCCTATTATGCCTTTGATTCAACCACTGCATACCTATTATCCTGTTGTCTCTGTTGTCCTCAAATCTTCTACAGAAGTAAAACATTCAGTATTACAATAGCTCCCTGAAGCAACCGAATTCAGTATTGTCCTCAAAGCGATCCCCCCCCCACTTAGCCCGTTCCAACTTGAGATACTATGCCAGCTGGTCAACAAAGTTGCTCACTGGTTGAAAGGGAGAACTGGTGTTAGTAATTCACTGCACAGCGAGAAAACCATTGTGTGCTGGATTGCATGAGTAGGGAATGTGCTGAAACGTGTTACCAATGACTGCATTATGATCAGTTTTAGAAACAAATTTACTGTTCACGATTTATTTAGGCTCAACTCCCGAACTCAGGGTTATTTTAAGATTGAGGCACCTTTCACTTGGCTATTTTTATCATCCTTGACCACAAGAGACGAGCCTGACAACCGTCAGAATGCCCAGGGGGAATGTAATACCCTGTTCTTCCTCAGGTTGTTCCAACGTATTAAAATTAAGCATGTTTGTCCCACACATTGATATCTGATGTTCATTGTATTCCAACTGCTGCTGGCAGTGGCCATTTGTCATCTGAGACTGCTCTTAAATTTGCATCAAGGAACTTAGCCTGTCTAAGGTCCAAGTTGTGCAATGCGGAATCGCTGAATTTTATAAAATATTTTGATATAATTTATTAGTAGGGATCTTGGGCTTTAGAAGCACAGTATATAAATGGCTGTGACTCATTTTTTTATGGCTGCTGTCCCCCTTACGCGGGGAGAACAAAGGGAGGTTTTCTAACCTTGGTATTGAATGTATTCTCTGAGAATATTGTCTGGTCATATTTTGGTTCTGAATATTTCCAACTGTGTGCTTTGTTTGTAGTCCCATGAATCTTCTATTAAGCTGCTTTTATAATACTAACTTTGATTTGAATAATACTGATATTGCTAATTCTCTTTCTAGGGAAATAGAGTGGTTTGTAGACAGTCAAAATGGGGTGTATCATTTTTATGGATGGAGGATTTTCAACATAAGCACTGCCTCCTTCCTAGCTCCGCCTCCACTGGGATCATGGACCAGACCACGGATGCTTTAACACAATATTGTAATACAACATATGGTACGTTCTTAATTTGCATTTTTTCAACTATAGCTTGCAGTTTACTTTTGATTTGTTGCCCATCCTGGTTTTAAAGACAACACTTATTTGTAGGGATCATAGTAGTTTAATTATTGACCTTATTATGCTTTCGTCAGACATGTAGGGGCTCCTCTCGGACTGCACTGTTCTAGTGCTCACACTGGACCCAGCGAATTTTCAATCTCTCATTGTAGGAGAAGGGTCGCTCTGGATTCAGCAACTAATGATCTACAAAATGCAATGGCGAAGAATAAGGGAGTTTTGTTGAAATTGGAGTGTATTGACAGGAATGCTAGTTAACAAATCTGGTTCAACATAATAAGATGGAGCTATTAAAATGCCAAGATGAAGAAGCTCGTGCTGAAGACATTATCTCATTACATTTCTGTGCTATACGGATGAGTTAGGAAATTTCTGTTGGTACCACCCGGGAGGGTTAAATATGTATGATGGTTCCATGCTAACTGTGCAAAAAACCACAGGAGTCTAATTAAAGTGCTTAAATCAGTCCACAGAAATGGCGACCATGTTCGCTTTTGTAGATTAGAATATAAAAGGGCCGTTGCTGCAAGAAAGAAAAAGATGAGGGACGAGGTATACGAATCTCTTTAAGCAGCATGCTCAGGATAAGAAAGTAGAGAATTTTGGCAGGGGATTAATCTCCATTTTTTAAAGGCTTATCTGACCCGGGGCTTGATGTTGTTATCTCCCCTGACAATTGGTCTAGCCATTTTTTTCAAGCCAATAGTGGTGTCATTTTAACTACAGAGCCCATAGGAAACGAGGCACTGACGTTTGGCAGTCTTGTTGTAGATTACAAAGATGTACTGAATGATATTAATAGATATCCCATAGGCAAGGGGCTGGCTCTAAGATGACCCCAGTAGACTTATGTAGGGAAAACATTAATCTGTCTGTCCCTCTCTTACCTAATGGCATGAGGGATGCTGCCAGTTCTGGGTCACCTTGCACTTGGTCCCATGCAACTATCGTCATATTTTTACAAAGTGGGGGGGGGTCCATGTTAAGCCACTGGAGACACGTTCCAAGGATAGTCAGATTATGTCTGATTTACAATTTGGTTTTACACTGGGCATTGGGCATTGGGGCAGTCGAGCAGTGCCTCACCTTTTTCCTTTTAGTTAATAAGTATTCAGTAGTTAAAGGGGATTGTGCCTACTAGACATTCATGGACCTAAGTTAAGTTCAGTCTTTGATCACATTGGGCCCGATTCACAGAACTAACTTAAGACAAAATCCTAAATTTACTACTTTTGGTATTCACAGAAGGCATTTAGTAGTAGTAAAGTTAGGGTTTTATCTTAAGTCTGTCTTAAATATGTCTTAAGTCTGTCTTAAGTCTGTCCGAAGTCTGTCCTAAGTCTGTCTTAAGTTTGTCTCAAGTCTGTCTTAAGTCTGTCTTAAGTCTGTCTTAAGTCTGTCTTAAGTGAAACTTAAGACAAAATCCTAACTTTACTACTACTAAATGCCTTCTGTGAATACTAAAAGTAGTAGGACAGACTTAAGACAGACTTAAGACTGACTTAAGACTGACTTAAGACTGACTTAAGACAGACTTAAGACAAACTTAGGACAGACTTAAGACAGACTTAAGACAAAATCCTAACTTTACTACTACTAAATGCCTTCTGTGAATACCAAAAGTAGTAAGTTTAGGATTTTGTCTTATGTTAGTTCTGTGAATCGGGCCCATAAACCATAACACACTATTATACATTATGTCAAACTTGGGGGTTGCGGCCAATATTGTACATTTTCTTGACAACTGCAGAGTGAGGTGACAGCCAGTGTCAGATATGGTCCAAACGTTGATGCGACTTTCATATTTCGAGGAGGATAAGGCAGGGTTGTGTCCTAGCTCCTTTTTTGTTCACTTTGTACATTAACGGGATGGGAACATTTTTGAATAACTTTGGCAATGAAGTAGTGTGTTGGCACTCGCCCTCTACCCGGTCTTCATCATGCAGATGATGTGGTGCTTATAGCTTGGACCACGTTTGGGTTGCAGAGACTTCTTGAATATGTTCCCTTTTTATATTGTATCTTGATTTTTATTTATTGATCTTACAATCAATCAGTTCAAGACCCATATTATGTTTTTTGTCTTAAAAAAATATAAACACAATCCTTATGTTGTTAATCAAACCAAGATTAGCTCAGTTCCCACTTTTCCTCATCTGGGAGTCTTATTTGATGACACCTGTAATTGAACCCCTTTGGATCTTAAGGGGAATGCCTGATTTTGGGGGGAATTATAGAGGCACTGTTTAACTTCGTCATGAAGCTGGGTGGCAAACCCATTAAAGAATTGCTTATGGTTTACAAATCAAAGTCCCTCTCAGTCACAACTTATATGGCTATGATGTTATTCAGAAATTCCAGAAAAGATTGTTGGCAGTTCCCCAGCGCACATTACTTTCTGTGCCAGTCAGAATTAATGATGGATTATTTTAATGACCATATTAAGGTACGCCCCTTTCTTTTATGGTTGCCCATTTGGATAAAAAAAATCAAACATTCTTCACTCAGCTGTTACTGAAAGATTGTATCATACTGGATACGGTGATGCAGATCCTTCGATTACCTTATGTAAAGAAACTTTATAGTAGCTTGAATATGCCACAATTGTTTTTTAATTCTGGCGATCTGTCCCCTTCTTGTGAGAAATTCTAAAGGCAATTATTTTTGTTATGTGACAAAATATACTTTGAAATATAATGTGCCAAACAATATACTAAAAACAACAAGTCCTGGGATGGGCAGGCCACCAAAGGCGTTTGCAACCATGATTAAGACTTAACACTGTGTGTTGATGACTGCCCTCGATGGATTTCAATTGAACACCTGTTCATGTCTATGTTGTATTCTCTTATTTTATTCCTGCTTGCATTTCACTTTAATTGTGAGCATTCTATCTTTGCTGATGTCATGATGCTACTTGCTGTCCTTGCATTCTCTGTTTGCCTGTTGCTCCTGAGCCTTTACTGGGAACACCAGCTTCTACTCTGTATCAGTATTAAACATCTTAACCTACTTTATTGCATCCTTGACTATGTATCCTCGATTATATCAGTCTCCTTACTCATTTCATGAATATTTTTCTTTCTCACGTAAGGCGCAATCCATTTCCAATCCTATTTTGAAGCATACTTCCAAATCACTAGACTTACCTACTCGTTCTACTCTTGTTTCCAAGGATTCCTTTTTGAACTCCACGATTTGGCACAATAAAGATTTATCGATTCGTAATAGACCCCATTATTGGAGGACTTGTAGGGACAGGGGTTTGATATGGATTCGTAAAATTATTCTTAAACTCAGCATTTCTGCCCTTAGACACCTCATGCAGACATTCAACTTACCAACCTCCTTTATCCATAAATACGACACACTTAAGCGAGCTGTATTGGAAGTTTATTCTCATCTCCCTGACACGTCACCCACTCCCAATGGATTAGAACCTTCTTAACAACTACATGCCTTGCTGTTAACCAATCCCAAAGCCTCTAACATTTACAGACACCTACAAGGCATTGACATTGATAGACAGAAAACAAAAACAGAAACTGCCTGGGAAAAAAACTTTGCGGTATGCTGGCCACTCCTACTTTGGCATATGGTCCAAATTACGTAAGGCTTCTAGGGTAGCAAACACCACACAAACATTATTTTTTGTTTATAATAAGCTTTTATTTACACCTGCCATTTTATGTAAGCATTTTTCAGCCACTCCGGACACATGTCGGACCTGCTCTTCCCCCAATGCTGATCTGTTTCACATGCTATTCATCTGTCCACAGGTACAAACTTTTTGGAAACAAGTATGGTTACAGGTTAACTTGATATATGGTACCTCATTCCCTTTTTCTGTTTTTCATATCTTTTTGGGTAGTCTCTCTTCTATTTGGGATGGGGGGTCTCCCTCAATGTAAATATTGTAAAGTTATTATTAGCGCTTGCCTTTCAACAAATTACTGCTAACTAGAAAGCTTTTTTGAAGATTTCATACAGAGCTTGGTGGTACACTGTTTGCCATAATCATAGTTTGGATACTTCCTGCGTATACCCACCTCAAATGGCTACAAAACATGTTGACTTACGGTCACCTGTTACAACGTTTATTGACAATAGTGCCAAAAGATGTTCTTTGCCAAAACCATCTCAACAAGAGGTTCCCAAACCACCCTGACTTCCCTAGTAGTTCCATAAGTTTCTGTCATATTTCTCATAGTGCATATATGGTTCTTTTATTGTACATTGTTTTTTCTTTATGTTTCATCTTTGTTTATTTGTCCAATTCCTTCATTTCTAAATAACAAGCTTGGAATATGATATTGCAAATTTGATAGCATATACTATGTATGGACACTTGCATTTCCTTTCAATACAAATTATTTGAACTTAAAGACTTTACACTGTGCATTTAAAGTTACCCTTGGTCGTATCTGTCTCTTAGAATGTGATTTTAACAGTTTGTCCCCAGACCGCAATGCATTTTTGCGGTTTTGCAAATTTTATGCACCCTATAGGCTCTGTTTCTTTCCCCAGTTTTGAGGAGTGCCTCCCTCAGACAATGCAAGCAAGCTATGCTTTTGATCCAATTGTTTATAAATGTGTTTTTATTTATAGTGTCTGTGTAAGCTTTTTCAGACTATATGGGCCAGATGTATGAAGCTCAAATGGGTTCGCAAATGCTGAAATTCGCAAAATGATATGTATGTAGCAAATTTCAGTGCAAAATAAGGAATCGCAAATTTGCGATTCCTTATTTTGCGATTGCATTTAAGAAATCGCAAAATTTACGATTCCTTAAATGCAATGTATGAAGCAAAAAAAATTGCTAATTGTCCCTAAGGAATCGCAAATTACCACCAACTTCAAGTTGGTGGTAATTTGCGAATTTCTTGAAAAATGCCAATTTGTGCGTTTTTCAAAGTGCCATGGGATCCACATACATGACCTTAGGGTATGTATGTGCACCACATTTGCACCCATACTTATTTCAGGGGTGCAACAGGGTGTCCTTTGGACACCCCTGAAACCTTGAAATTATTCTCAGTTTGCAATTAGCAAGTTGTGAATCGCAAATTGAGAATAATTTCACATTCATTCCTATGGGCCTCCTGGCCCACAGAAATGAATGGGAAATTATTCCTTAATTGTGATTAGAAATTTGCTCTTAGCAATTAAGGAATTTTAAGAAATCGCTAAAAAATAGCGAATATCTACATTCATACCATTTTGCAATTCTCAAATAGCGATTCCTTAAAAATCGCTATTTGAGAATCGCAAAAGTGTATCTTGATACATCTGGCCCTGAAATATTTGTTTAATAGTAATGTGATGATATACATTGCAATGCTGGATTTTGTGACTGTATGTTTATACCGTGGCTAGCCTTTTATGCTTAAAATATTAAATTATTAACCGGATAAAGAATTTCAACTGCTACTAGTACAGCCTTGTCTTGACTCAAGTGAATGTCAAGCCCACTTGGATAAGCCGTGCACCTATAGCCTGTACAGAAACGCAAGCAACACAGGCAACCCAGACATGTTTTTGCCATGCTGGGCCTCAGCAGTTTTGCTTGCATTGGTTTGTGCTTGGCTAACCACCCAACACAATCAATTTCTTCATAAAAAGGTTGTGTCTCCTTGCTAATGCAAGAAGGTTTCCACAACCACAACAATCCCGAAAACAATATGCAGCTGCAAGGAACATCTGCTCTAGCTACCACAAGTGCAAAAGAACCAGGATTACTTGTTTTTTTTCTGAGTAACTTCTGTTCGTCATTAGTCCCTCACATTGCCTTGCACTTCTGTACTCCTCTCTACTTGCCCCGGAATCCTATTCTCTTCAACGTTCAGTTATCTACCAGACAGATGCTGTACTCAAACTTCAAATATTGCCGTGCCCCCTTCTTGCCCCAATTTTATTGATTTTTTCACTTTCTAGTTAGTTTATTTATTTTATTTTATTTCAGTAGTTGACCCGGACACACAGCTATCAGTTTAGCAAAGCTGGAATAGCCTTGGAAAGCATGCACAGGTGCATTTGCAATCCGGGCGATGTCTGCAGATTCCAGAATCATCTTCACCATCAACACTACAAATGGAATCAGAACACCTGGCACCTTAGGGATAAAATATTATTTCATCAGTAGCAGGCAGCAGTGGTTGCACTACCATCCTAAAGAGAGGAGGGCGTGGACAGGTGTGGAATTAACTTCCCTACCACATGGAAACATTAAGTAAAGAGAAATGCTGCTGAATGTATTAGGCATTGTAACTCCACAGCACTTGATGGGTAATTTTCTTTTATAATGTAATGATCTTCTTTCAATTTAAAAAATATATGGAAAGAGTGAACAATAGGAGTAGACATTTACAATCAGCTTGAAATGTATCACAAAAATACTGGGTTGAATACAACACAATATTGAGGTCAATCATACCAGCCTACGGAAATAGTGCATCCTCAACATTACCTACCACAACATCGTCCAAGTCAGTATATCATTATTATTCCTACCTCTAAATTGATTTAAGCAGGCTCACCCTACAATTTAATGGTTTCAAAGTAGTGCAATATTTTCCGCGTGTAATATAGTGGGTCTATATCCAATACAAGTGGGCTAAAAGAATAATATCAATTAATTAAGATAGTATTATCATTTAATTACAAATATGTATCTTCTATATAAATAAAAATGTAACTGTTTGTTCAAAATCTTAAATCTCCGAAAGTTCTTCACCGATTGCTTTGAAATTTTGACACAACGTTGCATTCGAATACGCAAGTGTTTTTATATACACAACGCTGGATTAGAATACGCGTGTGTCGAATACGCGTGTGTTTTTAATCGAAAGCACAAACAGACATAAAAATGTCAATGTGCGTTTGATAAAAATCTTAAATCTCCGAAAGTTCTTGCATTTACACCTACATACATGCTAGGTAAATGTAGGTACACTTAGCAAGGGTTTGCATCTTAGGAGTACGCTTGATTACTGCCATGTATCTATATGCCTGCATATATTTACTGTTTTAGCACCAGGGTAGAATTGTACTTTTTATTTACTCTGTTGGTGCTCGTAATCGTATATGTATGTTTTTGTCTAATGGTTGTTGCAGCACACATATTTTATACTAGAATGACGCTGGTTCAATAAAGGCTTATTGAAAACATCTCCATCATTTATTCTGTGTATCTCTCTGAGAAGAAGTGAGCACGACTGTCAAAGCGAAAAGTACTGTACTGTTTCCACGATCCCTGAAGGATCAAGGGTTGTCATGTTTGACAGTTGGTAGGGTGACGGGGCTTATGGTTGCACTGTCAACAAACTGGCCTAAAGGATAACATATCCTTTGGGGCTGTTTTTGTTTAAAACTTACAAGACTCCTATTTCCGGTTCCCCTATTTGGATTTTTGTCGTTTTGATGTCATGTTGTTTGTTACGTACCTGTTTTTATAAATTTATACTGCTATTTTTAATGTGTTGTGTTTTTAACTTTTTAACAGTTTTTGTATTTCTAAGGTACTTCTTAGGTTAAGCCTGTATTATCTCTGCCATAGCTACCAGGGTCTGAGCTCAGGTTTATGTTACTGAAACCTTAACTCTACCCAACAGGAATAGAGACAATATAACTTGTGGTGGCTTACCATCTACCCTAACAGGCACTTTCTCAAAGGAGGTAATGTTAGCCATTGTATATGATAGAGCCAGGGCACACATCATTCAAACACTCATGGGGATATAAGGTTACATAGGTGCTAGAAGGCAACACTGTGGTGGAATTACAGCCATTTACCACCAGCAAAGAATTTCACTGTCCGACAAAACATACATTAGTCTATATTTGTCATTAGTCAAACAGTATGAGCAATAAGAAATGATTGCAATTTTCACTATTAGAGTTGCTAATTGTACTTTTTATTTCATTAAAGTGTACCTTGCTTATGTGATAAAGCATCCAGTGCAATCTCACCCCATAATGTGTCTTCATTGTCAAATCTGAACACTAGTTCAAAGTTCTTGGATATGTTATTTTGTTTCACTTTGACAAATGTCCACATTCAGTGCTTCTCTTTTCAAACCTTTTATCAGTCACTATTACACCCGAAGCACTGAAAAACCACCATTACTGAACACTAATCAACAATTTAGAATCTACATGGTCAGAGGGGTCAGTTTTTGCCACAAAGCACTTTTATATTTGAATAAAGGAGTAACTCTCTCAATTTTCCTTTGTCAGTCAGTCAGTCAAAATACTTTATTGGGTTAGTTAAAACCATAAATGCACATACAATAAAATCAAAGATAGACATAAAATCATGCTACATAATCCTTAAAACTTCATTGATAAAAATAGCACAGCATTTACGTGATAAAAAACACAACAAAACAGATCATACATAATCCTATTTTTCTAAATATTAAAACAGCCTGTATGTTCTTCTCCTAACAGCCGCAAATAAAGAATTTGCAATACTAAATCATTCGAGAGTACTGGATAACATCTGGTGATAATTTAACACTGGTCTTACTTGCAAAAAGCCTTTCTCTTTTAATAATGATAATATAAAACGTTGGCAAAGAAAGCAGTAGTGATCACAGAACATCGAAAAATGCAGTGTGTCCTGGATAGTAAAATGTCCCAAATGTAATTTACAAGGTCACTCACTCTATTCATGACGCTTGGACCACTGCAATGATGGCCTGCCCCTACAATATTAGTTCCTAGCAGAGAATGCAAGTTGGCTTGCCAGGGCACCACAGTTGAAAATCTCCCATAAATATACTGCCAGCTGAAGGTTCTATGAAATTTGTGCTGCCCTCTTGGTCTCACCCCCAATATACTGCTTTCTCTTCTGAGTTGTTAGAATCTTTTTTCAAAAGCTTTGAGTAAAGACGCTGGTTCATTGGCAGTGAAAAGGACCCTGACATAAATACTCAAACCAGCCTGCTCCCTTCATCTCCTTGCACTATCTCCTACTTTCCCTGCATCCTTTCTCTCTCCCTCATTCTCTCCTCTCTCTCATCTCTCTATGATTGCTTTCTCTCTACACACCCATCTCACTCTTTCTTTCAGTCTTGAAGCCTCCTGGGGCCTACTGCGGGGAACAGCGTTTACAACGCAACTTTTACAACGCAGTACCTTTACCATGCAACTTTTACAACGCAAGTCGTTACAACGACTTGCGCTGGGGGGCGCTCTAGGATAGGGAAGAGTTAATTTACTATCCAAAACCTTCCCTACTATCCACGGGGACTGGAGTTGGAATAGTAAATTAAACTATTCACTATCCAGCACCCCCCAACGCAAGTCGTTGTAACGACTTGCGTTGTGAAAGTTGCGTGGTAAAGGCATGCGTTGTAAAAGCATGCCTGGTAATGACATACAACTGCCTACTGCAATTACCCTTGGGAAGTTGTTGAAAGTGACAGAGGCACCGGAGTGGCCCTGGGATTTCAAAATCAACCTCTGAGAACTCCAGCCTACCAGGAAATGCCTGGTTGAATAAAAGGCCTGTGCGGTCTTGCCATCCAACAAGGCAGTGACCCATCCCCTGAAGCATGTAAGATGAATTGTGGTCGGTATGACTGAGCAGTGTTCTTCATATGCAAATCTGTGTGTCATTGCGTAAGCTTTCTGGTGGCCCTTGACTGGGTCTCATCCGAAAGTTCAGGCTGACCACATTGGAATGCCGGTTCGATACAGGAACAAAACCGGTTTCGCAGAGAAAGTACCTTTGGATCGAGGATGCTTCGTCGTCGAAGACCCAATTCAAGGAGCAGAGAAGGCAATGTGCCATCTGGCTGTATGTAGGTGATGGGTCAATTCCAATCCGCACAGTCAGCATCATCAGGGAACCCTTTGCTATGAAGGTGATGCGTCATCGTCGAGCCGCGTAGCCGGTGATGCAATGTGTTTGTCCTCAGTGGCTGCAGCGGTGAGTCAGCGTTGAGAGGAGATGCATCAGTTCTGAATAGCGCACTGATTGTGATTGGTGGGTTTTCTGGTTCAGCACAGACAACCCAGTTCCAAGGACTCATGACTGGATTGCCACGACTTGGCTGGGTAGGACTCACAGATGGCAGAGTCCAGGTGCTGTCACAGGGTTGCCGGAAGTCTTTAATGTCCCTGAGACTTCAGAATAGGAGGGTGGTAGAAAAGCCCTTGGAGTCACTCTGAGTTCAAGTGGTCTTGGGCCAGTCCTTCCTACCCAAGCAAGGAGGACGGGCAGGTAGGTTAGCAATGCACAAAAGCAGTTCTTCTACAGTAGCATTCCAGCAGAGTGGCAGTCCTTCAGCAGCACAGCAGTCCTTCTTCCTGAAAGCTTGTCCACAGGTCCAGATGTGTACTGAGTTTGTAGGGTCAGAAGTCCAGTTCTTATGACCAGTGGTGCCTTTGAAGTGGAGGAAACTTCAAAGAAGGGTTTTGAAGTGCACAGAGGTCCTGCCTTCCTGTACTGGCTCCAGACACCTTCCAGGGGTTTAAGCAGTTCTTTGTGTGGGAGCAGGACACAGCACATTCAGGTGTGATTGTCAGGACCTCCTTCCCATCCTGTCTAGGATGAACCGTCAGGATGTGAATGGCCCATCAGGCACACCTAAGATCCCTTTGCATGTGACTGTCTAGAGAGAAGGCACAATTTCATTTCAAAATACTTTATTCGGTTTTACAAGTCGAAAGACCATAAAAGCAACATTACAACCATTAAAAAAATGTGATAAATCTTTTAAAACACATACATTATCCACAATCAAGTTATATAGCTTCACCTAGTGCACTATCCAACTCTGCCGCACAATCGGCCCTCTCTGTATCCCCGGTTGAACGAGTCAATAATTGAACCTGGTGGAAAAAGGAAAACATCTGGGGAGAAGCAGAAACAAAGAGAGGTGCCAAAAGTGCAGAGAGCATTGCAAATGAACACTCCAGTTACTAGACCGAGGACTGCAGCACCATCAACACAAGAAGAGGAGCATGGGGCGAACCTTAGAGAGAAAATTTCTACAAGTCTGGAAAAATAGTTTCTCAGCTTGTTCGAGCCACTAAATAGTAAATTGGGAAGGATAGAGGAGAAATTGGATCTCCTCGTTAGAAGGGACAAAATTGGTAAAAGCACCATGGGGATGGTCCATCCTCCCCCTTCTGATCTGACCCTAGATGTGTTGTACAATCTGGCAGGGGGAGCTCAGGAGGAGAACACAAGGCGAACCTGCACTACACTCCCATATTCAAACCCTACATTGTCACAAAATACTCCACATTGCATCTCGAGCGCTCCGCAGACTCTACTTAGTTTGATGGGAGGAGATGCAAATAGTAACACTCAGGGTATAAAAAATTCTATCAATCTCAACACAGAGGGTGGGCAGGGACCACAGGCCTCCAACGATCAAATAGGTCCAATTGAAAGACCTGTGGGTGGGATAGCCCGTAGCCGAGAAACTCAGCTAACAGGCTTGAACGATCTCCACACTTTAGATCTACCCCCGGCAGCTCTCCCGTATGTTCTGGTCCTGGTTGGTGTGCCCCTGCTGAATAGGGGTCAGAGGGAATCCACCTGCTAGCTAATGGCCAAAGTTCTTTTTTGGTTTAATTCACATGCTAGAGGGCCTGGTTTATGAGGAACTAGACTAGACACACATATTATTATGGCTAGGAGAGTTCGCTGGGTGGTCCCTTTTCCCAAAGTATTAAATGGTGATTGCGTGGTTGTGAATTTTAATAATCAGCATATGGTAAGAAACTTGCTGACTGATTGTAACAACTTTCCCTCCTTTAACTCAAAAATCACAGTTTCTTCGCTAGCAAATTTCTACAGACCCACCCCGCAACCCTCACTGTGTTAGTGTCAAATAACCAGCAACCTGGGAATGTCAAACCAAGCCACAGGCCCCTTATTTTCTGCAAGGCAGGATATTACAACCAAATATTTATCAGAGGGAATCCAAGAGCACCTAAACAAATTCTCGCCCTTGGCTAGTTTGGAATCTTGTGATTGACTGCCCACTGACTGCCCAGAAATGTGACAATAGGAATTAGCAAGAGCCCTGGGGACCTGTCTAAGAATGTGGAGGTATCAACCCAATCTAAATTAATTGTGTGAAGCTGCGTTGATCAGTCAACAGGCAATATCGAACAAATAAGTGATGTAGTTGCATTATCTACTATGGAAAGAACAGGATATCAGAAGCCTGCGATACAATTAGCCACATGGAATGTGGCGGGTATCGCTACAGGGCAGATTTTATTGGAGTGGATATCAATATGGGATGGCAGAGATATTATCTGCTTCCAGGAAACCTAGGCAACAGACCCCATTTCAAACAACGGCTACTGATCCTTTCAAACTAATGCTGTTTCATCTCCAGCTGGTAGTGCAACAGAAGGTCTGCTTACCATAGTCATAAACACCTTAAATGTTAGTAGCATAAAGTTCAAGTCCCCATAGCCCAAATTTCATTTTCTAGCCTTTACAACAGACTGTCTGCAAGCATGGCTTACGATAAACTATTATAACAATAATTTTGGGGGTATCATGTCATCAACTGTGGACTTTCTGGAGAAAGAACTTATTAAGTTTGTAAAGGCATTGCAAGTTGAGGACTTTAAAATCCTGTGGGTAGGGGATTATAATGTTCAAATATGCTCTCACTTATCCACTATGGCATGTGGGGTTGAAGACACTCAGGGGATCCACTGGCTCATTTTGAGCATCACAAATATGGAATCAGCCTAAATATGCTGTTAACCACATGGAACCTAGAAATAAATAACAAAAGAGATCAAGTTGGAAGTGGTCTAGATAATAAGTTTGCCCTGGGGAAATATGTGTTTACAATTGAGTTTGTAGTTGCCTCTGCCAATTTCGATGGTAACATTGTTCATACTGACACAGATTTCACTAATTTCAGTGATCATGCGATACTTTTGTTTGAGGTTACTGGTTTAGGTGGAGATAAAGAAAAGGTCCCCAAACCAATTTTAGCTAGACAGAATGGATTTCAGTTGAAATGGGACAGGATTGATAGAAAACAAATTATACAGCAGGTTGTATCCAATAAATTAGACTTGATCATCAAGTGCCTAGAACCAAATGTAAAGCTGGATACCTTAATTCCCAATTTTCTAGATGTACTTAAGGAAATTAAATTAGCCATAACGTGGCCTAGTGTAAACATGAAAAGACAGGAACTCGGGTGGTTTGATGAGGCCTGCTCTAAGGCCTTACAAGACCTCCATAAGGCCCTTGGGGTATCTCCCAGACACCAGTACCTGATTAAGGAACCACGGCTGAATTACAAAAAACCAAGGAGGAATAGGGAAATAGAGTTGAAAGATGAGACATGGGAAGATTTAGCCATAGCAGCCTCCTCCAATAATTGCAGGGACTTTTGGAAAGTTGTGAATGCCACCTATTTTCAAAACACCTTGGATAAAACTCTGGATAATCATGTAGGCAAAGACGCCTGGGTGTCTATTTTGAAGGTATCATTGGTAGTAGTGAAAATTTAAGGGATGACCCTTTTAATCAATTGATATTTCTAAGCGAGCCCCAGACTTTTAATTTAGAGAAGGTGAAAGTAGCATTATCTAAGTGTAGCTACGCCAAAGCCCCGGGCCTGATGGGGTCCCCATTGATTTTTCCCTGGAACTTCAAGAGCTGTGGGCACCATTGTTAACTAACATTTTCAACGTAACTGCTAGGAAGGGACCACTCCTCTCATGGAAAACAAGCATCCTAGTCCCAATATATAAGAAAGGGGACAAATCCAATCCCCAGAATTAGCGCCTAATAACCCTTTTGGATTGTACTGAAAAACTGCTAGGCCGTGTTTTATTGAACAGACTGGAAGACTGGGCGAGGGTAAAAGATATCTTAATGCCAACCCAGTACGGCTTCCAGAAGGGTAGAGGTACGATCGATCAATGCCTGAACCTTAGCATGACCATCACAAAATACACCGTAGCAAAGGGAGGCCATATTTATATGGCTTTTATGGATCTGTTGGCGGCCTTTGACTGCGCAAGCCATGTAAAGTTATGGCATATAATGCTGGAGATGGGCATTGACGTCATCTGATCAACTTAATTCATGAAATGTATTCACAGGCGACTACAAGCGTTTGTTATGGTAACAAAGGAGAATGTACAAGAACCTTTCAGAACATGAGAGGGGCAAGCAAGGATGTGTGCATGCCCCGTTCTTGTTCTCGTTATATATAAACATGGTGGAAGATGGTCTAACAGGATCTACTGC
Source organism: Lissotriton helveticus (assembly GCF_964261635.1). Lineage (NCBI taxonomy): Eukaryota > Metazoa > Chordata > Amphibia > Caudata > Salamandridae > Lissotriton > Lissotriton helveticus. The sequence goes on from NC_136059.1 coordinate 1,719,254,323, forward strand.
AGATACTCCAACCTGCCCCCCAGTATCACTACCAATTCTGGATTATGCGGACGACGCAGTTTTAATGGCCAGAACGGGGGTTGCGCTTCAAAAGCTAATTAAGATCTATGTGGGGCACATGTCATTACTGGACCTAAAGGTCAATGAGGCTAAATCTTTTGTTATGGTGTCATGTTCCTTGCCTGTAAATAGGTTGCCATCTTTTTATATTGGGACAAGGGAGCTGGACATAGTGGAGACCTTCTCATATTTGGGAGCCTCATTTGATAATAAGCAAACCTGGGCGCGTATGGTCAAATGTAGACCACTAGCAATGGAAAGGACTTTACGTGCGATTACAAATGTTTGTAAAAAATTGGGATCTAACCTATAGGAACGATTAAAACGATCTATAATGTGAAAGCAATTTCAGTTGCAACATACGGGGCTGGTCTGTGGGTGATGGTACCTACAGGTTCCTTGCAGAAGATAGAGGATAGTTTTATAAAAAAGGATTACCTCTCTCCCCCACTTGTTCTCCAACTATGTCTGTCATCTAGAACTAGGATACCCCTACATAACGGACATTATATGACTTACACCGATCATGCTTTGGCATTCAATTTGGTAAAGAAACACTGTGGATGTGAATCAGAATATACTTCGAAATTGTTTGTCACTAGACAATGCCCACAAGATTGCTTGGTTTGAGTATGTTAAATCTACGTTTTAATATTTAGGTGTCTCAGTATTGTAAACTAATTCATCTTATTGCTCCAAATTTCCTAAAAAGAAACTAAAGTCCCTCTTTTTGGCTAAGGCGGAGTATGTAAGGGAGGAGATACACCAAGCAAAATCTGTGGTGAAAGTTTAATACCAAATCCCCCCCCCCCCCCCCCCCCGATAACTGAGGGTGACTTTTTGTATCTGGAGGGTGTAAACAACTCACAGCATAAATTCATCCTTCTAAGATTTCGTATTAATTTGATTCCCTTGATGTTGGGCTTTCCAGCCAAAAAATATTTTATTAGTGAATTGGATTATTATCCCTGTGATAATCTGTCACTGTAAACTGATCTTCATATTTTCTTTTTCTGTAAACATTACAGGGACCTGCGACATACATATATCCTACCTGTTTTACGGCGTCATAAGTTTAGCCAATGTCGAGTTGCCTTATTTTTTATGATGAAACTTCCCGATTATTATGTTTAGCATCCTTTTTGTGGGCTTGTCTGCGCAGAAGGCATTTATTGTAAGGTTGATATGTTTTTGCTCCTTATCCCTTCCCTAAAGTTCAGAATTTTTAATCATGATGCTTTTTGATTTGTTTTTAAATGGGACACATACTTTTTATCTGCGCAATTGCCTTTCTGTGTTTTTATTAATCAACAGTATGTAGATGGGGAAGGGACGGCTGTAAAATTAAGCTTTTTGGTGCTAGAAGCCAGTTGACTGGAGTTATTATTGCACCCTTTCAACCACCATGTATTACGTTTTAACATGGTTATTTTCACTGTTTTTAAACTTGTATACTTTTATGATCTATGTCATATAACTAGATCGAATAAAGTTATTTTTGATGATGAGGATGACAAAATAGGCAATAACGTTGGAAAAGAATGTCTTTGCATGACTATGCAACTGCATCATTCTGGGCCTGCTTGACATTTTCAACCTGTCTTCTGATTTCCTCTAGAGACCAGAACAATATGGGAGGCCCCTGAATGTGTCCATGAATTAGGTTATTGACCAATAGTAGGGTGTGTACACCACCTAGACTCAGCCATTCATACTTGTTTCTAAAACTACTGACTGTTAATCGCAGGTGCTTGGTTCTCATAGGCTCAGAAACCTGTTTGCCTTTCTCCTGTAAATTGTGTGTAGTTCTTAGTTAATGGAGTCTTTACTTTCCTTTCATGTCCTGTGATGTGCTAGGAACTAAGTACAGTGTATTTCACACTTGATGCATGGCGTGTAAATTGTACACAGAATACATGGTATCCAAGGAGTAGGCACACAGTGAGTTTTTGCACATGGTGGTTGCTACTTTAGTTCTCCACATAGGAGGTGACAACCTGCAAGTGCAATGCCCCCTGAGTCACCACCCCCAACATTCTAAAAGTGTCTGATGGGCAGGAAGAATCTTCCAACAGCTCATTTGCATGTCCGATTCTTCCTGTTACTGATCCTGATCATCCAACCCACCTTCCCTGTTCTGTTCAGTGATACAGAGGAAAGTGAGGACATTGCTTTTATATATATAATATCAGTCACAAACAAACCATAGGCACAAAACGTTGACCCCTTGATACTAGCCAGCCTTACTCACTAACTCTGTTTTCCAAAGATTCATGGAGATTCACACAACCCTGATCAGAAGAAGGGTCACATTTTTAAGGTAGCCACCATTTTGTTTGGACATGGCTGGAATGTGAAGTATGTTTATAAGTATAAATGAAGTACTCTCCTTTGGTATGGGGAACTATCGTAGGCCATCCATCTGATTGTATAGACTCATGAATTTACCTAGACCCTGCATTACATTTCAGAAGGACAATTTGGAATTTGGAACATCCCACATACTCGGGGAGTAGCATTGATGCTAATACCAGCAGCTAATAGAGCTCTTATTTGATGGGAGATCCACGTTCCCAGGATCATCACAGTGACTGTTCGCACAAAGAAAAAGAGGATCAACATGAATGTTATCCAGTGCTATGCACCTACAAATTGCAGCAAATATGAGGGAAAAGAACAGTTTTACAACAGACTCCAGCCCAACCTGGAGAAATGCCTTGAGAGAGACATTACTATACAAAGGGGGAGCTCAATTGGAAGATTGGAAGCTGCAACACAGGGTACGAAGAAGTCATGGGCAACCACGGCCTCGGCGACATAAACAAGAACGCTGAAGGGCTTGCAGATCTGTGCCCTGAACAGTCTGGTGATAGGAGGTAGTGTAGTACCAAACACAAGACTACACAAGGCAACATGGGGGTCACCCTACTATCAACAGAGCACCAGATCAACCATGTATGCATTGCCAAGAAGTTCCAGAGGTCCCTGCAGGGTGTGAGAGTGATAAGAGCAGCGGGCGCTGCATCAGACCATCCCTTTGTCATGGCCAGGCTAAAGCTGAAGACATCATGACTGGCAGCCACATACAATGCCAGTGATATTACACCACCATCAAAGATGCATAGAAATGGATTGAATACTCACTCACCCTCAGTAACAAGTTTAAAGTCCTAAAAGAACAAGAGGATGACAGAGACCCAATAGAAAGTCAGCGGGAAAAGATCAAAGAAACAGTGACATCAATCTTCCAGGAGATATTGGGGGCATAGTTATAAGAAATTGGCATATGGAAGTTCTGCAAGGCTTCTTGCTGCACTGCCCTACACCAATTAGTAAGAACAGAAATGCACTGTATTTACAAGATCTGGTGCATTCCTGTCCTTACAGCCAGCATAGGAGCACATTTTGCAGCCATGCAACAACACAGACACCCTTGCACCATGGTGCAAGGGTGTATGTGTTGTAAGCAGGAGTGTTTTTGTGCAGGAAGGGGAACTTTCCTGCACAAAAACAATCCTAAGAGGTGTTTTTCTCTTTCTATGTGTGTTGCACAATGCAGCACACATAGAAAGAGGAAACAATTTGCGGAAATTTAAACATTTATCCTTGTTGCACCTTCTATGGGGAGAAGAAAGGTTTTGATGTATTACCAGATTTATGACATGTTGTAAATCTAGGAATGTGTCAACACCCATGGGCGTTGTGTGGTAACATCCAATGCAATACCCATGGAACCCCTCTTTGACTCAGAGTAAGGCAAGGCAGAAACTTGAGCTGGTTTGTCTTACTCCATATCTACGAAGCTATGCAAAGACATGGAGGGTGGCTTTGTGTGACATCATAGCTATGGGTCTGCACACAGCATCTCCAGAGTATTCACAAAAGTGACAGTACGGAGGAACAATTGTGCCACAAGGGGCTTGTAAATATATCTCCCTAGGTCCCAAGAAACACCAGCATAAAGGATGGATCTCCACCGAGATTCCCTGCAAAATCCAAGAGATAAGGGAAAAGAAAGCTGCAGTCAACACCAGCCAAACAAGATCAGAAAAACCAGAAGATCAAGCAAGTACATAAAAACCAACAAGGAAGCAAAAAGATGCGTAAGAGCAAAGAAGTAACGGCTCATTGGTGGTCTTGCCACAGAAACCCAGCAAGCAGCATACAACTAGCAGGGTTGCCACAAATTACTGTGCTGACATAGGAGGACTTCAATCCCCAGCAAGCCCTGTCCGCTGCGCCAGGAGGCGCTGATGCTGGTCTATGCGCCCGGAGGCGTACAAATTGAAAGCGCTGTCCCCCGCATCGCGGAAGCAGCAGGTGACGCAAACTACTGTGCTGATATCGGGGGACTTCAATCCCTAGCAAGCCCTGTTCCCTCTGCCAGGAGGCACCGATGCTGGTCTGTGCGCCCAGAGGGATACAAATTGAAAGCACGGTCCCCGCATCGCAGGATCCGCGGGTGCCGCAAACTACTGTGCTGACATCAGGGGGCTTCAATCTCCAGCAAGCCCTGTTCCCTGCGCCAGGAGGCGCGGACGCTGGTCTGTGCACCCGGAGGCATACAAATTGAAAGCGCGGTTCCCGCATTGAGGGATGTGTGTGGGCACGTCCGGGCGAAGCCCGGGCCACGAGCGGGCCCGCCTGCGCCTGTCAGAGACTGAAGGAGGCTGGGCTGCGCAACCCCTCTGACACCCCTTATTATTTCTGACTTCTGTGTGGTGAGTGAAGTAAGACTTACTTTTGTGGATAATATTTGTTATATATATTATTTGTTATGGCCAAATGTACTGCTATGCCAAGTTCCCGCACCTCCACCCCCACCCCCACCTCTATAGACAGCAGGTTTGAGAGAGCTGTTAACATTGTTAGCACTGAAATTGAGCTAACTGAGAGGCACATGTCTCCGGGACTAACAATTCCTCAATATACTCCCTCAAACGTGAACGGTGATCACACTAGCCCCCCTTGACACTGAATACACCAATTGAACACGATATGCACTTGCCAGCCTTGAGGGTGTTAAGGGTAAAAAGGATACTGGGGGCCCTAGGGAGGTTGTGGATTTTTCGTCATTGACTTGCAGCAAGGATACTGCCGCAACTGTGAATGTTCCCTGTTGTAAAGTGTATTTTAATCTACTTATCTGTCATCTATCTTCTCATGCTTTCCAGCTTGCCTGTATTTAGAATGTTACATATGTCATAGAATGCTTGCTATGAAATGTGTCTTCACTTGGTGATGGAAGGCTGAGCATCCAGGAGGACAGCTCCTGGTGGGGCTAACTTAATTACTTATTTAACCATTTAACTACCACCTTGGTTCACCTATACTACCTGTAACTTCATCTACAATAAATATCAACTTGGAACTACACCCTGACTCCATGAAGATTATTACATTATTACATTCCCCAAACCCAGAAATCACAGAGGCAAAAAGAAAAAGGAAATCAATTAAGCCTGTTTGCCCAAAGAGGAAAAAACCCCCACGCTCAAAACCACAACGTACCGCTTTAAGCACAGGGATTCAAGGATCAGCGGTCTCAATTGATATAGTAACCGATAGCACCCCCGTTGTTTTAACGTCCACTGGCACATCAAATTATTCAATTCACACTCAAACTGAGTTCATACCAGCACTTTCTAATAATCTTAAACTTGGGGACACTGCAATCGATATTATTGTAGATACCATGAATGAGCGTGTAAGAAAACTTGTTGATAAGAATTTTACTACACTCTGGAAGCACTTGGATCGTTTAGAATCATTAATTAATAAGTCTAGTTCACACAGTAAAGTACCCAAGACACCATCGCAACAGGAAGTTACCCATAAACCGCAGCCCCTGAGCTGACCTATCTCTAGTATGCCACAGCAAACTTTAACTTCAGTGCAGTATGTGACACTTGTCATAAAGTTAAAGAATGTATTTTCCACATACATTTTACTCACCAGGAAAAAAATGTAAAGACAGGCAACACTAGCATATCACATTCATCTAGCCAATCAGCTGACCATACCCTCTGCACAGCCCTCGCAAATAATGCCAGCTGAGCACGTAATCCCCAGAGTATGACCCCTGCTGCCAAGAGCAATTTTTGCGGGCTTGCTGAGGCAAGAAAAGATGTTCTAAGCCTACCACCGGAGGCCTGTCCTTATGTTATGGTTCTATCAGGGGTTCGTCCCATAGGGAAAAATCAGTCTGAGACTTGGGGCCAACTCGCAACAAGAGTACTGATTGGCTGGCCAAACATAAAGGGTTCAGGGTGTCTAACATTAATGACATCTTAATGGTGCGCAGGTTGGGTGGGTCGGACACTCAGACAAGACCATAGAGGGAGATTGTGTTGTTATTAATTTCCGCCGAACAGCACTTGTAAAATCAATATTAATGTCAAGAGAGTACAGCAGCTCTCCGCCCACTTACATTTGGTCATTGCCCCTCGGCTATATTTATAAACCTAATGTTGGGAAAAATATACCTGTTATTTCCCCGTTCTTGACACATAATAGGTTTTCCGCCCTCTCTGGTTTAGATACTTTAGATTGACTGTTGCACACACCAACACTCACTGAACCGATCCCTACTACAACAATGCCAGCTCCCCTGGTAAATGATGTCCTGGAGCCATATGAATGATATCTGAAGGTGCTAATTTGGAATATCAACGGTTTAGCCTCTAAAGTAAGCAACGACGATTGGGTTTAGATGGTAAATAAATTTGACATTTGAATGTTCCAGGAGACCTGGGCAATAAGGGAGTTATATCTCAAGGGTTTTGAATGTTTCAATGTCACTGCACCTGCCCCTAAACATGGTTTAATTCGGGTTTAATTCTGGTGGCCTTTCGATCTGGGTCAATATCTCGTCTGGTGGCAGTGCTAAAACCATCCCAACAAATAGTCTCAAATTTCAAGCCCTGATAAATACACAGGGGGGTCCCTATTTGCTTTATTAACTTTTATAATAATGATTTATTAACTGTTTCTAATATGAATTTTGCAAATCTTTTTAATTTTGTCTCAGATATACAAACTGTAACAGGGAATCATAACCTAGCTGGAATTTGTATGGGTGGCGACTTTAATGTTAAGATCGACAGGGCAAACAAATCGGTTGACGTCTATCATTTATATGTAAATCAGTGTAAAAGGGGGACTGAACTACTGGACTATTTGTCAAATCACAGCTTATCAAACGTGATGGATATTGCAGCCATAAACCATAAGGACAGTCACCCAATATTCACTTATAGAGGCCGTGGCTGTGCTTCAATAATAGACTATGGGGCAGATTTACAAGCCCCTTGCGCCACTTTTGCATCACTTTTAGCATGGGAAAAGTGACGCAAACGTGGCGCAAGGGGCTTGTAAATCTGCCCCTATGTTTTTATATCGGCTGCCTTCGAAGATATTTTAGTCAGAGCCGAGGTTATACCTACTGTGTACAGGGATCACAACCCAACTTCAGTTATGCTTAGGGTCGCCCTTAGAAATAATTTTATTGAAGAACCAGGGGCCTGTAATCTAGTATCCTCAACTGACAATTTAAGAGTAATATGGAAAGGTATCGACAATAGTAATGTGTTCTCGACCATGTTAACAACCTATCAATCATTTGTCGATACCTGTCTGTAGTCTACTGATGCCAACCTTGAGACAGTTATTACCTTTAATGTTACAAATAGAGGGGGACAAAGTGCTTTTTAAGAGGTCCAGCATATTAGCCCCATCAAAGTTATGTGAAAATGAAATGTAGGCAGTTCCTCTACATGCAGGTAGTGACCCAGGCACCCAGGGATGAGGAGAAATCCTCCTTTCGGAACTAGAGCCCTCACACAGCCAGCAAGCTAGGTGTCATGCTTCATCATATGGGCCTACTTCTCGTTGGGTCGGCGCTGCAATACCCGACGGGCACCCATATAGGGGCTCTTTATCGAAGATCTTTTGCTCCTGCCGTATGTGTGCTGTGGGTGTGAGGGACCTAGTGACAAGTGACAAGGGTCAAGAGGCGCTCTACTCCTTGATGGTGGACATGTTTTACGCCAATTAGCCCTATGGATCTGATGACGTTTCTTCAGGACCGTGAGAAGTGACTATCTACAGCGAATGGGGTGTGTAACATGCCCCGTAAATTAATGTGCAAGGGTGATGTGGAGGATATTACTAAAGAATGTACGGAATACTTCCCGCAATTCCTGGAACAAACCTAGTAAGCTTTCAGATTGCGCCCCACCTGGTACAGCATTATGTAAAGACATCTATATTAGGATGTCCGCCTCGGTTGGAAGCAGTGCCGAGCCACCTACCCCTTAATGCTGCAATCGGGCTAGCCCATCCCGGTTGCAGCATGAAGGGGTAGGTGGCTCGTACATAATGCTGTAACAGATGGGGTGCAACCTTGAAGCTTACTAGGTTCGTCCCAGGAATTGTGGGTAGTAAAATCAATAGGGCTAATTAGCGTGAAACATGTCGACCATCAAGAAGTAGAGCGCCTCGTGACCCTTATTAGCTTGTTAGTCGCCTCTCCTCATTATTTTTAATCAGGTAGGGATCCACCTAGAATAACATTTGCTCTTAGGAGTCCACGCTTGTTTTAGTTCCACTATTCCAGAACATCTACAAGCACACTAGGTCCCTCACACCCACAGCACCCATACAGCAGGAACAAAAGATCTCCGATAAAGAGCCCCTATATGGGTGCCCGTCGGGTATTGCAGTGCCTACCCGACGAGGAGCAGGCCCATATGATGAAGCATGACACCTAGCTTGTATAAGAAGTCCTGATTGCACTTTTTTACATCCTCTGCCTCTATGTGGATCTCATAGTCTAACTAGATGCATTTTATTGTACCTTGGTACTTATACTGGACTGTGCTTTTACATTACTCTGCTCCTATCCGTTAAACTATTTGCACTTTATTACATTATGCTGTTACGCTCTATGAAACACCTTGTTATCGGTTTTGAACAAATATGTGTTTTTTTACATTACTTTGCTGCTATCTGTTAAACTATTTGCACTTTATTACATTATGCTTCTACATTCTAGGAAACACCTTGTTATCGGTTTCAATTAAATCATAAGCCTATGATGAACTCGGCGCGCTGTTTTGCACAATGTATATGTCCCTGTGTATTTATTGTTTTAAGCCATGTGTTTATTGTTTTAATTATGTAATGATTTTTTAATGTATATTTGTGCTGTTATATTGCTCTGTATTTTATGGTTATTCTATATCTGAATAAAGATAATTGATTGACAACATAACAAGGACATTCTCCAGCAGATACAACAAGCCATTAAGATCTGTTAAAGATGAAGCTGGGAAGATAATCATGGCTAACGAAGGCCAACAACAAAGATGGGTGGAAGACTTTGAAGAACTGCTGAGTTTGCTTGTGCTGCCGTCTCTACCAGACATACAGCCAGCTGACTAAGACTTGCCAATCGACTGCACCAGATCAACCAAGGAAGAAATATGACAAGTCATCAAATATCTGAGATATGGCAAGGCAGCAGTACCTGAAAACATTCCCACAGAGGTACTGAAGGCAGACATTGAAAACTCAATAGAGATGCGGTGCCCCTTGTTTCGACAGATCTGGGAAGAGGAAATGTTGCCACCAGATTAGAAGGTGGTATTTCTCATCAAGATTGCCTAGAGAGGTGACCTGAGAAACTGTTCAAACTACCGAGAAATAACTCCTCGATCAAACCTAGGCAAAGTTTCAACAGTGTCATCCTGAACAGAATGAAGAAACAAGTAGACACTCAGTTGTGAAACCAACAAGCTGGCTTCTGCAAAGACAGATCCTGCACAGACCAAATTGCAACACTGCGCATCATCATTGAGCAGACAATGGAATGGAACTCCCTCTCTATGTCAACTTCATCGACCATGAGAAGGCATTCACCAGCGTGGACAGAGAGATCCTTTGGAAATGCCTCCATCACTATGTTGTACCAGATAACCTTGAAAGAATCATCAGGAACTTTTACGAGGGAAGTACTTTAGATAGTTCATGGAGGAGAACTAATGGAAACCTTCTAAGTGAGGACCAGAGTCCGCGAGGGATGTTTGCTCTCACTTTTTCTCATACTGCTGGCCATAGAATCAATTGTGGATACATCCACAGCAAGGAGAAGAACTGGGATAAAGTGGACAGCTTGGACGCAGCTCGACAACCTGGACTATAAGAATGGCCTGGACCTACTATCCCATACACATCTGCATATGCAAGAAAAGACCGACGATGTGGCTGCCACATAAGCACAATTTGGCCTCAAAATCCACAGGGGAGAAATCAGGATTCTGAGGACTAATATGGCCAGCATAACTGCAATCTCTCTTGCAGGTGATGCACTGGGAAGAGGTTAAGGCCTTCACCTACCTGGGTAGTGTCACAGATAAGCAGGGTGGCACAGACGCCGACTTCAAGGCAAAAATTGGCAAAGCAAGGGCTCCGTTCATTGAGGACTTAATGCTGCAATCTAAGATCAGGCTTGTTAACACCAATGTAAATTTGGTCCTTCTGTATGGAGCAGAAACTTGGAGGTCAACAGTGACCACCACCAACAAAGTCCAGACCTTCAGCAATACTTATCCTCTAAATTCACTGGCCAAACACCATCTGCAACAAAGACCTAAGGCAGAAGACTTTCCAACTCCCAGCTCTTGAGGAAATCATGAAAAGACGCTGGGTTTGGATAGGTCACACCTTCCACAATCCTCATTAAACACCACCAGTAAAGCCCTGACCTGGAACCCTGAAGTACAAAAGTAAAGAAAGGAAGGCCAAGAAACAGTTGCCGCTGAGGCCTCAACGCTGACTGCAAGGAGATGAGTTACATCTGGAGTAAGATTAAAAGAAAATCCCAGGCTAGGGAGTCCTGGCTGATGGGCTATACCCCAGGAGGGGTCGTAGGCATAAGCTATAGGGCTCAAGAAAATCAATCCTTTATGAGCACAGATATAAATCCCAAGGCTTTTGGTGACCATGAGATCACAAAGATTGGTTATTTTATTGGCATGCTGAATGTTTAGGAAGATAAGCCATAACAAAATCTATGTAGCTGAGAAGTGGCAAGATTTATTGGGATGGTAAGACTTGGTACTGTTGAGGCTGTTGCTCAAACCACGTTCTGGTCAGTCAATAATTTTAGGAGATATTCCTGTTTTGATTCTTGAGAATAATGAGTATTTTGTTCAAACTGTCATTTCAAAATTTCCCGTCATTTTTCTGTGATAAAATCGTAACTAATAAAGGTTTCGAACATGAGATTACATTGAAAAAAATGTTGTGCCTGTTGTGCACAAGGTAAGAGTTGTGCCTTTGAGAATAAGGATAGATATGGGACCTACAAATATTTACCTATACTGTTCGGGTTGGCTTTGGCAGCCTGTGTTTTTTAAAAGTTTATGGACCATTTATTTTCTGGCTTAAACAATGTTCAAACATTCCAAGACAACATTTTGATTTTTACAAAAACACCACAGGAACATTTTCTGGTGCTGGAGCAAGTGTTACATATTCTTGGGAATAATGGTAATATGGTGAGTCCGGTAAGTCCAGAGAAGTGCAAACTTGTGATGGAACAAGTGGATTATTTAGGGTATTCCATATCATCAGAAGGTATCAGGTCTAAATCTGACCATCTAGAGGCAATTCTCATAACATCTTCTGCTGACACATATGATTTACACTCATTTTCAGGGCTTGCAGAACATTCTCATTTTGTTTCAGGATATTCTTTGCTAGTTAAACCACTGAGAGATCAACTTAAAAAGGGAGCAAAGTTTGTGTGATGTCCACAGATTGGAGAAAACTAATCATGAGAGCCCCTGCTCTTAAACACTCTGTGAGTGGTGTGAAGTGTGTGATTAATGAGGATACAAGTCTTAGTAGTTTGGATACTGTTATATTCTGCTTATGTTATCATATATATCTCAGGTTACCTATCTCCCTGTTGCTCAGCCGGTATGAGTGTTGGCAGTGGAATGTTGGTGTGTCTGTGATGCTTGGAATGCTTGGGTGCCTGTGTGAATGAGTGGTTGAAAGATGGGCTGAGCAGCAGGCAGGCTGCTCCTGGTGGGGCTGTAGATTAAGGGACACCAGGCTGATGTACTAATGTACATATTTACCATAGCCCTAATATTCTGTCAACTTTTGGATCGTGTGTACAACCTGTTTGGAGTATCCTACATGCAGCTTGTACATTTATAATTGGGCACAAGAAGAGAATCTGCTTGACACTTTGCATACGTGGTGTTTGCATTTGTCTTTATCGGCAAAGGAAGTGTGACATCTGACCTTTAGTGGTGCCTACAGGGGCGTGTTTTCCGGCTTCAAAAAAATCACACTGTGCTTTGTTTTATCAAATTGGTCTTCGTTCCAGCGGGATGTGAGTTGGGGCAATATTGGCAGTTCAATCGCTCCATGGACATTTTAAAATGTTGGTACGAGTCTAGAAGTGCATGCGCATTCTTTCCTTCCCTGTGGAGTGGCGTGTATGTCTCCGTGGCACCACTGTGACGTCTTTTCTTCTATGCCTCATGGTCAGCTGCTGTGCAATACTTTGCAGCACGCCGCAACCGCAAGCCACGCGGCACAGTTGTAACAGCGTGCCGTCATCTTGTGTTTGGAGACACAAGCAGTGGGGCTAGGTTTGTCCCACTTTGGCCATCCGGTGCAGCTTACATCACGCTTGAAGCTGTGCGGACCTACTAAGGGATCTTCGGTGTCGACGTCACTGACGTGAAGCTCAAAAGTGGTGGGCAGACATTTTGGAGGCAAAGACGCTCCTTGAGTCAAGTGCAGTTTAAAATGTGAAGGCGTGCAGTGAAGGTACATTATACAATACGTTTTTTTTTTTCTTTCATCAAGTGTTTGGTGTTGAATACCATTTCGAGCTGGATGTTATCTGGCATGTCAACTCCTCTTTCCTGAAACCATAAACAAACATGCTATTGCGGGCCTTTTTTTATCAACATGCAGATGACAGTTCATATCTTTTGGAGTGAAAAATTGTTCAATTAATCCATTAATGCTCCATTTTGTATTGTGAGTATATGCTTGGGCAGTGCTCATTTTTACATTATGTCATTATTTATTGTTTTTTGCACATGTTTGTGTGGGTACAAGTCTAATTGCATGCAGAAGGGGTGAGTTATCTCACCGGTAACTTGTGGGGGGATGTCTACAATGTTCTAAGGTTAACAGGTGTTCAACATGTCACTACTCACTTTTATTGATGGTTTCAAGGCTCTACTAGCCCCATAGATGCAGTGTCTGTTTATTGTTTTTCAATTAAAAAGATGTGCTGCATTTATTAGTGTGCTAGTTGTTCACCGTAGTGTGCCCACGCAACCTTGTTTTAGACAGACTACACTTTTGGGCTATGTGTTATAGTTTTTATGTTTTTGGTCACATATATGACTTATGGTTCATGTGAGGTTCAGTCTTTTCTGGGGATACATGGCTACTTTCTCACATCTTACGCTAGGTTGCTATGCTTACGAGTAGCAGTAGATTCCGGTTACATTTCTACATTGAATGTGATATACCTTACATGTGTAATTACGCATTGGGTTGTTTCCCGTTTCAATGTGTTATAGTTCCATTACGTGCATATTGATTCGAGTTGACTGTATGTAAGTCGTCATGTGCTACACATTTGTCTGTTCTGTGTGTAAGTCGCCATGCGCTACACTTCTTGGCGGTCCATTGTGTAGGTTGCCAAGCGCTACATGTCTCGTCTTGTTGGTGTGTAAGTCATCATGCGCTACACCTCTTGTTTGTCTAGTGTGTAAGACACCTTGTGCCTCATGTGTTTGCTGTTGATGTGTAGTTGTCTTGCGCTTCACTTTCCGTACACTTTGGCAGGCCCGGACTGGCCGTTGCAGGCACCGGGCAATCCCCCGGTCGGCTGCGAGGGTGGGGGCCGGTTTTGGGCCCCAGGGGGCCGGTTTTGTTATAGGGTCGTTTGTTGCAGCATGGCTGCAAAAACGGCACTGTAACAAAATCGGCCGAAAACCGGCCCTAGCAAAGAGCGGAGTCGCACCTCCCAACCCCCTGGGGGGAGGGGGGGCCGGCCGAGCACTTTGCCAGGGCCGGTTTCGGTTCCCAGTCCGGCCCTGCACTTTGGGCCTGATTCACAAAAGTGATCTCAGTCAAATTCCTCCCTTTACTACTTTCGGTATTCACAAGTAGTAGTGTGGAGTAGTGTGGCTCACTGGTTAGAGGCGGCAGGCCCGAGAGCAGAAATCAGCCTGGGACCAGGGTTCAATTCCCGACTCGGCAGGGTCGTGGACCTTGGTCAGCGGACTCGATAATTCTCGCTTCGGTGCTTACTCTAATCAGGGGTTCCACTCGGCAACTCTGGGCATTAGCTTGCCTAATCTCCACAACGGCCCCACCAATTCCGGGGATGCCTGGCTCCACCTTGGGGACTCCCAGCAAGGGACCATCCCACAGGGAAAGCCAGGACGGGTTCCCCAGAGTTATACAGCGCCGGGACGCCCCGTTGCTGGGGCAGCTGTGCGCTTTACAAGTATACTACATTTACATTTTTACAAAAGGCATTTAGTAGTATTGATGCTTGGAATGCTTGGGTGCCTGTGTGGATGAGTGGTGACAGTTAGAAGATGAGCTGAGCAGCAGGCAGGCTGCTCCTAGTGGGGCTGGCGATTAAGGGACACCAGGCTGATCTGATTGTACCACCAGTGAGCTTACATCTCTCATTAAATGTGCAGATAATTGTCACTTGGGTGTCACTGCACTTGTAAAAATCTGCATCAATTCTATTAGTGGACAAATATGGATGTTCAGGTATGTAGTCTCATTGACAGTTGTTCGGAGTGTTTGCTTTCTGACAAACACTGGAAGACTTCAGAAAAAACAATTATTCCTGTATCTCTGAGGGTTCTTGTGAAAAGTGACTATGGATTTTTCTGGTCCTTTTAGTGTACAATCAGGTAACATGAAGTATTTATTTGTACTTGTTAATTACTTCGTTAAATGGCTGTATTTTTTTATCGATTGACCTACTACCAGAAATGTAATTAGGTTTTTGTAAAACATTTTCTTGATTCAAGGGTCTCCAAAGTGTATAGGGACAGATAATTGAACACATTAAATTTCTCAAGATGTGCATATATTTGAGAAAACATGATGTTAATAATTTTAAAGTAGATTTGTATAGTCCATATTCAGATGGTTTGGTGGAGCGATCAGACCATTTGCTAAAAGAGGGCACACAAACAGCTCTGTCGGCTGGTTTGGATATGAAGAACTTTTTAAGGGTAAAGGTTTGGCTGTACCCTGCAACTCCACAATTTTTAACTAGTGTATGTCCCTTTAAACTGTTAAGGGGAAGAGAACCCAAGAGTAAGTTATTACCAGAGTGCTTAAGAGAGTTGCATAAGAGTATTTCCAGTGAAAAGGAGCTTATAAGACGCATGTTTCTTTGAGTATCCACCAGACAACAGAAAAGTAAGTTGTATGCTCAAGGAGAGGAGCCAAGGTTGTTGAATTTGGTGGTGGAGATTGGGTGTTGATTAAGAAACTTTGTAAAACACCTATGGGGAATTCTAGGCACAGAGAATCTGCAAAAATATTGAAAGTCACGAGAGCTTCAATTCTATTAGAAAGAAAAGGTTGGTTTAGTAAAAATAGTCTTATTCCTAACACTGTTGATCAAGTGAAAGTCGTATGTGATTGGAAACTTAATTTGCTTTCTGCCTGTTTATCAAGTAATGATTCCATGTTATCCACTGATTTCATACCAAGGTTTACATCTTGTGTTTCTGACAAGAAAATGTCTGGTGATGAGAATTGCCAGAATGTTTCTGATGCCGATGGTTAATCCACAACCAGATCAGAGGCTCGGGAAGACATGCCCTCTAATAATTCTGAGACATTGGTAGATTTATGAAAATCTTCTTGTGTTTTGATTTCTAATGATATTATTGAAAGTGCAGGAAAAAGGGAAACAGTAGAGTGCCGGAAAACGTTTGATTTGGCTACTATCTACATTTGCTGATGATGTGATGTCCTACTTCTATGTCGGTTTTCCATATTTGCTATAGAGTTGCTTCAATGTCATTAATGTGTTTTTCTTATTTGTTAAGAACAGGGAGTTACCAACATGCAATTCATACTTGTAACGTGGGGATTTCTTATCACTACATTAGAAAATAGGTCTAATTTTACTGAAGTCCAACACTGCAGATTAGGCTTCATTTTGAGCATGTTGATGCACTCCAAAGAGTTGCACTTAGCTTTTATTGAGGCAGACTTTACTCATCTTTTACAAATATCAAAACAGTCCCTAGGCTCACCACTCTCACCACAAGCCAGGACTGTCTGCAACTGTATCTGAAACTCACTACCCCCCTCATTAACTAGGTATATAGGATCCTGTAAGTACAGGGAGGCTTTAGAGCCTGCATAAGATGTCCTCCATCACCTTTCTTCAGTTTTCATCCAGTTAACAAGAATGCAATTAATGCATTGCCGCACACATTCTATCTTATAATGAAATTCCATAACATTTTTGTTTCTATGGCTGTAGTTTGAAATGCTTGTGGCCTAATTCACAAAGAATACTTTCAAATCTCCACACTTCATGTACTTATTTGCATGTGTGTTGATTTACGAGTATCTTCAGTTCATATACTTTCCAAGTGATATACATGAAAAGATGTTCCAGTCACAGCTTTCCAGGCAGACTACCGTGAATGTTGTGTAATATTTTTCAAAGATCCTAGTCCCTTGATTCGGCACTGTACAAACAGTATAATTAAACTCTTGTGTGTGTTCTGCATTCTGCAGCACACATAGAAAGAGGAAACGCCTCTGTAGGATTGTTTTTGTGCAGGAAGGTGCCCCTTCCTGCCTAAAAACAACCCAGAATGCAACAGAGGCACCCTTGCCCCATGCTGAAGGGGTGTCTACATTGGTGCTTGACTGCTAGAATAGCGTCAGCACCGGAAGAAAGGACCCGAATGCACCGTATTGCATACATATATGTCGTTTCTTTCCCTAATGAAACAGTGCAATGTGCAGAAACATAATTCAAGATACTTTTCCTCATATTAAAAAGTAAATTAAGTATTATGCCACTTCACATTAATCGAGCACACATTATTGAACACATTCATGAACATATTTGGACTAAGCAAGGAGCTATTGTTAAAGTGAAAATGCTTTTGATTCCCATAAAGTGCCTCCCAATAAAATTAATCTAAACCGTAGTAAAGTGCAACAACTCGAGTTCAGCAGCAGACAGCTTTTGTTATAAAGTGCAACTGTGCCTACACATTTTCTTAAGCCCAGCTTTTTACCTCGCTTTCACAATTATAGGCTTTCTACTTCATCCATATTTTTCCATATAACAGTAAATCTTTTGATGGCACCAACCCTTTTTGCATAGGCCTCTTCAAAAATTTTTGTTTGAATCATTTTACTATGCCATTCTAAGTAGGCTGGTATTTTTGTTTTTCTCCAATTCTGGAGGATCAAGGATCGTGCCACTAAAGAGGAGATTACTATGAATGCTTTCTCCCCTTTAGACAATGATGGATTTTGTCTCTGCCTTGCTAATACAAAAAGCGATATTGCCGTCTCTGGTTCAAGTCTTCTCTGTAGGCAAGGCCAAGAGCAAACAAAATTCTCTCCCAAAACTGTGTTAACACCAGGCGAGCAAAGAAAATGAAGCCAGCATCCTTCTCCCAGTTGCTGGCAACAAAACTATATATCCTCTACTTCTGGATACATTTTATGGAGCGCTTTGGGAGTAGAGTATGCCATTGAGCGTGACAAAAATGACATTCTTTTAAAATCTGCCACTCTTAATGCTTGGTTACCAACTTGCAAGATCGCCTTCCACTCGAGCTCAGTGAAAGTACATTGATTTGCCTTAGTAATCTTGTCTGAAAACGTTTGACTGAGAAGAACTCCACTAGACTCCATAAAAGTCTCTTCCAGTTTCTCAATCCTCTTAGATCTGTTCTTAAAAGAACAGCAACTGTGGATGATGGACCTGTACTAAATGGGAAAACAGTATTTTTTCAATAAATGTACAGTCTGCAGATACCCCAAAAAGAAAAGCTTGCACCGATTTCAACACCTAGCTTGGATCTCCTGCCAATTAATACATCTCCCTCCCACTATAAAATGTCCCAGCTCTTTAAAACCATTTGCTTTCCAAAACCTGAACTGGCTATTCTGGATATGGAGGCCCAGGCTTTTGCATTCTATGAGTTGCAAATACTCATACCCTGCTGAATGAGCCTTCATGGAATAGAATGCCTGTAATCTGGTCCAGTACTTTTATATTGTCTTATTTCTAGTTTTTGGGGGGAGTTTACCTGCCTTTATGAAAACCGGAATCCTAGATCCGGCTTCCTGTATCATCTTATCGTGAAAGAAACTATCCAAGGATCCCTTACAACAGGCTTAAAATTTAAAGAAAGGTGCTTCATAATACGTATGAAGTTGGGGGAGTGCCAACCCCCCCTTTTCAATATCCAGTTGAAGCACTGGAAATATTACCCTGGAAACCTTCTTATTCCAAATGAACTGTCAAAAAATGACTTCCAGTTCTTTAAAGTATATTGTATTCATTTTAAATCGGGACGTGTGTAAAAAGAAAAAGCAATAAAGGAAAATAGAAATTTTTATGAGAGCTACACGGCCAATTCATTTAATTTCCATCTGTCTAGTAGTACTTTGATTTTTTCAACATTGCCTCATAATTCAATTTATATATTTCCGCCTAGCGATTGGTGGCATATATTCCCAGATGTTGAATCGGGTTGGGGGAGAGAGCTTGCCGTTGAAGATTATAAGGGAGAAAATCACGAGAGGTATTGAGCAACAGAATTTCTGTCTCATTCTGATTGATTTTCTATCCCTCAATTGATTCAAACTGCTCAAATTCTGTCAATTTTGTCTCAATATTCTGCTTTTCAGGTCTTAGATAAAGGATTACATCATCAGCAAACAATTTTAGTTTGGACATCCCTACTGTAGGTGCTTCTGTCTCCAAATTTGCCCTAATTCTGTCTGTCAGTGGTTCAATAAAGAAAGTGAACAGCACAGGGGATAGGGACAACCCTGTCGGGTTCCCGATTTATATCAACCTTCCTTGCTAAGTTAGAGTTTACAAAGACATGAGACTGTGCCCCTTGATAAATATTCTATAGCATGTTAGTGATTTGAGAGGGAAACTGCACCCTTCTTAGGCCGTAAAAAGAGCGTCCCTATTCACAAGATTGAATGCTTTCCCAGCGTTGATTATCATTGTAAGTGCGGTTGTTTGATTGGTGTTAAAAAAAACGAGTGCTTGTACTAGAAATCCAGTGTTGGATGACATTGACCTTCCAGTTACAAACACTGTCTGATCCTTGGGGGTCACCTTCTGTGCAACTGGGGTAAATCGATTTGCCAATATTTTTTTTTAATTTGTAGTCAGAGTTTAACAGACTGATTGGCCTATATGAGTTGATATCTCTAGAATTCTTGCCCTTCTTAGCAAAACTAATGATGGTGGATTCTTTAAAAGTTAGTGGGACCTCAATTCCTATTTTTACAAAGTTAAAAAGCTCAGCCAAAAATGGTATTAGCTCTTCCGAAAATGCTTTCTAAAACTCTGATGGAAGGCCATTGTTACAGCAAGCCTTCCCACAGGGCTTTGAGGCAAGGGCTTGCTGGATTTTTACTACTGTAATACCAGCTACTATTCCCTCTGAGTACTTGATAGCTGCGGGAAGTTGAAATTCTGAAAATATTAATGAATTGTGTCTTTTGAACCTGTATATTTGGTTCCAGTTAGCATACAATAATGATCTAAAAAGATTTTAGTGATCACATCCTTTTTGATAACTGAGGCCCCTGTCACTGGTTCTTGCTGTTCAGTGATTAATGATGCTTCCTGCTTTACCCTTGTCGATCATGCTAGAAGTTTGTCTACCAATCTGATTTTCCTCATATACTTGGTGGTTTAACATCTGTGAGCGATTTATTTCCTCTATGATGAAACATTATTTTAACTCCTGTTTGGCTTTGGTTAATTGCACCTCTGCTGCAGCTTGCATACCCAAATACCTATTCTTCTGCAATAGAAGTGTCAACTGCCAGCTGAAGTTCGGCTATACAGGGCCCCCGAATTTTAGATTGTACGGCTATATAAACCTTCAGCAGCCCCCGTATTGTAGCCTTAAAAGCCCCCCAAATAGAGAAGAGTGTTGTGGTGCCCTTATTCTCCTGATAAAACTCTTTTATTCATTTTTTCATACTAGTTATCCATTGTTGAATACAAAGAAGGACCTTTCCCTTCTTTTTGAATCTATTTCTATTTCTATTTTAACCAGTGAATTGACAAGAATAGCAAGTATACTGGGAGACTTCCCAATGGCCCTGCGCCATGGATCAATTCATTGGTAGTCTTGTTTCATTACATCCAGTGCTTTTTTCTTCTTACTCTTCAATTGTTTTTTTTGTTCTATTCGATGAAATACATTTATTTCTCCTTGTTTTTTCCTCTTTCCATGTCTGCTGCATTCTGCAGCACATATAGAAAAGTCAAAACGCCTCTTCGATTTGCTTTAGGGCAGGAAGATGCCCCATGTTGCACAAAAACAATGATGCATGTAACAGAGGCACCCTTGCACCATGGTGCAAGAGTGTCCGCGCTGTTGATAGACTTCTGAAACAGCAAATTTTCTGAGAGAAAGGGCAGGAATGCACTGTATTGTTTAAATACAGTGCATTCCTGTCCTTTCACTTTGGCGTAGGGCAGCCCAGCACCTTAAGGTGCCTTGCTGCGCTGTCCTACACCAAAATCGCATAAATAAGCCTCTTACTTTTTCAAAGTATGGATTCCTGGTAGGTGGAAATGGAGCCATGTATGTTCCCTGCCTAATTAGCTTTGTGAGTTGTACCCTCTGTAAAATATTGCACAGTCAATGAATTATTTTCGAATATTATAATTGTTTGTTTTTCTATTGATACTAATTTTCTTTCTCCATATCGTCAGAAGGCCCTTCTTCAAGACAGAATGGGAGGATAGCAGTGCAGAGTGTTGACACACCACCATCTAGTTAATTACTATTCCTCGGAAGAACATTTGCCGTCTTTAAAATTCCTCTCTAATGCAGAATTGAAGCGGTCACTCTGAGGAGAGCTGAGCCGATAAAATCTTAAATTTGAACTACTAAGCCATTATTCAATTAAAACCTCGACAAAAAGCAATACATTACATGCACCAGTTCTTTCAATCGGTACAAGAAAGCACTCTTGTTAAAAGGAAGCCTGAAGCCAAAAACATGACTTGTGTATTCTAAGTAAATAGTTTATTAGGCCGAGGAGGCTACAAACACTCTCTAACAAGGCCACATGAAAGGCACACTGTAATTAGAAAGTGGTAAATAGGAAAATAAATGACAACTATTAGTTAAAGAAGTTGCATGTTAGCAGTAGGATCATATGTTGCTGGAAAGACCAAAGGTCAACAAACAATTCAGTATGAATGTAGATTGTTATGGTTCCCTTAAAAGTCGACTTGTGGCTAATTGCGTTTGTGTCCTTAGGTCTTGAAATAAATTCTCAGATTGAGAAAAAGGAAGGAGATAGAAGAGCACATAAGGGAATGATTGAAGAGCTGATGTACAAAGAATGCATTTGGTAAAGTGGTCCCAATTTGCTGCACTGACTTTTACCAAATGCATTGACATTTTGTGAACTGACCTAAGTACTAATAGGTTGTTTCAGAAAATGCCAAATCCCTCCGCAAATTGCTGCCATCACAGAAATGGAGACATGCAGGTGTCAGCAGATCACCATGTCTGTGATCACTTTTTAAATAAAGCAATCCTTTTAAATCCAGCTCGTTTTTCAAAATGGAAAATCGGATGTTTAAAAAAAAAGGAAAAGTTCTGCAATTTTTTTCTAAGAGTAAGCAGTGCTGCTTCTTCTAAAACATGTTTTTTTGAACATTCACAAGGGGGCAGGGGTCCGTTGGGCACCCATTCCGTTGAAAATGGGTTTCCACCTTCTTTCAGGTACCAGGAACTCATTAATCGTTTGTTTGCAGTTGCAAACCATTGATACATACCTTAAGGAAAGGTAAATTAGAAGGGATGCCCTAAACACGGCCCATTTAATTAGAGATTTGTTATGTATTGCGAAACCTGTTTTGCTGTTCGATCATATTTAGTTTGAGTTTTGTGCATAGCCAAAAGCTCATTTCCATTCAGAAAAGCTCCGATTTTACGAATCGGAGCGTTTGCAACCATAAAATAGAGTTGTACATGAGACCCATGAAAGATTATTCAGTCATTTTGTTAGCTAGCAATGAGTCTAGGCTATCACCTTTCCATTTTGTCTGGAATACATGTGTCTGATGAAAACTTTAATTTGCTAAAATGACACTTCTGAAAATATGAACAATATATAATCATCTGACAGATTGCTTTGAACCACTAAGGGAATATAGGGCAGGAGCATATCCTACATACATGGCCTGTCAGATAAGTGGAGAAATTGCAAATAAGAAAGCAGTCCCACAGTTGTAGAAATATGTAACAATCTATCTAGACCATACACAAGTTACACCGAGTATTTAGAATAATATAGTGGATAATATAGTGGGACAATTTACAAAGGGATGTTCTACTCCACAATAGATCGGTGCTAGTAAAAATATGCATGCGTGCATGTCTACACTGTAGAATATCCACAAATATGTGCAGTGAAGACGTGTCAGGGTGGAAAGTTAACCCATTTGCATATCAAACATTAGAACATGCAAGGAGGGTGCGTTCAAACAATTAGAAGATCCCAAAAGGAGCCAGGGTTGTGATTTGTTAACGCGCCTTGAGACCCTCGCGGGTGAGTAGCGAGCAATATAAATCCCTGATTGATTGCTTGATTGTCTTTGACGCAGGGGCTTTTATACCATTCAGGAAGGAGGTTCATCTATATGGCGATAAAATTGATTTCAAAAGATCAAGCAAGCAATTCCATAGCTCCCTTCTGTTTAAGGAGATTTTTAATTGTCTAGAAAGCTGGAAAGCTTTGTGAATGTTCCCACGCACATGCTTTTCACATTTGTTCACAAATACAATAGCTTTCCTAAACCTTATCCAAATGATCTAAAGCAAGAAGTAACAAAGTGGCAATCGAAATACGGTGAAATAGAAACTAACCGATCACATGGGATGTGTAAGAAATTGGATTATTGATTGAAGGGGTTGGAAGCAACAACCACATTCTTTGCCACGGTGAACAACAAAAGTGCTTAGACCTCTGGAAGCTTGACACAAAGCAGTCAGTCAAACTTAGAGGCAATGCAGCACACAAACAATAATATAGTGAAACAAAAGTGCAAGAAAAATCCCAAACCAATTTAGAAAAATGAATAAAATGTTAATAAATAAAATGATACCGGAATAGCAAAAATCCAATCAGTAGAACCACAGATGTTCAATTTCAATGTTTTTAGGTAAAACAACACCTAAAGTCACAAAGAGCCACTTGCTGTCATCTGGTCGTGCTAGACTGGGAGAAAGTCACAAGTTCAGGTCAACCACGATGGGGTGTTGGTCAGACACAGGGACGAGGTTAGTCCCAATAAAAAGCTACCTTCTTAGCCCTGCAAGAAGAG
Organism: Lissotriton helveticus; assembly: GCF_964261635.1. Lineage (NCBI taxonomy): Eukaryota > Metazoa > Chordata > Amphibia > Caudata > Salamandridae > Lissotriton > Lissotriton helveticus. The sequence goes on from NC_136059.1 coordinate 1,719,278,057, forward strand.
TTCAGATTGCGGTGGAAGAGTCTACAAAAGGAGGCTGAGCGTCGTAGATGGTCATCGATGTAGCGTGAAGAGCACGTCAGGCATTGTGGATGGTCATCACTGTAGTGTTGAATAGCTGGTCAAGCATTGCGGAGATTTGTTGATGTAGCTTCGTGTTGGTGGTCATTGCAGACTGTTGTTACTGTCATTGTCGGCGCGAACAGCAGGTTTCATCAGAATTTTGCATTGGCGGTTGTTGCAGGTGGCACAGCTTTGATGCAAACGGGCCCTTTTGTGGTCATTAGGAGCCCAAACTTCAAGCGTTTCACTTTTTCCTTAGAAGGAGTACACTGTGATGCCAGCCATGGGTTCTGGACCTGCTGAGGCACTTCTTGAGAATCAGGACTCACTCCAGCAGAGGCCAGCAGGGCTCAGGTATGTCAAGTTGCAGGTCTAGGCAGGTCTAGTTGCATCAGTTCAGCTGGGTAGTTGCAGGGAGCGGGGGGCCTGTGAAGCTTGTTGTCTTCCTGGAGCTGGATGATGAATCCCAATCAGAACGAAACCGTTCCTGGGTACCGTGTTCCGTTTCAGGAAGAAACTGGCCTATCTGTTTGTGCTGGACTGTTCTCAGTGGAGCAGGGACAAAACTGATTTGCATATGGCTGGGGCCAAACTAAGTTAGCATGTTGTGCAAAATAACCATTTCCTCCCTTTACTAATACCAACCCAATAACCCTAAAATTACCTCCCTATGCAAATTATTGGTATTTAATTATTATTTGCAAACAATATGTATATAAAGGCATCTTCTTCATAAACTTACTCCTGGTAAAGGCATGCGTGAAAAAGACTGCATGGTAATGGATGATCCCTTCCAGTTTCGATCAAGAAGATGGAATCCATACTAATATTATAAAGAGAGAGCCCAAACTTTTGAGGCGGGTAATCTCAGTAACCACAACACCAATCACAACACCCAATACAGCGTTGGAAAGGGCTGTTGCAGCAGAAGGACATAGGCTATGCAGATGGATAAAAAAATGTATAAAAAAATTGCACAAAACTACATCATCCAGAAGGCCGAGGGCCAAAATAACATCAAACAGGAAATGATGTAATAATGTGACTCACTACATTGAGACTGAGAGCCTGGAGCCAAATTGATCGTGAACAAGAGATATGCTATCCCGAAACGCGTAGATTTGTGCCTGCCTGCTTGAGAAACTCCATGCTGTGAGGATTAAATGAAAAAGCACATAAGTGAAGACAAACGCAAGTTCGTCCCGTTTTTCTGCCTGCTGGGGGAATTGGTTGTGGATTTAAATGCGGCGTGGTTCTGCCGCGGGGATTTACGAACCGGCGACAGGGCGCTGCAAATTCTGGCGAAAAGGAACCGAGGGGTATCAATCCATACTAATATTATAAAGAGAGAGCCCAAACCTTTGAGGCGGGTAATCTCAGTAACCACAGCACCAATCACAACACGCAATACAGCGTTGGAAAGGGCACTTGCAGCAGAAGGACATAGGCTATGCAGACGGCCACCATATTTTTTATTTTTTTTTGCAGAATTTTATATAGCGCGAACTTGACCCGAACTGAATCAGGTATCAGAGAGCTTTACATAGCACCAGTTACGTTACATGAGGACACACATTCATTTTTGTTACGCACGGGGAGATTAGGTGATTTGCCCAGAATCATAGGGTGTTTGGCGTAGTTACCAAGACTCGAACCCATATCCCCAGGTCCGAGGTCGAGCGCCTTAGCCGTTAGGCCAACTCCTCTACACATTCAAAAGGTAAAAGAACCGTGCCAGCAAAGTAGTCCCTTGTGGGTGTGTCTGCGTTGTGCTGTGGGCGTGGGCTGGGGGCGTGACTAACACTGGGGGCGTGTGGTACGGCCATCACATCGTGGGCTGTGGGCGTGTGGTGGGGGCGTGACAAACGCTGGGGGCGTGTGTCCGCCCTTCATGCCATGTGAGTCGTACATACAAGCGCCAATTACGTTGCTGCGCAGCATCAAGGGGCACGCTGGGGGTGTGACACGCTGGGGGTGTGAGAAATGCTGGGGGCGTGAGAAACGCTGGGGGCGTGTGTTCGGCCTTCATGCCATGTGAACGCAATTGCGCTGCATCAAGGGGCACGTTGGGGGCTTGAGAAACGCTGGGGGCGTGTTCTACGTTCCGCCCTTCATGCCATGTGGGTCGTACATTAATCAGAAGATTGTCTGCTGTGGCCGTGTGCTGGGGGCATGACAAATGCGTTCACCTGGAGACCTAGTAAGTAACGTTACTGCAGCCTCTACTGTGCACTGTTACTGAACTCTCTCATTCAACGAAATTACACGCGCCTGCTACCATCAACCAGGGCTAAAGCCGGGCTCAGGCGGCGGACAAGTACACTAATTACACGCACCTGCTAACATCAAACAGGCCTGCATCTGGGCCTCAAGCGGGGGAACACACAAATGAGCGTGTCCGCGGGGACAATTACTGCAGCCTCTCCTACTCGCTGTCACTCAACTCTCTCATTAAACGATTTACCCGCGGCTGATAACTCTCTCATTCAACGATATTACACGCGCCTGCTAACATCATCCAGGGCTGTAGCCGGGCTCAGGCGGCGGATCACTACACCAATTACACGCGCCTGCTAACATCAACCACGGCTGCAGCTGGGTCTTCTCCGTCCCTATTCTAATGAAACAAAAAATGTTGTCTACCGCGAGATTTTAAAATGAATTGCCCTTGCCAAATACACACATTACACACATTCTATTTCATACCCGGACAACATTGGGACGGGCTGCTAGTTGTTTATAAAGAGGATAAGAAGACATGGTTACCTATAGCCCTTTGGACTTCGGTTTGAACAAATCCACCTTCCAGTTCAAAAGATTCATCATCAAAGATGCTTTCAAGTGTCTGGTGTATCATTTTAAATCTATGTCAAAGTTTGAAAAATATCTAACTTCATCGCAAAAAAGTGTGTCCAGCAAGTTTTATTCTTTATGCTGTGAAAAATGAAATCTTTAAGTTTCAGAAGTCCTCTGTAAAGGCTACACAATTCTCAAAGTTGAAAGTCTTACTTAAACATGTTGTTAGCATGGTTTAAGCAGGCTTTTCAGCCCATTCGAAATAAATAATTTGGTATGATATTTAATGGTTTTAAATATCAGATGTTATCTTGACTTGACACATAGGGCCTTATTTTGAGTTAGAGAGACAGGGTACACCAACAAAAATGTGACAGATATTTTGTCCAATTCACTATAAGAGCTTTATAGACACCAGCATTCTAAATACAGTACTACATTGCTAAAGAGTACCCTGTTTGAAGACCTCTAAATGAGATATTTGTTTGTGCTTGAGATCCTATGTCTACCCAATATCACATGCCTTTTTTTGCGAGTTTTGGAAAGTGCTAAGGCGCAAGCTAAAGCCGATTGAGGACATTGACGTTACACACCTTCTTTTTGTGCTATCTCATTTTAAAAATCCTACCTAACTTGCTTTGCATTGACACCATTTTTAGTATCATCAGTTAGAATAAGCAGTCCTGTCAGAAGATAGTGCAAGACCTGGGGCCAAAAGTTAACATGAAGCTCTCTGGACGTATCTTCCACTATGGCCAAGTGCAATACATAGCACCTGTTTATGAGTATTAGAAAATGAACTTCAGGGAAAATGAAAAAAAAGCATCTGGCACCATCTAGCTGGCTGGTCTCACAATCTGCCTAAATAATAATTAAGGCAGTAGGCCTGTTTACACTCAAAAATCAATAAATAAATATTACTGAAGGAGACAGGAGCCCTGGAAATCATATGGGGTATGAGCATAATCCTTCTAAACTCCCCCCTTATGCCGGCTCTAGAGTAAAGCATGGTGTAGGGATAATGGACAATGTGATCATTGAGGAGTATCTTGATTATGTGGAGTATGGTGGTGGACTATGCAGTCAACATGTTTTAATTTTAAAATTGGCATTGCTTTATTTTTTAATATCAACTGTTTGAAATAGATTATTACTTTGATCATGATGAGAAATGAGTGAGGGAAGAAGGAAGAAAGAGATTGAGATAATTCTTATTAACATGAATAAGAATTGTGAAGAAGATGAGCACTGAATTAATCCAATTCAGGAGGAGGGACATAGTTTACATAAATTATAATTTCTTCACTTGAAGTAGTTCTGTAGCTGTGTCACAGTTGCAGCTTTACTGAGAGGAGGGGGAGGGATAACGCTACCCTCTTGCCTTACGGTCACCTTGCTCTAGCTTTGTTCTGCAAAGTAGACATATGCTACCGTAAATATGAATATAGAAGAGTGAGTATATGAGGATAGATATGTCACTTCGTGTTTTATTTATATATCTTTTATTGGTGCCAGACCTGAAGTCTGTGCCTGAATTCCTCTAGAAACCTGGTCCACAAGCATGTTTTCAGTGCAGACTGGAATCCACCAGCACCAGCGGATTTGATGTCCTTAAACTCTACATTTCAGTTTTGCATTTTTGTACTTGATATAATTAAAATTAATATGATAATGTGCCATTTAATAAAATCAGTGCAATGTTATTATAATAGCCTACTTGCCATTTTGTAAACACCAATAGTGGTTCTTATTAGTATCACCCTAAATTAATGATTCTTACCAGCTTTAGAAGGATGAAAATCTCAGTACATTATTTTGAGTTTGACAGATGCAGGACATTGGCCAAAAATCAGTGGATGTCTCATCCGCCCTATCTACAGTGGTGAGGTTTTCCTCCATGAACTTTTACCCCATTCGTTCAGGAGGGCTCAGGAGTTCCAATCATCCACAAGCTAACCATGAATGTGGCACCCCAAGGCCCCCTCCAGAGAATACTTTCTGGACCTGAGGACTGGAACTTCTCCCCTCTGTATGAAGTGGACTTCAGAGGTTGGTTGGCTGACCACCTATGTGACTAGAGAGACTAAACAAGCTTCATGAGGCCTTTTTCCTAAAAGTTCACACCTGTCCAGTGGCAACTGTACTTGTACTGGAGTTTCCTATCTGCCTCTGCCTGATACTCTAAGTATCCCCCCTGAGGCCTTAGGGGCCTTAGAAGTGTACCCCTGTAGTTCTTTGGGAACCCAAAGAAAGTTTAAAAACGTTAAAAAACTTTTGCTTCAGAGCTTCGACGGGACCCACTGTTTAAGATATCTGAAAAGCAGTTCCAATGTATCAGACTGCATTTCAGATTAGTCCTGTACAGAGATCTCTGCATGGCTGAAAGAACGGCAAAATCCCTTTTTGCGTTGCGACTTAAAAGGTTTATTGACTAAAAGTTGAAAAGCTCCAGAGCATCAGTGCACCAACCTACTTCAAGTATCCAATGCGTGATTCCACAGCGATGGCTACAGTTTAGAGGAGAGGAATTTGAAGTCAAAAAGTGACAAAGTGCCTTTTTGAAGTGGGACTTAATTTTTTTTTTAACTTTGCAACTTTCAGAATTCAGCTGGACTGTTAGACTTGGCATCCTTGGCCTGGCTCTCCGCTACGTTTTTGCCATCAACCCTCCTGTTTTGCTGACTTAATTTTTGCTGGCTTTAGACTCTGCACATTATACTTATACCCAATTAGCCTATTTAATGGACTTGTACATCCTAGTAAAGTGGTACGACATGTGCCCAGGGTCTGTATATTAAATGCTACTATTGGGCAAGCAGTACTGATTGCGCCACCCACTCAAGTAGCCAGCCGCGGTCAGTAGTGGGATGACCTGCAGGGTGGTGATGTGGGGAGCGGGAGGGGCAGGGTGGGGGGTGGTAATGTATGGATTAAGGAGTTTTACAGGTAAGTAAACATATAAATAAATAAAACGAATTTCGCTGCGTGCACTGCATTACCAAATGCAATGCAGTTCGCGCAACGAAATTCGTTTTATTTATTTATATGTTTACTCACCTGTAAAACTCCGTAATCCATACATTACTACCCCCCACCTTGCCCCTACCCCTCCCCGCGTCACCGCCCTGCAGGTCATCCCACTACCGATCGCGGCTGCAAGTAGCCCTTTAAACATGTCTCAGACCTGCCATTGTGGTCTGTGTGCAGTTTTAAATTGCCATTCCACCTGGCAAAATAAATGTTTTGTCAGGCCCAAACCTTCCTTTTTCATGCATGTAAGTCAACCAGGTTAAAGCCTGAGCAAGCTTAAATCCTGATAAAGTATTGAGCTTTGTTTAATTCGCAAGGATATCAACAAAATCCCTGATGCATTTCAGCACTAGCCCTTCTTCAAGGGGTTCTCTCTGTAAAACAATGGGATACTCTTAATGATCCTAGAACAGAATGCGCAAAGTGAAGAAATATAGTTGAATATTGCAACACTGTGGCTAAAAGTGATTAGTGTGTCATGCACACGATAAATCAAAAAAGTCATCGTGAAAAACGGTCAAAAAAGTGCAAATGTCAAGCAAAAGGAAGAATGTGACCAAGCATGCTTAAAGCAATACACACAATACTCCAAAAGGAATAGAAACTGGCTGTGTTATGTCATGCCAGAAAGATGCAGTTGTAAAGCAAAAGAACCGTGTAACCAGGCATGCTCGGAGCAGAATTTGATCACCTACTACGGGTACATAGGCGACATATTTTTAATCTGTAAAGGAACAGAAACAGACTTACTCCAGGCCATCAATAGGATCAACATCATGGATGAACGTATCTAGTTTACTCACACCTTGGATAGGAAAAGAATTCCCTTCCTAGATGTGGACATCCAGATACAAGATAACAAATTAGTGACGTCAGTGCTCACCAAGACAATAGACCGAAATAATTTTTTACACTTTTCTAACTTTTACCAAATGAGTTTGAAAAAACACCTTCCATATTCTCAACTACTTTGGGAAGACTAATTTCATCATCTGAGGAATTATACCATGAGAACAAAGAAAAAATAATGTTAAAATTCAAACATAGAGAAAATCCCGAAGAAATTTTACAACAAGCTGACGAAAGAGCGAAACAAAAAGACATGGTTGAATTGCTTAAAGCCAAACCTTCCACTGTGAAAACTGATAAAAGAATGGTATTTGTGTCTAAATACTCAACTAGGAGTTTTAAAATCAAACAAACCATCCAAAAATATTGGCCTCTGTTACAGGCAGAAATGGATTTCAAAGGCATATTCGATCAGTTTCCTGTCTTCGCCTATCAACGCACGAAAAATCTACAACAACTTTTACAAAAAAAAAAGAACCCTTCAGATCGTGTTTATATTGGAACAATCCTGTGCCATAACTGTGGATGTACAAAAAGCACATCAAGAACACAAACACCGCTTTCTTCTGCTCTGCGCTTGAAACTGCAACAAACCGTCTCAAGGAGCTCTTCAACATCATCAGGAACCAAACCTCTAAACCTACACCCTCTGCAACGTAGGCATCCAAAGAATGCTGCAACAAATTTGCCATCTTTTTCAATGACAAAATCGCTAAGATCGATCTCTCACTTGGCTCAAACCCCACCCCTCCACAGAGAATCAACCGAATTTCTTGTTAGCACCGCCCGAATCCCCCAAAACCTTGGTCTGCCTTCATTTCCATCCAAGAAGCAGTGATAGTCAAACTAATCTCAAACGCTAAACCATCATCACACGCCCTGGATCAACTTCCCTCTCACCTGGCCAAAGACCTGAAGCACGTCCTAGCCCCGCTTTGGTGCAGGATCATTAACAGCTCATTGAGCTCTGGAACCGTTCCCGAATGCCTCAAAGTAGGTCAAGTCACACCACTGCTGAAAAAACCAGGGCTAGACACTGAGGAACTGAACAACTTCAGACCTGTATCGAACCTACCTCTTTTGTCTAAGAACCTAGAAAGATGTGTACTCCCTCAATTAACCCAACACCTGGATAACATCAATCTCCTAGACCTCCATCAATCGGGCTTTAGAAAAGGCTGCAGTACCAAATCTGCAATCCTCAATGTCATTGATGATCTACTCAAGTCACTTGACTCTGATCAATGCTGCCTCCTCATCCTCCTAGACTTATCGGCCGCATTCGATACAGTTGATCACAATTTGCTCATCAAGGTTTTACAAGAAAGGGCCAGTCTTCAGGAGACGGTCCTCCATTGGTTCTCGTCCTTTCTCCACAACCGTTCCCAAAGAATAAAAATTAAAAACTTTGAATCTGACCTCCACCCTGTCGCCAGGGGTATTCCTCCAGGGTCAGTGCTCTCCCCTCAGCTATTCAACATTTACATCAAACCCCTCACCTCTCTACTCAGAAAATCCAACATCCCTTTTCATTTATATGCTGAGGACACGCAGCTCTAGCTGGAAACCACTTCAATCTACGACATCCAAAGATTTAATACCACGCTGAAGGAGGTCCAACACTGACTCAGAAGTCATCACCTGAAACTTAATCAAGAGAAAATGGAAATACTCCCCATCTCCAACAAATATGAAGAATGGTTCAAAGCCATTGACACACTCAATGGCAACCTCACCTAAGTGGAGTCGGTAAAATCTCTAGGGATCACCCTTGACCCGAAACTGGACATGAAGAAACATATCACCAGATCCACCAAAAACGCCTTTCTCAACCTGAAACTATTATACAAAATAAAACCCTTCCTCCCACCCAAGGACCTTCAACAAGCCACCCAAGCACTGGTACTCTCCAGAATAGACTACGGGATTGCTGTCCTGACAGGGACAGCAAAATCTCACCTCGCCCCCCTGAAGACAACCTTTAATGCAGCTGTCAGAATGGTTACAGGAACTAAGAAATTAGATCACATTTCTCCCGCTCTTAGAGAACTTAAATGGCTCCCAGTCGAGTTGCGAGCCAGCTTTAGAACAGCCTGCCTCACTCACAAAGCCCTGCACACAGTCAAACCGGAATACCTGGCTGACAAACTCAAAAGGGCCGGCCAGTCCAGAAACCTCTGGAGCTCCAACTCTCTTCTACTCATCCCTCTAAAAACTCGCAAACTAAAAAACGCAACCAAATCATTTGCTGGAAACGCACCAAAAATCTGGAACTCTATCCCCCCCACATCAGAACAACCCCCTCGTTTCCTAAATTCAAGGCATTACTCAAAGCCCTCTTCCTCAACCGCTCACGAATGATCCAATAGAACAAAAGAAGTTCCAATCCAACGCCCCGCCTGACCTTTATCTGAGAGCAACTACACTGAATCAGATTGAGATAATTCTATGTGTACTATCTAATTGAACAATGTCCACGCTTAGTTAATCGTCGGGTTGTCTTGCTCCCCACTCCCCTCTGCCCCTTCGCTCAGGCTTATGTCCCCTTACAGAAGTGATCACGCATGCTCTTCCAATTTTCTGTACCGTATATCTTCACATAACCGTATATGCTGTAAAGCGCTCTGATACCTTTGGGTCAAGCTAACGCTATATAAAACTCCTAAAATAAATAAATATATAAATAAGGCGCACCACCTTGCTGCATCCCACCCAACGGACTCCTATCAAACTGCAAGTGACAGCAACCTGTGATACAAGTAATGTTGTGTATCTGTTGAAATGCCCATGCAGGCTACGCTACGTAGGGAAGACAGAACTTAAAATTAAAATTCTTCTTGTTGAACACAATAGCAACATACGTTTAAAGATTCCCAAGTCAACAGTTACCACACATAACTCTGAAAAAATCACACCATCAGCCAATTACGATACCTGATTTTCGAACAAGTTGAAATAAAAGAAGGCAGAGACAACAAAAATGTTTTGCTACAACATGTACTGTTTTGGATCCACAAATTGAACTCACTGAGTCACAAGGGGTTAAATGATCATTTAGAATTCAGTTATCATCTATAATCTTCTAATTTGCACTGTGAACGTATTATGTTGATTAATTCTCTTTCATAACAAAGTATCGACTTTCACATACAACTGCACTGTCATGTGCTCTATTGAGTATGTTTCAGAAAAGGGGGTGGTGATGGACAGAGCATCTGAGTTAAACAGAACACTCATACCCAGTCAAAAGATCCGGGCTTGATCCATCACCGTTTTTTAGCTCACTGCACCATCCCAGTTCAGAACCTGGCTACATGCAAATTAGTCTGTCCCTGGCCCAGTGCATCATGGGAACAGGGCAGACCAAACTACCAAGCCAATTCTTTACTGGAAAGGAAACAAGCTTCCGGGGACCGGTTTCTGGCATTGCAGCCGTCTTCGGCCCGGCTTGCTTGAATCCTGATGGTGCAATGAGCAAGGGACTCATGTCTGAGCATACCCTGCCACTCCTATAGTGGCCAAAACAATTCAGAAAAGGGGGTGGTGATGGACAGAGCAACTGAGTTAAACAGAACACTCCTACCCAGTCAAAAGATCAGGGCTTGATCCATCACCGTTTTTTAGCTCACTGCACCATCCCAGTTCAGAACCTGGCTACATGCAAATTAGTCTGTCCCTGGCCCAATGCATCATGGGAACAGGGCAGACCAAACTACCAAGCCAATTCTTTACTGGAAAGGAAACAAGCTTCCGGGGACCGGTTTCTGGCATTGCAGCCGTCTTCGTCCCGGCTTGCTTGAATCCTGATGGTGCAATGAGCAAGGGACTCATGTCTGAGCATACCCTGCCACTCCTATCGTGGCCAAAACTATTCAGAAAAAGGGGTGGTGATGGACAGAGCATCAGAGTTAAACAGAACACTCATACCCAGTCAAAAGATCAGGGTTTGATCTATCACCGTTTTTTAGCTCACTGCACCATCAAGGGGCCAGGGTCAGTGGGATTTGCATATAGCCAGGTTCTGAACTGGGATGGTACAGTGAGCTAAAAAACGGTGATGGATCAAGCCCTAATCTTTTGACTGGGTATGAGTGTTCTGTTTAACTCAGATGCTCTGTCCATCACCACCCCCTTTCTGAATCGTTTTGGCCACTATAGGAGTGGCAGGGTATGCTCAGATGTGAGTCCCTTGCTCACTGCACCATCAGGATCCAAGCAAGCCGGGCCGAAGACGGCTGTAATGCCAGAAACCGGTCCCCGGAAGCTTGTTTCCTTTCCAGTAAAGAATTGGCTTGGTAGTTTAGTCTGCCCTGTTCCCATGATGCACTGGGCCAGGGTCAGACTGATTTGCATATAGCCAGGTTCGGAACTGGGATGGTGCAGTGAGCTAAAAAACGGTGATGGATCAAGCCCTGATCTTTGGCTGGGTATGAGTGTTCTGTTTAACTCAGATGCTCTGTCCATCACCACCCCCTTTCTGAATCGTTTTGGCCACTATAGGAGTGGCAGGGTATGCTCAGATGTTAGTCCCTTGCTCACCGCACCATCAGGATCCAAGCAAGCCGGGCCGAAGACGGCTGTAATGCCAGAAACCGGTCCCCGGAAGCTTGTTTCCTTTCCAGTAAAGAATTGGCTTGGTAGTTTAGTCTGCCCTGTTCCCATGATGCACTGGGCCAGGGTCAGACTGATTTGCATATAGCCAGGTTCTGAACTAGGATGGTGCAGTGAGCTAAAAAACGGTGATGGATCAAGCCCTGATCTTTTGACTGGGTATGAGTGTTCTGTTTAACTCAGATGCTCTGTCCATCACCACCCCCTTTCTGAATCGTTTTGGCCACTATAGGAGTGGCAGGGTATGCTCAGATGTGAGTCCCTTGCTCACTGCACCATCAGGATCCAAGCAAGCCGGGCCGAAGATGGCTGTAATGCCAGAAACCGGTCCCCGGAAGCTTATTTCCTTTCCAGTAAAGAATTGGCTTGGTAGTTTAGTCTGCCCTGTTCCCATGATGCACTGGGCCAGGGTCAGACTGATTTGCATATAGCCAGGTTCGGAACTGGGATGGTGCAGTGAGCTAAAAAACGGTGATGGATCAAGCCCTGATCTTTGGCTGGGTATGAGTGTTCTGTTTAACTCAGATGCTCTGTCCATCACCACCCCCTTTCTGAATCGTTTTGGCCACTATAGGAGTGGCAGGGTATGCTCAGATGTTAGTCCCTTGCTCACTGCACCATCAGGATCCAAGCAAGCCGGGCCGAAGACGGCTGTAATGCCAGAAACCGGTCCCCGGAAGCTTGTTTCCTTTCCAGTAAAGAATTGGCTTGGTAGTTTAGTCTGCCCTGTTCCCATGATGCACTGGGCCAGGGTCAGACTAATTTGCATATAGCCAGGTTCGGAACTGGGATGGTGCAGTGAGCTAAAAAACGGTGATGGATCAAGCCCTGATCTTTGGCTGGGTATGAGTGTTCTGTTTAACTCAGATGCTCTGTCCATCACCACCCCCTTTCTGAATCGTTTTGGCCACTATAGGAGTGGCAGGGTATGCTCAGATGTTAGTCCCTTGCTCACTGCACCATCAGGATCCAAGCAAGCCGGGCCGAAGACGGCTGTAATGCCAGAAACCGGTCCCCGGAAGCTTGTTTCCTTTCCAGTAAAGAATTGGCTTGGTAGTTTAGTCTGCCCTGTTCCCATGATGCACTGGGCCAGGGTCAGACTGATTTGCATATAGCCAGGTTCTGAACTGGGATGGTGCAGTGAGCTAAAAAACGGTGATGGATCAAGCCCTGATCTTTGGCTGGGTATGAGTGTTCTGTTTAACTCAGATGCTCTGTCCATCACCACCCCCTTTCTGAATCGTTTTGGCCACTATAGGAGTGGCAGGGTATGCTCAGATGTTAGTCCCTTGCTCACTGCACCATCAGGATCCAAGCAAGCTGGGCCGAAGACGGCTGTAATGCCAGAAACCGGTCCCCGGAAGCTTGTTTCCTTTCCAGTAAAGAATTGGCTTGGTAGTTTAGTCTGCCCTGTTCCCATGATGCACTGGGCCAGGGTCAGACTGATTGGCATATAGCCAGGTTCTGAACTGGGATGGTGCAGTGAGCTAAAAAACGGTGATGGATCAAGCCCTGATCTTTTGACTGGGTATGAGTGTTCTGTTTAACTCAGATGCTCTGTCCATCACCACCCCCTTTCTGAATCCTATTGAGTATGTGACTCGTTCATTTTGAATTTATGTTTGTATTCTTCCTGACTTGTTTGAGCGCTCAGACGCTCCCCTACCTCCTCATTGTTATTCTTATTATGTTTTATGGAACCTCACTATCTGCAATTTTTCTTTTTATTTTCTTATTTGTCTTCTGGCACATTATCATTTGAGTTTGTTTATGTAATTGATTGAAACTTAATTGTACAATGGCACAGCATTCTCGTAAGCAATGCATTAATTCACATTGGAGTCTTTCCTCTGACCATTTGTTTATAGTGCTCATTGCACTCGCGCAGTTCACTTTTGGCTTTCATCAAGATTCAGATCTGGAGCACTATTTTCGGCCATCAATCACACCGCAAATGCAGTTTCACGGAGCACGGTCGAACTTAAGCATTTCACAGGTATGCGGCTTAAACATGCCATTCTATTGAATTCGTGGTTACCCTGTTATTTAGCACTATCGTGTGTTCTCACTATGGTTTACGTTCAATTGTTTCTCTTCTTGAGAGGGATGGTGAATTTCTTCAGCTACCGCTGAATTTGTGCACATCTATGATCACTTCGAACGTTTCGCCTATTTCCAAACATCCACATTGCGTCCCATCATCACCCCGTATTGTATGATAATGCGTAACAAGTAATTAAGTTGTTTCGAATAAATTTGGCATACTACTCCACCGAGCACGCCTGTTTACACATTTTTTTTGCTGTACAACTGCATTCTTTCTGGTATGACATCACGCAGCCAGTTTCTATTCCGTTTTGGAGTATTGTGCATATCGCTTTAAGCACACTTGGTCACACGGTTGCTTTTGCTTCACGTTTGCACTTTTTTGACCGTTTTTTATGACAACTTTTGATATATCGTGTGCATGACAAGCTGATCACTTTTTGTCACCCTGTTGCAATATTCCACTATATTACTTCACTTTGCGCATTCTGTTCTGGGATCATTAAGAGTATCCCAAGAAGAAGGGCTAGTTCCGAAATGCATTGGGATTTTGTTAATATCCTTGTGAATTAAACAATGCTCAATACTTTATTGTAATGAAGAATGCAAATATACAGTTTATACAAATGAATGGACATTTCACTATTGGAATATGATGTGGAATAAACTCTAGTGAAATACAACTAATAGAGAGTTAACTTTCTAAAGCGATCCTTTTCGCACAGTAGTGCTTACATGAGTTTGCCCTTCCAGTTTTGAAGGACTCATTCCCTCATTTAATTGTTACACCTCAAGATCAGGAAGTGATACTCTATAGCACCCATACTCTGTGAAACGTGGATACAATAGTTACTGCCGTTAAAAAAGAGTGCGACCTTCTTCCTATTTCTTTTGTTCCTACCACACTTGCACATCACAAACGTTCTGGCTGAGCACACCTGCAAAGGGTTTAACACTGGTCTTTTGTGGCCCAAACAAAGGTGGGGCCAGGACAGGGAGGAAGGTGGATGCCTGACACCTCAGGGGGGTGGGAATTTTTTGAAGCTTCCTTCACTTCAAAGTGGGCACCTGGTGTAAATACTGGAACCTTAGACCCAATTTTTCGGTACACTTCTGGACCTGTGTTTTCTGCCAGGAAGCAGGACGGCTGTGCTGCTGAAAGCACTACCACTTTGCTAGACTGCTGTCCTGAAGAACTTCTACACCACTGTGCTAACCTTCTGCCCTCTTGCTTAGGTAAGAAGGACTGGGCCTGCATCTCTAAACCCAGGTCCTCGGAGTGACACCAAGGGCTATTTGGCTGATCTCCTGATCGGAAGTTTCATGGAGAGAACAGGCTTTCAACAACCTTTAACCCAGCACCTGGACTATTCCATCTGTGAGTCCTGTCCCTCAAGTGGTGCCACCCCAATGCTGAAACCTTGTAAGTAGACCTTTAAGTGCTCTACCAGACCATATCTAAATCCAGCAGAACTGACTCATCTCCTCTGCAGCAAGACGTATCTTCTGCAGATCTGGTACATCGCCTCTGCTACTTGACGCATCGCCCTTGGAACCAATGTATGGCCTCTCCTGCACGGACTTCCCCGATGCAATGACTATGTATCGCCTATCGCTTCCCATTGGAACTGCCGCTACATGACCCATTTACCCCATTACACGCAAGGACATCGCCTTGCCCAACTAAGCTCATTGGAACTGTCACTTTGCTTCTCCAGGCAAGGACATCTCCTCACCTAATGCAGCGCATCAGAGCCACTGCTGCACGACACATTTCACACAAGGTCCTCATATCGCCCTACTGCACGACACGGCCTCAACATGGGACTTCGCATCGCTTTGCAATGAGGATTTAAGGTACTCTCGTTCAGCGGTCCTAAGTGGGGCCCTGTAGCCGGCCCACACTCAATCGTGGTCGGTCTGAACTAGTGACTTTGTTCCGGTCCAATGCAACCAGATAACCACAGTTGTTGCTTTGTGCTTATTGGCTCCATTTTCACTTAAATCTTTAAAATTGCCTATCTCTGATTCTACTAATTGGATTGTTGTTGTGTTGGTCTTGTTTTATTGACTAAAGTTTACTATATTTGCCTGATGATGTGAGACTATTCTTGTGTTGTGAGCCTCAAGTGCTCTGTGCCAACTGCCAGAGGGTTGATCAGAGGTTAATTTGGGGTTTGCTTGTGACTTCACGCTGGCAAGGATTGTGGTTGCTGCTTGAGGAGGGGTTCACCCCCTCACCCAGTACCGCAAATTCTAACAGGGACCAATCTGTATGTTGAATCTAACCCGGGCTCCATCGCGGATGGTCTGAAATCGTGCTTAAGTCCCGATCTACCATTCCCATAGGTTTTCATTGACGCTTTGCACTTAATGGCATTATTTCCACTACATTTAAAAAAATAATTCCTCCAATTCCTCTTATTGGAGTTCTTTTGTATTTGTGTCATTTTGTTTATCAAATTTTACTTCATTTTCTAATTAAGTTGTGGATTTTTTTTGCTTGGTGTTTTGGCTTTATTACTGTTTGGGTACTGCATACATACTTTACACATTTCCCTTAGTTAAGCATGTCTGCTCTGTGCCACAGCTACCAGGGGATTGACCTTAGGGTAATTTAATGACTTTTAGGGTTCACCCTGACCCTGAGACGATTTGTGATTATTTCGTGAGGGGCTTGTCACCCACTCAAAATAATATTCCAATTGTATTCTGTTAACCATTCTTTAGAAATTTATGTAATTCCCAATTCTGATCCTCTCCAAGGGACAGAAACACCTGGTGCATGTAACATTTTAAATGACTGTACAAAATATCTGCCAGCATTACTCTCATGAATGCCGGATGGAATTGTACTTCCTATATTTTGTCATTCCTACTGACTGTGATGATGTTGCCTAGCTATGTGGGTTGGCATTATCATCACGTGTTTACATGTTTTAAAGGTTTCCCATAAGGAAGATATACTTTTGGAATGACATGACCAGACGTAATTCCATTTTAATGTTCTCTTTTAGTTTTCAAATATTCTGTACCTGACAAATACGCACTGCTTAGTCATATTGGGCATATTATCAAGGGCCATATCGCCACTTTAGCTGGACTTTTTCCTGCTAAAGCGGCAATTGTTTTATCGCCCTGTTACCAAGCTGTCGCTAACGGCAGTTAGCGTCAGCTTCCAGGCGATAGCGACCGGTTTGGGACCCTCTTTGCATGTCAGCGATATTTATCTCTAATGACATGCAAATTGGGCATACCCAAACTGGTAGCGACTGAAAGCAGTCGCTAACACAGCTATCGCCTATTCGCAATACCTGCGATGCGATAAAAAATCGCACACTAACCACGATTGGCGCCAGGATTTAACACCTGGTAAAAACCTGACTTAGCCATTATAGTCAATGGGAGGTGGATTCTGTGGCTAAGTCCCCACCTGCCTATTAGCGAGATTTTCCTTAGCGATAGGAATTTTATCGCTGGAAATCTCACGTTATTGATTGGATTCGCCGCTATCGCTGGATTATTTATCGCTGTGGAGATAAACGTTGGTAATTCTGCGTTATCTCCGCGATAAAATCCAGCAATAGGAGGCGATAAAAAAAATCACGCTAAGCGTGGTTTGCGATATTTTTCGCAAGTTGTTGCTAATATGCCCCATTGATCGGCCGATCTCAGGACACGCTTTACACTACTCTACACATAGTATATATTTTTTAATTTCGGTCTCATTTATTGCGCATTCTATGACTGTTGAAACATGCTGACTATACATTTCTGGCATAAGACGATGGAGCACCTACCGCAGAATAGGGATGTACAGTATCAAAGGCAATCAATCTCATACTGGGTAGGCCATCTTCAAATATTACAAATTGCAAATAAATACCTTTTTACAGATTTAAATTCAAAAGCTAATCCATAAAATAAAGTTATTCCTTGTATGCAAGGTATGATCTTGGAAATAATAATTCTACATGTTTAATGGAAAACTCTTTTTTTGAAGTATTAGGAGTAACATTTGAAAGGCGTTGTTCTTTTTACTTTTTTGCATAGCTCTTTCTGGAATATAAATATAGCAAATCTATATGCCCAAATATGCTGCAGAAGTGTATTTGAACACTGGATTTTCCTTTAAAGGGTAAATATCACTGCCAGGAGTTGCTTTCCCATCTCAGAAACGTAACTATTCACATTTATGAATGCTCACCAACTTGCAGGTTGTTGAGCTTTCCCATTCTAAGAATTGCATCGGAGTCCTTTGAACAACTACAACCTGCTCCTGGTACCAGATTTGCTCACATCCAAAGCTACTCTGTACTGGTGTAATTTTATGTGTTAGTAAATCAGAGTAAGTTCATATTTTGTGAATAGCATATGTTCGTTTATACTTATAAATATAGCACTTAGTCATATAATTCTGGCTTAGGTTCGCCAATCCCTTCGTGAATTAAATGTGTTAATATTTATTGAAAAGATAGAACAGGAAGGCAGCAAGCTCTAAATCTTCAACTGTCCAGACATTTTATACCAGAAGGACTATTGATCCTGGTGAGCAGGAGTTAGTATATTAGGTCCGATATGAGTAACTTTTTTAAGAAGTAAAATTAATTTCAAGCATATGCCCCCATAGGTCCGTGGATAAAAAGATGAAACTTTTTTTGTTGACTTTAGAAATTAATCAGACATACTCACCACAGCCCAGAATTACCAAGCCTTTGCGTGGTCCTTTTGTTGTGCAAGGTGATGCAAAGACACGGCGAATGCTTAAGTAATATTTACAAAGCCACGAAAGGGGCAGTTTGCGCTGCCTTGCACCGCTTTGTGAAGAAATATAACACAAAGAAGTTGCTTGGACTGCCTTACATTACATTTCAACTTGGGGGGCTTTCCATCAGTGGTGCATTGGTGTTCCATGCATCCACCAATGGATTTTGGTGCATTTCCAGATTTACTAAAGCTAGCAAACCTGGGAATGCATGAAAATGGGAAGCCTTCCACTGTGAAACATACGACGAGGAATATACTATTTCTCCTCGTTATTTCCTCCTTCAACATGTCCTGCTTTCTACAGTGCACATAGAAAGAGGAAAATGGCTTTAAGGATTGTTTTTGTGCATGAAGGTGTCCCTTCCAGCCCAAAAACTATCCTGCCAGTAACACAGACA
This sequence comes from Lissotriton helveticus, assembly GCF_964261635.1. NCBI lineage: Eukaryota > Metazoa > Chordata > Amphibia > Caudata > Salamandridae > Lissotriton > Lissotriton helveticus. The sequence goes on from NC_136059.1 coordinate 1,719,296,614, forward strand.
CCCTGGCACTTGTGCTAGGGTGCCTCTGTTGGCACTAAGAAGCCACAAGTGCGCAAGCACTGAAGAGAGCTGAGAAGAGACATAGGGGCAGATGTACAAAAGTTTTTTGCAGTTGCAAACAGGAATTTGGCCCGTTTGTGACAGCAAAATTGGTCTGCCCCATGTACAAACCTTATTTTGTGAGCCGGTAACCTATTACCGACTCGCAAAATATGGTTTGCAACTCGCTACTAGGAAGGGGCATGCCAAAGGCATCCCTTCCTAATAGCGAGTCTAACTGCAATGAATTATTGTTTTGCGACTGTGTTTGCAGTCACAAAACACTCGTGGTTTACCACCTACTTCAACTAGGTGGTAAGCCACTCACAAACAGAATGGGTTCCCCAGGGGACGCCCTCCCGCTTGTGAGTGTGTGCGGAAATTGGCAGTGGTCCCCGGGACCACTGCCTACTCTTAAATAAAGAAACAAACATTTCATTTTTCTTTTTTAAATGCATCCCGTTTTTCTTTAAGGTAAATGGGCTGCAGTTAAAAAACTTCCTTTATTTAAAAAGCAGTCACAGACATGGTGGTCTGCTGACCCCGCAGGCCACCATCCCTGGTAGTGCTAGCCATTCCTAATGGGGTCGCAAGAGCATTTGCCTCATGAATATTAATGAGGTAGGCAATTTACGGCGCCATTAGGAATGCTAACAGTGTCTGCAGCACTGTTGTACATTGCATTTTGTGAGTCGCAAATTGTAAGGGTCATATATCTGGACCTTATATTCCTAAATATGGTCTCTTCAGCTCCTTTTCCATCATGCTACGCAGCACAGTAACTCACCTTGCTGCACAGCATTGCGTGAATTCTTAGTAAATCTGCCCCACATGTCTAAATAAAAGGAATAAAACCCTTCATATTGGCAAACAGTAACATCTTAAGTCAGTGAGATAGGAAACAGTCTAGGAAATTAGTATAACAAAATTCATCTAAGGGAATAGTAACAAATTAATAAAATAATGTAACATAAAATCTGAAATATCAAGTGATCAAGAATAATAGTAAAAATAATATTTCTCAATCAGTTCATTAGTGATCATAAGGTTTTCAAGTCAGCATCATGATCTTTTGCAAAGACCAATCCTCCACCTTTAAGATCAGATGATACACCAGCATCGCTCTTTTATCACAGCTCAACAGTATTATTGACCCTGAGTATGCATACAAATTACACCCAGCAGCATTATACAAACTCATTTGGCTACATTTATGTTCATGTTGTTCTATTTCAGGTTATTTTTATACTATACTGGCCCCACACAAGAAAATTTCCCAATAACTGTCTTTCTCGGCACTTGCACCGTAGCAGTGAAGTCTGAGTAGAAAGCAAGGGAGTTCTCCTTGTGGACAATGTTTCCCTTCTCTCTGGCCTTAGAGAGTATGGTATCCCGGTTTCTGTAGTTCAGCAGCCGCATGGTTATGGGGCACAGAGGGGCCCCCCGGAGGAGGCCAGGCGTCCAGCAATCGGTGTGTGCTCACTCCACAACCAACACAGCGATAGATGTTCAGCTCTGAAGATCGCTTGAGCAAGGTCTCAATGTAGAATTCAAGGCGATTCTGGTAGGCCAGTAATACGAAGATTGTTCCGCTGTGATCTAGCTTCCAAGTCCTCATTTTTTGCTTGGATTACGGCGAGGAGCTTTTCCATGGTTGATGTTTTTGAGGATATTTGCTGAAGGCGGTCCTCCGTGCCGGAGATGCCAGTCTCCGCTTCACCCAGCCGCAGCTCCTGTTTATCCAGTTTAGTGGTCAAATGATCCATTCTTAAGTTTAGACTGTCAATTTTGCCATCAATGGACTGCAAACTGGACTGGACAGCCAGGAGTGTTTTTTCAATTGCAGACAGGCTGTCAGAGGAAGCGTTCATTTCAGAATCCGAAGTGGCCCACTGCTGCGATTTGCCGGATTTGCAGGGCTCAAGCGTGAGGCGAAGTTGGCCACGTTCAAATTTTCCCATTTCAGTGCTGCTCCTTTGCCAGGCGCAGGGAGAAACACTAGCGGCGTGAAGGATTTGCAGAATAGTTGGTCACGCACACTGGGCCCTCTGCGAGGTGTAAAATCCGTCTATACCACCAGTCAGGTAGGGAGCATGGGGCGCTTCACCAGTGGGGCATTGCCTGGGCCCAGCAGTTTTGTACTTAATACATGAGAGGCTTTCAGTGTAATAGAGGTATCATCAATCTACAACACAAGTCCCTTAAGTGGGTAGAGCCAGAGCTACTGCTACCATCTAACTGAAAGTAAAGCAAAGGCATCAGTAAAGTGGGTTAAAGGTTAAAATCTTAGACATTGTGTGTGTTCTGACAAATTCTCCAGAATTAGTATACATTTATTTTTATAACATTTAAAACAGCTTAGTTATAGAGTGTTAGCATTATGTGTCAGTTTTACAATGTTCGTTTGTAAAAAATATGCATTGATCTACTGACTTGATGTGTGTGGGATTAATGAAATTGTATTAAGTGAGTATTTAATATGGGGAGGTAGTGTGCGGCATGTGGCCAGACAGGGAGACTGGGTGAATTGCTGTCAGGTAGGGTTTGGTTTTCATAAAGTTAACTTTACAGGCATTTTTACTTCACATAGTGAATTTCAAAATGAATTTAAAACATTTCAATTAACTTTTGCCTTGTTGTGATGTGTTCTTTTTGCATTGCCAGAAGGAGGTCTAAAGCCTTGGAGTCCAGAAAAATAACAAGGACAACCTGTTCCAACCATTGGACTGGGGTAAATACAATCAATAAATAGCATAGTCGTGTGGTACTTATTTAGGTCAGGGCTCCTATCTTAAGTGGTGAATAAGCCCTGTAAACTTATTTCCTTATTTCAACAATCCAGTGTTCAATCAAACATCAATTTGCGTATTTATATACTGATAGCACAATGTGGTTTAATCCGAATTGAATATCACAATGGCACGTAACACAAATCGTAATGGTATTACCCAGATCCCAAATTCCATGGCAGCCTGTATGTCAAGACTATCCGCTCAACTTATACGTCATCCCTAACGACATGGGAGATTAGTGTCGACATTTCAACCCTTGAATGAATTGCAAAGTCTCCTCAGGACACAGTCGCCCACCTCCCTCACTTATTAGCTAGTCCAGCATAGATGTAAAACAGCCCCACTGATTGATAGTGGATACCTCAGAGAATCGAGCAGATGTCTTGCTGAAAGGTCAAAAAGCCATCCAAGTTGTAAACTTCACCATAAACACAATCAATCTAATGTAGCCACATGTAGGCCCTTCGGTCCAAATGCAGGGGAACACCAACAAATACTATGTTGACGGCATTGGGGAAAACCATTCAACTCACTTCAATTGCCCCGCGCATCTTCAGAACGTTTTTTGATGGACTCTTGCCAATTTTACTTTTGACCTTGCCCCACTATAAGATGTTGAGCTCCAAAAAGTAGCATGCCCCAAGATAACACCTTCCTCCCCCTCCCTCCCCGATGTATCTGACCTTAGCTCCATCATGGTTAGCCTAAAATCACGCCTAGGTCTTGCTTAAGTGAAAACTGAAAGTTTACATTAGTTGTTTATAGTTTTACTAGGGGCTTTCTGCTTTAAACTTTTAAAAACTCATCTCCGTGGTTCCTCAAGTACCATTTTTAGTCATTTAGTGTATTTTTGCGCATCAATGTTTTCTCTGTATTTCTGTGTTGGTTTTGGAATTTTATTTTGTTTAAAATCGCGCTTTACTGTATTTAAAACTGCTAACACAGCTTCATATTAGGGTTCATTTCTCTGACAAATTGCCTACCGTTTGTGCCACAACTAACAGGGGTTGCACATAATATTGCCAAGAATTTATGCTGGGATATTTCCAGGGTGTGTTTATGATGTTAATAATGGTTCTCCCTTCACAAATTAATAACCAGTTTTCTGACAGTAGCCAGTTACCTCAGGAGTCCACACGCTTTCTAATTAATGGACCGAAACTGAGCTGAGAGAACACTCCATTTGCGCTTAACCCTCAACGTAGCGAGGAAGGACATATAAATCCTTACTTTGGATGTGATGTAGGTTTCAAAATCAGAACCCCTAAAAGCAAGACTTACTAAATCAAATCCCAGCCTACTAGACGTGAAAAACAAAAGGTTTTCGTTTTGTTTTTCACGTCACGTTTTACTTTTAAAACGAAAACGTTTTGTTTTTCACGTCTAACTAAATATGAAATATTTATTTACTCTGCAGTTTTATATAGTGTGACCATGACCAAAATTGAGCTCTTTAAAGAGGAGAGGTTTCCACTGTCTGATTATAGAAGCACATTTTTATATCAAAGTAATGAAAGAGCAGTGTCAAATAAGAATATGTTCACCAGGTTGTGTGTAGAAATTAAAGAATTTACCAATGTTCCCTTTTCCGAGTGGCTTAAAAGCCTTTTCCATTTATCAGTCATCTTTATGGGCAATATACAAGCAGAACCCCATCCAAAATGGCCACCAGATATCACTGTAATTCATGCTGGGACTATGTCACCACAGTATGGTGACAGAGTATGGCTGTCGTCACAGTATGGAGCATTCAAGCCTTAATCTCAAAGTTCTCGGTGGAAGACTACGTTCCTAGCATGGGGTAACTTAAGAACTCCACTGGTTTCTTCTTTGCATTGCTCTCTATTTCCCGGTAATGGGGGGCATCCAGATGCACATTCTGCTCCATAGCTGGGGCATGTTGCACTACCACTTAAGGTTGCCATGCTCAATTCCTTGACCCAAGTGTATGTCTAGGAGTGGAGCACAAGACAGTAATGTCCAAGTCAGAAAATGTATTTCCATCCGCCACCAATCTAGCTGAACAAAGTATCTCAGGAGAAAGGAATGCCTCACTGGACTATACGACTACAAGAGGAGCTCAAGACCATCATCCCCATCTCCATCATCCGCTAACCCATCTGGGACAAGGAGCTTCAGGACAAGGGAAGTCAGCTTGTGGACATAGAGAAAGCAGCACTTGTACACACTGAGGCCCAGATTTTTTAAAGGCTTGCATTGCACTTGGATCACCTAAAGCAACACAAGGCAACACAAGCCCTTAAGTCAGATTTACTAACCCAAACAAAGCCACCTTGCGTGGCTCTGCCTGGCTTGGCATATTCAGAGTAATGTAAGGCAGTGCAAGTTGATGCCTTGCCGTACTCTGATTTGGGAACGTGTTCCATGGGTGGAGTTTGGCGTTCCCACACATCCACCCATGGATTACTAAGGGTAGTAAACCTGGGAATGCATCAAAAGGCTATGACATCACAACAGAGGAGTAACAAGGAGAAATATGTTTATTTCTATGTGCTATGTGTGCTGCATTCTGTACAAACACATAGAGAGAAAATTCTCACACAAACAATCCTGCATGCAACACAGGCAATGTTGCAACATGGTGCAAGGGTATTTGCATTAACGCTAGACATGCACATTGCCCCAGCACAGGGAGAGAGCAGGAATGTGTTATATCTTAGTAGATATGGTGCGTTCCTACTCTCTCCTTGTCACGCAGCGCAGCAAATTGTCTTGCTGCACTGTGTTATGTGACTTTTTAGTAAATCTGGACCTGAATAGCATACCTCTCTAACCTCTCCTGATCTATCAACAGTGTAAGTAGGCCTTCTGTTGCTAACTTTGGTAAAGCCCCTTTCTAAGGTGTTTGTCACAAAGTTTTTAATAAAAAATGTCTTCCTGTTTTTTATTGCATAGTTCGCAATATAAAGCCCCTTCCTACCATTTGCTGTAGAGAGTTCACCATGTAAAACCCTACCAAATATAGTTGTTAAAGAATTCAAAAATGGAGCCCATCATACAGGGTTTGCTATGGTATTATACAAAGCCCTTTCTTACTCTACATGACATGTGGCCTACAATAAAAATGTGCGTAGTGTCAATGATCAGTAAACTACTTCATAGATGGGCTAACATAGTTGCTACACAACATAAAATGTCAGTATACAAGGAAATCATCAGAGGGGCACAGCCTGAACCCTTCTCTCTATATCGTTGGAAAATTAATTTTGGTACTTACATGATCTCTGATGAGCAGTTCAGGACCTAAAAAACTGGTGTGGGCTATCTACGATCGGGGCAACAGAGACATAGATCGAGTAGCTCCACCATAATCTCAGGCACTGGCCTAAACAAAGAAAAAAATTATGGCAGGAGATGGGATCATCTTTCTTTGAAGACAGTGCCCACACTGGTTTAGCTCTTTTAATTTTTCCTCTAATACTTAAAGCCACAAAGGTGACACTGCACTGATGAAGATGAATGGTTAGGAGGAATAAATAGGTTGTGCACATTTTCTTCATTACACTTTTCCTAATTAGTTCAGTAAAAAAATAAAACAAACTCTGACCATACATACCAAGAAAACCCTTTCCAGGATATACACCTATCACATAAATCGGCGCAAAGTCATTTACAAAATGATATACATATATACACAGTAGCTGTTACCCATCCTAAAGGGCTGAGAGGTCATGTACCCTCGCAGTTTGTCCAACAAGAGTATCTGTCAGGCTGACCTTTGCTCATCGCTTTTTTCAAGTCAAGAAGGCAGGAACTAAAGACACACTAAGTGTGCAGGCTCCTGGCAGCCTGAGCTGAACTTTGCCTGACTGACAATGTCACAGCTCCTGTGGGCATGACAGTGGCAGCTTCTCTGTTATGGCAGAGGATCGTCGCTCCGCCTGCTTTTAGTGCAGCAGGAACACACATTATTAAAATGATAATAAATATAATTTTATTAATGTGGCTGTGAAATTGGTCATAAAGTACCAAGACGAATAGTTGGAAGTCCATGAGACATTTATTAAGTTCAAGAATGATCTAACGACCTCAGCCACAACAAACCTCAATGGAGGCAGCTTCGCTCTGACCCCCGGCGCTCGCCTTGGAACGCTGGTCGCGGTGACATTCTAAGTGATGTCACCGCGAGCAGCTCCATTACATGCGGAGGCACCGGGGGGGGCATAAAGGTGGGAGATACCGCACATCCCCCTCCCCTGCGGAATAAAACATGTGAATTAAACAGAAGAACAATAGCATTACAAATAATCACATCATCACAAATTGTTCAAAATGTGTGGGGGGTCTGGTCACTCTCCGGCTAGATCTACCACCCGGGTGGGGGACCGGCAACAGCTCCTTGGTGTTTGAACCTTTGCTCCTCACCGCGTTGCCTTCGTCCTCACTTCCACTACAGGAATCCTGCCTGGGTGGGTGAAATCTCACTACTCTTCCCAGGTTCCAGATCTTTCCCTCCTGAGTCTTCACAGCGTTCCTGAACAATTTTGTGATCTTGGTGGGACTACTGTATCCTGACCAACTTGCTCTACCAGTAGGGGTCCTGATCTTTATGTCGTCACCTACTTTAAACCCGGCCTCCCGTGTAGAGTTGAGCCTGTCGTATCTTTCTTTCCTTCCTACCATAGCTCCCTCTTGTTTCATCAAACTTTTCGCTTCTTTGGAGTGATCCGACCATCCCTTGTGCCACCCCATCCACCCTGGGGATAGCTTGGTGTTTGGTATCCTTGCTCGGAGCAACTCGAATGGGGTGACTCCCGTTGTTTGGTGTGGGGTGAACCTGTACGCCTCCATATCTCTTCCTTCCAACTTATGCCACTGGCCTTGGCTAATTGGATACTCTCCTTGAGGGTTTTATTGAAACGCTCAACCATGCCATTGGTCTCGGGGTGATACAGGGCACAACGTTTGTGCGTGATGCCTCTCTCCCCAAGGAAGTCTTCCATCTCTTTCGAACATAATTGCACCCCATTGTCCGTGAGTAGGCTGCTGGGTAATCCTTCCCTGACAAACAACTCTTGCAGGAACCCAATGACGACCTTAGTTGTGACTTCACTTACTAACTTCACTTCCGGCCACCTAGAGTACATATCCATGAGCACCAGAATGTACGGTGTGCGCACTTCTCCAGTCAATGGGCCCACAATGTCCAGCGCCAACTCCTCCCAGGGTCATAGGAGGTGTCAGTTGTTTCAAGACTTTGTCGCTGTTGCTGCACGGAATACAGTCTCTTATAATTCTTTCAATTGCCAGGTCCATGTTTGGCCACCAATAGCTCTCTCTGAGTCTTTGTTTTGTCTTGGTGATACCCATGTGGCCTTCGTGAGCCATCTCAACAAGGTTCTCTCCCAAGGACGCGGGTGGTATTAGTCTCGTCCCTCTGAACAGGCATTCATCGACAATGGACAGCTCGTCTTTGACGACCCAGTATGGCCTCAGAGTTTCCTCCCGTTTGTCTTCGTGTTTCCACCTGTCTTTTATTCTTTTGCACACCTCCTCCAAGATTTCATCTTCCTTCAGTGCATTTTTCCATGTTTCTTCTCCTAAGGCTCTCTGGATTGCGCCGACATTTTCCATCTGATGTTCATCAACTTCGTCTTCCGCCTTGTCATGCGTTTCCTTCGCCTCTTTACCATTTACAAGTCTTGACAAGCAGTCTGCTGCAAAGTTACGCGTTCCCGGGACATACTCGACATTGAAGGTGTATTCTTGGAGACCGACCACCCACCGCCTGATCCTGCTGGAGATGGCATCCAGGCCCTTCTTGCTGAAGACTTCTACCAACGGCTTGTGGTCAGTACGCAGAGTGAATTACGTGCCCCACAGGAAGTCTCTGAATTTCCCCAATGCCCAGGATACTGCCAGAGCTTCCTTTTAAATCACAGAGTAGTTGTTTTCAGACTTCTGGAGTGATCTTGAGGTGAAAGCTATTGTTTCTTCTCCGTCTTTGCCTACTTGAGAGAGAACCGCTCCCAGCCCTTTAGCGCTTGCGTCGGTGGTGACTACAGTCGCACGGTTGGGTATGTAAGACTTTAGGCTGGGGGCTTCTGCCAGTGCCCTCCTTACATCTTCAAACTCTCTCTGACACTCCTGACTCCAGTTGAACTCCTTCTCTTTTTTTAATAGCAACCTGATGGCGTATGTCCTTCCTGCAAGGTTCCGTATGAATTTCCCGTAGAACTCCAGCATTCCCATAAATGACTTAATTTCGTCCTTGCTTGTGGGGGGCACCAAATTTACAATGGTGTTCTGGAGCTCGGCTTTGGGACAGATTCCTTCAGCTGTCACCTTGTGTCCCAAAAAATCTAGTTCTGCGCAGCCAAAAACACACTTTTCTCTTTTCAGCGTTAGTCCTTGCGACCTGAACCTTCCCAGCACACGTCTCAGCCTCTCATCATGCTCTTTATGGTTTTTGGCAATAATAAGCACATTGTCCTGGTAACACACGACGCCTGGGATGTCTTTCAAGATGTTCCCCATGAGCCTCTGAAACACGGCAGCCGCCGAGACTAACCCGTAGGGCATCCTTTTGAACTTATACGCGCCCATGGGTGTCACAAACGCTGTGAGTTCTTGAGACTCTTCGTGCAGTTTGATCTGAAAGTAAGCTGAGGTGAGGTCGAGTGTGGAGAACACCTTTGCCCCCTCTAGCATGCTCATCATCTGGGTGATGTTCGGTAGAGGAAATCGGTCAACCACGACCTCTTTGTTCAATGCTCTCAGATCGATGCAGAGCCGAACCGACCCATCCTTTTTCTTTGCGGCTACGATGGGTGCCAACCATTCCGTCGTTTCCACCGGTTCGATGACACCTGCCTTGCACAGTTTCTCTAGTTCTGACTTCACCTCTTCTTGGATGGCAATGGGAAGCTTCCTGACCTTGGCTACGACCGGCTTTGCTTTCTCTTTCAATTTTATCTTGTGACAGTAGTTCTTCAAGCATCCTAGCTCTTCTCTGAATACTTCTTTGAACTCAGTTACTACGTCTTCATTTTGTTCCTGTATCTCCTGTATCAAGATCTGGGGATTACTATTAGGATTGAGATAGACCCCCAACTCCTTCTGTGCCTACCAACCTAAAATTGTATCCCCGACTGTGGACACATAAACCTTGGACACTGTTGTCCTGTTCCTGTATTCAATTTTATCCCAAAAGTAACCTTTCATAGAGATGGGACGACCCGCATACCCTCCAGGCCTCACATCCATTTTTCTCAGGATTATCCTCCCCTTGGACACACGGGAGAATTCCCTTGCACTAATGATAGTTATCCTAGAACAGGAATCAAATAATGCTTCTAACTCAGTACTCCCCACTTTTATGGTGTCTTTGGGGCTGCAGACCTGAACTTCATCAACCTGCACTACAATTTCTTCACACGTGGTGTCATTGAGGCCTTGGACCTGACTTCCGTTCACTTGCACTACAATTTCATCACATACCACGTTCGTCCTGTCTCATCTCTGTCTACTGAACCCTTGCCCACTCTTACAATACTGCCTGAAATGACCTTTCTTCCCGTGCTTGTTGCATGTAAACCTGAGGGCGGGACACTCTTTGTCATTGGCTAGATGCCCCTGCTTACCACATCTATAGCAGGTGCCTTTGAATGGTCCTCCCAATTTGCTCTCCTTCTGCTCCCTACTCACTACTTTCGGGCCTTTGATCACAGACACGGCCTCACACTCGGTCACAACTTCACTCACATTGGGTTTTTCTTCGCTTCTTTTCTCCCCAGTGTCTTGCTTTATTTCCTTGATGCACTGTAACATGTGCTCAACTTGTTTTGCTATAATTAAAACCTCCCTCAGGGGTGGATCATCCTTAAGCCATAACTCCTCACGTACACGCTCCATTCTGCAAGCTAATACAAACTGGTCCCTGATCCTTTCCTCACATGCACCACCAAACTTGCATGTCGCAGCTAGTTTCCTTAAATCAGAGACAAAATCTTCAATAGATTCCCCCTCCTTCTGCGCTCTTTTCCCAAAATGATACCTCTCCATTATGGTGCTCGTCTTAGGGAGATAGTGTAAATCCAATTTCTTCAGACTTACTTCTAACTCATTAAGACCCCTTGCTTCCTGCGTCCCCAAATCTGGGAGGTGATCTAGAACTTCTTCCCCTTCTGCTCCAAGGTAATACGCTAATAATGCTACTTTCCTTTCTAGTCCAAGGTTTGGCCCACACACAGTAGCATAATTTAGAAACACTTTCTTCCATTTTTTCCATTGAATAGTAGGGTCCCCGGGGTTAGTCAGGAAAAAAGGTGGAGGCGTCACACTCTGCATGGTACAGCGTTACTGGGTGATAAGGCAACGAGAAAACTAGAAGCAATATGAATGTGTTGCTTGTCTACAGTTTACACGTAAGGCACAGTGCAATTCTCAACCCACTAGTATAGCAAGGTACATAGAATCAACAAACCCTCTAATTCTACATTTTGTATTCTGGAGCATTTAACACATTTGTCAGCCCAGTGGCGAGCCCGCCAGTTCATGGAGATACCAATTATACACTATAAGGTAGCTTTTCCTTTGATATTGCACAGTGTGATCCCAAACAACAGTGGAGGGCCCACAGTTACGATGCTTCGCCTCGCCGAAAGTGTCTAACACCGTCAACACCCCTCTGAGCAGAATACCACAGGCTCGTGAGGAGAATCCAACCAAGTTCCACAGTTGTCCACAGACTGAAATTCACGAAGCCATGGCGCCAATACAAATTTCAAAGTGAGGAGATCGCAAACGTTTTCCTTAAATATCGTACAAACCAGCAGAGGATAGAGCGCTGCTTACGCTGCCAGTGACTTCACCGAGAATGTCAAAATAAGGTGATAATCATGGGAAGTTCGTACTAGCGCGTTGTCAGCTTCCTGATGAAGCCAAATGCAAACCGCTGCTGTTGAAGCGAGGCTAGTCAGGCAAACATCACGCCGTTACTGCCATTCATCCACGTGATGTTAGCTCTCCGCAGACCTCTCAGACTATCCTGTGGACCTCCCGCTTTCCGACGTTGGCGCTACACTGCACATGAGTTGGACATATATTCAAGGTGTCAGCTCACCACACTTCCGTGACTGCCTGCCACGAGCTCTTCTCAGTATCTTCTAGTGGGTATCGGCAACGCACACCTGACTTTTACGTCTAAGCCGGCTGTTACATGCCGGTTTTTAAACGATCCCAGCTGGCGCTTAACTTCAAAGTTCGTCAGACACCCGCTACAACAACTGCTTCACACGCTTACTTGACCCCAGTCGAAAGTTCACTACAGCCAGTACGTTACTCGTGGGTCTAAACACAGCGCGCCAAAGGCAGCCGGCAGGCGTTACCTTACTTCTTGCTTAACTAGGAACGGGCACTTTTAAATCCTCTGACCCGCTGTCGCTCCTCCTTACGATCCTTCTTCAGCACTTCAGTCTGCCACAGGACCGCACCTTCAACCCTCGACCCTGTTGTTGCTCCTCATAGCGATAATTTCTCCGCAACGCGGTGCGCCTCAGGAGCGTACAAATACTTTTCATTCAGTCAGCTGCCTCTTCCGTTTTCATGTGCGTGTTGAGGTCGTAGATTTCAGCAGACCCTCGTCGCCAGTGTGAAATTGGTCATAAAGTACCAAGACGAATAGTTGGAAGTCCATGAGACTTTTATTAAGTTCAAGAATGATCTAACGACCTCAGCCACAACAAACCTCAATGGAGGCAGCTTCGCTCTGACCCCCGGCGCTCGCCTTGGAACGCTGGTCGCGGTGACATTCTAAGTGATGTCACCGCGAGCAGCTCCATTACATGCGGAGGCGCCGGGGGGGCATAAAGGTGGGAGATACCACAGTGGCTCACTCTGTTACAGCATGAAGGCAGGGCCAGGGCTGATGAGTGCAATTGAACTATTATTACAGCCCCTTGCCAGTGCACATGTCAGACAGGCTGGCTATCTGGAGCCAGAAAATCTGACCTTCGCACATGAAAGCTTGCAATCTCTGGGCTGAGAAACAGTCAAGTGAATGCAGCAGCAGGCCCCAGCCTAAAAATGAGCCCAGGGTTAGCCTGCTCTTACCAACCCTGGAGCTGTGTTGCAGCTCCAGGATTGGTAGGTTTAGCATTTGTACAAGGAGAAAAGTCCTTCCCTTTCCACCTACACTAGCGCTGAGAAGAGTGCCCAGAGGATGAAGGAGACCACATCAGAGTCTGTGGCCAGCAGGTCCAGAATAGATGGTGTTTTGTGCATCACACCACACCATATTGTTATTTTGCCAACAGCCGCTGGGGCATGACCTCTTCAGCCTGGCAAAGCACCTTGAGGCCCTCCACCTGTGACAAGGGGGAGCGTCACTGATTGACTCAGACTTGGACATGTCAGTTTTAAGCCCTGAATTGCCCAAACGTCATCACACACAGAGTGGGGTGGGGACGGCAACTGTCACTGACCCCATGCAAGTCTGTGACAAGGTAAGGACTACTGTTCCCCTCATTGGTTGACTAGGTCAGCCAGTAAGAAAGGTAGCCATCCCAACACTCGGGGGCTCTCCGAGATAGAGCTGCACAGGTAAGTGTGATTTTTTGGCACAGTTGTCTGTATATATGAATATTTGGGAGGGAGTGCTATGAATTGATGTGTGTGAGTGTGTGTGTAAGTGTGGGTGTATGTCCCCTCTGCCCCCTCCATCAGGGCCGGACTGGGAACCAAAACCGGCCCTGGCAAAGTGATAAGCCGCCTCCCGGGGGGTTGGGGGTGCCGCCGAGCTCTTTGCCAGGGCCGGTTTTCGGCCTATATTGTTACAGGGCCGATTTTGCAGCTAAGCTGCAAACACGGCCCTGTAACAAAAACGGTCCCTAGGGGGTCCAGATCGGCCTCCCACCCGTGCGGCGCACCAGGGGATTGCCCGGTACCCACTATGGCCAGTCCAGCCCTGCCCTCCATGCTAACATTACCGGTCGTCACTGATAAATCAGGTAAAAACTGTCAATACTTCAAATGAGTAATAAGCCACATGTGTAACCAGCATACACAACTAAGGTTGCCTTACAACTGTTCTAGGAGTAAGGAGTCTTTATGCAGATCGAAAATCCATGAGAGAAAAAAATCCATCTTTCAGAGAAACGTAAAATAGCAACAACATTGTAATAGGGATTGATTTCAATCCTAATAAAAAAGAAGTACAGGTAAACAGAATATATATGCGCTATGAAATTGAAAAAATACCCACTGCTGATAAACACATGAAACAGCAGCGGGTGATTCAACAGCTGAATACTAACCGAATAAAAGTCTAAGGTGCTGATAAATGATGGGAAAACATAACAAGTGCAGCAGGCAATCATCACATTGTATTACTAGACGTAAATGCCGCCACTTGCATTTCCAGGATGCTGTCTAAATAGCCAGACCGTTTTGAAAGACTTCAGAGTTCTTTATAGGTATATTCCTTTATCATTCAGTTAACACGTACCAAGGCATTGTGAATGTTCTTTTAATATCTACTGCAATGCAAATATGATTACAAAACAGTATGCTGTTTCAATGTGTATGCAAAAATTCTTATTTCGCCATTTTGCATATTTTTGGCATGCGGGACGCTCTTTTGTGTGAAAAACATATTGCTGAGAGACAGTCTCTTCTTTACCCAGTTTCCTGCCAGTATCTCACAACTCTTTAGTGCGCAAACTGTGAACCACTATAAAAAAAATCGTATGAGATACTATCATCCACATTTTGCTCTCAAACAATAATTTAAAAAAATGGTGGAAACCAATATATTTCAGGAAAAAAGTGCGCGATTTTCCCCATCCCTACTCAGGGTCCCTGAGGGCATATTTACAAGGGCTTTAGATCCGCTTTTTTGGCTTAAAAAGCCCAAAAAGCGGAGATAAAAATATCACCCTATTTACAAGAGGGTGCTAACATGCACAATCGCATGTTAGCACCCTTTTGCACTACGCCTACCTTTGCCTCTCTAATGAGATGCAAAGTGGGCGTTCCTGACATACACTACATGTCAGGACATAAATAGCACGGCTTTGCGCTATCAGCAAGGATGCTCTAGCATTTTAGCAGATGTTAGTTTTTGGAGAAAACTGCTGTTTTCTCCTAAAACGAACGCCTGCTAAAGTCTTGATTTAGTCACCCCTAACATAGGGGTTGGATTATGCTGATACGACCCACAGTATCAGCAAGGTTATAGCCCTTTTGCAGGGAACATTGCTGGAAAACTAGCGATGTTCCATGCAAAAGGGAGATAACCTCGCTATCTCTGGAATTTTTATCGCCCTGGAGTAACGTGTTGTTAATTACGCGGTACCATAAAAAGCAAAGATAGCCTGCGATAATCTAATTATCGCTAAGCACGGCCAGCGATAAGTATCGCTGGCCATTGCTAATATGCCCCTTTGTTCCCTTAGCCAGGTCGGTAGTGCTGCAACCGCTTGACAGCGAATAAAACCCAACATAAATGACGTGACATCTAAAAAAAAAAACACTGCTTCAGCTAGTAAAAGGAAGTATACAGCTATAATATACAAATTCATTTACCACTGACATTAAGTGAACATGGCACTGCTCGAAACTCTGGTAAGTAGCTCCTTTCATTTCAATCGAATTTACCAATGACCTTGTAGAAAATAGTTTTTCAATATAAACGACATCGTGATGCACTAGGTACGAGAATATATATTAAGTACACGTCTAGAAAACAATGGCAACCTGGCTGCTTTCAATTCAAATCGATTTCACATGGTCATGTTTTCCTGTATCTTTCCACAGATTTCTATAAAGGATTTTTCTCCTCAAATATTAAAGCACCCTTGAGCCTTATTCAAGGTTAGCTTGGCGATGATGGATGAGAAAAAATGGAAAATAGAGGATACTATGAAAGCACATGGCACAGTTCAATTCAAAGTAAAAAGCACCTTGGAGACCACAGACAACTCATTACTATAAAAGCCATACAAGAGAGCAAAACATATGAATACCTTGGGTCAGATGAAGAATGCACATCCTACAATGTTTTTATCTGGTCATGTTCTAGTATTTCTAACTGTGTTTACTCAGTGAAAGCACATAAAATTGCTGTAATTAGTATGGTTCTAAAGAACAGATTAAAAATCAATTCACAGTATATTCTTTACAAAGGTTGTAGGCAAAAAGCAACAGATCACGCGTCAGTGTGACAATATAAGTTTCAATTCACCTCATAGAATCATGCATGATAAAAGCTGAAAAGAAAAAAAAAAGAGGGCCTAACTCTTTTACATTCTGGCCTCTGGGCAAGGCAAAGATGCTTTGCTTCAGTTTGTATACAATGGTTTCCCTAGTGGACAGGAGGTTTTGTTGGAGGCATGCGAAATTACACCTGTGCGCCATGTATCACTGCCAGGAGTGTAGGAAACTTGTTACGAAAAGGTCACTGGTGATGTTATGTATCCAAAAGAAAAACATGAATAAACAACCACATGATTTGCATGTGTGGCTTGATGTTCAGAGTGGACCATTTTGTGCAGCCAAGGCACCATGAGGTCAGATGCCTCTGCTCAGAAGTTCCTCTCTGTCACTTTGTGTACCCAGACTTCACAAAAAACATATCCCCTTTCCTTCAAAATAGTTACTGTTGAGGGAGAGAGAGAGAGACTGCTGCAACCTTTACATAATTCTTCCTGTCAAGAGGATGTGACATGGTTGTCCTTCCGCTTCATATGTAGCCTTCCATACCATAAAAGGGACACCGATGCCTGAGAAGAGCTCTCCAGCTCCTGGCAGGTTGGAAGCTTTAACAGGTCCCAGTAAGAGGTGCAGCAGGCCTAGGCGTGGGCCCATTACCATGAGCTCCAGGCACCGACTGTTGGTGTTCAATGCTACCTAAGACACACAAGTTCATGGAGGCCTCACTATCTCAGCATGAGGAGGAAAGCTCCAACTGATTCTCTTGATAGACCTCATCGAAGCCCTGGGTGAAGGCCCTACACTTGAGCTCCATTTGCCCCAGGTGTCACAAAGTGCCTAGGATGAGGTTCTACTGTTGTATGGAGGACTTCCTGCTACATTGGGGTGAGAAGTTTCGACATGTCACCCAGTTCATAGCCCTTACAGGTTGGTGGGTGCGGGGACTGGGGATCCATTTGCTGACCTGTTGTGTTACAAAATGGCCAGGAAAGGGTTCATAAGTCAGGAAAGAGCTCTCATGGTTCTACAGTGTGTAAAGCTCTTACCTGGCCTTCGCTCCATTGGTCCAGCAGGCCTCGTGGTGTGACGAAGGGTTGTGTTCACTGGCCAGTGGTGTTAGAAAGTGCTCAGGTAAGGGTTCCATGAGACCCCAGTAGGGATTCCCTTCTTCGGTGGGGTGGAAAGCCCCTGCCAAGCCTCCTGGTCAGAGCTCAAGAAGGTTTGGTGGGGCGGATTCCTAGGTCTTGGTTTTTATTTTCTATAAGCAGCCAGGATGGGGTTCTGTGAGGGAAGTGGAAAACTCTAACTGGCCTTTGGCCCTAATTAGATCTCAAGCAGACTCAGAGGGTGGGGCCCCTGGGCCTAAGCGCCATTCATGGCCGGTGGTATCAGAAAGTGCCCAGGATGGGATTCTGCCAGCCGGGGGAGGGCTCCTTTCCTTTGCTAAGGCAGAAAGCTAGAAACTGGTTCTAGTCTGAGTATTGGATGCGTCCTGTGCCTATCTATGGCCTAAGTACATGCATGGGCTATGGTTTCTGCCCTGATAAATTCCTCCATGGCCCATGTCACAGTGAATGTTAAACAGAGTCTAGCTTTAAAAGGCATGTTACAACCAAATGGCCTTTCTAGGAGAAAGTCATCTAGTTGCCCATGCAATAGGTATGCATGGTATGAGCAGATGGCCGAGCTGCCTGGATATCAATCAATCAATCAAGAATTTGTACAGCGCACTAATTACAGTGAGGGTCTCAAGGTGCTGGGGGAAACAAGGGAGGGGGGGCACTGCTGGTCGAACAGCCAGGTCTTGAGTAACCTCCTGAAGGTCAGCAGGTCTTGGGTCTGTCGTAGGTACAGTGGGAGGGTGTCCCAGGTCTTGGCGGCGAGGTGGGAGAAGGATCTGCCGCTAGTGGTTGTTCTTCGGATGCGAGGGACGGTAGCGAGGGCGAGGTCGGCAGAACGGAGCTGGCGGTTGGGCATGTAGAAGAAGAGTCGTTGGTTGAGGCAGGCTGGGTCGGTCTTGTGGATTGCCTTGTGTGCGTGGATGAGGAGCTTGAAGGAAATCCTCTTGTTGATGGGGAGCCAGTGTAGGTTTCTCAGGTGGGGGGTGATGTGGCTGTGGCGTGGTATGTCGAGGAACAGGCGTGCAGAGGCGTTTTGAATGCGTTGCAGTCGTTTGATGAGCTTGGCCAGGGCTCCTGCGTAGAGGACGTTTCCATAGTCGACTCTGCTACTGACGAGGACCTGGGTGACTGTTCTTCTTGTATCTGTCGGAATCCACCTGTAGATCTTGCATAGCATGCGGAGCGTGGTGAAGCAGGAGGAGGAGACTGCGTTGACTTGCTTGGTCATGGAGAGTTTTGAGTCGAGGAAGACTCCCAGGTTGTGTACATGGTCGTGGGTGTCGGGGCTGCTCCCAGTGCCGTAGGCCACCAGGAATCGTCCCAGGCTGAAGGGGTGGAGCCGAGGATGAGGACCTCCTTCTTGTCCGTGTTCAGCTTCAGTCGGCTAATCCTCATCCAGTCGGCGATGGCCTTCATTCCTTCGTGGAGGTTGGATTTGGTGATGAGGGGGTCCTTAGTGAAGGAGAGGATCAGTTGAATGTTGTTGGCGTAGGAGATTATGTTGAGGTTGTGCTGTCGGGCGACTTGTGCGAGCGGGGCCATGTAGATGTTGAACAATGTCGGGCTGAGGGATGATCCCTGAGGTACACCGCAGATGATCTTGGAGGCTTCGGATCTGAATGGGGGAGGCGGACGCTCTGGGTTCTGCCGGAGAGGAAGGAGGTGGTCCATTCCAGGACCCTGTCCCAGATCCCTATGTCGTGGAGGCGTGTACGTAGTGTGCGGTGGCATACGGTGTCGAAGGCAGCGGAGAGGTCCAGGAGGATGAGGGCTGTGGTCTCACCGTTGTCCAGCAGGGTCCTGATGTCGTCAGTGGCGGCAATGAGGACAGTCTCGGTGCTGTGGTTGCTGCGGAACCATGATTAGGATGGGTCCAGGATGCTGTTTTCTTCGAGGTATCGGGTTAGCTGTCTGTTAATGATCTTCTTGATGACCTTGGCTGGGAACGGAAGCAGGGAGATGGGCCGGAAGTTCTTAAGGTCTCTCGGGTCGGCCTTGGGTTTTTTGAGTAGGGCGTTGATCTTGGCGTTTTTCCATTTTTCTGGGAAGGTTGCGGTCTCAAAGGAGAGACTGATGACGTTGCACAGATGGAGTGCGGTGGAGCTGCTGGCTTTGTTGAAGATGTGGTGCGGTAGTGGGTCTTACGGGGAGCTGGAGTGGATTGTGCTCATGGTCTTGATGGTGTTATCTATGTTCATGTTGGCCCAGGCTGGCAGGGGGTCGTGGTCATGGTCGATGGTGTGCAGGGTGTCTGGTGTGTCGATGTCTGTTGGGGCTGTCTGGGCATTGAAGCTGTCGAGGATGTCAGCGATCTTGCTGTGGAGGAAGGTGGTGAAGGAGTCGCACCGGGCTTGCGACGGCTGGATGTCGTTGGTGTTGGAGCTGGGGTTGGAGAGTTCCTTTACGATGTTGAAGAGCTCCTTGCTATTGTGTACATTGTTGTTATGGTCGTCTTTGAAGGAGGTCTTCTAGGCAGACCTGATGAGGTGATGGTGTTTGTGGATGGCATCTTAGTGGGCTGCGAGGCTGTCCGGTGTCTTTTCATTGTGCCGTTTCTTCTCTAGTTTCCGGCATGTTCGCATGGAGGCTAGTAGTTCTGGGGTGAACCAGCTAGCTCTCTTGGTGATTTCTCTGTGGGTGGGTTTCTTCAGCGGGGTGAGGGTGCTGGTGCAGTCGTTGATCCAGCGTCTGAGGTTGCAGGCGTCGTTGTCGATGTTGGAGGTATCGGTGGGTGGGCTGAGAGCGAGGTTTGAGTGTAGTTGGACTTCGGTGATTTTGCTCCAGCAGCGGTGGGGGATCTGTTGGGTGTGGTGGTGTGTGGTAGGTTTCTGGAAGGTGAAGTGGATGCAGCGGTGGTCGGTCCAGAGGAGTTAGGTGGTGTGCCTGAAAGAGACGTGGGAGCTTGAGGAGAAGACGGGGTTGAGCGTGTGGCCGGCGGAATTGTTAGGCGTTGTGACGAAATGCCTCAGTCCGAGATTGGTGAGGTTGTCGATCAGGGTGGTGGAGTTGCTGTGGTTGTTGTTCTCAAGGTGAAAGTTCAGGTCTCCGAGGAGGATGTAGTTGGTGGAGATCAGGGCTTGTATGCTGATGAAGTTGGCAATGGAGTTGCTGAATTGGGGTCGGGGTAGATGAGGGTACCACTGAGGGTGGTGTTGGGGTCTGTCTGGATCTGGAAGTGGATGTGTTCGGCGATGCTGAGAGTGTCTTCGATGTTGGTTGAGACCCGGATACTGTTCTTGTGGATGATGGCGATTCCTCCTCAGACTCCATATGTGCAGTCTCTGCGGGTGATCTTGTAGCCATCTGGCATTGCTACGGCGATGTCGGGTGCGGAGGAGTCGTTCATCCAGGTCTCTGTCAGGAAGGCGACGTCTGGGGATGATGTGTTGAGCAGGTCCCAGAGCTCAACGGCGTGCTTGCGTGCGGAGCGGGTGTTCAGTAGGATGCATCGAAGATGGTTGAGGTTTTTCTTTGCGGGTGGTTCGGCGGCTCTGAGGCTTGTGTAGCTGCAGTTACGGCAGGTGAAGGGACCATGTGTGCGTTTCGGTGCGACCTTGATGCAGGTGTGGGTCCGTCAGGTTTGAGGGCGTGCAGTGTGCTGGCATCGTAGCGGCAGCGGTCATCGTGGTGGGTGTGGGGGCCAGGGGTTCTGGCTCTGGGCAGGGTCCAGGCGCGGACGGGCGCAGACCAGCTTGCCTTAGGCAAGCCTTTGGCACGCCAACGGCGCAGACGCGCAGCAGACGCCATATCTGGGTAGGTGGGAGGGAGGAGCAGCTGGGAGGCTGGAGGCGGGGGCAGCAAATGGGCAGTCAGGGGGTGGGGCCACGGGGGACATAGCGGCGGGACAGAAGCAAGGGCACTGAATCCCGAGGCAACGGAGGGGACAGAAGGAGAAAAAGGCACCGAATCACGGGGGCAGTGAAGGGGACAGAAGGAGAAAAAGGCACAGAGTCACGGGGGCAGCGAAGGGGACAGAAGGAGAAAAAGGCACAGAATCACAGGGGCAGCAAAGGGGACAGAAGGAGAAAAAAAGGCACAGAATCACGGGGGCAATGAAGGGGAGACAGACAACAGCAGTCACGGACACCAAGAGAGTGCAATACAATGGAATGACAAATGACAAAGAAACCTAAGGCCTACCACTGGCCACCAGGGTTGAGGCGCAGGTGGGAGCCTGCGGGTGGTGGAGGGCCTCGAACTTCCTCAGCAGCAGCAGCTGAGGCAGGGGACACAGAGGCGGTGCTTTGCGGAGGGGGAGCTACCTACCTGGTGAGGTCAAGGGTCGCTCTCCTCACCGCGCAGGGGCAGGCCTATATGGGGAGGTGGGTGGGAGGAGCAGCTGGGAGGCGGTTGCAGCGAATGGGCAGTTAGGGGGGTGGGGTTGCGGGGTAGACATCAGCAGGAACAGAAGCAAGGGCACAGAATCCCGGGGGCAACGGAGGGGACAGAAGGAGACAAAGGCACAGAATCACAGGGGCAGAGAAGGGGACAGAAGGAGAAAAAGGCGCAGAATCACGGGGGCAGCGAAGGGGACAGAAGGAGACAAAGGCACAGAATCACGGGGGCAGCAAAGGGGACAGAAGGAGACAAAGGCACAGAATCACGGGGGCAGCAAATGGGACAGAAGGAGACAAAGGCACAGAATCACAGGGACAGAGAAGGGGCCAGAAGGAGAAAAAGGCACAGAATCAGGGGGGCAGAGAAAGGGACAGAAGGAGAAAAAGGCACAGAATCCCGGGGGCCATGGAGGGTACAGAAGGAGACAAAGGCACAGAATCAAGGGGGCAGCGCAGGTGACAGAAGGAGAAAAATGGCACAGAATCATGGGGGCAGCAAAGGGGACAGGAGAAAATAGGCACAGGATCATGGGGGCAGCGAAAGGGACAGAAGAGAAAAGGCACAGAATCACGGGGGCAGCGAAAGGGACAGAAGGAGAAAAAAAGCACAGAATCACGGGGGCAACGAAGGGGAGACAGACAACAGCAGTCACAGACACCAAGAGAGTGCAATACAATGGAATGACAAATGACAAACAAACCTAAGGCCTACCACTGGCCACCAGGGATGAGGCGCAGGTGGGAGCCTGCAGATGGTGGAGGGCCTCAAACTTCCTTAGCAGCGGAAGCTGAGGCAGGGGACACACATGCGGTGCTGTGCGGAGGGGGAGCTACCTACCTGGTGGGGTCAAGGGTCACTCTCCTCACCACGCAGCTGCCGGCCTATATGGGGAGGTGGGTGGGAGGAGCAGCTGGGAGGCGGGAGCAGCGAATGGGCAGTCAAGGGGGTGGGGCCGCGAGGGACGCAGCGGCGGGAAAGGAAGCCAGGGCACAGACTCCCGGTGGCAACAGAGGGGACAGAAGGAGACAAAGGCACAGAATCACGGGGGCGGAGAAGGGGGCAGAAGGAGAAAAAGGCACAGAAGCACAGAGGCAGCGAAGGGGACAGAAGGAGACAAAGGCACAGAATCACGGAGGCAGCGAAGGGGACAGAAAGAGACAAAGGCACAGAATCACAGGGGCAGCGAAGGGGTCAGAAGGAGACAAAAGCACAGAATCACGGGGCAGCAAAGGGGACAGAAGGAGACAAAGGCACAACATCACGGGGGCAGAGAAGGGGACAGAAGGAGAAAAAGGCACAGAATCAGGGGGGCAGAGAAGGGGACAGAAGAAGAAACAGGCACACAATCCCGGGGGCAACGAAGGGGACAGAAGGAGAAAAAGGTACAGAATAACTGGGGCAGCGAAAGGGACAGATGGAGAAAGGCACAGAATCACGGGGGCAATGAAGGGGACAGAAGGAGAAAAAAAGGCACAGAATCACAGGGGCAGAAGGAGAAAAAAGGCACAGAATCAAGGGGCAGACGGAGAAAAAAGGCACAGAATCACGGGGGCAGAAGGAGAAAAAAGGCAAAGAATCACGGGGCGGAAGGAGAAAAAAGCCACAGAATCATGGGGGAGGAAGGACAAAAAAGGCACAGAATCGCAGGGGCAACGAAGGGGAAAAAAGGCACAGAATTACGGGGGCAGAAGGAGAAGAAAGGTACAGAATCACGGGGGAAGAAGGAGAAAAAAAGGCACAGAATCACGGGGGTAGAAAACGGGAAACAAGGCACAGAATCACGGGGGCAGAAGGAGAAAAAAGGCACAGAATCACGGGGCAGAAGGAGAAAAAAGGCACAGAATCAAGGGGGCAGAAGGAGACATAAGGAGAAAAAAGGCACAGAATCACGGGGGCAGCAAAGGGGACAGAAGGAGAAAAAAGACAGAATCATGGGGGCAAAGAAGGTGACTGAAGGAGAAAAAGGCACAGAATCACAGGGGCAACAAAGGGGACAGAAGGGGAAAAAAGGCACAGAATCACGGGGGCAGCGAAGGGGACAGGAGAAAAAAGGCACAGAATCACGGGGGCAACGAAGGCGAGACAGACAACAGCAGTCATGGACACCAAGAGAGTGCAATAGAATGGAATGACAAATGACAAACAAACCTAAGGCCTACCACTGGCCACCAGGGATGATGCGCAGGTGGTAGCTTGCTGGCGGTGGAGGGCCTCGAACTTCCTCAGCAGCGGCAGCTGAGGCACGGGACAGACAGGCGGTGCTGTGCGGAGGGGTAACAACCTACCTGGTGGGGTCAATGGTCGCTCTCCTCACCGCGGAGCGGCTGGCCTATATTGGGAGGTTGGAGGGAGGAGCAGCTGGGAGGCGGGAGGCGGGGGCAGTGAATGGGCAGTCAGGGGGGGTGCGGGGGACGCAGCGGTGGGAACGGAAGTAAGGGCACAGAATCCCAGGGGCAACGGAGGCTACAGAAGGAGACAAAGGCACAGAATCACGGGGGCAACAAAGGGGACAGAAGGAGACAAAGGCACAGAATCATGGGGGCAGCAAAGGGAACAGAAGGAGACAAAGGCACAGAATCATGGGGGCAGGGAAGTGGACAGAAGGAGAAAAAGGCACAGAATCCCGGGGGCAACGAGGGGACAGAAGGAAACAAAGTCACAGAATCACGGGGGCAGCGAAGGGGACAGAAGGAGACAAAGGCACAGAATCATGGGGGCAGCGAAGGGGTCAGAAAGAGACAAAGGCACAGAATCACAGGAGCAGCAAAGGGGACAGAAGGAGACAAAGGCACAGAATCACAGGGGCAGAGAAGGGGACTGAAGGAGAAAAAGGCACAGAATCAGGGAACCAGAGAAGGGGACAGAAGGAGAAAAAGGCACAGAATCCCGGGGGCAACGGAGGGGACAGAAGGAGACAAAGGCACAGAATCACGGGGCAGCGCAGGTGACAGAAGGAGAAAAAAGGCACAAAATCAAGGTGATAGCAAAGGGGACAGGAGAAAAATGGCACAGATCACGGGGGCAGCGAAGGGGACAGGAGAAAAAAGATACAGAATCACTGGGGCACCGAAGGGGACAGAAAGAGAAAAAGGCACAGAATCACGGGGCAGCAAAGGGGACAGGAGAAAAATGGCACAGAATCACGGGGGCAGCGAAGGGGACAGGAGAAAAAAGATACAGAATCACTGGGGAAGCGAAGGGGACAGGAGAAAAAAGGCACATAATCATGGGGCAGCGAAGGGGACAGGAGAAAAAAGATACAGAATCACGGGGGCACCGAAGGGGATAGTAGGAGAAAAAGGCACAGAATCACGGGGGCAGCAAAGGGGACAGGAAAAAAAGGCAAAGAATCACGGGGGCAACGAAGGGGAGACAGACAACAGCAGTCACGGACACCAAGAGAGTGCAATACAATGGAATGACAAATGACAAACCAACCTAAGGCCTACCACTGGCCACCAGGGTTGAGGAGCAGGTGGTAGCCTGCGGGTGATGGAGGGCCTCGAACTTCCTCAGCAGCCGCAGCTGAGGCAGGGGACACACAGGCGGTGCTGTGCGGAGGGTGAGCAACCTACCAGGTGTGGTCAAGGTCGCTATGCCAATGAAACCCCATTTGAAACTTTAGGCTGAGTCAGGGTTCCAAGAGGTTGGATACACTTGCTTCAACTACCCTCTCAGTGACCCAGTGTGCACAGATGACAAGAAAAGCTGGAAACCTTCTTCCAGATTAGTAGTGAGCGTACTGTGATCTGTTTCTCACCGGGCTGTCCTACTTGGAGAGTTCAAGGGCCCCCATATTGTGCCCCTAGGTTTGTAATTTATTGGCTGCCTTCCAGACCTGCTCCAATGGCACTTCAGTGTGCCTGACTTCCCTGAAAGCAGACATGTTTGCAAAGCAGACATCCCAAGAAGGGCTGTCTCATCGGATTGGTCTAACCAGCAGCATACTCTGATGAAGAAGGCATACTTACCTGTGTGAGAATGAACTGTGTGCCCAGCATCACCTGTTTTTTAAAACAAAGAGCATGCACTTTGCCTAGGACAATCTGTTGTAAGGGTGTGCCTTTTAAGGAAGGCCCACTCAGAGGGCCTTACAATCTAGCAGAGCAGAGGCCAAGCAGCCCAGAAACGCACTCCCTTCTGGTCTGATCAGAGTGGATGGGGTCTAATGGTGTTAGCCACAGATGTTGCCTGGTGGTCTGAGCCTCATCTGCCATGCCATTGCCCTCCCTGACCCAGAGTTCTTTCCAACAGCTCACAAAGATGGTTCGTTGGGGTATCCCCACTAACCATGTTGTTCGTGAGACAAGAACTCCTTTGTCATGTTCAGGCTGTGCCTCTGCCTTCTGTTTCTTTCTGTTGTTGTGAAGCAGGCAGGACCACCTTTGTAAGTTGACACTGTCCACCCATCCGCGACAGAAAACGGGGTCAGGAATGGAGGTCTGGGTGCAATGGAAGGTCCAGGACAGCCATGTGGCTCCCTCTTCCTACAGTTGTGGTTACCTGACTGATTCTGCCAGTATCATATGCTTCGCTCAAATAGTAATCCATGTATCTGTATGTACCCATGGTTGGTACAGTAAAAGAATTGCAAATGCCCTATTAAATCAGTCATGGTTGCTTTAATTCCTCCATCTGTTACTTGGATAACTTTGCTAATTTAGGAGCTAGTACATCCCTCCATGAACAGATGCGTTTATATTTGTCAGACTAAGATCAATCCAGGTTGACCATTCTGTCTTGGTGTTTCTATATAACCTCAGCTAATTTCACATTTCTGTGATGTTGATAGTACATTCATACGTCTGCAACTTCAATTTTGATGATACTTTTTGTGGTTACAGTGGTGATCACAGAATCAGCGTTCAATTTCAGAAAGGAAGCCTGAGAAATGGTTACCACTTAATAGGAAGGCAGCAAGCATTCAAATTACCCACTTCCAACTCAAAGAAGTAGTGATGAAAAATAATAATACATGACTATTTATGGGCCCTGAAATTGGATTGAGTTGATTTCAAATCATTTTTTTTAGAGTTTTATATAGCGCAAACTTAACCCGAAGATATCAGAGCTCTTTACATGAGCACCAGTTTCGTTACAGATGGATACATACATTTCTGTTAGGCGCGGGGAGATTAAGTGATTTGCCCAGAATCACAGGATGTTGAGTGTCTCTGCTGAGACTTGAACCCGGTTCCCCAGCTTCAAGGTAGACCGCTCTAGCTGTAAGGCTACATTCTCTCCCCTAAATGAGGATCCATTGAAGGGCAATCCACTACTGTAATTCCAGCTCTTGTAGTGTATAGTAAAGGTGCTGCAGTTAAAATGCTCATAGTTGCATATTGGAAAACGAGCCTCTGCAAGGTGGACTACCGCATTTTCCGGCTCTTGGTGCACTTGATGCCTTTGACTGAGTGCCCTGGGAGACAGAAGGATTTACTTTGAAAAAATTATTGTGTTAAAAGCAGGGTGATAGCCTAAATACTTCAGCTAGGAATAATGGAAAAGGAGTCTCGGTCTATTTTTATGGGGTTTGAAAGTGAGGCCAACATTTAGAGGGACGGACAGGGGCATTCATATTGTAACACTAGATTTAGAATTCTTATACTGGTGCAATATGAACCTAAGCAAAATCATTTGACAAGAATGTTTTCATTGATAAAGAACAAAAGTCATATGATTGAAGATGATCATATATTGACCTTAAATAATGCTGCCTAGGGATCTAGCAATGGTATTGTCATTGCTTGCCAAGCAGCTTCCGGAAAACCAAAGTGTTAGAATTGGGGGTCTCTGGTTGGCGCAAGTATTCACTTGTGACAAGCAGGGACCCTTTCCTCTAAGTCAGGGCGAAGGATGACCCTTTAGAATTACCCTTGCTCACCCTCTAGGTGCGTGGCGTGAGCAGCCAAGGCTATTCTTCAGGTGTTTCTGAGTTAAGCATTTGTAATAACACACACAGTAAAATGTACCAATCCCCCCACAAATGGACACCAGGCTGTGGATATATAAAAATACACTTCTCTTTATGTAAAAGTATATATGCAGGTAGGCTTATCACAAGACCAAATATAAAGTTTTTCTTATGCCACAAGATTGTAATTGGGCAAGCTTCTCTTAGTTACAGTTCAAATATTGCTTCTTAGTCTCTTTTACTTCAAAAACGGTTCTCTTAGTTCTTTTAAACTGTTCCTAGTCCCTGAGGCCTCTTTAGGACTCCCTGGCCGCTTCTTAGCGGTTCTGTGCGCTTTCCCCGGTGAAAATGAGCAAGACCCTACCGCGACTCATGCCTCTCGCGGTGCAGGTTGAATGGAGACCAGAGAGGGGCCTCGAGAAACCCTGGGCCTTTTCCAGAGGTGGGGGCTCTCAGCTGCAGTGAGGAGCAGGGAGGCGATGAGAGGAGCGAGGAACCCAGGGCCTTTTCCAGAGGTGGAGGCTCTCGAGCCTTGAGGAACCCAGTGCCTAACCCAGGGCCTTCTCAGAGGTAGGCACGTACCTTTGTGATCAGCGTATGGGGAAATAAAATGTTGCGGGCCCCAAGCCCGGTGAAGATCCTTGGGAGGAGGCGTCCGGACTTCGGGGGATCTGTTCTCTGGGTCTTTGGGGTCCGGTGGGGGCTTCAGGCGGGAGCGTGGGGGGCACACCAGCGAGCCTCCAAGGCGAGGTGACACTGCGATTTCCCACAGCGGGGGAAGGGTGGCTCGGTGGAGCGGGGCTCTTCCTCGGCGGGGATGGGGAAACACAGTTGGTCACGGCCTCGAGGAGGGGCTGGGGGGCACCAGGGTCACAGCTCCAGCAGGAGCAGAAATCCTCACAGATACCGGCAGACGGGCAGAGAGCAGGTTGAGCCAGATGATCCTGTGGCTCAGGTCAGGGGGAAAGCTCAGTCAAGCCCTTGGAGAAAGTTTCTAGCACAAGTCAGCAAAGTCTTTTCAGCAAGTCTTTTCCTCTCCTTCCTCAGCAAGGCAAGCAGCAGGCCAGTCCTTCCAGCGTCTTCTTCTCCTTCGAGTTGGGCAGAGGTTCTTTGTGGGAAACAGGATTCTGATTTACAAGGAGCAGGGCTCCTACTTTTATACAGCATTTTCTTTGTTGGCACAGGCCAGGGGGGCCTTTGCATAACTCCTTTCAGTCTCTGAGTACTTTGTTGGGTGTACTCTGGCTTCTGCTTTCAGTGTGAGGGGCAGGCACATCAGACGCTCCACAGGAGGTGGAGCCAGCATTGTGTGACAGGGGCATCTAGGAGTACCTTGATGACAGTGCTTCGCCCTTCCTGGGCCAGGTGCCGGCTGAGTCATCAGTCGCTCCCCAGGGGGCGGAGCCAGCATTGTGGTGGCAGAGCACAGCCCTATTCAGAGTCAAGGGTCACTCCTACCTCCCACTAAGGTGTAATCCTTGCATTCACCACCTGTCATCCCCCAGCCCTGTCACTCACATAACCCAGACAGTCAGATACACATCCAAACAGAGGCGGGCTGAAATGGTTAGGCAAGCAAATGCTAATTTTCTAAAAGTAGCATTTGCAAACACAGGATATTAAAATAAACGTTACTAAAGGAAGTATTTTATTATTCTGAGTTCAGGCATACTAAACTTGACTTTCTACCATGTTCCCTGAGCCTGCTGGGATTATAGAGTGTAATAATTCCAGCAGCCCATCTTGGCCTAAGAGAACAGGTAGCCTTACAATAGTGAAAAACGAATTTGGCTGTAATTCACTATTAGGACATGCCACACACATCAGAGCATGTCCTACCTTACACTTACAATGCACCCTGCTCTTGGGCCTACCATAGGGGTGACTAATATGAAGGTAAGGGAAGGTTTAGGGGCTGGCAAGTATGTGCACTTGCCCAGCCAGCATGACAGTACCAGACTGCACGCAGGTTCTGCAATGGCAGACCCTAGACACATTTTAAAAGGCTGCTTCTGTGGGTGGCGCAACCAGCGCTGAAGGCCCACTAGCAGTATTGGTATTTACAAGCCCTGGCACTCCTGGTGCACTTTACTGGGGACTGACAGTAAATCCAATGAACCAATCATGGAAATCAATCACACTTACACTTTACATTGGGAGAGCATATGCACTTTAGCACTGGTCAGCAGTGGTAAAGTGCCCAGAGTCCTTAAACCAACAAAAACAGGTCAGAGAGAATATTGGAGGAAGGCAAAAAGTTCAGGGATGACCCTGCCAAGAGGGCCAAGTCCAACACAACTCCCTTCCAGCCAAAACGCAGGGTAGACCAATCACCACTGTGATGGCCTTCCCTGCTTTGGGCGATAGAACATGGACCTGGCCCGCAACAGCAGGGGCACATTCCAGTTCTACGCCAATCTGAACCTATTTCAAATCCTCTGTCCATACTCTCAGGGTCCACCCAGCTAATCCATGGGGCACCCTTCTCTTCCTCTGTGGACACCACCTGTGCAGCCTCTAACCTTAACTTGCTCACAGGTGTGTCCCAACAGAGAGTCATCAAATCACAGTGGCCACTGACAGTAGCCAGGGCTGAGACCCAGGCCATATGCCTCTCAGGACTCTCAAACCTCTGTGGCGTTAAGGAGCGGGGGCAGTAGCCCCAGGTGCTTGACACCTTTTGTCCACTCTCCCTCCTGTCAGGTCAGGTATGTCATCCTGGCACTGACCCACCAGCCCCAGGCCTGTACCTGGCGGCTGGAGCAAAGACTGGGGTGGGCTCTCCCACACCCGGTCCTCCTCCTTGGGGCTCTGTACCCTCCCACCTGGAGTGGTACCCCCTTCCAGAATTGTCAGGGCACCTGTGGCAGGTGATCCGCACAATTCTCCCACCAGTTCAGGGGTGCTATCCTGCAACTGGGGTACCAGGTCAGGGGGGACACCCTGCACCTGGCCCTCTATCCTAGGGTCTAAACCCTCTAGTTGAACCGGGGTCAGAGGCGAGGACTCCCTCCCTCTGCACCCCCTTCCAGATAGTTGTACCCTCCCACCTGGAGTGGCACACCAAAAAGACAGACTGGTAGCGACCCTCCAGGTCAGACAGCCTCTGAACCTGGCTTCCCAACTCAGGGACCCAACCCTGCAGTCGAACACTCACCTGGCGCACCAGGACTTCCTGGGTAGCACACATGCTCCCCCTGAGGGTAACACCTACTTCCTGTGTTGTGTGACAGTCTGCCTGGCGCAGATTTCCCGTCCCCTGTCCATCTGACAGTGCGCGAAGATCCCCCAGGACAGACGTGGTGTCCCCATGGTCACTTCCTGGGGATGCAGCCCTTCTAGCTGGCCCCTGACCAACGGGTTCTTCCACTGGGGACTCTTTCCCCCTCCCGCCCCTCCATCTGGACCTCTGCACCCTCACAACTGGAGCGGTACTGCCAGGCACCAGAACTACTGGAGCTCTGCTTACAGAACCTCCACGTTCTCTAGCCACTGGGGGATCCCCCTCAGAGGGTGACTCATCCGGACAGCCTAGGCTCCCCACCTGGTGTTCCCTTAAAGAACCAACTAGGCTCTGAGACTGAGGTTGGGCACTACCGAGACAAAACCCATTCTCACTCCTTCCCCTTAAGGACAGGACTTGAGGCCCTACACCCCTCTCTCTACTACAGGACCTAGCTGGGCTACTCTGCGCCACTTCCACCACTCTGGGCTGGAAGATACCTGAGCCACTCCCCACAGGATCACACCCCAATGCCTCTCCAGACCCTCTGGAATCCACCACAAGGTCTGCCTCCAATGTGAGCTCCCTGGGCTCAGAGAACTCACTCTCAAACAGGTGTTGGAATAGCTCTGGAAAACTGGGACTTACAATATGCTCTCCCACAATTGGATTACACAGCCCCCTAGCGGGGTTAACCAAACTATCCTTCACCTCACCATCCAGCACCTCACACACATACTCCACACCATTCTCCCGAGACTGGCCAGACAGCAGCGGACTGTCTCTGTCACACAACCCACACTCTTCTGGGCGGTCTTTACACTCACCCACCAGGACCTCAACCATGGGGGAATCCCTCCCACCACTAGGACCATGCACTCCTACGCCAGCTACCCTATTCCCTTCAGGGACGCTGCGCACTACTGGAGCTACCTCATGCCCTTGAACCTCCTGGTGTATGTTAACCCCCTCCAAGTCAGGTGCCATATCTCTAGGTGGGCACACTATGCTGTCAGCACTAGATACCTGAATGTTGCTGCCACCAGCTGAGCTGGACTCCACCTCCAACTCAGCAAAGCTCAATCTGTGAGCTACACAAATCTCTTGTTGCGGGGCTGAAGCCCTCCTGGCTTCAAGCTCCAATCAAGTTCTCTCATTTTCAAGAAGTGATCTCTTTGGCGTTTTTGCGCCTCCATTGCCAATTTTTGCTTTTCCATTTCCAATTGTCCAGCTAACTTTGCCATCTCCATTGCATGTGCCCTGTCTGCTGCCCTGTCTGCCAACTCCTCTGGAGACAGGCATCTGGTTGCTGCCTTTTCCATCCTCACTGAACCAGGCATGATGTTTCAAAAGCACATGGAGATCTCCCAGCAAAATTTAAAAAATGGAAATCTGTGGCTGCGTTATAGGTCTGCTCTCACTATGTGGTGATCAGCAATTCACTGTATGTAAACCACAAATGCAAATTCGCAATTCCTTACCGCTGCGTCCAATGTTAGAATTGGGGGTCTCTGGTTGGCGCAAGTATTCACTTGTGACAAGCAGGGACCCTCTCCTCTAAGTCAGGGAGAAGGATGACCCCTTAGAATTACACTTGCTCACCCTCTGGGTGCGTGGCGTGAGCAGCCAAGGCTATTCTTCAGGTTTTTCTGAGTTAAGCATTTGTAATAACACACACAGTAAAATGTACCAATCCCCCCACAAATGGACACCAGGCTGTGGATATATAAAAATACGCTTCTCTTTATTTAAAAGTATATATGCAGGTAGGCTTATCACAAGACCAAATATAACGTTTTTCTTATGCCACAAGATTGTAATTGGGCAAGCTTCTCTTAGTTACAGTTCAAATATTGCTTCTTAGTCTCTTTTACTTCAAAAACGGTTCTCTTAGTTCTTTTAAACTGTTCTTAGTCCATGAGGCCTCTTTAGGACTCCCTGGCCGCTTCTTAGCGCTTCTGTGCGCTTTCCCCGGTGAAAATGAGCAAGACCCTACCGCGACTCACGCCTCTCGCGGTGCAGGTTGAATGGAGACCAGAGAGGGGCCTCGAGAAACCCTGGGCCTTTTCCAGAGGTGGGGGCTCTCAGCTGCAGTGAGGAGCAGGGAGGCGATGAGAGGAGCGAGGAACCCAGGGCCTAACCCAGGGCCTTTTCCAGAGGTGGGGGCTCTCGAGCCTTGAGGAACCCAGTGCCTAACCCAGGGCCTTCTCAGAGGTAGGCACGTACCTTTGTGATCAGCGTATGGGGAAATAAAATGTTGCGGGCCCCAAGCCCGGTGAAGATCCTTGGGAGGAGGCGTCCGGACTTCGGGGGATCTGTTCTCTGGGTCTTTGGGGTCCGGTGGGGGCTTCAGGCGGGAGCGTGGGGGGCACACCAGTGAGCCTCCAAGGTGAGGTGACACGGCGATTTCCCACAGCGGGGGAAGGGCGGCTCGGTGGAGCGGGGCTCTTCCTCGGCGGGGATGGGGAAACACAGTTGGTCATGGCCTCGAGGAGGGGCCGGGGGGCACCAGGGTCACAGCTCCAGCAGGAGCAGAAATCCTCACAGATACCGGCAGACGGGCAGAGAGCAGGTTGAGCCAGATGATCCTGTGGCTCAGGTCAGGGGGCAAGCTCAGTCAAGCCCTTGGAGAAAGTTTGTAGCACAAGTCAGCAAAGTCTTTTCAGCAAGTCTTTTCCTCTCCTTCCTCAGCAAGGCAAGCAGCAGGCCACTCCTTCCAGCATCTTCTTCTCCTTCGAGTTGGGAAGAGGTTCTTTGTAGGAAACAGGATTCTGATTTACAAGGAGCAGGGCTCCTACTTTTATACAGCATTTTCTTTGTTGTCACAGGCCAGGGGGGCCTTTGCATAACTCCTTTCAGTCTCTGAGTACTTTGTTGGGTGTACTCTGGCTTCTGCTTTCAGTGTGAGGGGCAGGCACATCAGACGCTCCACAGGAGGTGGAGCCAGCATTGTGTGGACAGGGGCATCTAGGAGTACCTTGATGACAGTGCTTCGCCCTTCCTGGGCCAGGTGCCGGCTGAGTCATCAGTTGCTCCCCAGGGGGCGGAGCCAGCATTATGGTGGCAGAGCACAGCCCTATTCAGAGTCCAGGGGCACTCCTACCTCCCACTAAGGTGTAATCCTTGCATTCACCACCTGTCATCCCCCAGCCCTGTCACTCACATAACCCAGACAGTCAGATACAGATCCAAGCTGAGGCGGGCTGAAATGGTTAGGCAAGCAAATGCTAATTTTCTAAAAGTAGCATTTGCAAACACAGGATATTAAAATAAACGTTACTAAAAGAAGTATTTTATTATTCTGAGTTCAGGCATACTAAACTTGACTTTCTACCATGTTCCCTGAGCCTGCTGGGATTATAGAGTGTAATAATTCCAGCAGCCCATCTTGGCCTAAGAGAACAGGTAGCCTTACAATAGTGAAAAACGAATTTGGCTGTAATTCACTATTAGGACATGCCACACACATCAGAGCATGTCCTACCTTACACTTACAATGCACCCTGCTCTTGGGCCTACCATAGGGGTGACTAATATGAAGGTAAGGGAAGGTTTAGGGGCTGGCAAGTATGTGCACTTGCCCAGCCAGCATGACAGTACCAGACTGCACGCAGGTTCTGCAATGGCAGACCCCAGACACATTTTAAAAGGCTGCTTCTGTGGGTGGCGCAACCAGCACTGCAGGCCCACTAGCAGTATGGGCATTTACAAGCCCTGGCACTCCTGGTGCACTTTACTGGGGACTGACAGTAAATCCAATGAACCAATCATGGAAATCAATCACAGTTACACTTTACATTGGGAGAGCATATGCACTTTAGCACTGGTCAGCAGTGGTAAAGTGCCCAGAGTCATTAAACCAACAAAAACAGGTCAGAGAGAATATTGGAGGAAGGCAAAAAGTTCAGGGATGACCCTGCCAAGAGGGCCAAGTCCAACACAAAGCCTTTGACTTCTGAGGAAGAGTGTGGTTGCAAAACTGAAACTTGACGAATTAGATGAAGGGCACCACCAGGTGTAGAACTTGCTGCTAATTTGACTCAACACAGAAAAACTGATCAAGCTTGGACAGAGAAAGGAATAACAGATTGATAAATGTATCTTGATTCCATAGGTGATGGCGATGCATGATTGTTCTTGGTGGAGTGGTTTGTCAGGTTAATTTAGATAACAAACAAATCTCATTAATGCCAACTAGTTATGTGGCCTACAGAGATCAGAGGTCAAAATCTTAGAGTGTTGATTGAAGGTCAGCCACATAAGATTGAGCAATAACAGCTCTGTGATGCCCTTAGATGTCTGGGGCTGCATGTCTGGTATACTGAAAGGATCAATGTGTGTCTACTATTTGCCATTAGATGTAGGTGACCAACTGAACTGCGTTTGTTACAGGGATTGAGGATTGTAATCATATGCCAAGAATGAGGACTTTCCAGAAAGTACAATGCAAGGAAGTTCCTCTTTCTGCATGATCACCCCTAAGTTTTGGACTGATGTTGCTGGTTTTTTTACTCTGAGAGTGGACTGAAGCCTGCTAAGCAGACGGCTCCGGCAGTGATCTGACCCTCAAAATAGTTAGTTTGATTGGCCTAAGCCCAATTTACATAAATTAACTTCTCAGTCTGTAGTATATGGTATATGGGGTACCCAGGGCGTAGAAATTAAACTGGCCCTCGTGGCTGCAGTACTTATTGTGCAAACATGTTCGTGACAAGGTAAAACATGTCTCCCAGCCTTCCACTGCAGACTGGTAGAGCAGCTTTATAACTACTAACACGACATTGTCATTTTATACTAATGACAAAATACAGACTTCCCTTTTGCCGTTCTGAAACTGGTGCAATAAATCATTCTTGCCTTACTTTTGGATTCGCTGGTCTTTGTTCGCCACTGGCTGGAGGTTCAAGATCGTGTGTTTGGATCTATATATATATATATATATATATTCACAGAAAAAACCATAGGTTATAGACCATATATAGTTAGGAATTAGCATTTACAAAACCTTGAAAATTCACTGAAAAAACCATAGGTTATAGACCATATATAGTTAGGAAATAGCATTTAGAAAACCTTATTTTACTCACACAAAACCATTGAAATTCCATATATAGTTAGTTGCACTAACTATATATCGCGCACCTGCAATCCACTGCTGATGATGTCACATATTACATCATTCATGACATGGTCAGTGACATCACTGATGACATCACTGATGACATCTCAAATGACATCACTGATGACATCACTGATGACATCTCATTTGACATTACTGATCACATCACTGATGACATCATTCATGTGATGATACAATGAACCTCTTCAGACTCTAATATAACCTTAGATACACTCAGTGTAAACAGACACTCACAGACTGTCACTCATCCATGGAGTTACTCACACACCTAGTCAGTCTTGCAAAGAATCAATCACACCTCGATTTCCTCAACTATATAGTTATACACACCTTACTTATTGGAACATATAATAACACATATTTACTCTGTTATACAATCCCTGATACAAGTTCACAATAATCCACACAGCCACTCACACATTCACTGGCTCTTATGCACAGTTATTTATATATGTCAACTATCACATGTACTGTGTTTTACATATGTACTTACTTTGACATGTAGCACTGAGATATCCATTCACTCACCAATACACTCATGCACACAGTCAACCGCCCATACAGATGTTTCCACATGCACTTTTGAACCCATACATCTAGTGAATCAACTGCTCACACATCTATGCACAGAGTCATACACCTCCCAGACACCCACACACACACTCAGTCTCCCATACAAATACTTGGGCAACTAATCAATAACCCATATAGTTAGTCATATAGCTAATGATCAACACATGCATCAGATTACAAAACAACAGACACAATGATGCACAATTTAAAACAGTTTAGTCACTAACCCATGCACTCAGTGAGACACATTTAATCACTCACTTATACAGTCAGTCATGCACCTACTAAATCCTTCATCCAGACACTTATACATCCACTCATTCTTCAATATGTAAGACATATTTTAACTTTACAGAAGCATACAGTCACTGGATGTTGTCATCAGTGATGTCATCAGTGATGTCATTTGAGATGTCATCAGTGATGTCATCAGTGATGTCACTGACCATGTCATGAATGATGTAATATGTGACATCATCAGCAGTGGATTGCAGGTGCGCGATATATAGTTAGTGCAACTAACTATATATGGAATTTCAATGGTTTTGTGTGAGTAAAATAAGGTTTTCTAAATGCTATTTCCTAACTATATATGGTCTATAACCTATGGTTTTTTCAGTGAATTTTCAAGGTTTTGTAAATGCTAATTCCTAACTATATATGGTCTATAACCTATGGTTTTTTCTGTGAATTTCATTGGTTTTTTAACAGCTAATATCTGTAGCTGTAAAATGTATTCTTCTTTAAATCCAAAAATATATTTTATATGTTTATGAATAATTTTTTTTTAAAATATTTTTTTTTCTTCGTTCCCGCTTCGCGAATCGGGAAGCTTCCCGTTAGCTGACCTTGATGCCGCGAAATAGACCGCGAGCCGGTAAACGTTTCTTTACCGCAAGTGCCGCGTTAGAAAACAACATCGTGACGCCTCCCGTCCGCATGACGTTCCACGTTGTCGCTTGATATAGTCATATGACGTGCTACGTTAGCAAACTGGTACGCGAAGCGAGTGCCAAAGCGCAGGTTTCTGGAAGCAAACCGGGAGGCCCTGCAAAGCGCTTAACGTAAACACAGCAAGTCATGTGACTTGGTAATAACACTTTTCATTGGTTCATTTCACTTTTGGTTTCCTAATGATGTAAGACTAGGTCATATAATCTAAAATGAACACTTTTGATTGGTTGAGAACTCTTGTTTTTCCCAAATGATGAAAATCCCTCCTTCTTTCCTCACTCTGACTTTCATCATTGTGAGAGAAAGACCCTTTGTGATCACTGAGCAATGGCTTCTTTAGTAGCTTCAGCTGGTGCTTCCCCACCACCTCCACCACATCCAAGGAAGAGTGGACCACCTGCTCAAGTTGTAATTCAACAAGAAGAAGAAGAAGAGGAACAGGAGGACGAGCACGAAGAGAGGCAGTTTTTGCCTGAGCAGCCCAAGACGTCTCACCGGAAAGAAAACTTCATTTGGCAATTTTTTTAAATTCCCAAAGGTCAGAAAAAAGTAAATGCAAGATACGTAACTTGCCTTATATGTCAAGATAGACTGTCCAGAGGGACCGACAAAAAATACAGTTTCGGAAACTACACAATGCATCGCCATATGACTAGGTGGCATCCTAACAACTACAGTGCTGCACAGTTTCGGAACGACCTAGATAATCTCCCTATTATGGCCAGAAGATCTGTTGTACCGGAAGTAACGGGACCAGAGGGCAGGGAGATGGTGCCAAATATACAAATGAGATTTGGTGAAGTAAAACACACCTGCGTATTTTGCGATGGATTCATTTCCTACGGAGAAAGAAGCATCACTCTGATCAACAGAGCTATTGACTATCATATGCAAGTTTGTCCGAAACGCCCAAAATAATAAATACTTCTTTTTTTTGTTTTGTTGCTCCTGTTGAGCCCTTTACAATGAATCGTTTTCATTGCCCCCTCCAAGAAAAACCCCAAAAAATATAAAACTGTTCCGAAAAATTCAAAAACAGTAAAAAAATGTTCAGAAAAATAAAAAAAAAAGTTCTTTTCAGAACTACCTCCCCGTTATTAAAAAATTGGTACAATATTTGGAACTGTGCCAACCTCTATTTCTCTTAGTTCGCTTCCTAGTTCGCTCGCTGGTACGCGAACTGGAAGCGAACCAAAAACAGTAAGTATAAGGGAAGGAAACACACACTTATGTTAAAAGAAAGACAGCTATAGGGGAGTAAACTAGAGATACTATTACCCATAATCCACTACTGATGATGTCACATATTACATCATTCATGACATGCTCAGTGACATCATCAGCAGAGGATTGCGGGTTTTTTGGCAACATGCCTTATCCACGGTTTAATAACGCTGCCTTTTGCTTTATATAAGTTTTCAAATTGTATGAAATATATACCAATAGGTCTTTATGAACCTTTAGGTAGTGCTTTTGTTCATGAGGTCTGGTCGCTTCCATACACATACAGATGTTTCAAAGATGATCAAGAAGTTTATCTGAATGGAGAGGAATGCACTGAGACGCCAGATCATTCACTAATGTGTAGGCACATACAGTTACACGATTCATGCAACAAACACCGACCAAATATGGCTTGCGTGTTGCAAGGCACGCCAGTTCCTGCTATCATCCCCACGTTCAAGTTGTTGGAAAATGGTAGTTATTTGATGCTCAATAATGAAGATTGTTCTGAGTTAATTAAAAAGTATTCCTTTTATCGTAACAGTAAGTGAACGGGTTATTTGCTGCAGAAATGTTCTATTTCCTCCCACACATGAACATAGGGAGTTTTCAATCTGGCCACAAATACCAACCTTGGGACACGTTTCAACGGCATGACAAGAATAAGAGCTCTTTTGTCTCAGAGAGAGGTGGCCTTGAGTTCGGCCCGTGAAACTTTCGTACTTCACATAGCGAACACCCGTACACAGGTTTGCCTTTCAATTTCAGCAACATGTTTCCGACTATCTTTAACGCATCCTCCACAAAATCCCTGGCACACTTTTTTAAAGTTGTTACCAGTGGTCTCGTGACTTCATTTGAGAAAATCTTTGGAGTCATCCCTGCTCCCTTTCATTCCATTTTCTCCACTCTGGTTCGTGGATTGCATTTTTACTTGCATTACCAGCGGACGCTCTTGTGCTTTTTTACATTTTTAAATATGGATGTCCCTCCTATGCAACCTCCGACCCTGCAGCTGCTGACACTGTTCCGCAATCGCATGCTAGAATATTATGGCACAATGCCGTTGGCGATATTAAGCACGGCATATGGATTATCTTTTCGGTTCTCCTACTTCACCTGTGTCCAGCCTGTATTTCACTGCCTGACCTGTGATTTCGATTGGGCCATTGATTTGTGTCTCTGCGGACCGGTTTCTCCTGACGTCGACTTTAATCAGCTGATGACTCCTATCATTACTCACGAGTTGATTTGTCCTGGCGAAAGGATTATGGCTGTGGCATTGATGCATGGACTACTTGGTCCCTGGAATTTACTGGCGGCAGCACAGTCTTTCTTGGAACACAGCTTTCTTGAAAACCCACCGAGCTGTCCTCTGATGGTGATAGAGGATCCGGTGCTGGGAGAGCACGTATGTTCTTTTCCGCTTTTAAATTGGATGGCTGAACTGTTTTCGGATGAAGACGGTGACTTCCTATTGGAGGCTGTTGCAGCTTATTTTGCATACACAGTTATGTCATAGACCTTTTTCATGTTTGATATGCTGAGTACTAGCATTTCATTGACAATTCATTGACTTATTTGTCAAGTTTTTATTATTTACCTTGCCTATTGGCTTAAGACTCGATAAAGTACTTGGCTGTTTTATTTTTCTTTAGCATTGAATTTTCCTAGTTTTTAATGCTTTACCTTGCGGACCGTCCACATATAAACTTGCAATCTGCTCTCATGAGATGGCACTTTTATTATCTTATTCAGTTCGTTTCCGGATCATGAGGAGGTGTCATCTAGGTCCTGGATATCTTTACACCGTGTTAAGTTAGCATGGGCTCATTACCGGTTTAAACGCCATTTTTCCTTTTTTGCAACTTCTGCACACGACACTTAGTTGTTGCTTTAGCTTTCCACCTAGTAGTTCATCGTGGTTTACATGAGAATAATATGTTATTGGTCTACTATCTGCTTTACTTGTTAAACTATATCTGTACAGCGAGTGCTAAAGTTTCAAGAACAACACGATACAGAATTGTTATGAGGTCTGATCTCCACGACTTCATACTCATAACATAAGTGCAACTTCTGCCAATTCTGGGCATGAGGCGGGTTTTATATTGCTTTGCCGAACACACATACACAACAGTTGATGCGGTTCACATGAAGAGAGAGCTGGTGTATGCTGATGTGATTCCTTCAAATCTAAGACACTAAAGTATGGACACGCCCTAAACCAACACAAAGAGACCTTCTTAGCAAATAATATAATATGTGTATTAGGGAGGGTGAGATATAAGCAGCCGCGGGCCGTGGAGGGAGTTACGATGGGGCAGGGAGGCGGGGAGGGGGAGAAGCAGGGTGGAGCCCTCTCTACCTTGCCCCTCCCCCTCCCCGCCTCCCTGCCCCACCGTAACTCCCTCCACGGCCCGCGGCTGCTTATAAGTGTTGCTAACTCTTATTCATTTACAGCATGTTAACATACTATCACCATTCGCTTTTTATGTACTAGTAACTATGCTGGTAATTTTGCTACTGATAATATGTGTACTTTTATTATCTAAGGTACTACGCCTGAGAAGACGGCATTAGTAAATAAACATTTCAAATACACATGTGTTCTTCTTAACTCCATGTTCTGGTTTCTAAGAAATATATAACGACCGACTGTTCATGAGTTCCACGTATCCTGAGGTACTATAAGTTCATATTCTGGATTGTCTAAACATTGAGAGTTTGTTATATCCAATGTGACACTGTACCTAGCTTGCTAAATAGTTTTTGATTACTAACGTGAGTTTTGGGACACCCTAATTCGCCGAGGTTCCAATCCTCTGTCCACAGTTCTGTGTGAGAACAGAAACCCTGCGACAGGGGCACCCCCGACCCTTGCTGGAGCTTCATCACACTTGCGATACAACTCCAGCAATGCGCCACCTTTACGGCACAGATACATCACGCATCTGTGCTGTTTTTGCCCCATGATGCGCCGCATTGTAAATGCAGCACACCATAGGTGACGGAACAGCGGCACAGAATGACTAACACATCCCTGGTGATGCGCCAGTCATCATAAATCTATCCCTATGCTTCTTATCTTGTTAGAGATGAACCGCCATATGTATCATAAAAGTTATTTGCATTTCCTAAATAGCGAACTTTAAGGAATAAATAGCGATTCTTTACCATTCCTAGTTTGCGATGAGCTATTTGCTAATTAGCCGAATGTAGCCCAATGAAGCCCAATGTAGCCCAATGTAGCCCAAAGATGGCCGCCAGACACACAAAAAAACAAATGTAGCCCAAATATCAGCCAGATGTAGCCCAACTATAGCCCAGTGACAGAATGACCAATCAGCTTCGCAAACCTCCGTTACGCGAAGCGGAGCGCTGTTACAGATATATATCTTTTTTTGAACGTTAATTTCTCAAAATCCACTGGAGCACATATATTGAGACCTAGCAAAGGCACATCGGGCTACCAGTCCCTAATATTTTGCCAAGTTTCGTGCAAATCCATTCAGCCGTTCAATTATTATTTTTATTATTTTTTTTTGCCCCGCGGGGCCCTTTTAAAACCTCCACATCAAACCTAGGGGGTCAGCGAGGATCTACTATGCCCCCTTATAGTTATTTCCCCCTTTGTTTTGACCTCCTCTTGTCTCTCGATCCTACCGAGAGACAAGATGGCGGCCGCTACGGACTGTTTGGAATGTTGACAGACGCCGGAGAACCAATCAGCTTCGCTTCACAAAGCTCCGTTGCGCGAAAAGTCCGCGAACCAGAGCGCTAACCGGTCCGCTGTTACAGATATATATCTTTTTTTAAACGTTAATTTCTCAAAATCCACTGGAGCACATATATTGAGACCTACAAAAGGCACATCGGGCTACCAGTCCCTACAATTTTGCCAAGTTTCGTGCAAATCCATTCAGCCGTTCGGGCTAAAAGTGAGGCCAACCGCCCTATGGAAAACTCAATGTTAAAAACACGTTTTGGGACCCCCCTTTTTTCTCGGCCCCCACTGGACGAACCCCCCCCAAATTTTCAAGGGCTGCTCAGAAACAAAATGTGCCATTTTCCTGAAAATTTCAGCCGATTCCGTCCACAAACGCCAAAGTTATTAGACATAGAATTTTCAAAAAACCCATAGAGAAAAAATCCTAACTATATATACCTACTGGCGACCGCCAGTAGGTAATATATATATATATATATATCAATGCTCGAAGGTGTCCACCTTTGAGTAGCACGCGAACAGCAGCTTGGTTTATGTATAGGTGAGGACGGGGATCCACTCGTAGACGCCGCTCCGTACGGGATCTGCCCGACGCGTTATGAAGCTCCATATGCTTCTCTTCAGGGGCTTTAACGGAAACGGTGTGCGCAACCGCCGACCCACTTCCCCATTTTATATATAACACACCCACTGATGGCAGAATGCTATCTATTAAACAGCGCAACATGTTTTATATGTCCTAAGAGTAAAAACCCCATATTGTTGTTTTTACTGTGGAATGGCAAGTAGTCACATTGGCAAGTAAAGGGTTACACACTTGTAACTTCCCTGTGCTAACTTCTGAATGGTAATTCTGAAGCTGT
This sequence comes from Lissotriton helveticus, assembly GCF_964261635.1. NCBI lineage: Eukaryota > Metazoa > Chordata > Amphibia > Caudata > Salamandridae > Lissotriton > Lissotriton helveticus. The sequence continues at coordinate 1,719,339,698 of NC_136059.1, forward strand.
TACTTCAAGGTATCAAAAGAATTGTAACTTTAAAACCGACTTGATGCCCAGATGAATTTAACGTAAATTTTGAGTAAAACGCAACTTTAGAAAATTGCCAATCTGTTGCTCAAGATTTTCAGCGGCCATTTGAAGATTCTGGTCACAAGACAGACTACTGCTGTCCTAATGAGAGGTGTGAATGAATCCCAGGAAAGGATACACTAGAGGCCTGCCATTGGGAGAGGTGTTACCTCTCCCTGGCAGGAAGCTCAACATGGTGTGATCCCAAAAGTCGAGTTTCAAATGGGAAGCTGTCTTTGAAGGGCAAATGGTGGACACTCATGAGAAGGGCAGCTCTTTTATTCTGGCAGACAGGTTGGCATCAGAGCTAGAGAGGAGGAAACAGTTGCCAAACCGGTTTCCAGTGATCTTGTAGCCCTACAGGTAGGCAAACCTATAGTGTTTGCTTCCAAGCTCCACACACTGAGAGAAGGGTTCTGCCATATTGGGAGTGGGCAGAATATTGCACTCTGGGATACTTAGATGTTACACATTGCAAGAAGTCATCATCAGCAGGAGGGGACCTGAAATCCCATTGGCTAGTAGTAACTGCATCTCCTGAAGGCAAGTTGTGAGCATAAAAGTGGCACCCCTGTCACCCAGGGAGAAGATCACATCTGGGCTGGAGAGAGGCCTGTAGAGGGACTGCCCTGCTGTTCCCTGGACCTGACAACGAAGGGCTGCTCCACAGACTGGACTGCACCTGTTGCTCAGGTTTAGCGAAGAGAGGACTGTGCCTGTGGTGCCATGCTTAAGAAAAAACATTCCCAAATCCCCGACAGAAGAGGAAAACTCCAGAGAATCAGTTACTTGATTTCCTGTTATAGCACACGTGCTACAAAAGCTGAAGAAGTCGCCTTTGCAAGTTGATCGCCACAATCGGTTAGTCACCACTGATCAATGAAATGCAGCCTGGAAGACTGACCCTTGACAATTGCATCCGAGTCTGCTTGACCTGGGAGAGACATCAAAGTACAATTTGGTTGCCCAAGATGGGCACTAACTGCAGTTAAAGGGAACCACTGGTTTAACTGTGACTGCAAACCAGTAGACCAGTTGCAACTGTTTTTGGCTGGACTTCACCTGGGCTTTGAGGAATTGTGGCCAAAACCTGCCCAATGTGTTCATGGACAGTGGAGTAGCCCAGGAAGACAAGACTAGATCAGCAATCACAACATACTCAGCATCTTCAACATCATGTATCCCTTGCATCAGGACTACTCCATGTCTTCGGTGATTTGCCCATAGATCCTTGAACTGGAATGAAGATTGCGCTGACTGCCAGGTAACTGTCCTGTTAAGCCTTACTGATCCCTGTGACTCTCTCCTTGTTTGAGTTGGTTGCCCACACCGTGCCAGAGTAACATAACACAACTCTACACATTTTTCCAAAGTTTTCAAATTAACCACCAGTTGTAGTAGTTGTCAATGCTTGTTTGCAAAAAGAGCGACAAAGCAGTGAGCCTCTGGTGAATTTTGTTAATTTTGGTGTCTAAATATGTATAAAAAGAAGACCTATTTTTTATGAATTTTTGTTCGAATTTCTTTGTGTTTTGCGTTTTATTTGAATTTAATTGTTTTATTATTTCTAAATACTTTATAGTTGTTCCTTTGATAAAGGCAGACTGCTCGAACCTACTTCTACCCAGGTTTGAGCTAAGGCTTTACAAACAAGCCTGACTGGAAACAAGACAGTAAGATGAGCTTATTACATGGTTATGTTGCACAACCACACCACATAATAACACACTTTTCCTCATAGTGAACATAAGCTTTAGTTGATTGAGACGCTCTCCTTTGTAAACATCACTGGTTGCTACTACCGACTAGATAGTTTAGTGAGTTCCTTGGATCAGCCCTACTGAGGTCAGCGTTTGCCCTGGTGGAACACCAGGAGAAAGAGAGCTTCATGTCAGCTTCCTCCTAGATGGAACAGAGGTACACGCCCTGGCCCTCCGATTGTGTGCTTGTCATCAGAGTAAACTGTGGCTGCCTCGGCAAGTACTGGACACAGAGTGGGCTCCTCTCAAAGAGGACTCAACTATCACCTGAGGACCAGGGCACATAGGGCCAGTGCTAGACTTTGACTAGACAGTGGTTTACAGGCAAATGCGTACCCCGGCGACCCTGACTGCGTGCCCTGGCTGGGTGAGGTCTGTGATGGTCCCAATTGAACATAACACCTCCTGAAACGGAACCCACACTCACTCAGCACAATCCTAGGGAATCAAACTGCAGTATCTTCCTGAGAGGGTCACTAAAAGGAACTGCAACATAGGCCCTCTGTGTCTGATCACAGCTTGTCTGAGTTTCGAGTGACAGAGGAGGTGCTCTCCCTATTCATCATGGCAGCCTGGATAGGAAGAAGCTATGGCCATGAGGGAACCCCAGGTCCTCTTGCTGGCGATTCTGTGCGGCTCAAATCCCCCCGGTGTGGAGGCCAGTGGTTGGTTGCATGGGGTTTTTGTTTTCAGGGGCAGAAGGGTAGCTGCCCCAGCTGCTCGTATTTCTACATACATATGCTAGTGGTTGTCAGGTGAGTTATTTTGATCACAGCCTTCTCTCCTGAACTAACCCCTTCTTTAAATTTAGTTAGACCCTCTTCTAGTCCGAGTGCTCTCTTTATATCAATCGACCTTAATGTGTACCTATTTCTAGGCACTCTCGAGGAAAGTGTTACAGTGCACACGAAAGGGGCTGGGACACAGTAATTCTGCATGCGGGTGGACTTCTTGGGCACTCTCTGCTATGTTTTCTCTGCTGTTTAGAAAATGGGTTTTCTTTAATGCGGTTAGTAATACTGGCACTATTATCTACCTTGATAGTGTTAAAGATGTGTTTTGTTGCCTTAGCCACTGATGCCGAGTTCTGCTGCTCATCCATGGATATCTACCTCGAGCCCCGTTACACTCCCCGCATCGTCCTTGTACTCTTTCTGGCTCCTCTGCTTCCTTTGCCCGACATGGACCTGCATAGGACAACTCCTGTCCCTGCCGGAGCCGCCCCAGAGGAATATGCAGCCTTAGAATATGCAGCCTTAGAATATGCAGCCTTAGCAAGTGAAATTGCGCGCTGTAAAGTCTCTTAAATATGCCGGAGCCACCCCAGAGGAATATGCAGCCTTAGAATATGCAGCCTTAGCAAGTGAAATTGCGCGCTGTAAAGTCTCTTAAATATGCCGGAGCCACCCCAGAGGAATATGCAGCCTTAGAATATGCAGCCTTAGCAAGTGAAATTACGCGCTGTACGCATATGCGCTCCTTAAAGAAACATAATATATCCCGATTCACGATGTAATCGTTAACGATGTATAAGGAAATGCGATGCACTTGCATGCGTCCTGATGACATGCGATGTGATGTCGTCTACGATGTAACAGCCGCGATGCAATGTCAGCGCGATGCGATATATCCGATGTAAGCGGTGCGGTTGTATGACGATCCATCGTACTTAATCGCATCGCGGTAATTTACATCGCCGTCACTACATCGCAATTGCAGTCACATCGGCAATTTTAATCCGCCTGGGACGACTCCTGGTGGCCACCCGCCCCGGGCTCCGCACCCAAACCAACAGACCACGCACGCAACCTGGGCTTCATCCTGGACTCCTCCCTCTCCATGACCAGACAAGTCAACGCCGTCTCCTCGTCTTGTTTCAACATCCTGCGCATGCTACGTAAGATCTTCCGGTGGATCCCCACCGAGACCAGGAAGACGGTCACCCAGGCCCTCGTCACCAGCCGTCTGGACTACGGCAACGCCCTCTACGCCGGAACCACCGCCAAGCTCCAGAAGAGACTCCAGCGAATCCAGAACGCCTCAGCAAGACTGATCCTAGACATCCCCAGATGAAGCCACATCTCCAGACACCTGAGAGACCTGCACTGGCTCCCGGTCAACAAGAGAATCACCTTCCGCCTCCTCACCCACGCACACAAAGCCCTGCACAACCAAGGACCGAGTTACCTCAACAGCCGCCTCAACTTCTACGCTCCCACACGCCACCTTCGATCGACCAGCCACGCCCTCGCCGCCGTCCCCCGCATCCGAAGAGCCACAACAGGAGGAAGATCCTTCTCCCACCTGGCCGCCAAGACTTGAAACTCCCTCCCGACCCACCTCTGCCTGACTCAAGACCACCTCGCCTTCAGGAAGCAGCTCAAGACCTGGCTGTTCGAGCAGTAGCGGACCCCCCCTCCCCAAGCTCCTTGAGACCCTCCGGGTGAGTAGTGCGCTATACAAATGCTATGATTGATTGATTGATTATTTGTATTCCTGAGTCGAAATTGCTGTGTTCTGAAGAAAACTAACCTGTATCCTCGGAACAATTAACAATAGAATATCCTTGACATCCAATATTCCTATAAAAAAAGTTTATTTAGCAAATAACACTCAATGCGTATCGTCCAACACACTGGACTTCTTCTGGCAAAAAGAGGACATGTCATCAATTGTGATGTGCAGCCATGAGCCCGTCCTTCATTCAAATATTTATATACATACAACTCCACAGACCAACAGCCCTCTGAGCAGTTAAACAGACGATATGGTGTAATATCAACAGAAGCAAGTAAAAATGTATGCACCATGAATGAATTCAAAATGTCTTATTTTCAGAGTAATCGGGTCAATCCACCCTATAAGGGCACTTGTATTGGTGCACTAAATGTGCAACAGAAGCTGACGTCCGCAACTCACTGTCTATCCGGTTGAATGATGCTCATCACAATTGATGATATTTTCTCCTTTTGCTATGAAGAAGTCCAGTGTGTGGGCCAAAAAGCGTTGGCTGTTATTTGCTATATGAATCTTTTTTTTATAAGAATACTGGATCATCACAAGAATACATAGAAGAATTGCACACATCTTGGAAGTTTGTTTTTGTGTTGAACATCTTACCTAAAACTGTCATTCTTTGCACCTTTTATGCATATGTGAACATGATTTCAAAGGTGACAAGCTTTAATAGGTGGATGTCTTTAAACATTTCAAATGTCAGTCAGTCAGTCAGTCAAAAATCTTTATTTCGATTAATTAAAATCATAAAAGAAACAACACATACATCCACCGTACATAAAATAGTTAAAAAGAAATAAATAAGCATTTGTTTGTTGTCGTTCATGTATGTACACTATTTACAATACGTCGATCAAACAATTAATAGGCCAATGTTTAAAACAAACCGTTTCGCTCATATCAAAGAGATTGGGGTACCGTATTTAGAATTTAAAGTGCATCATTATATTTCTTTAGGTTAAAAACCCATAAGCCCCCTCTGCATCCTACTAGGCTGTTACATGCAAATAAGTCTTTTATTATTTACCCCGGCTGCAGCCACCAAAAAGCTTGCTACGCTGAAGATGACACGCACAGTACTCAGCATTTGCAAATGTAAGAGCACGGGCCTTACTTGAACAAATCCAGCTTCTCGTAATATAGGGTTTAAGATTTTTTTACGCGCCTTGGAAAAGTACTCACAAAACATTTTAGGATGGAGTGTGTCTTGTGTAGAGAAACTATCACAGGAGGATGGTGCAGTGTCTTCCGGTTTCCCCCATTGCGGGAATGTACCCAAAGTAAGATGGATTATATTGAACATAAATCTAATCAACAAAAAGCGATGAAACGGCTTAGTAAAGATCTTCAGATAAGGTTCAATAGATGGGGAAGTCTGTAAAACATAAATACTTCTCGCACCCGGTTTTCTAAGCTCCAGCTCCTCCCTTTCCGCCTCCAACATGATCCGGAAATTGTGTTTAATCCAGCCCAAATCCTCTTTCTTGATTCCCTCCGGGGATGTATATAATTCGGGTCGTCCCAGTCTGACACAACGTACGCCAGCCATGGGATTCTATCTACCTTCTCGAGGGCTAGACAATCTTTTAGGATTAGGTGATTAAGGGTAATCTCCTCATTAAGCCACGTCTTTGCCCAGCAAATCAATGGGGCCGCTTTAAGGTGGTCTGTGATATAGCCCAAGCCTAATTCGGAGTGTACGGAAAATGTCGGGGATGACTGCGGTACTGCTAACAGGGATCTAAGAAACCTGTTTTCTACCACTTGTATTTTACCCAGAGGTGCGTAACCCCATATGGCTGCCCCATAAGAGGCGATCGCACAACACTTGGATTTGTATATTTTGAGCATAGCCTCCATGGGCCTTGCTCCCAACCTCTTAGAGAAGCTAAGAAGGGCTGTTGTAGATCTTGAAACAACGTCGCACTTCTGCTTCTGCTGGGGACCCCAATTACCCTTCTCATCAAAGAGCACTCCCAAATAGGTGAACACTGGGACCCTCGTTACTTCCGCGCCCAAACAAGTAAAGGTTTTAACCTTAGTGTTTTTCCCACAAGCACCAGCCACCATTACATGTGATTTGTAACATTTCAAATGATAAGCTATGGCTAAGTTCGCAGCCGCTATTGGATCCTGTTTGTGCCTGAAAGGAGGGGGAAGCAATGCTGAGACACCAGCACCGCTGAGTACTACATGCCCATTGGCCCTTGCACAAGCTACCACACACCACATGCTCTTAAGCGGGACTCGGCCCCAAGCCAAGGGCCGCCACCGGGCTAAGGGCGGGGCCGTCCAAATCCGTCAGTGCCCGGAAGAGGCTGAGCTGGGCCCCCCCTCTAAGTTGTTGGTTTTTATGTTTGGCAGAGTGCCTGTAGGACAATATACAAAAGGAAGGCCAAGCAACTGGAAAGGGCCTCGAAATATCAAATACCCTTGACTCATTCCTGATGAGGGCTGCCAACGTGTTGACCAAAGAAATTGAACTAATTGAACAATGCCCCTCCTTTAGAGGAGGTAAGAATTGGTGTGGATACAAATGCAGCTCCCCATACAGTGGACTCCTGGAATTCCACTAGTGTGGCGAGGCAAGTGGGGTCACCCATCAGAACAATTAGTCTTCATTCTAGTCCCCGAAGTGCTGATTTAACACCCCGATAAACCTGTAGTTTAGAAGAAAAGGGGAGGTGTTAAGAATAATAAAGTCACAAAGTGAAACAAGTCACCAAGCATGGAAGCTTTGTCAAGGGATGGTATATCTAACTGTAATGATGATTTCTGTCAAAGACTGGAACGTGTAACTTCACTATTGTTACAACTATAATTGTTCAGATTAACTAACATAGAAGAGAGGTTACCCCCCTTATTAATGGTGATAGGGTTAATTATCATGTAGGAGCCACATGCGAAACATGTGACAGGCAGAGAGAATTAAGTACTCAATCACAGGTCCTCTGACTTCAGTATGTAGTGGTCTGAGAAAAAAGGATAGATAAGGTGGAAACACAAGATCTTTCCACCCATTAGTCACAGAGGGCGGTTAATCCAATGGTGGGCAATAGTAGGGGGGGTTTATTACCCCAACCTCCCAAGTTGCGGCCTAAAGGAAATCATTAAGATCTACCCACTCCACCAATTTCTTATAGAATCAGGGCAATTCCTCTGCAAATGGCAAAAGTCCCGGGTGACAGAGGCTTCAAGATCCCCTGAGATGACCGATATTGACAGCAGGGTAAGGCCGGGTGAGAGAGGGAGCCGGGAGGGAGAACCATACAGATGCGACAAGGGGAAAAGGTGTTAGAAAAGATAGATCTCCCCCAGCTACATTTCCATACATTCTTATTGCAGTTAATACGCCTGAGGTGAATTGGTCACAGATAGAGACAACAGAGCAGCTTATGACAAGGGTTCTTCACTGGCTGACTAGGTTCGCTTGGATGGATTCTACACTCAGTAGACATATTATCAAGGCAAGGAGAGTTGATGGGTGGCATGGCCCCCAAACCAATAGGGGGCGATTGTATAGTTGTTATGTTCAACAATCACAGGATGGCAGAGCACCTGTTAAGAATGCTTTCCAACACTTCCTCGATCAACTCACAGACCTTTGCTCTGCCTTTGGGGTTCTTCTATAAACCACTAAGGCTGAAGGCCTCTGCATTTGGGTGGGGTACAACTGCCAACCACCATCCTTTTTCTCAGTGTCTCAGAGCCTGTCAGGTTTGAAGCAAGGGTAAATAATTGGTTCACCCCTTTGGAACTCTTGGAGTCTTGGGATTGACTGGTCAATGAACCTTTGGTGGCATATGATAATAGGCAACCTGAAATACAGACACAGAAGATGGTAGAGATGATGGACGAGGGCACATATATACTGAAATTACTTTCTTGGAATGTAGCAGGCCTAAAGCAGAACATGGGCAAACGTGACTGGATAAGACTAGTGGAGGATCATGACATTCTATGTTTTCAGGAAACATGGTAAACAAGTTCCATCTTTATGGAACGTTATAGCTCGTATCAATCTCCAGATATCCCCCCAAGGCTGGTTGACCAAAAGTGGTATCTTATCCCTGATAGAGCATAACGTGAGAATAAAGGTTATAAAGTTTTGGAACGACTCACCATATTACCATATTTCATTATGTAATGGTCTTAAAGATTGGGACTGTATTTTTGTCATTTATTTGACCAATAATTTCGAGGGTAATACGGCCTTGGTGGTAGGATCATTAGAAAAGAGTATTGACTCTATTTGTACAGTACACCCTAAGCGACTTAATATACTATGGTTGGGCGACTTCAATGCTCATGACTGTGAGAAGATGTCAAAGCCAGTATGTGGACTAACTGATGGGGAGGGGGATGTAATGCTCCATTTCATCCACAATGAGCAAGGAAAAATGCTTAACAGGTTATTAATAATTAGGAATTTAGAAATACGAAACAAGGTAGATTCCTGTTCAGGTTCATTGGTAAAGACTTTGGAAGCTTGGACAGTGGATCAACTATTGATTTCTTTGTGGCGGCAGATATGATTTGTGGTGAGATAACTCATACAGCAGTGAAACATTTAAGTTTCAGGGATCATGCTGCCTCTTTTGTTTTATGAAATGGGATGGTAAATATGAGGGCTAAGCGGATAAAGAAGCAAAGCCAGTCGTAGAAAGAAGGAACCATTATGCCTTAAAGTGGGACAAGATCAATAAAGAGAACTTCCTCCCATTGATTATTACTCAAAATAGATAAAGATTTTGATCTGCGTAATACCCTAATCCAGATTTAGATAGGACTATGGTAGCATCTGAATGAGATATTGGATGAAGTTAAAAGTAATCTGGCGTGGACTCATCCTTCCAAGCATATACCAATAGGGCGCAGGTTTGATGCTGCTTGTTCGAAGTCTTTAATTAATTTACATGCAGCACTTAGGACACTCCCAAGAGACAAGACTGTGGGCCAGAGAAAGTGAATCCATTACAAAGAAGCATAGAATCTTTGATTAAGGGGTTTGCAGGAACAGGCCTGGGAGAATCTGCGATCAGCTGCTGCAAAGAAAAATATTCTGGCTTTTTGTAGAGTAATATATGCCCCCTTCCTCAAAGATGAAAGCGACCCAACTTTGGATTCACATGCTGAAGAAGAAGCTTAGGTGGCTGAATTTTTGAAAATAATTGGAGTTTCAGGCGAGGTGATAGTCTTCCCAAATAGTGTTTGGCAGGTATCACCAAAAGGTAGCTTGGTTTTTGGTCTGGCAGAGGTAAGAAATGAGATGGCTCAACAAAGCACAGCAAAAAACCCCGGTCTTGATGAGCTATAATTTGTTTTCAAGAGTCTGGTGGTCCCATCTTAGCTATGACATTACAAATATTGTCCTCCCACATTGCTTATTAATTGATTCAACCACTTCCCGTCTCTCCAAACTCCTAAGATCGTTAAGACTATTCTATTCAACTGTTTTTATCGGTCACCTCCTCTCCAGTCCCAAGACGACATCGAGTTCTGTTAGGGGTAGCCGTCCATTTCACAGCGCGCAAGAACCCCAACATCCCTGTAAGGGCTCATTCTGAATAAGAATACAGACCCCGTGCAGTAAAAGGAGAAGACCCTTCTACGAAAGGCCATTCTCCTGAGTACACGTCTAGGACCCCCCTTAATTGATATTGCAGTAGGCCCTGAAGAGAATCCCCAACGATTTCAGTGGGATTCGAAACGCGTAGGCCCCGCCACAATTGGTCTGTGTGAGCATCTGGGCATCTAAGTAGTTGAATCCGGAGCTCCATTTTGTACATTACCTTGCAGCATTAATTTATAATGAATTTCAATTAGTCTGTCTGAGATATAGGAATGTACTATGAAAAAATAGTTAACCTCATTGCTCTTGATAAATACTTGTAGACCGTGGCTGTTTCTTGCTTGTTGTTTTTTACTGTTGTGTTACTGTGTTTATAAATTGCTCATATTTTTTCCCTTAAAGTGTGTGAATGTGATATGGTTGTTTGTGATATGCTTGCAATTTTGAATGAATGATTGAATGCATGGTTAATGCCTCTATGTCCCACGTGTTTGTCAGAAAAATCCTTTTTGTACTATGAATTAAACCTTGAAATACATTCTTTGAATTTTTTTTTGAATAAAATACTATTGATGAGCAATTCCCACTCTTGAGTTTCCTTTCTGGATTTGGATGGACATTGGTTTATTCAAATTATTTATATCAGTGTTGGCATTTCTGTCTTGTTAGATAACTATCCGGCTCAGCCTTACTGATTAGAGCCAGCCCTCATTTGTTTCTAGTGCTCATTGAGGTCATTGGCCTTACTGGAACTATTTAAGAACCCACAGACCTGTGCTTTAATACCCAAGTCGAGAATTAAGGAAGCATTTTACTAAAGTCGGCAAGGTAGAGAAGGAAGGTTATTTGCATTAAACCTATTGTTAAGTTATATCAATGTCTCCTCCCATTACACAGGCTGTACATTCTTATTTAGCGACTGTGCCAAACCTCCAACATTGTTTTATCATAGTGATGTTCCCCTTAAACTATATTCCGTTGATCTGGGCTATCCCAGTAATGTCTATTCTACCGGAGATCTGACTTTACGTCCTTGTGATGGGTTGTCATCTCAAACCGATTACACATATTATTTTTTTGTAGTTTTTAGGTCTCGCCTCTCAATGCGCATGCGCATTGAGCGGAGCGAGACTATAGGGACTTAAACAGACTTTAACTAACTGGCGATTTGATGCTGTGCCCTAAAATCCGCGTGCACAGCATCAAATCGTCAGCCATCTGTTGCCCAGCTTGGTGCCGCTCCACCCCCAGCGGCACCAAAGGCTTTCACGGCCGGCCGGCCGTGCTTTCAGTTTCACGGCCGGCCGGCCGGGTCTCCTTTTCTTTTAACTTGTTTCTTGTTTAACCAGTCTGTCCGTAGCTGCCAACTTTGTTTACTTTATCTTTAAAATGCTGAATTGCGTCATTCACACTTACTTTAACTATGTTTAATCCTTTTCCCTACAACCTCCCTTTTCCAACTGCTCCTGCCCGCACCTTGTCTGTCCGCATCTGCCAACTTTGTTTACTTTTTCATAAAAGCGCAGAATCGCGGCACAAGCACTTTTACTTTCACCATGTTTAAAGAAAAGCGCGTTTGGCGGTCGCTTGTTGTTGTATGTGGGTGTGTAACGCAGCATACGGAAATACGTGCGCTGTTTATGTGAAGTATTACATGGAGCAAAATCGAGTTGTGTTTCTTTACCATGGATGACATTTGAAACTTGTGTTCCTTGTCAAGCGTGCGCGAGTATGCACTTGACTATGTGTGTTAATGCTCGAGTGTACTACTGAGCCCTATTTGTGCATACATGTTTGTGCAATTGCGTGTTTGTATGCTGCTTTTAAAAAAAAAATCTTTGTGTGTGTGTTTCTCTTGTAGCCGCCGTGCCTGTGACCTTCCATTATTTCTTCGACTAAGACACTTTATGTAAAACACCTAAAAACACACGTACATGTTTTCAGGGAAACCATCATGCCTGACTTAGCATTAAAGGTCACTGGTGTGCGCTACACATACAGTTGATATAAGACGCAGATCTTTCGTACACCGACTTCAACCCCCCCTCCCCCGCAGCAATTGAAATAAAGCTATCACCCAACCAGAGTCACAGCAGAACACAATACCCAGAACATATCGGTACAGAATGACCCGGGGCATGTGCAAAGCAGGGGAGTAGATGCACATAATCGCCAGCCACACCACACACCACACACCACCATTTGTCTGTGCCTCGGCATCAGACTGACCCACCCCAATCAGACTTCAAAGGAAGCCGCTCCCGCCCCCCTCAGCGCAATGCCAGAACATCTTTTTAGGGCTGCGACAACCCGCACCTCCCCCCTCTCCCTCCTCTTCCTCGCACAACTCGCGTTTATTTGTTTAAAAAAATATTTTATATTGCCAATGCTTGTGTTTTTTTTTTTTTACAATAGCGATCGAGCAGATCTAATGCCCTTTCCCAATGCTAGTTTAATATTTACCATCGCACCAGGGAACGGGGGCCTTTATGGCTCACTTGCTACACTGGAGGCCTTACTGTGTACTTGACATGCTAATTGAGCACTACAATGAGAACTACAGTCATCCTACATTCTCCGAAGTGGCAATCCTGTGCAGGAATTTGCCGTCTACGGGGTGGTCCCCTCCCTCACCCCAACACAGCTATGGACCTTCAGAGCTGCGTGTGAAGGGAAGTCTGACTCAGTAAACAGTACCCTGTGCATTTCCATCGAGAGTCAGTCAAACACTGGTCATTGCTATTTATATGATCTTTTCTGTAAGTTGCTCATTTCTTAGACGCCGCTTCCGGAAACCGCGTGAGCTTTGCTCACCTTATCAAAATAAACGATAGCCATGCTCCTGTCGGAGACGGATACCGAAGCAGCGGTTCAGGCTGCCACACATGAGGATTGTGCACATTAGAGGAATGCAGAGATGCCTGCAGCGCTTCTGCGACATTCTAGTTGTTGATGTTGAACTCAAACGTGTGAATAGTACATAGACTGGACAATCCTTTACTTGGTGCTATCCTGGAGACCGATCCCTGGCACGGTGTGAGACCAGCAGGAGAATGAATGCCACTCCAACGTGGTTACTTCTCCAGGCTTACTGCTGAATGGGACTGCGGCCTTTCACCGTGTGCTGCTCGGCCCTTTCCAGACCTTCAAAGGTGCTTTAAATTCAAAGTGCCCAGAGATGTGACGTGAGCAGTTTGGGCTAAATTTTGATTAATATTCACTTAGTGCCCACACCGCCATGCGCTCGCCCCGCTTGCCAATTACACACTTACACTTCCCAAAGAAACTCAAGAGACATATTTATGGGAAAGAACTGCTGCAGGTTTATTTCATACAACACAGGTATGACGTTATGGTGGGTCATCTTACAGGCGATCCAAAGCAGGCAGCCCCTCGCTGACCCGCATGCCTAAGGAGCCATCTTGCGCGGCGAGACGATGCTCTGACGGTGCAGCACATTACCATTTCGTTATACTCCCGCCCCCCCTGTCAGGGCGGAGCGGTGGGGCACACCCCCGGTCGGTTATGGCCCCCCGACCGCCCGAAGGACTAACGGGGCGCCGTCGCGGTTTCCCGGAACCTCCTTCGGCTCCAGGTCCTTGGCTCAGGCACCCTTACTGTGCCAGGCAGAGGTACCCTTACTGTACCCTTCTGCCGCAGAGGTACCCTTACTGTCCATCGGCTTCCAGATCGCCCTGTGTCTCCGCCTGCAACGCAAAACAAGAACATTATAAGATTCATAACTTCGCACCGCCGCTCTGCTGCTGGGTCAGGGATCAGGGTGGGAACAGCGCAGAGCCGAGGGAGAATCCTGGCGAGAGAGAGAGGCCAGGCACTGGCGCTGCAGTGCTAAATACCTGAGGGGCCGCCCCTCCTCCCAGGTGAGCCATCCCCATTGGCTAGTGATAAGGAGGTGGGCTCAGGGAGGGGCGTGATATGAGCTTTGCTCGCCCGTCATGTGGGACTAAGGCGCTGTCCCGCCTATGCTCCCCTGCGGGTCACGCGGTCAGCGGCATAGTGCCCACACCGCCATGCGCTCGCCCCGCTTGCCAATTACACACTTACACTTCCCAAAGAAACTCAAGAGACATATTTATGGGAAAGAACTGCTGCAGGTTTATTTCATACAACACAGGTATGACGTTATGGTGGGTCATCTTACAGGCGATCCAAAGCAGGCAGCCCCTCGCTGACCGGCATGCCTAAGGAGCCATCTTGCACGGCGAGACAATGCTCTGACGGTGCAGCACATTACCATTTCGTTATACTCCCACCCCCCCTGTCAGGGCAGAGCGGTGGGGCACACCCCCGGTCTGTTCAGGCCCCCCGACCGCCCGAAGGACTAACGGGGCACCGTCGCGGTTTCCCGGAACCTCCTTCGGCTCCAGGTCCTTGGCTCAGGCACCCTTACTGTGCCAGGCAGAGGTACCCTTACTGTACCCTTCTGCCGCAGGGGTACCCTTACTATCCATCTGCTTCCAGATCGCCCTGTACTCCGCCATAGCTCTGGAGGAGGCCCCCGTCGCTGACAGAGCCCCCCACCCACCTAGCTACTTTCGGCCGCTGTTTTTAGTGCACCTTTATCATAGTACCCTTCCGTTTTCTCTTCGTACTGGTACCTGCCCAATGAAACACAGGCCTCTTTTCCCATGAACTTCTGCATGGATCTAATGCCTTCTTGCGGGAATGTTCTACCGCTACTGGTGATCTGGCCCTGCGAGGAACCTCAGACCACAGGAGCTCGCCCGCTCCCAACCCATTCCCAGATGAAAGGTGGGGGTATTGTGTGGGGGCCCCCGTACGCAGGGTGCTGTTCTAGTTTGAGCCTCCAATTGCTTTATTACATAATGGATACCACGGTTATCGCATGGTAACGCCCCATCTGAACCTGCCTGCCTTGATTATGCTACAAGGGCAGGTCTCACTCTCACAGGACTAGTTACCATCAACATGGATCTTGCCACCTTAGGACCTGAATAACCCCTAATTCACTGACTCAGGGCGCCCGCTTAATAGTGTACCTGGCCCAGGGCCATCCACCTCCTGTGAACCCTGCAGTTTGAAAAAGCTGTTTGGCATCACCTGTTAATATCTACCAGAGGAGCCACACATCCTTGCTTGGTCCATGCTTCTCCGTTGCATACCCTGGATTGGCTACCATAAAGCTTCCTTGCCTGGCCGACCCCGCCTCCCCAGCGTGCCAGATCATTCCCTCCCAGGTGAAATAGGGGGGATATTGGGAGGACCACCCCTCCCCATCCTGCATTGCTCTAGCTTGCACTTCAGTGACCCCATTGCATTACAGGAATGTCAGGACTCAAGCTGTGGGTTCTGTCATTTCCAATCCAACTGCGTTAGGAAGAAAAGCAAGATGCTCTCCAAACACTTGGGCAGATAGAGTACGATCCTGGAGATGCAAGATGGCCGCCGTCGTGGCCAACGTGAAAGACAATGGACGTTCTAGTCTTCCAAATCCTAGCTGCTGAGATTGCTATGTGGAGCGCGAGCGTTATGAAAAACGCGCACTTCACTGAAGACCCTAGCTGAGGAGGTTCGTCGTGTCAAGCTAAAGAGTATTTTAGTCATAGCGTTATAGTGGAAGAATTTTAGAAATTAGGAGAGCGAGGTGGGAGACGCTGGAAGTAGACTCGGCGCAACTAGTCAAGCGCGAGTCTGAAGAACATTACGAGCGTCCGCCTCTCACTTCAGAGACCTTTGACAGCCGCCAACTGTGAGGGGCGCTCTCCGTGAATTCAGATACAATCACCGCTGCTAAACAGAAACGGAGCTGCTTTCAGAAAAGAAACGTCTTGCCGCTGTCAGAAGCAGCTGAGAAGAGTTCGTCCGGGTCCTGTCAGAGGTTTCAAGTTTCCCCGAGGGCAATATCGGGCGAGAGGCGCCTGCAGCGCGAGCTGTCAAGAAGAAGCAAGCTAAGTGAAAAGGCAGCAACTACATGTTAAAAATGTTATCGTTATTAAAATAATATATATATATATATATTCAGTTAATTCCCAAGAGCTCCTGAGGCTCAACAAGACTGTACCTAGAACAAGACTTTACACGTGTGTAAACAGAAAAAGACAAAAGTAGAGAAAGAGAATACTTACCTTATTAGCTGAGGAACTACCCTTGGAATTCTATAAACCTGCAAGGGAGAAATGAGAGACAGAGTTACTCAGCAGTCAGACTATCAATAGTAAGAGTGAAAAGACAATTAAAAACAGAACCCCATTTTAACAGGAAAGCTCAGAAACCAGTGAAGTAAGTACTCGTTCTAAATCCAAAATAATTAGGTCAAAACCTGCCATAGTTACAAGTAACCAAACTAACTCCTTGCTGTTTATTGTTATATTAGTGACAACTGGTAGCTGAGCAGAAGCCTAACCATTACATAAGAAGAGAGGCAAGGTCCTGCAGCACTAGGGTGGGTGAGCAGAGGAAAGGCACGCATTCAAGAATAGACTAGTGATGAATAGATGGTAGGAGTGTAATGTTGTATTATTGTTTTTAGGTTCCACACATCTACCAATCCACCAGAAGGCTGAGACCAGAAGGAATCAACGCAAGACCATTCTCTTCTCTGTTTGTTATTTTATCCACACCCCCTTCCCTGGGAGTAATGAAGGGAGGGTTCAGGGATCTGACCCACCGACATTGCTCAAAGGGATTTGGGTTCTAGCATCTCTGTTCCCGTGCAAGACCTTGGTGAACCAGATAAGTCGAGCCTTGACAGAGTGAAGTGCCCAAGTAACCTTTGCACCTGAACAGAGATGACGGAGGGAATTGATGTCCAGTCCTTAGGTACAATCTTAGATGCAATACAGAAGGAACTGGGAGCGGTGAGGGAGGAAAATCGGAGTTTGAGGCAAGAAGTGATCAGTGCCAGAAAAGAAACTGCGGATTTGGCGTTAAGACTACGCCAACCAAGTAGTTTAGGGAGAGAAGCCATGAACCCAGTTTTAGAGACAGCTAATAGGTCCACCACTCAAGTAATACATTCTCTCTCTCCGGTCATTCCACTGGCAGCTCCGGAGAGATTTAACGGGGATCCTCAGAAAGCGCAGATATTTTTATCACAGTGCTCGTTACATTTTATGTGCCGCCCTTCAATCTTCCCCGACGCGCAGTCTAGAGTGGCTTTCATACTCTCATATCTTAGCGGAGATGCAGCTGCGTGGTCCATGCCCCTAGTCACAAGAGATGACCCTTTGCTACGGAATTTTGAGGATTTTAAACAAGAGTTTCTAAGGATATTCGACCGACGGAGAATTTCTCAGGTAGTAGATAACGAACTTTTAGATCTTCGCCAAGGAAACCGAGACTTGATTGCATACCTGGCTCAATTCAATAAGCTGGTTGTAGAAACCAATTGGCCAGAGAGTAAGAGAGCCGCAGTTTTCTACCGTGGATTGAGAGATGAATTGAAAGACACCTTGGCTCAAATTCCCAATCGGCCTACCGAAATCTCAGCACTGATAGATTTAGTCTTAGAGATAGATTTCCGTCAAGGAGAACGGCGTGGAGAGAAGAAAAAGGATTTTAAGACAATACCCCCGAGATTTGACCGGGCTCGGTCAGATGGCGCTAAAACCTCTGACACTCATACAGGAGTTGAACCGATGCAAAATGGGACAATAAGGGGCCCTTTGACTAAAGAAGAGAAGGAAAGAAGAAGGGCGAACAACCAATGTATGTATTGTGGATCTGGAAACCATTTTGTCCGGGAGTGTCCGAAAAAACCAAAGGGTCCATTCAAGCCGAAGGAAAACTAATGGCACCGCCTGTGGGAGGAGTTGAACAGGTGAGTGCGACTCAGGAATTAACTCCACACGAACATCAAGTCGCAAACACATTACAGTCTGCAGAGCCGCATCTAATCTTAACAATGGAAGTAAAATTCAGACAAACTACCTTGACTGAAGTATCCGTGATGATTGACTCAGGTGCCACGGGAAACTTTTGTGATTTAAAGTTTGCCTCAAGGGTTGGGATTCAGGCAATCCGGAAGGCCAGGAGTGAACCAGTACGTGCTGTAGATGGGACAAATCTTTCTTCAGGACCCATCGTGAGTCATACCGAAACTATTCAGTTAACAACCGGAGAAGGACATCAGGAGGAAGTCCAGTTTAATTTAATAGATGCCCCTCAATTCCAATTAATTCTAGGTCTCCCTTGGCTTACGGAGCATAATCCTACAATTGATTGGAGTTCCAGGACTATAGTGATGGATTCAAGCTACTTTTATGAAAATTGTTTTAATTCAGGGAATCATCTTGAAAAGAACACCCCAGTGCAGGCCTTGTGTACCATCGAACATTCCCTGTGTGTGGTCGATGTTCAAGAAATTCCAGAAGAATATAAAGAATTCACAGAAGTATTCAATGAAGTGGAAGCAGAACGTTTACCACCCCATCGAGTTTATGACTGCAAGATAGAATTGGAGCCAGGATCAAATTTGCCATGCAGCCGTGTCTATGCCTTGACCGAGAAAGAACATCAGCATTTGAAGGAATACTTGGATAAGTATCTTGCCAATGGCTTCATTCGGCCGTCCCAATCGCCGGTTTCATCGCCTCTTTTTTTCGTGCCGAAGAAGGAGGGAGAACTGCGGACGTGCATCGACTATAGAGCCATAAATAAAATAACCAAGAAGAACAGATATCCTCTACCCCTTATCTCAGTGCTTCTAGACCAAGTTAAGGGGGCTCAAATCTATACCAAGCTTGATCTAAGAGGGGCCTATCATCTAGTCCGGATGCAGGAAGGAGACGAGTGGAAGACGGCGTTTCGGACAAGATTTGGACTCTTTGAATATCAGGTGATGCCATATGGATTGTGTAATGCCCCGGCCGCTTTCCAGCACTTCATCAACGACGTCTTGAAAGAATTTATCGATCAGTGTGCAATTGTGTACATTGATGATATCTTGATCTATTCTTCCGATGTGGCAAGACATCACGAGCAAGTGAGAGGAGTGCTACAGAAGCTACAGGAAAATAAGTTGTTTGTGAAGTTAGAAAAATGCGCCTTTGATGTAACCAAAGTGGAGTTCTTGGGCTTCGTACTGTCACCTTCCGGAATTGTAATGGACCAACGCAAGGTGGAAGCGGTAACAAATTGGAAATCTCCGAGAAGCGTGAAGGAAGTTCAGGGCTTCATAGGATTCGCTAACTTTTATCGGAGATTTATTAGCGAGTTCTCCAGGAAGATCCTTCCTCTCACCAAGTTGCTGAAAAAAGGAGCCAAGTTTGAGTGGTCAGAAGAAGCAGAAGAGGCTTTTCAATCGTTGAAGAAGAATTTTACCACAGCGCCAATTTTATTGCATGCGGATCCCTCTGAGCCTTTTTATGTGGAAACTGATGCGTCCGATCAAGCAGTAGGAGGAGTGCTGTCACAAAGACACAAAACCACAGGCCAGTTGCATCCGGTTGCTTATAGATCCAGAAAATTATCTCCTGCAGAAGTGAATTATACTATCACAGAGAAAGAGCTGTTGGCTATCAAAGACGCTTTTAAGGAGTGGCGGCATTATTTGATGGGGCTCAACATCAAGTAACGGTGTTTACAGATCATCGTTATTTAAAATTCTTGAAAACGGCCCGAACACTTACGCCACGACAGCTGAGGTGGTCGTTGTATTTCGCAGACTACGACTTTATCATCACCTTTCGTCCTGGAGCCCAAAATGGGAAAGCAGATGCGCTATCCAGAATTGGCACTGAGTTTCAGAGAACTTCCAACGACATTCAGCCGATCATTCCCAGTGAAAAGATTATCGGAGCCATGACCACCATTCAACTACAAGAGTCAATTGCAGATGTCATGAGTGAAGAGGCCATGCAGCAATGGGTGGAAGAAGACAGCGACAGAAACATAATTCAACATTTGCCCTATCACCAAGACGCCTTGTACCTACCAACAATCGAGTTACGTCAGCAAGTAATGCAAGAGTGTCATGACGACAAATTGGCTGGCCACAAGGGAGAAGCTAAAACAGAGGAATTAGTCAAGAGACACTATTGGTGGCCTAAAATGGCGTCAGATATCGAGAGGTATGTGAAGTCTTGTGAGATTTGCGCGCAGGGGAAGTCAGAACGGCAGGCACCAAAGGGTTATTACAACACCTACCCACACCCCCCCATCCATGGCACAAAGTTACATTAGATCTTATAACAGATTTGCCGGTAAGCCAGGGGTTCGACACCATACTAGTGGTAGTGGATGCTTTCTCAAAGATGGCCCATTTCACAGCCTTAAAAGGGGTACCTACAGCCAGACAGTTAGCAGAACACTTGAGTGCCCAAATTGTTAAAATGCATGGAATTCCTAAAATAATCATTTCAGACCGAGGTCCTCAATTTGTGTCCCGTTTTTGGAAGGCCTTCATGGAAGGTTTGGGAACAGAAGTTAGGTTTTCCACTAGCTACCACCCCGAGACAGATGGGCAGACAGAGAGGGTAAATCAGGAATTGGAACAATATTTACGACTCTTCCTCTTAAAAGAAGAAGGGAATTGGTCGGAATATTTGTGGACAGCAGAATTTGCTCATAATAATGCCAAGAACATCTCGACAGGGTTTTCTCCTTTCTTTGTAAATTATGGCAGACATCCAAATGCAACCATTCGACAAATGGAAACGGCAGTTCCAGCAGTGAAAGAAGTCATGTCACATCTATCTCGAATTCAGCAAGACGTAATGAACAATCTGCGATCGGCTAAAGAAAAGTACAAGGAATATGCTGATCGGAAGAGAAAAGCAGGACCCCTTTTGGTTAAAGGTGACCAGGTTTGGCTAAGTACCAAAAATTTGAGACTTAAAGGAAACAGAAAGTTTCAACCTCGATTTATTGGTCCTTACCCTATAAAAGAACAAATCAATCAGGTCACTTACCGACTGGAACTGCCACCTAAGTTGAAAATACACCCAGTCTTCCATGTTTCACTGTTAAAGAAGGTTTCCACAAATCTGAGGAGCCATCTACCGCCAAAACCAATCCAGTTAGAAACTGGAACGGAGTTTGAAGTCAAAGAAATTTTGGATTCCAAGTGCTCCAAAGGCAAACTGTATTATTTGATAGACTGGAAAGGCTATGGTCCAGAGGAGCGGTCTTGGGAGCAGGAAGAGGATGTTCATGCACCAAGATTGGTAAAATCTTTCCACCAGAGATTCCCTACCAAGCCAAAAAGGGAAGGATCTACCTTGTTGGGGGGTATTGTCAGGACTCAAGCTGTGGGTTCTGTCATTTCCAATCCAACTGCGTTAGGAAGAAAAGCAAGATGCTCTCCAAACACTTGGGCAGATAGAGTACGATCCTGGAGATGCAAGATGGCCGCCGTCGTGGCCAACGTGAAAGACAATGGACGTTCTAGTCTTCCAAATCCTAGCTGCTGAGATTGCTATGTGGAGCGCGAGCGTTATGAAAAACGCGCACTTCACTGAAGACCCTAGCTGAGGAGGTTCGTCGTGTCAAGCTAAAGAGTATTTTAGTCATAGCGTTATAGTGGAAGAATTTTAGAAATTAGGAGAGCGAGGTGGGAGACGCTGGAAGTAGACTCGGCGCAACTAGTCAAGCGCGAGTCTGAAGAACATTGTACATGTATTTATATAGCGCAAATCACCGACACGGTATCTAAGCGCTTGCTTAGGGAACCCGTCCTGGTATTCCCCTGTGAGATATCCCGGCAGGTTATCCACAAGGTGAAAGCCAGGCATCCCGCCGCGAGGGGCCGTAAGGGAGATTAAGCAAGCTATTGCCCAGAGTCACAGAGTGTGACCCCGTGAGTCGAGTAGGCACCGGAGCGAGAATTATCGAGTCCGTGGAATTTTAGATCCCGAGACCCGCCGAGGCGGGGAATCGAACCCTGGTCCACAGCCGATCTCATCTTCCGGGTCTGCCACCTCTAACCACTGAGCCACACTTCTCCCTTCTGCGTCCGCCTCTCACTTCAGAGACCTTTGACAGCCGCCAACTGTGAGGGGCGCTCTCCGTGAATTCAGATACAATCACCGCTGCTAAACAGAAACGGAGCGGCTTTCAGAAAAGAAACGTCTTGCCGCTGTCAGAAGCAGCTGAGAAGAGTTCGTCCGGGTCCTGTCAGAGGTTTCAAGTTTCCCCGAGGGCAATATCGGGCGAGAGGCGCCTGCAGCGCGAGCTGTCAAGAAGAAGCAAGCTAAGTGAAAAGGCAGCAACTACATGTTAAAAATGTTATCGTTACTAAAATAATATATATATATATATATATATTCAGTTAATTCCCAAGAGCTCCTGAGGCTCAACAAGACTGTACCTAGAACAAGACTTTACACGTGTGTAAACAGAAAAAGACAAAAGTAGAGAAAGAGAATACTTACCTTATTAGCTGAGGAACTACCCTTGGAATTCTATAAACCTGCAAAGGAGAAATGAGAGACAGAGTTACTCAGCAGTCAGACTATCAGTAGTAAGAGTGAAAAGACAATTAAAAACAGAACCCCATTTTAACAGGAAAGCTCAGAAACCAGTGAAGTAAGTACTCGTTCTAAATCCAAAATAATTAGGTCAAAACCTGCCATAGTTACAAGTAACCAAACTAACTCCTTGCTGTTTATTGTTATATTAGTGACAACTGGTAGCTGAGCAGAAGCCTAACCATTACATAAGAAGAGAGGCAAGGTCCTGCAGCACTAGGGTGGGTGAGCAGAGGAAAGGCACGCATTCAAGAATAGACTAGTGATGAATAGATGGTAGGAGTGTAATGTTGTATTATTGTTTTTAGGTTCCACACATCTACCAATCCACCAGAAGGCTGAGACCAGAAGGAACCAACGCAAGACCATTCTCTTCTCTGTTTGTTATTTTATCCACACCCCCTTCCCTGGGAGTAATGAAGGGAGGGTTCAGGGATCTGACCCACCGACATTGCTCAAAGGGATTTGGGTTCTAGCATCTCTGTTCCCGTGCAAGACCTTGGTGAACCAGATAAGTCGAGCCTTGACAAGGAACACCCGACCACAGGATTTGTGTCCTCTCGAAAGCCAAGTTCCATTTCTCGGACGTAGCCCATTGTACCAACCTGAGAACATAGGAATGGCCCATCACCCAAACGCAACAGTCAGCTGTAAGGTTTGGCCTCCGAGGCAGGGTGCCCAAGCACCAGAAAATCGCTTTCAGGCTCTTTTCCAGAAGTCGTTTCCTTGTTTGCCTGAGGTCTAATACTTAACTTTTCCCCACTCTGTGACTTAGGCTGTTATTTCAAAATTGCCATATTAGTTCACCTTTCCTAATTTTTTGCTTAATGCGCAATGCGTTCGCTGTTTTCATCCGGAATTAGTATACGGGGGATCGGCAAGTGACTATTTGCAGTACTATATCTGATGCTAATGGAAAACCCGTGATATATGCGACCAAGCAAAGTGAAGGGATTATGGAAGTTACCCTGTAGTCAGAATTCTTTACTTGCTGCGTGAGCACAGTAGCTGTAATAAGTATGACAGTGCATGTCCTGGCAAATCACTGCAAGATCATACTTGGAATGGTTAGAGCATGGCCTGGCAGATATATCTTAACAGTCAATTGTCATTCCATATTCCTAGTTTAAATGTGGCATTGTTGCTAGGTCCATTTCCAAGTTTGAAGCAAATTCCGGTGTTCAATCTAATATGGATGGTGCTAGCAGGCTATTGGTAAACACGGATATGGGAGAAAAATAGATGGGCACAGTTTCTAGTCGTAATAGTCCAACATGTCTGTGGTTACAACCATTCATGTGGACGCCAATCGAAAGCTGATTGACACGATGACTATCTTACATGCATTGTGCTAGCACGGTAGGCATCACACAATGTTAAGGATATCGCTTGGCATAAGGTTAATGCCTCTAGTGAAAAGCACATCATGAAGCATGTATATGACTGATTAGTATTTGTTGTAGCTTGTTACTTGCAGCTCACAAACTTGAATCCTCTTAATATAGCACCGTGGACTATGAAGGATATTTTGACTCCTATTACTCCTATTCCTTGTAACCCTCGCCGTTTCATGTAACACATCATGCATACTGCTTTAATTACCCACTTACGCCATGCATTGTACCATGTATAATGTGCATGTTACTTAAAAGCGCTCTGCCATCCTGCATTGGGAAGAGTAGTGCTGTAAGAAATAAATAGTGCTAATCAAATCGTTATTTGGGTAAATACAGGGACAGACAAAGACCTCTGGCAATCTTACAGTATTTATATATAGAGTGAACAAAGTCACAGGCATGCCTCTCTCAGTCCCTGTGGAGTATTTGCCATTTATTTTAGTATTCCTTGTACCTGTGTTTAGTACTCTTTTGTAACTTGCACATGTCACTTTTCTCTTGTAACGCACTGTTTGCTACCTCTCAACTGTTGTTTGCCTTTGCTACTTGCACAAGTGCCACCATTGCCTACGTAACGTTTGTTCTTGTGCCGGAGTGTCTATCATATATTGCAGTATTTCACCTCTAATTGTATTTTGTTTCTCTTGTAACCTGCACACTTGTCATTTTTTCCCCTGTAATGCACTGTTTGCTACCTCATGTATTTTGTTTGCTCACAGTTGTCACTTTTACCTCATGTAACTTAACGTCTGCTTTTGCAAGATTTTCACCTGTCCTTTTACTGTTCCTCTTGTGAAGCGTTCCCACGCCCTCGGGCAAAGTCTGCGCTATATAAAACGCATAAATAAAATAAATCAAGCAAATGAAGGAATTCCCCACTCAGGAAGACGTGTTTGCCGACCATGCATTGCATAATTGATTTTACAGTGAGGGCCAGGAAAGTGGCTGTGACTCCTGCTAGAGCACTTGGGGGCAGATTTATGATAACTGGCGCATCCCCAGGGATGCGCCAGTTATTTTGCGCCGCTGCTCCGCCACCCATGGTGCGCCGCATTTACAATGCAGCGCACCATGGGGCAAAAACGGCACAGATGCGTGACGCATCTGTGCCGTAAAGGTGGCGCATTGCTGGAGTTGCGTCACAAGCACGACGCAGCTCCAGCAAGGCTCGGGGTGCCCCATCTTTACAATGCTGCGTCAAGACCTACGCCTGCTTCAAGCAGGCGCAGGGTTTTGACGCAGCATTGGCCTGAAAGTGACTGAGTGAAATCTTATAGATTTCACTCAGCCACTTTTGCGAGGTGCACCTGCCCCGGAACGCCCACCCTGCGACGGAACGCCCACAAGTGGCGCAGGGCTTTACAACGTGACGCATCTGCCTAGATGCATCACGTTGTAAATGGGTCGTAGGGATGCGCCACGTTTACGCCGCAGTTGCGTGACGCCAACGTGGCGCATTCCCAACATAAATCTGCCCCTTGGTGTTCAGGCTCTTAACTAACTATCATAGCTGAAACATATGTGCGCTAAAACAACTAACTATCATAGTTGAACATATGTGCGCTAAAACAAATTCCTTCGCTGTAAGGGGCTGTCCTGCGCCTACAAGGTTAGTCTGAATAATGATGAAACCTGCTATAGAAACATTCTCATTTAACATGATCCCTGTGGTGAGCACCTTGGCACAACACTAGTCATATATGGTGCTGTCTCAGTAGTTTAAAACGCCGCTTGGTATGCTTATTTCCATGAATCATTTGACCATTTGCATTTTGCCACTCGATCCGTTTCAGACTATATAACCTTGCGACGTGTTCCCGGGCGTGATCTGAAAAATAAAACCGAATTACTCATCGTGTATACTGCACTGCATGTCTCTGCCTTATGATGAGCGTGTCGGGCCGGTGTCCGCACTTAATGCAGATCACCTGAAATTGCAACCCACTGCATGCATTTAAAGATAAGGCCCGCGTTAGACAGATATGAAACACTAGCTCGCAAGTGACATTGCAATGCCTGTGCGCTCATGACTGCGCTCGTATGCCTAACACTATTAAACACTAAATGCGTAGGCGGATCTCGTAGCTTACCCCGTCTGTAAAACAGACCAGCTTCTTCAGAGGCTACCACACGCACTTTCGCGCTTTACTAATCCGCTGCCTCGCATGCCTACTCATACTGCGCCTCCTCGCAACACCACACGCACCCAAGGCTGGCGCCAGGCCCCGTGGCACCTAGCAGGCTTCTAAATAGTGTGCACGAGCAGTCATAGCAGTTCCTGTGCGGGGTCACGTTTCGGCCGACTTCTATATTGCATGCCCAAATAATTATAGCGCTTCCTGTGATAAGTTTACGGGTCGCGCGGCAGCGGTATTTCCAAGAGGGGCGGCTACGATAAGGACTGCGACAGGCAGCGGTCAAAGTACGTTCCTAAGATTTGTATTTTTCAAAACAGGTCCCACACTTTTGAGGGCACGTGACCAGACTGAAGAGGCCGGCTGGCTATGGCAGACACATAACAATATACAGGACTTGCAGCCCGCACATTGAACACCTTTGGCCGTAACAATCCATCCAGTCCCCGTTTCGCGCGCGCAATTGGAGCCCCAGAACTACAAATCCCACAATGCGCAACACAATGGAGGGAAAAACCCGTAGCACACCTGGAGTGCGATTTTATCTTTAAGGTAGATCCAGAATTTAGTAGTTGACAAGTGCCTATTGGAGATCACACTCTGGCCACTGGAATTATAGAGCTAGGGAGGAGCAAATTATGAGACATAGTTGCCTACATTTTATTTTTAAGTCAATAATAGTCAAATTATGCAGCACATTTTGTGATTGTATGACCTCATTATTATTTCAGTTTTACCCCTTTTAAAACTATCGGGGTAAATGTTTCACTTTATTATTGCCAGTTTACCTCCAGAATACACAATTACGCAACAGGAAGGTAGTCAGTTAATCTTTCTGTAGGCCACATTTTCAGTAATGTTTGATCCGTTTGAGCTATTTTTTTATTTTTTGTTAAAATCTGTAGATTGTGCAACAAATAATGGAATATATGGCAATGCTACAAATCCATTTTTATGAGGAAAATACTGCAGACGCAATTCGCACAGTTACAGTGTCCTTTGTTGTAGTGTGCATAAAGCCCAAAAAAGTTAAAAAAGGACCGGCAATGCCGCATGGCCAGTAATGGCGGCCGGATCTGGCAATACCGCATGGCCGGTAATGGCGGCCGGGTCTGGCAATACCACATGGCCGGTAATGGCGGCCGGATCTGGCAATACCGCATGGCCGGTAATGGTGGCCGGATCTGGCAATACCGCCTGGCCGGTAATGGCGGGCGGATCTGGCAATAACCGCATGGCCGGTAATGGCGGCCGGCTCCGGCACCAACCAAGAGCAGCCTCGCGGACATCGCTGTCGGGCGCTCTGCCCTCTCTTTGCCACAGGTAATCCAAGTCGACCTGCACACTTGCCACACTCCAGGGACCAATTACTGGCCAAGGGCAGTGCAAAATTAGGGCACTAAAATCATTAATTACTGTGAAAAATTTAAGCAAGAGCCTTGCAACTCTAACTGTGATAGCAACTTACACATTCCTCGGTGATACGATGTAAAGCTAGGCCCGCTATTAGAGTCAGAAAGGAAATGTCACAGTGAGAGTTTATAAAGGGAGGTCTAAAGCTATTTCGCTGTTCGTCAGAGAAAAGACTCAAAATTTGCCATCACCTAATAAAGACATAAACATAGAATAATGGGTCAAAGCCAGAAGAATACGCTGACATTTTTGTAACCGGTAGCGCTGCAAAGAGACCGCGGCAGATCCCTGCCTTGGAACTCCAGCATATGATACGACCTGAATGTATTCCCGGCGGTTTTGATCCCAGATTGTCGGATACTGATGCATATCTACGGTACCTAAAAGTCAGTGGTGTGTTTAAAAGCAAACCACAGCGTGATAGTTCCGCAGCAGCGAGGCGGTCACACGAGGGGACACGAGAAGCATCGGGGAGCAGTTGGATGATGCAGAAAGCCGTGTGAACTCCCGCACCTGATACAACCTGAATGTATTACCGGCGGTCTTGAATCCCGGATAGTCGGATACAGATGCATATCTACGGTACATAAATGTCCGATGCTGGTCGGTTACATGCTCTACGTCCCCTAAGCGGATACACCCTCCTAACCCGATCTTCACGCACACGGCTGACGATCCCGCCCCCGCTCAGCCTAGCCCGCGACCAGCAACCACCAGCCCCCCCCGTGGTCGATACCACAGGGCCCCATCAACCTGGTCATATCCAGGGACCGGGCCAGGGGGAGGCTAGTTGGAAGCCACATACCTTAGAAGCGATCCGCCGACGCAACACGACGCGAGGCAACAGCGCAGAGCCGAGGGAGAATCCTGGCGAGAGAGAGAGGCCGAGCACTGGCGCTGCAGTGCTAAATACCGGAGGGGCCGCCCCTCCTCCCAGGTGAGCCCTCCCCATTGGCTAGTGATAAGGAGGTGGGCTCAGGGAGGGGCGCGATATGAGCTTTGCTCGCCCGTCGTGTGGGACTAAGGCGCTGTCCCGCCCATGCTCCCCTGCAGGTCGCGCGGTCAGCGGCAGAAACGTTACAAAAATATAAAATATGCGGGGTTGTAAATCCAGGAGTATCAAACAGTCAACACAAACAAAATATAAAAGGGCTGTTTATTTATAACGAAATGTCATTTTGCCAGTGCCATGAATTACCATTTTCTATTTGTAAATGGACTCCGTGTGTGTGGCGGGCTGACCTGTCTTAATCAGATGCTGGCAAGCACCCAAGGCAAAAAGTAAGTGCAGTGCACTTTAAGTGAATTCTATTTTTATAAAGCGCTCACAGAATGTTCTATATTTGTATTTTGAAAGAAAAAATACATTATATTCGTGCTGTACTTTCGCTGTCTCGAACCCTGACTTTTTTCCTGCTATTTGTTGGGATTTATGGGCCAGTAGATTTTCAAAGACTAGTTAATTGACAATTTAGATGAGTATTAACAAAACTGCATTTCCGTATAGCCTTTGGGCCCTGGGTGTTATTTCACTACTCCATGATGCCCCTTCTGTATTGTAATTGAACATTTGTAGCTCACGTTTTGTCGATCTTGGAAACATGAAAGGATGAATTGGCCTGTCCTGGTGCATCTGTGACCTGCAGATTATACACACACATACACGCTTCAGCAGCAGGGCACTCAATCGAGTTAATGAAAGAGCAAGGGTCCCAAAGATATAGAAACGTGATTGGTGGGGGCGGAATATTTAAGGCTTGGTACATCACATGTCCTGTTATTGCCCACCTCTGCTCGTTTTAACGAGTCTCAGAAAGATGAAACGCTGGGTTGGCCCTTATAGTATTTGAACCAGTGTCCCACGGTTTAAACTCAGAAGTCTATAGTCGGCACATTAACTCACTAAGCTATCTTAAAACCGTGGAACCTAAATGCTTTGGGAAAAGACGCTTCCCTGCTGGGTGAAGGTAGGGGATGCTAGGTGCTGACATCGGGTATATTTCTGCAATACACGTGAATGTAAAGCACGCCATGAAACTGCCTTCAAGGGAATGTTTCCCAATATTCATTTTCCCATAGTTTATGTTCCCAGGACACTCACCCTCACACACTCTGCACCCTCACACACTCTGCACCCTCACACACTCTGCACCCTCACACACTCTGCACCCTCACACACCCTACCCTCACACACCGCACCCACACACACCGCCCCCACACACACACCCTGCACCCTCATACACCCTGCACCCTCACACACCCTGCACCCTCACACATCCTGCACCCTCACACACCCTGCACCCTACACTGCACTCAATGCAACATACACTCCAAATACCACTCAGTGCCACATTGTTGTATGCAACATAATTACACTGCACTCAATGCAACATACACTCAAAATACCACTCCGTGCAAGATAATTACACACCACATAATTACACTCTACTGAATGCAACACACACTCCACACAATACCACTCAGTGCCACATAATTATATGCAACATAATTACACTGGACTCAATACAACATACACTCCAAATACCACTCAGTGCCACATAATTACACGCCACACAATTACACTCTACTGAACACAACATACACTCCTCATAATACCACTCAGTGCCACATAATTACACTCTTCTCAATGCAACGTAAATACACTTCACATAATACCACTCAGTGCCATATAATTGCACACCTCATACTTACACTCTACTCAATGCAACATAAATACACTTTAGCTATCTATCGCCCTCACTCTATCTATCGATCGCCCTCACTCTATCTATCGATCGCCCTCACTCTGTCTATCGCACTCACTCGATCTATCGCATCACCACAGCATTACTCAGCACCACCACAGCATCACTCAGGGGCACCACAACATCACTATGCGCTACCACAGCATCACTGAACGCCACTGCATTACTCATCGCCACCACATCACTCCGCGCCACCACAGCATCAATCTGTGCAACCATTCAACAACAACTGGTTCAAATATGTTCTCTCAATGTTTCAAGCGTTATTACAAATGTCACAATTTTTTTTATTTCACTTCTGTTCTTGGATTTTCGTCACAATAAAATACAATGAACATAATCTTCACAAAAGTTATTTACAAAAGCTATTGCCATTATAAATTACAATAACTTTTATTTAAGTATTAATTATTAAAAAAATTAAAAGCATTTTTATTTGTAATATCAATCCAATAAACCAAGGGGCCCCCTGAAACGTATGAGGGCAGACGTCAGGGAAGAAGGCACTACTATAAAGAACGAAGTCCACCCAAGTAAATTAAACAATGGCTCAAGGAGAGTCCACTCTTTTTAAAGTACAACCAGGAGCTCACCAAGTGGGGACAGAGGTCACAGAGGGAGAAGAGAAACACATATCGATATAAAAAAAAAAAAATCATTTTTTCTCCCTTTTTCTTATTTGATTTATATGTTTTTTGTTCAACACATCAAAGAGCATCATACAGGATAAAAATTACAGTGACATAACATCAATAAATATACATCAAAACGTATCCCCACACCAGACTCTCAAACAAATACTCAAGGCTCATTCACTCACACACATACATCCACAGGTATACACATTTCTCACAACAATCCTCAGGGTAACCTGAGGAGGGGGCCCTGTAGGGTCTCCGTGGCACACAGCCAGGAAATTCCAGATTAATAACACAGGATCCCACGTTCAAGTAACGCCGACGCGCGTTTCAGTGCAAGGCCCAGATCTACGGGCGCACCTTCGTCAGGGCTCTCACGCCAGGTGGGGGAAAGACAACACAAAATGGGCAATATGTACGGGTGACCAATCTAGGCCAACGACTAAGGATCCACTGGGACGCAATTCAGGACGTCGCTCGTCCGTTCTAATATGCCTGAAAACACTCGGGATCTGCTGCGAGCGACAGTTACTCTCAGAATCATGGATCGGTCTCACACAGAAGACGATTTCAGGTTCCCGTCAGTTTAAGCGAAGTACATCTGCTGCGAGCATATGCGTCTCCCGCGATTAAGGGTCGGTCTCACATAGATGGAGGCTTCGGGTTTATACCAATAGTGAAAGGAAATGCATAAAAAGTATCATAAATCACGGTCCGCATTCACGAGGGAAGTTCTCTGTGCCTTCCGTCCTCCAAGAGGATCCTTTGTGTTCTTTAAAGCGGCGACGTACGCCTTACTTCCCTCTCATCGGCCGGTCACAGCAGACTGCCGGCGGATAACAGCAGCTGGTATAAACCCGAAGCCTCCATCAATGTGAGACCGACCCTTAATCGCGGGAGACGCATATGCTCGCAGCAGATGTACATCGCTTAAACTGACGGGATCCTGAAATCGTCTTCTGTGTGAGACCGATCCATGATTCTGAGAGTAACTGTCGCTCGCAGCAGATCCCGAGTGTTTTCAGGCATATTAGAACGGACGAGCGACCTCCTGAATTGCGTCCCAGTGGATCCTTAGTCATTGACCTAGATTGGTCACCTGTACATATTGCCCATTTTGTGTTGTCTTTCCCCCACCTGGCGTGAGAGCCCTGACGAAGGTGCGCCCGTAGATCTGGGCCTTGCACTGAAGCGCGCATCGGCGTTACTTGAACGTGGGATCCTGTGTTATTAATCTGGAATTTCCTGGCTGTGTGCCACGGAGACCCTACAGGGCCCCCTCCTCAGATTACCCTGAGGATTGTTTTGAGAAATGTGTATACCTGTGGATGTATGTGTGTGACTGAATGAGCCTTGAGTATGTGTTTGAGAGTCTGGTGTGGGGATAAGTTTTGATGTATATTTATTGATGCTATGTCACTGTAATTGTTATCCTGTATGATGCGCTTTGATGTGTGGAACAAAAAACATATAAATCAAATAAGAAAAAACGAGAAAAAAATGAAATCATTTTTTTTTTTGTATATCGATATGTGTTTTTCTTCTCCCTCTGTGACCTCTGCCACCCTTTGGTGAGCTCCTGGTTGTACTTTAAAAAGAGTGGACTCTCCTTGAGCCATTGTTTAATTTACTTGGGTGGACTTCGTTCTCTATAGTAGTGTTTGTAATATCAATACATCTAAGTCCCGTAAATACAACACATATTACATTACAAATGCTATAGGTGTCACATTTGCGAAAGTTAAAACTATGGGCATTGTAAATGACAAAGCTATTTATTTCGCTATTTTCAAAACCAACACTTAAATAAAAAATATTGTCATTTAAAATACCAATAGCTCAAACTTTCCGAATGCGAGACCTATTGCATTGCAAATGCTTGTTATAATGTGCAAAGAACAAGATTTATCCTCCCCCTCTTGCACAAATATAATTTTAGGTAATGTCAGCCAGCTTTATATTTTATGCAAATGCTTGCTGATTCCTTTAGTCATCCAAGAAGAGTAGGGGATCCATTATAGATAGTGACACAAGATGATAGAGGCACTCTTAATGCGCATTGTCTTTATGAATTTTTGTAAGTCTGTATAACAAATGCTGAAAAGTCTTAAGTAGGTGGAGTATTTTTAAATGCAATAATAATAATTGTTTACATTTTGTCATTTTAACTAATGGTCTTAGATCTGTTTATAAGCATAAACATATAATGTATTATGTAATATGTATTTTTTCGAATGTATGTGCTATGGAAATATAGCGAAAAAATAATTTTGACTGACTAACTGGCTAAACTCTGCCTAGATAGGGAGTTGGATCTTGTTGTTGCCTCTAGTTCTGGCCTGGGCCCCAGTCATCCATATCGGTTTTATCCCCTCTCATTGGGGCTCCTGGGAGCTGAGTGGGCAGAAGGAGCACCAGGATCTCCCCTTAGAGGCTACACCTTGCCCTGTGTAAGGATGGTGGTTATGCCGAATCCAGTATCCCTGGCTAAGGGAACTCGGCCCCAACCTTCAACATGAGCTTCTCCCACCTCTCACGGTGTCTCCATGAATCTGGTCAGACCATATGAACTCCAGACTTCTCCCTGGTCAGGCACTACCTAGCCCTGGTAAGGATGCTGGGGGAACATCCTTTACAACACAACTTTCACTCCGCACTACCATTACGACGCAGCTATTACAACGCAAGTCGTTACAACGACTTGCGCTGGGGGCGCTGCAGGATAATGAATAGTTTAATTTTCTATCCAACACCTTCCCTACTATCCACTGGGACTGGAGTTGGAATAGAAAATTAAACTATTCCACTATCCAGCGCCCCCAACGCAAGTCGTTGTAAAGACTTGCGTTGTAAAAACTGCATTGTAATGGCATGCGGAGTAAAAGCATGCATTGTGATGTCATACATCCGGATGCTGTAGCTTGTTTGTGCGTGGAGCCCAGTGAACTCGGCCCAGGGCATCTAGGTGTGCTTTGCCCACATCTCAATGGATCTCTTTGTGGTGGGTTGGCTCAGCGAAGCACCAGACTCCTCCTTGGTCACAAGCCATGATGCCCTGGGTAGGAAAGGGGGATCTGTCCAGTGCCACAAGCCCTGGCCTGGGCTTACCAGGCCCAATGTATTCTCATAGGTTACCACCATATCTCACTGGAGTTTCATTTAGCTGATCAGCCTGGATGAGTACCAGATTTCCACGATGGTCAGGTGCCACCTTGACATGCATAGAAAAGTTGGCTCTGACCAGTTCCTGGAGTTCTGTTCCTGGGGACCAGGACCCAGTCATATGTGCACTCTTCACCCACCTCTTACCTGTTTGAGAGGGTCACAGCCTGTTCCTGCCTGGCCCTGCCAGCCCCGTCGTTCATCCTGAATGCCTGAAGCTGCTATACGGCTACCTGGAACTCAGGCCTGGTTATTTAGGTAATAAACTGTGGGTCTATCCATGAAGCTATTTTTTCTTCAAGTATTAAGCCCCCACAAAGTGAGTGATCATGGAACACAGGTGAAGTGACAAATTGAAAGTAACTATCCTGGCCAACCCTCTTGACATCTGGTCTGCCAACAAGTGAACAGATGGCTGGAGTACCAAGCAGTGACTAGATTGTCCAGGCCCTTGAGAGTAGCTAATCAGAGGCCCAGATCCACTGGAGGTGTTAATCACTGAGCTAAACTCTTCAAAAGCTACTGACACGCTTGCTTTTGTCATTGTCCACTTTGGGGATCTGGTCCGAAAGCTTATCTGCAAAAAGACTGTGTCTCAAGCCCTGCAAACGGTGTAGGCTGGGTACACGCATGAGCTAAATGGAGACCTCCTTCTTTGGATTAGCACCCTCTCCTTCCCGCTGACAGATGGACACTAGTACAGACACCCATCAACAAAGAAGCTTGGCTCAGGCTATGACTTTTAATAGAATACAGTACAATGGCTGCTTTGGTACTTTTTAATTTCTGTACCACAATCAGATTGTCTATGAAATATTTAGCGCTGGATGCCCCATAAAGTTATGGTGCGCTGGGACGGTGGAGGTGGTCCACCTCCATCCTCACCCTCTTTCACCCTGGAGACCACTGGGTGCCTGCTCTTGCCATGGGATGGAGGACAGGTCCACTAGTGATGTACCTCTATGCCAGGACCACACAAGTTTAGGGTACACTCCCAACTCTAGTCACAGAAAGGACACCCAAGCACTGCACATAGGCAACAATGGGAAGCCAACATTGTCTATACATGGCAGATGACCCAGAGTTTCACCCCAGGAACAAGCAAGACACCTACTCATCCCATGAAAAGAGACCAGACACACCAGTGATGCATCTCTGCGCCCCAACCACAGCCACAGATGAGGTAACCCAGTTTAGTACACCTTGTCAGCTGTGGAACATCACAGACAGCCACAAGCAGCATGCTGGATTGGCAAGGCACCTGTCCGCTACAGGTGGGCCCAGGGAGCCCAGGCACACTGGGAATGTGCCTCTATTCCAGCACCTTAACTCACAAGTCAGCCTACCAGCCCTGGTTAGAGAAAGGGCACACAAGTCAGTGCATACGGGGAGCAATGGGACACAATAGGCAGCCACAAGCCAGCCATTAGTGCCATCCATCCTGACAGTTTCCCTCCCCTTGAAGGTGTCCTTTCTTTTTGCTAGCATCAGAGTCGTGCAACAGGGGATCAGCATCTATCCTTGTGGAACAAAGGGTCCACAGCACTAACTGAGCCCTGGGAGAGCACCACAGCAACTGTTGTTCATGAGAACTCCAGACAGCAATGTTCACAAAGTTCACCAACCTGCAAGTGCAGGAGAGATGGGAGTATGGCAGTTCAGCCTGTCCCCCACACTGCAAGACTGCCCAGCACTGCATCATGCTTCCCGTCTTGCAGTCAAACTCAACAGTTCAAAAATGTTACAAGCATTTGGACCAGGAGCCCCACCTCGTGGAACAGGCATTCAACTCCCACATCAGTAGATTAAGGTGGCTCTGCCACTGGTACACCTGTGTGGGCAAACAGATGCCCATATAGTATTACACCACTGTTCATACCGCTGCCCAGCCACACAGGACTGGACAGCCAGATTACATGATCATATGGGAGGGTCACTCAACCTGAACATCAGCCACTACCTCCCACTATAGCATGTAGGGCCATGGTTCAACCCTGGTGCATGGAGTCATCTACCTAGGCAGAAGTCATGAGCCAGGCTGCTGGACTGGGTAACTCTGCCCTGCGGAGGTGTTGGTAGAGAAGGGGAAGCACCGCTTACATCGGATATATCGCATCGCGCTGACATTGCATCGCGGCTGTTACATCGTAGACGACATCACATCGCATGTCATCAGGACGCATGCAAGTGCATCGCATTTCCTTATACATCGTTAACGATTACATCGTGAATCGGGATATATTATGTTTCTTTAAGGAGCGCATATGGGTTGTATGACGATCCATCGTACTTAATCGCATCGCGGTAATTTACATCGCCGTCACTACATCGCAATTGCAGTCACATCGGCAATTTTAACATCGCACGATGTTGCAACGCAAATGCGGCCATGCAATAGGCAAGGGTGTCACATCGGCAACCTTACATCGCGCGACATGACAACGCGATGGTTTAGCCCACACGTTCAAATTCGTTCAACCCTGTCCATTTGAATAATCTGACTGGCGCTGACTGCGTCCACTGGGAAGCACCCAATGACCATATCTCACCATTATGAAACGTGCTGGGATTTTTATTTGGCTGAGTTGCAAAAGCACGCACATCAATGTCGGTTTCAGAGTATAGGAAATGAAGAAGTGTGTCCTTTTAGCACCTTAGAAATATTTGAATGAGGAGTGGCAGCTTGCAGAGGAAACGCGAGGGGAGCAGGTCCAAAGAGACTCAGCGTCGAAGACACACCATCACCATTTTTGGGAAAAGTGTAATTGCCCGCATTTGACGAAACAGCAGACAATTTAAAAGAGTATAACGTGTAAAAAAAAGCTAAAGACCAGATAAAGATGACAGCTGCCGTTATGCTCGCAGAAAACCACCCTCCAGGCTCGAAAGCAGAGCAGTCAAGCTGCCAACTTGTCTTCTTTATTGGTTATGATATGGTCCGTGACTTAAGATGCTTTTTTTCTTGGCACTATTATCTACCTTGATAGTGTTAAAGATGTGTTTTGTTGCCTTAGCCACTGATGCCGAGTTCTGCTGCTCGCTCATTGGAATGTAACATTTGTATCCCTCTATATATTGTGGCGGCCAATTTTTGAATGGGCATCTGCTGAATAGGTTTATCTGCTACCTTTAGTCAGTTCCATAACGCAAAATAATGGCAATGAGGGGCACCCGAGTTTCCCATATCCCACGGATATTTATTGAGCTTCAGCTGAATGGGGCTCCCTTCGAATGTCTGGGGGCCCACCTGTGCTCCAGGGGCTGCAGAGGCCTGCCTTCCACCCTTCACTATTACTTATATTCGGGTGTTGCTTTCGTTGGTCGTTGGTCCACGCAGTCTCTGCCCTGTTGATGTAGTGGAGTGCTTGCGTCCTTTCTCTTTTTTAACTTAATCTCTAGCGAGAGTGTGTTTATTTTGGCAGTATCACTTTGGATGGCCTCACTTTTTAGCTCTCTTTTATACGTGAGCTTTGTAAGTTCCCTGGAAGAAATAAACAATAGTTTTGTTTATGATCACAGCCTTCTCTAGTGAACTAACCCCTTCTTTAAATTTAGTTAGACCCTCTTCTAGTCCGAGTGCTCTCTTTATATCAATCGACCTTAATGTGTACCTATTTCTAGGCACTCTCGAGGAAAGTGTTACAGTGCACACGAAAGGGGCTGGGACACAGTAATTCTGCATGCGGGTGGACTTCTTGGGCACTCTCTGCTATGTTTTCTCTGCTGTTTAGAAAATGGGTTTTCTTTAATGCGGTTAGTAATACTGGCACTATTATCTACCTTGATAGTGTTAAAGATGTGTTTTGTTGCCTTAGCCACTGATGCCGAGTTCTGCTGCTCGCTCATCCATGGATATCTACCTCGAGCCCCGTTACACTCCCCGCATCGTCCTTGTACTCTTTCTGGCTCCTCTGCTTCCTTTGCCCGACATGGACCTGCATAGGACAACTCCTGTCCCTGCCGGAGCCGCCCCAGAGGAATATGCAGCCTTAGAATATGCAGCCTTAGAATATGCAGCCTTAGCAAGTGAAATTGCGCGCTGTAAAGTCTCTTAAATATGCCGGAGCCACCCCAGAGGAATATGCAGCCTTAGAATATGCAGCCTTAGCAAGTGAAAAATTGCGCGCTGTAAAGTCTCTTAAATATGCCGGAGCCACCCCAGAGGAATATGCAGCCTTAGAATATGCAGCCTTAGCAAGTGAAATTACGCGCTGTACGCATATGCGCTCCTTAAAGAAACATAATATATCCCGATTCACGATGTAATCGTTAACGATGTATAAGGAAATGCGATGCACTTGCATGCGTCCTGATGACATGCGATGTGATGTCGTCTACGATGTAACAGCCGCGATGCAATGTCAGCGCGATGCGATATATCCGATGTAAGCGGTGCTTCCCCTTCTCTACCAACACCTCCGCAGGGCAGAGTTACCCAGTCCAGCAGCCTGGCTCAGGACTTCTGCCTAGGTAGATGACTCCATGCACCAGGGTTGAACCATGGCCCTACATGCTATAGTGGGAGGTAGTGGCTGATGTTCAGGTTGAGTGACCCTCCCATATGATCATGTAATCTGGCTGTCCAGTCCTGTGTGGCTGGGCAGCGGTATGAACAGTGGTGTAATACTATATGGGCATCTGTTTGCCCACACAGGTGTACCAGTGGCAGAGCCACCTTAATCTACTGATGTGGGAGTTGAATGCCTGTTCCACGAGGTGGGGCTCCTGGTCCAAATGCTTGTAACATTTTTGAACTGTTGAGTTTGACTGCAAGACGGGAAGCATGATGCAGTGCTGG
Organism: Lissotriton helveticus; assembly: GCF_964261635.1. Lineage (NCBI taxonomy): Eukaryota > Metazoa > Chordata > Amphibia > Caudata > Salamandridae > Lissotriton > Lissotriton helveticus. The sequence continues at coordinate 1,719,378,367 of NC_136059.1, forward strand.
GCAGTCTTGCAGTGTGGGGGACAGGCTGAACTGCCATACTCCCATCTCTCCTGCACTTGCAGGTTGGTGAACTTTGTGAACGTTGCTGTCTGGAGTTCTCATGAACAACAGTTGCTGTGGTGCTCTCCCAGGGCTCAGTTAGTGCTGTGGACCCTTTGTTCCACAAGGATAGATGCTGATCCCCTGTTGCACGACTCTGATGCTAGCAAAAAGAAAGGACACCTTCAAGGGGAGGGAAACTGTCAGGATGGATGGCACTAATGGCTGGCTTGTGGCTGCCTATTGTGTCCCATTGCTCCCCGTATGCACTGACTTGTGTGCCCTTTCTCTAACCAGGGCTGGTAGGCTGACTTGTGAGTTAAGGTGCTGGAATAGAGGCACATTCCCAGTGTGCCTGGGCTCCCTGGGCCCACCTGTAGCGGACAGGTGCCTTGCCAATCCAGCATGCTGCTTGTGGCTGTCTGTGATGTTCCACAGCTGACAAGGTGCACTAAACTGGGTTACCTCATCTGTGGCTGTGGTTGGGGCGCAGAGATGCATCACTGGTGTGTCTGGTCTCTTTTCATGGGATGAGTAGGTGTCTTGCTTGTTCCTGGGGTGAAACTCTGGGTCATCTGCCATGTATAGCCAATGTTGGCTTCCCATTGTTGCCTATGTGCAGTGCTTGGGTGTCCTTTCTGTGACTAGAGTTGGGAGTGTACCCTAAACTTGTGTGGTCCTGGCATAGAGGTACATCACTAGTGGACCTGTCCTCCATCCCATGGCAAGAGCAGGCACCCAGTGGTCTCCAGGGTGAAAGAGGGTGAGGATGGAGGTGGACCACCTCCACCGTCCCAGCGCACCATAACTTTATGGGGCATCCAGCGCTAAATATTTCATAGACAATCTGATTGTGGTACAGAAATTAAAAAGTACCAAAGCAGCCATTGTACTGTATTCTATTAAAAGTCATAGCCTGAGCCAAGCTTCTTTGTTGATGGGTGTCTGTACTAGTGTCCATCTGTCAGCGGGAAGGAGAGGGTGCTAATCCAAAGAAGGAGGTCTCCATTTAGCTCATGCGTGTACCCAGCCTACACCGTTTGCAGGGCTTGAGACACAGTCTTTTTGCAGATAAGCTTTCGGACCAGATCCCCAAAGTGGACAATGACAAAAGCAAGCGTGTCAGTAGCTTTTTAAGAGTTTAGCTCAGTGATTAACACCTCCAGTGGATCTGGGCCTCTGATTAGCTACTCTCAAGGGCCTGGACAATCTAGTCACTGCTTGGTACTCCAGCCATCTGTTCACTTGTTGGCAGACCAGATGTCAAGAGGGTTGGCCAGGATAGTTACTTTCAATTTGTCACTTCACCTGTGTTCCATGATCACTCACTTTGTGGGGGCTTAATACTTGAAGAAAAAATAGCTTCATGGATAGACCCACAGTTTATTACCTAAATAACCAGGCCTGAGTTCCAGGTAGCCGTATAGCAGCTTCAGGCATTCAGGATGAACGACGGGGCTGGCAGGGCCAGGCAGGAACAGGCTGTGACCCTCTCAAACAGGTAAGAGGTGGGTGAAGAGTGCACATATGACTGGGTCCTGGTCCCCAGGAACAGAACTCCAGGAACTGGTCAGAGCCAACTTTTCTATGCATGTCAAGGTGGCACCTGACCATCGTGGAAATCTGGTACTCATCCAGGCTGATCAGCTAAATGAAACTCCAGTGAGATATGGTGGTAACCTATGAGAATACATTGGGCCTGGTAAGCCCAGGCCAGGGCTTGTGGCACTGGACAGATCCCCCTTTCCTACCCAGGGCATCATGGCTTGTGACCAAGGAGGAGTCTGGTGCTTCGCTGAGCCAACCCACCACAAAGAGATCCATTGAGATGTGGGCAAAGCACACCTAGATGCCCTGGGCCGAGTTCACTGGGCTCCACGCACAAACAAGCTACAGCATCCGGATATATGACATCACAATGCATGCTTTTACTCCGCATGCCATTACAATGCAGTTTTTACAACGCAAGTCTTTACAACGACTTGCGTTGGGGGCGCTGGATAGTGGAATAGTTTAATTTTCTATTCCAACTCCAGTCCCAGTGGATAGTAGGGAAGGTGTTGGATAGAAAATTAAACTATTCATTATCCTGCAGCGCCCCCAGCGCAAGTCGTTGTAACGACTTGCGTTGTAATAGCTGCGTCGTAATGGTAGTGCGGAGTGAAAGTTGTGTTGTAAAGGATGTTCCCCCAGCATCCTTACCAGGGCTAGGTAGTGCCTGACCAGGGAGAAGTCTGGAGTTCATATGGTCTGACCAGATTCATGGAGACACCGTGAGAGGTGGGAGAAGCTCATGTTGAAGGTTGGGGCCGAGTTCCCTTAGCCAGGGATACTGGATTCGGCATAACCACCATCCTTACACAGGGCAAGGTGTAGCCTCTAAGGGGAGATCCTGGTGCTCCTTCTGCCCACTCAGCTCCCAGGAGCCCCAATGAGAGGGGATAAAACCGATATGGATGACTGGGGCCCAGGCCAGAACTAGAGGCAACAACAAGATCCAACTCCCTATCTAGGCAGAGTTTAGCCAGTTAGTCAGTCAAAATTATTTTTTCGCTATATTTCCATAGCACATACATTCGAAAAAATACATATTACATAATACATTATATGTTTATGCTTATAAACAGATCTAAGACCATTAGTTAAAATGACAAAATGTAAACAATTATTATTATTGCATTTAAAAATACTCCACCTACTTAAGACTTTTCAGCATTTGTTATACAGACTTACAAAAATTCATAAAGACAATGCGCATTAAGAGTGCCTCTATCATCTTGTGTCACTATCTATAATGGATCCCCTACTCTTCTTGGATGACTAAAGGAATCAGCAAGCATTTGCATAAAATATAAAGCTGGCTGACATTACCTAAAATTATATTTGTGCAAGAGGGGGAGGATAAATCTTGTTCTTTGCACATTATAACAAGCATTTGCAATGCAATAGGTCTCGCATTCGGAAAGTTTGAGCTATTGGTATTTTAAATGACAATATTTTTTATTTAAGTGTTGGTTTTGAAAATAGCGAAATAAATAGCTTTGTCATTTACAATGCCCATAGTTTTAACTTTCGCAAATGTGACACCTATAGCATTTGTAATGTAATATGTGTTGTATTTACGGGACTTAGATGTATTGATATTACAAACACTACTATAGAGAACGAAGTCCACCCAAGTAAATTAAACAATGGCTCAAGGAGAGTCCACTCTTTTTAAAGTACAACCAGGAGCTCACCAAAGGGTGGCAGAGGTCACAGAGGGAGAAGAAAAACACATATCGATATACAAAAAAAAAAATGATTTCATTTTTTTCTCGTTTTTTCTTATTTGATTTATATGTTTTTTGTTCCACACATCAAAGCGCATCATACAGGATAACAATTACAGTGACATAGCATCAATAAATATACATCAAAACTTATCCCCACACCAGACTCTCAAACACATACTCAAGGCTCATTCAGTCACACACATACATCCACAGGTATACACATTTCTCAAAACAATCCTCAGGGTAATCTGAGGAGGGGGCCCTGTAGGGTCTCCGTGGCACACAGCCAGGAAATTCCAGATTAATAACACAGGATCCCACGTTCAAGTAACGCCGATGCGCGCTTCAGTGCAAGGCCCAGATCTACGGGCGCACCTTCGTCAGGGCTCTCACGCCAGGTGGGGGAAAGACAACACAAAATGGGCAATATGTACAGGTGACCAATCTAGGTCAATGACTAAGGATCCACTGGGACGCAATTCAGGAGGTCGCTCGTCCGTTCTAATATGCCTGAAAACACTCGGGATCTGCTGCGAGCGACAGTTACTCTCAGAATCATGGATCGGTCTCACACAGAAGACGATTTCAGGATCCCGTCAGTTTAAGCGATGTACATCTGCTGCGAGCATATGCGTCTCCCGCGATTAAGGGTCGGTCTCACATTGATGGAGGCTTCGGGTTTATACCAGCTGCTGTTATCCGCCGGCAGTCTGCTGTGACCGGCCGATGAGAGGGAAGTAAGGCGTACGTCGCCGCTTTAAAGAACACAAAGGATCCTCTTGGAGGACGGAAGGCACAGAGAACTTCCCTCGTGAATGCGGACCGTGATTTATGATACTTTTTATGCATTTCCTTTCACTATTGGTATAAACCCGAAGCCTCCATCTATGTGAGACCGACCCTTAATCGCGGGAGACGCATATGCTCGCAGCAGATGTACTTCGCTTAAACTGACGGGAACCTGAAATCGTCTTCTGTGTGAGACCGATCCATGATTCTGAGAGTAACTGTCGCTCGCAGCAGATCCCGAGTGTTTTCAGGCATATTAGAACGGACGAGCGACGTCCTGAATTGCGTCCCAGTGGATCCTTAGTCGTTGGCCTAGATTGGTCACCCGTACATATTGCCCATTTTGTGTTGTCTTTCCCCCACCTGGCGTGAGAGCCCTGACGAAGGTGCGCCCGTAGATCTGGGCCTTGCACTGAAACGCGCGTCGGCGTTACTTGAACGTGGGATCCTGTGTTATTAATCTGGAATTTCCTGGCTGTGTGCCACGGAGACCCTACAGGGCCCCCTCCTCAGGTTACCCTGAGGATTGTTGTGAGAAATGTGTATACCTGTGGATGTATGTGTGTGAGTGAATGAGCCTTGAGTATTTGTTTGAGAGTCTGGTGTGGGGATACGTTTTGATGTATATTTATTGATGTTATGTCACTGTAATTTTTATCCTGTATGATGCTCTTTGATGTGTTGAACAAAAAACATATAAATCAAATAAGAAAAAGGGAGAAAAAATGAATTTTTTTTTTTTTATATCGATATGTGTTTCTCTTCTCCCTCTGTGACCTCTGTCCCCACTTGGTGAGCTCCTGGTTGTACTTTAAAAAGAGTGGACTCTCCTTGAGCCATTGTTTAATTTACTTGGGTGGACTTCGTTCTTTATAGTAGTGCCTTCTTCCCTGACGTCTGCCCTCATACGTTTCAGGGGGCCCCTTGGTTTATTGGATTGATATTACAAATAAAAATGCTTTTAATTTTTTTAATAATTAATACTTAAATAAAAGTTATTGTAATTTATAATGGCAATAGCTTTTGTAAATAACTTTTGTGAAGATTATGTTCATTGTATTTTATTGTGACGAAAATCCAAGAACAGAAGTGAAATAAAAAAAATTGTGACATTTGTAATAACGCTTGAAACATTGAGAGAACATATTTGAACCAGTTGTTGTTGAATGGTTGCACAGATTGATGCTGTGGTGGCGCGGAGTGATGTGGTGGCGATGAGTAATGCAGTGGCGTTCAGTGATGCTGTGGTAGCGCATAGTGATGTTGTGGTGCCCCTGAGTGATGCTGTGGTGGTGCTGAGTAATGCTGTGGTGATGCGATAGATCGAGTGAGTGCGATAGACAGAGTGAGGGCGATCGATAGATAGAGTGAGGGCGATCGATAGATAGAGTGAGGGCGATAGATAGCTAAAGTGTATTTATGTTGCATTGAGTAGAGTGTAAGTATGAGGTGTGCAATTATATGGCACTGAGTGGTATTATGTGAAGTGTATTTACGTTGCATTGAGAAGAGTGTAATTATGTGGCACTGAGTGGTATTATGAGGAGTGTATGTTGTGTTCAGTAGAGTGTAATTGTGTGGCGTGTAATTATGTGGCACTGAGTGGTATTTGGAGTGTATGTTGTATTGAGTCCAGTGTAATTATGTTGCATATAATTATGTGGCACTGAGTGGTATTGTGTGGAGTGTGTGTTGCATTCAGTAGAGTGTAATTATGTGGTGTGTAATTATCTTGCACGGAGTGGTATTTTGAGTGTATGTTGCATTGAGTGCAGTGTAATTATGTTGCATACAACAATGTGGCACTGAGTGGTATTTGGAGTGTATGTTGCATTGAGTGCAGTGTAGGGTGCAGGGTGTGTGAGGGTGCAGGATGTGTGAGGGTGCAGGGTGTGTGAGGGTGCAGGGTGTATGAGGGTGCAGGGTGTGTGTGTGGGGGCGGTGTGTGTGGGTGCGGTGTGTGAGGGTGCGGTGTGTGAGGGTGCAGGGTGTGTGAGGGTGCAGAGTGTGTGAGGGTGCAGAGTGTGTGAGGGTGAGTGTCCTGGGAACATAAACTATGGGAAAATGAATATTGGGAAACATTCCCTTGAAGGCAGTTTCATGGCGTGCTTTACATTCACGTGTATTGCAGAAATATACCCGATGTCAGCACCTAGCATCCCCTACCTTCACCCAGCAGGGAAGCGTCTTTTCCCAAAGCATTTAGGTTCCACGGTTTTAAGATAGCTTAGTGAGTTAATGTGCCGACTATAGACTTCTGAGTTTAAACCGTGGGACACTGGTTCAAATACTATAAGGGCCAACCCAGCGTTTCATCTTTCTGAGACTCGTTAAAACGAGCAGAGGTGGGCAATAACAGGACATGTGATGTACCAAGCCTTAAATATTCCGCCCCCACCAATCACGTTTCTATATCTTTGGGACCCTTGCTCTTTCATTAACTCGATTGAGTGCCCTGCTGCTGAAGCGTGTATGTGTGTGTATAATCTGCAGGTCACAGATGCACCAGGACAGGCCAATTCATCCTTTCATGTTTCCAAGATCGACAAAACGTGAGCTACAAATGTTCAATTACAATACAGAAGGGGCATCATGGAGTAGTGAAATAACACCCAGGGCCCAAAGGCTATACGGAAATGCAGTTTTGTTAATACTCATCTAAATTGTCAATTAACTAGTCTTTGAAAATCTACTGGCCCATAAATCCCAACAAATAGCAGGAAAAAAGTCAGGGTTCGAGACAGCGAAAGTACAGCACGAATATAATGTATTTTTTCTTTCAAAATACAAATATAGAACATTCTGTGAGCGCTTTATAAAAATAGAATTCACTTAAAGTGCACTGCACTTACTTTTTGCCTTGGGTGCTTGCCAGCATCTGATTAAGACAGGTCAGCCCGCCACACACACGGAGTCCATTTACAAATAGAAAATGGTAATTCATGGCACTGGCAAAATGACATTTCGTTATAAATAAACAGCCCTTTTATATTTTGTTCGTGTTGACTGTTTGATACTCCTGGATTTACAACCCCGCATATTTTATATTTTTGTAACGTTTCTGCCGCTGACCGCGCGACCTGCAGGGGAGCATGGGCGGGACAGCGCCTTAGTCCCACACGACGGGCGAGCAAAGCTCATATCGCGCCCCTCCCTGAGCCCACCTCCTTATCACTAGCCAATGGGGAGGGCTCACCTGGGAGGAGGGGCGGCCCCTCCGGTATTTAGCACTGCAGCGCCAGTGCTCGGCCTCTCTCTCTCGCCAGGATTCTCCCTCGGCTCTGCGCTGTTGCCTCGCGTCGTGTTGCGTCGGCGGATCGCTTCTAAGGTATGTGGCTTCCAACTAGCCTCCCCCTGGCCCGGTCCCTGGATATGACCAGGTTGATGGGGCCCTGTGGTATCGACCACGGGGGGGGGGCTGGTGGTTGCTGGTCGCGGGCTAGGCTGAGCGGGGGCGGGATCGTCAGCCGTGTGCGTGAAGATCGGGTTAGGAGGGTGTATCCGCTTAGGGGACGTAGAGCATGTAACCGACCAGCATCGGACATTTATGTACCGTAGATATGCATCTGTATCCGACTATCCGGGATTCAAGACCGCCGGTAATACATTCAGGTTGTATCAGGTGCGGGAGTTCACACGGCTTTCTGCATCATCCAACTGCTCCCCGATGCTTCTCGTGTCCCCTCGTGTGACCGCCTCGCTGCTGCGGAACTATCACGCTGTGGTTTGCTTTTAAACACACCACTGACTTTTAGGTACCGTAGATATGCATCAGTATCCGACAATCTGGGATCAAAACCGCCGGGAATACATTCAGGTCGTATCATATGCTGGAGTTCCAAGGCAGGGATCTGCCGCGGTCTCTTTGCAGCGCTACCGGTTACAAAAATGTCAGCGTATTCTTCTGGCTTTGACCCATTATTCTATGTTTATGTCTTTATTAGGTGATGGCAAATTTTGAGTCTTTTCTCTGACGAACAGCGAAATAGCTTTAGACCTCCCTTTATAAACTCTCACTGTGACATTTCCTTTCTGACTCTAATAGCGGGCCTAGCTTTACATCGTATCACCGAGGAATGTGTAAGTTGCTATCACAGTTAGAGTTGCAAGGCTCTTGCTTAAATTTTTCACAGTAATTAATGATTTTAGTGCCCTAATTTTGCACTGCCCTTGGCCAGTAATTGGTCCCTGGAGTGTGGCAAGTGTGCAGGTCGACTTGGATTACCTGTGGCAAAGAAAGGGCAGAGCGCCCGACAGCGATGTCCGCGAGGCTGCTCTTGGTTGGTGCCGGAGCCGGCCGCCATTACCGGCCATGCGGTTATTGCCAGATCCGCCCGCCATTACCGGCCAGGCGGTATTGCCAGATCCGGCCACCATTACCGGCCATGCGGTATTGCCAGATCCGGCCGCCATTACCGGCCATGTGGTATTGCCAGACCCGGCCGCCATTACCGGCCATGCGGTATTGCCAGATCCGGCCGCCATTACTGGCCATGCGGCATTGCCGGTCCTTTTTTAACTTTTTTGGGCTTTATGCACACTACAACAAAGGACACTGTAACTGTGCGAATTGCGTCTGCAGTATTTTCCTCATAAAAATGGATTTGTAGCATTGCCATATATTCCATTATTTGTTGCACAATCTACAGATTTTAACAAAAAATAAAAAAATAGCTCAAACGGATCAAACATTACTGAAAATGTGGCCTACAGAAAGATTAACTGACTACCTTCCTGTTGCGTAATTGTGTATTCTGGAGGTAAACTGGCAATAATAAAGTGAAACATTTACCCCGATAGTTTTAAAAGGGGTAAAACTGAAATAATAATGAGGTCATACAATCACAAAATGTGCTGCATAATTTGACTATTATTGACTTAAAAATAAAATGTAGGCAACTATGTCTCATAATTTGCTCCTCCCTAGCTCTATAATTCCAGTGGCCAGAGTGTGATCTCCAATAGGCACTTGTCAACTACTAAATTCTGGATCTACCTTAAAGATAAAATCGCACTCCAGGTGTGCTACGGGTTTTTCCCTCCATTGTGTTGCGCATTGTGGGATTTGTAGTTCTGGGGCTCCAATTGCGCGCGCGAAACGGGGACTGGATGGATTGTTACGGCCAAAGGTGTTCAATGTGCGGGCTGCAAGTCCTGTATATTGTTATGTGTCTGCCATAGCCAGCCGGCCTCTTCAGTCTGGTCACGTGCCCTCAAAAGTGTGGGACCTGTTTTGAAAAATACAAATCTTAGGAACGTACTTTGACCGCTGCCTGTCGCAGTCCTTATCGTAGCCGCCCCTCTTGGAAATACCGCTGCCGCGCGACCCGTAAACTTATCACAGGAAGCGCTATAATTATTTGGGCATGCAATATAGAAGTCGGCCGAAACGTGACCCCGCACAGGAACTGCTATGACTGCTCGTGCACACTATTTAGAAGCCTGCTAGGTGCCACGGGGCCTGGCGCCAGCCTTGGGTGCGTGTGGTGTTGCGAGGAGGCGCAGTATGAGTAGGCATGCGAGGCAGCGGATTAGTAAAGCGCGAAAGTGCGTGTGGTAGCCTCTGAAGAAGCTGGTCTGTTTTACAGACGGGGTAAGCTACGAGATCCGCCTACGCATTTAGTGTTTAATAGTGTTAGGCATACGAGCGCAGTCATGAGCGCACAGGCATTGCAATGTCACTTGCGAGCTAGTGTTTCATATCTGTCTAACGCGGGCCTTATCTTTAAATGCATGCAGTGGGTTGCAATTTCAGGTGATCTGCATTAAGTGCGGACACCGGCCCGACACGCTCATCATAAGGCAGAGACATGCAGTGCAGTATACACGATGAGTAATTCGGTTTTATTTTTCAGATCACGCCCGGGAACACGTCGCAAGGTTATATAGTCTGAAACGGATCGAGTGGCAAAATGCAAATGGTCAAATGATTCATGGAAATAAGCATACCAAGCGGCGTTTTAAACTACTGAGACAGCACCATATATGACTAGTGTTGTGCCAAGGTGCTCACCACAGGGATCATGTTAAATGAGAATGTTTCTATAGCAGGTTTCATCATTATTCAGACTAACCTTGTAGGCGCAGGACAGCCCCTTACAGCGAAGGAATTTGTTTTAGCGCACATATGTTCAACTATGATAGTTAGTTGTTTTAGCGCACATATGTTTCAGCTATGATAGTTAGTTAAGAGCCTGAACACCAAGGGGCAGATTTATGTTGGGAATGCGCCACGTTGGCGTCACGCAACTGCGGCGTAAACGTGGCGCATCCCTACGACCCATTTACAACGTGACGCATCTAGGCAGATGCGTCACGTTGTAAAGCCCTGCGCCACTTGTGGGCGTTCCGTCGCAGGGTGGGCGTTCCGGGGCAGGTGCACCTCGCAAAAGTGGCTGAGTGAAATCTATAAGATTTCACTCAGTCACTTTCAGGCCAATGCTGCGTCAAAACCCTGCGCCTGCTTGAAGCAGGCGTAGGTCTTGACGCAGCATTGTAAAGATGGGGCACCCCGAGCCTTGCTGGAGCTGCGTCGTGCTTGCGACGCAACTCCAGCAATGCGCCACCTTTACGGCACAGATGCGTCACGCATCTGTGCCGTTTTTGCCCCATGGTGCGCTGCATTGTAAATGCGGCGCACCATGGGTGGCGGAGCAGCGGCGCAAAATAACTGGCGCATCCCTGGGGATGCGCCAGTTATCATAAATCTGCCCCCAAGTGCTCTAGCAGGAGTCACAGCCACTTTCCTGGCCCTCACTGTAAAATCAATTATGCAATGCATGGTCGGCAAACACGTCTTCCTGAGTGGGGAATTCCTTCATTTGCTTGATTTATTTTATTTATGCGTTTTATATAGCGCAGACTTTGCCCGAGGGCGTGGGAACGCTTCACAAGAGGAACAGTAAAAGGACAGGTGAAAATCTTGCAAAAGCAGACGTTAAGTTACATGAGGTAAAAGTGACAACTGTGAGCAAACAAAATACATGAGGTAGCAAACAGTGCATTACAGGGGAAAAAATGACAAGTGTGCAGGTTACAAGAGAAACAAAATACAATTAGAGGTGAAATACTGCAATATATGATAGACACTCCGGCACAAGAACAAACGTTACGTAGGCAATGGTGGCACTTGTGCAAGTAGCAAAGGCAAACAACAGTTGAGAGGTAGCAAACAGTGCGTTACAAGAGAAAAGTGACGTGTGCAAGTTACAAAAGAGTACTAAACACAGGTACAAGGAATACTAAAATAAATGGCAAATACTCCACAGGGACTGAGAGAGGCATGCCTGTGACTTTGTTCACTCTATATATAAATACTGTAAGATTGCCAGAGGTCTTTGTCTGTCCCTGTATTTACCCAAATAACGATTTGATTAGCACTATTTATTTCTTACAGCACTACTCTTCCCAATGCAGGATGGCAGAGCGCTTTTAAGTAACATGCACATTATACATGGTACAATGCATGGCGTAAGTGGGTAATTAAAGCAGTATGCATGATGTGTTACATGAAACGGCGAGGGTTACAAGGAATAGGAGTAATAGGAGTCAAAATATCCTTCATAGTCCACGGTGCTATATTAAGAGGATTCAAGTTTGTGAGCTGCAAGTAACAAGCTACAACAAATACTAATCAGTCATATACATGCTTCATGATGTGCTTTTCACTAGAGGCATTAACCTTATGCCAAGCGATATCCTTAACATTGTGTGATGCCCACCGTGCTAGCACAATGCATGTAAGATAGTCATCGTGTCAATCAGCTTTCGATTGGCGCCCACATGAATGGTTGTAACCACAGACATGTTGGACTATTACGACTAGAAACTGTGCCCATCTATTTTTCTCCCATATCCGTGTTTACCAATAGCCTGCTAGCACCATCCATATTAGATTGAACACCGGAATTTGCTTCAAACTTGGAAATGGACCTAGCAACAATGCCACATTTAAACTAGGAATATGGAATGACAATTGACTGTTAAGATATATCTGCCAGGCCATGCTCTAACCATTCCAAGTATGATCTTGCAGTGATTTGCCAGGACATGCACTGTCATACTTATTACAGCTACTGTGCTCACGCAGCAAGTAAAGAATTCTGACTACAGGGTAACTTCCATAATCCCTTCACTTTGCTTGGTCGCATATATCACGGGTTTTCCATTAGCATCAGATATAGTACTGCAAATAGTCACTTGCCGATCCCCCGTATACTAATTCCGGATGAAAACAGCGAACGCATTGCGCATTAAGCAAAAAATTAGGAAAGGTGAACTAATATGGCAATTTTGAAATAACAGCCTAAGTCACAGAGTGGGGAAAAGTTAAGTATTAGACCTCAGGCAAACAAGGAAACGACTTCTGGAAAAGAGCCTGAAAGCGATTTTCTGGTGCTTGGGCACCCTGCCTCGGAGGCCAAACCTTACAGCTGACTGTTGCGTGTGGGTGATGGGCCATTCCTATGTTCTCAGGTTGGTACAATGGGCTACGTCCGAGAAATGGAACTTGGCTTTCGAGAGGACACAAATCCTGTGGTCGGGTGTTCCTTGTCAAGGCTCGACTTATCTGGTTCACCAAGGTCTTGCACGGGAACAGAGATGCTAGAACCCAAATCCCTTTGAGCAATGTCGGTGGGTCAGATCCCTGAACCCTCCCTTCATTACTCCCAGGGAAGGGGGTGTGGATAAAATAACAAACAGAGAAGAGAATGGTCTTGCGTTGGTTCCTTCTGGTCTCAGCCTTCTGGTGGATTGGTAGATGTGTGGAACCTAAAAACAATAATACAACATTACACTCCTACCATCTATTCATCACTAGTCTATTCTTGAATGCGTGCCTTTCCTCTGCTCACCCACCCTAGTGCTGCAGGACCTTGCCTCTCTTCTTATGTAATGGTTAGGCTTCTGCTCAGCTACCAGTTGTCACTAATATAACAATAAACAGCAAGGAGTTAGTTTGGTTACTTGTAACTATGGCAGGTTTTGACCTAATTATTTTGGATTTAGAACGAGTACTTACTTCACTGGTTTCTGAGCTTTCCTGTTAAAATGGGGTTCTGTTTTTAATTGTCTTTTCACTCTTACTATTGATAGTCTGACTGCTGAGTAACTCTGTCTCTCATTTCTCCCTTGCAGGTTTATAGAATTCCAAGGGTAGTTCCTCAGCTAATAAGGTAAGTATTCTCTTTCTCTACTTTTGTCTTTTTCTGTTTACACACGTGTAAAGTCTTGTTCTAGGTACAGTCTTGTTGAGCCTCAGGAGCTCTTGGGAATTAACTGAATATATATATATATATATATTATTTTAGTAACGATAAAATTTTTAACATGTAGTTGCTGCCTTTTCACTTAGCTTGCTTCTTCTTGACAGCTCGCGCTGCAGGCGCCTCTCGCCCGATATTGCCCTCGGGGAAACTTGAAACCTCTGACAGGACCCGGACGAACTCTTCTCAGCTGCTTCTGACAGCGGCAAGACGTTTCTTTTCTGAAAGCCGCTCCGTTTCTGTTTAGCAGCGGTGATTGTATCTGAATTCACGGAGAGCGCCCCTCACAGTTGGCGGCTGTCAAAGGTCTCTGAAGTGAGAGGCGGACGCAGAAGGGAGAAGTGTGGCTCAGTGGTTAGAGGTGGCAGACCCGGAAGATGAGATCGGCTGTGGACCAGGGTTCGATTCCCCGCCTCGGCGGGTCTCGGGATCTAAAATTCCACGGACTCGATAATTCTCGCTCCGGTGCCTACTCGACTCACGGGGTCACACTCTGTGACTCTGGGCAATAGCTTGCTTAATCTCCCTTACGGCCCCTCGCGGCGGGATGCCTGGCTTTCACCTTGTGGATAACCTGCCGGGATATCTCACAGGGGAATACCAGGACGGGTTCCCTAAGCAAGCGCTTAGATACCGTGTCGGTGATTTGCGCTATATAAATACATGTACAATGTTCTTCAGACTCGCGCTTGACTAGTTGCGCCGAGTCTACTTCCAGCGTCTCCCACCTCGCTCTCCTAATTTCTAAAATTCTTCCACTATAACGCTATGACTAAAATACTCTTTAGCTTGACACGACGAACCTCCTCAGCTAGGGTCTTCAGTGAAGTGCGCGTTTTTCATAACGCTCGCGCTCCACATAGCAATCTCAGCAGCTAGGATTTGGAAGACTAGAACGTCCATTGTCTTTCACGTTGGCCACGACGGCGGCCATCTTGCATCTCCAGGATCGTACTCTATCTGCCCAAGTGTTTGGAGAGCATCTTGCTTTTCTTCCTAACGCAGTTGGATTGGAAATGACAGAACCCACAGCTTGAGTCCTGACAATACCCCCCAACAAAGTAGATCCTTCCCTTTTTGGCTTGGTAGGGAATCTCTGGTGGAAAGATTTTACCAATCTTGGTGCATGAACATCCTCTTCCTGCTCCCAAGACCGCTCCTCTGGACCATAGCCTTTCCAGTCTATCAAATAATACAGTTTGCCTTTGGAGCACTTGGAATCCAAAATTTCTTTGACTTCAAACTCCGTTCCAGTTTCTAACTGGATTGGTTTTGGCGGTAGATGGCTCCTCAGATTTGTGGAAACCTTCTTTAACAGTGAAACATGGAAGACTGGGTGTATTTTCAACTTAGGTGGCAGTTCCAGTCGGTAAGTGACCTGATTGATTTGTTCTTTTATAGGGTAAGGACCAATAAATCGAGGTTGAAACTTTCTGTTTCCTTTAAGTCTCAAATTTTTGGTACTTAGCCAAACCTGGTCACCTTTAACCAAAAGGGGTCCTGCTTTTCTCTTCCGATCAGCATATTCCTTGTACTTTTCTTTAGCCGATCGCAGATTGTTCATTACGTCTTGCTGAATTCGAGATAGATGTGACATGACTTCTTTCACTGCTGGAACTGCCGTTTCCATTTGTCGAATGGTTGCATTTGGATGTCTGCCATAATTTACAAAGAAAGGAGAAAACCCTGTCGAGATGTTCTTGGCATTATTATGAGCAAATTCTGCTGTCCACAAATATTCCGACCAATTCCCTTCTTCTTTTAAGAGGAAGAGTCGTAAATATTGTTCCAATTCCTGATTTACCCTCTCTGTCTGCCCATCTGTCTCGGGGTGGTAGCTAGTGGAAAACCTAACTTCTGTTCCCAAACCTTCCATGAAGGCCTTCCAAAAACGGGACACAAATTGAGGACCTCGGTCTGAAATGATTATTTTAGGAATTCCATGCATTTTAACAATTTGGGCACTAAAGTGTTCTGCTAACTGTCTGGCTGTAGGTACCCCTTTTAAGGCTGTGAAATGGGCCATCTTTGAGAAAGCATCCACTACCACTAGTATGGTGTCGAACCCCTGGCTTACCGGCAAATCTGTTATAAGATCTAATGTAACTGTGTGCCATGGATGGGGGGGTGTGGGTAGGTGTTGTAATAACCCTTTGGTGCCTGCCGTTCTGACTTCCCCTGCGCGCAAATCTCACAAGACTTCACATACCTCTCGATATCTGACGCCATTTTAGGCCACCAATAGTGTCTCTTGACTAATTCCTCTGTTTTAGCTTCTCCCTTGTGGCCAGCCAATTTGTCGTCATGACACTCTTGCATTACTTGCTGACGTAACTCGATTGTTGGTAGGTACAAGGCGTCTTGGTGATAGGGCAAATGTTGAATTATGTTTCTGTCGCTGTCTTCTTCCACCCATTGCTGCATGGCCTCTTCACTCATGACATCTGCAATTGACTCTTGTAGTTGAATGGTGGTCATGGCTCCGATAATCTTTTCACTGGGAATGATCGGCTGAATGTCGTTGGAAGTTCTCTGAAACTCAGTGCCAATTCTGGATAGCGCATCTGCTTTCCCATTTTGGGCTCCAGGACGAAAGGTGATGATAAAGTCGTAGTCTGCGAAATACAACGACCACCTCAGCTGTCGTGGCGTAAGTGTTCGGGCCGTTTTCAAGAATTTTAAATAACGATGATCTGTAAACACCGTTACTTGATGTTGAGCCCCATCAAATAATGCCGCCACTCCTTAAAAGCGTCTTTGATAGCCAACAGCTCTTTCTCTGTGATAGTATAATTCACTTCTGCAGGAGATAATTTTCTGGATCTATAAGCAACCGGATGCAACTGGCCTGTGGTTTTGTGTCTTTGTGACAGCACTCCTCCTACTGCTTGATCGGACGCATCAGTTTCCACATAAAAAGGCTCAGAGGGATCCGCATGCAATAAAATTGGCGCTGTGGTAAAATTCTTCTTCAACGATTGAAAAGCCTCTTCTGCTTCTTCTGACCACTCAAACTTGGCTCCTTTTTTCAGCAACTTGGTGAGAGGAAGGATCTTCCTGGAGAACTCGCTAATAAATCTCCGATAAAAGTTAGCGAATCCTATGAAGCCCTGAACTTCCTTCACGCTTCTCGGAGATTTCCAATTTGTTACCGCTTCCACCTTGCGTTGGTCCATTACAATTCCGGAAGGTGACAGTACGAAGCCCAAGAACTCCACTTTGGTTACATCAAAGGCGCATTTTTCTAACTTCACAAACAACTTATTTTCCTGTAGCTTCTGTAGCACTCCTCTCACTTGCTCGTGATGTCTTGCCACATCGGAAGAATAGATCAAGATATCATCAATGTACACAATTGCACACTGATCGATAAATTCTTTCAAGACGTCGTTGATGAAGTGCTGGAAAGCGGCCGGGGCATTACACAATCCATATGGCATCACCTGATATTCAAAGAGTCCAAATCTTGTCCGAAACGCCGTCTTCCACTCGTCTCCTTCCTGCATCCGGACTAGATGATAGGCCCCTCTTAGATCAAGCTTGGTATAGATTTGAGCCCCCTTAACTTGGTCTAGAAGCACTGAGATAAGGGGTAGAGGATATCTGTTCTTCTTGGTTATTTTATTTATGGCTCTATAGTCGATGCACGTCCGCAGTTCTCCCTCCTTCTTCGGCACGAAAAAAAGAGGCGATGAAACCGGCGATTGGGACGGCCGAATGAAGCCATTGGCAAGATACTTATCCAAGTATTCCTTCAAATGCTGATGTTCTTTCTCGGTCAAGGCATAGACACGGCTGCATGGCAAATTTGATCCTGGCTCCAATTCTATCTTGCAGTCATAAACTCGATGGGGTGGTAAACGTTCTGCTTCCACTTCATTGAATACTTCTGTGAATTCTTTATATTCTTCTGGAATTTCTTGAACATCGACCACACACAGGGAATGTTCGATGGTACACAAGGCCTGCACTGGGGTGTTCTTTTCAAGATGATTCCCTGAATTAAAACAATTTTCATAAAAGTAGCTTGAATCCATCACTATAGTCCTGGAACTCCAATCAATTGTAGGATTATGCTCCGTAAGCCAAGGGAGACCTAGAATTAATTGGAATTGAGGGGCATCTATTAAATTAAACTGGACTTCCTCCTGATGTCCTTCTCCGGTTGTTAACTGAATAGTTTCGGTATGACTCACGATGGGTCCTGAAGAAAGATTTGTCCCATCTACAGCACGTACTGGTTCACTCCTGGCCTTCCGGATTGCCTGAATCCCAACCCTTGAGGCAAACTTTAAATCACAAAAGTTTCCCGTGGCACCTGAGTCAATCATCACGGATACTTCAGTCAAGGTAGTTTGTCTGAATTTTACTTCCATTGTTAAGATTAGATGCGGCTCTGCAGACTGTAATGTGTTTGCGACTTGATGTTCGTGTGGAGTTAATTCCTGAGTCGCACTCACCTGTTCAACTCCTCCCACAGGCGGTGCCATTAGTTTTCCTTCGGCTTGAATGGACCCTTTGGTTTTTTCGGACACTCCCGGACAAAATGGTTTCCAGATCCACAATACATACATTGGTTGTTCGCCCTTCTTCTTTCCTTCTCTTCTTTAGTCAAAGGGCCCCTTATTGTCCCATTTTGCATCGGTTCAACTCCTGTATGAGTGTCAGAGGTTTTAGCGCCATCTGACCGAGCCCGGTCAAATCTCGGGGGTATTGTCTTAAAATCCTTTTTCTTCTCTCCACGCCGTTCTCCTTGACGGAAATCTATCTCTAAGACTAAATCTATCAGTGCTGAGATTTCGGTAGGCCGATTGGGAATTTGAGCCAAGGTGTCTTTCAATTCATCTCTCAATCCACGGTAGAAAACTGCGGCTCTCTTACTCTCTGGCCAATTGGTTTCTACAACCAGCTTATTGAATTGAGCCAGGTATGCAATCAAGTCTCGGTTTCCTTGGCGAAGATCTAAAAGTTCGTTATCTACTACCTGAGAAATTCTCCGTCGGTCGAATATCCTTAGAAACTCTTGTTTAAAATCCTCAAAATTCCGTAGCAAAGGGTCATCTCTTGTGACTAGGGGCATGGACCACGCAGCTGCATCTCCGCTAAGATATGAGAGTATGAAAGCCACTCTAGACTGCGCGTCGGGGAAGATTGAAGGGCGGCACATAAAATGTAACGAGCACTGTGATAAAAATATCTGCGCTTTCTGAGGATCCCCGTTAAATCTCTCCGGAGCTGCCAGTGGAATGACCGGAGAGAGAGAATGTATTACTTGAGTGGTGGACCTATTAGCTGTCTCTAAAACTGGGTTCATGGCTTCTCTCCCTAAACTACTTGGTTGGCGTAGTCTTAACGCCAAATCCGCAGTTTCTTTTCTGGCACTGATCACTTCTTGCCTCAAACTCCGATTTTCCTCCCTCACCGCTCCCAGTTCCTTCTGTATTGCATCTAAGATTGTACCTAAGGACTGGACATCAATTCCCTCCGTCATCTCTGTTCAGGTGCAAAGGTTACTTGGGCACTTCACTCTGTCAAGGCTCGACTTATCTGGTTCACCAAGGTCTTGCACGGGAACAGAGATGCTAGAACCCAAATCCCTTTGAGCAATGTCGGTGGGTCAGATCCCTGAACCCTCCCTTCATTACTCCCAGGGAAGGGGGTGTGGATAAAATAACAAACAGAGAAGAGAATGGTCTTGCGTTGATTCCTTCTGGTCTCAGCCTTCTGGTGGATTGGTAGATGTGTGGAACCTAAAAACAATAATACAACATTACACTCCTACCATCTATTCATCACTAGTCTATTCTTGAATGCGTGCCTTTCCTCTGCTCACCCACCCTAGTGCTGCAGGACCTTGCCTCTCTTCTTATGTAATGGTTAGGCTTCTGCTCAGCTACCAGTTGTCACTAATATAACAATAAACAGCAAGGAGTTAGTTTGGTTACTTGTAACTATGGCAGGTTTTGACCTAATTATTTTGGATTTAGAACGAGTACTTACTTCACTGGTTTCTGAGCTTTCCTGTTAAAATGGGGTTCTGTTTTTAATTGTCTTTTCACTCTTACTATTGATAGTCTGACTGCTGAGTAACTCTGTCTCTCATTTCTCCCTTGCAGGTTTATAGAATTCCAAGGGTAGTTCCTCAGCTAATAAGGTAAGTATTCTCTTTCTCTACTTTTGTCTTTTTCTGTTTACACACGTGTAAAGTCTTGTTCTAGGTACAGTCTTGTTGAGCCTCAGGAGCTCTTGGGAATTAACTGAATATATATATATATATATTATTTTAATAACGATAACATTTTTAACATGTAGTTGCTGCCTTTTCACTTAGCTTGCTTCTTCTTGACAGCTCGCGCTGCAGGCGCCTCTCGCCCGATATTGCCCTCGGGGAAACTTGAAACCTCTGACAGGACCCGGACGAACTCTTCTCAGCTGCTTCTGACAGCGGCAAGACGTTTCTTTTCTGAAAGCAGCTCCGTTTCTGTTTAGCAGCGGTGATTGTATCTGAATTCACGGAGAGCGCCCCTCACAGTTGGCGGCTGTCAAAGGTCTCTGAAGTGAGAGGCGGACGCTCGTAATGTTCTTCAGACTCGCGCTTGACTAGTTGCGCCGAGTCTACTTCCAGCGTCTCCCACCTCGCTCTCCTAATTTCTAAAATTCTTCCACTATAACGCTATGACTAAAATACTCTTTAGCTTGACACGACGAACCTCCTCAGCTAGGGTCTTCAGTGAAGTGCGGGTTTTTCATAACGCTCGCGCTCCACATAGCAATCTCAGCAGCTAGGATTTGGAAGACTAGAACGTCCATTGTCTTTCACGTTGGCCACGACGGCGGCCATCTTGCATCTCCAGGATCGTACTCTATCTGCCCAAGTGTTTGGAGAGCATCTTGCTTTTCTTCCTAACGCAGTTGGATTGGAAATGACAGAACCCACAGCTTGAGTCCTGACATTCCTGTAATGCAATGGGGTCACTGAAGTGCAAGCTAGAGCAATGCAGGATGGGGAGGGGTGGTCCTCCCAATATCCCCCCTATTTCACCTGGGAGGGAATGATCTGGCACGCTGGGGAGGCGGGGTCGGCCAGGCAAGGAAGCTTTATGGTAGCCAATCCAGGGTATGCAACGGAGAAGCATGGACCAAGCAAGGATGTGTGGCTCCTCTGGTAGATATTAACAGGTGATGCCAAACAGCTTTTTCAAACTGCAGGGTTCACAGGAGGTGGATGGCCCTGGGCAAGGTACACTATTAAGCGGGCGCCCTGAGTCAGTGAATTAGGGGTTATTCAGGTCCTAAGGTGGCAAGATCCATGTTGATGGTAACTAGTCCTGTGAGAGTGAGACCTGCCCTTGTAGCATAATCAAGGCAGGCAGGTTCAGATGGGGCGTTACCATGCGATAACCGTGGTATCCATTATGTAATAAAGCAATTGGAGGCTCAAACTAGAACAGCACCCTGCGTACGGGGGCCCCCACACAATACCCCCACCTTTCATCTGGGAATGGGTTGGGAGCGGGCGAGCTCCTGTGGTCTGAGGTTCCTCGCAGGGCCAGATCACCAGTAGCGGTAGAACATTCCCGCAAGAAGGCATTAGATCCATGCAGAAGTTCATGGGAAAAGAGGCCTGTGTTTCATTGGGCAGGTACCAGTACGAAGAGAAAACGGAAGGGTACTATGATAAAGGTGCACTAAAAACAGCGGCCGAAAGTAGCTAGGTGGGTGGGGGGCTCTGTCAGCGACGGGGGCCTCCTCCAGAGCTATGGCGGAGTACAGGGCGATCTGGAAGCAGATGGATAGTAAGGGTACCTCTGCGGCAGAAGGGTACAGTAAGGGTACCTCTGCCTGGCACAGTAAGGGTGCCTGAGCCAAGGACCTGGAGCCGAAGGAGGTTCCGGGAAACCGCGACGGTGCCCCGTTAGTCCTTCGGGCGGTCGGGGGGCCTGAACAGACCGGGGGTGTGCCCCACCGCTCCGCCCTGACAGGGGGGGTGGGAGTATAACGAAATGGTAATGTGCTGCACCGTCAGAGCATTGTCTCGCCGTGCAAGATGGCTCCTTAGGCATGCCGGTCAGCGAGGGGCTGCCTGCTTTGGATCGCCTGTAAGATGACCCACCATAACGTCATACCTGTGTTGTATGAAATAAACCTGCAGCAGTTCTTTCCCATAAATATGTCTCTTGAGTTTCTTTGGGAAGTGTAAGTGTGTAATTGGCAAGCGGGGCGAGCGCATGGCGGTGTGGGCACTATGCCGCTGACCGCGTGACCCGCAGGGGAGCATAGGCGGGACAGCGCCTTAGTCCCACATGACGGGCGAGCAAAGCTCATATCACGCCCCTCCCTGAGCCCACCTCCTTATCACTAGCCAATGGGGATGGCTCACCTGGGAGGAGGGGCGGCCCCTCAGGTATTTAGCACTGCAGCGCCAGTGCCTGGCCTCTCTCTCTCGCCAGGATTCTCCCTCGGCTCTGCGCTGTTCCCACCCTGATCCCTGACCCAGCAGCAGAGCGGCGGTGCGAAGTTATGAATCTTATAATGTTCTTGTTTTGCGTTGCAGGCGGAGACACAGGGCGATCTGGAAGCCGATGGACAGTAAGGGTACCTCTGCGGCAGAAGGGTACAGTAAGGGTACCTTTGCCTGGCACAGTAAGGGTGCCTGAGCCAAGGACCTGGAGCCGAAGGAGGTTCCGGGAAACCGCGACGGCGCCCCGTTAGTCCTTCGGGCGGTCGGGGGGCCATAACCGACCGGGGGTGTGCCCCACCGCTCCGCCCTGACAGGGGGGGCGGGAGTATAACGAAATGGTAATGTGCTGCACCGTCAGAGCATCGTCTCGCCGCGCAAGATGGCTCCTTAGGCATGCGGGTCAGCGAGGGGCTGCCTGCTTTGGATCGCCTGTAAGATGACCCACCATAACGTCATACCTGTGTTGTATGAAATAAACCTGCAGCAGTTCTTTCCCATAAATATGTCTCTTGAGTTTCTTTGGGAAGTGTAAGTGTGTAATTGGCAAGCGGGGCGAGCGCATGGCGGTGTGGGCACTAAGTGAATATTAATCAAAATTTAGCCCAAACTGCTCACGTCACATCTCTGGGCACTTTGAATTTAAAGCACCTTTGAAGGTCTGGAAAGGGCCGAGCAGCACACGGTGAAAGGCCGCAGTCCCATTCAGCAGTAAGCCTGGAGAAGTAACCACGTTGGAGTGGCATTCATTCTCCTGCTGGTCTCACACCGTGCCAGGGATCGGTCTCCAGGATAGCACCAAGTAAAGGATTGTCCAGTCTGTGTACTATTCACACGTTTGAGTTCAACATCAACAACTAGAATGTCGCAGAAGCGCTGCAGGCATCTCTGCATTCCTCTAATGTGCACAATCCTCATGTGTGGCAGCCTGAACCGCTGCTTCGGTATCCGTCTCCGACAGGAGCATGGCTATCGTTTATTTTGATAAGGTGAGCAAAGCTCACGCGGTTTCCGGAAGCGGCGTCTAAGAAATGAGCAACTTACAGAAAAGATCATATAAATAGCAATGACCAGTGTTTGACTGACTCTCGATGGAAATGCACAGGGTACTGTTTACTGAGTCAGACTTCCCTTCACACGCAGCTCTGAAGGTCCATAGCTGTGTTGGGGTGAGGGAGGGGACCACCCCGTAGACGGCAAATTCCTGCACAGGATTGCCACTTCGGAGAATGTAGGATGACTGTAGTTCTCATTGTAGTGCTCAATTAGCATGTCAAGTACACAGTAAGGCCTCCAGTGTAGCAAGTGAGCCATAAAGGCCCCCGTTCCCTGGTGCGATGGTAAATATTAAACTAGCATTGGGAAAGGGCATTAGATCTGCTCGATCGCTATTGTAAAAAAAAAAAAACACAAGCATTGGCAATATAAAATATTTTTTTAAACAAATAAACGCGAGTTGTGCGAGGAAGAGGAGGGAGAGGGGGGAGGTGCGGGTTGTCGCAGCCCTAAAAAGATGTTCTGGCATTGCGCTGAGGGGGGCGGGAGCGGCTTCCTTTGAAGTCTGATTGGGGTGGGTCAGTCTGATGCCGAGGCACAGACAAATGGTGGTGTGTGGTGTGTGGTGTGGCTGGCGATTATGTGCATCTACTCCCCTGCTTTGCACATGCCCCGGGTCATTCTGTACCGATATGTTCTGGGTATTGTGTTCTGCTGTGACTCTGGTTGGGTGATAGCTTTATTTCAATTGCTGCGGGGGAGGGGGGGTTGAAGTCGGTGTACGAAAGATCTGCGTCTTATATCAACTGTATGTGTAGCGCACACCAGTGACCTTTAATGCTAAGTCAGGCATGATGGTTTCCCTGAAAACATGTACGTGTGTTTTTAGGTGTTTTACATAAAGTGTCTTAGTCGAAGAAATAATGGAAGGTCACAGGCACGGCGGCTACAAGAGAAACACACACACAAAGATTTTTTTTTTAAAAGCAGCATACAAACACGCAATTGCACAAACATGTATGCACAAATAGGGCTCAGTAGTACACTCGAGCATTAACACACATAGTCAAGTGCATACTCGCGCACGCTTGACAAGGAACACAAGTTTCAAATGTCATCCATGGTAAAGAAACACAACTCGATTTTGCTCCATGTAATACTTCACATAAACAGCGCACGTATTTCCGTATGCTGCGTTACACACCCACATACAACAACAAGCGACCGCCAAACGCGCTTTTCTTTAAACATGGTGAAAGTAAAAGTGCTTGTGCCGCGATTCTGCGCTTTTATGAAAAAGTAAACAAAGTTGGCAGATGCGGACAGACAAGGTGCGGGCAGGAGCAGTTGGAAAAGGGAGGTTGTAGGGAAAAGGATTAAACATAGTTAAAGTAAGTGTGAATGACGCAATTCAGCATTTTAAAGATAAAGTAAACAAAGTTGGCAGCTACGGACAGACTGGTTAAACAAGAAACAAGTTAAAAGAAAAGGAGACCCGGCCGGCCGGCCGTGAAACTGAAAGCACGGCCGGCCGGCCGTGAAAGCCTTTGGTGCCGCTGGGGGTGGAGCGGCACCAAGCTGGGCAACAGATGGCTGACGATTTGATGCTGTGCACGCGGATTTTAGGGCACAGCATCAAATCGCCAGTTAGTTAAAGTCTGTTTAAGTCCCTATAGTCTCGCTCCGCTCAATGCGCATGCGCATTGAGAGGCGAGACCTAAAAACTACAAAAAAATAATATGTGTAATCGGTTTGAGATGACAACCCATCACAAGGACGTAAAGTCAGATCTCCGGTAGAATAGACATTACTGGGATAGCCCAGATCAACGGAATATAGTTTAAGGGGAACATCACTATGATAAAACAATGTTGGAGGTTTGGCACAGTCGCTAAATAAGAATGTACAGCCTGTGTAATGGGAGGAGACATTGATATAACTTAACAGTAGGTTTAATGCAAATAACCTTCCTTCTCTCCCTTGCCGACTTTAGTAAAATGCTTCCTTAATTCTCGACTTGGGTATTAAAGCACAGGTCTGTGGGTTCTTAAATAGTTCCAGTAAGGCCAATGACCTCAATGAGCACTAGAAACAAATGAGGGCTGGCTCTAATCAGTAAGGCTGAGCCGGATAGTTATCTAACAAGACAGAAATGCCAACACTGATATAAATAATTTGAATAAACCAATGTCCATCCAAATCCAGAAAGGAAACTCAAGAGTGGGAATTGCTCATCAATAGTATTTTATTCAAAAAAAAATTCAAAGAATGTATTTCAAGGTTTAATTCATAGTACAAAAAGGATTTTTCTGACAAACACGTGGGACATAGAGGCATTAACCATGCATTCAATCATTCATTCAAAATTGCAAGCATATCACAAACAACCATATCACATTCACACACTTTAAGGGAAAAAATATGAGCAATTTATAAACACAGTAACACAACAGTAAAAAACAACAAGCAAGAAACAGCCACGGTCTACAAGTATTTATCAAGAGCAATGAAGTTAACTATTTTTTCATAGTACATTCCTATATCTCAGACAGACTAATTGAAATTCATTATAAATTAATGCTGCAAGGTAATGTACAAAATGGAGCTCCGGATTCAACTACTTAGATGCCCAGATGCTCACACAGACCAATTGTGGCGGGGCCTACGCGTTTCGAATCCCACTGAAATCGTTGGGGATTCTCTTCAGGGCCTACTGCAATATCAATTAAGGGGGGTCCTAGACGTGTACTCAGGAGAATGGCCTTTCGTAGAAGGGTCTTCTCCTTTTACTGCACGGGGTCTGTATTCTTATTCAGAATGAGCCCTTACAGGGATGTTGGGGTTCTTGCGCGCTGTGAAATGGACGGCTACCCCTAACAGAACTCGATGTCGTCTTGGGACTGGAGAGGAGGTGACCGATAAAAACAGTTGAATAGAATAGTCTTAACGATCTTAGGAGTTTGGAGAGACGGGAAGTGGTTGAATCAATTAATAAGCAATGTGGGAGGACAATATTTGTAATGTCATAGCTAAGATGGGACCACCAGACTCTTGAAAACAAATTATAGCTCATCAAGACCGGGGTTTTTTGCTGTGCTTTGTTGAGCCATCTCATTTCTTACCTCTGCCAGACCAAAAACCAAGCTACCTTTTGGTGATACCTGCCAAACACTATTTGGGAAGACTATCACCTCGCCTGAAACTCCAATTATTTTCAAAAATTCAGCCACCTAAGCTTCTTCTTCAGCATGTGAATCCAAAGTTGGGTCGCTTTCATCTTTGAGGAAGGGGGCATATATTACTCTACAAAAAGCCAGAATATTTTTCTTTGCAGCAGCTGATCGCAGATTCTCCCAGGCCTGTTCCTGCAAACCCCTTAATCAAAGATTCTATGCTTCTTTGTAATGGATTCACTTTCTCTGGCCCACAGTCTTGTCTCTTGGGAGTGTCCTAAGTGCTGCATGTAAATTAATTAAAGACTTCGAACAAGCAGCATCAAACCTGCGCCCTATTGGTATATGCTTGGAAGGATGAGTCCACGCCAGATTACTTTTAACTTCATCCAATATCTCATTCAGATGCTACCATAGTCCTATCTAAATCTGGATTAGGGTATTACGCAGATCAAAATCTTTATCTATTTTGAGTAATAATCAATGGGAGGAAGTTCTCTTTATTGATCTTGTCCCACTTTAAGGCATAATGGTTCCTTCTTTCTACGACTGGCTTTGCTTCTTTATCCGCTTAGCCCTCATATTTACCATCCCATTTCATAAAACAAAAGAGGCAGCATGATCCCTGAAACTTAAATGTTTCACTGCTGTATGAGTTATCTCACCACAAATCATATCTGCCGCCACAAAGAAATCAATAGTTGATCCACTGTCCAAGCTTCCAAAGTCTTTACCAATGAACCTGAACAGGAATCTACCTTGTTTCGTATTTCTAAATTCCTAATTATTAATAACCTGTTAAGCATTTTTCCTTGCTCATTGTGGATGAAATGGAGCATTACATCCCCATCCCCATCAGTTAGTCCACATACTGGCTTTGACATCTTCTCACAGTCATGAGCATTGAAGTCGCCCAACCATAGTATATTAAGTCGCTTAGGGTGTACTGTACAAATAGAGTCAATACTCTTTTCTAATGATCCTACCACCAAGGCCGTATTACCCTCGAAATTATTGGTCAAATAAATGACAAAAATACAGTCCCAATCTTTAAGACCATTACATAATGAAATATGGTAATATGGTGAGTCGTTCCAAAACTTTATAACCTTTATTCTCACGTTATGCTCTATCAGGGATAAGATACCACTTTTGGTCAACCAGCCTTGGGGGGGATATCTGGAGATTGATACGAGCTATAACGTTCCATAAAGATGGAACTTGTTTACCATGTTTCCTGAAAACATAGAATGTCATGATCCTCCACTAGTCTTATCCAGTCACGTTTGCCCATGTTCTGCTTTAGGCCTGCTACATTCCAAGAAAGTAATTTCAGTATATATGTGCCCTCGTCCATCATCTCTACCATCTTCTGTGTC
This sequence comes from Lissotriton helveticus, assembly GCF_964261635.1. NCBI lineage: Eukaryota > Metazoa > Chordata > Amphibia > Caudata > Salamandridae > Lissotriton > Lissotriton helveticus. Next base: position 1,719,405,742 of record NC_136059.1, read on the forward strand.
TGTATTTCAGGTTGCCTATTATCATATGCCACCAAAGGTTCATTGACCAGTCAATCCCAAGACTCCAAGAGTTCCAAAGGGGTGAACCAATTATTTACCCTTGCTTCAAACCTGACAGGCTCTGAGACACTGAGAAAAAGGATGGTGGTTGGCAGTTGTACCCCACCCAAATGCAGAGGCCTTCAGCCTTAGTGGTTTATAGAAGAACCCCAAAGGCAGAGCAAAGGTCTGTGAGTTGATCGAGGAAGTGTTGGAAAGCATTCTTAACAGGTGCTCTGCCATCCTGTGATTGTTGAACATAACAACTATACAATCGCCCCCTATTGGTTTGGGGGCCATGCCACCCATCAACTCTCCTTGCCTTGATAATATGTCTACTGAGTGTAGAATCCATCCAAGCGAACCTAGTCAGCCAGTGAAGAACCCTTGTCATAAGCTGCTCTGTTGTCTCTATCTGTGACCAATTCACCTCAGGCGTATTAACTGCAATAAGAATGTATGGAAATGTAGCTGGGGGAGATCTATCTTTTCTAACACCTTTTCCCCTTGTCGCATCTGTATGGTTCTCCCTCCCGGCTCCCTCTCTCACCCGGCCTTACCCTGCTGTCAATATCGGTCATCTCAGGGGATCTTGAAGCCTCTGTCACCCGGGACTTTTGCCATTTGCAGAGGAATTGCCCTGATTCTATAAGAAATTGGTGGAGTGGGTAGATCTTAATGATTTCCTTTAGGCCGCAACTTGGGAGGTTGGGGTAATAAACCCCCCCTACTATTGCCCACCATTGGATTAACCGCCCTCTGTGACTAATGGGTGGAAAGATCTTGTGTTTCCACCTTATCTATCCTTTTTTCTCAGACCACTACATACTGAAGTCAGAGGACCTGTGATTGAGTACTTAATTCTCTCTGCCTGTCACATGTTTCGCATGTGGCTCCTACATGATAATTAACCCTATCACCATTAATAAGGGGGGTAACCTCTCTTCTATGTTAGTTAATCTGAACAATTATAGCTGTAACAATAGTGAAGTTACACGTTCCAGTCTTTGACAGAAATCATCATTACAGTTAGATATACCATCCCTTGACAAAGCTTCCATGCTTGGTGACTTGTTTCACTTTGTGACTTTATTATTCTTAACACCTCCCCTTTTCTTCTAAACTACAGGTTTATCGGGGTGTTAAATCAGCACTTCGGGGACTAGAATGAAGACTAATTGTTCTGATGGGTGACCCCACTTGCCTCGCCACACTAGTGGAATTCCAGGAGTCCACTGTATGGGGAGCTGCATTTGTATCCACACCAATTCTTACCTCCTCTAAAGGAGGGGCATTGTTCAATTAGTTCAATTTCTTTGGTCAACACGTTGGCAGCCCTCATCAGGAATGAGTCAAGGGTATTTGATATTTCGAGGCCCTTTCCAGTTGCTTGGCCTTCCTTTTGTATATTGTCCTACAGGCACTCTGCCAAACATAAAAACCAACAACTTAGAGGGGGGGCCCAGCTCAGCCTCTTCCGGGCACTGACGGATTTGGACGGCCCCGCCCTTAGCCCGGTGGCGGCCCTTGGCTTGGGGCCGAGTCCCGCTTAAGAGCATGTGGTGTGTGGTAGCTTGTGCAAGGGCCAATGGGCATGTAGTACTCAGCGGTGCTGGTGTCTCAGCATTGCTTCCCCCTCCTTTCAGGCACAAACAGGATCCAATAGCGGCTGCGAACTTAGCCATAGCTTATCATTTGAAATGTTACAAATCACATGTAATGGTGGCTGGTGCTTGTGGGAAAAACACTAAGGTTAAAACCTTTACTTGTTTGGGCGCGGAAGTAACGAGGGTCCCAGTGTTCACCTATTTGGGAGTGCTCTTTGATGAGAAGGGTAATTGGGGTCCCCAGCAGAAGCAGAAGTGCGACGTTGTTTCAAGATCTACAACAGCCCTTCTTAGCTTCTCTAAGAGGTTGGGAGCAAGGCCCATGGAGGCTATGCTCAAAATATACAAATCCAAGTGTTGTGCGATCGCCTCTTATGGGGCAGCCATATGGGGTTACGCACCTCTGGGTAAAATACAAGTGGTAGAAAACAGGTTTCTTAGATCCCTGTTAGCAGTACCGCAGTCATCCCCGACATTTTCCGTACACTCCGAATTAGGCTTGGGCTATATCACAGACCACCTTAAAGCGGCCCCATTGATTTGCTGGGCAAAGATGTGGCTTAATGAGGAGATTACCCTTAATCACCTAATCCTAAAAGATTGTCTAGCCCTCGAGAAGGTAGATAGAATCCCATGGCTGGCGTACGTTGTGTCAGACTGGGACGACCCGAATTATATACATCCCCGGAGGGAATCAAGAAAGAGGATTTGGGCTGGATTAAACACAATTTCCGGATCATGTTGGAGGCGGAAAGGGAGGAGCTGGAGCTTAGAAAACCGGGTGCGAGAAGTATTTATGTTTTACAGACTTCCCCATCTATTGAACCTTATCTGAAGATCTTTACTAAGCCGTTTCATCGCTTTTTGTTGATTAGATTTATGTTCAATATAATCCATCTTACTTTGGGTACATTCCCGCAATGGGGGAAACCGGAAGACACTGCACCATCCTCCTGTGATAGTTTCTCTACACAAGACACACTCCATCCTAAAATGTTTTGTGAGCACTTTTCCAAGGCGCGTAAAAAAATCTTAAACCCTATATTACGAGAAGCTGGATTTGTTCAAGTAAGGCCCGTGCTCTTACATTTGCAAATGCTGAGTACTGTGCGTGTCATCTTCAGCGTAGCAAGCTTTTTGGTGGCTGCAGCCGGGGTAAATAATAAAAGACTTATTTGCATGTAACAGCCTAGTAGGATGCAGAGGGGGCTTATGGGTTTTTAACCTAAAGAAATATAATGATGCACTTTAAATTCTAAATACGGTACCCCAATCTCTTTGATATGAGCGAAACGGTTTGTTTTAAACATTGGCCTATTAATTGTTTGATCGACGTATTGTAAATAGTGTACATACATGAACGACAACAAACAAATGCTTATTTATTTCTTTTTAACTATTTTATGTACGGTGGATGTATGTGTTGTTTCTTTTATGATTTTAATTAATCGAAATAAAGATTTTTGACTGACTGACTGACTGACATTTGAAATGTTTAAAGACATCCACCTATTAAAGCTTGTCACCTTTGAAATCATGTTCACATATGCATAAAAGGTGCAAAGAATGACAGTTTTAGGTAAGATGTTCAACACAAAAACAAACTTCCAAGATGTGTGCAATTCTTCTATGTATTCTTGTGATGATCCAGTATTCTTATAAAAAAAAGATTCATATAGCAAATAACAGCCAACGCTTTTTGGCCCACACACTGGACTTCTTCATAGCAAAAGGAGAAAATATCATCAATTGTGATGAGCATCATTCAACCGGATAGACAGTGAGTTGCGGACGTCAGCTTCTGTTGCACATTTAGTGCACCAATACAAGTGCCCTTATAGGGTGGATTGACCCGATTACTCTGAAAATAAGACATTTTGAATTTATTCATGGTGCATACATTTTTACTTGCTTCTGTTGATATTACACCATATCGTCTGTTTAACTGCTCAGAGGGCTGTTGGTCTGTGGAGTTGTATGTATATAAATATTTGAATGAAGGACGGGCTCATGGCTGCACATCACAATTGATGACATGTCCTCTTTTTGCCAGAAGAAGTCCAGTGTGTTGGACGATACGCATTGAGTGTTATTTGCTAAATAAACTTTTTTTATAGGAATATTGGATGTCAAGGATATTCTATTGTTAATTGTTCCGAGGATACAGGTTAGTTTTCTTCAGAACACAGCAATTTCGACTCAGGAATACAAATAATCAATCAATCAATCATAGCATTTGTATAGCGCACTACTCACCCGGAGGGTCTCAAGGAGCTTGGGGAGGGGGGGTCCGCTACTGCTCGAACAGCCAGGTCTTGAGCTGCTTCCTGAAGGCGAGGTGGTCTTGAGTCAGGCAGAGGTGGGTCGGGAGGGAGTTTCAAGTCTTGGCGGCCAGGTGGGAGAAGGATCTTCCTCCTGTTGTGGCTCTTCGGATGCGGGGGACGGCGGCGAGGGCGTGGCTGGTCGATCGAAGGTGGCGTGTGGGAGCGTAGAAGTTGAGGCGGCTGTTGAGGTAACTCGGTCCTTGGTTGTGCAGGGCTTTGTGTGCGTGGGTGAGGAGGCGGAAGGTGATTCTCTTGTTGACCGGGAGCCAGTGCAGGTCTCTCAGGTGTCTGGAGATGTGGCTTCATCTGGGGATGTCTAGGATCAGTCTTGCTGAGGCGTTCTGGATTCGCTGGAGTCTCTTCTGGAGCTTGGCGGTGGTTCCGGCGTAGAGGGCGTTGCCGTAGTCCAGACGGCTGGTGACGAGGGCCTGGGTGACCGTCTTCCTGGTCTCGGTGGGGATCCACCGGAAGATCTTACGTAGCATGCGCAGGATGTTGAAACAAGACGAGGAGACGGCGTTGACTTGTCTGGTCATGGAGAGGGAGGAGTCCAGGATGAAGCCCAGGTTGCGTGCGTGGTCTGTTGGTTTGGGTGCGGAGCCCGGGGCGGGTGGCCACCAGGAGTCGTCCCAGGCGGAGGGCGAGGAGCCCAGGATGAGAACTTCCGTCTTGTCTGAGTTCAGTTTCAGGCGGCTAGTCATCATCCATTCAGCTACGTGTTTCATCCCTTCGTGTAGGTCGGCTCTGGCGGTGGTGGGGTCGTTGGTCAGGGAGAGGATCAGCTGTGTGTCGTCGGCGTAGGAGATGATGTTGAGGTTGTGTTGGCGTACGATGGCCGCAAGGGGGCTCATGTAGACATTGAAGAGGGTGGGGCTGAGCGAGGAGCCTTGAGGAACGCCGCAGATGACTTCGGTGGCCTCTGACCTGAACGGGGGTAGGCGGACTCTCTGTGTTCTTCCAGCGAGGAAGGAGATGATCCATTCCAGTGCCTTCTCCTGGATTCCGACGTTCCTGAGGCGTTGCACTAGGGTGCGGTGGCAGACAGTGTCGAATGCCGCGGAGAGGTCTAGGAGGATGAGGGCCGCTGTTTCTCCGTTGTCAAGCAGGGCACGGATGTCATCGGTGGCAGCGATGAGGGCAGTCTCGGTGCTGTGGTTGGCCCTGAAGCCCGACTGTGAGGGGTCGAGGGATCCATTCGTCTCGAGGAAGGCGGCCAGCTGCTTGTTGACTGTCTTCTCGATGACTTTGGCTGGAAACGGGAGGAGCGAGATGGGGCGGTAGTTCTTGAGTTCGGTGGGGTCTGCTGTTGGTTTCTTTAGTAGAGCGCTGAGTTCGGCGTGCTTCCAGCTCTCAGGGAAGGTTGCGGTGTCGAAGGAGGCATTGTTGATGTCCCGTAGCTGGGGTGCGATGGCGGCGTCGGCTTTGTTGAAGATGTGGTGGGGGCAGGGGTCGGCTGGAGATCCGGAGTGGATGGAGTTCATTGTGCGGATGGTGTCTTCGGTGTTGATAGGGGTCCAGGTGCTGAGAGTGGTGGTGGGGGGCGTAGGTGCGGTCGTGGGGAGCATTGGTTGTGTGCTGAAGCTGTTGTGTATGTCAGCGATCTAGTTGTGGAAGTAGGAGGCGAGGGAGTTGCAGAGGTCTTGTGATGGGGTGATGTCGTTGATTCCGGCGTTGGGGTTGGAGAGCTCTTTCACGATGTTGAAATACTAACCTCAGTCCAAAATAGAGACCTATAATTGATTATTTTGATGTATTGATAATCAAATATTGCACTGATATTTATATTGTTTCCGTATTTATTTTTTCCTGTTATTTAGTTTTTTTATTATTGTGGAATATTACTTTTATTGCCTGTCTCTTCGTATTCTCTGAAGTCAATGCACATTTTGAGCTTTCCGCTTTTTTTTTTAACATACTATATTTTATCATTTGGAACCCACTTTACATTACCTCAATGAAAACAGAAACTCAGTTGAAGAATGGATGGTGGTATAGTTACCAAGCAGAATTTCTGAATTCCTTCCAAATGTAGTAGCCTCAGTAAATGAACAGTAAGCCTGTGCGGAGAGAGACATCTCTCTTAAAACTCATAAGAGATTGTCCAGAAAATTCAACAGCTTTCATTTTTGGAGGTAATTGTAAATGTTGAGCATATTCTACTTTCAAAATTTCCATCACCATAAGAATGATACGGTGGAGAAAATCGTACTGATGGGATGGCATCAAAATGTGCTGGATTTTGTGTCACCGCCCAGTTGTAAATCAGGCTAGAAGTTGTTAAATCCTCCAGCAAAACTTTAGTGCTTTGTGTCTCTACCAGAATTAAATTAATTTTACCCGCCCACAGAGCTCAAAGCCGCAGGTCCCTTTGTATATTATCTTCCTCTGCAGAGAAGAGATCCTTAAGCACCATCTCTGCAATTACTTCTATTGATAATTTTGGTGACAGAGTGCCTTCAGTTGAAGTATCACTTTACATTAAGTTCTTGTGGCATCAAAAAAGTTCGAATTTAGCCTTTAATAACCGGAAAATCATCCCTGATTTTCATGCAGATTTGTCTCTCTCTCTCTTTGCGAGATTCAAAATAATCTTTAGAACTTTAATTTAGTTTGCATAAGGAAATGTTACACAAAACTGCTTTTGGGTTAGGTTATGTGATGAACAATAGACAGGCACCTTTTTCACTTGTTCTCAACATTTTGCTGTTTAGCCCATCTTGAAATGTTCTCTATTCCACTTGAGATCGGATTTTCTTATGAAGTTTGATATCCAAAATGAGAAAATCCCATTTACAAAGGCTAAATTGACCGATTCCTGATTCTTAGAATCTAAAATAGAACTTTTACATTTGAGATAATATCCTTTTTGTGTCCAAGGTCTACTGTGGGGCTCAAATAGCTCTGTGAGCCATCCCTATAATTTTTTATTTTTAGCACAGTAGCCTACACTTTACACCTAAAGTTTCATGACTACCCATCAGAGTCAAATCTGTAGTAGGCAAACCATGGAGAAAAAAAAACAATTTGAGCTACCACTTCCACTAGTACATACTACAGACAATGCTGGCTGTTAAGGACTTCCATATAAACTTTCCTAGCCTTTTTTGTCTTCTACCCCTGGAATTGTGGGAACATTATAGGTCTAGTGTTGGGTTCCTTTTTGTAACCAATGGCAGAATTGAAGACAGAAGGTGCGATGGACCAATGTCACTAGCAAATCACTACTGACATTTCCTTGCTTGATACCAGGCAGATGAAGTACATCTATGCTCCTTACCGTGGGCACCAAGTAGGATCAACAAATTGCAGATACGAAATCATTATTGCCCATCAATACCACCTCGCAAAAACATGAAAACTCCTCATTTATTGCCAACTGTGCGGAAACAGACCAGAGTGTAGCCTTGTATGGGAAGAAGATATCACCACAGCAAAGAGATGGGATGGAAGAAGATATAGAGCAATTGCTCAACACATTGAAAGCCTCATATTTCTATACATTAAAAATTAATACTGTCTTTAAGTTATAATTAGAATACCCTTATACCTGCAACACTGTAGCAGTTAGCAGCTACTGATAAATGTGATGACTATATACGAGTAATACCAGTACAATATCTGCGCAATCAGTGACACTTGGCAAAATCAAGCTTCTCTGCTGTTATTAACCATGTGCAAAAAAAACGATTGGTGGACAGAATGCAAAACAATGTCATAGATTCACCCCAGTTAAGAGATCTGGGCTTAAATCCATCATTTTTTTGCTCACCATGCCATTCCAATTTGGACCCAGCCATATGCAGTTCAGCCTTGACCCTGCTCACAATTGTGTGTCTTTTGGTATAAACCATGTGGCATGATAACCCAATGTGGCTGGATATGATTCCCATAAGGAAAATATTGACTATGTTCAGAATTAATAGGGCAACCTCTGCATGAAGAAGTGGGCTTCATACAACATGGCTACTTTGATGACCAATCTCCCACTGGGGTCTATGTCATGACATTTGCATTCAACAGAAGATGACTTCCTCATTTGTGTAATCATAAAACAGAGGCTCCTCTTTCTCCTTAGTGTTTCCAGTCTCAAATTTCAATATACTTTTGCAATTCCTCAGTTTTCATGACCAATTTCTAAATATTCACCTTACTACCTCACCCACATCATATGACATTCCCAGGTTTACTTCTGTGTCTCTGTCATTCTCTTCCTGCAACTGGATCATCACATTATTCTCAACTTTTCCCAATGGAATTCAATATTCACCTAAAACAAAACCAAATTTAAAGCGGACCACTTTGACTACCTCAGTCGCAATATCAAAGTTCCATAGACCTGAATCCTGATCTCAGCCTCAACCCCATTGTAATACATGCTATATACCATTATCTTCTCTGCACTGAAAAGACAGATAATGAATAGGAATAATACTTAGCAAAATCCTAGACAACCACCAAGTGCCAGACCAGACTTCCTACTTTCATGGTGGTATTAATGACACTTATATAGCCCAACATGTCTCTAGGTGCCTGAAACACCTGGCAGAATTCTCAAGCAATTGTAAAGGGACAGCCAAAAACATCTGTTTTGAAGGTGATGCACACTTACAACGCAACTTTTACGTCGTAATGCTGTTACAACGCAGCTATTACAACGCAGGATCCATTACATCGGATGCCATTACAACGCATGGCATTACATCGCATATGCTATTACAACGCATACCATTACATCGTAAGTATTGGTAAGTATATACATTTATTTTATTTTATTTAATATTATATAATTGATTTAATTATTATTAATTATAAATAAAAATAAATAAAAATATTTATTTATGTTTTTAAATATTATAAAATAAATTTATTAATTTAAGTAATTTTTTAAATAAGTATGAGTATAGGAGTACATGTTTTGGTGTACTGAGGTATATGTTTTGGGGTGTTTGGGTATTTTTTAGTTTTAGGGCAGGATTTGGGTTTTGGGGTACAGGGGTGTTTTTAGGTTTCAGGGCTAGGTTTGGGTTTTGGGGTACAGGGGTGTTTTTAGGTTACAGGGTAGGGTTTGGGTTTTGGGGTACAATGGTGTTTTTAGGTTTCAGGGTAGGGTTTGGGTTTTGGGGTACAGGGGTGTTTTTAGGTTTCAGGGTAGGGTTTGGGTTTTGGGGTACAGGGGTGTTTTTAGGTTTCAGGGTAGGGTTTGGGTTTTGGGGTACAGGGGTGTTTTTAGGTTTCAGGGTAGGGTTTGGGTTTTGGGGTAAAGGGGTGTTTTTAGGTTTCAGGGTAGGGTTTGGGTTTTGAGGTACAGGGGTGTTTTTAGGTTTCAGGGTAGGGTTTGGGTTTTGGGATACAGGGGTGTTTTAGGTTTCAGAGTAGGGTTTGGGTTTTGGGGTACAGGGGTGTTTTTAGGTTTCAGGGTAGGGTTTGGGTTTTGGGGTACAGGGGTGTTTTTAGGTTTCAGGGTAGGGTTTGGGTTTTGGGGTACAGGGGTGTTTTTAGGTTTCAGGGTAGGGTTTGGGTTTTGGGGTACAGGGGTGTTTTTAGGTTTCAGGGTAGGGTTTGGGTTTTGGGGTACAAGGGTGTTTTTAGGTTTCAGGGTAGGGTTTGGGTTTTGGGGTACAGGGGTGTTTTTAGGGTTCAGGGTTGGGTTTGTGATTAGGGCTAAATAAATTATAGTTACCATTTATAAATTAATTAAAATATATTTATTAAATTAAATTAATTATATTATATTAATTACATTTTAATTAAATTAATTAAATTAAAAAAATTATTTTAATTAATTTAATTTCATTACAATTTTAAACATATTTAAATTAAAATAATTTCATTATATTAATTAATTAAAATTAATTAAAATTTTTATTAAAATTAAATTAAATAAATAGATTTAAATTTATTAAACTAAATTAATTACTATTTTACAATGTTTTTTAATTAAATTAAATAAATTAAATTAATTAAATTAAATTAATTACATTTTTTTTAAAAAGTATACTTACCTATACTTACGATGTAATGCCATGCGTTGTAATAGCATCTGCGATGTAATGCCATGCGTTGTAATGGCATCCGATGTAATAGATCCTGCGTTGTAAAAATTCCGATGTAACGGAATGCGTTGTAATAATCCGCGATATAGTGACACCAATCCGTTTTGAAGGCAGATATGAATTTCAGGAAATAATTTTACATGGAAAAGTCTTTCCTAGATGATCCGAGAATTCATTCACATGTGTGGAATCTGTATTTACTTTTAAGATAATATGGTGTATTGTTAGGTAAAGACAGAGACATTTATTCTCCACAAGATTAGCCACTTTGAGCCTATGAAGAATTCTTCTGGCATCAAAGACATAATTATATTTCTGAAAACAAGAAACCAGATTTACTCTGGTATTCAGGGCCATCTACGGTTTGTTGATGAGTTTGTTAGAAGTACATAATCCAGTCTTTAGTTAACATATGCCTGATATATCATAGAACTTAATCTGCAGGGATAGCACTGATGTTGCCCCATTCCACCCACCACATTTAGAATCTCTACAAGAGAATCTATTAGTTGATATTGTCTTCAAGAGGTCAAGAAAGATCAGTTTTATCGTGTGAATGCAATATGACATTGACCACTAATAGCATTCTAGCTGCTTAGTAACAAACCATTCAGTATTTCAACTTAAAATGTTTAGCCCAGCAGTGTGAATATCATGGCTTGGATCTCAGAAGTATAATCCAGTGTTCTTTAGAAGAAGGATAGTCTTGGCAATTACTGAGAATGGTAACCCTTTAGCAAAGATCAATTTACAATGTTGTCAAAGGCATGGGCAGATCTATCTGAGGAAAGGGCTAGTCCCCAGCTAATTAAAAAGACCAAGCATTGTCATAGTAGTGCCTCCCCCCTCCCCTCCCCGCTGACCCTGCCGAGGTCCCAGGGACTCCATCCCCAAGGGCCAAATCCGATTACAAATGAGGAGTGAGACGGGGGTCTCCCTCCCTGAGCCTCATTAGGCCTCGGGGACGCCTTCTCCTGGGTCTGTGTTTTATTACAAGGGGAATTGGGCCACGTGGCCCCTTTCCCCGTGCCTTCATAGGCCCCATGAAAACTATCCCTTGGGGCCGTATATTAAAAGGGGATGGGTGCCCTTTTCGGACCTCTGGGACTCCATCCCATAGGACCTCTTATTATAATAGGTGAGTACTCCAGGGCCCACCTGGGCACCAACCGACCATGATGTTGGGGGTCATGGGGGACCCCAGGCTCTCCGCATCATGCAGGAGTCCGGATTGCTCCCACTCACAGGGAGCAGCTGCTTTTTGCATGTTGCCTCCGGGTTAGAGCAATACATGTTTTGTCAGAACACAAGTCTACTCACAGCCTGATGGAAACATTTTAAATCTCCCGCCGGCTGGGAGCACACTTAGGAACTGATTATGATCTTGACAAACAAACGTTACAGATATCCTGTCAGCAAAGTTCAATTTCATAGGATATCATGGAATTGTAATTTGGTGGACGAGATATCCGTCATGTTTGTGACGGTGTAACCCTGTCCACCAAGATTGCAATCAGGCCCTTAGTGTTTGCTCCCGTTTGAAAGGAAATTTAAAAATGCACCTGCTATGCGGTAGAAAATGCACATTTCCCTGCCCTCACTGGTGCAGGAAGGGATACTACTATGTCCTAGGGTTGGGCTCCTGGGGCACAGTCGCTAAGCTGGCCCCGGGCATGGGCTCCCTGGGGCCCTATAGAGGCTCAGCAAGGGGGGCATGTGACCCTTCTTTCATTTTATTACTCAGCCCTGGAGAATTGTGTGCCTGGAGGAGTGGGGCACGCGTCCCTGCTCCCCCACAAAATTAATATATGTCACTCCTCCTGGGCCTTAGTCCACTGCGGGCTATTTTAAAAATACAAGCATGGACACTCTGCTTGAGTTTTTTTTTACTTATGCAGTGAAATCATGAATCCTCTGAATTCACGGTAAAAAAGGTTTTGGCACTAGGCAGAGTCCCTCTACCATCCCACCACCATGCCTAGCAGGTCAGGGTAGCCTTACCCTGAATCCTTATGTCTTTTTGTCTGTGTTTTCGGACTCAGAACTGAGTCCTGGTAACTAAGATGACTGCCTTTACTTCTTGGTTTATGTTGTGGCAGCCATTCAGATCTCAGCGGGAGGTCTGTTGGCTCCACGGATCCTCTGTGGTGTGATATATACAATTGTTTTGAAACTTAGTTTCTCCAAAACTACTAAATGGATCCACACCAAAACACAAAACGCACTCTTTCTGGACCAAAATCTAGCTTTCTGCCAAAGTTGGTGTAAATCTCCTCTGCAGTTTGGACAATAGCTGTGTGTAAAGTTTTTAAAGATAAATAAATGGGGGAAAAGCTTTTTGGGAACTCCCTTTTTTCTCGACCCCGCTTGACCAATCACCCGAAGCTTTCTATGTGCAAATTAGTATCACTTTTTGAGAAAGGTTCGTAGACAAAAATGACGATAAGCCGACCCAAGGTTCTTGGTGCCAATCAAAGTGCTTTATTTGTGCCCAGCAAGTCCGCCATTTCACGTTTCGACCGCCACTCCGGTCTTGATCACATGATGCACTGCAGAAAGAAAAGACGGCATTTTAAGTGCAACTAACTGAAGCAGTAGAGTGCAGATCGCCGAGCGTTGGAAGCGTCGGAAGCGTGAATGAGAGGAGGGTGAGAGGAGGCGTCTTTACCGTCTTCGGCCCCTCTCTACCTCTCCCGGCTGAATATCTGCTGTACCCTGCCCCCACCGTGCAGTGAGGTATGGAACGCGGGGGAGTGTGAGTGCAGGAAGCCACCAGAGCCAGAGCCAGAGCTCGCGGTCTCCTTAGCAGCTGCACAGGGCAAAAAGCGGAAGCGGCCCGGCAGCGGCGGGAACCGCTGTGAGGCTGTTTTGCAGGCGGCTGGAGCAGTGGGAACGGGAGCTCTTGAAAAACTTTGGAAAACTTTGAGACACTCCAGTGTCACTCCAGTGGGGGGTTGCAACCGCGGTTTGTTTGGAGTGGAGCAACTACGGGAGACCGTGCAGAGCCAGCGCCAGAGTAGCAGACTGCAGCATCAGGACGGAGCTAATCGGGGTGAAGCCCAAAAATGTGTCATTAATTTCCAACAGTCATACCTACAAGCTCTGAAGCCACAAAAGCCGCAAAAGAAAAAGACAAAGGCGGCGGATGCACCTGGGTCCAGTACAGGGGGCTTGCCCGCGTTCCCCTGTACTGGTGGCGGCCACTTTTGCTGATTACACTGCGGCAGCAATAGCTGGGGGTTGGGCGCGGGTTCTGTCTCCTCGACTGTCCGGCTGCCTGGTTGTGCGTGAGCCCCGCTTACCTTCTCCTGCTCCTGCCCCCCCCCGGAAGTATAATCCACAGCAAGTCTCGCAGTGGTGGCGAAGCGGTCCGCAAGCTGTTACAGGGCCGGCTCAGAGGCGAAGGCGGAGGCTGAAAAAAATGGTGAAAATGTGGACATACGGCAGGCAATGAACAAGACATCAATGTGATACTGAGGTACTGGGTCGTTTGAAAAAATAGTGCTCCTACAACACTTTGCAATCGTATTTTTCCCCCTTTTCACCTACCTGCTGTTAGTGCCACTACCTTTCCCCCGACAGCTGCTGTTCATGGTTGTCTATCACTGTCTGCCTGTCGCCATTGTGCCTTGTTAAACTGTGCATTTGAGGATTGACTGAGGCTCGCACTGAGGTCATTTGCCACGCTGGTTGGTCTCGGTGCGTGGTGCTACTGGCGGCTGCGGAACGAGCGTGAGTAGACAGGCTGGGGAGGCAGTTGGTCTACCGCTAGGATTGATTAGATAAGGAGAGACACGGAGCCGGAAAGACTCATCTGCCCTACGCTTAGACAGGTTGGCAAATAAGGCAGTTCAAAGTACCTATTCCAATACTTTCTGTTGAACACGTGCTGGAAAAACCCTACATTTTATTGTAATCTAATCTTGAAAAGTACGTCACTGTTTATTGCAGTAAGTATCATACAAGGTATATATAGTATCACAGACGGGCTGAATTACACACAGTTTCTCTACCAGGGAGTTTGATCGGTCCTAAATCATACTACATCGATATCACTGTACTACATAAATAACAATGCGTTCTGGGATGGAACGGCTATCTGCCCCCCCCCGGCACGTAGATCACGTAAATCTAAAGCTCCAAATACCATAAAGAACTCCAAGGCACAACCTAAGGAGCTGAGACAAACACTCATCTCACCAATTGCGAGAATGTTTGAAAAATCCTCTAAAATTCCTAAAAAATTTGACTTTCTAAAGGATCCAACAGGAGTTTTATTGTCAATGCAAGGCAACCAATCAATAGGTAATCTACAAACACCCATTATACCTTTTAATCTTATACCACACAATAACCAAGAAAGCAAAAATAAACAACTTGGAATAAATGAGGCAAATATGGTGATCACACAATCTAACACCTCAGTGAACTCTGTAAATCAAATATCAATGGAAGCCTTGGACCAGGACGATTTGCATATAACGAGCTCACAGGAATCTGTTATTAAAGGGAATACCAAGGACGGGATAAAAACTGGAGACTCCTTTGTTGTTGATCTCAATGGGGACTTAAGAATAGTATCCATGCCATCTAGGTTACCTATGGAAGTCAATATTGAAATAAGGAAAAATACAGCACAAATAGGGATACAAACAGCCAATAATCAAACCATTTTAAACACGTCGGATAGTTGCATGCTCAAGAGTCAACTAAGTAAAGAGAAAATGGTTTCATTGGATATCGAAAATGACAGACTATCATTAAGAAAGCAAAGTAGAGAACAAGGTACTCAAATAAAAGATTCATTAAACCCCAAATCCGCCGAACCATCGAAACAAGCAATCAATGCAAACTTGGACAGGGAGGTAACACAACTTGCGGGAGTTAAAAGAAGACGAATCTCTGAACCGGAACAATCATTAGACTGTGAAGACAATACTAGTAACAACGCAAAAGTCTTTATTAGTAATGATCTTAAACTGCAGGGGAGTGAAAAAAAAAAACATTGATAATCAGGACTTGGCCTCGGTTTGGGATATTTTCTATCAAACTTCAACACTTACTATCGAAGCATTATCACTTCAGTCTAATAAAATGGATATCCAAATTGCTATTCTAAGCACGATGGCTAAAGCAGTAGCAGGAATAGATCTCAAATTAGCTAACCTCAACTCCCTGATAACCAGAGAACAGGCAGACAAATCGATATCCTATGTAGAATGTACACACACACCAATAATTAGCAAACTTGCAACTATACCAGAGGTTATAAGTACGATGCTAGAAGATGTTAATACAACGCTCAATAGGGGCCTAAATTGGTCAGTATATGGGAATGAAGATATGATTTGCACATCTGGAAGAAAATAAAATAAAAAAGAGAACAGGGCATGCCAAATTGAATTTCAAACTGTTAATTGATTGACAGACCGACTAATTCCAAATACTCGAGAGATTGTTAAAAATACTGAAACTGAGAAAGTAATCGAACAAGAAATGGAAATAAGCAAAGGATATATTGAAGTGGAGGAAAAAAGTGACACAGACCGGAACCCATTTATTATGCCAAAAAGGAATAAGAAAAAGTTACGCAAAGCCTGAAATAAAGCAAAACTAGTGGAACAAGTAGGACTAGTCCCTCTAGAGGAATCATTACAAAGCAGACCACTGAAAGTAAATATAGAAAATTAACCTACTAGGGAAATAACCAGGCAAATAAGTAAAAAATCGCCAATACAGACAAATGGAAAAATTAAATATTATGATATATTTGTGCAAAAAAGAAATAATACTAATATGGATAAAAATATGGAGAATGCCAACTCCGGAGATAAGAAACCTAAACAATATACATCAACCACGTAAGTGCCAATAGTAACCTTTCAAGCGGTAAAGCCGAAAAAATCAAGACTCAAATCGTACTCAATTGTTGCAATACAAATGGGCCAATAACACGAGAAATAGGTAAAACTGTACAGGAAGAAAACAATGCAGGTACAATGTATGCCGTGCCAAAGGACCGACATCCAGCGACTTATGCTCAAAATGAAGAAACAAATAGGAATGAACTTTTGTCAACTGATCTGGTAAAAGAAAAACAAAAAACGCCTAATAAAACTATCACAGACAAAAGACAACTCCCTTGGATTGTACCAGCAAAACCCTCGGAGCCTATGGCACCGACAGAAATTGTGATTGAAACAACAAAAAAGGATCAAATACAAATTATAAAAAGTGCTAATAGGGAAAGAGTTATAAATATTGTCAAAGGGGAGTCAAATTGCTATAACACAGGGGATACAAAAGACCATAAGAGGGAACAACTAACATTTAAACCAGTATATGAGTCCAGAGGTCGACATGATATGCTAAATAGAGGCAACTTATTGCGCCTTTTTTCATCAGTACCGTCTCTGGAAACAGTGACAACTAAAGATATTGATTGTGTTGGTTTCTTAGAAAACCCAGATGGTCAATTACCAACAACAAGAATAACACTCGCCTCCCCTGTCATAGCCGAGCAAATTATAAGGCAAGAAGATACCTTCCGTAAATGGGGAATATTGGTCAATAGAATCATGCCAAAAGAATATCCCACACCGCTTTTGAAAGCATTAAATCTGAATGGTCCAGAAAAAGGCAAAAAGGGCCTCCCAACTTATTCGGTTTTTAGAAATCCAAATCAACGGATAGATAAAGGAGTGCTAGACCATGCAAAAGACACTATCGATAGAACTGAAATTGGGATAAATGATTTATGGATTAAGAGTGCCCTACATGGAAATAATACCCACTGACAAGCAAAACATGAAAAAACAATTAAAAGTACAAATAAATTCATTACGGAAATAACGATTTGTTCTTGGAACGTAAATGGTATAACTAACAAATTAGACAAAATAACCGAGCTACTCAAGCACTATCAAATAATTTTGCTACAAGAGACCTGGGCAATAACCCTGTTTAAAATACATGGTTATAAAGGATACTACCTACCTGCTATCAAGGAAAGCACTTATGGACGCCCCTCAGGCGGGCTAGCAATTTTCGTTTCAGTCGATCTCAATGCGGAACATTCAGAAATATTTACAAACAGCACAAAGCTTCAGACTATATTAGTGAGGTATTGGATGTACGGACAAAAAAGATCATTGAAGCTGGTTAATATATGTATCCCTCCTACATCCATTTCCAGAAAAACTATATGTGCAGCACTGTCCACGTACCTGCTTGAGCAAATGATTGAGGACCCCTTTATGGATTTTATTATTTCAGGAGATTTCAATCTCAATCTTTTAATACCATTTACAAGGGACGAAGTAACGCAATCGCAAGACCACCAATGGTCTATCCCGGTTCAGGTAACAGACCCTTTGAATAAACAAGGTCTCCGACAATTGGGTATAAATTTTATAAAGGATATGGAAGCCTTGGGGTTACGAACACTCAATGGAAGATTTCCAACAGACTCACCACCAGCATGGTCCTATTATGCCAACAGTACTAAATCCCGCATAGATTATACTATGGTATCACTGAATATCTTTGGCAATTGTACATCATACCATCTAAAGAAAGTCTTGGAGAGTGATCATAGTCAGCAAATCATTACCACAACATTCAAAAATAAAAATCACCAAATCTATCTAACAACTGAAGGTCAAATTGGAACCACTAATTATAAAAAGTTAATTTGGGAAACAGAATCTCGAAACTACAAACTAACAAGTGATCTGGCACTAAAACGGCTACGGGAATGCAGCGAAGAGGCACCATTTGCATCAGCAATCGAACAATGGGCCAGTTTCACCGCCAGATTACCTACTAGTAAAGTTAATTCCAATATCTCTTGAGATGGCCATATGACTCAGATAATAAATAGGGTAACCAATATTAACCTCACACACGCAGTGCAGAAAATGAAACGAACCAGAAATAGATTAAGGAAAGAGCTGACTAAATTCCCAGATAAAGAAGAAACTAGAACTGCCCTGAAAGTGGCAAATACAAATTTAAAGAAGATAATATGGAATGAAAAAACTGAAGCCAATAACGCTCTGTGGACTCGTATATTTTATGCAAGTAACCTAGGAAATTCGAGGGAGTTCTGGAAGATGGTTAACACCTTAAATAGGCCGGATAAAGCGGTAGTCTCATCAGTATTGACTGAAACTGAATGGGTAAATTTTTTAAGCCATCATCTAAATCCACATCCAGCAGTACAGTGACTTGAGGACCATAGCCCATGGAAGGAAACTGCGATAACAAATCAAGAACCAGTCATAGAAATAACACAGGAGCAGATTGTTAAACTAATAGAGAAGCAGAAAGATGGAGCACCAGAACCAAACTGGATACCCTTTTCTGTATACAAAGATGATCCGGAAACATGGGCCGAAGTATTCATAAAGGTCTTTAAAGAAATAGTTAGTAAAGAGGAGATACCTGAAAGCTGGAGAGGTTCCTTAATATCCCCAATTTTTAAAAAGGAGACTGGGCGCTTCCTGAAAACTATTGTTTAATAACGCTACAGGACACTGATGCAAAACTCTTTGCAGCCTATCTGCTAACAATCTTATCCGACTTGGTGAAAAAGAATAACATTCTTCCGCCAAACCAAACCGGCTTCATTAAAGGACTTGATACATCCTCCAATATCCTGGCACTATCTATTTTAATGGAAAAGGCAATCTTAAACAGCGAATCACTGTTTCTATGTTTTGTTGATTTTAAATCAGCTTTTGACTGTGTCAACAGAGATCTTTTATGGAAAAAGTTACAAGCACAAGGGATTCCTCAGCCTTTAACATACCTGATCAGTCTCCTGTATACAAAAACTTGGGCCAAAGTTCGCATTGGGAACAGCAGATTATTAACTGAGGAAATACCAACGCTTGGCGGTGTGAAGCAAGGCTGCGTATTGGCACCTTTATTATTTAATTTGTTTTTAACTGATCTAACTGAAGCATTGAACAAGATAAATGCCCACCCACCGAAACTTGCAGATAAGCACATATCAAATTTGCTATATGCAGATGATGTTATTCTTTTAAGCAGAACAAAGTTAGGCTTGCAAAGGTTAATTACATGTACACAGGAGTACGCAATAAAAATAAAATGGTAATAAATGAATCCAAATCTAGAGTTATGGTTGTCTCAAAAAATCCAAGAAGGAAATATAATATGAAATGGGTCTTAGGTAAGAAAAAATTGGAGCAAACTAAAACCTATAGATACCTAGGACTGGTTTTTGATGACAATGGTAGCTTTAAACCCCAGAAATTGGACATCGCCCAGAAGGCGAACTCCCTAACAGGTGCATTTGGTATGATAAAAAAGTCCACCAGCAACTTAACCTACCAGCCACTACTCAAAGTTATATCTGCAAAATTGTTACCCTCCCTAACCTATGGCAGTGAGGCATTAAACGGAAAGGACGCAATAACAATAAACAAAGAAATCTCGAAAGCTTTTCGATCCCTTTTCTGTTTACCTAAAAATGCCTCACAGTCCCAAATTAGACTAGAATTCGGCTTGAACAACCAACTGCATGCGCGGATGGGTAACACAATTAAAGTATGGTATAGGGTAAAAAATGACAAGGACAATTTAATCTCAGAGCTTTTATGGAAAGAAGTAGAGGGCAATAATAAATTATCTGTTTGGAAGTACCTCGAGAAGGCTTTGGATGAATTTGGGCTTAAGGAGACTTGGATGACCACTATTCCTCAGGAATCTTTTTAAAAAATTGTAAATAAGACAACTGATATCCTATCTGTGATAAGTGACAAAGAGTCCCTGGTTAAAAGGAAACATGCTTGGTCTATAATAAACAGTTACAAAAAAAAGAGTCTGCAACAATATTTGAATACAGCTTGGACTTGGAAATATAAAAATATATTCATGAAAGCTCGATTCGGAATCCTGCCCAGAGAATCTCATGCACTGCCATGGAAAAAGCTTGAAAATAATATATCATGTCGGCTGTGTAACACAGGAGTGGAAAATATTATACATCTATTGCGCCTCTGCCCAGAACAAAAAAATGAAAGATTGACACTTTTAAAAAGGCACTTCAATAAAAGATCAATAAGGACATGTAGACAAGCACTAAACCAGTGTCTTTGCCTGGAAGATATATATATTAACTCTGCCCTCTCAAAATTCTTAACAAGTGCAAGGAAAAACCTTGAATTTTTATTGCATTAACTATTATACTGTTTACATTTCAAAATTTTTAATCTTATGAAATTATCGCTTATTTTTTAAAAGTCATCGCCCTTTTACTGTATTACTATAATTGAAATGTTATATTGTGTATTCTCTTTTGGTAAAGATTTTAAATAATCAATCAATAAACATTGTGATATCATATCATATCATAAAAAAAGATTTAAAAAAGTGCAACTAACAGGAAATGACGACATTAAGTGCAAATGCATGAAAACTGTAGAATTACTTTTAGCAGTATAGAGATTTCAATTCAATGTGCAAAGCTTTATGCATAATGTAAACATTCACAAGCAATAAATATATAAATATAAATAAATATGCTTACAAAGGTTAAAAAAGATTTTCTTCCTTTTAAAACACAATGAGTAAAAAAAGCAAACTGAGGCGATGAATACAATTCATAGATAATCTATCATTGATTTGATTTTAAAAGACCTCAATCAAAGGACATAGACCAGCTATATACACGATTTTATCATGTAGCTGTTATGCATTTCATCACCTCTATGTAGAATTTGGCACATATGTAAACAGAGGGTTTCACTTTAAAAATAAATAAATAGAGAAGACACTCTCTTTGCCTAGATTATATTGCTGATAAAGTGCATGCACAATTGTGCCCAAGTGGGCCATTGTAATATAATGTCTTTAATATCTACTATCCTGTACCATGTTATGCCATGCCAGTCTTAAAACGTGGGCATAAAAAGTGCCAAAAAAATGAAAGAATAGTAAAGAAAAAGTGCCAATTAGATGCAAAACTCTTCTTTATACATTACTTTAAAAAGAGGAGAAACCACAAAAAATCCTATTTCCTATTGTTTCAACCTGTATACACCAACACTATAGTAGCCCGATAAGGAATCCCACATTAATATTCACCATGTAATGTTCAGGAGGGGCTTAGAGACAGTATATAAGTCCTCGCTAGCATTAAGCCCAGCCGAGTTTTTGGTATCGACCTCCAAAATGTACCATGTTTCCAGGAGGCGCAACTGCGCCTCTATTACCCCCGCATTTAGGCAGTAACACAGTATCAATTACATATTATTGGAAGTAGCTCGGATTACCTTCATGTTTCTGCTCAAAGTGCCTAGCGACAGGGTAGGTCTGGTCTTTACGGCAGATAGCCCTAATGAGCTGGAGTATCCTTTTGTGGGCAGGTAAATTGGTGCTACCAACGTACCTGAGCCCACACGGACACTGCAGCACATATACTGCATACTCGGTCTTACATGTTAACCTCTTTGTGATCAACATTGGTTCAGTTTTAAAAGGGCTAATGTAGTGGGTCTTGTTACACCCAAATGTACATGCCTTGCAACTAGGACACTTCCTAAATCCCTTGATTTGTACCATCCAAGTAGTAGGAATTGACACTTCTGGACTACTGCTCACCAATGAGCTACCCATGGAAGATTTTCTAAATTTTAGTGCTGGTTTATTAGCAACTAATCTCTCAATCACTGGGTCTCCCTGTATCAGGTTCCAGTTCCGATAAAATATCTTCCCCGGTTCCTGGTGCTGTCTACTGAAGGTCAAAATGATACAGGATTGTATATTGTTGGTCATGGCACCTTCAGCCGACTGTTTCACTTTAGGAGTTAGTGCATCTCTTCTAGACAGGCATCTAGTTTTCATAATCGCACTGTCAAGTATGTCCTGTGAGTGACCTCTGGCCAAACATCATGACCTACTGACTTCCTGTGCAATCTCACATTCTGAATCAAAACTACTAATCCGCCTGATACGCAGCATCTCACCACATGGGATGCTGCGTATCAGGTGGTGCAGATGGTGGCTTGTTGCGTGTAGAACTGTATTGCCAGCGGTCGGTTTTCTATACAATCTGGTGGCCAAACTGTTTTTTTCTACATAAACCTCTACATCTAGAAAGCAGATTGATCTAGCATTAACGGTTGATGTAAAATGTAGGCTTAGGCAATTGTTATTAAGCCCATCAATAATTAATAATAATTAATTTGCACTGTGTTCTGAACCCCGCCAAATTAAGAAAAAATCATCAATGTATCTGAGGTACACAATGGCATGCTGTCCCATTGTCACCCTGTGTGGACCCATCAGGACCTGCTCCTCCCACAGCCCCATGTGCAAACATGCGTAGCTGGGGGAGAAGCAGGCCCCCATTGCGACTCCCCTAATTTGATGATAAACCTGATTATTAAAGAGGAAGAAATTCTGTTCCAAGCAAGCCTGTACTGTTGGCATCAACATCTTATTATGTGATGAAAGATTCATAGGACACATGTTCAGCTAGTGCTTCACCGCTTTTAGACCATCACAATGCGTGATAGATGTGTAGAG
Source organism: Lissotriton helveticus (assembly GCF_964261635.1). Classification (NCBI taxonomy): domain Eukaryota; kingdom Metazoa; phylum Chordata; class Amphibia; order Caudata; family Salamandridae; genus Lissotriton; species Lissotriton helveticus. The sequence goes on from NC_136059.1 coordinate 1,719,428,323, forward strand.
AGATGCTACATCAAGAGTAATTAAAAACATGTCGGGACTCCATACCACATGCTCAATTTTACGTAAAAAGTCTGAAGTGTCCTGTACATATGATGTCAAACCCTTAACCCAATCTTGTAAAAAATAGTCAATGTACTTAGAGGTGTTCTCCATTGAGCTGTTGATGGCAGAGATAATTGGTCTCCAGGGGGGTTGTTATATGCATTTATGGATTTATGGTATCAAATAGAAAGTGGAGATGACCGGATGTACTTTTTTTAAAAAAACGGGACGCTGCATCTGATATCAAGCCCCCACTTTTCCGACCCAGTAACTTGAGGTACTGTTCATTCCATGCTGCTTTTACTATATGGATGTTGCTCTTTTTATAGCAGGCTGGATCGGCAAGTTGAAGTCCAGCTTCCTCCATGTAAAGCTGTCGCGGCCACAGGACAACATTGCCGCCCTTGTCCGCTTGTCTGACAATGATGTTGTGATTTGCTTCCAACCCCACCTTCTTGGTCATTTTGCAGGGACCAAGCATCTTCAAACAGCGTGCGATCACTGGCGGTCAACAAGAAGGGACTTGCAATAGTTGTATCTATTTGTGATGTTGTTTTCTTCTTGGGTTCCAATTGATGGAATTTATTTAGTTTGAAAATGTAAATGTAAATGTATACTTGTAAAGCGCACTGTTACTCCATCTCGGAGTGTCCTGGCTCTGTATACCGCTGGGGAACCCGTCCTGGCTTTCCCTGTGAGATGGTCCCTCCTGGGCACCCCCAAGGTGAAGCCAGGCATCCCCGGCGCTGATAGGGCCGTTGTGGAGATTGAGCAAGCTATTGCCCAGAGTTGCATAGTGGGACCCATGGTTAGCTTAGGCACCTCGGCGAGAATTATCGAGTCCGCGGACATTGACCCAAGACCCTGCCGCGACGGGAATTGAACCCTGGTCCCGGGCCGACCTCTGCTTCAAGGTCTGCTGCCTCTAACCAGTGAGCCAAATCTGTAGGTGTCCATGCGAACATCAGCGTAGTTGAAGTTGCAGAGTGGGCAATACAACAGTCCTAATCCTAGGACCGCCTCCTCTGCCGATGACAATAATTTGTTAAGTTAATTACTGTGGTGGTGTTTTTGCTTGGACTTGATTCTGATTCTGGAACGATTCTATCTGCCCCTTGCTCTCTTTTTGCCAACAATCTTTGTTTTTGCTGACAGTTGGCCTGCAGGGTCTCCATGTGTCCCTTCTGCCTTGGCACAGGCAGTTCCCTCCTGTGCTAGGGATAACTTGAAAAACCCCAAGCCTTGCGCCATTGTGGTGTCGCCCTCGGGATCACTTTCGGTAGCAGAACTCAGATCTGAGGCTGAAATGGATGCTGTAGTGGCCTGACTGGATTGTCTTTGGGGAGGTCTACTGTTTCGCGCTTTCACCGCATCATATCTGCGAGCAAAAGTAAAGACTTGTCCATTCTGGTAATCTGCCTTATCCCCTTTGAATTTAAAGGCTTTCCTTCTTTTTATGACATATATATTGTATCCATCCTAATTTCAATAAGAGAAGGTGCTTACTCCATGGGAAATTCGGCCAAAGAAAGATTCTTTATTCCAGATGACCTTGGCAACGTTTCGGCGGGGGACCACCTTGCCTACTACATATATGCAAGTAACAATCCTCATGCAAACTTCAATCATGAAGCAGGCACAGACCCAACCAGGTGCAATACTTTCTTATTTTATTGTTCTTCATTGTGGAAGTGCATGTCCATGACGCTTTTCGGCTGCGCTCAAGCACCCTTGATCACATAACCATGCTGCGTTCCACATCCTCCTTTTAAAACATATAATCATGTGATAAACACACCAATTAACTAACAGCATAGACAACAGACCACATCTTGTTCAGTTCTTTGGTTTTTGTCTTCCGTTGCGGTGAGATGACATACTTATACATACTATAAAATCATCATTGTTTAAATATATTATTCCCCATTGTTTTCTCACCAGACATCCAATAAACAGATCTAGGGCCCGATGTAGGTCGGTCGGTAACGGCCGAAAATCGGTATTTTCGGCCGTTTCCGACCGGTATTCAGTAATCGGTATGTAGGGACACATTATTTTACAGATTCGGTAAATTTACCGATCGGTAAATTTACCGAATCTGTAAAATACCGAATCGGTATTTATACCTATTCGGTATTTTTGATATGTAGGTGGGACTCTTCTGAGTCCCACAAGCCTTACAGATTCGGTATTTTACCATGAAATCCAACTTCATGGTAAAAAACCGATTCCGGTGTGCATGCACATGTGTGCATGCACACCTGTGCCATATGACAGGCAGACCTGCCCTTAGGGCAGGTATGCCTGCCACATGGCCCCCGAATCTTTTTTGGGGGTGCTAGAGGGTGTCAAAGTGACACCCCCTGCACCCTTGTCAAAATCTGTATTTACCGATTCGGTAAATACCGACCGGTAATGCCCCATTCATTCCTATGGGCTTCAAATACAGATTTTTACCGATTCGGTAGCAGGAACATCTGGATGTTCCTACATCTCAACCCCTTAGATTTACCGATTTTTAATTACCGAATCGGTATGATTCGGTAATTTAAAATCTGTAAATCTATTTTACCTACATCTGGGCCCTAATGTCATAAAGCTAATGCCTAAAAATATATTTAACCTTATACACAATATATATCATTATAAATTAATAAATAACATCTTAATTCATACTATTCCTAATCCTAGCCACAATGCTTATAAACATGATATAAATAACTTGCAGAGCTGTAAGATCATCTAGTCATATATAAAAAGACTGAAGGCCTGAATGTCATTGTCATATTTTTTTTATTTTTGTTTATCACTTCAATACTTTATTTCGGCTTTATAACCATACTAGCTTACCCGCGCGCGTTGTTGCGATCTCCGAAGAAAGGAAATTCAAGGAAACTCGTCATTATAACATTCAATTTACATTGTGTCATTTTTATTGAAACTTATTTATTTTAATATGGAAAACATTTCAAAGTGTTGTTTTAATTCTATTTATTTATTGCTTGTGGATACACGATTTTTTGTTTTTCCGTCCGATGCGTACATCAGTATTCGAAAGATTATGAGGGCCCTGGGGGGCCGATATTTAAAAAATGTTTATGCTAGAAACCTTCGCGGGAGTGTACTCAACAACTTCCCAAAGTTTCATGGCGATCGTATGAATGGTGTAGTAATGCATAAAGGACAAACAGACAGACAGACAGACATTTGTTTTTTATGTATATATATATATATATCTTTGATTTGGCTTGATGAAACACCTTTAAGAAATTTTGGGTTGGTAAAATATTCTGAGGCACCTATCTTAATAAAAACCAACTTTAATAAACTTAAGCCAAGTGATTTCTAGAGAGTTTCCAGGGCCAAACAACCAGTTAGAATTCATGTACAAAAATGGGTCTCAGGATTTTTTCCAGATTTTAATCCAAAGTAACAGTGGCTGGAGTTTTAGGTAATCTTCTAAATTAGTTAAGCCCAGTTCATCATGACAGAATGAGGCTGGGGTAGATTGTGGGACAGCTAGAAGTCTTCTTAAGAATTTATTCGCCGTTATTTCAAGGGCTATGTCCCCAACCATCAGCACCTAATGAAGCAATAGAAAGACATTTGCTTTTAAATACACACAGTAGTTTTTCTATTGGCCTATGTCTGATTCTTTTAGAAAACCTAAAAACGGCATCAATTGACCTTTGAAACTGAAGAGCTCTAATGTTCAACATAAATTTCCATTAAAATCAACACCCACAAGAGACATTTCAAAGACAACGTACCAACACTTGCAAGGGGGTTAGTGGAACGTACCTCAGAAAAATATGAAGTGAAAATGGGCCAGATGCTTACAATATGGCACACATACAGGTATTGGGTTATTTGGTATGGTAACACTTACAGTCACTTTACCATCATGTGACATGTAATGGATATTGACACCTGTAATCTTAGAAGCAACACACTGCATTCACATAATCTAAATTATGTGGTACTGATAGTTTGAGGTTTGTATGTGATGAAAATATGTGCAGAACACATTGGAAACAAATGAGTTGAGAACAAGCAGTACTTTGATGTTTATTGAGGCATTGCAAACTGTAACTTACCATACTCCATTCCACCAGGTATTCCTGTCGTGCCTTCAGTATGTAGGATCTGCTAGACATTCTCCTCTCAGGGCATGAATGGTATTGTGGGCCTGGGAGAACCGCCACGAGTCCTGTCGGCCTCCATGTGATGCTTTGAGACCAGGGAACGCACCCTCTCCTGCAGGTCATTCCACCTCTTCCTAATTTCCTACTTTGTGTGTAGGCTGTTTGCTACAGCATTAACTCTGTCGACTATTCTGGCCCAATTTGCCTTTTCTGGGATAGGGGTGTATTTTGGACATGGGCATCAAACAATTCTGGCTCTACTCTTAGGACCACATCCACCCTGACTGAAATTCTCCCTCAGTAATACATGGATTTTTGGGCCTGGCATTGTGCAAAAAATAAGATTAAATTAACTATTTGTCCACAAGTTACTAAATGAAAGAGGATAAACGGACAGGATACAAGGAGAATGAACAAAAACCCTTACTTGACTGGCAAAGCATCTGCTAGCAAATGTTGTGGTGTTTTGGAATGGCAAAAGATCATGGTCTGAAATGGGGTGTGTTTTAAAGTGTGGTATGCAGGTGTTTTCATTTGCCCAATGGACAACCATCCAATGGTCACAGTGATGGTGCATTTTTGAAGGCGTACCCCAATGGATTCATTCCGCCTGAGAACCGCCGCTAGTAGACCGCCAACACAACTGTGAAATTTTGCTCATCGGGAACCAGCCTCCCTGATGGCGACAGAGTAGTATTCACCAGCATTGGAGTCCACTACACCGACAGCTGTGTTAAACGACCATGACAGCAAACACTGTGTCGACGTGGATGGTGAGGAAGCCTGCATGTATCTAAATATGACGGGCGAAAGACTGCCGATTCGGCCGAGTACTAGGGACCGCCGCCACTAGACGGCAATAAGACTGCCAAGATCTTAATGGGGTCCTATGTCTGAAAATAGTGTAATTATATACACAATTACAATTTTAAAATGTTTCTTTATTTGTTGTTTACATATAAAATTATGCAACTACGTTTCTTATTTATACTTGCATGTATGTTCTTTTTGGATGTTTGTCTTTTGATATCTGCACACTCTCCAATACGTTTGTCAATCTTGATTCACTACCTGTATCATTGTGCTTTAGGGCTGTCACCTTCTGATCTTAGGTGCAAAGTTAGTTTCTCCATAGGATATTGGTCCCACTCTGGGCATGTGTTCCCCTGTAGCACTATTCCTATGGTCCCCTAATGGATTTCTCAACATCTTGAATTTCATCATATTCCTTTCAAGATTTCCACATCCATGAAAATGATTCATCTATTTACTTCAGATTTATTTCTTCAATTATTTCTTTATTTAATATATTTAAATACATCTAGCCATCAATTAGTGATGTGATCAGTGACCTCTTCTTCCCATTGCATTTTGATGTTTCACCATTTTTGAAGTTTTTCCGTTGGGTGTGTTGTAATGTGGAGCAGGTGCTTTCTTTTCTGTTTGTAGAAAAAAAATCATCTGTTTATTTTTAAATATTTATTTGTTGGTAGTATGTAGAGGTTGAGGTCACTAGATTTTATTCATTTCTGTTTTGGGGTGTGTTTCTGTTTTATAGTAATTTGCATTTACTTACTTTTATAATGTATTTTTTCTGGTTTGTAATTGATGTTGTTTTTCAGTAGCTTAACACTTTCTCGATGTTGTAATATTTTCTTTGAATACGTACATATAAAGAGATAAAAGTACAGAGTGTTGTTAGTTGTTTGTTTTACTATTTTAATTTGAATTAAAAGTAAGCTTTAGTTTATATATAAGTTTTACTTACTTTGCAAGGTAGTTGTCCATACATACATATATACATCTGTTTTCAGGTTCTGGTCAGAGATTCTAGCAGAGTTTCCTCTTCTTGCAGCTTTTGTCATTTTCGGAGTATTAAGTTGATAACATTTGTGTGCCTTTTATATAGCTGACTAGCAGCCCGTCTCGACGTTGTCTATATATGAAATAGAATGTGTGTAATGTGTGTATTCAGATACGGTCATTCGCGTGTTCCCCCGCTTGAGGCCCAGCTGGAGCCCTGGTTGATGTTAGCAGGCGCGTGTCCCTCCGCTTGAGGCCCAGCTGCAGCCCTGGTTCATGTTAGCAGGCGCATGTAATTAGTGTAGTGATCCGCCGCCTGAGCCCGGCTACAGCCCTGGCTGATGTTAGCAGGCGCGTGTAATTTGGTTTAATGTGATAGTTCAGTAACAGCGCGCCTGAGAGGCTGCAGTAATTGTCCTCGCAGACACGCTCAGTCGCGTTTGCCCCCGCTTGAGGGCCAATTAGAATTGTGTGTGTCTTGAATGATTCTTTCCCGCTTTTCTTATTTTTTTATGACCCACACCGATGCTCCTTGGCCCGAGTGCTTTTTAGACGCACCCAGGCCAAGCCACACACTGCGTTCGGCCCTTTCAGACGGACCCAGGCCAAGGCACACACTGCATTCTGCACCCCCAGTATGTGTGAGACAACGGGCAGTCCCCCAAGGGAGTCTTGCGAATGGTTACTTACCACGCTTTGAGGTGAACGCCTTTGTGACACCCCCAGCACACGGCCACAGCAGGCGATCTGATTAATGTACGACCCAGATGGCATGAAGTGCGGAACGTAGCACACGCCCCCAGCGTTTGTCACACCCCCAGGGTGCCCCTTGATGCGGCGCAATTGCGTAATTGGCGCTTCACATGGCATGAAGGGCAGACACACGCCCACAGCGCGGACACACGCCCACAGCGTTTGTCACGGCCCCAGCGTGTCACGCCCCCAGCGTGCCCCTCGATGCGGCGCAATTACAACTCACATGGCATGAAGGGCGGAACGTACCACACGCCCCCAGCGTTTGTCACGCCCCCAGCACACGCCCACAGCAGAACGCAGACACGTCCACAAGGGACTAATTTGCTGGCACGTTTTTTTTACCTTTTACATGTATATGTTGACCGTCTGCATAACCTTCTGCAGCAACTGCCCTTTCCAACGCTGTATTGGGTGTTGTGATTGGTGCTGTGATTACTGAGATTACCCGCCTCAAAGGTTTGGGCTCTCTCTTTATAATATTAGTATGGATATGGATATATCAATGAACTAACCTATGATATATATTATTAATGTATCTTATAAATGCTTGAGCATTTTGATTCGATTAATGCGGATTTCTGATGAACTATGGTATTATTTTCAGTATGTTGTGAATGCTAGATAATCAAGATGGGACATTCCTAACATAGGACATTAGCCGATCCACGGCTTTATATTTTGTGTCAATATTTTGTGAAATTTTTGTAATTAGCATAACCTCTCAACATGTATACGAAGTCCATCAGTGGACGTTAAGGGCTTTTTCGTATGTGGAATATTGTTTGATAAACACATTCCAATATGGCGCTCATGTTGACGTTTGAGGGGTCAGTCCTATGTCAATGTCCATGATTGTAGAAAACTTTATTAACATGTTTATCTTGAGTCGTAATTGACACACGAAGGCGGCATGCCGAAACACACCTGTGCAGTTCCCCCTAATAAATCATATCATGATTTTCATAAACCCTCCTTGAGTGCTGTGCTACCAGATTCTGTGCCTTAAATAAAGAACACTTTAGCATCCAGAAAGCAGCCTGTGTGTTTTCTTCGTAACGGGAGAGACTTGGATTGTGATATATATATATATATATATATATATATATATATATATATATATATATATATATCAGCACGCTTCTTTCGTGAAAAAGAAAACAGAAGCCACCATGGGGAAATCCGAAGGAGCAGCTTTATTCTCAGTAACAACAGGCAAATGCATTTCGGCCGTGAGGCCTTTCTCAATGCCCTTAGTTGCAGAAATGAACACGCCTCCTCCCCTTGGATTAATTTGAATGTCCTGCCCAGTCTTGATAATCTTTATAATATTAGTATGGATAGGTTCATGCAACATACAAACAATTTATGACCAACATTAAGTAAAAAAGGTCAAACCTACTAAAATCGAAGGCAAAATCATACTGGCAAAGTTGGGAGTAGATTTTTAAATCTTTTTTTTAATAAAAAAAATGTTATGCATTGGGTTAACATATATCAGTTAACATATATCAGTTTGGTTACAGATTAGTAACATGCTTCATAGCACAAACAGCCTCTTCCGATGGAGTTATACAATCATTACATTGTTAACATACGCAAGTTAATAACATCGTTTTGCTTCCGTTATTCACTAATGTCCTTTGCTGACTCGTCAGGAGGTGGGTCACAGATGTTTCCTCTAAAATCATTTGTCATTGTCCAATTTAAACCTCATACAGTGCAAAGTGCCTAAAAGTGTCCTATACTCTTAAAGTGATGTGTACTTTAAACATAAAAACATTGGCTCATAACAACCGCAATTTTGTTTTTCATTTTCAATATTTCACTACTTAAACGCATTACTCTACTTTGCAATATTGATGCTCACCAATTGCAGATCTAGCATATGTAATAAACATCTTAAATATGAGATACACATTATTACCTAATGCTGATGGAATCACAGAAAATGATAGAAAATTATGCAGATCTTCGCTGGTATTGAGCCCATTGGGTATCTTGGAATATAATGTAAGAATACACTTGTATTCAAGCTGTCTTAACAGTCTCTCCCTATTGCCCCCTCTCCACAAAGCTGGCACTGCTCCTATGACATAGTACAGTAAATCATTTAAATTGATGTTATGTACCAAGTTAAAGTGCCGTGCCACCGGGTAAGTGTAGTCTGAATTTAATATTGCCCTAAGCTGTTGTAGGATTCTGGTGTGCACTTGTAATTTTGTGCTTCCCACATAGTGTAGGCCACATGTGCACTCAAGAACATACAGCGTATGGTCTGTCCTATAGTTAAAATGTCCCTTAATATCAATGAATTTCTTACTGAATGCCGACTTGTATCTGGTAGTGTTGATCTCAAATTTACAAGCTCGATATGAACTGCATTTGTAAAAGCCTTTTTGTGGGGACAACCAGTTTGTTTTATTGGCTAATTCAGGCCTACTGCTGACTAAAGTGTTCCTCGATGACAGGGCTCACCTAATAGTTAGGGTGGGTTTTTTGGGGAGAACTTGACTTAAAGTACTGTCTGTTAAAACACTGGGCCATTGCTTATTAATAATGGATCTTATCTGTCTCTCCTGCAGGCTAAAAGTGGTGATCAATCTGATGCTATTAGCAACATCACTGTAAATGGTAAATGGTGTCTTGTAAAGCGCCTGAATCACCCCACATGGGGTATCTCCGCGCTGTAGACCGCTGGGGAACCCGTCATGGCTTTCCCTGTGAGATGGTCCCTACTGGGTATCTCCAAGGTGAAACCAGGCATCCCTGGCGTATGTGAGGGGCCGTTGTGGAGATGAGGCAAGCTAATGCCCAGAGTTGCCAAGTGTGATCCCTGGTTAGAGTAGGCACCGAGGCGAGAATTATCGAGTCCGCTGACCATGGTCCGCGACCCTGCCGCGTCGGGGATTGAACCCTGGTCCCGGGCCGTCCTCTGCTTCCGGGTCTGCCACCTCTAACCAGTGAGCCACACCACTCCACTGTCTGCGTCTGGGCGGTCTTTGGCTAAACTGCGCTGGGGACTGCCGGGGTTCTAAAAAAGCACAGCTTCCCTAGATCTCATATTTGCTTTTTCCTTAGCACGTTTGACGATCTTAGCATAGTATCCCCGCTCAAGAAATCTAATAGTGGCTTCTTCTTGGCATATTGCTAAATCTGTATCTGAACTGCAATCATAGGAACTCTCTGTAAGGGATGCTTCTGATTAGGTGTTAGGAATGGAAATTGGAAGCATGGAGTATAGCATACCGTTCTGTACTTTTTCGATGTAACTTAGATTCTTATATACCATTCTTAATGTTGACTTGGACATCCAGAAACTCAATAACACTCCTGTTAATCTGTGCAGTGAATTCTAAATTCATAGAGTTTTCAATAATATTTTCAACAAATTATACCTCACTTTACTCGGTCTTCTCCAAATAACAAAAACGTCGACAATAAACTGCCACAAGGCCACCACATGATTCTCCCGATCCGTACTGTGATTCACCCTGAGAATCCACTCCTCCCACCAGCCCACGCGTAAATACATGTAGCTGGGGGAGCAACAAGCTCCCATAGCAACGTCCCTTAGTTGTTGGATTACCTCTTTGCCAAACATGAAAAAATTATTGTAAAGTCACCAACTGATCCTCTTCAACAGCATGATGTTATGATAATAAAGGTGTATTGGTCGTTTTTTCAAAAAAATACTCCACAGCCCTTAGACCATCCTCATGCTCCATGCTAGTATATAGTGGAGTGATGTCCATGGACATGAGTATGTATTCCTTACTCCAGGCCGTTTTAGACAGCTTGCAGAGGAACTCCCCAGTTTCTTTGATATATGATGGTAATTTAATTACAAAGTCCTGAAGAAAAAAGTCAACACTTTGTGAGATTTTCTCGAGCAGACTCTTTTTTGCAGAAATAATTGGGCGTCCTGGGACCTTAGATATGCCCTTGTGTACTTTGGGGATGAAATAGATCAGTGGTAGTGCAGGAAATTCATTGTGTAAAAATTGAAACTCCTCTTTTGTGATGATACCTTCACATTTCCATTACAAGAGATCTTCCTTCAGCACTGCCTTAACAGTCCGGACTTGTTGTAATGATGATTTTTTGTAGCATTGTGCATCATCAAGATTTCTAAATGCTTCCTTGTTATAATCTGCCTTGGGTCAGAGGCCCACATTACCCCCCTTGTTGGACTTGTTCATAATTACTTCATTATTATCGCCTAATTTCAGCATTAAATGATGATTTTGTCTCTCTTGGTATTTGTGTTTCCTAATAATTTGGCTGGTCTTCCAATTCACTTTCTTAATTTCCTCCACTACCTGATTGTTAAAAATATCTACAGCATCCCTGGACTTCATTAGCATAAAAGTCAAAGTAGGTCTAAATGGGATTTTTATGGTTCCAGATGGATGTATGCCTGCTGAAATCATCACTGCTTGGGTAGAGGTTGCTACGTAGTTGGCTCCTTCATCATTTTCCAATGCCTGCAGTGTCTGTAATGTTTCTACATCCGATACTTGTAAAATGTCGTGCTTTATCGCTCTCGATGTTGTGGCTCCTGTAGATTGATCCGTCACATTCTTAAGTTTAAAATGCTTTGATAACTTCAGCTTCCTTATGAATTTAAACACATCTATCCTTGTTTGGTGGTATTAAAAATTGCTTTCAGGACAGTATGTGAGGCCAAGGGAGAGTAGTTGCACCTCAACCTCCTACATTGTGGAACAGACTCCCTCTGACTCTCAGATTATGCACCGAACATCTGAATTTCAGAAAACACCTTAAAACCCTATTGTTTAAAAACGAGATTTAGCTCCAGCATTCCTTTATTCCTCTGTATAGGTTAACTGGCCCAAAAGCGCAGAGATACTCCAGTTGGAGTCGATTCCAGCGCTATACAAACTCGCAAATAAATAAATAAATAAACCCTACTTAGCTGAATATTTGTTAGATTAATGACGGTGTTGTCTATCATGTTTATTGTCTCCTCCACTTCCTAGCTTGAGGCTTTTTGTTCTTTGAGGTTTTTAAGTTTTCATCTTGCCCTTCTCCTTTGGTTTCTTCTCTGCCTTGATTGAATTTTTGGATTGCGTGGGCACAGTGTTTGCCTGCGATCCCTTCGTAAAAAATCTTGTTACTCTGCCATTGACAGATTTGCCAGATCTTTCCCCCTATTGTTTGCATTGTCTATTACATCCTCCGAATCTGTTTCACTTATCGCAGAGCTTAAGTCAGATGTAGATGTAGCCTCAGCTGTATAGATGGTAATTCCAGCATTTTGAACAGCTATATTTGAGTTGTTGAAGCGTTGCTCTTGATGGTATCAAAATTCCTAGAGAAAGTGAATACTTGCCCCATTTCATAGTCCTGCTTATCTCTAGCAAATTTAAAAGCGTTTCTTATTTTTATCACTTCTCCTTGTTTTTTGAGATGCTCATCAATTTCCTTCCAACTCTTAGAAATCAATTCCTTTTGATCAGATGCATCCAACAGGATATTGATGCGCTCCACTTCCTTTAGCACACTTATATGGTCAATCTCTGCATATTTGATTAGGATTAATATCAATCTCATAGATTCCCCTAAGTTTCTCTCAGCCCATTCCTTGAGCATTAGAGGGTTCGGGTTTTCGAAGTTGGGAGCCAGCATAATGTGTACACCTCGGGGAACTCTACCCACTTCATGATATTTCTCAAGTGATTTCTTTTACCACCATTTTGTTAACTCTGTCTTCATGTTTTTCTAATGTTTTTAATAATGATTTCACATCACTGCTTCCCATTGCACTTGTCGGTGCCGTTGCACTGGCGTTTCCCGAGACGCTTGGTAAATTGTCAAATAAGGCCTCCGCTGCCTCTTCCCTCTACTGCAGCGCGTCTCCAGGCATTTTGTCAATATCCTAATCTGTTCCAGTCTTACTGTTAGCAATTTGCTTTGCCCCGCGAGTCCTCCGACTTGCGATTCGTCGCTGACGCTTCCTGGATACTCTACTCTTAGACAGGGGGTTACCGCAGCCACATTCCTTTATGGGTACTTCAAACTACTCCTCAGATGTATGCCGCTGCAACCGACTTTGGGGAGTGGGTCCATGGGATGGCAACAGCCGCATTCCATGCGATGAATGAAAAAAACAATCCTCATGGAAACTTTAATCATGAAGTAGGCATGGATCCATCAAGGTGCAATACTTTCATATTTTATCGTTCTTCTTTGTGCAAGTGCATGTCCATGATAGCTTTGGCCATGCTCAAGCGACCTTGATCACATAAATGCGCTACATTCCACATTCTTCTTTTAAAACATATAACCATGTGATAAACACACCCATTAACCAATGGCATTGACAACAGACCACATCTTGTTCAGTTCTTTTGTTTTTTGTCTTTTGTAATGATGTGAGATAACAGACTTATAAATACTATAAAATCTTTGTTGTTATATATATATATATATATATATATATATATATATATATATATATATATATATATTCACTGAAAAAACCATAGGTTAGAGACCATATATAGTTAGCTGGACATTTTATTGACATAAAACCAATGAAATTCCATATATAGTTAGTTGCACTAACTATATATCGCGCACCCGCAACCACTGCTGATGATGTCACATATTACATCATTCATGACATGGTCAGTGACATCACTGATGACATCACTGATGACATCTCAAATGACATCACTGATGACATCACTGATGACATCTCAAATGACATCACTGATGACATCATCTAGTGTCTGTGTGTTTGTGTACAGTTTAAATATGTTTTACATATTGAAGAATGAGTGGATGTATGGAAGACTGAGTGTGTGTGTGGCTGGCTGGGAGGTGTGTGACTCTGTGCATATCAATGTGTACTTGTATCAGTGATTGTATAAGAGAGTAAGTATGTGTTAGTATATGTGTGAAAAGTATGGTGTTCTGTGTTTAACTGTATAGATGAGGAAATCGAAGTGTGATTGATTCTTCACAGGACTGACTAGGTGTATGAGTGCATATGATAGTGTTGTAATAATGAGTGACTGTATGTATGAGTGATTGTATGGGTGAATGAGTGAATGTGTGTGTAGACGTAGGAATCAGTGAGTGCGTTTGTAGTAACTGGTATTGGTGTGTCATGATGTCATCAGTGATGTCATTTGAGATGTCATCAGTGATGTCATTTGAGATGTCATCAGTGATGTCATCAGTGATGTCACTGAAGTATGGTGTTCTGTGTTTAACTGTATAGATGAGGAAATGGAAGTGTGATTGATTCTTTACAGGACTGACTAGGTGTGTGAGTAACTCCATGGATGAGTGGCAGTGTGTGAGTGTCTGCATAGGTGTATGAGTGCATATAATAGTGTTGTAATAATGAGTGACTGTATGTATGAGTGATTGTATGGGTGAATGAGTGAATGTGTGTGTAGACGTAGGAATCAGTGAGTGCGTATGTAGTAACTGGTATTGGTGTGTCATGATGTCATCAGTGATGTCATTTGAGATGTCATCAGTGATGTCATCAGTGATGTAATTTGAGATGTCATCAGTGATGTCATCAGTGATGTCACTGACCATGTCATGAATGATGTAATATGTGACATCATCAGCAGTGGATTGCGGGTGCGCGATATATAGTTAGTGCAACTAACTATATATGGAATTTCATTGGTTTTATGTCAATAAAATGTCCAGCTAACTATATATGGTCTCTAACCTATGGTTTTTTCAGTGAATTTTCAAGGTTTTGTAAATGCAAATTCCTAACTATATATGGTCTATAACCTATGGTTTTTTCAGTGAATTTCATTGGTTTTTTAAAAGCTAATATCTATAGCTGTAAAATATATTCTTTATTACGTGACGTATCACGTAGCCACGTAAGACGCCTCATGACGCGTCGCATAACCGTGACGTATCGGCTCTGCAGCGCAAACAAAACCCGTAACGTAAGCGTGCCGGAGCACGCTTACAGATATATATATTTTTTTTAACCTTAATTAGACAAAATCCACGCGTGCACATATCTTGAGGCCTTGCAAAGGCACATCAAACAAACAGTCCCTACAATTTTGCCAAGTTTGCTGGAAATCTATTCCCTTAATTTTTTTTTTACTGTTTCTCTTGGTTTTCCCCTTGTTACGCTTACCGGGACGCTACCCGGTACGCGAACCGGACGCTCCAAAAACACAAGATGGCGGACTCCCGTTACGCTGCCGGTTAGCTGCCCGGTTCGCGTACCGGGAAGCGCCTCTACCGCGAAAAATCGCGGGGGACTTTAGTATCCCCCTCATCAATCCTAGGGGGTCAGGAGGGGTTTACCTTGCCCCCTTTCCTTCATTTCCCCCTTCTTTTTTCACCACATCTTGTCTCTCGAACCTACCGAGAGACAAGATGGCGGCCGCTCCGGACTGTTTACAATGTTGACAGCTACGCTGCCGGTTAGCTGCCCGGTTAGCTGCCCGGTGAGCTGCCCGGTTCGCGTACCGGGACGCGCCTCTACGGCGTAAAATCGCAAAAAAAATGTTTTTTTTATTTTTTGCCCCGCGGGGCACTTTAATATCCCCCTCATCAATCCTAGGGGGTCAGGAGTGGTCTACCTTGCCCCCTTTCCTTCATTTCCCCCTTCGCTTTTCACCACATCTTGTCTCTCGATCGTACCCAGAGACAAGATGGCGGCCGCTCCGGACTGTTTAGAATGTTGGCAGACACCGGAGAGCCAATCAGCTTCGCTTCGCGAAGTTCCGTTACGCGTCAGGTACGCGAACCGGGGCGCTAACCGGAGCGCTGTCACGGATATATATATTTTTTTAAACGTTAATTTCTCAAAATCCACTGGAGCACATATATTGAGACATAGCAAAGGCACGTCGGGCAAACCATATCTACAATTTTGCCAAGTTTCATGTAAATCTATTCAGCCGTTCGAGCTAAAAGTGAGTCCAACCGCCCTATGGAAAAATGAATGGGAAAAACGCGTTTTGGGACCCCCCTATTTTCTCGGCCCCCCCTTGACGAAACCCCCCCAAATTTTCAGGGGCTGCTCAGAAACAAATTGTGCCATTTTCCTGAAAATATCAGCCAATTCCGTCCACAAACGCCAAAGTTATTAGACATAGAATTTTCAGAAATCCCATAGAGAAAAAATCCTAACTATATATACCCACTGGCTATCGCCAGTAGGTAATATACATATATAAACATATATAATCTGCATATCTATATAAATATAAATGCATGCATACATATACATATATGCATACATATGCATGTTATTTACATGAAAGTTTTAAAAACACTAATAAAAGCAAAGCTAAAAAGCCACCTCATTACAAACAGAATGGCTTTAACTTAAACGAGGGCGAGATCTATTGCATTTTCAATGCTTGTTTACTTTGGTTCTATCAAGAAGGCATTCAGATGTGTCACACATTTGCCATAAATTCTGAATGTTAGCACTCTAGTTGCTCATTAGATCACTGTAGTAAAGCTAGTGCTCACCAGGGAAGTCTGCTGCTAATCATGGTTTGCAGCCATTTTCCCGCATTTTTTATCCCGCAGACTTTCAGTCCGCATACCATTATCCCGCAAGGTCATTGACCTCGCATACCATTATCCCGCATTTTTTCAAACTGCATGTGCATTTATCGCGCATGCCTTTACAAAGAATTACGTTTTAAAGGCATGTATGGTAAATGCATTTGCGTTGTGAAAACCACGATGACGAGAGAGGTAAGTGGGTTTGTGTTAATTTTTTCGTGGGTTAGTGATTGTGTAGTGTAGTTTAGTGTTGTGTAGTGTAGTGTTGTGTTAGTGTAGTGTAGAGTTGTGGTGGTTGTTTAGTGTAGGGTCATGCTGGGGGTAGTGTTTTAGGGTTTAGGGTTGTGTTGTAGTGTTTGCGTAGTGTAGGGTCATGCTGGGGGTAGTGTTTTAGGGTTTAGGGTAGTGTTGTAGTGTTTGCGTAGTGTAGGGTCATGCTGGGGGTAGTGTTTTAGGGTTTTGGGTAGTGTTGTAGTGTTTGCGTAGTGTAGGGTCATGCTGGGGGCAGTGTTTTAGGGTTTAGGGTAGTGTTGTAGTGTTTGCGTAGTGTAGGGTCATGCTGGGGGTAGTGTTTTAGGGTTTAGGGTAGTGTTGTAGTGTTTGCGTAGTGTAGGGTCATTCTGGGGTGTAGTGTTTTAGGGTTTTGGGTAGTGTTGTAGTGTTTGCATAGTGTAGGGTCATGCTGGGGGTAGTGTTTTAGGGTTTTGGATAGTGTTGTAGTGTTTGCGTAGTGTAGGGTCATGCTGGGGGTAGTGTTTTAGGGTTTTGGGTAGTGTTGTAGTGTTTGCGTATTGTAGGGTCATGCTGGGGTGTAGTGTTTTAGGGTTTAGGGTAGTGTTGTAGTGTTTGCGTAGTGTAGGGTCATGCTGGGGGTACTGTTTTAGGGTTTAGGGTTGTGTTGTAGTGTTTGCGTAGTGTAGGGTCATGCTGGGGGTAGTGTTTTAGGGTTTAGGGTTGTGTTGTAGTGTTTGTGTCGTGTAGGGTCATGCTGGGGGTAGTGTTTTAGGGTTTAGGGTAGTGTTGTAGTGTTTGCGTAGTGTAGGGTCATGCTGGGGTGTAGTGTTTTAGGGTTTTGGGTAGTGTTGTAGTGTTTGCGTAGTGTAGGGTCATGCTGGGGGTAGTGTTTTAGGGTTTAGGGTAGTGTTGTAGTGTTTGTGTAGTGTAGAGTCATGCTGGGGGTAGTGTTTTAGGGTTTAGGGTAGTGTTGTACTGTTTGTGTAGTGTAGGGTCATGCTGGGGGTAGTGTTTTAGGGTTTAGGGTAGTTTAGTTGTTTAGTGTATGCTAAAGGCATATTCGTTCTAAAAGTTTTCGTTATTTTAATTTGCGGCCTAATAGTACATGCGGGATTTTTTTTGCGGACTGATGGTATGCGGGATTTAGTCATATATTCGCTAATCATACTTTCTATGGCAAAATGAACCCCCTCATTTTGTTCCTTTTTAAATTAAATGTTTTAAGAGTTACCACTTTATTCCAATCAAGATGGCTTCAGGTGTGGCATACTTTTGTAATAAGTAGGACTGTTAGCACTCTAGTTGTTCTTTAGAACACTCAGGGACATTCTGTCATTGGGCTATAGTTGGGCTACATCTGGCTGATATTTGGGCTACATTTGTTTTTTTTGTCTCTGGTGGCCATCTTTGGGCTACATTGGGCTACATTGGGCTACATTGGGCTACATTGGGCTACATTTGGGCTCCAACATATATATAGCCCAATGTAGCCCAATATATATTTTTCAAAGTTAATTTTCGTAAAAACCACTGGAGCCTATATCTTGAGACATAGCAAAGGCACATCGGGCTACCAGTCCCTACAATTTTGCCAAGTTTGGTGTAAATCCATTCAGCCGTTCAGGCTAAAAGTGAGGCCAACCGCCCTATGGAAAATTGCATGGGAAAAACACGTTTTGGGACCCCCCTTTTTTCTCGGCCCACCCTTGACGAAACCCCCCCCAAATTTTCAGGGGCTGCTCAGAAACAAAATGTTCCATTTTCCTGAAAATTTCAGCCAATTCTGTCCTCAAACGCCAAAGTTATTCGACATAGATTTTTCAAAAATCCCATAGGAAAAAAATCCTAACTATATATACCTACTGGCTATCGCCAGTAGGTAATATATATATATATATATATATATATATATACAGTTACAGGTCATCTACATTGCATGGTGAGGGTTCGAGGTATAGTTCCTTTAGGGAATGAATTATAGTTACTTGAGATATCTATAACTGGTGACTTTCAGCTAACTATAACATCCCTTTCACCATTGTAAAATTCAAAATAACATATTATTAACATACCTAACTATAACCTTCAACTTTTAACCTAAAGTAAGATGCCCATCGATGTGTGCGTCGTGTGGTCATATGCAGGCCCTCGCCCTATCCCCTGCTGGTGTGCAACTCCCTGATGTGCATGGCCATCACCATGCGTGGCATGTGGTTGGGCACAGGGCCTTGCCCCTGCTTGTAGCGAATCCCAGCTAGCAACCAATCCCGAGCTGAGCACAGTGCAGCGGGGGGTTGGGCATAGAGCCTGTGCCCTACCCTTCACTGGTGCATGCAACAATATAAAGGGTGTCATTTTAAGGTATGCAAACATACTGAATTTGTCAAAAAGTCACCAATCCATACTAATATTATAAAGAGAGAGCCCAAACCTTTGAGGCAGGTAATCTCAGTAACCACAACACCAATCACAACACCCAATACAGCGTTGGAAAGGGCAGTTGCAGCAGAAGGACATAGGCTATGCAGATGGATAAAAAAAGTATAAAACAAATTGCAAAAAACTACATCATCCAGAAGGCCGAGGGCCAAAATAACACCAAACCGGAAATGATGTAATAATGTGACTCACTATATTGAGACTGAGAGCCTGGAGCCAAATTGATCGTGAACAAGGGATATGCTATCCCGGAACGCATAGATTTGTGCCTGCCTGCTTGAGAAACTCCATGCTGTGAGGATTAAATAAAAAAGCACATAAGTAAAGAAAAACGCGAGTTTGTTCTGTTTTTCTCCCAGCTGGGGGAATTGATTGTGGATTTAAATGCGACGTGGTTCTGCTGCGGATATTTATGAACGGGCGGGAGAGCGCTGCAAATTCTGGCGATAAGGAACCGAGGGGTATCAATATCCATACTAATAATATAGAGAGAGAGCCCAAACCTTTGAGGCGGGTAATCTCAGTAACCACAACACCAATCACAACACCCAATACAGCGTTGGAAAGGGCAGTTGCAGCAGAAGGACATAGGCTATGCAGACGGATAAAAAAAGTATAAAACAAATTGCAAAAAACTACATCATCCAGAAGGCCGAGGGCCAAAATAACACCAAACAGGAAATTATGTAATAATGTGACTCACTATATTGAGACTGAGAGCCTGGAGCCAAATTGATCGTGAACAAGGGATATGCTATCCCGGAAAGCACAGATTTGTGCCTGCCTGCTTGAGAAACTCCATGCTGTGAGGATTAAATAAAAAAGCACATAAGTAAAGAAAAACGCGAGTTTGTTCTGTTTTTCTCCCAGCTGGGGGAATTGATTGTGGATTTAAATGCGACGTGGTTCTGCTGCGGATATTTATGAACCGGCGGGAGAGCGCTGCAAATTCTGGCGAAAAGGAACCGAGGGGTATCAATATCCATACTAATATTATAGAGAGAGAGCCCAAACCTTTGAGGCGGGTAATCTCAGTAACCACAGCACCAATCACAACACCCAATACAGCGTTGGAAAGGGCAGTTGCAGCAGAAGGACATAGGCTATGCAGACGGCCACCATATACATTTAAAAGGTAAAAGAACCGTGCCAGCAAAGTAGTCCCCTGTGGGCATGTCTGCGTTGTGCTGTGGGCGTGGGCTGGGGGCGTGCTTAACGCTGGGGGCTTGCGGTACGGCCATCATATCGTGGGCTGTGGGCGTGTGCTTGGGGCGTGACAAACGCTGGGGGCGTGTGTCCGCCCTTCATGCCATGTGAGTCGCACATACAAGCGCCAATTACGTTGCTGCGCATCATCAAGGGGCACGCTGGGGGCATGAGAAATGCTGGGGGCGTGTGTCCGGCCTTCATGCCATGTGAACACAATTGCGTTGCATCAAGGGGCACGCTGGAGGCGTGAGAAACGCTGGGAGCGTGTGCCACGTTCCGCCCTCCATGCCATGTGGGTCGTACATTAATCAGAAGATCTTCTGCTGTGGCCATGTGCTGGGGGCGTGACAAACGCGTTCAGCTGGAGGCATGGTAAGTAACGTTACTGCAGCCTCTCCTGCGCGCTGTTACTAAACTCTCTCATTCAACGAAATTACACACGCCTGCTACCATCAACCAGGGCTCTAGCTGGGCTCAGGCGGCGGATCAGTACACTAATTACATGCGCCTGATAACATCAACCAGGGCTGCCGATGGGCCTGAAGCGGGGGAACACGTGCCTGCTAACATCAAACAGGCCTGCGTCTGGGCTTCAAAGGGGAGAACACGCAAATGAGCGTGTCTGCAGGGACAATTACTGCAGCCTCTCCTACATGCTGTCACTCAACTCTCTCATTAAACGGATTTACCCGCGGCTGATAACTCTCTCATTCAACGACATTACCGGGCGCCTGCTAACATCAACCAGGGCGGTAGCCGGGCTCAGGCGGCAGATCATTACACCAATTATACATGCCTGCTAACATCAACCAGGGCTGCAGCTGGGCCTTCTCCGTCCCGATTCTAATGAAACAAAAATGTTTGTCTACCGCGCAATTTTAAAATAAATTGCCCTTGCCAAATACACACATTACACACATTCTATTTCATACCCGGACAACGTTGGGACGGGCTGCTAGTAAATATTATAAAAGGTGTATTTCATAAATATACAGCACCCACCTCCCCTTTAATTTTATGTTTTGACCCCTGAAGAAGGGCTCTCGGAGTCTCATTAAGGCTCAAGTAGTGGGGTTGCACATCCCTTCCCCTTTATTTACTCCTTGGCCCAGGGAATCTGGTGTGAAATGTCAATTTTTCTTAGCCTCATTTTTTCAAAAACTACTAAACAGATTTACACCAAATCACAAAAATCTCACTTTAAGGTCCTAGATATAGCTTTCTGCCACATTTGATGTAATTCCTTTCAGCAGCATTTGCAGTATCACTTTTACATTTTCATATTGAAAAATGAATGAGGAAGATGCACTTTGTGAACCTCCCTTTTTCTCTGCCCCTTTTTGATAGATCAGCCCTAAATGTCTCTTCACTGTAAACCACAGTGACACTAGTCAACTGTTAATAAAAGATCTATATAGGTAAAGTGTTTCTACGCATAAGGGCAAAAGACAATGCAACACACTTTGATTGCTACCTTTGAAGGAGCAATAAGAGAAATGTACTTTTCTATCCACCTGCCTTATTTTGAAACATTTCTGGGACCAGCCTGCAAGTAGGCTGACAGATGTTTGCAGACAGCTAACCTTCTACATTGAATTTCAGGTATATTTTACTTTTTTACTGAAACTGGATCACATTTTGTGACAGTGTTTTTTTTCAGCACTCCTTTTTTGCAGTCTCAATGTTAGTGCTATATTAACAACATGCAATGCTACAATTCTCTAATTGTTTATGACACAGTTGTCCCCTGATGTATGCTAATTGTGCTGCTTCACTAAAGCATGCCCTATGTTGCCTTAAAGAGACATTTCTCTTATTATCCTTGTGTTGTGAAAAACACCATCTAACTATAAAAGATTGGCCGAATAACCCAAATTGGTGTGTAAAAATGTGTGACTTACATGTGCAGTACTCCTGGCTTACTCATGAATTTCACGAGTAAGCCTGAACTCATAGCACAGTCAAGGTTTGCTCCTAGAATTCAGTAGAAGGATGAATAAATCCAAGCCAAAGTTTGAGAAAGAGACCCATGTAAAAAAAAAAGGTATCATGCTTTTTGGACTGTCCACTCAATATATAAGCTTTAAAAGGAAAACGCGTAATGCCTTGTGACATAGAACATCTATGGGAATATCGAGACTAACAATGACCAGTGAACTATTCTCGAACAATGTCAGACAATAGGTTTATTACTCTATAAAGAGAAATATCAAGAGTTTCCCTGATTAAAGTATACACCAAAATCCACATTCCCCAGTAATTACCGGGAATTTTTTTGCTGGTAACTTTTAGCACATTTGACCTGTCAAAATCTATCTGGAGAAAACAGCAGGAGTGTGGTGTGAACTTCCAAACTCATGAACTTGGTATGTGTGGTAACAGTAGTTGCTACATATATTGGAATTATTCAGGCAACACATACGAGTGCTTTGGTCTTTCGCATCATTCCACACAGCAAGCACTATTACAACTGCCTATAAAAAACAGCACTCTTAGGGGTATATTCTTAAGAACATGTGATATCCATCGCAAAAATAACTTAACACAACTCCCAACATCGCAGTCAATTGCGGGAAAATTACGGCGTGTCAACGAAGCATTCTCAACATGGCGGTACCATGCGATAGTCTCCAGACAACGCGTCAAATGTCCGCATTAAAACCAACACCACGCCACAAAAATGCAAAACGCGAATGCAAAAAATCCTGCGATGAGGCCAATCGCGGTACAAAAAACAGCAAAAAACACAGACAGACCTGCAAATCCCACGTGTCTGGCAGGAAAATGCACTATAAAAACTACAGAAACAACACAGCAGAAACAATCCAAAGCGTGTAGCAATATCGATGCACCCTGACCCAGCGCAGAAGCCAACGTGAACCCCACATGCCCCACAGACCACCAGCAAGGAACAATGAGGACGGGGACGGCCAAGGAGAAGAGGGAGAGGAAGACGGGGTCCAGTCCACAGCAAAACAAGATTAGCATCAAGGAGGTGACAGAACACTACCATCAACTGACCCACAAGTAGACCACCGGGAATACAGTTGAAGTGTTGAGGAGGCCAGTCAAGGAGGCCAAGAGGCGCTGGCAAGAAGTGAGAAACTAAACCAGGCACAAACCCGCTGCCAACAGGAAGGCAGCAATGGCAACAGGCAGTGGGAATGCTGCGCCACAGGAGGAGCTGGAGGAAATGGAGGCCACAGTCATCAGATGGAGACGGGGCAAGGAGTAGCGATGCAGACACAGCTCGAGAAGACCTGACACAACAGCAAGAGGTTGAGTAACGACTAGGGCCTGGGGGACAGGGGAGATGGGCACAATGGCACACATGCACAACGAGGTGTAGCACACTGCACACCCACAATGACCCTGGATCATGTCCCTGATCCCCGTGGCACACTCCAGCACGAACACATTGCAAGAACAGCACACCCACATTGACGACAATGTGGTGCAATGCGCAAACCTGACACTGCAGAACAGAGGACACAACAGGCTCTGCATACGCGCAGAAACAGGCCTATACCATCTGACAGATCTGGAAACTGTGAAATGGAAATGTACGTACACAAACTCACATCCGTAATCTCCCTTCACATTGCAGAGGCACGCACAACACACCCCGCAGAGCACAGAAAACAACACATCAGTGATGCCGGACAGGACCACCACACCTTCGACACCGACGCCCAACAACAGCCCATGGACATCCCACGCAACCCATCACCAGCACCAGGGCAGACAAGTTACTTAGAGGAGAACACAGCCCCTGCAGCCGACCACACAGCAGGAAGCACCCGCTCGCACGGCTGGCGCACAACACTTCACCTACCCACACATGGCACCCCAAAGGAGGTGGCTGAACAGGTGTGGGTAGGGTCCGAACCCATGGAAGGTGAAATAGATCACATACATGGGTGTGTATCATCCTTCAGGGACCACCTACACCCCACAAAGGAGACCCGCACTGCCGTAGAGACATATGCAGATGCACATTCCCAGTACAGAAGCACGCCCAGGGGCATGAAAATATCAGTCAGACACCCACGTTGGCTCTGTGTACGATGGCCCAGGCCACTCCCCTTATGAATTGAGTGGGTGACGACAAAGCTACATGTCCAAGGTCTTACCCGCTGCTGCGGTGACATGTCTGCCCCCGCTGTACACAGCACAATGTAATCTCGTAGGGCCCTGAGCCCTCTTGCATACAACAAGACGACAGGGACATACGCCTGGCCCCTTTATTGGCAGTGCCAAATGTACAGTGACGCCTGTGCTGGATGTTTGTGGGGTGAGTGTAAGCCAGTCCGCACGGAGTGGTTGGTGCTATCAACAACTTGAACAGTGAACACCATTAAAACGGAAACTGAAAACATCAGCATAACAGAGAGAACTGCTGAGCAACATGGAGGGAGCTGGAGCAGGTACTGAGGGCACCCAACATGCAAACGGAAGTATCCGTGAGTTGCAGTGCACTGAGGTTGGGGCACTAGAGCTGAGCACGCACATGTGATGAAAATGACTAGGATTGTGTCCATTCGGGAGATCCCTGATGCTTATGCAGTGGGGTGTGTTAGACCTGCATCATCTTTCTCATCAATGTCCCAGGTCTCCCACACTGCCTGAGGTGACATTGCCGCGCAACCTCTCTACAGCACAAAACTCAATCAGCAACGGTCCATGGGTTGCGGTGCACTGAGTCAGTGGCACCTGGAGTGCTGAGCAGGGGATCAGGCAGATGATGGCATCCACGACAGGTGTCAGCAACTGCGTCAGTCTGCCAGTACCACCGTTTAGACTCTAACAGATGGCGATGGTGTTGTGTGCCTCCGGCGGTGATGCAACGTCCGGGCCGGTCTGGACTCGATTTGATGCGTGAGCCCTGGTGGTTTGCATTGGAGGCTGGAGGCAGCGGACAGTGCAGAGCCACAGACACATGGAGTTGATGACCCCAAGACCACCGACACAGAGGTCATCCAAAATTCATCACGACAGGGTCCCTGATTTAAGCAGAACCGAGTTAGTGGTCCCGGATGCACAGCCGCTGGCACAGGCACCCCGCCACGGGACGGTGACTTGCGGTCCACTGAGATAGGGCCACGCAGACTGAGCGGGTCCTCGTCGAGGTCCAGGGGAAATGTGGCAGAGGGTTGCGGGGGACAGTGGAAGGTGTCCTCCAGGGCATGATGCAGAGGTCTGATGTTATCCGGAAACAGCAAATGAGGGAGTGGAATGCGACAGCCTCATTGCAACCATCAATTTGGTGTCAGCTGCATGAGGATGAAAATGACACCCTAGTCCATAGACTCAGATGCCACAAATGTTTGACAAGAGAGTGTCCATGAATGTCATGGAACAGACTTAGTGGCACCGGGGCTGAGAGGGGATGCAGTCTGCGATGATGCCGGCACACTGATATGAACTCCGCCATTGCTAAATCAAGACTCTGTGACCTACTGGACCACAGTGTAGGCCGGAGGCAGCGGTCAGCAGTGGCCCACAGCCACGTGTCGTAGGCTCGCGATGCACAGAGTTAGTGATACCAGGGCAGTTGTCAGTAGTGTTTTATCACCTCCGTAACGATGATCCTCTTTTTCTCCCAAATGCAGCACATCATCCTCTTACGCCTCTCCTTGCGTGCAATGATATGTACTCGGCCTCTGATTAATCAATGTCCAGTTCCAATTCTGTGACCTACTTGAGCGCAGCGTAGGCCGTGGGCAGTTGTCCGTGTGGGCCCACAGAATCTTGCGGTTGTGATGTACGACTAAGACCTGGTGGCACCACGTCGAAGGGTGTATAGTGACATATACTCAGCCATAAGTAATGTGCTCTGCCATGGTGTAATCAAGACTCAGTTCCAAATGTGTGACCTACTCGAGTGCAGTGTAGGCCGCGGGCAGAAGTCCACGTGGGCCCATATGCACGTGTGGTTGTTATGCTAAGCACAGTCTTGGGGGCACCACATCGAAGGGAGTATAGTGATTTCAAGTCAGTCATAAATATCATCCTCTGCCATACTGTAATCAAGACTCAGTTTCAAATGTGCGACCTACTAGTCCGCTGTGTATGCTGGTGGAGTCCGTCAACGAGAATGGAGTACTGTGCGCCTTGCTCACGGAGGCCGTGACGGTCGTAGCAGGTTGCCAGGGTCGCGGGCATTGGGCTTGGAGCGTGCACCGGCAGGTGATGGGCCCTCTTCGACACAAGCCAGTGTCGACAGGTGGGCATTGAGGCCTGGTTGCGCAGGCCCGGTGAGATACGTCCGGGAACTAGCGTCTGAGGGTGCAGCAGGTGCACAGGATCACAGGCAACCCCCCTCACGGCGTTGGCCTTGTGGTGGGGTAGGAGGCGCCGCCCTGGCAGAGACATTGGGCATTCCACGCCCAGAGTTACGTGCCTTTTATTCACACCCCTATACTGGCTTGGCATATGCTGGGCCAGCCTACTCTGCTCATGCTTACAGGGGGGAATGTACCAAGCTACACTCCTGCAATCTTCCACACTGGCTAGGATGGCATGGTTGCATCCACTGTCCACTACACTCCAAACACCAGCAGTGTATGTCAACATGGATATGTGTGTGGTCTGCATACTGCAGTCTGGCCCTCACATCCACGCCACACTTAGCATTGTGTACATTCTCATTCATGTGTGGCTCTGGGCTGTGCTCCCTTTTGTGGTGCAGGCTGCCGTTCGACTTTACACCAGGTCAGGGCTGGTGTTACTTTCCTGCAGCTAACGCGCATTATCGCATGTTTCGTGATCTTTTCATCTATCTGACTGGTCATTGAGAATGTTGTGGAGTGGTGTTGTTTCGGCTTTTGGCACGGTAACGCCTACTCTGCATCTCATTAGCGATAGTTGCCAGGGTCGTCTGTGGCGATGTTTTTGGCGGATGCTATCGCGAGTAAACTGGTGCTATGGGCTGTTGGCACCAGCTTGTGAATGGGGTGATACATTTATCGCGACATTGGCTGCGATAAAGTGCTATTAACTCGGTGATAGCTCCTTGAGAATATGTCCTTAAAACTCTTCCACATAAATAAATCCCATGCATCCTGCAATACAGCCAACACAGTGACACATTTCTATAGATTCAGCACTATCAAACATCCAGTATTTTTTAAACCAGTGCTCCTGCACTATCTCATAGAATCAGTGACTTTACATGCTCCAATCAATAGCTACATAGCCATTCCATGGAGCCAGCGCTCTTACTCCCATCACCACGTAACCAACTGTATTACTCATGTAAAATACCCAATATTAGCAAATCACCTCACATAACCAGCACTACTTCGCATTCCCCCACAAACAAGAATAATACATCTTCCAGTACAAATATGTGCTCTTACACATTCCTGAAAATGCTAGCACTCTCCCCCAGAGTCAATTCCTATACACCCCGCCACTGAACTATCACAGATGCCCGTCCTGACAGCAGCATGTATGTATGTATGAATTGGATTTATAAAGCTCTGGAATACCCCCGCAGGGGTATATCCGCGCTGCCAGGGAGAGGGTACAGAACAAGCACAGAACAGTCCTGGAATAATTCCATTTTCAGGAGTTTCCTGAATCGAAAAAGACTGAGGCATTTGTGCAAGGCTTCCAGGAAGGTGTTCCAATATTTCGGGGCAAGGTATGCAACGGTTTTGCCACCTGTTCGTATTTTCCTGTAGCGGGGGACCACTAGCAGCCCTTTACCTTCAGATCTGAGTAGTCGTTCGGGCAGTAAACTTTAAACTTGTCTGCCAGGTAGCTAGGACTCGTACCATAGAGAGCTATATTGGCGAGGCAGCATAGCTTGAATTTCATCCTCTGGCAGATAGGAAGCCAATTAAGCTGTTTTAGCAACGGCCCGAGGAGGTACGAGGCAGATTTTTGAGAACCAGGAGTGCGGCAACATTCTAAACAACATGTAATCGGCTCAGAAGGGATTCATTAGCAGATGCCAGCAGAGCATTACAATAATCCAGATGACCAATGATCAAAGCCTGAATCAAAGTTCTTCGAACAGAAAGGGGCAGCCACTGGAACACTCTAAGCAAAAGACTCAGGGCATGGTACCAGGTCCCTGCAGTAGTCATGATTTGATCCCTCATAGAGAGCAATACATCCAGATGGACCCATAGATTTTTTGCCACAGCAGAAGTAGACGGGTGGGGCCCAAAACAGCAGGCCACCGCTTAGGGGACCAGGATGATTCAGCCAAAAAGCAGGATTTTGGTCTGGGCCGCATTCAGTTGGAGAAAGTGTTCCGTCATCCAGGCTGATATGACTAGCATACCCTTTGCTAAACGCTGTTCAACTAACTCTGTGTCCTTATTAAAGGATAGGAGTAGTTGCATATCATCAGTGTAAGAGAATGGAGTAAAACCAAACTACCTAATGATCTTGGCCAGGGAGGCCACATAGACATTAAACAAGGTAGGACTTAAACAAGAGCCCTGGGGCACCCCCTTAGTAAGCTTCTAGGTTTGGGATTGGAAGGGGCCCAGATTCATTGTCTCGGCGCGCTGATCTAGAAAGCTGACGAGCCAATTAAGTGCCTGTCCCTGCAAACTGGCCTCTCTCAGTTGATAAATCAATTTCTGATGAGAGACAGTATCGAAGGCTGCTGTCAGATCCAATAAGACCAGCAGCACTGCCTTGTTATTATCCAAAGCCATTTTGTTATGGTCAGTAACCCCAATGAAGGTTATTCTCTGTAGAGTGATTGGGTCTAAACCCAGACTGGGAAGGGGCAAGGATGACTTGAGATTCCAGGTAACACATCAGCTGAGTGTTCAGATGACTCTCCACCATTTTACTCATGAGCGGCAGAGGCGAAATGGGGTGATCATTGGAAATCTCTTCGGCTGGTAACTGAGCTTTCTTCTTAATTGGTAGCACTTAATCAGCCTTCCAATCAAGTGGCAAGGCTCCTTCACGTAAAGAAGTGTTAAGGATATCACAAATGGAGGGGGCCAGGAGAGGTGCTAGGAGAGCGAATATATGCGCCAGCATCACATCAAGGGGAGATCCAGATTTCGCTACTCTAAGCATGGCTTCTGCCTTAGAGACCAGAATAGCATTAAAATGTTTACTGCCTTCATCAGTACTTCTTAGAGTTGAGGGTCTCTGGTTAGAAAGATCCGGGGGATAAGAATTTTGAGGAAATTGATTTTAAATTAGATTCATTTTTTCATCAAAATACTCAGCTATACTGTCACATAATGAGATAGGAGAATATGCTGTGAACACGTTGTTGGATTAGTGAATGAGTTGACAATTTTATAGAGTTCCTTAGATGAATTTCCTGCCTGATTGAGTTTTAATATAACATGCTTTTTACGTGCCTTTTAAAGTTCTTATGGTAAGAGGTAAGGGCAGTTTTATAGGTAAGCTTCTAAATTTCCGAATGGGTTTTGCGTCAAATTTTCTCCAGGTGTTGGCATACAGATTTTTCACTGCGTAATTCAACAGTATACCAATCTGCACTTTTTTGTTGTTATGTTAATTTGTTATTGTTTAGTGGGAGCAAGAGTATCTATCACAGAATTGATGGCCTCATTAAAAACCCTAAGCTTCTTAGTACTGTCCTTATGTTGATTTAAATTAGAAGGAACGCATTTTTTGCTAAAAGAGTCATATGTGACTTTATGCCTTTGCCTTCAGAGACTGTTTTGGGGGCACTTGAGAGTTTGGTTTCTAATGCAACTATTAATCCGAAATGGAATCAGAGAATGATCCGACCACATCACTGAGCAAGGGGGATCAAAAAATATGAAGGGTGAATTTGTGAGTATGATAACTAAGGTATGACCAGCTGAATGTGTAGGGCCAGTGTTAATCTTTGCCAGACCCAGGGAGGCCATATCGGCCAAGAAATAAGTAGCCTCTGTGTTCTCACTATCTTCGCTATGAATATTAAAGTCCCTTAGTAACAAGAAGTGTTTGGAGGTAATAGTGTATGGGGCAACTTTCTCAGTTATTTTTAAATTAAAGTCTTTAATTAACCCTGGGGCAGCGATACATAAGAGCGTCCTTTAGACTATCCTGGTGATCAGGTCTATTTTGAATATACAAATTTCCATCGTATTGTCCAAGGCGGAATTAATGACTGCGACTTACAGCACATCTTTGTATATAATGGCAACACCACCTCCCACTTTTCCTTCTCTGTCAAGTGTAAGAATCCGATATTTCTCAGGAAGGGCAAGGGCAATATCAGACAGTGAGGTGGGTTTGAGCCAGGTCTCCGTTAGGAAGCCTCAACCTGGGGAATCGGAACTCACCAGATCCCACAGTTCCGTGGCATGTTTAGGTAAAGAGCACACATTTGCTAGCAACTCCTTCCAAGAACACGTCTGGTTTTTAATGAGGGATCTTACTTGACTGTGAGTCAACCCACTCAACCCTGTCAGTCTATCGCAGCTAGTGATGCCGCCATGTGTATTTGGGGAGACACAAATATCGTCACATCGGTGAAAGTGGCAGTAAATACAGGCAAAGGGACCTTCAAGATTAGGAAACATAGAGGTTAATGGGCATGTTCTCAAACGGTTTTTCACCTGAAAAAGTTGTGAGGCTGTATAGGAATGCCTAGAATCACTATTTGAGGGCAAACGAGCAGGGGTCCTGGCAGCGCCCAGGGACAGACGGGCTTGCCTTAGGCACACCTTTGGCGCACCAGCAGCGCGCCCACTGCGAGGGTCCCGGCCATCCTGACATAGAATTAGCACTCTTACACGAACCACCCAGTCCAACCCACTATTTTCTGTAGGTCTTCATCTTGAATGTGGCCATCTTTGCTCATGCACATCATGTGCTCATTTTTCTTCTATAGCTTTCTCCTCAGCTGTGAAGCCGGCAGCCACTGAGGGCTGTAAATATGAACAGTTGCAAGAAAAGAAGGCATCAGTTAGTGTGGATTGCAGTACTAGAGGTGAGCTTGTGCTGTGATCGTGGAACTGTGGAGTTGTGAGATATCAAAAAGCTGCCAATTAGTTGGATACAAGATTATTTAGTCATTGCTCCTGTTCAAGGTCTCTAGCAGCAAGAGGAGGAACTCTATACCTAGCGGCAGCTACTCATTGGAACAAACTCCTGTTGGAACTTCACCTTACTGATAAACATATAAGGTTCAGGAAGAAGCTGAAAATGTAGTTTTTCATAGGTCTTAACTACTGACATCCAGGGGCTAGCTGTTTAAGACGCAATTGTTTATGTCTCATGTAACTAAACTTATCTCAAACAGGTTCTCACTTTTTCTAGTGCCATGATGTCCCTTGGGATGAATGCTGCGCTCTACAAGTATAATACATAAAAAAAATAGTGGAAAGGGCAACCGTACTAGTAATTGTTAGAGCTAACAAAGCACACCGCATTATTTATGCCTTTTGAAAGGTTTCACTGTGCAAGAAGGGGTAAACTGGTACTGACATGGTGTTGGAGGCTTTGGAAACAGGGCAGGGGTGCTGACAAAATTCTTTGTCAACAGGTAGTTGCGCAGCCATCCTTATTGTTTGGGCCTTTAAAGGAGTCTTTACATCCTACTAATGCAGATGTAAGAGGAGGCAAATTGTTCCCCACTCCTCAAGTATTAGAGATTGTGGTCTATGAGTACAGAGTGCTGGTGCTAGGTGATGCAACCACAGTTTCACTAACCTTGGTAGATTGTTAGTGAGGCATGAGAACAAAATAATTTGCTTAGCATGACATCCTTTCCCATATGTGTCTAGCCCACCATAAAGATAAAATAATGGCAGGAGTTTGTGGTGAACACAATCGGCTTAGTAAATATAAAAGAGAACGTCTATCTTTCAGTCCCAGACCATGGAGCAGAAGTCTCCCAGACATAAAGAAAGGGATACAGCATTTTATACCTTGGGACCTAACCTAAAACGGTTAAGGTATAATAGATGACAGCCTTGAACACTGTGTTTCGTGTATATATTATACTGGTAATCACTACATCTAGGTAGGACAACTGGACCTAGTTTAGTCTGCACAACAAATATAGATGTAGAAGTTTAGAAATTTAGATCCATACAAACACTGTTAACCATTTATATGAAGTACTGAGCTGCACAGAATCACCTTTATTAACTTTTGTTTTTTTATAGGGTGGCATGGGATTTTGCCCACGGTAATTTACCACATAGTATAGTTTGGTAACATAGTAAACAAAACTGTCCAGCAGATAGGAATGGAGGAATCACGGTGGAACTTGTCTATATGTAAAATAAGCAAGTGTGACTTCCACCTTGTATGGTTTTTTCTCTCTCCTCTCCCTAGAAATTCTACTGAGGACACACTGAAGACTCAGGGACATTAAGTAGTAGATGAATAGCCTGGACGAAGGCCACAGACCCACGTGGGCTCTCAGCACGGGCTGAAACATGTAGACACTTTGAAAGGGGTACAACTGAAGAATTACATTCAAATAACCCCGAACTTTGCACTTTTTATCCATGCCCAGGTCCCCTCTGAATAAACACATTGTTTGGGTATATATCGAAGGTATTTATAGTATAACTTCTCTGGTTCCCTGCATAACCAGTAATTGCTTTATATAAGAATTCCCATCACATCTTTGGTTGAGTCCGCCTGGGTAGTACCATCTTACCTGGGTGTGAATAGATGCCTATGATGAAGCATGTCACGATAAGTGAGTGAGGCGTCTACTACAATATCTTTGGATACCCCACCAACAATGGTTAAACTGTGGGAAAGCAATACACTCTCTTAGGCCCGGTTCTATTTCATTTTTTTTCCTCCTCTAGGAAGAACTTGATATTCTAATGGAACATCAAGCAACAGCAGTTGGCGTATATGTGATACAGCTCTAGAACACTTGCCAAGCCGGGCGGTCTAATGCTATT
This sequence comes from Lissotriton helveticus, assembly GCF_964261635.1. NCBI lineage: Eukaryota > Metazoa > Chordata > Amphibia > Caudata > Salamandridae > Lissotriton > Lissotriton helveticus. Next base: position 1,719,461,366 of record NC_136059.1, read on the forward strand.
TAAAGTCATTGATGCATTTTCCGTCCGATATATACTGAATGAGTTGTCTAGATGGCTATTAGCCAATGTACACAAAATAGCAGCAAATCAGTAAACAGCAACTACTGATTACCAGCAATGCTGTGTCCACCCCGGCAAAACATTTGCCCGAATTTTAACTATGGACCAACAAGCTTCAGTGCTAATGAAGGGGGCTGATTTGAAGTCTGGCAGTGCGTCAGCAGGCCACCACAACTGTGCCCCGCAGCCACACCGCCAAATTTGTCTGCACACCACCCTCTAGATTACGGGTTTGTTCGTGGCATGGTGGCCGGTGCTTTGGTGGTGCCACATATCTGAGCCTTAAGCAATGCACCGCAATGGGAGCACAAAAGCACGTTCCTACATGACATTGACTGTGCAGTCCATGCCGTTTAGGAATGGGGGTGCATACAGACAGGAGGCACGCACACCATGTGCCCCCCTGCCCAAAGGCAACAAAGGGCCCTGCAGGGCCCCCTCAGTTTCCTCACCACCACACATTTCATGGCGAGCTCACCACCATGAAAACTGTGGAGGTGAGGAAACTCGTAATATTCTTGGCGGTGCAGCAGCGATATCACCAGCATATTGCAGCCTCAGACTGCTGCAAGACCACTGTGGGATCAAGGTTTTCTGTGGTTGCAGCTGTCCTGCGGCAGCCCAACAACACAAATCATAATAGGAAGACTGTTGTTTTTGAAAAATGTTTGCAATATGTGTGCCTCTCACAGATACTAAGAATAATATCATTATATAAATTCAAAAAATATTTGGGCTTCTGTGCAGATTGGATTGGAAGTGGGTGTAGAGCAGGCATGTCTATTTGCCCCCTTAATATTTAAAGTATTTATGCCAGATTTGCCCGTGAACTTCGTAAGGGAAATAAGGTGGCTCTTGGGATAGGCAATTAACACATAATTGTTCTTTATTTATGCTGGTTATATGTTGATGTTTGGCAACACCCTCTGCGATTGCAACTGTTTCATGCTTACCTTGCACTTATTTTAAGTTACCTCTTTGACCGCAAATATTGATAAGAGCAAGATAGTAAGGTTTGGAAAAAGCCAGAAAAATAATGTATTATACTACAGAAGTAATCATCTGAAAAGGGTTGGAGGAAGCTATTAGTATTAGAAACTTATTCAAAAATAAGGGAGAACCCGGTAAACCTTTGGCATCTGGGTAAATAAAGTCATATATAAAGAACAATTGATGCCAAGGACACCAATACGTACTTCTAATACTAAGAGAGGTAACTCAATTATCCCATCTTATGACAATTATATTATCTTGAACACCACAAATTATAATATTTTTTATATATATATACGGCTTCCCACCTCTGCATAGAACACACAATGTATTCTTAATCTTATTTATTTATTCAATTAAATTGAAAAAAGAGTTGAATTTGGGCAAATATAATTTTTATGCCCATTTTCTACGTGTAGACAAACAAACCCATATACATATATATACACACCACTTTTTACATAAATATATACAAACAAATATACATACATTGATCTAATGAATTCTCTTTTTCAAAAGTTCTAGCCCAATTTCTTTCTAAAGGATGCTTGATGACATGTAAAATCTCAGCATTCCTTCCTGAGTAAGATCCACCAGACCTACACACAAGGGGTATATCAAGTCTATATCTTTTTTTAGACCTGTCTGAAGTCCTTTGCCCCTTGTAAAAACGAGTTATTTTTTCTCAACTTAAAATACTTTGGCTGGTGTCTTCTTTGAAAAAATGTCGACGCGTTTCAGCCCTCACAGTATGGGCCTCATCAGGACTCGGGCTAACAAGATATTCGGTCTACAGAATCAAAAGAAATGATATATCACTATATACATCCTATCAATAAATATGTACAGAGATCAGGGTTCTATGTTTGATATTTACATATATACATGCTGGAATAAACCAGTAACCTCGGAGTGTTCAGATTGCCAAAGAATCAAACCCTTAGTGCTTTTGCTATAAGACATATGTGCTCCTAGTGCCTTTCAGACGGTCTTCCACATATATTGTAACTGTGAATGCAGAAAGAACAAACACCATGTGTCGTGTTTCAGTGGAAAAATCACAAGTTTATAACCCTCTTTTCCTCCACCATTCAATCACCCTATTTACCGTTATCTTGGCCTTCTATGGTATATGTGTCCTCTAAAATTCTTTCATTCCATCAAGGGAAACTAGAATGACAACACATGACACATTTTAGATACTAAATGTGTCGTTTTTAAAGTCACATGTGCCTCGAATCTCTATTACGGCTCACCTCTAGTATATCTGAAAAACACTGTGCATTAATCCAAATGCTGGCATTTCTTAATATCGGTGTGGAGTCCCTCCTGAAATAAGGGTTCCTTAACAAAAATTCAAGGGCTCATAACTCACAGCGCACACTGAAAAAGTGGAAAAAGAAAGAAAGACAAGGGCGAGATAAATAAATCACTGTTAAGCCCCAGAAAGCTAAATCTCTCTACTGAATAAAGTTAGCAGCGAAAATGTACTACTTACGTAGTAACGTTCGGACCCTCTAAATGTTAAATGGGTGCACTGTCCTACAGGCTGACACCGGCTTATCCTTCTCTCTAGCCGTGTTCTAAATCTTCCCCACTACGTACCTGGAAGGGACAAGCGGTGCGTAACTAATTACTGGCACCCTTTGGCACAAACAAACGATATATTAAATAGGGGCCATAAAATCCAAAGATACTCACTTCTCAATGTATGAGGGATTCCGTAATGTGTATAACTTCACACGAACGCGAGCCAGCTCCTACTAGCGATCACGTGACCCGCAACGCCCTCTTCTCTACTCGACATTAAGAAAGGACTCTATGGACTGTTACCATAATAAAAATAGAAAACAGACGTAGTGCTGCCTAGGCTGTAACTTATAACCATATGCTGCGAGGACACTTAACTTCGTTTATTTACAAGTATTAGTGCGCAGAGAAATGGAAAACCAGAGGAAGAATAAAGGAAATAGAATTATAAAATAAAAATAAAAATAAAAATAAAAATAGAAGACTTAAAGAATTACTGCTTATGTGATACAAAAAGGAGCAATAAAAGGGAAGGCGATAGAAACCCCAATCTGCCACTCCTTACAGTCTAATGATGACAACATATGTCAAGACCTAATATATACACTTTATATACACTGAACAAATGCTTTCAATCTGCTCTAACAAATGGTACTCCTCGGGACACAATATCAGATACAATAACGTGGTGTATTATTGGAAAGTTATACATTCAGATTAACGCCCAAATTTCATCTCTGTCGTTTAGACCAATACTTGCTGTCTTGTATTTTTCTATTAGTCTAGCCTCCAACCTGTCCAAATTAATTTTAATTTCCTCTTGTCTCATCTTTCCGAGTGCGCATAGGACTGTCCAGGTCATATCATTTTCTGTGTGTTGATGAATTTCGAAATGATGCACCAGGGGGGCTCCTTGTACCTTACTTTTAACCCTTGATTTGTGCTGTAGGATACGTTTCTTCACAGCTTGGGTAGTTTGTCCAATATAAAATTTATTACATGGACATTTAATACAATATATCGTGTTCTTTGTATTGCAGTTCGAAAAACTCTTTTGGTGATGTTTATGTCCATTAATTTCAAACTCTTTTGTGTCTGAAGTAAGGTTACATGCCACACAATTTTGACACCTATAGTGTCCTGTTATAGGAGGTAGATTTAAAAGTCCTCGTAAGTCTTGATGTGGAGGGTCGACTTTTCTATTTGCTCTCACTAGGCACTGTCTTATGTTTTTGCCTTTTTTAAAGGCAAAAAGAGGCTTTTTTATTCCTAAGTGTTCAATTAGCTTCCAATGTTTTTGAATAACTTTTTTTATTTTGTTAGCTTTCGGATCGTACGTGAGTACGCAAGTCAAAGGAGTGTCTTGATCTTTTATTTTTGGCACCAAAAGCACCTCTCTAGGGGTAAACCAAGCCCTTTTCAAGGCGATCTTTACTAACCGTTTAGGATAGCCTCTGGCTACTAGTTTGTCCTTCAGAATTTCTGCATTCTTAAAATATTCCTCCTTTTTACTGCAATTTCTCCTCACTCGGAGAAATTGCCCATACGACAAGTTCTCCTTGAGGGTACGGGGATGACAACTCGTAAAGTGAAGTAAAGTATTACGATCCGTACTTTTAGTGTACAAACTTACTTCCAAGTGGCCATTATCCTCATCCCCATACCCCCTTAGTATTAGAAACAACATTTTGATACAAACAATTTGGTTAGAAATTGCATGAATCTAATCTTGGGATATAGTTTACATAGTAAATGAAATTAGAAGTTCCAGCACAACCATCATCCTCCCTATTTATCGGAACAACTTAACCAAATTCCTGGGCTATCTAATGTCATTGAAATGGCAGAGAGCCTACCATTGTCTGAGATATAGAACAACATCTGATTATCTAAGAATATCCTAAAAAGGCAATATAGCAATGGCCCTGAGATGAAGACAAGGTCAAAAGTGACTGTATACTAGATTTATAAGATTTTTCATCCTAAGGTTTTACCAATATGTTGTATACAAGCAATGGACTCAACATTGTAAATCTTTACATGGGGCTCCATATGGATCAACTCCCTTTTATAGCCCTGGTGGGTAAATGACAGCATATCCCTCCAGAACAAAATATATGTTGATTATGTCTAAGTATATTGACCCAGCTGGGCAGGTAGTACTGGTGTGTAAAGGTCTGCCTACTGACACATCAGAGTACAAGGACCTCTATTTGCCAATAATAATTAGTCGGCTGATATGCATGTATAACTTGCTTTTATCCCAGCAGAAGAATGCTTCTTCTAATGAGGATATTTTTGGATAGTTTTTTTTTAAGGATTGATCAAGTTAGTTTGAATAAGTTAGCCTTGTCATTATATTTATATTGCAAGCACGTCAGATTTTTGAAAAATGATGGAAGATGTTTTTCTGAACAAAATAAACTACTTATGACATATATAATTAAACTTGAACACCATACAACTTCCCAGTACCTCTTGATCAATCTCAAACCAGCACTCTTACACCACTAAGGAAAACAAAGGTCCAGATTTAGATCTTGGCGGATGGGGTACTCTGTCACAATGGTGATGGATATCCCGTCCACTGAAATGTAAATCCCATGATTTCCTATGGGATTTATATTTCAACAGACGGGATATCCATTACCATTGTGACGGAATATCCCATCTGGCAAGATTAAATTAGGCCCTAAGACTCTTACAAACTTACAAAGTACAAACGCATTTATACCAGCCTCCAAATCCAGAATTCCTACTGACATGCTTTAAAATCAACACTCCTATACCATATCAGAGGACCAGCACTTTTAGTCCTTCCCCTAGAACCAGTATATTTAAACAATTTGAAAAGAATAAGCATTTTTATATTAAGCCATGGGACCAACTTTATTTCACTACTCTGTAGCCCTTACATTCCACTTCTCACACATTAAAAGAAAAGTGACTCCTGCATTGTCAGAACATGTGAACTTTGTCCTTCAGATCCAAGGGGAGCAATAAAGTCTTCAACCGCTCACCATAACCACCATTAAACACAATTTACTATATGCAGAACGATATGTGCGATAAATACAAGAAGCAGCAAAAGGGTAATGGGATAACAGAGAAAACTGAACAACTGGATATCACTTTTCTACCATATCACTGCTGGGCAGTGACGGCACGGAAATCCTTACTAATCTGTCATAAATATTCAGCATTTAACTTTTACAATAACAGTGATATACCTTGAAGTTATACCTGCATAACCAACACTCTACTTTCTTGATATGAACATTACTCCTCTGAAAACTAAAATATTGCAAGACATAAGTAATTGTATGCACAAAAATGTCTTCTCTTAAATAGAAGTAAGATAATACCTTCAGCTTCACATATATGTACCTCTAGATAAAGAGGCACTTTAAGTTCTGAATTAATACCTTCAGCTTCACACATATGTACCTCTAGATAAAGAAGCACTTTAAGGTCTAAATTGCTTGTAGAGCAACTGAAAAATATTTCCCATTCATTAACTCACTATATTTTAAAATCTTCAACACAAATGTATCTCCTTCCTAATAATGCTAATACTATAAATGCTAATCATATACACAGTAAAGAGCAAAATATTGTTTCAACAATATCATGGTGAAACAATAATGTGTAAAAAATATTGTGGGACAGAATATAGAAGGTAAGACTACTGTTTTTTTTAGGAACATAATTTTGCCTATTTAAATAGTGTTCTATGTAATTTAGTTTACTTAAATTAATTGTATTAAATATTATGTTACTTAATGTAATATCTGTTAGGTATTATATTAAGATTGGTAGTTATTTCTATTATAAACATGTTTTTATTTTACATTAATTTCTATAGCAATTACATTTGTAATTAATTGTTTCAATTATTTAATTGAATCATTGTTATTTTATTTATTTTAGTATAGTTTGTCATTTTTTACGCTAAAATCTTTAACAATATTTAGTATTATTTTATTCAGTAGTGGGTACATGGGTTTGTTGGGGATTAAGGAGGGCAGTACTTTTCAATATACTTTTTGTTTTTTATTTTTAAATATGTTTATAATATTTTGTTAACACAGAGATATTAATTAACATTAGTTAAATAATGTTAATAAAGTAATTCATTGGTAATACATTATCTTAATTATTTAATTGTTTAAATGGTTTGTTAATTATATAAGTATAGTTTGTGATTTTTAATGTGAAATTCAAATTAATTTTCTACAGTTTGTTTAATTTAGAATTTAGTAGTGGTTGTTGGCTTTGCATGGAATTAGGGTGGGAACTTATTGGAAATGTATATTCCTATTTATTTTTTATTTGTAATGTGTTTAGCTTAATGAAAAGATTAGTTGATAAATAAATGGGAAATGATGTAATGTTGATTTGTTGATAAGCATATTTAATATTATCATTTTTAAATTAAATGTTATATTTACTAATTGGTTTAATTGTATCGGTTTTATGTAATTAATATTTATTGATATTAATATTTTATTTAGATTTTTTTAAATTACGTTTGATGGTGGTTTTTGAGGGGGTACTTAGAAGAGAAGTGTATTTATTTTAAACATATTTATTTTATGTAATATTTGTTAAAAAAAATTGTAGTAATACACTGCATTGTTTCCATTACATTTAATTTCATTTATTTATAAAACATATTTTTTATTACAAATATGCGTTAATATTTCTATGTAGTTAGGTGTTTTTATGCAAGATTAGGAATTGGAATGGTAAAACTAATCTCTTTAAAGTCAATCAATCAATCAGGATTTATAGAGGTTAGCTAATCACCTTATAGCGGTCACGGAGGCCTATTTGAACAGACAAGTCTTGAGGGCCCTTCAGAATTCCGGAAAAGAGGTGATGGTTCGAAGCTGCATAAGGAGGCTGTTCCAGATCTTTGCTGCAATGCAGGAGAAGGCATGTCCTCCACTTCTGCGTTGGTGAATGCAAGGCATGTGGGCAAGTGATATGAAGATGGATTGTAATTTTCTTGATGGTCTAGCTGTAGTGGTGCTAGGCAGGTCCTTGGTTGTGTAGACCCTTCTGTACGTGGGTTGGCAGCTTGAAATGGCACCTCTTCTATAAAGGGAGCCAGTGGAGTTGCCTGAGGTGGGTTGTGATGTTGGTACATCGGGGGAGGTAGAAGATGAGTCTAGCTGCAGCGTTCTGTATGGTCTGGGGTCTCTGTAGGAGGTGTGTGGCGATTCCGATGTAGGGGACGTTGTCATATTCTAGTTGGCTGGTTATGATGGCCTGTGTCACTGTGTGTCTTGTGTGCAATAATAAATCTAAGGTTTCTGAGTGGTCAGCGGGTATTGGTACTGATACAGGTATTGAGGCAACAATGAGTCATTCCTGAGTTTGCTGTTGTTGCTGGAGATAAGTACTTCCGTCTTGTTTGTGTTCAGCTTCGGGCAGTTGTTCTTCATCTAGGTGGCAGCGATTGTCATGATCTGTAAAATTTGGTCCTGCTGGTGGTTTGGTCATCGGTGAGGGAGATGATGAGTTGGGTGTCAATTGCTTAGGGTATTATGTTGAGCTTATGAGATCTGACGATGTTGGCCATTGGCGTCATGTATGTGATGAAGAGAGTATGACTGAGGGATGAGCCATGGGGGACACCCAGACGATATCCTTGGGATTGGAGGTGAAAGGTAGCAGGCAGACCCTCTGTGTCCTTTCAGTGAGGAAGGTGGTTATCCATCTGAGCACGTCCCCTTGGATGCCGATGTGGTGGAGTCTTTCGTTCAATGTGAAGTAGTAAATGGCCTCAGGGGCTGCCAAGAGTTGAAGGAGGATCAAGGATTCTGTTTCTCCTTGGTCGAGGAGGGTTCAGATGTCGTTGGTGGTTAGGATCAAGGCAACCTCGTGCTGTGATTGCTGTGGAAATAGGATTGGGAGGCGTTGAGTAGATGGTTCTGCTCCAGGTTTGTTGTGAGTTGCCTGTTGATAGACGTTGCCAGTACCTTGCCTGGGAATGGGGGCAAGCAGATAGGCCAGTAGTTTTAGAGTTTGCTAGGATTGACTAAGAGTTTTTTGAGCCATGATCTGACTTCAGCGTATTTCCAGGTACCGGGAAATGCTGCAGTGGTGAATGAGGTGTTGAGCAGGGTGGTGAGATCTTGTCTGATCCTTTGGTTTCCGAGGTTGAAGATGTGGTGCAGGTATGGGTCAGTGGGAGCTCCTGAGTGGATGGATTTCATGAAGTAGGTGGTGTCCTCGGTGGAGAGCTGGTTTCAGGTGATCAGTCTGTGGTTCTTGTCGGTTGCGGTGAGGTCATATCGAGTGAAGAAGGCTGTTGGAGTAGTATGTAGTTAAAAGTTTCTGTATATGGTTGCAAACTTGTCATGGAAGTATTCAGTGAAACTGTTGTGAAACTCTTGTGAGGGTGTGATGTTGTTTTTACTGGCAGCCGGGTGGGAGAACTCCTTAGTGAAAACGTCCTTATTGTTGTTGGCACTGGATTTGATGTGCGTGGCCTTTATTGCGCACTGTGGGATGCACGCTGCATGCGTCCACTGCATAGCCGGGCTGCAGCCTCCATTAAGTAGGTCGTGGGAGGATGGTGGGATGCTGGGAGATGGTGGATGGGGCTAGTGGGAGGCTGGTGAGAGGGCGGCAGTGATCAGGAGAGGGGCTTAGCAGGAGGTGGGATAAACAGATGGCAATAATTAAGCAAATGAGTGAGAAAGGCACAAGAAATGTAGGAGACTGACATAGGAAATTAAGGAGAAAGGGACAAAAAAATTAAGCAAATGAGCAAGAAAGGCACAGGAAATTAAGGAGAAAGGCACAAGAAATTAATTATATGAGCAAAAAAAGCACAGGAAATTAAGCAAATTAGAAAGTTGAGCACAATTAGAGAGAAAGTACAAAAGATGGTGACACAATCAGGGTAAAGTAAATGCTATGGTTGGTGGCACACGGGAGACCTGCTTTTGTTGAATTGGAGTGAAAATAGTAAATCTAATCACTTCAAATTCAAACATTAAACTACTGTTGCTTACACTGGACTGGAAGTAGTAAATCTAACCCCTACAAAGTCCAAACCTTTATCTACTAATGTTTAGATTGGAGGAGGAATAGTAAATCTAAGCTCTGCATAGTCCAACGCTTTTCCCCCTCTTGCTTCTGTTGGAGTGGTTATAGTAAACTTAACCCCTCAGAAGTTCAAATTTTTTCCTGATTTTGTATATGCAGATTGGTACTAATAAATTTAAACCCCCAAAGTCCAATCTTTTCCATGATTTTGATTACTTTGAAGTGAGCATAATACATCAAGTTCCTCCAAAGTCAAACACTTTCCCTACTGTTGCTTATGTGGAGTGGGACACTACATTTAAACCCGCCAAAGTCCAAAATTTTCCATGATTTATGAATGAATGAATGAAGCGAATCTTATCATGCGCAAAACTTAGCCCAACGGGCGTCAAGGCGCCTAAGTCAAATATAGGTTACTTAGTTACTTTGAAGTGGGAATAATAAATCGAATTCCTCCAAAGTCAAACAATTATACGTTTTTAATTTGAATGTGTAAGTTATTGTAGGAAAATTAGTATTTAGTTGTGTGGTCTGCACAAGTAATGGGTTCACATTTGTCCTCTACTGGGAACCAAACATCCCATTGTAGCCCTTGATCCTCTCGGGGTAGTGAAGAAGAGCAGTACAAGGCCTACTCAAGGGAGGTAGTGTGGTCTAGTAATCACCATTCACAGATACAAAATAATAACACTTGACAAATGATTGTCCAGTCTGTGCTTTTTCTTTTGAAAAATGAATAAGTACATTTATAACATACACAATACTCACTACTATGCAGCAATTTACAAATATGCATAAGCGCATGGAGATGCTTCGTGGTGATACACGTAATCACTCCTACCCTCCATAAAGAGAGGTCTAGATCAACAAATCACATGTCAAATATGCATTTGTATGAAAATGCAATAATTGAATATAACTTTAAATGAATGTCCTTAAGGTGGTCAATAAAGCATATGTACTTTTGAACATAAGTGGTTGCCAGCGCCATTATTTCATAAAGTGGTAATTTCTATGCATGTCTGAGTAATTTGTGTACTCAGTATAACTGTGTGCATAGTGCAAATTAAACATAAGGTACTGTCATTTAAACATAGCCTTTAAAAAGCATCATATATTTAACTACAACACAGGTGTAATTACCACCTTTCATCTCTAGGGAAGGTTTGGCACAATAAAACCTTCTATTGACCAGCTTTATGCCACAAAGCCTGCAGCCATAAACTTTGCTCCTAGAAAACACTGCACAAAGCTCTACCCTGGGGACAGCTTGAAGTGCCATAGGAATCCTTGAGGAGGTAATCCTTCTGGAGCCCCACCTAACTTAGGATGGGGACTCCTAAAGTCTTTTTGGGGGGAGGCTGCACCCATCCTGCAGCTCTCCCACCATTTCCTGAAGTCTTTGGTGTTGACCCGATAGCCTGTGGTCACCACAATTTAAAAATGAGGCAGAAACATGCCAGAGAGATAACCCCCACAGGGCATTATGGGGCATTCCTCAGAAAACAGTGAATAGGTAATGAGCTGCCCACCCACTGTGTTGGGTAGAGCTGCTGCCTTTGTTTGCTTGTTTTTCTTTCATTCTGTCAGCTGGCCTCGTGACACACAGCATCTCCTGTTTTGCCGTGGGGGGTGCCCAGTCCTACCAGGCACTCTGAGGCCATAATCAGGTGGGGCTCAGCCAAGGGAGCTCACTTCTGGCTGCCCCAGCCTTCTCTCACTCAGGTAGTCTCTCCTGGGCTGCACACAAGCCGGCAGCACTCTTTCCTCCTGCCCGCTCCTATGGGCAGGGTGCTTGCTGTGGTGTTGGTCACAGACCACAGATGTGGGGAGTGCTGTGGCACTCCCCCGTCGTCTCCTTCTGGCTGGGGGCCCAAAATTGGGGTCCCAAGCCTCACCTTTCTTGTCTCATTTATGCAGAGGCTGGGACGGGGTCATGGCCACCCTCCTTTATGATTACCCCCAGGGGAATGGGGTCCCTGGGCTTTAGGAGTCTCAGGAGGGTGCACCATGCATGCCCCTTCCCAAGACTCATTTCAGAACACACAAAGAACTAGAGATGGGGACAGGGAGCCTAAAGAAGCCCAGTACCCTAGCTCCCATGAGCAAGCATATAGTACACAAGAGGGTGGCTGTTCCTAAAGCAGTAACCTGTGAAGGTGTCATGCTTCATCATTGGGTGTTTTTGGGCCGCTTGGGGTCGACGCTGCAATTCCCGCTGGTTAAATGGTAAACCTGGTGCCAGCAGGGTCGGCTCGACCCGGTCCCATGTGATCAGGAAACGTGTGCATGAAGAGGGAGGGACATGCATTTCCTGGTCACGTGGGGCACAGGTAGACCCCGCCCCTGCTGGCACCAGGTTAACCATTTATCCAGCGCAGGTCAGGGTATCCGGTCCTTCCAGGCAAGCAGGCGTAGGGGTATTTGATGATACCAACCACCGCAGAGAGAACTGTGTGTACAGTATGCTGAGAGGTCAGGTTAGATTCAAACGGCCCGTTTTCCTTTTCCTTTTCCTTTTTCTTTTTTAATAATGAGCCTCTCATTACCCATTCCAGCAGATCTCATAGCATATCTCATAAATGCCCAGCTGACCGCCTTCATTGAAGAGAACTCCAAACTAGACGCCTCCCAGTCTAGATTCTGCAGCAACCACAGGACCGAGACCACACTCCTCGCCGCCACTGACGACATCCGCATGCTACTCGACCGGGTACACACTGCTGCCCTCATCTTCAAGACCTCTCTGCAGCCTTTGACAACATTTCACACCGCACACTCGCAGCCAGACTTCATGACGCAGCGATACAAGGAGCCACCCTCGACTGGATCCATCCTTTATCTCCGGCAAAACCCAGAGGATCAGACTCCCTGCCTTCCTCTCTGAACCCACCAATATCAACTGTGGAGTACCCCAAGGATCGTCTCTCAGTCCTACACTCTTCAACATCTACATGGCCCCCCTCACCGCCATCATCAGACAGCATGGCTCAGCATTGTATCCTATGCCAACACCCAACTCATCCTCTCACTCACAAAGAATCCCGAAGATACCAGACTCTGTTTCCAGTAAGGAATGAAGAATGTGGCAGCCTGGATGAAAGACAGCTGTTTGAACCTCAACTCAGAGAAGACCAAGGTCCTCATCCTCAGACCCTGCACCTTCCCCCGGGAACAACACCTGGTTGCCCTTTGCCCTCGGGAATCCACCCATCCCTACAGACCGCGCACGAAACCTCGGCATCATCCTCAACTCCTCCCTCTCCATGAACCACCAGATCAATGCCGTCGCTTCCACCAGTTTCAACTGCCTGCGCATCCTCCACAAGACCTTCAAATGGTTCCCCCCCGACTGCAGAAGGACCGTCACCCACACACTCATAACTAGCAGACTGGACTACAGCAGCACCCTACACGCCAGAATCAACAGAACTCTTCTACACAAACTCCAAACCATCCAGCACTCCGCAGCCAGACACGTCCTGGGGACACAGCATCACAAACACATGACCAAACACCTACGAGACCTCCACTGGCTCCCCGTCGAGAAGAGGGTTACTTTCAAACTCCTCACCCATGGCTACAAATCCCTCAACAACATCAGACCCAAATACCTCAACAAGAGAGTATCCTTCCATGTACCCAAGAGGAACCTCCGCTCCGCCGACCTCGTCCTGGCAGAGGTCATCTGCATCCACAGAAACGGAACAGGCAGAGAGTCTTCTCCTACATCGCATCCAAGACCTGAAATGAGCTCCCAGTGAACATCAGATGCTCCCCAACACTGCACACGTTCAGGAAGGACCTCAAGACCTGGCTCTTTGACTGACCCGGAGCTGCACCCCCCCCGCCCCCAGCGCCTTGAGACCCTAATGGTGAGTAGCGCGGTCTAAAAAACACTGGTACCACGAGCTAGATGCGAGCTCCTGCTTTGACCTATGGGACACCATCCTTGAAAAGGGAGGGTAAGCAACAAATCCCTCACAGTATAAGGATATGCTTCAGTGCGCTCATATTACCTTTGACTTTCTAAGTGTACTTGTTATTCTTGTGTACTTGTGGACCTGCTATATAATTTTAAAAAGCACATATACGCATGCCACTCACTCTAGATTTTGGAATGAGTGACACACAGCAATGCGTATACCGCATATTGCACCTCAAGCATATTATTTGTAAAAAAGATGCTGATACTATATATTCTTGTAGCCCCTGCAGATATTTTCCATGGGATCTATTCTAATTTTACTCTATATTTTTCCCCTCTCTTACAGGTTGAATTTTCTTAGGTTATTGACCACAAAGGTTTTTACTTCACCCATTTTACCACTCTAATTTTTATGAGTGTGCAGGTTGGTAATCTACTAATACCTATACCACGACTCTCCCATTCCTAAATTTGAATTGGGACAGACATTAATTCCTCTATTCTATAACTCGGTCCTGATGAAATGCCATTGATCCCTCCTGGACCATTAGGGCGTGAAACATGTCGGCCCAACCCACACCACGCGCACTCATGACTAAATTGTGTTTCCTCATTACTGGGCAGTAACAGTTTAGTTATTGCTTTTAACCTTACCAGGGGGACCCTGGAATAAATGTTACAATTTGGGATTTCTGTGGTATTTCGAACCCACTGTTTCACCCGCTCCACACTATCAAACTCACAGCATTTTTTTTCTTTTAAATCTCCGCTAAAGAGCCAATGTGCAGGGCTCATGGGGTATTACAGCTCTGACCCCGTGAGGAGCAAAAATTCCCAATGATGAAGCATGACACCTGCGCAGGTGTTTGAGGGCATCACTTTCTGAAATAGAAGCACCACCTTTTCCCACCCTATATTACATTTTTAAATTTTTCTCCCTGTATCTTGTTACCTCTATAGGAACAGCTACCCTCTTGAGTAATCTATGTGATTTCAGTAAAAACACCTTAGGTGCCAACCACTGGGCCCTGGCCCACCCTGTCACCGGTAGTGGTCAAAGGACATCCAAACTTCAAAAGGGAACATCTCAGGGCACATTGGGCCAATTTGGTCGATTATCTTCTTGATTTGCTCCTGTTGGCAAGTCCTAGCCACCTGGAACACTTTCTTCTGGCCTACTAGCTTCAAAGGTGACAAACATTGCAAGGAGATGGCTCCCTGTGCCAGCCTTTCATTTTCTTCTGGGCTTCTCTCCTTCTTGTGCAGATTCCTTGTCTTTCCCCCAACTGGTCATCACGTGGTGAAAGGGGACCAGCTTCCCTGGGCTTGGGGAGTGCCCCACTCGACCTGGGGTCAATCAAAGTCAAAGTCCTTAGGCGAGATTGCAGTCAGGTGGTTCCTCCATCTATTTGACCATGGTGACTGCCTCCAGTTTCAGTGTCCTAGCAGAAAACCACACATAGAGAGAGCTCTATCCCCTGCACAGGACCTTTTAAATGAGGGTGGGAATCTCCTACAGGGATGCACCTCTGACCTGTCCTGAGGTGCCACATCACCTCTTTGTTCCTGTACCAACCTTCCTGCACAGTCTTCTGGGATAGCTCAAAATGGCATCATTCAAGAGTCACTTGCTACATCTGCTCTGGGTGTCTCAGCTCCACCCAATTGCTGACGTCACGCCAGGGCCTTCCCCAGCAAAACTTTCAAGGAGCCCCACTCCTGGTTTGGCTCCAGAGGTCTGGTCTCCCTCCTTTTCTTAGTGGGCTTGGACAGGCCTTCTTCCTGGGATGGGTTGACATTTGACTGATTTATGCAGAGCAGACCGCCCCAACCCTTTCCTTCTCAGGAGCTGACTTAATCACTGTTATTTGCTCTCCTTGGGGAGGACTTTGTTCCTGTAACTGGAGCGAAAAGTAATTAACCCAGCACAGCAGGATGACAAAATGCCTGGACTCTGATCCTGAGTTGAGCCAGTGAAATATGACATTCCTGGATGACCCATAAGCTGTACAGATATGTTTTGGACTTTCACAGAATTGTTCTTTTTACACAGGTTCTACTTTACTTCGGTAGAACTCTGGTGTCCGTAGACCAAAGGGAAGCAGAGCTGCACTCTAAGGCAGCCTTTCGCCTTCCTCCTAAGTGCCTAATCGAGTGTCACTACAGACAAGACATTAAAAAACACTCACTCTCCCTATATGTGTACACCGTGTACACCAACATTATAAGGCCCAACCCCAGGTCAATGCCCAATCCTGCAGAGTCCCTTCTGCACCAGGTTACCTGTGCGCAGCTCCTTGGATGTGCATGACAGGGGTCTTTCACACACAACCCTCACACATGTGCACATGTGTTCACATGTAACCAGCCAATTTCCTCTTACTCTTGCTGCAATGCAGAGGCCTTATCTTAAAAGATGGACAATGGTGGTAAACATGTGCAGTCCCCTTTACCCTGAGTTCATTGGGAGTGAGTCACAGGTTATGAGGCTCGCCCACAGTAAAAAGGTCACATACCAGGTGGTCAAAGAGCAAAGAATCTGGGTGGAATTGATGGACAAAACCCATTTTGTTACAGTTATTGTTAATATTTCTAATGTAATTCCTAAACATATTAAATATTGTTATTATATTTTTAAAATATATATATATATACATATATATGCATATACATGTGTACATGCATATATATATGGAACTCACATATATATATATATATATGGGCTTTACCGCGCCATTGTGTATGGTGGAAGGAATTATGATTTGCGCATTTGGCCCACTGGGGCGGTATATAACATATACATAACAATGATATATTATCTGAATATGCTAAAATTCCTGAATGTGCTCTGCTGATTGATGCTACACTGCACTTGCATTATTTTCAGTCCAATGAATTTAATTTAATGTATTGCATTTTGCGTGTTTGACCCTATAACGCTTTTTGCAACTATCTTTATTTGTTTCTATGATATGCTCACCTCTTAGAGTAACTAACTCAGCCCGTAGATAGACCCACTAGTCTGTTTTCCATGGATGTGATTTGAACAAACATGTGACTGTATTTAAAGAGCACTTGGTTTCTGGTTTCTGTCTCGTGATAAAGCAGATTTATCTGCGAAACGCGTCGAGGAAGCCATTTAATAAACACGCTTTTCATCTCCAAGTGGCCCGGATTGCTTTTCTTACCGAGGAGAAGGTTTTGGCTGTATATATATATATATATATATATATATATATATATATATATATATATATATATATATATATATATATATATATATATATATATTGGGAAAACGCCATTCTTTCCTCCACAGTTTAGTCCAAAGAATAACGAGAGTGAGCCCAGATTTTGTGCCAATTTCTCGGTGATTTATTTATTAATCACACCAGCCATCCGCCATAACGCGTTTCACCTCCCAAACGAGGCTTGATCACACATATATACATACATATACATATATATGTGTGTGTGTTTTATATTAAGAAATAAAACTATTTCAATAGATTACATGTAATGCTATATATACTAATATTTCAATATCCTGTTCCACTGAACACTATGACAGGGCCCATTTAATCTCTTCTATTTTGTATTACATGCTCAATATCTTTTATTTCTTTCTCTTTGAAAGTGCGAAGTTTAGCTATGCACAGAAGTATAAACATCATGTTTGCTTCCAATCTAGGCTGACACATTTTTGTTGTTTATATTTTGGTCTCTGCTATGTTGATGTGAACGCTTGCTGTGGATCCTAATATGTCAACACGTAAATTGACATGACGTTAATCAACATACTTATTTTGTTTTATTGAGACGGTAGCGTCGTCGAACTTATAAAGATGGGCTAAAAATCTACAATCAGGTGCTATAAACCCCCCTGAATATGGCCATAGTTTAGAGAGGCTTTGTGACGGAACTATCATGCCAGACGCCATGCCAGTTTGCTGCAAAGACCCCTTCGGGGGTTGCTCTGAGACTCTGAGAGTATACAGAAAAATGACCTTCAGCCAGGCATTGTTTATCATTCCTGGACAAGGGCCGTGGTAGAGAATAGCTAAACAGCCATTTCACACTAAGAAAAGTATTCTGTGAGATTTATCTGAAGAAACTTCATTCATAGGCTTTATATTTTCTGCTTTTGCTAAAACTCAGTATAGCACCTAGAAGTAGAGATATGGTGTTTGGATGCTAGGAACATATTAACCATGTTAGGTCTGCCCATATTGCATTCGCTGGCCATGGCATGCATTGTTGCATTTATTTTTGCACTGTGTGATCCTTGTTTACAATTAATGCACTAGACTTGGGCTAAAGAACATAAACATGTTAAAGTTTTACCCCGGGCTTCTTAGGTTTGGAATTCTGTTGTGTTCCTGAACTCATCTGGGGAGTCTAATCATGACCAGAAAACATTTCCTACACTGTGGCCCACATGCATCATTGAGACATTTTGCACTTCTTAATTAGCGAAAAATAAGGAATCGCAAATTAAGAATTGCAAAATGCTATGCATCATTATTTTCGGTATTCATTTGTGATTCGGTAAAAATCGCAATTTTTACCGAATCCCAAATAAATACCGAATTCTTAAGTTAATTTTCGCAATTCCCATTGATTCCTATGGGCCAAAAAGGAGTCAATGGGAAGGCATTAGCAAATTGCGAGTGGCACTTTGAAAATTTCATGGGTGCAGGGGGGGTCCAAAGGACCCCCCATGCACCCCTGAAATGTATTTTTCGCATTATGTTTCATACACACATGTCCTAAGGACATGTGTGTCTGAAACATGAATGTTGAAAAAAAAACATTTTCAGCATTTTAAACACTTTTTCCAAATTTACGGAGTGGTTCAACCACTCGGTAAATTTGACACCCTAATTGCGATTTTGCACTTTTAAAAGTAATGATGCATTGCTTTTAAGAAATCGCACATCTGCGACTTCTTAAAAGCAATCTCAATTTTAGAACTCGCAAAAATGTTACGAATTCTAAAATTGCTTCATGCATCCCAAAAAGCACTTTTGGAATCGCAAACGGCCGATTTTAAGGAATCGCACCGTTTGCGACTCCAAAAATGCTTGATGCATGTGGGCCAGTATTTCTTAGTGGGCCGCATTCCATCTGGATTTCCTATTTGTATTGGGGCATTGAACTAAGTGATTGCATCAGGGGGATATAAATCCGCCTTTAAGACCCTGACACCACAGAATGTTTGACAAAGTATTTTGTTAGTTTACATACAAAGCATGTCAACTCATTTTTTAAAATATTCTTGAGTCATTGTTGTAGTAAACATTATTTAGTCATACAACCCACATATATAAATCATAACCATAGCTGCTTGATTATTGAACCCCATCTCTTCAGAAAATAATTCAAGTTAATTAATGCAATATTACCAATATCTCTGACCACTTAAGTATATAAGTATGTAAATTATAGTTCAAAGCTTGTTTTCTAGGTGATCGCTGTTCCATAATGCTGCTCTAAAAACCTAAACTGTTCCATACGTGAGCTACAAAGCTTCATTGACATTGCAATGACATTGTAAAACACTAGGTAAGTTATATGGGTCTGTTCAAGATGACCCCTTCACCTCCAGACCCCATGATACTAGTACTATGGTGTTGCGTGGAGTAACCTCCATTAGTCCACATCCTTCCTCCATACTGCATGGACTCTAGACACACCACCGGCCTCTTTTCCCATGATTAGCACTGATCACAGGCAATCTCAGTATATGACACTCATGCACGTCTCACCGCTAGTGGTAAGCCCTGCTTAGTAACATACACTCTCCCACACATCCAGCACTGTCACAGCATTCACCAAACTTAGGGCTTTTAGAACCTGCCATAAGCCTGTATTCAAACTCCCCCTCATGGAGCTAGCACTCTAACACCTCCCTGAACTATATTCCACCACATTGAACTATGTCCTTTTACATCACTCCACAACTGTAATCTTCCCACACTTTTGAAAATTATTTAAAAAATGGTTGTGATGGTAACTAACTCCTATATAACCACTAAAAAACCATATTGGATCAGATCGACAGGAGCAAATATCAGCTGCGGTCAGTGCAGGTAACAGCAGTGGGGTGGTGAGGCCACGTGGGGGGGGGGGGGATTTCAAGTGACGATGCCAAGGGAAAATTAACTAAATAATAATGTATTTCCTCTGTATCGTCCCTCGAAATCTTCCTGCACGCCGCCCCACCGCTGTTACCTGCACGGACCGCGGCTGACAAACATTGCCTCCTGATTTGCAAGGATCTCTAAAAGAACATTGGATTTTTTTTATCATCAAAAGACCAAACATATACAGTTATTCGTTTGTCGCCTTAACACAGGCGCATAAGCGTGAGGAAGATCAACAGGAAGTCATGTGTTAATCATGAGCTTTTACATGAAGAGCTGCCAGATACAAGCTGACCATGGAACATTGTGGGCATAAATGAGGGAATTCAGAAATGTAATGGTCATGCTTCATTTAAAGAAAGCTGTCAGCATAAGCAATGAAGCCTACAATCGTGAAAAAGGGCATCTGGTGTTAAGGGGCATTGGGGCATTACCCTGCTATTCATCGAGGAGGAGTGAGGTGAAGCCACACCGAGCAGCTCAATGCATGGGGCAGCAGGATGCTTGCTGTGAAACAGTCAATACTGTGTTTATTAAGACTAAAGGGAAGGAGGGAGGCTGGAGTGGGTGCTACTGCTCATGTGCCGGTCGAGGACTTCCCTGCCCTCACGGTCAGTCAGTGCAGGGATGTCAGGATTGGTGGGCATGGCCTGTTTCAGGAGTGCAGTATATCTGCTGCCCTGGCCCAGGGCTGAGTCAGCAAAACTCCACACACACAAATGGCCAGAAGCAAGGAAGGCTCATATTGCATCAGTGTTCGAGTGGGTGGGGCTGATGGGGTCACCTTGGGGAGGAGTCCGGCAGCTCGTTTTGGTTCTTGAAGACTGGTCTCAAGGAGTGGAGAACACTGCAGCGGTATGTTTAAGAGAAGCTGCTCTTCCCGCTCGCATTGCTAACTAAAGTGATTACTCCTGTTTCTGCCCGTAAGATTTCAACATGTATTTCTCATTGGGAGCCTTATGACGGAAATGCAGGACTGACGGATCAGCAGAAGCTCCCCAGCCCATCAGCCCCCTCCCTCTGACTGACTTAGACAGTGCCAGGAGGCAGGGGTGGGTCACCATCAACGCAGCAGCCTGGCCAGGCCTCCCTTCGACACTTCACGATTTAAAAAGCTTTTTATAGATCCCCAGATGCTTGATGAGTAGAACTTTACTTTTCTCTACAAAAATCAATACATTCTGTGGCCATGGGCTAAATACATTGATTTCATGATGTCCGGAAACACAGGTTTAAATTACAGCTCTGTTGATTATATATGTCCCCAAATTTGTTTGGTTGTTACAAGAGCTCTTTTCTCTTTTGTGGAAAGATAGCAATCAATGACAGGATGCTTTGAGTCAGCTCAATTAGATTTACTAAATCATTTCCTAAATGAAAACACAGAATGTAACAAAAGGCAGTGTTTGTTATAGGACAACTTTAGATTATGAGGCAAATGCCTTTGATTCACTTTGCTCGTAATGTTTTTCTATTTTCAGTTAAAATGAGTCTGAAGTTGATTCAAGTGTAGGCGGTGCGTACCCAAGGCGGAATTAGGGTTGCTTGCCCCATTAATGCAGCAGGACTTCTTCATACCATGTATCTGTGGATGCAAGCATATGGCAGCGTTTCAACTAGCCTTTAAATGCATGTCATCCTTTCCAGGCAGCATCCAGAGCAGGATGTTGTACTTCACCTGGGCACAAGTCAATGTAATGACATCAGGAGAAATGGGAATTGTCAGTTTAGCAGTGCTGCAGATGTTTGGTAACCACTGTGGCCTTAGGCAAAAGCTGTAGAGCACTGGCTTGTATAGGGCAATGGACAGGGCTAGCTAGTGGTGTTACTGTGTGTTAGAACTGGGGGTCTCTAGTTGGCAGGGGTAGGTACCACTGTCCAAATAGGGACCCTTGTTTCTAGTCAGGGTAAGGAGGAAACCCCCTGAGATAACCCCTGCTCACCCTCTAGGTAGCTTGTCACGAGCAGTCTAGGCTAACCAGAGGCAATGTGTAAAGTATTTGTACCAACACTCACAGTAACAAAGTGAAAACACCACAAACTGACTCCACAACAGTTTAGAAAATAAAGGTATTTTAATCTAAACTACACAAAACCAAAACGACAAAAATCCAACATACACAGTTCAAGAATATGGTTTCAAAAGAGTTCTTTAAGGTTGCGACAAAATTCTGTAGGTTGCGATAGAATAATCCACAGATACGTGAAAAGTTCACAGTTGCGTTACGTTTACTCACAGTACCTTTTAGTTGCGACAAAGTTCCAAAAGCAGAAGCTGGTGCGGTGGAAAACAAGCGATGCGTTGCTCCTGAGACCCTGGGGAGGCGATGCGACAGCCCCCCTGCAGCAGCAGGCGTGTTGCGACGAATCCAGTCTGTATGGGGAGGAAGGCCACTTGTATGGATTCCGGTGCGTAGGTTCCGTAGGAAGTTTGTTCTCGCAAAGGCACGATGCGACGATCTCGTAGGGACTGCAACGATGCCCGGGGCGATGATGCGCGATCCAGCGGTGATCCTCTCTCTCGCAGCTCCTCGATGCGATGGCTCTGTGACAATGCTTGCAGCGACGTGATGCGGTCCGCAAGCAAGCGGTGTGGTGATCTCACCCAGCGACGACAGGCTCTGCGCCGACACTCGCAGCGATGTTCGACTTTCCCACACCGGTCTGGTGGGTCTCGCAAACAACGGATGCGACGGCTCTGGCAGCGGCAACAGACGCTGCGACGATCTTGACCTTCGTAGCGGCGGGAATTTTCTCGCACTGTTAGGGATGCGCTCCGCAAGCGAGCAATGCAATACTTTTCAATTGCAAAAGTCTCTCAAGCTTAGTTTCAAGCTTCCCAGCACAGGTACAACTTCCAGAGGCCCCACAACTGGATCAAGCACACTAGGAAGGACAGAACTCTCTCAGCAGAGTTCAGGGAAGCTGGGGGTGAAGTCCTTTTGTTCCTGGGACTTCAGAACAGGGAGCCATCTCTACTCAGGCCCCTGGAGATTCCTTGAAGACAGGGGACACAGCACACTAGCAAAGTCCTTCCCCTTTCCTTGGCAGCAAAGCAACAGCAGGACAGTCCAGCCTTCTTCAGAGTCAGCTTTCTTCTGGGCAGAGGTTCCTTCTTGATTCCAGGATGATCTAATTTTCTGTTGTCAGGGTTCCTGTACTTATACCCCTAAAAGTCTTTGTTCTCTTTGTGCAAGTGAGCCCTCTGCCCGGTCTGAACCAGTTCTGGGTATTTCTTGTGCACTGTGTTTTCCTGGCTTCTCCTTTCCTTTCAGAGTGAAGGGCAGGGTCGTCAGCCGCCCAGCAGGGGGTGGAGCCAGCACTGTGGGGGGCGGGCACAATCCTATTCAGGCCCAGGTGCTAACTCCTCCCACCACTCAAGTTGCAAATGCAGTCATTCAGCCTAGGCTGACTCAGCCAGCCTCCTGGGGAATCCCCAGCCCCTGTCACTCTCAAACCAGACAGTAAATACACAAACAGGCCAAGGCACACAGAAGGGTCAGACAAGAGAACAGCAACTTTCTAAAAGTGCTGTTCTCAAACACAGGATTTAAAAACAACCTTTCCTAAAGGATGTGTTATTAAATTCTGAGTTCAGGGATACTAGACTCTTATGTCCTATCTTGTTCCTATGAGAAGAAATGCTGGTAGACACTGTAGCCAGCATCCTCCATGTTAATATATGAAGCAAGATAGCCTTACAATAGTGAAAAACGAAAATGGCTGCCATTCACTATCGGAGCATGTCACCTGCACTAGTACATGCTCTACCTTTTACATACACTGCACCCTGCCCAGGGGGGTACCTTGGGTCTTCCATAGGGGTGACTGATGTGCACAAAAAAGGGAAGGGTTAGGCCTGGTCAGTGGGGACACTGACCAGGGGGACATGGCAGTTTCTAAACTGCACACAGGCACTGCAGTGGCAGGCCCGAGCCACCATTTTAGGGCCACTCATGTGGGTGGCACAATCAGTGCTGCAGGCCCACTAGTAGCATCTGTCATCACCATCCCTGGTACACCCAGTGCACTTTACTAGGGACTCATGGTGATACAAATATGCCAAACATGTATAACAAATTACAATACAATTTACACAGAGAGAATATGCACTTAGTTTGGATCAGCAGTGGTAAAGTGCGCAGAGTCCTATTGCCAACAGCCATGGGTCAGGAAAAATAAGGGAGGAAGAAGCAAAAAGTTTGAGGATGACCCTGCAAGAAGGGCCAGTTCCAACACTGTGGGATGGTGTAAAATCTCCAGCAGTTTAGACAAGGGTTGCCTTCCATTCCCCTGCCTGCTGTGCTTGTGCCCACCCACAGGCTAGGATGGACGATTGCTGATTGTTCATGCTTGGAAAAGTGAGCACTGGACCACCAGATGCTGTGGCAAAGCGGCTGCTCCTCTGCCTTTTCTACCACCTTCTGCTTGAGTCACCATTGCTGTGAGCTGGTATTCTCCTCCGCACCGGTAGCCGGCCACTGTTGCTGCCACCACCACTGTACCCGTCTCACTTGGGGAGCCAGATAAGTTTTGGGTGTACAGCAGGGCATCAGGTAGGGATTGTGGTGTCCTGGTTTAGAGCTATACTTGGCAGGGGTAGCACCAGTGATTCCAAAGATCCCCATTAAATAGAGGGAAAAAGGAAAGCTGGTTAGCAAAATCACGGAGGTGAACGTGAGGGGAACAGACTGTGGATCTTAACGCGTGATGGTAAGAGTTCTTTGGTTCATTGGGGGACAGTTCCTTTTAAGAACTCCTTTCACCATCGCCTGTGGGTGGTGGTGGAGGCTGTTATTAGAGAGGGAGGAGATAAGGGAAAAGTGACACAGCACCTGTTTTTTACGTATTGTCTTGCCACATTATTATTGTTGTGAGGACTGCCAGGCGCAAAATACCACCAAGGGGGGCGAGTAGGGCCCTGTTATTGCTTGCACTTGCTTCTGTGTCTGTTGGCACCATGAAGCAGCTGGTGAAGCTCCATCTTCATCTCCCGTTGACACTTCCGCTGACTCTCTCTGCATGGGAACTTTTAGCTGTATTGGCCATGAGGAGGGGGCCTACCCCACCATTGTCTCTGCCAACAAGAGCACAAGCGCTACCTCTTCTTGGATTTATCATTGGATTCTACTAACTGTCCCCAATTTTCCCAACTGTTGCTTGTTGTACATGCTGTTCCTGCACAGCAGGGAAGATCAATGGGCAAACAGAAAATGCCAGGGGATAGAGTTGTCACTTCTGACACCCACCTCTGGTGGTGCAACCTCCTCTGGTGGTACAACACTGGATTAATTCCTGGCTGGAGCAGACAATGTTGTTTCCAAGGAAATCAAACTGGCTGAACGGCATCTCTCCTCAGACTTTGGAGTTGCCTTTGGTTGCCCCTTAGCTTCCCCGGCAGGCCAATCAGCAAATCTTACTGTTACTGTTCATATTCTAGTTTCACCAA
This sequence comes from Lissotriton helveticus, assembly GCF_964261635.1. NCBI lineage: Eukaryota > Metazoa > Chordata > Amphibia > Caudata > Salamandridae > Lissotriton > Lissotriton helveticus. Next base: position 1,719,486,534 of record NC_136059.1, read on the forward strand.
GCATCCCAGGATTGGTAGCTGACAATGCTAGAGGTCAGTCAGCTGCTCTCTCAAGTTAAAACACGGAAGGTGGTTGGCGTTTCCTTAAGGAGGGCAATGCAAATGAGGACAAAAAAAAAGGAAGTGGGTTTCCCCAGTTTGTCATAATCTGGAACAAGGAATTAAAGGACTGCATCTTGAATTCTAAGAAGAGATACCAAATAATGCATTGGGTTCCCTGTCTCCCAAGTTTTAATGTGTATGTGGAGGCTTAGGCAGAACACATTTTTAAAGCTAATGGTTTATGCTTTACACAGAGCTGCTTCTTTTTAACCAATGTATTAGCAGATACTGTTGTTAATCTTATTAACTTGGCTTTGTACGCAATGTTATGTGTCTGACTGGTGTTGTAATTTTTATGAAAAGAACAACGTAAAGCACAATGTCAAGTATGGTGTGACTGTCCTATGAAATTGAGTTTTTGTATCAATGTTTAAATTGTTTTATTTTTTATATATATATATATATATATATATATATATATATATATATATATATATATATATATATATATATATATATATATATATATATATATATTTATGTGTTCCTAATTTGCTCTTTTATGGACTTTGTGCCGAAATAAAGATTCATATGATTGTTAATGTAGGTTTGGGGGAGTGTAGCTTAAAAAGGCTATGGAGAGACCAGTGTCCTGAAATAGTAAGGGCCATTTTACGACTTTTGCTGTCCTACAGAGGATGGTGCAATGCGCCATCTGCTGTAGGACCACCAAAGATGTGGTTTGATAGCCCACTAGATTATGCATTAAATGCTGGTATGACAGGTGGTCCTGTGGCGGTGTGACAGCAGCGCCCTGTTAGACTCTTTTTTTTTTTTTACTTATTTTCTTATTGGGTTTGTGTAGTAGGATAGACAAAATGAAGAGAAAAAAAAAAGAAAACTTCATGATAAACTTACAAATACATGTCTTCAAATAGTTCATTCAATAGCTTATATGCAAATTCCTAATCAACAGAAGCATTAAACAGCGCTAAATTAATTAAGTCCTGTTGGTTCTCCAATCAGTTACCGGGGCCCATATCCGTTCGCCCATGGCTCGTTTCCTAATACCTTTAGATTCATATAAACATGCTTCAATATTATGGATCCCCAACAATCTTGTAAGCCAGATTTGAAAAGACGGTGGATTTACATCTTTCCAACCAGCAGAAATCAATATACGAAAAACTGCAACTAAAACATCAAAGCAGCTTCATCTTCCCCTAATTTTAAATTTGCATCGACACCTAAAATCATCAATGTCGGGGATAATAAAATGCTATGGCCTGTTAAGCCTTCCCAGAATCTCCCTATCTCATTTTTAATGGTCTCAAGACATATACAGGAGAAAAACATATGCAGTAAATCAGCTTGGTCCTCATTGCAACGGGGGCATTTATCCTTTTCAGTCCATCCCCAAGCATATAATTTTGATGGCGTATGATACAAATTAAAGACTGTTTTATAATGTTGTGCACGTAGGTTAGATGCTCTTAATACCCGTTTATTCATTACCAGAGCAAGGTCTAAATCTGCCTCTGGGTCGTTTAATTTGAAAGACCAGTTAGTTTCCATCTCTTCAATATCGTCAGCGCTCTGTTAGACTCATAGAAGAGCCTAACATGCAGACCCCGCTCTCAGAGTGCTGACTACACCTTGCCACACTGTGCAGGATTTGTGAGTGCAAAACCTGGGGGCACTACTTGTGCCCCGTGTCCAGAAGTGGCAGGGAACCCTGTTAGGGCCCCCTTTATTGCTTCTCTCCCACTCTTTTCATGGTGGGCTCACAGCCATGAAAAGGGCGGTAGACAGATAACTCCCATTATGCTTGGCGGTTCTGCAGTGGCACAGCCAGCATAACACAGCTCCTGATCACTGTGCGACTGCTGCAGGATCCTTGATACCCGGCGGTCGCAGAAGTCCTGAGGCATTCTGACAGCCACACTCATAACACTGCAGGCGGGCCTGCAGTGTGGCAGTGGTCAGATCACCACCACGGGTTCGGCGGTCCTATGGACTGCTGAACTTGTAATAAAGTCCAAAGTATTGGAGTATAGGAGTCTGAGCAGTAAAATGACCTTTTTTAAAAAATTTTTAGTAAGATTTCTTGCCCCTCAAACTTAAAAATGAACCATTTTCACTCAACAAGAAACACCCTGCAAGGCCCTCCTTCAGTTCAGACATGCTTGCTCGCTCGTTCAGTGCCCCTAGCATTTTTAAATCCACCATCATCCCTGAAAGTGAACCTACTTTTCCTCTGATTCTGACCCACAGTACGACTATAGGGTGAGGGTCTGACATTATTTGTCATTACCAGTCAGCCAAAAGTTTATGCTAAATTCGTGCCGTCTATTATTCTGTATGGATATAAAAAACATCTGGCATGTCTGCTATTCTTTATTTATAAAGGGAAATGCCATTTGACAGGACCATAATCTATTAATGAGTATCGGGCAGCCATATCCCTAATTGCATGTGCATATGCAACACTAATATGAAGGCGCATTAACATTTTTCCCTAGATGAATGCTGTTAAATACACATTCTCTTGTGCTCCTCAGTAGGGGTAAAAACAATCATTGGCTGGCATGCTGACATATTAATTACCAAGATCAATTCAAGCATTCCACCTATAACTTTTTAATTTTTCCATCTCAGTGTTTTAGCCAGTCACCGTTTTTTTGACTGTCCGTTTTTTTGACTGCATGTGTCTAAATAAACAAGTGTTTGTTTTGTGTCGGTGTTTCTGTATATCTCCGAAGGTATGGTTATGTCCATGTGTGACAGAGAGGTAACTTGTTTGCTTGGAGAAAGTTTGGTGTGTGTGTTTTTATGCATGCATCCACATTAATGGCTCCATTTCGAGTTATGGGGCTACATCATGAACGGCTTTTGTAGAGACAGTCTAGTTGATGCACGTCACGTCGGCGACGTGACGTGTGGGCGGTCGGTGACGGCTGCGCGCGCAGAGGCGTGTGAGTGGCGCGAAGAGCGCGGAGGCAGCCAGGGCAGAGCCGGAATAGGGTAGAGGCTCGGCGCTCTTTAGGGTGAATATAAATAAAACCAATTAACCATCTCCTGGCCTCAGAGTCCTTATTAGTGTATGCCTGCATCTCCACAATGGCGACGAGGGTGGGATAAAGACCCCCAGCAAAGCAGGACCACCAACCCGACCTCAGGACAGCAAGCAAAGCACCAGAGGCACCAGAACCACCACACAAGGGACGGAGGAGCAGAAACACCCTTGTGCAGGACAACAGGTACCCTAAAGAGCGTGGCAGAGCCAGGAACACCCAAGGGGGTGGCGCAGAGGAGTGAAAAAAGGGGGGACAGACCCCAGGAACCAGAAAAAGGGCACCAATCCACACAGCCACCTGCAGGACCGGAGAACACGTGCTGGAGAACCCACAGGGAACTGAGGGGGCCGACACGGATAGTCCCCGAACCCTAGCAAGTGAAGAGGAACAGGACGACGCACCGGGGAGTCCCCGAAGCCGAGGAGGAACACTACCCACGGTAAAGAGAGAGAAGATGAGCGCGCAAACAGGTTATGCGACGGCGCCAGTACAGTTTTTACCTCGCCCAGGAGAACCCCTCATGAAGTGGGAGGACTGGAGAGAATACATAGACAATGTCATAGGTGTTCTGGAAGACGAGAACGAAGAAGTGTTCAAACCCCAGAGGAAGAAGCGCATCCTGCTACTGAACCTAGGCCCGGAAGGTCTCCGGATTTACAAGAGCTTAGTCCCGAAACAGAGAACAGCCACAGACGACGATGTGTACACACATGCACTCGACGACCTCAATGAACATTTCAGACCGGCAGTGTGCGTGTCGGTGGACAGGTATAATTTCCAACAGAGGAAGCAGCGGCCAGGAGAAACGGTGGAGGAGTACGTGGCGGCACTGAAACGGCTGGCAGCCACGTGTAAGTACGCCAACTGGGAAGAAGAGTTCATCAAGGACCAGGTGGTGATGCACACCACGTGCACGACCGTACAAGACAAGTTATGGGCCAGCGGAGACACCACACTAAAGGAGGTGTTAGTCATCGTAAAGAGAGCGGAATTAGCACGTCGATGTGCTGAAGTGACGAGAAAAGAGGCGGCGTCCAGTACAATGGTGAACAAGGTAGACGATGAAGGGTCTCGCAGAGAGTATCAGAACAGGAAACCGTCGGAGAGAGGACCCAACAAGTGGCAAAGCAACGCAAGCACGTCAGGGAAACAAGCAGGGAGCAACAGGAAGCCATGCTACAGGTGTGGAAGCTGGTCGCACGAGGCACACGATAGGAAGTGCCCGGCATTCCGCGCCAAATGCATGTATTGCGGAATAATTGGCCACTACGAGAAGGTTTGCAGGAAGAAGGCCTCCAAGAGCACAGTGAGATGCGTAGGTCAAAGCAACGAAGATCCGGACGACGATACCGAGGCTGAAGAGCTCACGGTGATCTACATTGAAGACCAGGTACTAAGTACGGATGGCAAGGTCCTGGACAGAGAAGGAAGACGAACGACGAAACCAGTTTTAGAAATGGCGATGGGTGGTGTCAAGATCAACGTGGTGGCAGACACAGGATCGCCCTTCACCATCATCCAGAGAGCAGTTTGGGAGGAGAAATTTGCACCACGTCTCGGCCCAGAGCTGGAGAAACTAGACATCCGCCCGGTCACGTACAACGGAGACCGCATACCTATGGCGGGGTTCAGACCCCTGACCTTTGAATTTCGAAGCCGGTCAGCACACTGCAAGCTCTACGTATCGGAGAGAGGCCCGTCGGTCTTGGGATGGCTGGATCAAGGCGACCTGGGCATCAAGCTGGATCCGGGAGGCAAGGAGCAAATACTTGTGACGGACCAAGAAGCAGTGCCAGGTCTGGACAAATGGAAGAGCGAATACCCCAAAGTGTTTGGAGGAACAGTAGGGAAGCTGGAAAAGTTCGCCCACAAAATCATCCTGAAAGAGGACGCAGTCCCGGTGGCCCACAAAGCAAGAAATATCCCGTTGGCGATAAGAGAAGCAGTTAGAGAAGAACTCCAAGACTTGGAAAAGAAGGGGATCATCGAACCCATCACGTGCGCAGAGTGGCTCGCGCCCTTAGTAGAGGTTAAGAAACCCAATGGGAAGGTCTGTCTGTGCATTGATCTGAGAGAACTGAATAAAAACATTGTGGTGGAAAGGTTCCCCTTGCCCAGGATAGAGGAGATGCTGGCCAGCACCAGGGGGATCAAGTGGTACTCCACCATAGACTTGACCTCCGCGTACCATCAAATAGCCCTGCACCCGGACAGTCGAAAACTAACATCTTTCATCACCCCTTTTGGGTGCTATCAGTTCCGCCGGATGCCATTCGGCCTAGCCTCAGCAGCGGCAGTGTTTCAGAAAATGATGCACCAATTATTCAAGGACATCACAGACGTTCAATACTTCCAGGACGACATCTTGGTGATGGGAAGAGACATACCAGACCATGATGTCAAGTTGGGAAAGGTACTGAAGATCCTAGAAAGGAAAGGTCTCACGGCTGAATGGTCCAAGTGCCGAATAGGGATGAACTCGGTGACCTACTTAGGCCATGAGATAGGAGAGCAGGGAGTAACTCCCAAAGCAGAGAATGTCAGGGCGATATGCGAAGCACCATCCCCCACCAACAAGGAAGAGGTCAGGTCATTCCTGGGAATGGCAGAATACTATGGGAAATTCGTGCAGCATTTTGCCTCAAAGACTCATCACATGAGACAGCTCACAAAAGAAAACACGGAATTCAGCTGGTCAGAGGACACACAAAAGGAATTTGAGATCATCAAAAGAGAAGTGGCCGGAGCTATACCCCTCCAAGGATTCGACCCTCAAGGCAAAACCGTACTGACCACCGACGCAAGCGATAAAGGATTGGGTGCTGTTCTCATCCAGGACCGAGGGCAAGGACAGTTGGAAACGATTAGTTTCGCCTCACGCACACTGAGTGAAACAGAAAAAAAGTACAGCGTGATAGAGAAGGAGATGCTGGCGGTGGTGTGGGCCACCACGCGATTCAGACAATTCCTGTGGGGCACCAGGTTCCAGTTGCGGACTGATCACAAACCATTACTGAGAGTGCTAACATCGAGCGGACATGCAGATGCCACGCCCCGCATATCGAAAATGTCATTAAAACTTCTGGAATTTAGGTACGATGTGGAACATATATCAGGCAGCAAAAACAAGGTCGCAGACTACTTGAGCCGAGCGGCAGCCATGGAACCTGGTGAGGAGGACAAGGCCGGCACAGAAGAATGGGTGGCACTAATGGAGGATCACGAAAGAGTCATCAGCCTTCAAGAATGGACACAGGCATATGAGGAAGACCAGACATTGGAAGAGGTGAAAACATACATCACGCAAGGATGGCCAGACAAGAGACACATCCAGAGAGAACTCAATCCGTACTTTGAAGTAAGGGAAGAACTATCCTTGGACAACCAAGGAATATTCGTGTATAGAGGTGAAAAGGTCATTCCCCCGACAAGCATCATCCCCAGACTGTTGGACATGCTACACGAAGGGCACCTGGGCATCGGAAAACTCAAACTAAGGTCCAAGCAAGACTATTGGTGTCCCGGAATGGACATAAGAGCAGAACGGCACGTAAGGGAGTGTGCGAGATGCCAAGGTGCAGACAAGACACTGAAACCACTGCGCCCAGCATTGGGTACATTTGAAACGCCAAGGAATCCGTGGGAAGAGCTGTCAGTGGATATCCTAGGCCCAATCCTAGACACGCAAGGAGTCCAGAAGTACGTGTGTGTTCTTGTCGACAAATTTTCGAAATGGCCAGAAGTGAAGATAGAGGAAACCATGGACACTGAAACAATAGTAAAGTTTTTGGCAGACACCTTTGTGAGGGAGGGCATACCCAAGTCCATCCTCAGTGACAATGGGCCCCAATTCAGATCGGAAAAGTGGGACAACTTCATGCAAAGAAATGGCATCCTGGCGAAACACACATCCATTTACCACCCGGCGGGAAACGGCCAAGTGGAACGCTTCAACAGGCTGGTGATGGGATCAATCCAAGCGGCCATCTCAGACAACAAAGACTGGGAGAAGGACATATGGCACATGTTATGGGCATACAGGATCACTCCCACGGGCACTGGCTATAGCCCCTTCCAGTTATTGCGTGGCCGGGAACCATTCACCCAGGACAACCGAGTATGGAAAGAAAAAACGATAGTAAGCGAATGGTCCCCCGCAGTGGTGCGTGCCAACATAGAAAAAGCCCAGACAGTATACACAAGACATTACAACGAGAGGAGGAATGTGCGTGACACAGAGCTCAAGGAAGGTGAATGGGTGAGAGTAAAGTTGCCCACACTACAAAGAAAGGGAGAGAGCAAATACAGCAAGCCCATGCAGGTGAAGGAAATTAAGGGTAGAGCGGCCAGATTGAGTGACGGTAACACATGTTCACAGGACCGCATGGCCAGATGTAATAAGATCCTAACTTGGGACCATGGAAGAGCAGGTGGAGAAGAAGAGAATGAGCGTGGGCAACAGGAACATCAGGAGAATGAACAAGCCCCGGGAGGAGGAGAACAACGACAAGCGGAAGCAAGGAGCATCGAGCAGGAAACAAGAGCAGATGAGAATGGCGGAGACAGACATGGACAAGGAGAGGCAAGAGGAAGCAGAAGGAACGGCGAGGAGGAGAACCACACCACCCCAGTAAGACAGACTCGGAGTGGCAGAGTGGTGGTGAAGCCCATGAGGTTCAGAGACTATGATCTGAGCGACGGACTGTAAGTTACAAATGTTTGTGTGGAAAAAAGGGAGATATGTAGAGACAGTCTAGTTGATGCACGTCACGTCGGCGACGTGACGTGTGGGCGGTCGGTGCCGGCTGCGCGCGCAGAGGCGTGTGAGTGGCGCGAAGAGCGCGGAGGCAGCCAGGGCAGAGCCGGAATAGGGTAGAGGCTCGGCGCTCTTTAGGGTGAATATAAATAAAACCAATTAACCATCTCCTGGCCTCAGAGTCCTTATTAGTGTATGCCTGCATCTCCACAGCTTTGCTGGCACAGTGCAATTATAATTATGAAAGCCTACTTTATGCGCCTGGGGCTGTATTATGACAGGCATTGCTGAAACGGCGCTTGATTTTTTGCACCAATAGTGTGTGGAATATGAATTCATTTAACGCAATGTTTCTCCGAATTATTCCCATGTTTATCGGCTGCAAAGCTGAGAAGCAGGAAGAGGGCAAACGTAGTTGACTGTTTCCTAGATGTACTACCTGAAAATAAAGCATCCCACAGTTTCGTCACTGGAAGTTGGAGAAAAATTCCCTCCCGATCCTTGCTTGTTTAGAGTACGTATATAAATCAGGTTTTGAGTGGTAAGTCTAAAAGAGCTTTTTTTTAAAAATAACTTTATTGGCATATAGCCATATCACACAGACAGTACACATTTCATAAAGAATCCATCTATAAGCTTCCTGCTTCCCCCCACCGTGTCCCCGCAGGAATGAATGAACCAAATCCCATTGTTTATTCAAAGCTGAAGGTTTCTCATAGATGAGGAGGCTGAAACCCACAACAGTAGTCGAACCAGACATGTCAGACCCCAACCGCAATTTAGCTATACAGAAGAAAAAAGCAGTATGCATCATCTATTTAGCACCCATGCTGACACATAACAATTTAGCCCCCACCCTCCACCTCTCTTAACTTGCATTTGTGTTAGGCAAGGATAATACAGATAAAAGTAAAAACATTATGTGTGATTACTGGTTACCTCAGTGATCACAGCCTTCTTCAAGTTTCATGTCTTCCTGCAATCACACACCTGGGGCGAGAGATGCCTACGCGGCAGCTGCTCTGCCAGACGCACGCTCTCCCTGTGGCTCCCTCAGTTCTGATAGCATTGACGGCCAGGCTATCAAATCATCCTCAAGTTTTGCATCTCTTCGGACAGGTCTCATTCTCACCTTCTCCACAGTCGCCCATTCACAGACATATTTCAACCATATCCTGTGGGTGGGGTGTGAAGGACTAAGCCATGTGATGGCAATACGTATCCTAGCCAACACAAGATCCAAAACAACAAACTTCGAGCTCAGTTTATTTTTTGCTGAGGATGGGAGCAATTCGAGCAAGACCTGTTTAATATCCATTGGGACATCCCACCCTGATGCCTTATTGAGAAAGGTAAGTATTTCCTGCCAAGTCAAGGATGGGCAAGTTCACACCTTATGGATAAAATATGCTTTTGGGCTCTGAAACATGGCCACTCCTCTGAGTGGGCAGGATAAATAACATGAAGGATAAGGTAGGTCTGATGGATAAAGTTATATTGGAGGAGTTTAAAGCACGCATTAGAGCTTAATGTGTGGGCCCCCTCATGGACCTGTGCCCATTCCTTTTCTGACCAGGGATCCTCCAATAGAGTGTCCCATTTAGCTTGTATATGAGGCCCCATGGAAGGTCATCTCTCAAAGCCCGATAAGGATGTGATATTAACCCGCATTCCTGGGTATATATACAATTGGAATTAGGAGGCGATGCAGGAAGAGACGGCCACAGCCCCTGGACATATATTGGAGATATTGCCCATAACCTATATCAAAGAATTCATTGCCTCTGCCTGCCTAATGAAGCGTTGGTCAACACATAGGTCTCCCATTAGATTGCAACCCCCATCTCTCAAATGCTGCACTAACATGGACTTAGTGGTGATGCAGGTGAAAGTCTGCACCACCTGCAGAGGCATATCCAGTGCATAGGGAGCTTGCTGGATGACCTGTTTAACAACTCTTTCCCAAATAGTTGCAACATGCCATATAGCATAAGGGCGTGACAAGGGAATGCGGGATCCAGACATCAGGAGAGCTGATACAGATCTCCCACCATGAGTGCCCGATAAGAGCAACTTTTCCCAATTTTCTTCACCATCCAACCATTGAACCACATGTTTCAGCTGAGCTGCCATGTAGTAAAACTCCAGACGGGGAACCTCAAGTCGCCCCTGACTCCACTTTTGCTATAGAGTGGTGAGTCTAACCCTTTTGCACCTAAAGGCCCAAAAGATGCGTACCATCAAACTGTTTAAAAGTAATTTGAATGGCCTAGAGATAGTGTGGTAGCAGTATAATTAGTATTATTGTGATCCTGCCCATAAGGCACAGCGTCCATTTCAGTCAGAACCTGATTGAGGCTTGTATTCCCTCCACCTTCCTTCTGATGTTAAGATCTAAAAATTGCAGAGCTGCATGAGCCATGCGAACTCCCAAATATTGAATATCTGAGGTCACCCAAGGGAACCCCACCGCAGGCAGCTCATCTCGCGGTACTCCGGTCAACCCTCCCAAGGGGAAACAGCCTTTATTTATCCAGGTTAATCTGGAGGCCCGAGACCTCTCCAAATGCCTGCACACCCTTGAGTAGGATGGGCTCCAAATAAGCTGGTTGTCAAAGATACACCAGAACATCATCGGCATAAAGGGAGACCACAGGGTTGGTTTCCACTAGAGATATACCCCTCTAGTCAAATCTTGGTGCACAAGGGCTCCGATAATGGCTTCGTGGCAACCGTAAACAACAGCAGAGACAGACGGCAGCACTGTCTGGTGCTTCTGTATAGTCAGATTTAATTGGAGATCACTCCCCATCTAAAAGAGCTTATAGGAAGATATGGGTTGAGCTGCTATATAATGAAGCTTGAAGCTTTTTGTACTTAATCGAGTGATTTATATAAAACTCTTGCTCTGATTTTAACCCAGTTCATACCTTACGAGATTGGGGATAAAAGGAAGAAGGAAAGATTTTATGCTACGAGTATGTAAAAAAAAACACACTGGACCATAGTAACAATACTTTTGATGCAAAGTGTCAAATGGCAAATATAATTAATTGAAGGGATTTTATTAAAAATGATTTTAAGACACATAGCAATACAATGAATACTGATGCAAAACAAACATGTTCTAGTTATCTTTAGATGTGAAACACTCAAGTGAGAAAATCTGGATCAACAAGTGTAACAACAAACATAAGAACTGCACAGCTCTTTACTGCAAGTTCACAAAAATCATAGAGGGTCCGAGTTTTAAAACCAATTATCATTATCAGGATTCAGGAGGATACACCGAGCCCAGGAGAGAGAGCTGATGGGTAATTCAGTTGATAAGGGAGGAGGTCCCTGGTGACAAGCCTCAAGACAGGGTGGTTAGGAATGGCTGGAGCAGGAAATACGCTGGATAACCATAGGGAGTGTTAGCCTGAAAATCTCCTAGTTTTGGTATTCTTGCACTGTGCTATATTAGGTTAGCATTATAAGGCTAAGTTAGTAGCCCCTGCCACATTTGTAGGTAACCCACTGAGCTGTCCTAATAGAATGCAGGCTTAAGTTAGCGCCTGTAGCTCCATTTTGTATTTCACAATCCATATTAGACTGTGACTGAACTAAGTTTAATTATATGTACTGCTTGCTTCAGTAGAAAGCTGCAGGGGTGCATATTCTCCTAAGGTTGGGCCTCGCTGTACTAATGAATATACTGTTTGTACTTCTGCATACCTTTCCAATGAGAAAAAGCATGCTCCCACTGGCTCAGCTGCAGGCACAAACAGAATGACCTTGCCAGAGAGAGATAGTGTGTGCCCGGTTTCAGACTCTTAGCTCATCCTTGCATGCCCCCTTTGTATCTTGCTGCCTTCTGTAGAAAGTTACAGGGTGTGTGTCCTGTGCTCCTGCTGAAATGTATAATTGTTACTTCTATGCTTGGGAAAGCCAGTCCCTCGGCAGACATCTTAGGGTGCGGGTCATGATGGACTCCTCTGCAGAGTATAGCTAATAAAACTAACTGTTTGTATCCTCTACTGTCTGACCAACTCTTCATTCTTGGGTAGGCATAGCAGGTTGTTGGGAGCAACCCGGTGCCCCAACAGGGACCCCGCAAGTTGATTTGCAGGGTCGGGGGTGCGTCTGGTCGGTTGGGTGGATCGGGGTACCCCACAACGACCGAGCTTAGTTCTTGTAGCTGCCCCGCCCGGCTGATCAGGCGTCTCCCCTTCTGGTGGTCAACGGCTGGGTTCCGGAGAAGACAAAACCTTGGAGTTGACCGTTTGGGTCCGAAGAGTCAGCAGTGGAGAATAATCTGACTCGACCTGAGTGCACCAGGTGAGTGATTTGATTCTTGAAAAAATTGCACCATTCTTGAAGGACATGAGCCAGCAGGCTGTGTCTTGATTCAGTTTCCTAACTGTTGTGGTGCAGTTATCAGACTGCCTCGCTTGAAGAGCACAAGCCAACAGGTTGTGTCTTGGTATGATCTTTTTGGCTGTCTTGGTTTGAATTTGGTGGGTTTGTGGGACCCTTTCTGAAAGACACACAGGGGCCGATTATGATGGCGGACGGACCTGAGTCCGTCTGCCACCATAGAGTAGGGGGGAACGTCCGCATGGGCAGCGGCGTTCCCCCCGTGAAGATTAGGATGTGACCGCCAGGGTGGCGGTCACATCCTCTATCCTTAACATTGCGGCGGGTGCAGCTTCAAGCTGCACCCGCCGTAATGTTAAAAATGCATACTTTGCATTTGTATGCAGAAAGCGGCAGGCACCGCGCGGTGCCTGCCGATCTCTGCATACAAATACAGGGGGGTACCATAGGTACCCCCCATGTGCACCCCCCAGCCCCCTTTCACCTAGGGGGCCCGCAACGGGCCCCCGCAGTGAAGTCCCACATGCTTTTCCACGGCGGAAAATCCGCAGCGGAAAAGCATCTTTTCAGGCATTTCCTAATATGGTGGATGGTGTCTGAGAGACACCGCCACCATATTAGAGCTTTTCCGCCGCGGTTGTAAGCCAACCGCGGCGGAATAGCTGCGGACGGAAACCAGGACCCACCAGCCATCCTAATGTGGCGGTGGGTCTCTGGTGGGTCAGCTGCGGTTTTTCCGCATCCTCTGGGCCGGCGGTGGCTTCCGCCGGGCCGGAGGATGCGGAAAAACCGCAATCCTAATAGGCCCCACAGTGTTTGTGAACAATCTGCCAGGACAACTGGTTATTTGTTTTTTTTTCTCTTGAAAAGGTCTGGGGCTAGAGCCTGTCTTCTAGAACTTGGTACAGTCTCCGGACTGTCTTCTTGTCTTGGTGCAGTCTTTGGACTGCTTTGTTCTGATGTAGTCTCCGGGCTGATTTGTGCTTTGATTGTTGTGTTTGGGTACTATGAGGTTTGTGTACCGATGTTGGTGATGGTGCTTGTGAAATGCTTGTTTTTGACTGAGTAGCGACTGTGCTTGTCGTGTGGAGGTAAGGAGTGCCTTGCCTCAGCAAGCTGTGTTGTGAGGGGGTTTTCGTTTGACATGGTCTGAGAACCGCCTTTGGGAAAAGTACTTGTAATTTCCTTTGCCGGGCAAAATGATGAGTGTGGCTCCTTCTTGCCAAAGTCTGGAATGCGCTTAATTTGGTCTCTTGTTGTTATTGTGTTCTGAAGATACCCATTGGAAGGAAGTTAACTGGCACCTCCTGATGACGCTTTAAATTTTGAAGAATTGAAAAAAATAATGAATAAATAAAAATATGGTTTAATCAGAAATACTACTAAGACTGTACATTTGTTTAGACATAGTAAGAGTACAACACGAGAAAAATGTAAAAAAGAGATGCTCATTTAAAGTTAAAACAATGTTGGGACGCTTCAAGGTAATGTATATTCATGCTCAACAGACACGCATTCTAAAGGTGCAGTAAGGAGAGGTGAAATACAAGCTCGTAATTCAGTGGGGCTGAATGTGTTCGGTCTCTCCAAGAAAGGGGGGAGGCAGGAATTATGGAAAGGGAGCAGTGTGTTGGTACTTAGAGCTCTCCAGATTCAGACATGACCTGCATTCTGAAAACTGGCACGTAGAAATCCGGTGCAATGCTCAGAAGTTAATATATGATTGATTTGAGTGGGTGTGTTTTATTTAGCTTTGCCCACAATAGAACATGTATTTAATTGGGAAAAAATGTTTCAAGCACTCCAGGCAGTGTAGTGTGTTTTTACGCTGAATAAAAGGATTTTCAAAATTGAAAGACAGAGTTTGTGAATTCAGTGTGTGGCAGGTTTGCTATGGCCTTTGGTGTGATAAGGAGGAATTCCCAGGGAGGGCGCTCATCCATCAGGGAGACTCAGAGCAAAGCAGCAGACAAGAGAAGGTGGTGGCCATGCCCAGCTCGTCACACAAACAGAGAGAGATGCAGAGCGCATAGCCAGACTCTTCTGAAGGGCAGAGTGCCAGCAAAAGATGTTAGTTGGGTACAGCTTGAAAGAACAACGCAGGAGCTAAAAGAATTGGTTCATGAGTTTTGTGAAAGTGTGTATTAAGAGTTCCCACCACACTGTGGGATAGAATGTCCTGGAGCCAGTGGCATGATATTCTTTGAGACTCAGTTGGTTATTGGATTAATGTTTTCTGATCAGATTAGTGTGCACGTACAGTAAATATTGGTTTGTTTTCGAAAAAGTTGATAGATGGTATTCGGAAGGATGAAGGGTACTATAGTGCTGGACAAGAAATGAAGTAGAAAGAGTTAAAAAAATATGATGGTACAGAAAGGGTTTGCTCAGGGACATTGTTTGCATGAGATATAAAAATAGTTAACATGCATATGTACAGTTTAGAGAGGCCCAGCAGGAGACAGCTGTAGCATAATTTTCAGAAAAGTCAATTTACAAATGCTGCCCTTTTCTTTCTGCTGTTTCTATTACTGCTGTGATATTCAGGCTGTTCTGGTTGCTACTGTCAAAGGAAAGATGAGGGAGTGAAGAAGGTGTTATTTAGCTTTTAGTGGACAGGATTTGTGTCTTAGAAAAGGAATTTGATTGTTTATTTGAAGATTTGTTTTATTGTGCTTTTTGTAATGGGAACTTGGTTGTAGATATTGGGAAGTGATTGGTCTGTATTGTTTCTTTCTGCTAAGTATTTAACATAGTACAGTGCTATGCGTGTAATGGTGGGTGTTTCAGACACATTAGTTAATGTTTACGCTCTCGCTCAGATTATTGGTCCCTTTTTTATTGGGAGTTTCCTATTTCCGTTAATGCCTAGTTGTGGTGAGCGTGTGATGCGTTTAGCATCCTATTATCACTGCTACCAGACAGGTGAATGTCTGATGATCGGCTTAATGTAAGTAGAGAGTAGTGTTTGTTGTCCGTCTAGTTTTTGCAGATGTGCCACCCATTTTGTGGGCAGCAGGCGATGTAGAGCTGGGATTCCTGCAGATTTCACGAGCCTTCTTGTGTATGATTCCGGATTTGGTTGAGAAAGGTGTTGCTGAGGAGAAGGCTGGTACATTATAATAGTCCCACTATTTCGATTGTGTTCAAAATTTGTGAATGACCTGTGTGCAGTTCAAAGGAAAAATAAAAATGTGGCCCTCCAGTTGTCTGCTGCTCTGGCTATTATTATGCTTCTTCTGCTGCACAATATGTTTTCCTGTCGCTGATCTGAAGCACATTATTTGGCAGTATTGCTTATAGAATATATATGATTGGTCTTCATTTGAAATAACAGTAGTAAGAGATATAGGTTCTGCTGCACCTTTTAGGAACATGCAGAAAGACAGGACATCTATACAAAGTTTAAAAATACAAGTTTTAGACAGGCAAAGTTGCTAGGGCACTACAGTTGCATGATGTTAGACAGGGCATCATTGGCATGGTTTCCCCTGACCTTTTTGCCTCTACCCCCTACGTTTTGATGCTGTGCTGGTTTTTGCTAGCTTAGATGCTTGGGTATTTTGCCACTGTAGATCAGTGTCACAGTGCAAGTGCTTTCTGTGTAAATTGATATTGTGTTAGGTTCCCCCTGATTGGCATAGTGTTTTATTAGTAGATCCCTAGTGAAGTGCACTGATTGTGCCAGAGCTAGTAAATAAATAGCTACTAGTAGGCTTGCAGCGTTGATTGTGCCACCCACATGGGTAGCCCGGAAAAGTTGCCTCAGGCCTGCCACCGCAGTGACTGTGTGCATTTTGTACATAGGATACACCTATGGTAGGCCCAGGGTACACCCCTGGGCAGGGTGCAGTGTATGTGCAAAGCGGATGTGCGCTGGTGTGTGTGGTGTTTCCTGGTGCTAAAAAGATACAATTTTCCTTTTTCACAATTGAAGGGCTGTCCTGCTGATAGGCCGGAATGGGGAATTTTTGTAATATTTACCAAGTAGAAGCCTTCATAGGGATAAGATAGAGAATCGGAATGAGTTCAGAATTTGATTATACATCTTTAAGTAAGTATGGTTTTTAAAGTCTGTATTTTATATTTTCTTGTCCAACCTTTCTGTGTGTTTCTGTCTTCTTGTGGATTGATTGGCTTGTTTCAATGTGACAGAGGAAGAGGATGTGCATTTGTTGTAGTGTCCATTTATGGTTATTATGACTATTGGTTCAAATACTTTATACATTGCCTTTGGGATCAGTCTGTCGGCTTGTGACAAGCTACAAAAGAGGTAAGTATTGTCGACAGGAGGTAACCTGCTTAGGTCACCTAGGGCCATATGTAGGTAGCTCAATACCGGTCGGTAAAGGCCGAAATTTGGTAAATTAGCCATTACCGACCGGTATTTAGGCATTTGAGATGTAGGAGGCCAAAAATAAGGATTCGGTAATTATGAATCGGTAAATACCGATTCATCATTACCGAATTCCAAATTACCGTATCGGTATTTACTGAATATTTATTTACCTATTCGGTAAATAGGAAACAGTAAAAAATAGAAAAGAGATGTAGGTAAAATAGGAAATTCTGAATGTCATGAAATTCGGTATTTAAGAGTCGGTAATTATCATGGATTGAAAGCAGGTAGTAACCAGGTGCAGGCCATAAAACAGGCCCCAAAATGCATCAGTGTGATCAGAATGGCGTCTTTCTATGTGATAGCAAGGCGACTATGGCTACAGGCAGCAGGAGTGAGGATCTGGAGACGGGAGGAGCAAGTCTACAGACAGAGGATCACACTCTTCCAACTTACTGAGGCAGAGATTCATGAAAGGTATGGGCTCCACCCCTACACCATCCTGGACCCACTCCTGAAGCACCCAACACCAAGGGCGCACGCCATACCACCACATGTGCAGGTGCTCTGTAGCCTACACATACTTGCATCTGCCAGTTACCAGGGGGTGATAGCTGTGGTAGGTGTGGTGTCCCAGAGCTGCCTGTCCCGTTTCTTCAGGAAGTTCCTGTAGGCCATGATGCAGAAAATGCATCATTACATCAGCTTCCCTGACACACATGGGGAACTGCTGAAAACCAAGACAGACTTTTAGCAAATGGCACAGTTCCCACATGTCATCGGCTGTATTGATGGCACACACATCCCAATATGCCCACCTGCAGCCACTGAGTACATCTACAGGAACAGAAAGTCCGCCCACTCTATAAATGGGCAGGTAATCTGTGATGCTGCCAATATAATCACGGACATCGTGGCAAAATTCCTGGAAGCACCCACGACTCCTACATCTTCCAGAACAGTGGGATATACACACCCCTGGCAGTGGGGGAATTCGGAGAAGGATACCTGCTTGGTAAAACACTGTGACACCCCCTGATAGATATTGCAGATGTAGGTGTTGTTGTGCATGTGAGTAATGGCTCTCTCTTTTCCACATAAGCGACAGCGCATATGCTGTCCGCTAATTCATCCTCACTCCCTACCTGAACCCATCAACCCCGAGTGAGAGATGTTACAACGTGGCACACAAATCTACACGCAACGTCGTGTAGCGCGCCTTTGGGCTGTTAAAAAGCAGGTTCCGCTGCCTCCACAAAAGCGGAGGTGCACGTCAGTATTCACCCCTCATCTGTTGTAAAATCATTGCAACTTGAGCAATGCTCCACAACCTTGCCACTAGAAAAGGAACAGCAGTAGAATTAACAGATATTGAGGATAATGATGATGATTTTGCACAGCCTGAGCCCAACACAACAGGAGTGGCGCCAGCAACAGATGGGAGACAGAGGCGGGCAGAGATCACACGCAACTATTTTTAAGTAAGTAAGGAGACACTGCCAGGCTTTGCATGTACATGACGTAGTTTAATAACTGGGCACTACGACAATGAACAAATGGCACACCATGCCAGTCCAAATGGTGACAACGTTAATCAGTAGTCATGGGTTACTTCACCCTAAATATGTTCATAAATGTGTGGGCAGCATTAACGTCTGCGCCCACGCACAACAGTGCTGGATGCCTGCAGCTGGCTATCCTCACTGTCTGCTGAGCCAGGGCCCGCAGCATGCCGCCTGCTGCTCCTCTGGGTGTCTGGTACAGGGGGGTAATGCGGCTCCTGCTGGTGGTCTCATCACTCTCCCCCACACCTAGTGCACCAGTGTTGGCTGACTGGGTGATTAGCAGCACTTACAGTGCAGATGTCACCTTCCCCATCCCCCTGGAGACATCAGTGCAGCAGTGAACAAGCCTCTCCTGCATTGCCATGGAGCGCCAGCAGAGCAGGGAAGTGGCAGTTGCCAGGCGGTTCAGTGCCCTGGTGTGCTGCTCCATATACTGTGTCTCCCTGTACCGTCTTGCCCTGTCCTCGTCCAGTTTGTCACACAGCACCAACACAGACTGGGACATGTCCCGCATGCCCTCAGCCATCTCCTTGATGCCCTCCGCCATGGAGCTGATGCCCCTCTCAGTGTTAACCATGTTCTGGTTTAGGTGCCGCATTTGTCTCTGAACTTCCCCTGCAAGCGCTGCACCTTTACCATACTGGCCTCCAGCCCTCGGAAGACCCCATAACCCTGCTGACTTGAGCTGTGCTCCCGGGGCCTGCGTCTTCTCACACCTGTGTGCGCACCCTTGGAGGTGGACTGCAGCCCAGCATTGGTTTCCTCTAGTGGACAAGTTGGTGTGTAACCCCCCTTTGTGTCCTCAGAGGACGACTCCATGACATGGAGAGTGGCAACAGCATGCCTCCTGGGCCTTACCGCTACAGGTGATGTTGCTGCTGGTGAGGCTGAGAGTTGTTGTGAAGCTTGCTGTGGTGGTGAGTCAATCAGCAGTGTCAATGCTGGCTCTGCTGTTGCGCCTGGATCCGTTGGTGCAGCTGCCTGTGGTGTTGATGCCGGTGGTGGTGGAGTGCTGTGACCTGCACTTGTGCTGGCATCCTCTGTCCTTCCCTTACGGGGTGCCCTTCCCTCCTTGTCCTGCGCAGTCCTGCGCGATGACTCTCCTGTGGACAGATATGGACATTAGCTCAGTGGTCCTGCAGCCCTACATTTCAATATTAAATTACATTCCTGTCACACCATCACAATGTCCTCTGCTGCTTCTGACTGATGTGTGTGGCATGCCTTGTTGTTTAGTTTGATGACTGTCATGATGGGTGTTTCACTGTCTACATCTCCCATAATGCAATGCTGGTGTATCCTAAAACCTGTACTGGAGTGTGAGTCACGCAGCCACATTGGGGGATCGGGATAGGGAAGGGGGAGGATTGCTATGCATGCTTCTTACCTTGTTTTGTGGCAGCTCTGGCTGAGCTGTCTGCATCCCCAATTCCAGACACACTCTCTGGCTCCAGGGTTGACTCAACCAGCTGCTCCAGGTGCCCTGCTCCTTATTACCCCTGTGAGACTGGCCTGTTTCTTCTATGCAGCCAGCTTCCTCTTGGTGATGATCCGAAGGCCAAACCACCTTTTCTTGAGTTCATTGATGTCCCACGGGCTCACCCCAATGGCATTCACCTTTGCCTGGATTGCCAGCCAGATCTTCCTTTTTACTGCTTCTGCTACCTGCAGGGACTGCTTTCCAAAAAGCTGTGTGTGGTGTTTCACCACCTCCTCCACAAGGACCTGAAGCTCACTTGCACTGAACTGCATTTCCTTTTTCCTTTCTGCTCCTTACCTTTCAGATTCAATGGATGCCATCCTGCAGTTCTCCTCAGCAATGTTCAACCAGTGGCTCAGTTGCTCTCCTCTGCATTCCCAGCTCTCCAGAAGGTTCTGATTGTCTGCACCTGCATGAATGTGGCCACTTCCTGGATGTGGGGTGGGGTGGATGCACAGGATTGGTTGATTCCTCAATTGCTTGGTTTTTTAATCTCCGATTCGCTATTTATCGATTCGGGAAATACCGATTCAGTAAATACCGATTCGGTACACATTTTCCGAATTTTTCCGATTCAGTAAATGTTACCGATATTTTACCTACATCTCATTTACCGAATCCTGAATACCGAATCGGTAAAATTCGGTATTTAGGAATCGGTAAATATAATTTACCTACATATGGCCCCTATTGTCTAAAGGGGGGTAGGAGACATCTTAGGGTGCAGGTCTTGATGGACTCCTTTTCAGAGTATAGCTAATAAAACTAACTACTTGTATTCTCTACTGTCTGACCGACTCTTCATTCTTGGGAAGGCATAGAGAGTGGTTGTGAGCAACCCGTGTGGCCCCTCAGGGCTACGTCCTTCAGGAGTTCCAATCAGCCTGCAGTGGGAAGAGCATTCAGTGGTTGGGGCCTTGTTCTCAAGGTTGTGTACCTTATTCATTCATGGAGCTCAAATCAGCCAAAGAATGAAGATGCACTCGTAGCACTGACTTGCAACATAGAGTCCTTTTGGGACAATTAATTCTCAAGGGGCAACACAATACAGTATTTAGTGGTACCCAAAGCTGGGCAGGATTCTGGCAGAAGGTTCCAATGAGAAGGGCCTGGCAATCCTAGAGAACCATAAACAGCCCTGGCAAAAGTTCTCAAACCGACCAAATCCCTTTGTCTCCTCACACAATCTCTCTCTCTTTCCAGTCATCAGTTCGCTATCTATGTTTTTCTCACCACTTTTTCCTCTCCCTCTCTGATCACTTTCTCTCTACTTTACCTCTTCCTCCCTCTTTCTTGAAGCCTTGATGTCCCTGCTGCAATTACCCATGGGAGGTAAGGAAAACCACAGAAGCACTAGAAGTAGCCCTGGGTTTCAAAACTAACCTGCAAGGGCTTCAGTTCACAATGGAAATACCTGGGGGA
This sequence comes from Lissotriton helveticus, assembly GCF_964261635.1. Taxonomy (NCBI): domain Eukaryota; kingdom Metazoa; phylum Chordata; class Amphibia; order Caudata; family Salamandridae; genus Lissotriton; species Lissotriton helveticus. The sequence continues at coordinate 1,719,507,574 of NC_136059.1, forward strand.
AGAAAGGGCCTGTCCCACTCTGGCAACAATAATCTATATTGGCAATCAAATTCATTCCTTTTACAGATTCATGTGGGGCCAAGGTCTTAGTTGTTGTAGTGCTTAGACAGCCCCGCAAATATTCATTCCTATAAAATCTTCTCACTTTTTTCTTGTTTTCTTTTCATTGTCCTCTCACTCTCCTGTTAATGCCACTCATGGACCTTTCTCCTATCATAGACCCAATTCAGAGTCATGGCATAGCTCTCCTACCATTGGTCTTATAAATACAAAAAACCTCCTGCACTTTCCTTTTCCTTCCACTTCTCTGCTGTAACAGTCCACCTATTACATCATCTATTAATGGCTCCGACTTTGTCATTGTACACTTCTCATGTTAATGTCAATTTCAATATTGAGTTCAGCAAATAACTTTTTTGTGCTTTTTAATATTGTTGTAAAAAACATATATTTTTTGAAAATCGTTGTTTTGTATATTTGTGTACATGTTTTTTGTGTTATATGGTTGCTTTTTAATTTGTAAATATATTTTGGCGCGAGATGTGTGGGGCTTTCGGTGAATAGGGTGGGTTGGGGTGTGATTTAACGTTCTCTTTTTTTTACATTTTATGATTGTGATACTTTTGTTTAATATCTTTAATTTGTTTATATTAAATTAATTTACATTTTTATTTATGTATTGAAAAGTTTTTTATCATTTTGAAATCTGTCAAATATTTCAGCAGCGGGATGTAGTATTTTTTGAGGAATTGGGTGGAGACGCTTTTACTTAAATATTTGCTAATTTTTAAGAAACATTTTAGATAACATTTTTTATGTTGTTTTACATTTGTGATTTCATATTTAGTATATAAAGTTTATTTTATTTGTAGAAGATAAGGTTGAATACACATTTTTTTATTTTGGAGTTTGTAATAATTATGTTTATGTTGTCATTTTGATGAGAATAAAAAGATATTAATGTTTATGTTATTTTAGTTTTTATGTATATGGTGTATACTTGCAATACACCGTTGTAAATGCTTTTAAAAACATATTGTATTCGTCCCAACAATCAGGTATGACGCAGGGGTAGCTATCTTAGCAAAAAGGGATCTGGTTACAATACGACGCACAGCAGCAGATACACATGGCAGGTGGGCGATGGTTGAATGTGGGAGACACTCTGGGAATTTCACAATATGCAATATTTACGGTTCTAATACAGATGATTCTGGGGTTCTGGAGCAAGTGCATCAAGAATTGGCGACCTGGGCTACCCCCTGATTATTTGCGGGGATATAAATATTAACTTGACTAAGGATGAGTTTGATGGGGAAGCGAAGACTTATAAAGGACGGAAGTCGCAGGTTTGCAGGGCCCTTTTCAATTTATTAAAAGATTATGGCCTGGTGGATGTATGGAGTACTTTGCTTTCGACAGATCCAGGCTACACTTTCTATTCCCACCCCCATCAAAAAAAAGTCAGGTTGGATTACTTTTTTGTAGAAGTGCCTCACTCAGCCAAAGTGAAAATGCAGATCTACCCTAACATTTCGTCCGATCACTCACCTATTGCTTTGTCAATTGCTGGTTGGGGGGGTCCTGCTACAATTAGGAAATGTACTTTTGATCGTACACTATGCTACAATGACGAGTTTATAAAATATATGAAGGAGTGGATAAGAGAATTTTTAAAGAATAATATAAACTCGGCCCCAATCAAGATTGTTTGGGATACATTCAAAGCTTGCTTTAGGGGGGAGGTCTTAAGTTTTGGTTTAACCCGACAAAGGAAGCAAAAAATGGAGATCGAAAGGCTATATCAGGGATTAAAAGGGGCAGAAGAGAATTTAACACTAGAATTAGAGGTCGCAAGGAAAAGGGCACAGATATTGGGTATATGAGAATGCAAGAAAATACTTGGCCCAGCGTAAGATTTGTCATGAATATGGTGAAGCCATAGGACGACCTTTAGCACTAAAACTGCGTATGAAGGATGCCAGTCGCCATATACCCTCACTGAAAGACAAAACAGGCAATTTAAGAACTGGACCCCAAGATATATTGGCCATCTTTCATGATTTTTATTCAGCACTATATAAGACAGAACAAACTAATGTAGAAGAATTGGATCTTACTATTTTAGGCACATTGGCTAAGTTAGACCCACTAGCAGTGGATCTACTGGAGGCACCCCTATCAGAGGATGAGGTAGCTAGGGCAGTCAAAACGCTGGCAATGGGTAAAGCAGCAGGTCCTGACCAACTACCAGGAGAAATATATAAATTCTTCTTCGAAGAACTTAAAGAGATATTGTTTGAAACATTTACTGCTGCTCAAAATGGAGAAGCACCAACATCATGGGACGATGCCATTATAGTTGTATTCAGCAAGAAAGGGAAAGAGGCCGACATGCCGGGTCATATCGCCCAATATCATTATTAAATTGTGATGGAAAGATTTACTCTAAAATATTAGCAAATCGGATATCAAAAGTTATAACATCATTAGTGTCTGATGAACAAAACGGTTTCATTCCAGGGAGAGGAACAGTGGCACATATTAATAAAGTTATTTGCTGTTTGATATAGCAGATGTAGAGAAATGTAATTTAGGGTTGATATTACTCGATGCTGAAAAAGCGTTCGATCGCGTGGAATGGAACTATTTATGGAAGGTAATGGAGACTATGGGATTCCCCAAGAAGTTTATGATAGCACTGCAAAGTTTATATGTGGCACCAACGGCTAGGATAGCATCTATGGGCGCATTTTCTGATTTAGTACAGATAACTAGAGGGACAAGGCAGGGATGTCCCTATTCTCCTCTTCTTTTTGCACTATATATAAATCCCTTTATTGGTTTGCTTATTAATAGTGAGGCTATTAAACCCTTTTTTGTACGTAATATTCCCCATATTGTTTTTGCCTTTGCAGAAGATATAGCAGTAACTACAGAAGACCCGACTCTTGGATTGGTAGAAATTGAGCGGTTAGCTAAGATATTTGGACAACTATCGGGCTACAAGTTGAATACTGCAAAAACACAGTTGGTGTGCTCGCATCTAGTTAAGGTGAACGACCGTAGAGTAGTAGTAAAAGCAACCTATTTAGGGGTCAAGATAAGAGCAGCTATGTCAGAAGTGATAGCAGCCAATTGGGTTTCACTGTATAGAAATATAGCGGAGTCTCTAGAAAAGTGGGGGAGGCTACATTTTACTTTAATTGGCCGAACTAATATATTAAAAATGATTATACTACCAAGGGTTTTATATCTCTTCAGATCCTTACCATTAGAAATACTACCAGCCCAAATTCAACAACTGCAGGCTCTGTGCGCCAGATTTATATGGACTTCGGGTAAACCACGGAGAGCCATGCGGCTCATGACGTTACCAAAGGACAGAGGGGGATTATCGGTCCCTGATTTTTTATTGTATTACTATGTTTGCTTTCTCCAAAAGATGCATAGTGTATTGATAGGAGGCGAAGAGGGAATTAACCCAACAATGCCGAGTTTTAATATTTCTATATACCATTTAACTCTGGGAATGGCTGCAAATCGGAGCTTGTTCAGGGAAATAGAATGGAGTTATTATAAAAGAACCAAGTTCAAGACGATAGAAGCAGCCTAAAAAATTTGGAAGAAAGTACGCAAGCTAATTAACCTAGGAACCATAACTTATTAAACCCCATTAAATGCAACAAAATTGCTTCCAGCTATATGCAGAGACAGTGTGACGAGGTCTTGGCAGCATAAGGGATTAACACGCTACGGGATTTGTACGACCAATCTGGCACTCTTAAACAGTTTGCTTCGTTATCACAGAACTATGGTATACCACAAACACAGTTTTTTAAGTATATACAAATTAGGGATTTCTTAGTTAAAAAAAACTTTAAATTGATATCTAACCCTTTGATGGAAGCTGTAAAGATCCACAGTAGAATAGGGGAATTGTATAAAATCTTAAATTCAAGAAAGAATGATGTTTTGGGGAAACATATGGTCTATTGGACCGAAACTCTTGGTGAGAACGAAATAGATATATCAATAGAGGAAGCGATTGTAAAAGCTAGGGAAACTTTAATGTCAGCAAATTTACAAGTCCAATTTTTTAAAATTGTGTTTAGGTTGTACTATACGCCTGCGCGAATGAAAAAATGGGGTAGTAGATACGATGGGAAATGTTTTCGATGTGCTTCACCCGAGGCGGATATAGACCATATTTTTTATACGTGTGTTAAATTGCTTCCTTTTATACAAGCTATGGAAAGATTTCTATCTACAATATTAGAGACACCTGTTAGGATAACCCCAGCTTTGATGATGCTAGGGATGGGTCACAAGGTTTCAAAGGGGGTAGTTGGTATAAATTTAGATATTTTTTATTTGTTGCAATGACCATAGCCCGCTTAAGTATAGCAGGGGAATGGCTAAGTCAAGAGCCTCCAAGATTTGAGGTGTGGAGGGCCAAGTTACTTAGAATTTCAAGCTTGGAATTTAGTTTATACTCGCTAAAAGGAGCGAGGAAACGCAAAATGGGACTAATGATTTGGGAGCAATTTTTGGCCTATATGAACAATTGAAAAATACAACGTGACCAAATTTGTCGCAATGGAGTCTGTTCATCTATGAATCTGTAGTATATTTTCATTGAAGGATTCTAATAGAAGATCCAGTTCGATAAAATCATGCAATGGTATGATAATCATGTAACCATTGTGTATGGAAATTATGTATTGTCAATTGTGCTGGAGATCATTTGAATATTTAATAGTGCCTACCATTCCATTTGCTACATCCCAGCTGCAGTGTACTGTTTTGTTTTGAATATTTATTGTGCTCGGAAATAAGAGGATGACAGCAGATTCTAGTCTATTAATAGCTCTCACATGCGTAATGATACCAGACCCATAAGTTGTTGTTAATTTTCACATTTTACTTTCATTGGTTATAGATGTAAATTACCTCTGGATAGTGCTATCCATTTTTTTAGGTCGAGCCTGAGCCATTGCGCAAGTGCTGCTCTGGGGATGATCTGTGGTAATTCAGTACGGAAGAGAAGCCCTGTCCACTCCCCCACCCATATTTTTCATTGGCTTGTGTCTTTGTCCTTTGTAAACGCAGGCTTCTGATTGGTAAATAATCGTGTTAGTCCCTCCATAGTATGGCCATATTGTCATTTGTTCCCTCCCATGGCTACAGGTCCCTTTACTTGGGTTGTTACATGGGACCTGTTATTTAGTCTGTAGGCACTATTCACTTTTTTGGTATGCAGACAAAATATCGATATTTAAATATCGATATACAATTATATCGAAGTTTAAATATCGAAGGGACATAATATAGAAGGTAAGTAATATCGATAGATTTAATATCGATATTAGTAATATCGAAGTTTGAAATATCGATGTAAGTAATATCGATGTTAATAATTTCGATGTTACTAATATCGATTTTTAATTATTTTTGTGTATAGTATTATGTATTTATTATGTTTTTAATGTATTTTTATGTCATTCAATTAAATTTTGAATTTTAGTACTGTAGCGGGTTGTGGGTTTATAGGGGAATAGGGTGGAAAGTAATTTAATTATGTTAAATGAATTATTAATTAGTAGGAATTATAAATTAATTTTAATTAATTGATTAATTGATAAATATGTTCTGTAACGGGTTGTGGGTTTATAAGGGAATAGGGTGGGAAGCAATTTAATTATGTTAAATGAATTATTAATTAGTAGGAATTATAAATACATTTTAATTAATTGGTAATTATTTTTAATTAATTGGTAATTAATTTTAATTAATTGATTAATTGATAAATATGTTCTGTAGCGGGTTGTGGGTTTATAGGGGAATAGGGTGGGAAGTAATTTAATTATGTTAAATTAATTATTTAATCTATACTTTGAGGACTGCTGCTAATTGTGAGAATCTGTCGACTTGAGACTTTTTTGCACACATTATTTGTAAAGCACTCACTGTGATAGCGCTTGATTCCGCTCTCCTCTGACACCTGTTGGACCCCCCCGCAGCCGATCTGAGCGCTGCTAGGGGATAGGGAAAACAAGCAAACAGCCGCCATCGTGGGGGAGGTGGGAGGGGAGCGCTGCTGCTGCCTGGCCACGCCCACCCCGAGGCACGCCCATATAAACACCCCTTCGATGACGCTGGGGAAAATGCTTAATCTCCACTCCTGAGGCGGAAAGCCGGGAGGTGAGAGACACTTTGTAACTTGCACTACAAGCTGAGACTCGATTTTAAGACTTTTAGCTGTGTTGTATGTATTTTGTGGCTTAATTTACTGATCTTTTAATCTATACTTTGAGGACTGCTGCTAATTGTGAGAATCTGTAGACTTGAGACTTTTTTGCACACATTATTTGTAAAGCACTCACTGTGATAGCGCTTGATTCCGCTCTCCTCTGACACCTGTTGGACCCCCCCGCAGCCGATCTGAGCGCTGCTAGGGGATAGGGAAAACAAGCAAACAGCCGCCATCGTGGGGGAGGTGGGAGGGGAGCGCTGCTGCTGCCTGGCCACGCCCACCCCGAGGCACGCCTCTAATAAATGTCTGACTCCCACAGGAGGCGCAGCGGACGGCGCAGCGGGCGCGCCGGATGCGCGCCGAAGGCGTGCCAAAGGCAAGCCCGTCTGTGCCCGTCTGTGCCCGTCCGTGACCGCCCGGGAGCAGGGGCAGGACACCCTGCCGGCTTCAACCTCCGGAAAAGCTATAGCGCCTTAGACCTGCGAAAGCTATGTCCCCCTCTAGACCATCCCTGCCGACATAGTATAAATGTATACTACCAAGAGAAAAAATGTGCACACTGTGCTTTCTCCGTCAATAAAAACCTGGGGTCCAGACATAAAGGCAAGATATTGAACATGGCCTTACTAAACTGCCGCTCCCTAGGAAAACATAAGATGGAGGTGCACGACTACCTAACAGATGGTCGAATAGATGCCCTCTTTCTCACAGAAACGTGGCTGAATGCCACTTCAGCACCTGACATTCTGACGGCCCTCCCACCAGGATACGATATCAAAAGATTAGACAGACCTAAGGGAAAAGGGGGAGGAATTGCTATTATTCACAAACAGGACCTGACCTGCACACTTGAGAGAAGGAACCTTGACAAAAGCAAAACTGGCCTCTTCTCCATCTAAGTTCACCAGGGATACTGTATCAGGGGATACCTCATATACCGCCCCCCTGGCCCCGCAGCCACCTTCCCCACCCAACTGCTGGAAACCCTTACGCTCTCTGCCCTAGAACATGACAGACTCCTCCTGTTAGGGGATTTAAATTATCACTTTGATGACCTCAAGAACAACGAGGCCCAGGAAATCAAACAGGAATTAGCTGGCATCCAGATGCTACTCAAATCAGAACTACCTACCCACTGTCAGGGCCATCTCCTAGACCCCATCTTTGCCAATTGGGATGCCTTAACCATAGACCCCCCCACTCCAGTCATGTGGTCCGACCACCTTCTAGTAACTTTCAGGGCGTCGGTACCAGACGAGGGACTACTCAAGGATCTCACCTACGCTAACAAACGCAGGAAATGGGGTAAATTCTCCACAGAGGCCTTCAATAAAATTATAACACTAGAAGCTCCCCCGGGAGACAATGATATAGAATCCGCCTGCCTAAATCTTAACAAACTGATCGTAAAGGCGCTGGACCATACAGCACCATGGACCTATAAGGCCCCGGTCAGACAGACCAAATCTGCCCCTTGGTTCAATGGGGAACTCCGAGATCAAAAAGCAAAATGCAAAAATCACGAGAGAAAATGGAGGTTACACTATCATGAGGCAGACAGAATTGAGTACAAGAACAGGCTCAAAATATACCACGCACTCATTCGAAAAACTAAGAAATCCTATCTCTGTACCAGAATCAAAGATGCTGACAACTCTATGAAGGAAATGTTTTTAGTTTACAGGGAACTCACGGACCTCACTTCACTAGCCGCCCCCATGACTGGATCAGTCAAAACGTGCGACCTAATAGCCGAGTTCTTCGCTAACAAAGTGGATAAAATCTACGCTAGTTTCCCAGACAAGGCCAGAACAGGCAGGGAACAGGTAGACAACCACCTTCATATACAGGAGGATAAATGCCTTTCAGCATTCATAGTTCCGCCCAAAGAAACCCTATGCAGTATAGCTAACAGCATCAAATCTGGTTCACCTAGCGATCCCGCAACCCCTAGAAGACTCTACGACAGCATTACCATCCTGGAGCCCCATATCAGTCACCTCCTGGCTCTCTCTTTCAGTACAGGGCAAGTCCCCATCACATGGAAAAAAGCCACTGTTCTGCCTATGAGGAAAAAAACTATCATCAGTATTGACATATTGGACAACCTCAGACCTATCTCCCTTCTTCCCTACTTCGCTAAAATTGCTGAGAAAGCTGCGAATACGCAACTATCAGCATTTGCTGAAGCTAGTGGACTCCTCCACCCTTCTCAGTCGGGTTTTCGAGCCCATCACTCGACCGAGTCAGCCCTGTTATCCTCGACAGAAGCTCTACGAGGATATGCTGACAAGGGCCAGACGGTGGCACTGATTCTCCTCGACCTTAGTGCCGCCTTCGACACTGTAGCCCACCACACACTGCTACAGTGCCTGAAAACTGGAGGAGTGAGAGGGAAAGCATGGGAAAGGATGAAATCATTCCTAACCGACCAAACCTTCCAGGTCGCCCAGGGACAGTTCAAATATAAGGAAATAGAACTCAATCAGGGAGTGCCACAGGGCTCCAGTCTCAGCCCCACTCTTTTCAATCTATATGTAGCCCCCGTAGGAGGAATTACTGAGACGTTTGGGGTTGAGACAGTGTCTTATGCGGACGACACCCAACTGACTGTAACCCTAACACAACCTGAGAAGCAAAGCGCCTCCAACTTTGCAGCTTGCATGCAGAAGGTAGCACTCTGGATGGCAGACAATTGCCTTCGCTTAAATGGCAACAAAACGGAGGTACTGATCATAGGCAAAGCCCCATCAGTATGGACATCGGCGTGGTGGCCGGAAGAGCTGGGTGATCTGCCCACACCTAGCTATTTAGTAAAGAACCTGGGGGTCTGGCTAGACAAAAACCTCACGCTCGACCACCAGACCAAACAGGTAGCAGGAACCTGTTTTGGGATACTACGAGTCCTCAGGAAAACGCTCGACCTTATGCCTGTATCGGTGCGCCAGACCATAGTCCATAGCCTAATAACATCTAGACTAGACTATGGGAACGTTCTGTATCTTGGAGCCAACGAAAAAAGTCTGTCTAGACTCCAACGAATACAAAACGCAGCGGCCCGTCTGATCCTACAATTACCCATGAGAGCTCCATCTAAAACAGCTCTGAAAACCCTCCACTGGCTCCCGATTAGGGAACGGGTGTCTTTTAAGGCCTTATGTACAGGTCATCGCATTTTGCATGACAAAGGACCTAGATACCTCCGCGGCCTTCTGAAATGGTATGAACCCACACGACAACTGAGGTCATGTGGGACGGGACAGGTACATGTCCCGAGGGTCCAGACAGCCAAAATGGGCGGAAAATCCTTCAGAGTCCAAACGGCTAAGCAATGGAATCAACTGCCAGTGGAACTGCGCACCGAACCTTCAGAAACCAAATTCAGGAAAGACCTGAAAACAATACTCTTCCCCAATAACTAAAATCGAACGAAGCATCAGCAACGAACAACGTATATTAGCATTTACAGCGCGGGGACACACTTGCTAGTGTAACCAGGTGCTTTACAAAATACTAATCAATAAATAAATAAGAATTATAAAATATTTTTAATTAATTGATAATTATTTTTAATTAATTGGTAATTAATTTTAATTAATTGATTAATTGATAATTATGTTCTGTAGTGGGTTGTGGGGTTATAGGGGAATAGGGTGGGAAGTAGTTTAAATGTAATTAAGTAATAATGTTCTTTAATTAATTGTTTTGTTAAATATATAATTGTTAATTAATTAATAATTGGTAATTAAATATTATTATATGGTATTTTTTATTATTTTTTTTGGTAAAAAATATTTTGCTAATCATGTTTTTAATAATTATGTATTGGTATTTGTAAATGGTTTATCTTTATTTAATAGTTAATATTTTTATTATTTAAGAAAATACATTTATTTATAAGTTTGTTATTTTTACCCCTACGCTATCCAACACTTTCCCTACTGTTGCACTCTCTGGAGTTGGAATAGTAATTGTTACCCCTACGCTATCCAACACTTTCCCTACTGTTGCACTCTCTGGAGTGGGAATAGTAATTTTTACCCCTACGCTATCCAACACTTTCCCTACTGTTGCACTCTCTGGAGTGGGAATAGTAATTTTTACCTCTACACTATCCAACAGTTTCTCTACTGTAGCACTCTCTGGAGTGGGAATAGTAATTGTTACCCCTACGCTATCCAACACTTTCCCTACTGTTGCACTCTCTGGAGTGGGAATAGTAATTTTTACCCCTACGCTATCCAACACTTTCCCTACTGTTGCACTCTCTGGAGTGGGAATAGTAATTTTTACCCCTACGCTATCCAACACTTTCCCTACTGTTGCACTCTCTGGAGTGGGAATAGTAATTGTTACCCCTACACTATCCAACACTTTCCCAACTGTTGCACTCTCTGGAGTGGGAATAGTAATTTTTACCTGTACGCTATCCAAAATGTTTTTAATTTTTTGTATTAGTTTTACATTGTTATTAATTGTTATTTATATTATTATTGTATATATATAAATGTATTTGTAATTTATTATATTTTCATTTATTTATGTTATTAAAATAATTATTTTAGAGTTATTATTAATGAAGTAAATACTATGTATTATATCTTTATTATTATTAGTTTTTATTACATTATTTATTAATTTTAAATATTATAATATATTTTAACTATCTTTATTACATTTATAGGTATTATTTTGTTAATATTACATTGTTTTTTTATTAAAATAAAACGATATTTTTTAAAAAACGATATTTTTGACATCGATATATTTTTTTCGATATTTTTGTATTTACCTTGTTAGAGATATGATCCCGATATTATTGTCATCGATATTTTTGTTGCGATATTTTGGTAGGTAGATATTTTTGTAGTCGATATTTTGTCATAGATTCCACTTTTTGGAGTTTCTCTTCAGCAGGGTGATGGGGTGGAACACTGCTGTACACAGATGACGTACACACACACATTTGCAGGGATTATTTTCAGAGGAGCTCTCGACAGAACCCTTCCCACACAGGCCCCCTCCCTGCACAGCTTTACCACAAGGTGAGTACTTTCTCTCCACCAGTGACATTGTGACCTCATCAATGACTGCGCCACAAAGTCACTCAGCAGACCTAGCATGAAAACTAGCACACGCAGGAGCAAGAAGTTATGGCTGCCGCTCTTGGGCTACGGGTAGCCACTGTCCTGCTCCTCTACCGGATACACCCTGTCCTGGCCCACCGGCTCCTCCTGGCAGCAAAGAAGCACTGATCCCAGAAGGGAGACGCTAGCCAGCAGCAGCAGCCCCGCGTAGAAGGCGCCGTCGGCAGCGCCCAGGCAGAAAGGCTCCCTGTGCAGCTATGTGGATGGACTGCACGCTTTGTTTGAGCAGGGCGCCCACTTCCATGATTTTCAGATCAACCATCGCTGTTTCCGCCCACCTTTCTAAAAGGCATTATATTTATTTTTAATTATATTCCACTTATCCAATGTTTTTAGAAATTTGTGAGATGAGAGGAGAACAACAAGTGTTTGCGGAGAGCTGCACTACAGAGCTGGTGACTGTTTTTTTAAATGGTTGCATTGCACCTGTCAATGCTTACGCCCACCCTTCAACACAAATGCACCAGTACAAACATCAAACGCAGAAAAAAAAACCTTAGACATTCTTCCTGCATCAGCAAGGAAAACTATAATCCACACGTTGGTGACTTCGCAATTGGACTGCAGGAATGTCCTCTACTTGGGTGTGCCAAAATACTGCATAAAACACCTCCAACGTATCCAAAATGCGGCAGCACGCCATGTCCTTAACCATCCAAGACGTACCTCAATGACGAAAGCCCTCAACGCCCTTCATTGGCTGCCTATTGGAAAGAGAATTCTTTTCAAAACCCTGTCCTTCTGTCACCGGAGCATACAGGGGAAAGGCCCCAGTTATCTGCACGATTTTCTTACACCACACAATCCCAGTGACAGCTTAGATCAACAGGAGCGTACCTACTCAAAGTACCCAGGATAAATAAGTCAAGGATGGGAGCATGCTCAGTTGGCTACCTAGCGACCAAAAACTGGAACACACTCCCACCTCTGCTATATGCAGAGACATCTGAGTGCATCTTTCGCCAAGGCCTGAAAAGCTGGCTATACCAACTGTAGTCTGATCTCTTTTTTACTCCTGCTTATATGCTTCTAGCGCAGGGACACACCTATAGGGGTAGCCAGGCACTCTATAAATGACCTATTATTATTAATATTTGCATGTGAGGCTGCACTTCACGTGCGATGTTCCCTCATCAGAGTGTAGACTGCTAGCATTCCATGCTTTCTAGAAAACAAAATTATCCACTTATTTATCCCAGCTCTGCAGAAACCTGTGAAAGGCTAGCAGCGGGTGGACGGACTACAGAGCTGAGTGTGGTAACTTTATTTTAAAATGGTGGCGCCCGTAGCTGCTTACGCCTTCCCACTCAAATACAGAATTTCCCTGACACAGAAGCCGTGCCTATCGCTGCTTCTGCTCACCATTCAACACAAACACAGCAGCAGAAAATATCAAGGTACGCCTGGATTTAACAAAGGCATACTGCCAAACTTGTCATCTTTTTCCTTTTATTCACTCTCCGTTCTATTTTTGCAAAAAAAAAAAAAAACATTTGCATGCATATGCGGTCACGGTACTTCAATGTTAATAGCAGCACACACGTCACAAACGTGCAGTGTTCACATGTCACATATCATAGATGTGCTTGCATCTTTTAAAAACATCACCTGTGTCTCTCGACCTTTGCAGTCTAGTGTCTGTTTTTCATTCTTCTGCTTTGGGGCACAATTAAAACCTCACATACAATACAGCTGTACACGACTTAAACTAACAGTTTTTTTGCAAATACCACGTCTGCCTTCTGTCAATAAACAAAGAAAGGGAATTCAACCCTCGCTGATCAGACATGGTTCCACGTTTTCATTATTTTTTTAATAATTGCATATTCATTAATGATTTTTCTAAAATCTGCATTGGGCTTCCTGAAGAACAGGTGGAACAAGGCTGGACACAAATGCATTCTTCTCCACCCTCTCCTGACACTCAAACACCTAAAACTAACAGTGTAGGTTTTCTCTCAGGCGTACCAGCAGACAGTTCAATGGGTTGATGTGCTGACTGGAGAGATCTTTATGTCAGTGTAGATCACGTATAGGACAACTCGGTGAATTTGTGCACTTGCTACAATTGTGTGCGCTTATGTGTAACCCACAGGTTACGAAACCACTAATAGCTCAGCGAGTTTTCGCACCTGCAGCAGTTTGTGTGTTTGTAATTGTAATTATAGCTCTTCTAGTTTGGTGCACCTGCTAAATACAGAACATTTGTTTCTTTCTGTACTTATGAGATTGGTGCTTTTTTCACTTGTATATTATCAGATATGTTTAATGCCAATTAATTGCTCTGTCAACAAATGATAAATTGACTGGCTTACCGGAATTTGAACATGTAGGCAAAAGGTCACCCACTGATCCCTTCAGCAGTCGTGGAATTCACTCAGAAGTGAGCGTAACATTAATGTTCATCTAATAGCACCTGATAAGGTGCACCAACGCCAAGGTGCTTATATAACCCTCATCACCCACATTATGCAGATCACAGAGTTATATTTATGTGGATAGCTCAGTGGGTTACTGCTTTTGACAGAGATATCCTTTTGTTACTTGCAATTATTAAGCTGCAACCCTCATTACATAGCACAGTGAGATATAAACCGGCACCAAGGATCTGCATGCAAACTGCAAGGTATGGCTTCAGAACCTCCTTATTTTAAGCTTGCTAAAACATTCCTTTGGGATCTAATACACCCTAAACATGTATTGCCTACCAGAATCCACAATATTTGACTCATAGACCTTATAAAAAGGGCCACTGGACGTATCAGATTCTAAGGATTCTAAGGTTGTGGCGTTTTTCAGGGCGTTTTCACATAATTCTAGATTTGCAGCATTTGCCACATGATTCATCATCTGCTACATAATCTGCAGATTTTACCAAAAATATTGTTTCTACCTCAAAGGGTTCAAAAGTTACTAAAAACACAGCAACATGTGTTGCTGCGCAGTGGAAGGCCCTTTGTAAAGCTTGACTGGTCACCTATATGTTGCTTGTTGCTATATTTGGGTGCTAAATTGGTACTAATGAGGTGCAACCAATACCCAGACAGTGTTAACAAGTGTAAAAAGCAATTGCACTGCGATAGGTCTCGCATGTTTTAGAGTTGGAGTAATTGGCATTGTAATTCAAATGTTTTATACTTAAGTGTTTTGGAGTAAAGTGGATGTATCTGATGGGCATTGCATGTGTTACAATCCATCTAAAAGAAATGAATCTGGGAAATTGAATGAGCCAAATGTGCCAGGCTCAGATTGCAGCTCTTCGAGGCACATTTGACATTTGACAAACACCTTCTGTCTTTTAGAATGCCTCTCTCGGGGAAACAGCTAACAAATTCCAAAAGAGAGGCATGTCAGCTGTAACAGACTGGGTTACTATGCCACTTTTATTTGACTATTTAAGATGTATGTTGCACTAACCTGTGAGTATATCGCAGTAATTCCCATATACTATGGAAGCTTTTAACGCATGAATATATTTGGAGCCTTAAACAATGCATTTGTGTAGCATGTCTCTTGATTTGCTTGCATCATATGCTGATTATCCTTTTTTAATATATCCCTGGTAATTTCAAAGGTTAGACCTAATCTGACAAGCACCACCTACTTTATAACCATGGAAATGTTCACACATAGTGATCACAAAGGAGACAAGTCAGTTACATCTGTCACCTGAATGGTGCACTTTTATTTCTTCGTTTGTGTCACCTAAAGTAGATCTAGAAATCATCAATGATTCATGCACAGCAGGACCTCAATAGTGTTAACAACTTTTGCTTGATCCGAAAACAGCTTCAAAGCACTGGCATTGGGAGCGGTGTCTGGGCGTTGTAATGAAAGAAGTAACTGCTTGGGTAAGGGGTCTGGTAATGAAGACATGGGAGCTCTCATTTGCCCTCTGGGTGTGATAAAGACCTTTGGCTTAGGTTCAATTATGCACAGGTTTCAGACTGTTCACTCCATCTGCTTATACTTTGCAAAGTGATGCTTAGCAGTCGTTTCCTTACTAGGCTAGCACTTTTGTTAGCACTTTCTACATTTTCCCTATCCTGCTTGCAGCTCCTTAAAAATATAGTTTCAAATTCAGCCATGCTAAATCGCAGCTCCAGAAAATTCATGAGATCGCAATCTAGGCTACAGTCCCATTTAAAACTTTTTTTGGCAATGCTGGTATATTCTTTTTTTAGTTCAAAGAAAAATTTATTAAAATAATTGAATAATGGCAACATAATATACAAAGAGAAAACAATAAGAATAGCATGAATATTAACTGAGAGCATTATAAGAAGTGTGATGAAATAAAATGAGGGGAGGGACAATAAAGAAAGGGAGGAGAGGGAGGATAAAAAATACAGGGAGATAACAATGAGGCTAAAACTTTAAAAAGTACAATCATTGAATCTACATAACATTAGAGGCGGTGCACAGATATGCAGATAAATAATCATTAATGAATAAGAAGGAACAAAAGGTTATTCAAGGGGGTTTCGAAACTTCTTGTTGAACTGGGGATAGGTGAACGGAGCGCTGGGCACATGCATCTAGGTAAAGGGTAACGGGGAGCCATAATGCAAGCCTTTTCGGAGCCAGGGAGGTGGGGTAAACAAATGCAGTATCTAGTCTGTGGTTGTAACATACATTAAACCACCAAGCTTTAAAAGTAATGCCCTTGGAGTCTTTCCAATTAACAGTAATTTGCTGGAACGCAACAGCCAATAATAAATCAACAATATGAACATTTGCATCAACATCAATCCAAGAAGAGGAAAGTGAACCAAGGAAAATGTCAGTGATAGAAAAGGGGATGGAGGTATGGAAGATAGAGTTAATTTGATTCCAGACTTTAGTCCAGAAAGCATGCGTGGGAGGACATGTGAAAAGCATATGAAAAAGTGTGGCATTGGGGTTAGAGCAAGACCAGCAGAGGTCTAAGGTCAGGGGAAAACGTTTGTGGAGGAGAGATGGCGTGTAAAGAAGGCGGTTGTAGAGGAAAAAAAGGGTTTGCGTGAGAGAGGCTGCCCTGGAGGATTTGCGTAGTTTGGTCCATATTTTGTCCCACAGGGATGTGGGCCACGAGACATCAAGATCAGATTCCCATTGCTCCTCAATGTTGGATTTAGGCCTAGGTGATGGAGGATCGTAAAAGGAATGGTATATGGAGGATGCTGATGGGTTAGAGCAGAGTTGAGTGTGTAGAGAAGAGACGGGAGTGATAGAGGGTGTAGTCGAATTAGAGTTAGAGAGAGAGTCATAGGCAGACATAACTGCGTTTTTGAGTAGGGTGTATTTATGAACAAAGGAGGCAGGGAGAGAGAAGAGTTGACGAAGAGTTGGAAAAGGGGTGAAGGCAGATCCAGTGAAAAGTTGGGAGACCCAGATTAAACCACGCTGCCGCCAAGTTTTCCAGTAAAAGGGTTTCAATTTGATAAGAATGCTATTATTATACCAAATCGTGGTGGCGAGAAGTTCTGTAATAGAGGAGGGAGGGGCCGGAGTCATGGCTAAAAGTAGTTTCGCGGTATGTTTATGAATTGGACTGGACAGGAATTGGGGCTTGCGCGAGAAGGATAAGTACTCAGCAAAGGTAAAAGGAGAAAGAGAAAGGCGTTCAAGTTCAGCCCATAGAGGAAGGGGGTCAGCAGGGTCTGTAAGCCAAACGGCTGCCTGTTTCAGGAGGAAAGCTTTATGGTAAGCAGGAAAATTTGGGAAATTAACCCCACCCTCCGATTTGGGGAGGCGGAGACGCGATAAGGACATACGCGGTTTCTTACCAGACCATAAAAATACAGAGAGTATGGAATTTAGTTTAGTGAAAAATTTGGCAGGGATGGAAATCGGTAAATTAGAAATGGTGTAGAGGATAATTGGGGACAGCATCATCTTAATAGTGTCGAGACGTCCCCACCAAGAAAGGTATAGGGGGTGCCATCTAGAAGTAAGGTCAGACAATTTTTGAGAGCATTTAGTAAGGCATAATGAAATAGTATCTGGGACAGAAGGAGTAATGTACAAACCGAGATACTTGATATGAGCCGGACTCCAAGTGAAAGTGGATGCAGCAAAATCGGGTTTAAAGGTGAATTTGGTGAGAGGCAGGATTTCGCACTTATCGCTATTGAGCTTATAACCGGAGAGATGGGAATAAGTGTGGACTTCAGCGAGGAAAGCGGGGATGGAAACCGACGGATTCGAAAGAAAGAGTAAAATGTCATCTGCATAGGCAGCTAGTTTAACTTGCGATTGAGCAAGAGGGAAGCCATGAATGTTCTGATTTTGACGTATTCTGGATAAGAAAGGTTCCAGGGCAAGATTAAAAAGAAATGGGGAGAGAGGACAGCCTTGTCGAACGCCTCTACCGAGACGGAAAAATGAAGAAATGAGACCATTGGCACATACCGCTGCTCTAGGGTTTGCATAAAGGAGGGAAATAAGGGAAATGAAGTTAGGGCCAAATCCAAACCATTTTAACACGGAGAAAAGAAATGACCATTCTACCCTATCAAACGCCTTCTCGGCGTCCAGGGCAATAGCAGCTAAGGAACCATTGAATCGTGGGGATTTAGATAAGACATTAAAAAGGAGCCTGGTGTTGTCGGAGATAAAACGACCCTTAACAAAACCCGATTGTTCAGGACCAAGGAGATCTGGGGGAAAAGGATCAAGTCTAATGGCCAAAGATTTAGCATATATTTTATAATCAATGTTGACAAGGGAAATCGGTCTATAGTTCTTGCAATGTTGATGATCCTTGCCCTCCTTCGGTATGATGCATATGTAAGCATCCGAAAAAGTACCTGAGGAGGCATCGCTAGTCTTGAAGGAGTCAAGAAGGTGGAATAATTTGGGTAGAAGAAGGTTTGCAAAGTGTTGGTAAAATTCGACGGTGAAGCCATCTGGGCCGGGAGCCTTATCCTTTTTAAGTGAATGAAGTGCAGTGCGGAGTTCGGGAATGGTAAGGGGAGCTTCAAGGGAGGTCAAATCAACAGGAAAGGTGGAAGGAGGGTGTATGCTGGATAAGAAAGTGGAAATAGAGTGAGCAGAGGGTTGAGTGCCAGAAGAATAAAGTGCAGAGTAGAAGTGAGAAAATACCTCCAGGATGTCAGCATCTTTATGTTGCAGTACTGAATTGATATCAAAAACAGACTCCACATTTAACTTATTTTGTTTGACTTTCAAATAATTGGCGAGAATTTTCCCCGCCTTATTTTTCCCACCATAAAATTTTGAACTGGATTTCAGTAGGTACAGGGAAGCATCATCAGTGGATTGTTTATTATAATTCATTTTTGCAGTGATGAGAGCTGTCAGAGTCTCCTGAGTATGAGAGGCATAGTAGGAGTGCTCTAGGAGTTTAATCTGAGACAGAAGATCATTAGTGCGTTGACGAGCAATTTTACGTTTTGCCGCAACATGTCTGAAGATAAAATCTCTGGCAGCTGCTTTGAAAGCGTCCCAGACAGTGTGAGCAGGCATGGATGGGGTCTCATTAATAACAAAAAATTCATTGGTGAATTCAATAAAGGAGGTGGTAAATTTGGGATCAGTGAGGAGGGTATTGTTGAAGCGCCATCTTTTAGGACCACTGGATTTCGGTAGAAAATCAATGTTGACCAGGACAGGAGCGTGATCAGAGAAAACTATGGGACCAATCTCCGCTTGGGTAAGGGATTGGGAGATATGGTGGGAAAGAAATATATAATCAATACGGGATTGGGAGTGATGAACCGGGGAGTAGAATGTAAACTCTTTGTCGGTTGGATGACAAAGTCGCCACGCATCAATTAATTTGTGCTGGGAAATGGCGTGGGCAAAAAGTTTATGGGATTTATTAGGAACAAATGAAGATTTGGAGCGCCTATCCAAAAAGGGGTCCAATGGTAGGTTACAGTCACCTGCTAAAATGAAATTGTCATCTATCCAATCGGTGATACGGGAAGCAAACGCTTTCCAAAAAATTGGATCCCCACCTGTGGGGGCATATACATTAAGCAAAGAGAAAGGGACACCTTTAGAGGATAATTTGACAAATAACCACCTGCCCTCAGGGTCAAAGTCAGATTGTAACACTGAATGAGTAAAAGATTTACGAATTAACAAAACAACACCATTTCTTTTGCCATCACCAGGGGCAGAAAAAACCGTACCCACCCAACCTCTTTGGAGTTTAGCAGCCTCACTGTCAGTTAAGTGGGTTTCCTGTAAAAAGGCAATGTCAACATTTAATTTAGCTAAATGAGAAAGTATCTTTTGCCTCTTAATGGGCGAATGTAAACCTTTAACGTTCCAAGAGACAATACGAACTGACATTAAGAAGATATGAAAGGGGAGAGCGCAGAGCAAAAGTGAAGGTAAGCCTCAAAAAATTCGAGAAGGAAAAAAGTGAAAAAAGGAATGAAGGTAGGAAAGTATACAGAAGAAAACAGGCAGAGAAGTACTAAAAGGGGAGAGCATGAGAGAAAAAACTGCGATAAGAAAAACATGCGGTAGTACTTACAAAAAGTGATGGGGGATGGATGTTCAAGAGCAGGAAACAGAAGGGAAGGAGTGGAGACGAGAGACGAGAGGAGGGGGGAAAGGCCAACCAACGGAGGACAAGCAAACGGGGTCACGGGACGTCCCATCGGAGAGACACGACGGCACACAATGAGATGATCTGTGAGAAAAAGAAAACAGTGAGATTAGAACAAGCAAACGACTAAATAACAGAAGAAAAGCGGTAGATTAAACAACTGGAGAACAAGAGTAAGCCAGCACAAACTGAGACCGACAAGGTCATGTAATAACTGGGGAACCTGTGGAAGAAATATCATAACGTTAGAGGAACAACAAAATATCATAAACAGCAGGAAAGACCGGAAATGTTAGCAACAGAGTCATGGCGGAAAGGAAGAAGAAGGGCCAGAGAATTCCATATCAGCTGGACCGCAGGAATTGAGGAAGCTGCGTAGTCGGAGAGGATCTTCAAAAGTCATTGTCTTGTTGTTATAAGTAACTTTGAATAAACAAGGGTGAAAAAGTCCATATTTGGCACCAATGGACCGCAGTTCTGGTCTCATGTCAAGAAATTCTTTGCGACGAGAGGCAGTAGCTTTGGCGTAATCCTGAGCAATAAACAAGGTGGAATCCGACCATTTCAAGTGAGGTATTGCTTTAGCCGCAAAAAGAACCTTCAGCAGATCAGTATACTCAAGAAAGTACATTATGACGCCTCTTGGCTTTGTCGCAGGAGAAGTATTGGAAGGAGCTCTACCAAGCCTATGTGCGCGTTGAATGTTAAGAGAAGTACCTTCAGGAAGATGGAGGAGCTTGGGCAAGAAGGATTTGAAGAAGGCAATGGCATCATTCCCCTCCCAACCTTCCTTCAGGCCGTAAAGACGCAGGTTATTGCGCCTATTCCTGTTTTCAAGGTCTTCCACCTGCTTCTGGAGAGTGGAGAGCCTCACATCCATATGTACTGATTTGGTAGCGGCTTCCTGGAGAGAGGACACAGTCTTTTCCACATGAGAGACCCTGGTATCCATTAACGACCAATTGTCAGTTAGAACTTGCAGCTTTGAGTTGGTCTCCTCCATAAATGGGCGCAGTGCTCGTATTTCCTCAAGAAGGAGTTCCATGGAAATAGCTGTCGGTGATTTTGGGGGCGACGGAGGATTATGTTTCACCCTCTTAGGAGTGTTTTTCGCTCCGGGCAGGGGGAGGGCGTCCATGTTGAGAGAAGAGTCGCAACTGGAGGAGCCTGCTGAGGCTTCTAATTGAGCCAACGCAGTGAATAGCTTTGAGTTTTTAACGAAGTTGCGTTTAGGGGTCTTGCCTGGACCCTCCGCCATGGAAGCGACAATGAAAGGAAATCTCCAATAATGGGTAGAGCAGATATACAGTGCAAGAATGAGAAAAACCCAGCAAAGTCAGTGAAAGGAGGAGGTGGAGTGAAATCCAACACAAGTCAGGAGCAATTGAGAAGAGATGGTTGCATTCCGATCAATATGAAGTGAATAGCAGAGGTGGCAGATGACAAAAGCAGTAGAAAGTGCAAAATGGCCACCAAAGCTGAGGAGATTGCTGGAAATCGAATAAAAATGAAATAAAATGATTCCAGAAGAAAAAGAAGGTCACCTGGCCATGTATTCATGAAGCGCCGTCATTTCCTGCAATTATGGGATATTGCCGTGAGCTGTGCACGTTTTTACAGATGACGACGTGTCAGGCGCGCTCCTGAGACAAGCGCCGGCTGAGGCATCAAGATGGCGGTCGCGGCAGTGGTAGAGCCGCGACCGAAGCAAAACGGAGGCCGCCGTGCAGGGATGAGGAGTTAGTGCACAGCGTGTGGTTATTCAGGCGCCGGAAGGGTTCCGCTATCGTTTGCAGGTAAGCATTTCGATAGAGAAGGGCTGGAACCGCCGAATTCCCCCGATGTAGACGGAGCCTCACCCCGCTGCGGCCATCCGTCACGGGCGCTTAGCCACGCCCCCATGCTGGTATATTCTTGAATCAATATTTGCAGCTTTGGTCACTGGACCATCCACTAACCTCTAAATTATTGCCTTATTTAAGATTGGAGGCTGGAGTTTCTTGGCCCTTGGTGTGTTACTCCCTGCAAGTCAATGCCAGCCATGCTTACCTTGATGGACCTCACAAACCTCATAAAAGGTAGTTGACATCTGTGTATGTGTAAGGTAAGGGTTTTCATTACTGCTTTACTCCCCAAATATTAATGTTTGTTAGGTTTCTTTTTTTGTAAAAAAAATATCCCGCCAGTAGCATAAGTAATAAAATAAAATCAGTGAAGCAAGGATGTCATACCACAGGCTGATACTAGGTGGGCCTGTGGAAGTGAAAAGAGACCTCTATTGGTCACATAAGGTTCTGAACCCTTACTTCTGCGACTGCTGGTATATTTGTTAACAAAAAATCTAAAAAACATTATTATTTGCAATGCCATTAGCTCAAACTTTCAGTAATGCGAGACCTTTGCATTGCAAATGCATGTTTATGTTTTTTGCTAATAACTAAAAACCCACCTTCACATCTGATTGAACCCCAACAAAATCCTGGTCTATTTCTACAATGTTTTACCTTGCACTCTAAGCATTAACCTCATCACTGCGGCGCAAATTTTGCCACAGTGCTGAACATTCCGATCGCGGGCGTGGTCATGACGGCTCCCAGCCGTCATCAGCACACGCCTACTGTGACTCATGACGGCCGGGAGCCGTCATGAGCATGGACGAGGTTAATTTGTCGGTACTAATAAACTCTCTTCTACTTGAAATCCCACACTGGCACCTATTTGGCTCACGTGGGGCCTTCAATGGGGTATTGTTGAAGCTCGCAATCTGGACCTAGCTGATCTTGACATCATCTTGACCTGGGGCATCTTTGCTGTTCTCTCACTTTACCATATGTTGGGCGAGATCATGTGGATTGTGCAGGTTCTGCTGATACATCCAATGGTGCAGCTGGTGGAATGGGAGCTCATGTTTCAACAACCTGTGCATCATAATATACTTTATTGTAATCATCTTCCTCTTTACATCCCTAAACACATAGGTAATGGTTGACATCTGTTGAAGAGGAAATGTGTACGTTTTTACTAGAATCTTACGCAATATATAAAAAGCATTTAAAATGACAAAACACGTCACAAGCCTTTTATTATTCACTGTTAAAAAATATGTATTTTTTAAATTCAATAATAACCAAACTACATTTCCCATACTGCATGTAAGGGTAACACTGATCATAGGAAATTGATTCTATTAAAGTAAAAACCTGGGTCATTGTGGAAAAAGTAGTTATGAACCATAAATGTAGTTATGATAAAACTATAGTAAGGTGTAATGCAGTAATTGTGTAAAACGAAATCCTGCTGTATGCTGTATGTAGGTGTTAATATTGCTGACTCCAGCAGTCGCCTCTGGTCCATGTGTGGACTCTATTACCTCTTCCAATGGTGTAGATGATGGTCCGCCCCAATCACTTTCTGCTTGCAGCTCTCTCCTTAGGGTTAAGTTCATGTCCTACCACATATTTTTAATTTCTCTTGTGCTGCCAATGGTAACGTCAACGACACTATTTCTTACTTGCGTCGTTTGCATCTTTTGATGCCTTTGGTGACTGTCAGAGCTGATTTACCAAAGAGTGTGTTGTTATTGCCACACACACTTCGATCAAAACCTTAACTGCGCATCACTAAACTTTCTTTTTCTCCCGTCTTCAGGCCTTTCTCGTTCACGAGTGGCTGTTTCCAAACTTCAAACAACCTTACTTACCTCACAGCTACTCTGCAGACACCTCCTCTCCTAATCTGTTGCAGCACGTGGCTCTCCTCCTGGTTGTGACATCATCAACAAGGACCGCTTCCCCTGTTTCGATTTTCAGATACTTATTGAATTTTGCGACTAATACTAATTTGGAATTTTCGATTTGGAAATGGCAACATCGCTAAATAGTGATTTCTAAAAATGTTTTAAATTTGGTACATGACACTTTGCAATTATTGAACTACAAATCAGTATTATTCACAATAAGGATATCACCAGTATAAATATTAGTACACTTGGAGCCGGATGTTAAAATGGTAGTAAACCCACAGACGTTTTGAGGCATGGGCAAAGGTGGCTCTGGCCCAGGACCTTGGCCTTTCTAGGGGCTCCTGATAGAGCCAGCTCTGTTCTGCAGAGACTCTTGCCCTGATGACCTTGAATAATTCTTAAACAGATTATTTTAAATACTGTTTTCCTTTCATTTATTTTTGATGTGATTGATGTAAGTTTATGTTTCATGCAAGATCCATATTAAAGTTTCATTGAGCTCATGATAGGATCTCACTTATATGAAATGGGAGGGGGTCACAGAGTTTATTTGCAGTAATACTTGTGAGCTGCTGCTGTGTTATTAAATTGAAAACAGACGCCATTATTCCTGAATATTAGATGTAGATATTTCGAATTTGGAGTCACCTGTTTAAAGAGGGCAAGGAAAAGCTAAAATAGAGTCATAAATTCCTAGGGCCCCATCAATCCTTAAGATGTTCCTTGGTAAACCAGTCACCAACAGGAAGGGGTCATCAGGGGACCCCTTACTTTTGTGCTTGGCAGTGAAAATATTTTTAAGAGCAAGCAGCAGCTGTCCCACAGACCACTATCTTTATTTTTTTTCTATGAAACGCATCCCATTTTCCTTTAAGGTAAATGGACTGTATTTAAAAAACAACATTTTGCTTTATTTAAAAAGCAAACATAGTCATGGTGGTCTGTTGTCCCCAGCAAGCCAATATCCCTTGATTGTAGGCCTCTCTAAATTTGGTCTCAAATTGCGACCTTCCTCGTGATTATTGATGAGGCAGGTCATTTGTGACCCCATTGGAAATTACTAAATGTGTCTGAGACACATTAGTACATTTGGTTTTGAGAGTCGCAAATTGCGAGGTGCAAAAAATTCGCAATTTGCAACCGTACAACGGAATGGTCGTAAATTAGGCCCTTGGCCCCCAGTTTACATTCATTTCTTTAGTCATTAGATCTTTTGGTCTAACCCAATTGTGATCAGTTATTCGGCTCTGCTTTCAGGGCAGCCCAATATAAAACAGGGATTTAAAAGAGGCGAACAAAAATGAGGAGAGAGACAGGAATAATCCACATTTGTATAGCGCACAATCACCCGTTAGGGTCTCTAGGCGCTGGGGGCTGTCGGGAAGATTAAGCAAGCTATTGCCCAGAGTCGCATGGTGCTGGGCTAACCTGCCGCCGGAGCCGGGGATCGAACCCTGAACCCCAGATTCAGTGTCAGTCGCCCTGGCCGCGGCGCCACACCTCTCCAGGAATGGACAGTGCTGTCAGAAGGGGCATTATTCCGGAGGCCCACGCTTTTTTAAGGCTCCTTGCCTGTGCCGCAAAATGTATTTCTAGATT
The DNA here is from genome assembly GCF_964261635.1 of Lissotriton helveticus. Classification (NCBI taxonomy): domain Eukaryota; kingdom Metazoa; phylum Chordata; class Amphibia; order Caudata; family Salamandridae; genus Lissotriton; species Lissotriton helveticus. The sequence continues at coordinate 1,719,532,884 of NC_136059.1, forward strand.
TTAACACAATCCTACATGGCTTATTAATGAGGAGGCAGCTAACACGAGAGATCAGCCATGCTTCCACTTAAAAAGGAGGATATATTTTGTAAAGTTAGAATACCCTGGCACTGCAAAAACCTTTAATATGCATGGAAAGGGACAAGAGATGGAAGCTGAAAGGTTGCATGAATGAAAAACAGGAGGATGGAGGAAAGGGAAGCGGTCTGGACATTTATATTACAACACTGGAAAGGATAAGTGAATTTGAGTGAAGACAGAGATGAGTAGATAGAAGAGAAGTAACTGGATGCAATTGGTGATATATGCAAGAGTTTAAAAGTGAGGAGCATATAATGGAGATTTAGGAAGCTTTTCAGATTTTCAGAAGGGTATGGAAAGTTAGCGGAGGGGGCATGGGGTGCATGTAAGAAAGAAACAGTGAAAATTCAATCTATTCCTTTAGACCCACAGCTCCTTTTTAAGTTAATATTCCATTGAAATCAATAATTGCTCATAAAAGTGGGAGAGTGTAATAAACCTATGTGTACATACCGTAGCGATCCTTTTTGTCTTTCTTTACAAGTTTTTGAGAAAAGTATTAAAATAAGATGTAGCTTTTCTCTCAGAAAGAGCTATGAATTTATGTTCCAATTAAATGGAATGATTTAGGGCAAAGTGATTTTATATGCCCATTAATCTTGGGCTCTGCTCGTCTATATCTACAGCAAGACAGGCTGATCTAAGAACAATAAAAAATGTCACCCAAAATGTAAGTAAGTACAATAAATCTTTAATGACTGGGCAAGACCCAAGCAGCAAAACAGAACAATAAACTATGCAAATTGCGGTACGTTCTCGTTAGGTTGATTGTTACTTGAATTTTGGCTAGACGTCCTGCCTCTCTTTATGGATGTAATAAGGTGCCTTGTATATGTTTAGCGCATAGATGCATGACATAGGAGACTATTCAATTGAGTCTTTTGCAACTGGCCACTTGCAAACTGACCCAAAAAAATGGAAGCTCACGCCTGTTCGTAACAGCTATATGTACCATTCAATGATTTTCCCATGTATATTTTCTTTCTCTCTTCTACTTTTGTCTTTGAGGCGCCCCTTATCTAAAGGACCTCCAAAACTGCAATTACAGTGCTTACCAGGGAGAAGGAGAAAAACGAACTAGGCCTCCACTCCATAGGTCTTGAGCAGCTACTTTATCCTCTTGCAGCAGGTCCTAGCTGCACGAATGGGAAATGCCCACTGGCTGACCCGTAAAGTTCAGTGACCTCGAAAATAAACAACATTTCTGTTGTTAAATTGTTTATTTATTTTAAACAAAAGAATGATCTTTCCATTACGGCAGATAAATGTTTACTTCATAGCATTAGAAAAGTAGAACAAATGATTACATCAAAGTCATGAACAATACACCGGCCTTTTAACATCATAGATGCTGATCATTTCTGTAACCAATTCATTATTGTGTTATTTTAGTTGCCCTGCCTTTTACAGTAAATGTAAGCACTGGCGACTTGTGACATTTGTAAGTGGTGGGGTATAATAGTTCAGGATGAGTGACCTGTGGGGTGCGAGTGCAGCGAGCGAGCCCGACCACCATAAAGAGGGTTTGTGTGGGGTTCTCCGTCTGAAAATTTTGAAAGATGAGTGGGCAAATGGTGCAGTTTCAAGCTAATTTGAGAACACATTTTCCATTACATATTCAATTGTATTAGCTTTTAAAGCATAGTAAATGGCGACCTTAGTGTGCCCCTGGATTCAACAATCTGTGTTGGTGCTATTCAATAACTCCCTCACGATCACTTACCAACAGTGCCCCTCATCTCTCCATAGCCCCTCTCTCACATGTATTTCATTTGATTTATAGCCCCTCTCATACCTGTGTTGGAGCACTTTACATCACACACAAATACAGAGACAATGAATCATGCTATATGACAAACGTGACTAGAATGTGTAGGATGCATGTCACCTATAATGGTATGGATGTTTTATGATTTCTTGGTCTGGAGAAACACATATAAAGGATGGAGAATGTAACACACTGGTTAGTGTTAGCTTTGTTACTAAGAATTTATTTCTACTTAAACAAATCCTTTTTAGCAACATTAGGATAATGAAAGAACGGGAAAAAAACATAACTTTCTAACCTATACCATGCAACCCTTTAATGGCTAACGTTAATGGGTATTTATAGCTAACTGTCTAGAGTACAATATTAATTTATGAACTGCACAGTTACAAAAAGGTCTTTTAGACAAAAGCAGTAACGGGCTAAGCTATGCACATAAAATGCCGTTCTGTGATCTGCTTGGTACATATTCTTTGAGCAGGCAAATTAACCCTCAGCGCCACCCTAGATAAATAAAACCTGCCTCTAGACAAAACTCCGATCTCTCTCCTGTAGGTACATTAATCACCAGTTATCTTGACACTTTTATTGTTGCCTCACGATGACAACCCACCTCTCACCCCCTTACACCAGCAGAATGCATGTAATAATAAAAGCTCTACTGCCAAAAGCATTATCTTGGCTGAGCCAAAATATTTTTGCCCACAAAAATATGGTACCTTGTGCACGATGTGAACATGTGCTCTTGAACACTTTTCATCCATTATGTTCAAATATGTTTTCGTAACTCTCTTCTCTTGCAACATGTGTGTTCCTGGGCAAATGTCTCTGGCACATGGCTCTGTTCCCGTCTGCCTAGACCAGTCGCTCTAAGAAGTGGGGTACCATCTTCTGGGTTGGAAGAGCTGTAAAGGTGTGGACATTAATATTCCAGTGATAACGCTGTACTTGTTCCCAGCGAATAGGAACATTGACGCACTCACAGAAAGCCACCCTATCCTTTGAATGATGACAATAAGGTTACGTTATACTCACTCACAATGCATCCTGAACATGGTGAACCATACAGAACCCCACAAATACCTTTAGAAGCAATAAAGATTGTCAAAGAATTGACTGGGCACCTACACGATTGAGCATTATATAAGCAATGTAAGATGCATCTGGGGGAGGGGCACAGCTGAGCTAATTCAGAAGGCATATAGAAACAGTGCTGGCATTTTCATATTACACCCTTGCCCTGTTTATTGCACCAGGAGATCAAGGTAAAGAGAGCTTGGTGGGTTTAGCGCTAGCTACACAGATATGTCCATAGCGATAGATTTGAAATTTCTAAGAATAACTCAGGTTTTCTGTTGTAATATGGTTACCATTGTGCAGATCTCCTTGTGCTGCTGTGCTCGTAACATTATGACATCTATGTAGTTGATGTCATATGTTGAAAGGATTCTTATAGGGAACTAGACTGTCTTGCTTAAATAAAGCTTTGTCATCTAGTAAGCAGCTGAGTGTCTCGATTTGTTTACCACATTTTGGTGTTATTAGGGAGAAACCTGCCCAGGCATAGTTTGGCCAGCGGAGAAAGTGGTACAGTTCACCTTGATGAATCCACGCAAACCTACAGAGGTCTTGCACGAACAATTGGGGAGTGTTCATGCAAATGATTGAGTAGTGCCCATTGGCAACATTGGAACGTATACCTTATATTTTCTTGCACAGAGGTATGTAGTTTTAATACTCAATATGTTTTACCAATGTTAACTAGCTGTGAGTGGGAGGCAGCGAATCCCACTGGTGAAGCTGAGTGCAGTAAAAGAGCTAGCAACTCACCGCAGCAGTCTTGGTGAGACTGGGTTCCCTCAGTGAGTCGACAGTGAGTGAAGCTCTGACAAGAGGTGTGTGCAGGAGACTGACTGTGCAGCGCCTTAGCAGTGATGTGCACACCTGCACATCACTTAAAGGTGCAGTTGGATCTTCCCCATTACCTGCAGTCTGTGTTGACGTTTATTGGACACCGACCTATGTGTTACCACGGTGATGTACACACCTTTGTGATTTCTTAAAGGGGCAGATTCTCCCCAAGAGCATTGCGCATGCTCAACCAGCTGTCAGCCAAAGGTCTAATGTAGGCCAAGCTGTGCATTACTATGGTGATGCACACACCTCCATTATTCTTAAAGCACAGTTTCTTCGCAAGAGTGCAGTGTGTGTCCACTTTCATCTACGCTGACATGCACAGCAGTATTTCAAAGGAACTTTTAATAGGGGTAAGTTTACTTCATAGCTAGGGCCTGTCCCTATCTTTTGACAGTGACAGGCACACCACTTGTTTAAAAAGATCCTGTTCATGTGCAACCACAGTGACAGGCACATCTTTCAGCCTTTAGTCTGACAGAGATACACATACCTGCATTGGAACAACAGGTGTGTGCAGCTTTTATTGCGCTGACACAGACAGCTGTATCATATACTCTATACTGCTGACATTCATTACTCAATATTTGTGTGCCCTCATCATGTATGTTGCCAATTCTATTGTAGCTGAGTGTTTTTATGAGGCTTCCAGGGGCCACCACAATTTAACCCCTACCAAGGCCAATACCAATTCCCTCAATATCAATATGGCCCACCACCAATGGGATCGATGTACCCACAATGGGGGCAAGACCCAACTGCCACACCACAAAGCCAGCAGCCTTTTTTATCGTGGGGCCCAGGACCCCGAAGAGGCAGGAACAAGAAGGGGAACAATGTCATCTGGCAGCCGAAGCAGACCCCAGGGTCCACACCAGGAGCATGACAGCGAACCAAGCTTCAAAAAGCAAGAGAGGAACCTAGTCATCAACATATATCCCTGGCCCTTAACAGACCTACAGAACCAGGTACTCAATAAAGGCCTAGGGTATGTTCCCACAAACAAACCGGACACGTTCCGCTTACACAAAGAGATCCAAGACTTTGTGAGAACTATCAAGTTAAAAGCGTTTTTCAAGAACCAAGAGCCTACCCAAGATCCTTCGGACACGGGTTTAAGGCCTAAGTCATCTTTCACGCCAATGGACAACCAACTTCCCGTTGAAGTCCTGACATTTGAGAAGGCCATTATGCTTGAACTCAGCAAAATAAACCTCAACCAGAAAGTATTCCAGAATATGAGCAAACAGGAAAACGAGGCGATAAGGGAACTCTCGCAGAACAAACAACTCACTATAAAAACTGGCAGACAAAGGCGGGGCAGTGGTGATTCAAACGACGACTGCATACGACCAAGAATGTAGGAGACTCCTTTCTGACAGGAGAAATTACCAGATCCTCTCAGAGGACCCCACAGAATCTTTACGTATACAAATAGGAGCAATGATTGAGGAAGCCCTGGCCCAGAACTGGCTTACAAAGAAGGAGTCAGAATTTCTGATATAAAGAAACCCTCGTAGACCTTACTTTTACACAATACCAAAGGTCCATAAGAGTCTACAAAATCCACCTGGCCGTCCAATTGTGTCCGGCATTGCATCTATACTAGAACCATTATCAAAATTCGCCGATGCCTTCTTAAGGCCTCTGGTACAGGCAACGGACACGTACCTGAGGGACACCAAAGCGGTCCTTCAGCTACTACAAAACCAACCGTTTAACCCAGACTCACAATTGTTGCTGAGCCTTGATGTGGAAAGCCTCTACACCAGCCTTCCACATGATGAAACCCTCCTAATCATGGAGGAGGTGCTCCATTCCAACCCATGAAACTATCAAACCCCGCGAGGAGTAGTAATGGAGTGCATTTCCATAGCACTAACCAGGAACTTCTTTGAGTATGAAGGCACCTTGTATCTGCAACGTCACGGAACCAGCATGGGCAGTACTTTTGCGCCGAGCCTGGCGGGGCAGTACGCACACCACCTGGAAGCTACCAAGGTCCTCCATCCCAGCAATCCATTCAGGGGCAAAATCCACACCTGGCGGCGTTACATTGATGACGTCCTGGTCATCTGGAAAGGGGATGGTCAATCTATCACAGATTTCATGACTTGGCTTAACACACAAAATGCCTTTCTGAAATTCACCCACCAAATGTCTAATGAGTCAATGGTGTTTCTGGATTTGAACATTTATCATGAGGCAGGGTTTCTGAAAACAGAGACACATTTCAAACCCACGGCGAGGAACTGCCTCTTTAGGTTTGACAGTTTCCATCCACGTCACCTAAGAGAAAATTTACCATACGGGCAGTTCCTACGTCTACGCCGCGATTGTAGCAACGTGGCAAAGTACAAATCCCAAGCCCAAGACCTGAGTGAAAAACTTAAACAGAGACGATATCCTGATAGAGTCATCAAAAGTGCAATGAAAAGGGCTCGTAATAACAACCGGGAGGCTCTGTTGGATGATAAAACTCCGAGAGAAAACACAGCAAATAGAACAGTCTGTGTTACGACATACAGCCCAATCTCCAACCAGGTCTCAAAGTTGGTGAATAAACACTGGCGCATTTTGACGAGTGGTACTCTAGACTTAGAGAAACCTCTATTTGCCCACAGGAGAGGAAGAAATCTGAAAGACATCCTGGTACACACTAGACCCCCAACCACTGTGATTCAACAAACTAGACTACAAGGGCTACATGGACACCACCCATGTGGTAACTGCAATAGTTGCCATCTGACTGAGAAAAGTCTGACCCTCGCTTTTCAGAATGGCACCAAGTGGGAACAACGAGCGTTCACTAACTGTAACAGCAGGAATGTGGTCTACCTCATCACGTGCCCATGCAACAAGGAGTACGTGGGCATGACCACACGAGCTGTAAAAACCAGAATAAACGAGCATAAAAGCAACGTAAGATGCAAAAAATCGACTACTAAAATGGCAGCAAAATTTTTGGAGGAACAGCATTGTGTAAATGAACTGCACTGGACTGTGATTGAACAACTGCCATCTGATGTTGGTCTTTTTGAGAAGGAACAGAGGTGGGTGTTCCGTCTGGGCACGGACACCACCGGATTAAATGACTCCATTCCATGGAGCCAACTGCGATGATCAACTTTATCTGCTTAAACTAACACACTCCCTGATAGCAGGACATTGGCTCAACCCTTAGACTATTCGGGTCCCAGAAATTGACCTTAATCTCTAAAAACCCGTTTTCATTTATCAATCAGATCAACATCCCCCTTGAGGTCATGCCAGAGATCTTACTTAACTGGATTTAGCATTTTAAGGATTGCCTCGTTAAAACCTGTATCGGTAAAAACAATTCCCATTTCCTTAGACATACCGCCTTATTGCCTTGTCATAACTAACCCCACCGTCTTTAAAAAAGCCCGGGATTTCCTCAAAATAGTCCGGGATCCCTTCCGCGCATGCGCGAGTAGCTAGCATTTACAAACCGCGCATGCTCTCATTGAGCGCTAGCGCGAGGCTTGGACGCCACCCTTTCGCGCATGCGCATTTCGATCTGACACACCCTGCACACACACGCAGGACCGGATTTGATTCTAAGGACTATGTCCTTCTTCGGGCAGATTCCGTTTTCAATTTGGCATTAATTAAAGCAATTACTGGCACTATATAAGGGACTTGGTTAGAACGACTCGACATACCGTCGGAGCCGCGTTGAGGGGAAGACAGCCTACCAGGCTTTGCTGTAACCGTGAGTTTGGTTGTGGAGGATAGAGACATCTATATTTCTGTTAAGAATCAGCATCTTAGATCCTAAAACCTAGCTCTTTTGACATCCCACAGGTTGCTAGATTGAGCAGGAACAAAAGAACCCCCAATACTGCGCTTTGGCTCATGAGGCCAGTTAGCCTTTGTCCATAAGTAAGAACTGTATATATACAAAAATGTGTGTTTTTCATCCCATGGAATCCAATGGCGACTATATTCTGTAATCAATGTGTGTCCTTGTCTATATGTATGTCCATGTCCTTTTTTCTTTTACAGGGTTCCTGGAACTCATTTTGGGTTCTTCGTTACCCTCCTATGTATTAGCATAGGCTTTTCTGAACATTAATGTCCGTATGTGATGTTATGTTTCATGATGTTTTTTGTTCATTCACAGGTTCTGTAACATTAGCGCCAATTGGGCACAACAGACTTCATTCATTGTAACACGATTAGGTACATTTCACCTTTTTAACTTTTGTAGAGCACACTTTGACATCTACATTTTCATGTGAGTAAGGTGAGGATAACTGTGCATATCCTCGTCCTGAAGAAGGAGTTCTTTAACTCCGAAACATGTCGACCCACTTTTGAGGTTGACGTACCCTAACCAGTAACAGACAACCTCACCTGCACCTTTTTAACGATACCAGCCGAGGGCTTAATAAAAAGTTTTTATTTTTTTCTCCTACGAGCCAGGTATCTTTTAACCATCACTTTTCACCACCTCACCACTCACACTTATTTACTTCACACACATCAACACATAGTTCACCTTCAGTGCTCCTACGTAGTCGTGAGTCGTAGCAGGCCGCATCCCGTAGAGGGGTGCGACGACCCCGATGATGAAGCATGACACCAAGGGGCCTGTTGGTGTGTGAGGGGTATTTAAAACAACACTGGGTGCTCCCCACCACTGTAGGCATCACCGACACCACCAGAGTGGATTCCTTTTTGTTTAGATAATTCTATTGTAGCTCCACCTCCCTTACACATGACTAAAGAGGCCATTAAACCCAAGCACGATTTGGTTAGGGCCATTGTCAATGTTAAGGTTCCTGGTGATATGGACCAACTAAGGTCTTTCATGGGGATGGTGGAATACCATGCTAAATTTGTTAACAATTTAATGCACAAAGGGAAACTTTAAGGGAGTTATGGAAGAAGGGCCGGAAATTTACATGGGGTGAAGAACAACATAAGGCGTTCCATCTCATAAAGCAGATAATTGCACAGGCGGACATCTTGGTACCTTTCACTCCTGGATTACATACTATTTTGACGGTTGATGCCAGTGCTGTAGGGGTTGGTGCAGTTTTGGTGCAGGTATATGCTGGGCAGGAGAAACCTGTTACATTTGCCTCACGATCCTTAACTGATGCTGAGAGAAACTACTCTGTTATTGAGCGGGAAGCACTGGCAGCTGCTTTGGCCACTAAACATTTCAACATTGGGTGTGTTTTTTCACGTTACGTACCGATCATAAGTTCCTTATTAAGGTTTAAGGCCCTGATGGCACAAAAAAGTGTTCTGGAAGACTTGCACGCCTTTCTGTCAGAGTACAGGATTTCATGTGTAAGGTAGAACATGTACCTGGATGGCATAATGAGGTAGCTGATTGCTTGTCATGCTACCTAACACTAAGGTGGTTTGTTGTGACTTAATTACTGAAGAGGTGGTAGCCAATACTGATGATATCACAGAGGGTTTGCCAAGTCTATCTCCAGAGAAGGATGGCTAGAAGGCATGCACAAGGATAATACTCTTTCAGGTGTCATGAAGATGGCGTTCCAAAGGAGAGTACAGTATTTTTAGGTCTTAGGCATTTTGTCCACTTGCAGGATGAACTATCCATAAAGGGCAATTTTGTTTTGATGAGGGGTGAGAGGTTTGCACCACCTGAAGCCACTAGGAATAAGGTGATTGGCTTGGCCCATGAGGGGCATCTAGAACAAACGTTGACTGACAAGAGAGTTAAAGAAAGATGTTGCTGGCCGGGTGTGGATAGGCAAGTGAAGGATTGGATGGAAAATTGTACTTGTTGTAAAGAGTTTGAGAAAAGATTGTGGGTTGGATTGGATAGACCTGCTCCTTTTGAGCATGTCATTGGACCAGAAGGAGTCTATTAAAAACTCTGCATGAATTTTATTGGTCCATTTTGCGACTTGCAGGATAATGAAAGGCTTGTGGCTGTATTGGTAGATGCTGGTTCGAGGTCGGTGGAAGTGGTATTCATGAAAAACATTACCACAGAATCCACCATTAATATGTTAAGTGAAGTTTTCAGGAGGGAAGGTATACAAGCCATTCGTGTTACAGACAATGCACACAATTCACTTCTAGAGAAATGGAAAGTTTTTTTGACAAAACGGGTTTGAGGCATGTATGTACATCACTCTACATCCATCCACAGGGAAATGGTCTGTGTGAGGGAATCAATAATATAGTGAAAGGCAAAATGCAATTAGCGGTTTCTTCAAACATACTGGGGCAGCGTGCCAACAAGGACATGTTATGGGCGTACCATAACACGGTACATCAGGGTATGGTCAAGATTCCTTTTGAGTTAATGCGAGGGAGACAAGCTGGGACTAACATAGTTCCCACTTGGTTCCACTGTGAGGTTAACAGTTTTTCACCTTATAAACACCACGTAGTTGTGATCGGTGGCATACAACAAGCTGACTGGGTAAAAGTTAAACCAGGTGGTACTATGAAGGGATTTAGCCAATTCAGGGGGCCCTTTCAGGTGAAATGTGTAGGGGGAAGTTGGGAGAAAGTACAAAATGGTCAAACATTGAATCTAAGAAGTGTTGCTTTGTACAAAAAACAGGGGAAGGGGGTACAGAAGGTTCGTAAAGAGTTCTTAATATCTACACCCTTAACCCCTTCAGCGCGGGTGACAAAGCCAGCTCGTCATGGGCGTTACCTGCGCTGCGCGCATGACGAGCTGGCTTTGTCACAATCAAGCCATTTTTCGAATTTCAGCGCACAGCAGGTAAACGCGGTAGCGCGGAAGCGGTTAAGACATAAAACCCTTGAGAGTAGCAAAGGAAGCGATCATCCCACTTCTTCTGGGACTTCCATATCTGAACTAAGAGTTGCCATTCAGAAGGAAAAAGATTCTCAGGGAACGTAGAATGTTGCAGCATTTGAAACTATATGTTTATTTCGAAACCCTTCTGTTTTCAGTCTTTCAAGGGAAGGAGTCGGTATAAAGGAATGTGCATGTATGCACGTTTCCACAGCATCATGAATAGGTTTATATTCTAGTTTCTATCTCCAGGTTATATTGTTTCTTATCCGTTTAGTTTCAGTTTTTTTGTTTTTGCTTATTACATTTCATTATTTTTGAGCGTATGTCTTTTATTTAGTATCCTGTTCAAACTGTGTCAATTTCAATAGTCTGTGTGTGTAAGATAAGGAGATGTGTTGTAATATGGATAACATTGTGCAGCTCTTCTCCTTCTGCCGTGCTCGTGACAATATGACATCTACCTTGAGGATGCCATCTGTTGCGAGGATTCTTATAGGTGGCAGTTGGGATCGGAGCTTGCCTGGCCGCCCAGTTGGGGAACTGAACTGTCTCACTTAAATAAAGCTTCTTCATCTAGTGCATCAAGTGTCTTGATTTGTTTACCACAGTTTCATCCACAGGATGATGATAAAATCACGAGGAGCTCAGACCCAATTGATCTTATGAAGAGCTGTGACAGGCATTATTGGTGCCTATAGGGGCATCCACTGAGAACCAGACAACCATAACCAGTGAAGAACCTAATGCACTCACCTGTTCAGTCTGCATGGTTCATAGTCACCAGCCAAGGTCCCATAACATTAGATTCATAGGGTTACTGGTCATGTTAACAGTGCATACACTCTTCAACAGTGGTGATCTCTACCTTGTATTGATAGTGATTTGACCTTTAAGAACAAGCACTGACACAAAAGACACCATGTGTGTCTGTCTGTGCAAGATGTCCGCAGTACAAAGCGCCAGCGAGATGTAACCAGCTCCCATTGCAGCATTACTTCTACAGTGCACTTGCCTGTCATGGTATTGGTGCGACAGCAACCCCTGGTCCCTTGCAAGAGGAGGGCGCCTTTCACTGGAAGCAGGGCTGTGGCAGGGCTACTGTCCTTGGCAGGTGAGCGCTCTCGTGTGAATGAGCGGCAGTTCTTTACAAACCCTGTGACTACACAATAGAGCAGTCTCCAAACATCCAGAAGGCTGGCCTACCCTGTTGAGGCTGTACCAGCCCAATCGGGCACTCATAATGAAAAATCATGAACTGAGAGCATATCCTAATCAAACCACTGGCACTGCTCCTTAACCACTTGGATGCTAAGGCTATTTGTTGTCCTTCATGTAATTTCCATTGAAATCAATGGAAACTCCATGACGAGCTGAGCTCGTCATGAGCGTCGAAGGGGTTAATGGCAGGCCTGACTGATCGCAAAAGAAAGGCTGTGATGGAAAGTAAATACTAACCTGTATTTTCCACTGTCACCAAACTGAATTTTGAATGTTCCCTGTGTGGAAGCAGGAAGCTGTTTTCAAATCAATGCGTGCCAAGGCCATTCTAGAAATGAACGCTGTGGCCTGTCTCTCTTTGTGAAAATGGGAGAGCGAGAGAGACTACCTCCTCCCACCCAGCGCTGTCTCACACACACTGTGTCAGAGGCCACAAGTAACTACTACCACGTCTCTCTCAGCCAATCCAAATGCTGCTCCTGCTGTTACAACAGCACCTGGATTGGCTGGAGCACACAACCTCGATGTTCATTACTGAGTACGGGGGCTGTGGCTAGGAGTCACCCCTGGCTCCAGTATGTGCAGGAGGAGAGACTGAGAGCAGTCTTTTGTGTGCCTTTTGGGCTGGCTGGAGAGAGTAAGCCATCCACCCGACATGCGCACGTGGGCCCCTGTGACTCCGACGGGGTCTGTCAATAATATTGTTAAGCCCCACCCCCTCAGCCCCGCACCAGCTTCTGAAGGGACCCACCTCATGCCTTGATACAAAAGGGGGTGGTGATGGACGGAGCATCTGAACCAATCAAACACTCACACCCAGTCAAAAGATCTGGGTTTAATCCACCACGTTCTTTAGACCACTCTGCCACCCCAGTTCAGACATGGCCATATGCAAATCAGTCTGACCCTGTCCCTCATGGGAACAGTCCAGCCCGAACTGCCAAGCCATGCCTTCCCTGGACCGGAAACAAGCTTCCTTGGACCGGTTTCTGGCATTTCAGCCGTCTTCAGCCAGGCTTGCTTGAATCCAGTGGCAAAGTGAGCAAGGGACTCACGTATGAGCATACCCTGCCAACTTATGGCGAACAAAGCAGTACAAAATGGGGTGGTGCTGGATGGAGCATCTGAACCAATCAAACACTCACACCCAGTCAACAGATCTGGGTTTAATCCATCACCGTTCTTTAGCCCACACTGCCACCCCAGTTCAGACATGGCCATATGCAACCAGCCCAAAGCAGAATGGAAAACACAAAAAGTTTAGGACTTTACTTGCATTTAATTGGGGAGCCAGAGGGACTAAAATATGATCTGGGCAATATCTCAATAACATAAGGGAGTCACAGCTCCTCCATAAAAGCATAACTTATGCATAGGTGTAACTGTTCCAATACAGTTTAGTTACAACCAACAACCTTTCTGCAAAGAAATGTAGCAACTGTAATAACCGGCCTTTTAACAGCAGAGGGCACTACATGTCAGATAAGGTGTAGGTAACACAAACTGTCCAATCATTCAAGTTTTCACCTACAGCCTAATGCCAGTGGTTGTGAAACCTGCCCTACGCAACAAAAACTAAAACAATCATCAAACACGGCACTACCATCAACTCGCCCAATAAGCCCATGCACACCAAGATTTTATTGGACAAGTATTTCTACTGTGGCCGTCCCAAAGTGTCTAAATCCTGATGACTGGTATTTATGAACACACATGCTATCACACTTTGACCTCTCTTATTTCAGCTTAAATACTTGAAAATTGGGCTGAATGGTGAGAAGTGATTGTCAGGACTTATCCACTATGGGGCACGATGAGTTATCCACACCCTGATAGCAAAATCCAAGAAGATTTCAAAAATGTTATCTTGTCTTTTAAGTCGGGGCTAGTGAGCCTGACGTTTTACCAAACATATACATATATGAAAATAAAATTGCTGAAAAAAACAAAGGTTAAAGTGACGTTTTAGCTAGGTGAAAGCAAAACATCTCAGAAAATCACCTACTATAGTTTACTGAGCCAAACTATAACTTGCACCCCCCCCCATGAACCGCTTATGCTCTCACATGTAACGTCCTTAATGACATGCTAAATGACATCTCAAAAGGGGACGCAAGATATATTTAGATCAGTAAACAATACCTGATGAATTTCAGAGGTTATTTTAATTTTTAAATATTAGAAGTTACCTTATAATGTCACATTAACCTTCGGAATTTTCAGTGAATTTCAAGAGATATTTAAAATACAGGCTGTTATTAGCATATCTAACTATAATGGCACTTAAAGTAACATTATACCTAGGTATTGAAACGAGTTGAAAACTAATGCTTAAAAACAAAAAAAGAAATACTGAAATTAGCCAGTTATTGTTCAGCAAGCTAACTATAACGTGTTTCCTCACCATGCACTGCTTATGATCTTACATACTACATCACTCATTGCATGCTCAATGGCATCATGTATGACATCACCTGTTGACATCTCAAGTTACATATTTAATGGCCTCACTCCAACAATAAGTGGTCAATTTCAGTGTTTTTTTGTTTTTTTTGTGTAAGTTTTATACTAGTTTTGAACACCTAATTATAAAGTTAGTTCGAAAAGTGTTACTTCAGTGAATCTTTAGTTTTTTTAAGTTAAGAACGTATTACCATACCTAACTATAGAGTCACTTTAACCATTGATTTTGTCAGTGAAATTCTAGAGTTTTTTAAGTTAAGGAAGATCATATTACTATACCTGACTATCACCTCCATTTAATCTTTGGATTTTTCATGGATTTCTAGTTTTTATTAATATAATCAGCCAGCTCCTCCACTGTACACAGCCTTCAGACATTTTCTACAAGGGGTTGGAACAGGCCGTTATCGTCCTGGTTGCCTACCCACTGCAGCCTGCTCTCCGTAGTTAGCTTGCTGCCTCTGCTCCGCTTCTTCTTGTCCTTTGTTTTGAATATGTGTGCTCTTGTCCTCTCCCCTTGCCCTCTGTGGTCAGCTTGCTTGTTACCCCTGCCCCACTTTGGACTGCAGTCTCATCTCCATCTGCATGCCACAGCACCTCCCGCTTGCCCTCCATGGTCAGCTTGCTGCCCCTGTCCCCCTTTCTGCTGGCATTGGTTTTCTGTGTGTGTGCTCCTGCACCATCCCAGCAACCCTCAGTGGTCCATTTAGCTTCACCTTCCCATGCTGGCTAGACCTCCATGGTCAGGTCATTGCCCCAACTCACCACCCCCGCCTTCTGTTTTTCCTTATGCAAGCCGCTCCCTCCTACACTCTATGGGCCATTGTGCTGACCTTGCCCATGCCAGCTTACTCGCCATGGTCAGATCTCTACCCCTTCACCCTTTCTGCCTACCCTTCATTCACCATCTACATGCCACTGCCCCTGCCCCATCCCTCCAGCCCTCAGTTCATAGATGACTGCCCCTGCTTGACTGTCGTATGTGGTCAGATTGCTGCTCTATTCCTGCTCCTCTCATTCCTACCCTTTTTCTATATGTGCTTAATCAACTTGCTGTTCCTGCCCACCTTCTTCCTGCCCTCCATTGTCCAAGTCTTTCCCCATCCCCTCCTACTGGCGCTGTGCTGTCTTTTGTGCTGCCACTGCCCTTCCTGATTGTCTTCCATGCTTAGCTTGCTGCCCCTACCCACCTCCTCGTTGCCCTCTGTTGTCCGAGTCCGAGTCCTTGCTCCCTCCGTCCTGCCCTGCATGCTCTGATGTGCTGCAGCTGCCCCTTTCACATGCCCTAAATGGTTAGCTTGTTTTCTTGGGCCTTGCCTCTACTCCCTGCTCTCCGTTGTCCATACTTTACATGGTCCATTGAGCTGTCACTGCACCTCCTGTCTGCATTTCTGCATTGTCTGTTGTACTGTCACTGTCACTCCCACCTGCCCAGCATGGTCAGCTTGCTGCCTCTGTTCCTGATCCCTGTCCCTTGCCTTCCATCATCCGAGTTCAGACCCCTCTTCTCTCCCTCCTGCCCCCATGCCTCACTGTGCTGCCACTCCCTCCTGCCTGCCATGATCCATTGTGCTGTGATTGCCCCTCATGCCTGACCTGTGTGGTCTACTGTGCTGCAACTGCCACTCCAACCTTCCCTCCATTGTCCGAGTGCATGAAACTGTTCTCTCCCTACTGCCCTACATGGTGCATTGTGCTTGTACTACCCCTTTGCCTGCTCTGCATGACTGGCTTCCTAATTCTGAAAAAAAGTACCTCCATCTCAGCTCCTTCCTCAAACGTTTTGGGCTGATCTGTCAAGCCGGGGCTGAAAAAAGTGGGTTCCCTAAACACTTTTTTCCCCACAAAGTTTCCACTAAAGAAAATTAGACAATGAAAATGAAAAAATGGATTAACATAAGTACTCTAAAGTTGGCCGAAAGCTAGCTATTTACCAGAAAAGGGTGCTTTATAATTTGGTGTCAATTTGTTCAGTCATTTAGGAGAAATTAAGGTTAAAAAACAGAGATACATCGTGCTGTGGGACCCTGGATGTGTCCAATGGGAAAAAACTAAAATCACATTATTCTGGTTGGTCGGTCTCTCGGGACCAAGATTGGTACTGCAGGAACAAGAGCTCTGATTGACTGATTGCAACCTGAGGAGAAATGTTGCGGTCGGCGTTACAGCACTCGGGAACTCATCCCTGATCCTAAAAATGATTTTAAGAATCATAGAAGGGGCAGGGTATAGGAACACTGTCATCATAGCACTTGTGAGTGTATCCCACAGAGACTAACCAGAGGTCAAAAAGAAAAATAAATTAGGGTTGTGGCTCCTCTTGGTGATTCAGAGGGAATTCTCCTCAGGGAGTCCCTTAGTAGCATAAATAAAAAGAAATATTGTGGGGTGGCAGTTTGTGACCTGTTTATGGGTATGTTGGCTGCCCACAGGTGCATTGGGTGCAGGGACATGGCACAAGCTAGGCACTTGGGTCAACCCCCAACTGTGCACTGGAGAAGGCCATGTGGGGTGCAGGGTTAGCGGCAGAGAAATCATAATAGGATATTAATCTATATATATAAAAACGAATGGATGTCTGTCTGTCTGTCTGTTTGTCCTTTATGCATTACTACACCATTCATCCGATCGCCATGAAAATTTGGAAAGTTGTTGAGTACACTCCCGCAAACGTTTCTGGCATTAAAATTTTATAGGGCCCCCCAGGGCCCTCATAATCTTTCGAATACTGATGTAAGCACCAGACAGAAAAACAACAAATCGTGTATCCACAAGCACTCGAATAAATAAATAGAATTAAAACATCATTCATCCGAACGCCATGAAACTTTGGGAAGTTGTTGAGTACTCTCCTGCGAATGTTTCTGGCATAAAAACTTTTTAAATATCAGCCCCCCAGGGCTCTTATAATCTTTTGAATACTGATGTACGCACAAGACGGAAAAACAAAAAATCGTGTATCCACAAGCACTCGAATAAAGAAATAGAATTCAAACACCATTCATCCGATCGCCAGGAAACTTTGAGAAGTTGTTGAGTACACTCCCGCAAAGCTTTCTGGCATACATTTTTTTAAATATCGGCCCCCCAGGGCCCTCATAATCTTTCGAATACTGATGTACGCACAAGACGGAAAAACAAACAATCGTGTATCCACAAGCACTCGAATAAATAAATAGAATTAAAACAGCATTCATCCGATCGCCAGGAAACTTTGGGAAGTTGTTTAGTACACTCCTGCGAAGGTTTCTGGCATAAAAATTGAAGAAATATCGGCCCCCCAGGGCCCTCATAATCTTTCGAATACTGATGTACACACAAGACGGAAAAACAAAAAATTGTGTATTCACAAGCACTCGAATAAATAAATAGAATTAAAACAGCATTCATCCGATCTCCAGGAAACTTTGGGACGTTGTTGAGTACACTCCCGCGAAGGTTTCTGGAATACATTTTTTTTAAATATCGCCCCCCCCAGGGCCCTCATATTCTTTCGAATACTGATGTACGCACCAGACGGAAAAACAAAAAATTGTGTATCCACAAGCACTCGAATAAATAAATAGAATTAAAACGACACTTTGAAATGTTTTCCATATTAAAATGAATATGTTTCAATAAAAATGACACAATGTAAATTGAATGTTATCATAACGAGTTTCCTTGCATTTCCTTTCTTCGGAGATCGCAGCAACACGCGACAGGTAAGCTAGTTTACTTATGAAAAACACAGAAATTCACAGAAAAAACATAAAGGTTAGAGTGGAGTATACGTAAGTAAGGTAGTAAGATTTTAAGTAATGTTAAAAACCTTTGAAATTCAGTAAAAAAGTTTAAAGTAGATTTATGCGTAGGTCTTTTAATAATAAAAAACATATTGTAAAGGCCAAAAAAAAACGAGAGTTACCTGGTAAATATAAATGACTTAAGAATAACTAGCACCGCTATGATGCACTGCTGTATGGAGGAAAGTCAAAAGATATTGAAACTAGAGAAAATTATTTTTCACACCCCATTTTCAGCAGAGAAAATCCTTTCATCAATATTTAGGGATCAGGTGACTAAGGTATGGAGTATGCAAGGGATGGTAAGAATTGGAGATCTATATCAGAAGGATGGAACCTTTAAAGCTTTCTCCGAACTGACTAATAAATATAACAATCAGCATTCTAGTTTCTTTAAGTATCTACAAATTAGGGATTTTTGTTTAAAGAAAATAACTAATCCGACATCTAATAGTTTAATAGAGGCGATACAAACAAAGAGAAAGATAGGGCAGATATATCAATTACTGCTGGAATATAAACAGGATGACCTGAATAAATACAATATATATTGGCAAAATCAGTTGGAAGACAAAGAATTGAATATTGTAGATACTATTCTTATGGCTAAAGATGTCTGTATCTCAGCCAACATGAAGGCACAAGTATATAAAACGGTATTTAGACTATACTACACACCTAAACGAATGTCTTCATGGGGCCCACAATATGATGGAAAATGTTTCAGGTGTGGAGGAGAAGAAGCAGATTTACTTCATATCTTCTATGAATGTTCTAAATTGAGTCCCTTTATCTTAAATATAGAAAATTTCACGTCAGAAATTACTCATTATCCTATAAAAATATCTTCGGGATTGATGTTATTAGGAAGGACTCAATGTATTAATGAAAATACACACTGGTCTAAATATAAACATTTTTTATTTGTAGCAATGATAGTTGCTAGATTATGTATTGCTACTGAATGGTTACAACCTCAAGCACCTGCTTTTGATTTTTGGAAAAGGAAATTATTGAACATATATGAATTAGAATGGAATTTATATGCTCTAAAAGGGACAAGGAAAAAAAGGATTGGAATATCGATATGGGGTGTACTTAAAGATTACTTAGAGAA
Source organism: Lissotriton helveticus (assembly GCF_964261635.1). Lineage (NCBI taxonomy): Eukaryota > Metazoa > Chordata > Amphibia > Caudata > Salamandridae > Lissotriton > Lissotriton helveticus. Next base: position 1,719,552,017 of record NC_136059.1, read on the forward strand.
TTAGAATTTTTTATGATTGGTTTATGTATCTTGTAACGAACTAAAAGGCTGGAATCAATCATTTATTTCTAAAAACTGCTTTTTATGTTTGGCTTTATTCTTCTCTTATTGTATCTTGTGAAATGTATCTTGCATCTTTTTTGTTTGATCTCACACTGGCAAAAAATAAAAAATAAAAAATAAAAATAAGTAAGGTAGTAAGATTTTAAGTAATGTTAAAAACCTTTGAAATTCAGTAAAAACGTTTAAAGTAGATTTATGCGTAGGTCTTTTAATAATAAAAAACATATTGTAAAGTCCAAAAAAACCCGAGAGTTACCTGTTAAATATAAATGACTTAAGAATAACTAGCACCGCTATGATGCACTGCTTATGACATCACATATTACATTACTCATGACAAATTAAATCTATGGTTTTGTAAGTTATATTTGGGTCATTACGTATAACTGGTGAATTTCATTGACTTTTTGGTCTTAAAATAATTTTTTTCATTAGTAGAAGCCCTGTGACTTCACTTTAACCATTGACTTTTTCAGTGACTTATAAAGGTTTTTTTTTTACCATAGACTCTGCCATCTGTGAGTCCTGCCCTGTCAAGTGATGCAAATCCAGCCCTGGGCCCTTGGAAGTGGGTATAAAGTTCTGCAACTGCCAAACTCTATGCAGTACCATTGGGGCGCCACCTGAAACCAGCGCATCTCCATTAACACTGACGCATTGCCTCTGCTGCAAAGATTAATGACATTGCATAGTTGATGGCATGGTGCATAACTTCCATTCCCGAGATATCTGTGACTTTGTGCGGCTTTGGAGCAGAAGCATGACCTGCTCCCTAAGGATTGATGCTGACACTTCGCCTACTTTGCTCCTGGCCTCCTTTGTTCCTGGCCTCTCGTCTCAACCTCGAAGCAACTGCGAATCAAGGTAGTGTTTCAGCGGGCTAAGGCTGTTCCCTGTATATGACTGTGCTCCATCGCGGTCAGCCTAAAATTTTGGATTCTGACACGGTATAGCATGAGCAGATAGCCCTGTTTGACCCTTTAAGCTTTTAAGCACTACATTTCAGTTTACTCTTTAAAAATTCATACCGACTGTTAGACTTATTGGATATTTGTCATTGTGGTCTTGTTTTGTTAAATAAATTACGCTCTAGTGTTCTATCCAGGAAAGGTATCTTTTGTGTAGTGCTGTCACTGTTTTACTCTTTGAAGTGTTGGACAAATACTTTACACATTGCCTCTTGAGTTAAGCCTGACTGCTCTGAGCCAAGCTATCAGAGGGTGAGCACTGGTTAATTTAGGGTGTGTATCTGATTTACCCTGACTGGGATTGTGTTTCCAGATTGGACAGGGTACATACCTCTGCCACGCAGAAACCGATTTTCTAACACAAGCCTTTTGTGAGTGCATTCAGGCAGAGCCTTTGTGATGTGCAGAAGTGGTAGGTGACAGCCCCCCCCCTTGTTAAGTCAGACTGTCCCATCCTGATAACACCTAGCATCCCTTTGTCTCACTGTCAGGGCAGAATGAACAAAGGGCAACTGCAATCTACACATAGTCATGTGATGCAGGAACAGACTGCAGGCACCGAATGAATAGGACAAGAAAATGCCACATTTATATATGTAGCCTTCTCAGAATTGTGACTTAAAATCAGACTTTACCATTAAAGAGGCCTTTTAATTACAATTCTGTAGACACCAAATTCAAACCGTCTATCGTCTCCCAATTTAAAGTTACCACTTGTTAATAGAATTTAGGAAACCCAGTGTTAGCCTATAGGAGAGATATACCTTGCAGAATTGAAAACTTATTTAAGAGTTTTTCATTACTAGAACATGTAAAACTTAGAAATACATGTCCACCTTTTTAAATACACTGCACACAGCCCTTTGGGATGTTTAGAGCCTACTCTAGGGGTGACGTATACGTATTAAAAATGAAGGTTTAGACGTGGCAAAGCGTCTTTGCCAGGTCAAAATGGCAGTTTGAAAATGCACACACAGGCTGCAATGACTGTCCTGGGACATGTGTACAGAGCTAATTAATTGGTTGGCTCAATCAGTACCGCAGTCCCACCAGTAACATTTAATTACAGGCCTGGGCATTTGAGGTTCCACTTTACTAGAGACTTACAAGTAAATGAAATGTGTGAATTTGGGTACAACCAAATTCTACTAGTGTGGGTTAGCAGTAGTAAAGTGAACACAGTCCTAAGGCCAATAAAAACGATATCAGCAAAAAATCAGGAGAGGGAAAGGCAAAAGGTCTGGGGTAAAGCCGCCCTAAGGCTGACAGGTCTATCAAGGGGTTGTCAAGTTGTTGATTTCAGTGAATAATGGTTTCGCTCATCACCAGTTTTAAAATCCACACATCTTCAAGTTTGAGAAAAATATTTCTTTATTAAAGCCAGAAGCCCTGGCAGGTCTCTCTCCTCCTCCGGCTTGCTCTCCTAGACTCCTAGAAATAGGATCCTATAACGGAACCAGCCAGGACCTAATGCCAAGGAACAAATTCTATCCACATTGCAACACAAATTATCTGCTTTGCATCCGCTGAAACGTTGGCTTAATCCCTCCCTCTCCTTTTGAGTATTGCCAAATCAATTTAAACTTGTTGAGGTCATCCTCTTCTTTATTCACTGCACTGACTGCCTTTAAATAATCCCATTACTTTCACAGTGTGGTATCCTTTACTGATACTCAAGACATTAATAACTCCCTGTTGTGTAGTTCTGTGGAATAACAAGTGAAAATCGCCATATCCATGCTGATCCTCACATATTTTCCCCTGATGTTTCATCCTTAGATTTAGGTTTTTTTAGAAGGTGAAATATTCAAGTGAAACCCTACACCTTGGAATCCTGATGGATTTAAAAGCAATCACAGATATAGTGGTCAGCTGACTCCAGCAGGCCACCATCCTTGTGATAGCAGCGAATCCTATTGGGTCATAAATTATGACCTACCTCATTACTATTCATGCAGCGAATCGCTAATTAGGAATATGGGCTAGATATAACTTTAGTACATTAGTAAAGGCGATTACCAAATAGTGATTCACAGAAAAATAGCTATTTGGTAATTGCCTATAACTGACGTTAGTACATCCGGGCCCCTAACTTTGATTGCAAGAGCGAGCAGGCCCGAAAAATCTTCATTTTCTGTAACGACTTTAAATGCATATTTTTCCCACTTTTGGGCTTATCACAAAATGTAAACTTATCATAAAAAAACACACAGCATTCTGAATTTTCATACAAAATGTAAGAGAATACAACAAACTTTATGCCATTACTGATAAATGTAATAACAGTATCTTTTGAAGAAGATGGCTCGCAAAAGCTTTTCAATATCAAAACCATGCTGACAACGGAAGGCCGTTGTTCCTGTGCCATAGTTACAAGGACAGGTAAAGAAGCTGAACATATAGTTCTGCAGTGTAAAGTGTATTTTAGGCACCCATCTACCACTGACAATAGATTTTCAGTTCTGTCATGAACAAAATGTCCTTGTGACAGCCACCGTAAACACGTACTTTTAACGTCAATGTGAGGCAATCACAAAAAACAGGCCTTTGGAAAAAACACAAGATCATTGATTGGCATTTCAGATTCGACAGATGTTTTCCGGCTTTAAAAAAAGACATGATGGCCTGCATCCAGGTCCTCGGGAGCAAAAAGGAAAGTTCACAGGCGCAACATTGCAGTGGTCTCAGAGGCGGATTGGGCCCAGTGTGTGCTCCGGTCACACATTTAGAGCGGTGTCTCATATTTATTAATCTGCAGTGGAGATCACTGTACAAAGGGTACAGTATTTTCATTTGAAAATCACGTGAATCCAAAGCATCCGTGGCAAAATGTATCAAACCAGCATAGCTAGTGATAGAGTGGAAAAATCATATCCTACATGGGGTACCCATTAGGAGTGCAATGTAATTGCTTGTAGAATGCAGTCACATAATATTCAATGTTATGAGAACATTTAGATGCTAGAAGAAACGTGAATCAAGTAACCAATGCAATTTGTTCATAGGCCTTGTTTGTGAATGTGATTCAATCAGTGCTTAATTTGTAAAAAATGAAGTCCAAGTGCTCAAATGTTTGTCGGAGGCCACACCCACTCACCCCAGGCCCCACCCATTGGCTCCACCCACTAACTATTGTCTCCGCCCACATCCTCAAGTGGCACTGCTGAAAATCAGATGTAATACCCGATCTGAATTTCAGCAAGGGAGCCTTCCTCCAAGTAAGGTTTTGATAGGAGGTTCCCCTGCCATTGTGAAAATTTTGAAAAGCATAAATCAAAAGTGCATTTAAAGCACAATTTTGAAATAAATTAGCTACAATGACTAATGGATTGAAAAGGGACCTGTGAAAAATTCTAGTGCTCTGTGCCGATTGAGGGAAAGGACAATACTGGAGTATGCCATTTTTAACAGAGTATAATTGTGTGTCATGAGTTCAAAGAAACAACTTTTACATATCTTATGTGACAAAATACACCAAAACATTCCAAAAACACTCTAAACTGAAAAATGTAATAAAATCATGCAAACAGGGCCAGACTGAGAACTCATAATAGCCCTGGCAAGTTTTGTTAGACCAGCCCCCATACGGTGCGGAGCGAGAACAGCTAGCCCAACGACTGCTAGAGGGGTTTGGGTGGGATTCTCCCCTCAAGAAAAATTTATAAAAAGAAAGACCAAAATGATGCACAACACATTTTTCATTACATATTTAACTGTATTAATTTTCAGAGCATAGTTAATCTTAAATAATGACCTGACATAATCACCCAGGCCAGAAAGCATGGATATGTCACACATAGGCACCCGTGCTATAAACCTTCGAAATGTCACACATAATCAATCACTCATGCCATAAACTGTGGAAATGTCACACATAAGCACCTACGCCAGAAAGCATGGAAATGTCCCACATATGCATCCAGGCCATAAATTGTGGAAATGTCACTCACAGGCATCCAGGCCATAAACCGTGGAAATGTCACACAGGCATCCAGGGCATAAACTGTGGAAATGTCACATATAGGCACCCAGGCCATAAACTGTGATAATGTCACCTATTGGCACCCAGGCCATAAACAGTGGAAATGCAGTGGAAATGTCACACAAAGCCTCAGGCCAAAAAGCATGGAAATGTCACATATAAGCGTGCATGCCATAATCCTTGGAAATGTCACACATAAGCACCAAGGCCAGAAACCATGGGAATGTCACACATAAGCAATCATGCCACAAACCATGGAATGTCACACAGGCATCCAGGCCATAAGCCATGGAAATGTAACATATAGGCATCCAGGCCATAAACAGTGGAAAATGCTTCGGAAATGTCACACTTAAGGTTTAAGGCCAAAAAGCATGGAAATGTCACAGATAAGCACCCATGCCATAATCCATGGAAATGACACAGACATAGGCATCCAGGCCATAAACCGTGGTAATATCACGATCGCAAGATCGTTCACGGGGAAGAGCCACAGGGATATGGAAAAAGGGCTGAAGAGAACTAAGTAACACAGTAAAAGCCAGCTTGAACATCTCTGCCAGCCTCGCACTGACTGAACATGAAAACTGCCACCCCCGTCACAGAGGCAGTGACCTAGTTGTGTGAAAGGTTGGAGTACATTCGATGAGCTGGTGCCTCGGCGAGGGTGGAGGACCAAAGAGAAGAGGTACCTTCATCTGGAGAAAACCAGCAGGCCTCGTGGAGCAGCAGAATATCCACAGGCAGGCAGCCGTGATTACCCGGGTGAGTTGAACTGTCCCACCACCTTGCGCCAAACTGTGAATAATGACTGGCAGGAAGTCTGCATGGCATCACCATACTTTTAGTAGTCAGAGGGTGCCTTTGCATACAGTTCACTTCTAAGGTTTCCATCACAGAACATGGTCTGAAATGGCTTGGGAAAGTGGGCTCTAATCAATCAGAAGGAGCACTGTCGACAAACAAAGCCAGGCTCTTTCTGAGCAGATTTCAGGAGCCTCCGGTACCAGCATAAAGAGTTTATTCTACAGAGCAAACAGCAGTTGCTTAAGGAGCTCTGCAAGGGGATTCCCTGAAAAAATGTGAGATCCTCCTCCGATGACCAAACACTTGCCTATGTATACAATATCAGACTCCACGTGACTAATACACCGCCATAGCGCCAATCCACGGCAACACTTTATTGAAGTCTGCATCCGTGCATCACGAAAGGAGCAGGCATTGATCACACACACCATGGACAGCAATAAGCCAAATGATATGAGGCAATCTTGTTGGTAATATAGCTTACCAAATAAGGCATCAAGTTTATTATCAAATGAAGCACCCTGGATGTGTCACCATCAGAGCTTCAGTAACTCTCTAAGGAATACGTTTCCACCTGACCACCGTTTTCATGGTTTGTTTTGTGAGTACTAACTACTGTCAGGCAACAATTGCATTTGTTTGTTCAGCTTCCTGCAGGTGGCATGAATGCACACGCTGTACTGTCCTCATCTGGGTTGTCTCTTTTCACTTACCTATTTAATGCACATAGCACCCCCGTCTGACCAGCTCTATCTACCCTTCTGTAACTCACTCTGTAATTTTCCATCAACACTCCCAACTTTGATGCCATTGAGGCATTACCTTGCGTACAGATTTTTAGTCATCAAGGACGTTATTTCCTCCTGCGCTTCCCTTTCCTGCTCTCTTAAATCAAGAACCATCTGTCTTACAGGGAGCATTTCAGTTGCCATCACACCTTGGTTTACGCAGTGTGTGCGAAAAATCTCTACAGTTCATAAGAGTTAACAAATCCCTCGCCTGCAGCACCTGCAATTCTCATCCCCAGTGGAGGACATTTTCGAAATTTTATGTTTGATCCTTCCTATTATGTTCTACTCTCTGAGACCTAATACAAAATGTCCCATTTCTTTGCTATTGTTGTAGGAAACAGCTCTCATTCTAGACTAGGCTGCGTCATGCTGGTGTTTGGTGGCCCGCTTGTTTAATTGCTGATTTTTCATCCATGAACCCCAGCCTAAAATTTTGAATAAATACTTCTGAATTTTTAAACATGCCCTCTTAGCCTATCGTCCTCACGTCTTACTTTTTTAAGCAGTGTTTACATGCCTCCTTTAGTAATTATAGTTGCATGCGTTCCCTCACACAGGCGCAAAACCACTTTATACTCCTCAAAATAAAACAACACCTCTATACAACAATAGCGAGAGTGGTCAAAGACATAATCAAATCCTGTACATCTCTGTCCCCCTGGTCTCTTTTTGTCACGATTCATCTCAGCCCAGGTTATATGGCCTGCATGCCTATGTGTAATATTACCACGGTTTATGGCCTGGATGCCTATGTCTGTGTCATTTCCATGGATTATGGCACGGGTGCTTATCTGTGATATTTCCATGCTTTTTGGCCTTAAGCCTTAAGTGTGACATTTCCGAAGCATTTTCCACTGTTTATGGCCTGGATGCCTATATGTGACATTTCCACGGCTTATGGCCTGGATGCCTGTGTGACATTCCATGGTTTGTGGCATGATTGCTTATGTGTGACATTCCCATGTTTTCTGGCCTAGGTGCTTATGTGCGACATTTCCATGGATTATGGCATGCGCGCTTATATGTGACATTTCCATGCTTTTTGGCCTGAGGCTTTGTGTGACATTTCCACTGCATTTCCACTGTTTATGGCCTGGGTGCCAATAGGTGACATTATCACAGTTTATGGCCTGGGTGCCTATATGTGACATTTCCACAGTTTATGCCCTGGATGCCTGTGTGACATTTCCACGGTTTATGGCCTGGATGCCTATGAGTAACATTTCAACAATTTATGGCCTGGATGCATACGTGGGACATTTCCATGCTTTCTGGCGTAGGTGCTTATGTGTGACATTTCCACAGATTATGGCATGGGTGATTGATTATGTGTGACATTTCGAAGGTTTATATCATGGGTGCCTATGTGTGACATATCCATGCTTTCTGGCCTGGGTGCTTATGTCAGGTCATTATTTAAGATTTACTATGCTCTGAAAATTAATACAGTTAAATATGTAATGAAAAATGTGTTGTGCATCATTTTGGTCTTTCTTTTTATAAATTTTTCTTGAGGGGAGAATCCCACCCAAACCCCTCTAGCAGTCGTTAGGCTTGCTGTTCTCGCTCCGCACCGTATGGGGGCTGGTCTAACAAAACTTGCCAGGGCTATTATGGGTTCCCAGTCTGGCCAGGTTTGCATGATTTTATTACAGTTTTCAGTTTAGAGTGTTTTTGGAATGTTTTGGTGTATTTTGTCACATAAGATATGTAAAAGTTGTTTCTTTGAACTCATGACACACAATTATACTCTGTTAAAAATGGCATACTCCAGTATTGTCCTTTCCCTCAATCGGCACGGAGCACTAGAATTTTTCACAGGTCCCTTTTCAATGCATTAGTCATTGTAGCTAATTTATTTCAAAATTGTGCTTTAAATGCACTTTTGATTTATGCTTTTCAAAATTTTCACAATGGCAGGGGAACCTCCTATCAAAACCTTACTTGGAGGAAGGCTCCCTTGCTGAAATTCAGATCGGGTATTACATCTGATTTTCAGCAGTGCCACTTGAGGATGTGGGCGGAGACAATAGTTAGTGGGTGGAGCCAGTAGGTGGAGCCTGGGGTGAGTGGGTGTGGCCTCCGACAAACATTTGAGCACCTGGACTTCATTTTTTACAAATTAAGCACTGCATGTCCCCTTCCCCTGCAGGGCTTTTCTGTGGTTAACCCCCCCCCCAAAGTCCCGATAGTCACGAAGCGTGATATAGGGACATGGGTAGATAATAAACAGGCTCGAGGGCGTGTGTCTGATTGAACGGCAATAAAGAATGTGTGTGGTGTATTATTTAGTACGGCACGAGATCGTACAAGGCCAGCAGCCAGATTACACGCACACACAACACTGGCGACGAGCATGGCTCTTACCCACCTCCTGCCTCAGCAGCCTGCTGTTTTCCGACGCTGTGCTGGGCAGTGCAGTATACACTTCTATTGGGAGCAGGCCTTCTTTCCCTTCAGAATAGCGCTGGGATGCAGTCTCCCGCCCTGTCCACTTAAATCAGATTATGACGGCAATCGAGAGGTCATTACATAAAGACATCGCACAGTAAATGTGGTGCCCTCTTCCGGGCACTTATGTCCTCAGCCACTCACACTGCAGTCCATGCGAAAATGAAATAATGACTTACTTTACCTTTTCGGATTTAATGAGAGGCCTGCTGCTGCTCGAGTCATCGGGACACACTCTGCTTTCTTTTTGAAATGACTCCACCCATTCGACTGACTAGCGCCGCTGCAGCTGCGCAGTACGGTATGGCGGGCAAAAATCGGAAACACTGTTCAAATCTGCATTTGTCCGGCTGGAGGGGAAACTGATGATTCAGCGGCGCAAAGGAGGAACAGACGCGGCCGGGTTAATCCTGTAATTGATACCGCACTAACACTTCTAATATTGCTGTTTGTTAGGCTTGAGGCAGGGACCTCACCCGGGCAGTTAAAGGCAGGCGGTCACGGCTCCGAATTTAAATATTTTACAAGCAAATCGAAATCTATGTAGACCCGGCCCTAAGAAATAAGTGCCGGTGCTAAGCACCGGAAAGCACCGGCACATATTAAGCACTGGATTCAATGATGTATTAATAGTGTTTGATGCGCTAATAGTCTAATGATGTAAAATGCAAGTAACGTATTGATGTAACTAAAAAAACTATTCATAGTGAATTTTGATGGAAATGTAACTTTTAACGTACACAGTATGGCAAATTCATGAATTCTGTCTAAGTCGTAGGCCCGAATTCGCAGCACATTTGAAATGTCCTCATTTCTCAAATTAATGTTTGAATTCTCATGTGGGTTTCGCAGAGTGCTTTCTGTCTTACGCTTGCATTTCAGGTGGACAACGTTTGCTTGTATAGAGATGGGGCATTGTTCTATTAGACAAGGTTTCTGAATAAAGGAGGTATAAAGTCGGCATGGCCTGGGAAGGATGAGGTGGAGGGAGATGTTTTCCCATGGTAGAATGAGAAACGACTAAGGGCGAACTGCTACCGTTGGGCGTACATGGAGAAGGCCATGAAGGTAGTCGACGTCACAGAAAAGTATGTGGCCGAGCCCATTTTGGAGTACGTGTGAGAAAATCATCATGGGATAATTGCAGGCTACGATTTTGAATATATGATGCATTGTAGATCTGCTATCTCGACAGAGGGCACCCGAGTGCTATCTTGCTTCCTTTTCCTGTGTTTGTGGCTTCATGCCTCAGACCCATCTCATGGTGGAGTGACTTCTTAGGAAGGCTGTACCCGCTGACGCCTTTTCTCTTGCAAATTCTATGCGTATATGCTAACCTAGGGATTCCACTTTTAGATTTAGAGTAGAGATAGTTGAAACTGAATGCTGTTTACCAAGGAAGTGCTGATGCAGGGGGGCGAGAACTTTTGCTGTCCCCCTCGTGCATAATCATCATATAAGTTATTGCACTTCTCATTCTCCACCGAGTGAATCTTTTTTTGAAGGTTTGGCTTTCTTCTGTTTCCCCTTTATTTGTATAGTCTCATGCTAAGATTTGTGTATGTCCAACTATTTTTGGACTTGTAATAAACTTGACTAACCTTCAATTGGTTGGTGATTTGGGTTTTTGTGTAACGTTTGGGTTGCGTTGTAATTTAATTGATTTATGACCTTTTTCCCCCTTTACACTTCTATGCTTCTAGAAAGAACCATCGGAAGATAGACACTGAATAGTAACTGAGCAGACGGGTCCAGGCGCTTTCACAGGTGAGCGCAGGGGATCGAGTCTGAACACCACAAGGGGGGGTTGGTGGGTTCTCCCGCCAAGAAAATCTGGAAAATAGTTGCAAACAATTATGCATTCTACAACATATTTTTCATTATATATTCAATTGTATTAGCTTTCAAAGCGTGGCCAATGATGACCTTACAGAACTCCAGGATACAGCCGTCGTTATTGGGGCGCTTCAATTATTACCTCACTATCACCCAACAGCCGTACCTCTCATTTCACAATAGCCCTTCTCTCACATGCATTTCATTTGTTTTATAGCCCGCTAATATCAGTGTAAGATGAGCATTTGACATCACACACATAAACAGAGACAAGGAATCATTCATGTGTCAATCAGTGTAGAGAAAATGTTACATAAGATAAATGGAAGTAGAAGGTATAGGATTCACATGCCATCCATATTGGTAGGCATTTTTGAGGAGTGCTTGATGCGGGGAAGCATAAACTCAGGATTCAATGTGTAACACAGTGGTCAGGGTTGACTTTCCTAATAAGAAAATATTTCTACCCAAACAAACCCTTTTTAGCAAAATTAGAATAATAAAAGACTGGTAAAATAAGATAACTTTCTAACCTAGATTAGGCGTGTAACTTATGAACTGCTCAGTAACAAATGATCTTTGTGACAAAAGCAGTAACCCACTGAGCTATGCACAGAAATGCTCTTCTCTGACCTGCATAGTAAAAACTCTTTGCAGCAGGCTTATTAACCCTCTGCGCTGCCTTAGGTAAGGCTGCATTGCTACAAAACCCACAGAAACAAAAGCTGCCCACCCACCCTTCCAGCCTCCAAGGTGAAAAGCCTGAGGCACATCCAGCCTGGCCTTGCCCGAAAACCTCCATCAGGTACAGCCTTCCATGCAGGTTCCAAGGGGAAAGTGTGAATCCCAAGACAAGTGGACATAAATTTAAATATCTTGTAGTTTTACTGCTGTTCTGATTCTTAGGCCCCAGTAAGCATTTGAAAATGTAACACTATTGCTCTTGCATCTCTCAGCTTTACTCCTTGTTTACATGCAGGAACAAATACAGCAAAACATATTTGGAAATGCGCTTGTAGCTCACGCGGAACACCAAAATGCTTCCCACATGGGCTACACATTAAGCTCACACTCTACCTACCAGGCAGAACAAGAAGGTTAGTATGTTACTCAGCCACCAAGAAGAACATAAGGTGCAGAGTTATGAAGGTGTGCATTTGTGAAAGGCCGTGTTCCTTCTTTTATGTCACTTCACCTTCTTAAGTGCATACATTTATCCTGGAATTTCTCTGAATAAATACATGCACTGCAGGCAGCTCAGTTCTGAAAACTGAGCAACAATGTCCCAGTGGGGCATATTTATGAGAGATGTTATGCAATGCAGCGCAGCAAGTTACCTTGTGTGCTGCAGTGCGTGATATTAAAAGGGCAGGAATGTGCCGTACTTGAAAAAATACAGTGCATTTCAGCCATTTCCCCTGAGCTGGCGCCATTTTGCCGGCCTAGATCCAACTCAAGCTCCCTTGCACCATGATGCAAGGGTGCCTGTGTTGCATGTAAGATTCTTTTTGTGTAGGAAAGGGCCCCTTCCTGCACAAAACAGTCCTGAGAAGCATATTCCTCCAGAATGCAGCACACATAGAGGAATTAACAAGGAAAAATAAAGATATTTCTGCTTGGTACGACTCTCCTGGGAAGGCATATCTTTTTGGCGCATTCACAGGTTAACCCGTTCTGGTAAATCTTGGAAAGCATCAAAAACCAAGGTAGTTGCATGAGAATACCCACGCAATGCCAAAGGAATACCATCCTAGCACAGAGTAAGGCAACACAGTGATTTATGCTGTATTGCTTTACTCAAGATTTATGAAGCCACTCAGGGCCACACAAAATGGCATTGTGTGGCTTCATAAATCTAATTTTTGAGTTGGGTGATGGAAGTAACAAACTGTGTGGTGCTAGCGCATGCAACTGTGGTCATACATATGGCCCAGTGTTTCTTGTTGTGCAATCAACAGCGAATGCACTATCAATGAGAAATTCCAAGTTATTTGTATGTATTTCAGCAGTGCCATCACATAAAATCTGGGCCACAGATGTGTCCTGCAACAATATACACCTTCTTAACATGGTCACCGGCTTCATCAAGAACATAAGCAATACAGTATACCTTATTTAAACACAGTACAGATTTTTCCTACTACAGCCCGGTTTATTTTTCTACAGTATGCATTCACCCCCTGGGAAACAGATACTGAGTTTCTCTGAGTATCAAAATTGGTAATCAAACTGTCCACTTTCCAGACAAACTTGAGGGTTCACACCTTGCAGATAAACATAAAACACAAAAATGTTTGCTTCTTGTATGTTTTTTTTTTAAGTGCTCGATTACCCGGGGGCTTCTTAGTGCTGCTAATGTATGAGGTTGCACAGAAAGGGTCAGATTTAGAAGCAGAATAGTCAAGTTTTTTAAAAGCTTTTCTGAAGGGCAGAAGACTGGTAGTTTCTTTCATCTGGAAAGGAAGAGTATTCCATAGTTTGGCAGATCTGGTTATAAAGCTTCTGCCGCCCCAAGAAGACCATCTTAACTTTGGAACGATGATGTTCTTGGCTTTAGAAGCGTCTGGGAAGGAGTATACAGGTAAATTTGTATTTGAGATAGTCTGTGCTATAATCGTGCAGAGCTTTAAAAGCTATGCAGATGGCTTTCAACTCAATACACTTCCAAATAGGCAGCTAGTGTACTTTTACTAAGGCCTGTGAGGCTGATTGGTGCCTAGGAATCCACAACAACAGGCAAATGGCTGCATTCTGCAAAATAAGGAGTCTGTTGAGGAATCTTTGCTTTATGTTCAAGTTAAGAACATTGCAGTAATCCAATTTGGATAAAACAAGAGTAGTGAACACTGTTTTTTGAAGATGAGGGGGGATGAAAGGGAGCACTTTTCTAAAGAACATCAAGGTAAAGAAAGATGATGAGGTCAAGGCATTGATTTGGCCTTCAAAAAGGCAATTTATTGTCAAAATGAATCCCCAGTTTCATGATCAAGATGCTGGCGTTACCCCGCCTCTTGTATATCCTGCAGAACACGCCGTACCCGATCCCGGCTGGGATTTTTGAACGAATATCACAGGCGGTGCGGACGCTTCTATGGTATAGGGGCAACCCTTGGATAGCGTTGAGCAAATTGACGAGGGGGTGTACGACAGTGGGCTGGCCCTGCCGGATGTGTAGTTATATTACCGGGTGTCCCAGCTGCAGGTGGCTAATGATTGGGTCCGAACCGGCCTATAGGGTGGATAGAATTTTGATGCCGGGGGGAACTGTGAATCACTGCTCTACACCAGGAGGGCACGCGTTGATGGGCCCTCGCACATCGGAGTGGTGGTACACTGTTGGAGGGAGGCAACTAGATTTTTGGGGTGGATGGCATCCTTGACGGGCAGGACCCCCCTGTGGACTGGGGAGCTGCTGAGGGCTGTGGCCAAACTGGAGGGCTTTAAGGGTTGGCAACTTATTGGCATCGACTATTTGGGGGTTGTATGGAAAGGAGACGCCCCTCGATCATTTGACTATTTGCAGAAAGAATATGACCTGCGAGACTCGCAGCGTTACCACTACCTGCGCCTCATACATGCTTTGCGCTCTCACATTCGAGTGGGCACCTCCGTTCCGGAGTACTCCCCCTTGGAAGACCGTTTACTCCTTGATCCCATATTTGAAAAACTCACATCCACGATCTACCACAAACTGATCAACAACATGCTTGATTCTTTGACTTTGTTGTGGGCGACCTGGGAGTGGGATCTGGGCCCCTTAGCGGACGACAACTGGCAAGATGCCCTGCAGAGCCCGCGGGAAATCACGATACGGGTCCGGTTCTGGCTAATCCAGCTCAACATTCTGCACCGGGTATACAACCCCTGTACCCTGCTACATACTTGGGGTGGGTGCCACTCCTCTTTGTTCGCACGGGGTGTGGGGGGAACGTCTCCTTTTATCACATATTATGGGAATGCCCGGAGATAGTACCCTTTTGGACTAAGGTTGCTGACACGATGGCGGAGGTGGTGGGTTCACCGGTCCCGAGGGAGCTCAGATGGTTACTCTTAATGATCAAGGGGCCCACGGATTGGACCAGATATGTGGAACTCTGGTTGGCCATGGCAGCTGGGGTGGCTAAATGGAACATTGCCAGGGCCTGGCGGGCATCTGCTCCTCCACAGTGGGACCAATGGGAGCGGGACCTTGATTGGTGTCAGAGGGCAGAGGAGACTATTTACAATGGTAGGGGGTGCCCCAAAAAATGGAAGAAGATCTGGGGGCCTTGGAGAAGATATAGTTGAATGGGGGCTGGCCTGGGATAGGGGTCTTCCTGTGAATATCTACATGATAGTTAATAGTGATGAAACTATAGATTGTACACTGCTTGATTGTTTGTTGCAATGTGACCAATGGATTGACGTGTTAACTGGGATGAGCACTGTTAAAAAAAAGATTAAAAAAAAAAAAAAGGAATCCCTAGTTTCCTGATTTTCCTAACAAGAGTCGGCGAAGTGCCCAGTTCTTGTGGCCACCACCAGGGGGCCCAAAGAGAGACATCATTGCCGAAAAGGAGAACCTCTGGTTTCCTGAATTTAACTTGAGGAAGTTATTTATCATCCAGTTACCTAACTGCATCATGCATCTATGAAATCTAGTGGCAGTATTATCAGGATTGGTGGACACTGGGACAATAATTTGGTGTTGTCAACATACGATATAACTGAGTATCCAAAAGATCTGATGAGCCTGGCCAGAGGGGTGACACATAGATTATACAAGTGGGACTTAGGGATGACCCCTGAGGCACCCACAAGGTAAGAAGAAAGAATTGGAGGTAAATTCATTCATGGCAATAAATTGTTCCCGATTGGACTGAAAGGATTTCAGAAGATAGATAACCGCTCCCCTTATTCCAATATTGTAAAGATGGTCAACAAACGGTCATGATTGACCGTGTGGGAAGCCACCAAGAGATCCAATAGGATAAGAGTAGCCATACTATCTTCATAAATGGTGGCTTTCGGATCTTTGGAAGCAACAATCAGGTCTGCTTCGGTGCTGTGCTCACTCCTAAATACAAATTGTATGAGATCAAGTAGGTGGTTAGAATTTATAAAAGAAGCCATATTCCAAATTATTTACCTTTGCTACTATTTTAGCTGGACATTGAAGGCATCAGTTAGGTTGATAGCTACTTGGATCTGAGGGCTAAGATTGACTTTTTTAAATAATGGAAGAATGGATGCTGTTTTCCATTCTTTAGCAAAGTAGCAAGATCTAAACATTTTGTTAAGGATGTTGACAAGGTAAGAACAATTTATCTCAGTGGCTACCTGTATGATTTTTGTTGGGGGGCAGGGTTCCAATGGGGAGCTGATTAAATGGAATAGACAAGTTAGTTAGTTTATTCTTTTTTAAATGTTTTTAAAATGACTTGCTGGAAAAAAAATTACAATAATTTGCTGTAAAATTTTGCACTTTCTGGGCCATGTTGGCCGTAATAAAGGTACATTTGACTTGAATAGACAAGGCACAATACCTGCTCTGCAGTCAGCGAGGAGGAGGAGCACAAAATGTCTGAGCTATTGGGAGGAGGATTAACATCTTGAGCCTCTAGGGCTGGATGATTCTTGGCGGCAAAAATATTTTAAATATCCTCCACTTTAACCTGAAAGAAGCTCGCCAGAGTGCTACAAAAGGCTTTATTAAAGTTAGTGTTATTTTTATCTGATATTAAGTTGGCATTATCTAACATTAATCTGAATAGCCTAAGGGCCAAGAAAGCTGTAGGCACAGACAGTGGAGCAGCAGTCCATTTCTGAACACCCTGTTTGTAATTATTGATTGATTATCCCCTGGGACATCTCTGTGAAAGTTTTATGGATTGTGGAATCAATGGATTTTGCACAAAAGTACGCTTATTGGAAAAATGTACATGTCTTTAGAACTAATGTAGATTAAAGTAATGTGAGCATTGAAAAGAGGAATGCACCCTTCTCCGAGAGGGCTAAAAAGTAATTTGTGGGGACATTCCATAGATATGTAGATCTAACTTAAATTGTAGCCAATCCATGTAATTTCCTGTGTTCATAGAACAGTTGGGCCCTTACAGAGAAGTCAGTATTGTACTTTATACATGAACAAATGTACCTTCGAAAGCCCTCATTATGAGTTAACAGTTACATTTCTATCCCTATACAAACTTGTGTTTGCACAGGGATCGAAATTAAGAGTCGAGTAATAATGATCACGACTCACAGTTTTTCTGTAATAAATTCCTGTGATTCAATCCTGCTGAAATTTATCAAGGGGAAAAGGCCTGGAAAAAAAGCAAAACATGTGGAATTCGATGGGTTAGAAAAGGATTCTGTACGCTATGTTCTATTTTCCTTTTAAAAACATGTGACAAATACCCCACCCTACTCTGGCAAATTCACAATGAGGCCATTAAAACACTTGAGTTTGTTAAATTGTGCTTTTCAGGCTTTAAAATGTGAAAAACAGGGTGGTGTGGTCACGCGCAGCAACGAGATGGCGGCTTCTAGCTGAGCTCCGCTCGCACGCGGAGCTCTCTGCGTGTTTTCGGCCTGATTAACCGGTGTTGGAGGGGAAAAGACACCTGCTGGATGTTCCTGCACTGTTGGAGCTGCATTTGGAGCCGTGTTGACATCGCATGAGGGCCGATATGACCCAACGGCAGCAACAGTAACTTTCTCCTCATCTTAACGCTAGCGGCCACCATTTTGTGCTTGCTGCTCGCTTCATTAGACCTCCTGCTGAGGTAAAACTGGCGTTTTGATGTTTAACGCAGGGCAATGTTTATCTTTCATTTTTTTTTCTTTCCTCTGCTGTCAAGGGCTACTTCTTCAATATGAGAATTTGTGAAGTAAGTCTTGGTTACTTTTTTGGTATTTTCCTAAAATGCTACAAATGAAAGTGCCTGTTTTTCTCCCTGCAAATGGTATAAACAAAGGGTTTGTGGAGCTGAAATAACCATTTTCCTGGAAGACTAAACATTTTTAAAAAGTAGACAAAATTCTGAATTCAGCAAGGGGTCATTTGTGTACATCCTTGAAGGTTTCTTTATAGAAACTAACAGTTGAATATAGGAAAAATTGAAAATGAGTTGAAAGAAACAGCCATTTGTGGCAACGTTTTCACCTGTAACTTCTTCTAATTATGAAAGATGTTTCAAAGCAATATACCACTACATGTGTTGAACCGTTCAGGTTGTGGGGATATATAGGACTTGAAGGTTCACTGAGAACCCGACGAACCCAGAGCCAGTAACTGAGCATCGTCTTGCAATGGTTTTTTATTATGTACCGGGTATATAGCAATTAACTTGGGAAAATATATACATGGAAAAATTGGTATGAAAGACACCTATGTGTTTCTGCATTTGGAATAAAATATAGAGTTTAGAAACTATAGATATTTGCACATTTCCGAAATTGTGAGTACCCATACTAGCATGAAAATTATAGGAAATTTTTCAAAGTGACTTCTTTTTTACACATTGTCTTTCATTTGAAAGGCAGAAACACATCGAAAGTCAATAGGTAATAACAGTTGCTCTATAATACTGTGTTACCCTGAGACTCCCGATAAAAATGGTACCTCACTTGAGTGGGTAGGCCTGGTGCCTGCGAAGGGAAACAGCTCAAAATGCAACGTGGACACACTTTGGGGCATATCATCAAGGGACGGCGAAAAATAACGCAAAGCGCGCTTAGCGCTTCTTTATTTATCGCCGTCTATCTCTGGAATTTATTGCCTTACAAAACTGTATAGGTTTCCCTAGATGCCAGCAGAGCTAGGGTTCAAAATCTACAGCTAGGCACTTTGCAAAAATAGGGTCAGTTTTCACTATGAAAATGTGGTCTGTCCACGTTGCGTTTTGGGCCATTTCCTGTCTCGGTCACTAGTCCTACCCACACAAGTGAGGTACTATTTTTCTCGGACGACTTTGGGGAAAGCGGGGTGGGTGGAATTTTGTGGATCCACACAGATTCCAGAACTTTCCACCACAGAAATGTGAGGAAAATGTGGGTTTATTTTACAAATGGTGAGGTTTGCAAGGGATTCTGTGTAACAGAACTTGGTGAGAGCCAGACAAGTCACAGCATCCTAGATTCCCCTGAATATCTAGTTTTTAAAAATATGTAGGTTTGATAGGTTTCCCTTGGTGCCAGCAGAGCTAGGGTTCAAAATCTACAGCTAGGCACTTTGCAAAAAGGGCTGTTTTTACTGTGAAAATGTGGTGTGTCCATGTTGTGTTTTGGACCGTTTCCTGTCGCGGGCACTAGGACTAACCACACAAGTGAGGTACCATTTTTCTTAGAAGGCTTTGGGGTACGCGGGGTTGGTGGAATTTTGCGGATCCACAGAGATTTCAGAACTTTCCACCACAGAAATGTGAGGAAAATGTGTTTTTTGGACAGATTTTGAGATTTCCAAGGGATGATTCTGTGTAACAGAACCTGGTGAGAGCCAGACAAGTCACCCCATCTCGGATTCCCCTGGGTATCTAGTGGTAAAACATGTATAGGTTTGATAGGTTTCCCTAGGTGCCGGCAGAGCTAGGGTTAAAAATTTACAGCTAAGCACTTTGCAAAAAAAGGGTCCGTACTCACTGTGAAAATGTGGCGAGTCCACGTTGAGTTTTTGGCTGTTTCCTGACGCGGGCACTAGTCCTACCACACAAGTTAGGTTCCATTTTTCTCAGAAGACTTTGGGGAATGCGGGGTGGTTGGAATGTTGTGGATCCATGCAGACCCGTTGGAATGCTGGGTGGTAGGTAAAAAAAATTCCACATATTTTTGGGTGGAATCACCGTGGCGGCACAAATGTCCTACCCACACCGTTTCCCTCAGTCTCCCAAGTAAAATGATACCTCACTTGTGTGTGTAAGTAAGTAAGTAATTTATTCGATCAAAAGAAAAATGGATCATTTACAAGAATAAAAACCATCAGAATACAGTATCAAAAACAGTTAACAGTTAAGAAGTAATGACAGTTCATTTATTAATACTGTTTTACATGTACTAAAATTAAATTGATAAAAACCTCAAACGTTTCTGCCACGCATACAGAAGATTCCTAGTTAGTGCAAATACAAGCCACCTGGTATTATCAGACTTAAATATCCTAATGGCATCAGAGGGGCGAATGCAAGATAAAATGCGACACACAGGGATGATCCATTTTTTCGGATAATCATTATATGCAGTACAGAAAAAGAGAAAATGTTCTATGGTCTCTGGTTTATCCAAACACACAGGGCATATCGATGAAACAAGTGGATTGGCCCAGTTACTTCTTCTAGTGTGCAATGGTAAAATCCCATAGCTGCTCTGCAAATATATAGCTCTGGCCTGAAGGGGCTCAATGTCATCTAAAAACTGTTCAAAGGTAAGCTCGCATTTAAAATTAAGAACATTTATTGTAAGCGAGCCATTAGAGTTATTTATCAGGAATTCATGGTCCATAAAATCCCAGAAACTTTTTTTTTTAAAGTAATAGTCGCCTTCTGGATACACCCTGGATCTTCCCATAGATAATTCATACTAAGCTTGGTGAACCAATACCTCACTTGTTTGAGCCATTTGATGCGCCCCGTTTTTTTATGTAAATCAAGGAGTTCGCCCATAGCACACCTTAGTGGTACCTTTGTTCTACTCACCCAAATTCTTAACCAAAAGGTGAGCGCCCTTAGGATAGCATAATATCCTATGCATCTTAACCTTAAATCAGATCTAAGGGGTATTAAGGGTTTGCATCCTGGGAGGTTCATGATTGCCCTTATAAACTTATTTTCGGCTATGGTCAACTCTTTTACATTATCCAGGCCCCACAGCTCAGCCCCATAGAGGGCTGCACCTAAGCCCTTTGCCTTATGAATTTCTAATATAGGGCTAGTGGTCTATAGGGGGAAGTTCTGATCTTGCACAATAGTGCTCTATCAACATGTTGAAGGGTCAAAGTACTCTTTCTAATCTGGTTTGACCAGGAAACATCTTCACTTATCCTGATTCCCAAATAATCAAAGGCTTTAACCTTCTCTATAGCCTGGGAGTCCAGAAAAAGGGCCCTGTACTTTTCTTATAAGGGTTGAAAACCATGTATTTTATTTTGCCACAGTTTATCATTAATCCCCTATTCTGGCAAGCCTTTTCAAATCTATTTATCAAATTTTGGATGCCACTAGTTGTTTTTTCAAAAAGTAACGTGTCATCAGCAAATAATAAGCAAGGGATCTGTTGACCAGCCAATTTTGGGGGGTCCCCACCACAATTAAAAAGCTCCCCTATACTGCCATTTATAAAAAGGGTAAAAAGAGTTGGTGCCAGGACACACCCCTGGCGTACTCCTTTCTGTATAGATATTTTCCCAGAAAGGGCGGCATCACTGCTCCATCTCACCTTTGCATAGGTTTCATAGTGCATACGGATCAAGATGTTGACCAAATAAACCGGCATCCCCATATCCCTTTATACAGTTAAAGGCTGTCTTCAGGTCCACGAACACAACATACAGGTGGCCCCTGTTGATGGTGACCTCTTTCCAGATCACCATCATAAACCTGAGGACTTGGTTTTTTGTGCATGTGGATTCCCTAAATCCTGCTTGGAGGTCCGACAAAATATTTACTTCATCCATCCAATCTTGAATTCGATTTAGGATTACTTTGCCAACATTTTTTGGGGGACATCAATTAAACTAATTGGCCTGTAATTCTCTGGTAACCATTTGTCCCCCTTCTTATGGATAGGAATAATTTCTGCGCCCAACCATGTGGGCGGGAGCATGCCACCCTTAAGGATAGCATTAAAGACTGCAGTCAGGACCGGATCCCATACAACTGGCTCCGAACTGAAAAGGTCACCTGGAAGTCTATCGAGGCCAGGAGCCTTCCCCTTCTTTAAAATGTTTAAAGCCAAAATGGTTTTACCAACATTGTTCTCATAAAAGTCCTTTTCTGGGTCTTCGGTGAACGATGGCATAGAGCGGGGCTTATTGTTCCCTCAGAGTTTGCAAAAAGCTGACCATAGTAATCTTCCCATACCTGGGGCTGTAGGTGGGAGTCAGATTGAGCCACCTCCCCAGATATGTCTCTAGCTAAAAGGTGCCAAAAAACTTTGCTATTCTTGTGTGTGTGGGGGAAGGGCCTGTGACTGGGAAGAACCCAAAACATAGGAAATAAGGGTATAGCACAGAGAATTCTAAGCGCTACATTTTTTTTAATACTTTTTTAGCCAATTCTGCATTGGGCACCCACAGAAGTGGAGTATCATGTTACTCGGAACACTAAGGAGAGGTGCCATTTTTCTTGAAAGACTTTGGGGAATGCAGGGTGCGTGGAATTTTGTGGATTCACACAGATTCCACAACTTTGCACCACTTTTTATAAATGGCAGTATAGGGGAGCTTTTTAATTGTGGTGGGGACCCCCCAAAATTGGCTGGTCAACAGATCCCTTGCTTATTATTTGCTGATGATACGTTACAAATTAAAAAAGCCAGGGTAATCACTGGCACCTAGTGGACTTTCTGCCCCCTCAGGGGGAGATCAGGGGCCACTGCCCCGTGGGGGCAGAAAGACAGGAATTTCTCTGGGGAGGCGGGGGTATTGTCATGCTCCATTTGGGCAAACACCACGCCGATATGACTAAAAAACAAATCCTGGTTTCTAATGGGCTTTCTGCCCCCCCGGGGGGCAGAAAGACTGGAGGTTTTGTGTGTGGGTGCTGGGGGTATTGGCATGCCCATTTTGGGCAGCTCCCACCACTGATTCAAATTCTCAAAAAAACTCCTGCCGTCTAGTGGGCTTTTTGCCCCCGGGGGGCAGATTGGGGGCTGCTGCCCCCATATGCCCACCAGGCAAGACAGAAAGGCTGCAATTTTTGTGAGAGTGGGGGCATTGGTCTGCATGTTTTGGCCAGCCCCCACCCCTAATTGTAATTGCCCCAAAAAACATGGTTTCTAGTGGGCATTCTTCCCCCCGGGGGGGGCAGATTGGGGAGTACAGCTCCCATCTGCCTCCAAGGGGGGGAGAAAGTCTGTCATTTCTGTGGAGGGGTAGGGACATTGGCATGCTCAATTTGGACATCCCCCACCCTAATTCAAATTGGCCAGAAAAAAATCCCTGGCATCTAGTGGCCATTTTGCCTCCTTGGGGGGCATATTGGGGGCTACTTCCAGGGTGGCAGAAAGGTTGCAATTGTGGTGCGGGGTGGGAGCATTGGTATGCCTGTTTTGGGCAACCCCTACCCTAATTAAAATTGCCCCCCACAAAATCCCTGGTTTCTAGTGGACTTTCTGCCCCCCGGTGGGGCAGATTGGGGGCTACTCCCCCATCTGCTCGACTGTAATTGTTGCAGGGGTTGCGGGCATTGGCATGCCCATTTTTGGCAGCCCCCCCCCTAATTCAAATTGCCCCCCAAAAAATCCCTGGCATTTAGTGGGCTTTTTGCCCACAGGGTGGCAGAAAGGTTGTAATTGTGGTGCGGGGTGGGAGCATTGGTATGCCCATTTTGGGCAGCCCCTACCCTAATTAAAATTGCCCCCCAAAAAAACCCTGGTTTCTAGTGGACTTTCTGCCCCCCCGAGTGGGGCAGAATATGAGCTACTCCCCATCTGCTCACCAGGGGGGGAAGTAAGATTGTAATTGTTGCAGGGGTTGGGGCATTGGCATACCCATTTTTTTCAGCAGCTCCCACCCTAATTAAATTGCCCTAAAAAATCCATTGCACCTAGTAGACTTTCAGCCCCCCCGGGGTGGCAGATTGGGGGCTACTGCCCCCATCTGTCATTTGAAAGGTGATGGTAATTTGCGATTTCCTTGAAAAATGCACCAAATGCATTTTTCAAAGTCCCATGCTCTTGGGGCATATGTGTGCGCAACATGTTGCAAAATTGTCATTTCAGGGGTGCAGCAGGGTGTCCTTTTGTCACCCTTGCGCCCATGATATTGCATGCGCAATTTGAGAGTCGCAATTAAGGAATTTGTAGGAATGACTATTTTCTTAGCGAATACTACATGCATAGGCTTTTGGGAGTCCATAATTGCAATTTCTTAATAATTGCAATTAAGGAATCCCAAAAACCTAACTTTATGCGTGTGGGGGTTAGTTTTCTAATTCCCTCCGTCTGTTTCCCCTATAGCAGCCCCCAGAGGGCTGGGACTTCTTTAGTCCTGCCTTGTTTGTGCAGTTCAGTCTTTGCATTGGAGTGTGAGGGAAGGCTCAACCTCTAGTCCCCTCTGCTGGTGTATGTTGTGTACCAGGGGGAATCAGACTGCTGGGTTGTATCCCCTCTTTCTGACCTGTATATGAACATTATGGGCAAGTTAATCCAAATCATCCCCCTCCAATGTTTGCAATTGAAAATACAAAATTCTTGACTTTTTCACAATGCATTTCTGGGACTTTCATGTCCTGCTAAATGGACCAACCCCAGCAGAGGGTTTTGTTCTTTCTAGGAGAGGTTTTTGGACTACATCAGTGAAACAACGGTAGCACATCAAACTGCTCTTCCAATACCATCCTCAAGGATATATTCTTGTTTAAATTACAACTTGAATATATTTGCATAGCATGGAGCCGCACAACTTCACTTGGATGTTTCTTTCAACTGTAGAATGCTCGCTTATGCCCGGATACAATCACCAGGGTTAAGGTAAAGCAAAGTAACTTAATATTCAAGATATTGCTGGATACTCTTACTCATGTCTCAGAAAGAGCCCATGCTACAATTTCAATTACTTGTCCATGTGGTATGGATGTGTACAGAGCATTAACATATATGGTACATATTATGATGTTGTCTTCTATTTGAATCTTTTGTAAACATTTGGTTTAATCTCTCATGTAAGATCAACTTGAATTTACCATTGATTGTAGGAAGAATTCTTGTTATTTACATAAGGGTGCAGGTATAAACCTCATTGCTGACACTACAGGCCTATATTTACATCCTCATGAATTGTGACAGCAAAATATATCAGGTGTCCTAGGGTTTAGTTAAAGCAAAATTGGAGTCTTTTTTCATTAACCATTCACTCCTCTAGGATTGTGCTCAATATAGTTTGTACTAATGAATTGGGCTCATTCTCTAAATTCAGACACACAATGAAATCATGTTTTTTGTAAGGAAGACTTGCCTATAGCAGTCGGATTCCCTTTATGATCAAAGCCCATCCGAAGAAAGGTAACCTTTTTGCATGGTTAGGGTTTTTCATATTTTTCATGACCCTTTTTCTCTGGTGTTAGGACTCTGTAGACTGTGGTGCTACTGTTCAGTGCCACAGTGCATGTATCCTGGCCATAAAATGGTATAGGTAAAAATTGGTTTTATCCAATTGGCCTATTTAACAGACCTGTCAGACCATCGAAAAGGGGGGGACAGAAAATGCACCTATGGCATGGAAGTTAACTGTGATATGCGTGCCGTGCTGTGTATAACCACCAACATCCATGACAAAAGTATCTGGCAGGAGCACCACTGTACTCTGGGTGGGCTACAAATTAAATACACAGCAGAGATGCATGGCTGGGAAAAGTGTGTTTGCCCTGTAGGAAAAGCATATTTGACGTCGCCGCTAAAGTATGCCTTTGAAGGCTACAGGGCACGATGGTACTATATAAAAATAGGGTGCACTACATATTGTGGTAGTGTGCTCCCACAGTGAAATAAAACTCAAAAGTTATTTTTACTACAGTAGGCTTTATTAGATTTTTTTCTAAACATGTCTAGATGTGATGTTAATTAGGGGTGGGCATAATTCATGTAATTTGCTAAGAAAATACGGCAGCGGGCAGCCACTCACACTCATTAAATTTGTTCCAGTTCTCCGTTATTGTTTATTTTTTAGGGACACCCATTGTTATTTAGTACATGAAGTTCTTATACGCCACACACCTGTTCTCCATTTTTTTAGGATTAATGAACTGTTAATGCAGCGATTACTTACCGGTTATAGCCTTACTCTGAGTCATTCGCTTGCCCTGATGAATCACATAGTGAGGCCTCTGTGCCTCCATTTCCAATATCTTTCCAGTGAATAAAAGACCCTCTTCTCTTCTGTCTGTACCATGCCCAAAAAACATACAGTTGGACTTGCCGAAAGGGCGGAGGGTGGGCCTGATATATCATGGTGAGAGAAGGGCTCAGGTAAGTAATCGCAGAATTCCCTCCTCATCCCTTTCTCCATGATGAATCACATAGTAAGATGTACAAACACCACCAAAATGTACCTGGACAACTCTACAGAAATGAAAACACACAGATTTAATCCATAGAACAAAAACAGGTCCACCAGAGGGCGACCAAGCAACCCACACATTTCGGCAAAACCACATGAGAAAGACAGAAGTCCTGAGCGAATAGAATCTCCCTGCTCACCATATTATCTGATCTGCAACAGTCGTCAAAGATAGAGCCCTCGCCCCTCCCTGCTGATTGACATAGAGCTTCGCTGTAGTGTTGTCTGTCCAGACTATAAAAGCCCTGTCCTGCAGACTGGGAGAGTCAGATGTTTAGCCTCAACCACCCTCCAATTAGAATACCTGGAATACCTGGAACTCTGGCTTGCCAGCCACAGACCCTTCACTGTAAGAGACCCCAACCACTCTCGCTGGTATCAGTCTTGATGATCACTGAATCTGCAAACCACAAAGAGACCCCTTTCAAAATGTTCACAGGAAGGAACCACCATTCCAGTTCACCCAAAATTCCAGGAGTCACCGGAGGAAGACAAGTCAACTCTTGCACATTGGTGACCCAATTGCTCTGTATGTACCTCATCAGGATGTTGAGGTGACAGGTGCCAATGAGTGCATGTAAGCAAGAACACAGTGGCCACCAGATCCCCCTGTCCCTGCATTTGAAGTGACACAGGCGGTACCGGAGGCCAACAACAAATACATTAGATGGAAATGAATTTTCAATATTGCTGAGTCTGGCAACATGACAATGCCCAGATCCGTCCATATCCGGGCCTCAATGAAAATGCAATTCTGACATGCAATCAGCTGTGACTTCCTCGCATTGATCAAGAATCCATGGGAAGTCAGAAGGTCCAGGACCTTCAGGTCATGCAAACAAGTCAGGTGAAGAGAAGCCCCCTTCACCAAGCAGTCCTCCGGTAAGGGAAGATAGCCACACCCTGCAGATGAAGAACAGCCATCAGGAACCAAGACCTTGGTAAGATCAATAGGGAGCTGACTTCAGACCAAAGGGAAGTACCAGGAATTAGAAATGAGAAGCCCCCACAGAAATCCTCAGAAACATCTGATGACAAGGATGAACAGGAATATGCAGATAGACATCCTGTAGGTCATTCTTAGCCATGAAGTCCCTTGGAGACAGGAAAGGAACCAGCTGTTGAAAGGACAACATCTTGAAATTAATCAATGTCACCAATTTGTTTGATGGGCTTAAGATCCAATTCTGGCCTGAACTCTCCAGACATTGTTTGAATGAGGAACAGGATCAAGTACACCCGTTGAATTACCTGATCCGGAGGCACAGGAATGACAGAATACTTCTGCATCAAGGCCTGGATCCCTGCCCGCAGTGCCTCCCTTTTTGCAGGATTCCTGCGAACAGGAGTATGGATGCACCCTGTATCGGGAGGCAGAAAGACAAAGTCTATGTCATAACTGTTCTGCACAATATTCCTCAACCATATTTTTAGAGACGGAACTTATCCAAGCTGAAAGTTATACTGTCTACCAGCCACACACAGTAAGCTTGTCCACAGGACTGCCACCATCAAGAGTGCAGACCAGAACGTCCTGCCTTGGGGGCCACATCCTGCTTCTTACGGAAGGCATAGGAAAGAATGTCCTTCTGAGGAAAATATCTGAAGTCACTGAGCAGTTCCAAGGTTTAGAGGAATTTCCAGAAGAAGACCTGTAGAACCACGTGTGCTTTTTATCCTTGAAAGACTTCTGGATAAAATGATCCAGACAGTTGCCGAAGTTTGTCACCCTCGAATTGAAGTTTGAGAAATGCAGACTTTACAGCCAGATCCGTTTTCCCACAGCCACAGCCACAGGTTCCAGTAAGCCTTGACAGCCGAGGTAGAAACCACAATAGCTTTCTTAACAGCATCAGCTGAAACGTCAGTCAGGAACTTTGTCTATTGTTCCATCGGAACCAGGATATTGGACATCCCGGACCCCTCTGGCATAGCCTCAGTTTGAAATTCTAAATCCCTCAACAGGGATTGAGCTGTCAAGACACCATACACGGCAGCCTTGAGAACCAGATTGGAAGCAGAACACGATTTCTACAAACCCCCTTTAACCTTACCATCCACAGGATCAGAAGGCAAACCATCATCAGGATTCAAAGCATATTATTTCTGAATGAAGTGGGACATTGGGCTATGCTCAGATTCCTCCAGGTCTGAAAGTTCACCTGCTCAATGTCGAAACGTGTGTCGCAGGCTTTGTGAATTTGCGGAAATAATTCCACAGCAACCCCCTCCTCCGTAGGAGGTACCATAACAAGATTGACACAGTAATGTGACAGAATGTCTGCCAGTTCATCCATGGAAACATCTTTCCACTAGGGACCACATGCCTCTCCTGGATGGATTCAGTCGAAAAGTCATCCTCTAACTGGACCTCAGTACGCTTACCCTTATGCTGTATTTTTCTACAGAGTAAAGACATTAAAATGTAACACTACACTTAAATAGTCCCATCAACAATTCAATTCCATTTGAGTAGAACTCACTCCAATAAACCTAAACCTGTAACAAACAGCCATGACATGACTGACCAATCACCAACCAACAAGTATACCGTCAACAATCACTCAACAGGACTGTGCTGTATAAAAAATACCATCAGGAAATAGTGCAGTGAGGCCTTCAAGACAGCGAGAGTTCAGAAACTGTGAGTAATGATCCCCTGAAACAACCACCTTCACTGCAGAAGAAGTACTAGGAACACAAGCAGCTCACCAGGAGCAGAGTACTAAGCTCCACACAGGTAAAAAGTGCCCAAAAGCACACAGCCCCATCACGGAAAGAAATCCTGAGAAATGAGCCCTAACCTATCATAAACTTGCCAGAGAAATGCCCTGCAGATCCCTGCCCGGGAATCCTCAGCAGAGAGCCACGCCTACCACTGCTGGAGACAGGGACAGCAGGCCTCAGGCCAGGCAGAACAGCCCTGTATACTGCCATTTCTACCCCGGCTGGAGGCAAGCACCGCAGACCTCCAGCGGGCAGCCCAGCAGCATGCATTCGTCGGAAAGCAAAAATACTCACCGTAGCAGTAAATGAATTCTTGATAGCGAAGCCCCCCAGAACTGCACAAGAATCGCCGGCATCGCATGGCAAGACAGGCCAGCCCAAGCGATGCAGCACGCGTACTGTGCCCGCCCAGAAGAAAAACTGAAGATTTGAAGAAAAAAAGAATAATAAGTGAGATGGGGGGGTTTATTCAATGGGAAGGGGCCTCACTATGTGATTCTTCATGGTGAGAGGGACAAGGAGTTAATGGGTGTGCATTGCACAATGAATGGAACATGTGAATAAATGTGTTAGTAGGGCAACTCCCTTATGGAATTTAAGGACATTATCTTTCACAGGTAAACTAAAACATATATTACTGCATAGTCAAGTGAATGCATATTACCTTTGGACTATTGATGAAAAATGGCCTTACATCAAATACAAAGACACTATCCCCCTAGGTTCAGTACTTTCACCGTTCAGCCTGTTGGTAATATTCAGTCATGATTTCTGGCAAATGTCGTTCTCCTATAGAGCACAAATATAGTCAAGCTCAGTGTCACTACGTTAGCAGGTCACCAAGCCTAGTGAGTGTGTTACTGTGGCATACCCTCATTTACCTCAATTTCTACTGTGTTGGAAAAAAGTAATGAAATATGCATATCAGAAGTAACGTAAGGCCTTACTTGGAGTTTGAGAGATACAGGAAATCTGCCAAAATATGGCCAATGTTCTGTTGCTACATTTAGAGTGTATAGGAACTCTAAGCATACAATACAGGACATTCATCACATTTTGAACCATGTGGTGCATCCAACAATCTAAAGTCCCATAATATGGATCATAACTATCTATTATGGGCAGTGGTGGTGTCCTACTCATTCATCGCTATCATATTCACACGGCTACCGACCATCGTTTGAAGCTCATCCTATTTCTTTCGCAGCACCCCATTATTTGGCTAGCTGTTTGTGACATGCTAGGTGGAGGGAAAGGTCGGTTTGTTTTCGGTAAATAGCTCTTTAATTGATTTTATTGAATTCCAACTCAAAACATTCATCTGCAAGTACATGCAGATGAAGGCAGCCTTCTTTAATAGAAGATATTTTCCTTCAGAAGGATTCAGTACACATCAACAGTGGGCTTGAGGGAATAAGTGTGCATGGCTAAATGCATGACTGGCTGTTTTGTTAATATGGACATCTTTGTATTTATTCATATTATTAAATCCTAGCAGCAGTTTAATCAGTCACACCTGAAAGTCAAACACTTGCAGTTAATTTTGAACCCTAGTTGGCTACAATGCAAAACTCTTTTAGGAAAATCTCTCGTTCTTCTGCTAACTTAGTCCAGAACCGTCTCCAGTTTCCTTTTGATTGACACGCAATGTCAAACATCTGGCTCATTGGCTTTCTGCCACATTGTATTGAGCATATAACTTTAGTTGTATATGATCCCCAGTGTTAGACCTGTCAGCCTTAGGGTGGTCTTCCCCCAAGCTTTTTCCTTCTCCTCTAATTTGCTGAACCTATGTTTGCTAAATTGCTTGTGGTCTTTCCTTAAAACATGGTGTAATTGGCTTATACCCTATGGCATATTTAATTTACTTGTGAGTACCTAGTAAAGTGCCACTACATGTGCCCAGGGCCTCTAAATTAAATACTATTAATGGGCCTGCAGCACTGGTTGTGCCACCCAAAACATGTCCCAGACCTGCCATTGCCACCTGAATACAGTTTTTAACTGCCATGTCGATGTGGCATTTACTTTCACCCACAAATACTCCATTTACAATATCCCAGAACAGAATGTCTGGTAGTGTGTAATCTACACCAGAGAGATTACACGATTGCTCATTCTATTTAGAAGGACCATGCTAATCTTGTCCTTGTGTCTGCGAGATAAAAAGACTACTTCTTTTTAATTACCCTCACAAGCCCTAGTGGTGTCATGCTTCATCATCGGGTCACCCGACCCCTGAAAGTCGGGGTGGGCTCAACCACAGTGTTGGGTGGCTCTTAAAAGAGATGAAGGAAGGGGGTCTTAAAGATTAAAAGACCAGTCAGACCCCCGGTTTCCCTTTATTCTTGGGTCTGGCTGGGTCACTAAAATTCTAAAAAAAATGGGTCTAAATTGGATTTTTATGGTCCTAATACCCTAGTGCCGACATGTTTCTGTCCAAAAGGGGCCGTAAAGGTCCAGGACTTTCTTCAGGGCTGGAAAAAGGACCCTCTTCTATGTGTGGGGAAGATAAAGGATGGGAAGTCCCTATCCTCTCCGTGTAACAAGGGAAGAGTAGCTTCTCCTCGTGTATGGAACAATTAAAAATATGTGTCTCTGCGTTGCGTTGCCAGGCTCTGTCTGTGGGGCAAAATCACAAGAGGACATAGTTTTATATATCATGAATATAACTGCGAGTGTTTTTTCTCGAAGTGCTGCATGCCAAGTCCAGTGTGCATGCAACAATCGTGGAGAACTACCCCACTCAGTGCCACTCATACACGACGTCATCTGTGACAGGCTAACATCATGTGGCATGCCCGTCCGGTGGCTATACAATTCTAACATCAGCTCATTGTTAGGATCGGTGGTAGAAAGCATTAATCACTGCTACTAGTAGTCTCAAGTGCAGTTTAGGGAACATGAATCCGAGTGGAATCAGAAAAATATATACACCTCGTGTATTCAGCCATACAAATAAACATTTATTCAAACATTTAGACCAATCGCGTGTTAGTAATCATGTTAGCACTTACCCAAATTATGGGGGCTTCGTGATTCTCATGGACCAAAATACGCAGTTAAGTGGTCCTAGTGGTGGTGTGAGAAAAACGAGAGGTGCAGTGAGAGTTACCTTGCTAAAAAAAGTCCTTTGGGCTGTTATCTCAAAAGTAGGGATATTGTGGCAAGGAGCATCCATCAGTTATGGTGGATTAACTGCAGGTCAAGAAACCGCCGTCGCGCACTTACTCGATTAGAGGTCTGACCCAGCTGCATCACCTATTGCGGTTTCGGTCCCCGGCTCTGCGAGGACGGACCGCTGCGAGATCGGGAATATTTCTGTTCTCCAAGTGCCAATCACTTCCTGGTCTTGGCGCGTCTGTTGCGCAAGTACCGGAAGCTGGTCATGATCGGGCTGTGGGTCTGATCGTCCTTCCGGTCCCGGAAGGAAGGATCATGGGATGTGTAGTCCAATGTATCGGACTTGAGGAAAGGGGAACCCGGTTCCTTCGGGAAGTAGAAATGTTATACTAATGTGACCCAATAAAGATGTTATTTTACACAATGACTCAGTACTTTATTCCAGTTGTGAGAAAATACGTTTTTTACTTTTTAGCGGGGATGTCGGCTTAATGTTAGAATGCCTGTCAGAATCTTACAAAATGGGGGTGACTCCACACATATTTACAGGGACGTGTAGAAATTAGGACGGATATATAGATGGAAGTCTCATAAGGTGGTTGGATTTTTAATTTATGTGAGGCTATACGTCTTATTAGACTCAATTGTGCCCATTAGTTCTAGTCTTTGGGTCTGTCCCATCGTATCTCTTTAGATGGAAAGAATGGAAAAAATGGAAAGGTATGTGAAGAGGGATATACTCTCATATAGTGGGGCCATCTCCTATTGTTATCCAGGGTTCCCAAACTATCAAGGTACATAGGGCCCCAGTGACATGCTAGGGGGGTAGCCTGTGGAAACACATGACCACGGTGGGCGGCACTCACTCCTGACACTAGAGGCAAAAGATCCAACCAGATATGCCCCTTGTAGGGAATCCATGTTGTAAGTTTGGGCTGACCCCTGAGAAGTACCGTTAGGAGGTTCGGGAACAGATACAAGCTCCCAGATCAGTCCTGGGTGGATTTCCTAGATTATGGCTGCAAAGCCCTGAAGGGCTGGATAAGGAGCAGTAAAGTGAATGATTTTACTGGACTATACAACCTCATTTTTAGGGAGCACATGCTCAATATTTATTTTACAGAGCTGTGCCAACATATAGTGGATAGCAGACTTACTGACCCCAGAAAGCTTGCTGAGGAGGCAGGTCTCTGGGTCAGTACAAGAGTGTCTAAGAAGGTATTTGGAGGGACTCCCAAAAGTGTGGTCAGGGTTCCAAACAGAAGAAGGGGGGTGTGTATAACCATGGAGTTATGACAAGGCCTCCAAAACAGTTCACAGGGAATATATTCCCAATCCTAATCTAGATATGAAAAGAAAGGCTTAACAGAGCATAACAAAATTATGCTTGTCCTTAAGTGCTATGAATGCTATGAGTATGGGCATATGAAGGGAGATTTCAAGTGCTCCAAGATGGCACTGTCTGCCATTGGTGGGCAGACCGAGGAAATAATCAGTATAGTGTTTTGGGAGGAGAAGGCCCCATTTAGTGTTGGGGAAGACATGTGAGGTTACCCTGGTGTCCACGGGTGATGTTAAGATAGTGCCCAAAGCCCACATATCCAGAAGGTCTGGAGCTTGGAGGATTGCCCAGACAGCTTCCAGGAAAGGGAAGGGCAATGGGCGTGGGACATCAGCCCTTGAGTTTCCCATAGCACATGTGGCTGGGGCACCAGAGGAAGCCACCCTGTAGAGTTCTTTGGAGGGCATTGCCTCCATTTGTACCCTGCCTGAACTTACTGGATGGCAAATGGAAGGAGGGCCCACCAGAGAGGAGTTCTGCAAGGCACAGATAGAGTCTCCAACCCTTGATGGGCTGAGGCAGCAAGCTGAAACCCAGGCAGCTAGTGACACTATATTGGAAGAATGACCACCTGTTTAGTGAGCCTATAGCATGGGTCAACTTGTGAATTGATAGTTCTCCAATGTTACAGGGTTCTCCCACTGGGGATAGGTCTTGAGATACCCTTGGCAAGGCATCTGGGGCTGGACAAGACCTTTGATAGGCGTGCTACCCATTTCTAGTGGCCCCGGATGAGGACATATACTCTTGTATTTTGTAAGATTTGTCTGACCTGCCAGGCTAATAGGAAGTCTGGTAAACAGTTAAAGCTTCCATAACTCCAATGCCTGTTGTTGGCACACTTTTGAGAGGGTGGGCATTGATATTGTGGGACCCAAAGACCCCAAGACAGCCTTGAACAACAGGTGTATGCTAGTCTTGATGGACCATGGCACTAGGTTCTCAAAGGCCATCCCTCTGAGATCCATTACTGCAACTGTAGTGGCTAAGGCTCTAACGGGTATTTTTACCAGAGTGGCTTTCCCCAAGGATGTGGTGTCAAACAGGGAAACCTACTTCATGTCCTCGTACATGAAGTTTAATGTGGAAGGAGTGTGGGGTTTCTTATATGTTCTCCACACCCTACCATCCACAAACAAATGGGCTTGTTGAACGATTTAACAAGACCCTTGAAAGTATGATTTTAGACCTGCCTGAGTCCATGAGTTGGTACATCCTCTGACATGCTTGCTCTTTGCTTAGATGGAAATACCACAGGAGGAAATGGGCTTTAGACATTTGAACTTCTGTATTGTCACCCTGTCAGTGGACCTCTCAGTCTGGTTAAGGAGGGGTGTGGGCAAGGTCGCAAGAAACCTCCCTAGGATGTGGTTAGCTACATGTCAAATTCTGGAAGAAAGCTTCTAAGAACTTGGATGCTAGCCAGGAGGCTAACCTCAGCCACTGACAATCTCTTGTGGCCGCATTCTAATCCATCATTCAGGCTGGACTGTTCATATGAGAAGCTGGATCAAGACTGATTTGCATATGGCTGAGTCAAAACTGAGGTGGAATGATGGGCAAAAAAATGATGGATTGGGATGCGGCCTATGTGATTCCCAGTGACTGACATTAATTCAAACATTCTATCTGTCACATTTTTTTTTTTGGATTTGACGTCCTAATAGTGCCGGGAATACCAGACCTGAGTCCTCGCTTTGCTGCTGAAACCAAGCTACAACTGGTTGAAGAGCCCTAACACAAAGGGCCTAACAACTGGGATTGTCACTTCAGCCAGCTTGGAGCCATGGCAGGGGAGGAAGGAAATTTCATGTACTTCAAAGACACTGTCTAGAAGGTTCTCCCACCTTCCAGACGCAAGCTACCACGGTATAAAAGTAGGACCTCAGACACCAATGCTTCAGTACACGTCTGGACCTGTGGATACTCTGCCAGGAAGAAGTACTGCTGTGCTGCTACAAAGACTGTTACTTTGCTGGACTGCAGCTGCAAAGAAACTGATGCCTTTCTGTGCTGACATGCTTCCTGCTACCCTCTTGCCTGGGGTAGAGGAGCTGCACCTACAGCTTGTTATTGAGTCCAGGACCCCAGAGTGACTCAAAGGGCTAGTCTGCTGGCCTCCTGATCCAGGCCTCAGAGACATAAAAACAATCCAGCCAGCTGCTGGACCCTGCTGCTGTTCCTGACCCCCATGTGGTGCCTCTCAGATCCTGGACCCTTGGTGCGGCTCACAGGCTCTTGAAATCAAGTTTTTGGGCTCTTTCAACTGCAAACAGGCAAGTTTGCACTGGAACTGCGCCCCTCACACTGAAATTCAAAGTGAGTCTCTGCCAGTTCGTCTTTTTGCACAGCAAGCATCATACGCCTAGAGGCTACGCCCGGCCTGCTATTTGCGCTATGACAACCACTGCCATTGACGCTCTCCTTGCTGCGACCCTCTTTGACACAAACTGGACTCTTGGCACAAAACGTGAAGGTAAAACTTCCGTCTGACTCATCTGGGACTGTATCCAAACCGCGCTCCATCATGGTTGTCCTGAACTTTTGACTTTGACCCAGTCCAGCATTACCTGATAGCTACAGTTGGCACTTTATGCTGTTAGGCAAAATCTTTCCTTTTGTTCTTTAAACATTAATAAATCTGGTTCTATTGTTTGCATTTTTGTTGTTTGGTCTTATTCTATTAATTAAATTAAGCTCTATTTTTCTAAGAGAGTGTGTGTGTGTGTGTGTGTGTGTGTATGTGTATGTTAGAGACAGAGGTAGAGAGACAGAGAAGACTTATCTGACTCGTTTTTAGTCTGAATGGTATTTTAAACACCGGAGTAGCTCTGTTCTAATACCTTAGCAAGTGCTAAATAATTGCATTTAACGTGCCTTTAAAGAAATATGGGGGCATAGTAACAAGGGCCTTATCTCCGTTTTTATGCTTTAAAAGCCAAATATGCGGAGATAAAGCAGAGATTAGCAGCCATTTTGCAGACGCCTCACTTAACATCTCTAATGAGATGCAAAGTGGGCTTCACTGGGCGTACCCCTGATGGACTACCTTGTATATTATCGCAAAATGCACACTGCAATATTTACAAGGTGGCCCTCAGGATTTTAGCAGATGTTAGTTTTTGTCAAAAACCGCGCTTTTTGCCAAAAACTAACGTCTGCTAAAATCCTGACTTATCTATTCACAACATAGGGGGTGGATTATACTGATAACGCCACAGGGTCGTATCAGCAAGGTTATCGCCGTTTTCCATGGAACATCGCTGGAAAACCAGCGATGTTCCATGGAAAACAGCACTATCGCAGGAATAATTATCGCCACTGCGCTATGTGTTGTTGATACAGTGCTAGCATGGAGATCATTTCCTGCGATAAAAAATCTATCGCTAAGCGCGGTCAGCGATAATTATCGCTGGCTGTTGATAACATGCACTTTAATGCTTTTAGCAGCATTTGTTGACATAAGGCAAACAACAAAATATAGGATTTTACTACACTCAGAAACCAACGATTGTAATATGGTGGTGAACAGTGTTTGCCATAACTTACCATCGGGACATGTGATGGCTCCTGTCAAAAATATTTCGTCACCTGGCCCTCTGTGTGTTGCTAGGATTCCTTCATATTTTTTAATCAAGCATATTAGCACCAAAGTGTCACACCCATTGCGATCTTATGAAACGTGAGGAGCTATAGTTTGCTAATAACCATTTCACTCGTTGCTGCCAACTGCAGTTTTGGAATGATTCTATTTCCTGACTAGCTCCACGGCGTTTAAATCACAATTTCAACTGTATTATGCCTTAATACTAGGCAATCACGCCTGCTCCAGATGCAAATGAAAACCCTCACGATAACGTGTATTAGGAATGCAAGACTCATGTTGAATCAAGTATAAGGGATGTCCTCATAAAGGGTCGTGCTACATCTGCTAAGTGCTTAACATTAGCAGGCTGATGCATGAGGATGTACTGTGACATGTTTCATTACTGTTGAGTGAAATTCAGCGTAAATTGAAGCAGAATGAAAATGTAAGTGCCCATGACGCCTTATCTCCATTTTGCATGTGCCTTTTAAAGTCTGCAACTAAGCCAGTCAAATGGAGTCAGCAATTTATTTCTATGAATTGTTAGTGGAGTTAATTGGTAGTATTTAACTTGCAAACACAATGTTATTTTTATGTAAAAAAAAAAAAGACGGGGTATAAAATTGTTATGATCCATTTAGAAACAGGGGGGTTAACGTTGCTCTTTCCTTAACTTCACAGACAGAAACATTGAATTTTATGGTAGGAATGTTTATTCTATGTTGCTCGGTATGTGTGGCCGTTTTTTGCATGATGATTATCACACATAATGAGACTAGGGGGAGGAGTCAATGGGGAGTTTAAAAAGAAAACTCTCACACTATAACTCCCTGAAGATTTGTTGATCTCATCTTCAGACCAAACAGCTGAACAATATTACATCAAACTGGGCACAAAGTAAAACTTTACTCAAGAAGTGCCTTTATTTTGTTTCGTTTAAACCTTTTTAGTAGTTTTTGAGACATAAGCATTAAGAACAATTCTTAAATGTGTTTGTGAGGGCTGTTAGATTTGGGGGTCTCTAGTTGGCAAAGGTAAGTACTTGTGACAAATAGGGACCCTCGCCTCTATTCAGGATAAGGGGATTACAAGCCTAAAATAACTCCTGCTCACCCTCTTGGTAGCTTGTCACGAGCAGACAAGTTTTATCTCAGAGGAGTGGGGTTAAGCATTTGTGACCACATACAGTAACCCAGGGACAACACTACAAATGGACACCACACAGGTTTTATATAAAAAATAAGTAGACTTTATATAGAGTTACCACAAGACCATAAACGACAAAAATACACAATACTATTACTTTAAGATGGTAGCTTTAGCTTAGTTCAGTTCAGTTCTTAGATGCGACACTTTGCGTCAATGTACCTTAGATTGCGTTGCGCTTCCACAACAAGCAATGTCACAGCGATGGGAATGCGGCAAAGTTCAGGTGCAAACAAATAAAGACGTGAAGATCTTTCAGATGCGGCACGCTTCTCGGGGATGGGAGAAGTTCTCAGTTCGATGCGGGGACTGCAGCGGTGACAGCCTTGTTCCGCGATGCGACGGCAGCAGATCCACTTGCGACACTCTTCTCCCACAATGCGTGAAGCTTCCGCACGATGCATCAACTACAGCGGCGACATCCACGATGCAACAGCAGCAGCTCAGACGGCGGCACGCTTCTCAGCGATGTGAGGCGCTTTTTTTCGATGCGGTGCAGTGTGACACTTCCAGCAGTGACACCCTCCCTTGGAGTTGCGACGGCAGGCACAGCGATGGCGACACACTCTGACCTCTTTGCGAGACTCTTCTCTCGATGCGGTGCAATGCGACAGCTACAGCTGCGACACCCTCCTTCGGAGTTGCAACAGCAGCAGCAGCGACGGCGACACGCTTCCTTTTCGTTGTGGCATGCTTCTCTCCGTTGCAGTGCAGTGCAACAGTTCCAGCGGCGACACCGTCCTTCAGAGTTGCGATGGGAGGCACAGCTCCTTGCGACACGCTTCTTCTCGTTGAGTCACGCTTCCAGCTCCTTGCAACACGCAGTTCCTCAGAAGGCCCAAAAACAGCAGCAGGCACTTCCAAAGAACTCTGGGGAGCTAGGGGGTGAAGTCTGTTGTCCCTGAGACTGAAATGGCAGAAACCGGTCGCCGGAAGCTTGTTTCCTTCCCAGTGTAAGAATTGGCTTTTGTAGTCTGGTCTGCCCTGTTCCCATGATGCACTGGGCCAGGGACAGACTAATTTGCATACAGCCAGGTTCTGAAACTGGGATGGTGCAATGAGCTAAAAAACGGTGTTGGATCTAGCCCTGATCTCTTGACTGGGTGAGAGTACTCTGCTTAATTCAGAGACTCTGTCCGTCACCACCCCTTGTTGTAAATAATTTTGTCCACCCTAAGCGTGGAAGGGTATACTCAGATGTGAGTCCCTTGCTCATTGCACCATCAGGATTCAAGCAAGCCGGGCCGAAGACGCCTGAAATGGCAGAAACCGGTCCCCGGAAGCTTGTTTCCTTCCCAGTGTAAGAATTGGCTTTTGTAGTCTGGTCTGCCCTGTTCCCATGATGCACTGGGCCAGGGACAGACTAATTTGCATACAGCCAGGTTCTGAAACTGGGATGGTGCAATGAGCTAAAAAACGGTGTTGGATCTGGCCCTGATCTCTTGACTGGGTGAGAGTACTCTGCTTAATTCAGAGACTCTGTCCGTCACCACCCCTTGTTGTAAATAATTTTGTCCACCCTAAGCGTGGAAGGGTATACTCAGATGTGAGTCCCTTGCTCATTGCACCATCAGGATTCAAGCAAGCCGGGCCGAAGACGCCTGAAATGGCAGAAACCGGTCCCCGGAAGCTTGTTTCCTTCCCAGTGTAAGAATTGGCTTTTGTAGTCTGGTCTGCCCTGTTCCCATGATGCACTGGGCCAGGGACAGACTAATTTGCATACAGCCAGGTTCTGAAACTGGGATGGTGCAATGAGCTAAAAAACGGTGTTGGATCTAGCCCTGATCTCTTGACTGGGTGAGAGTACTCTGCTTAATTCAGAGACTCTGTCCGTCACCACCCCTTGTTGTAAATAATTTTGTCCCTGAGACTTCGGCAGGAGGCAAGCTCTTTTCCAAGCCATTGGAGATCCTTCACAAGTTTAAAGCAAAGTACACAAAGATCCTTTCTCCTTCCTTTGGCAGTAAGGCAACCACTGCAGGCCAATCCCCCAAGCAGGACTTCAGCTTGGGAATAGTCTCTCCTCAGTATCTTCAGGTTCCTCTCCTCAGTAAAGGTTTCTTCTTGTACAAAAGTGATCTAATTTCATGGGATTTGGGCCCCAATATTTATACCCCAAAATCCTTTGTTCTCTGAGGGGAGAGGGGCCTTTGCCCAGTCCAAACCAGTTCTGAAGCACTCAGTTTACCAGACTTCTAATTTCCTTTCACAGTGCAGGGCAGGCACATCAGATGCCCCACAGGAGGCGAAGCCAGCATAGTGGAAGGCAAGTACAGTCCTGGAGCACTTTGTTTACAGGACTCCTTCTCTTCGTTCAGTGTGCAGGGCAGAGACATCAGCCGCTCCCCAGAGGGTGGAGCCAACATTGTGGAAGGCAGGCACAGCCCTATTCAAGGTTCAGGTGCAACTCCTCCAGCCCATCTAGATGCAGATCTCTCTATTCACCACTGGGTGACCCAGCCTGTCTCTTGAAATCCCCCAGCACTGTCACTCACAAAACCAGACAAAGAAATACACAACCTAACAGAGTCAGGTTTGAATGGTTGGACAAGCAAATACCTATTTTCTAAAAGTGGTATTTGCAAACACAGAATCTTAAAATCAACTTCACTAAAAGATGTATTTTATTAATCTGAGTTCAGGCATATTAAACTCGAATTTCTACCATGTTCTCTGAGACAGTTAGGATTATAAACATGTAATAATCTAACAGCCCATTCTGGCCTATGAAGAAAAGGTAGCCTTGCAATAGTGAAAAACGAAAATGGCTGTAATTATCTTTTAGGACATCCCACACACATCAGGGCTTGCCCTGCCTTATACTTACAATGCACCCTGCATAGGGGTGACTAATATGAAGAAAATGGAAGGTTTAGGGACTGTCAAGTGGGTGCACTTGCCCAGTCA
This sequence comes from Lissotriton helveticus, assembly GCF_964261635.1. Classification (NCBI taxonomy): domain Eukaryota; kingdom Metazoa; phylum Chordata; class Amphibia; order Caudata; family Salamandridae; genus Lissotriton; species Lissotriton helveticus. Next base: position 1,719,593,056 of record NC_136059.1, read on the forward strand.
GCATGACAGTACCAGACTGCACGCAGGCTCTGCAATGGCAGACCTTAGACACATTTTACAAGGCTACTTCTGTGGGTGACACAACCAGTGCTGCAGGCCAACTAGCTGCATTTGAATTTACACGCCCTGGGCACACTCAGTGCACTAGACTAGGGTCTGACAAGTAAACCAAAGAGCCAAACATGGAACCACTCATTAATACATCAATTTACAATAGGGAGCACTTGCACTGTGGCACTGGACAGCAGTGGCAGAGTGTCCAAAGCATCTAAAACCAGCAAAATACATGAGGCAACAGCAAAAATGGAAGGGAGACCCACGCCAATGGTGCAAGGTCTAACAAGGGCAATTTGTGGACCAAATTTACCCCCCATTGGATGTTGGTGCTTTTTCTAATGTTGTCTATTTCTAGACTATGGAAGTAAAATAGAGATTGTGGTCTCATAGGCTCTAGTGGGTGACCTTAAAAGAACATTTTCTTTTCTGGCATCATTACAGATAGCTAGTGTGGGAGCTTGGGCCCACTTAATCATCCCTACTCAACCAGACGGTTTTTCTAGCTACTTGAAAGGTAAGAGGGAGGAAACAATGACAGCTTAATTTCATTGCAGTGTAAGCAATTTAGTTACATAATAATCCATTCGACAACTGAATCTGAGATTAGTAAACTTTAATTATAAATTTGGAAACAAATTAATATAATTTAATCTCAGCATTATCATATAGAAATGAAGGACAAAAAGAATGAGTATAAATCTCCTAAAATGATTTACCCTGCTTAACACTGAGCATACAACTAGTTCAATGATGACGATGAAAGTGATTAGGAAAAAGAATTGAGCATTATATTGCTTCAAATCATTCTCAAATGTAAGCATGAGCACACTAACTCTTCCCTACACCACCTTAAAAGGAACAACTCTATACTAATAAGTATTGAATCTTGTGAGGATGCCGTAGTTGAGAGGGCTCTGCGTTTCTCCCACTACATGGTTTTGGAAGACGTGAACCTTTACCTTGATCAGTGTAAGGCTAGGGACTCTATCGACGTTCTTTGCTCTGTTCAACTGGCTCAACTTTCCCAATGGGTCAATCACCCTACACATCAAGGGGGCCACATCTTTGATCCCATTTGCTCCAACTTTCCTATTCAGGTGGTCGAGCCCTCTCCCGTCTCTTTGTCGGATCATTCTCATATCTGCTTCTCCTGGGAAGTCACCCATCCCGCCTAACTGGCTCGATGCCACCGCCCTCAGAAATTTAGGAAAATTGACCCTCTTCGATTCAATAGCATCTTGGCTGCTCCTAGGCCCTTCTTTCAGCAAGATCTTGAAGGGAGTGTAACTGTGTTTTCCGAATGGATTTCTGATTCAGTAGCTGCCATATCCTCACTGCACTTGCAGAAGCTTGTGAGGGAATTCCATTCTAAACCTTGGTTTTTGCCTGATCTTAAAGTCCTTAAAAATGAGTGTAAGATATTGGAGAGGGCGTGGCGCTCTAGTAGCTACTGCCCCTTGGCAAAACATACACTCAGAATAAAAGAAAAAGCTATTAAACCGCTATAGTTGTAGCCAAAGGCTGATACTTTACAGCATGAATTGACCGGTCTAACAACAATTCAAAGGACATTTTTTTCATTTCTTAAAGTTTTATGTCTCCCAGTGCTCAGGCACGGTCTGCTCCATTTTTGGATCTTTGGTGCAACAGTCTTACCAAGTCTTTTCTGGACAAGATCTGCAACATTCAAGCTACTTTTTCCACCGGTGCTACTCCACACATGGCTTCTCCATCTGCCTGGCCTTTAGCTGGCCCTACTCATACTCTATCTACTTTTTTTGCCAGTAGATTTGTCCAGCACCCTAAACATTCTTAAAGGTTTGAAATCGGGTTCTCCTTCAGACCCTTGTGCTGCCAGGCTCCTGCCTCAGCTGCTGACATTATCAATCCTGAAGTTAATAAGATCGTTAACACGTCTCTGCAGGATGATTTTGTTCCAGCGACCTGGAAGCAGGCTAAATTCTTCCGCACCTTAAGAAGCCGTGTTTGGACCCGTCGACTCCCGAAAACTACCATCCTATTTTGCTCTTGCCAAGTTTGGCTAAGGTATGCCAGAAGGGGGTTACAAATCAACCTACCGAGTTTGTCGAGGCCACGAGTTTGCTCCACCCGGCTCAATCTGGTTTCCGGGCTTCGTATAGAATGGAGTAAGCATTGTTGGAGGTGTCAGAGGCGATCCGTGAGTGTCTGGATGCCGACAGGAGAGCGGCATTGGTTATGCTGGACCTCCCGGCAGCGTTCGATATGGTGCCCCACTCCTTGCTTCTTGATTGTCTCTCGGCGATTGATCTATCTGGGTCTGCCTGGGTCTGGATCAGGTCCTTCCTAGAAGGTCGTTCGCAGCAGGTCTGGCTTCCACCTTGTGCCTCCACACCTCAGCCAGTGGCTATGGGTGTCCCGCAGGGGTCATCCCTTAGCCCTCTTCTTTTTAACATCTATGTCACCCCACTGGTTTATTTAGCGGAGACATTAGGGGCTAAGGTAATAGCCTATGCTGATGACACCCAGCTACTGTTTTCATAGGGAAGGGACGATGATTCAGTCCTTTCTGCTCAACACTGTTTGTCCTCTGTCTTTCACTGGCTCGGAGAAATCCGAGATCCTTTTGTATGGCAAATGTCCTGCCAACTTCAGAGAGAAGCTGTGACCCCCGGGTTTCCCCCTGCCTCAGCTCGAAGGGAAACTCCGCTAAGAATCTGGGGATTTGGTTCAGTGAGAACTTGAATTTTTTAACCCAGGTCAAGAAGCTGGCTTGGACATGCTTTGGCATTTTGAAAACTCTGAGAAAGTTTCTTCCTCTTCTTCCAAGATCTGCAAAGGAAACGGTTGCCCGCGCTCTGATCCTTTCCCGTCTAGATTACGCCAATGCACTGTACACTGGCATCCCGGGCTACCTCTTGAACAAACTGCAGGTAGTCCAAAACTCAGCCACCAGACTCCTGCTAGGTCTTTTTTACAGCAGGTGCAGCGTGCTGTCTCATTTGCGCTCTCTGCATTGGCTTCCAGTGGAGGCTTGAATACATTTCAAAATTCTGACTATTACCCATAGTGCTCTCTCCATGGCCTGGGACCCATCTACCTTCAGCAGAGGTTTGTCTTTTACATCCCTGTCAGACAGCTGCATTCTTCTTCTCAGCTTCTGGCTCAGATCCCTTGGTTCAACCGTCAAAGACTTGGCTGGAGCTCTCTTGCCCGAAAAGCTGCTCTGGCATGGAACGCATTGCTGCTGGCTCTCCGCGGCATGCACAATCCTGCGACTTTTAAGAAAAAGTTAAAAACCTTTCTCTTTTAGCCCGGCCTTTTGTCCTTGGCCCCTTTTCAGGTTTGCGCCGGGGCACTCCACGGAGTATCTGTGCGCGGTACAAATTCATATAACATAACATAACATAACATTGAGTAGGAATAAAAAACTAGAAAGGTATAAGCTGTCAGACTCTTCAGTAGAAGAAACTCCAACTGAACATCAAGTAGCCTGAAGCCACACAAAGCAGAAACAAAGGTATGTACCTCATGAAGTCCTAAAATGTCTCTCTGACCCTCACTATGTTACAGCATAATACATTAGTTGTACTGAATGTAAGTCAAGTGTTCATCTCCAGTAACTTCCCACAAATGCAGCACAAATTGATTACTGTCACCACCTTTCCCACATCAATAAGTTGCTACCTCAGTCATCTTTTGCCCTTCTTCGCTATGAGAATACACCTCCTTGCTTGTTACTGCGTTTCTCTCCACCAAGATCCATCTTCTCATACCTTACTATTTAATTTAAACAAAATCCATCTTTTTAACTAATAATACTTTGTCCACTCCTACAGTAGAATCCAAAAAAAGCATGCAAATACATTCTAGATTGAAGGTTAAATACGCATTCCATGTTAGACTCTAAACATGAGCTCGTACTGAAACAGCTCTCGAGGCCCAAAAATATGTCTTCTTAATAATGCACAAGGTGACAAACATGTGAACATTTCTTCACACATAGCAAATGCAGTTTCTTAACACATGAATAAATTGCAAAGAATTACAAAAATGTAATTTCACTTACACCGACATGAATATCATTTCCTGTTACGCATATAAATGCTTGAATATTAATCTACACCCTTACCTTATTTCATTAACTTCACAATGAGACATATCCAACCTATAATGTCTTTTAAAATATTAATATGTAAATGTTGCACAGACCCTTATTAGTCACATTTCTATGCACACACATTATAAATCTCATTAATTTTCCCATGGAGTACTTTAAATGTGCTGTACCCACACATGATTATGATGCCTCCTTCAGTATCTCAGGATGGGATCAAGATTACGCTGCTCCACTGGGAATGGTTACTGAATCCTGAAAAAAAGGAACACATACATTGGAGGGTGGTTATTCCCCCTCTCCCCAAAGCCTAAGTGAGGAGACTCCCAACAGACTCTTGCCAAAGTTTACAGTGAAACACAGTTTGTGTTGTTGGTTCGTTTTAGGGTTCCTGAACTGTGGCAGGCAAAAGCACCTTGTGTTCATGATCCATAGCCTAATTTCCTTGCGGCATTTTACAGTATGTGGGTGCCAATTTGAGTGTGCCAAGTTGACAGGCTCAATTGCAGGACTGCAGACTATAAAAGTCATGGATCCACGTTATGTCTTCTTTAATATTCCATGATCCCAGTACAAAGGTCTTGGACTGCAAGTGCCATTCTGGGTGTGTCAAGTACACAGCCTTGTATATTTGTCCACAGACTATCAACACATTTAGGGGCACATTATGATGGCGGACGGACCTGAGTCCGTCCGCCACCATAGAGTAGGAGGGAACCTCCTCATTGCCTGCGGAGTTCCCTCCTGTGCAATTAGGATGTGACCGCCACCCTGGCGATCACATCCTCTATTTTTACCATTGCGGCGGGTGCGGCTTCAAGCTGCACCCGCAGCAATGTTAAAAATGCACGCATTGCATTTGTATGTAGAAAGTGGCAGGCACCGCGCGGTGCCTGCCGCTTTCTGCATACAAATGCAGGGGGGTACCATAGGTACCCCCCATGTGCACCCCCCACCCCCTCCTTCACCTAGGGGGCCCGCAACGGGCCCCCGCAGTAAAGTTACACATGCTTTTCCACGGCGGAAAAGCCGCCGCGGAAAAGCATGTTTCAGAGCCCATCCTAATCTGGCTGACGGTGTCTGAGAGACACCGTCACCATATTAGTGCTTTTCCGCCGCGGTTGTAAGCCAACAGTGGCGGAAAAGCTGCGGACGGAAACCAGGACCCACCAGCCATCCTAATGTGGCGGTGGGTCTTTGGTGGGTCCGCAGAGAATTTTCCGCATCCTCCGGGCCGGCGGTGGCTTCCACCGGCCCGGAGGATGCGGAAAATCCTCCATCGGAATAGGCCCCTAAGTTATACATCTGATAAAATTTAACAAACAGATTTTGTCTTCATAAATGTGTCTACTTAGATTCGGACTGGCATTCGTTCTAACTGTGTGCAGGAATTCATTTAGGACTCAACAATCAACAATGGCAGGAGGTTCTTTATAGTCTTCAGAGGAGAGCTTTCAATTGTATCTTCTGCTGCTCCGGAGAATAAATAAGGACTAGTATGCCTCAGGTAAAGTGAAACGGTGGAGATACACCCCAAAGACTTTGACATTTGGGGTGTTCGTCACACAGGAACAGGGGCAAAGAAGGTGTAAGCTAGGAGGTTAAACTGTAAGTTTTGTGGCCAATGACGGAGATGGGGGCAGAGATAACACACCTCCTTTGAAACATCCACAATACAATGCCATCTCAAGGTGAAGCGTATCAAGGAGTATGTGAGGTTTCTGCTGAAGAAAAAAACATACACTAGGGCGACAAGAGCAAGATAAATCATTAAATGTTTTGCAAGGGGTGCTGCAGATGGAGGAAGAAAACACCCCCATAATGCATCTTTGCACTCTACTGAGTGGATTATGAAACCAATGTCTATCACAGGGAGAATATAAGGATTGGAAATCAAATAATGGAAAAAGCATTAAAACAAATTCCGTCTATAAGGAATTCAAAAAGGTATACAGTTCATAAGTGGACCATCCAGGTTACAAAAAGCAAAACAAAACAAATACAGAAAGGAAAACTCAACCTTTCACCAAAAAATCAAGATTTTTGAGAACCGCAAAAATCACTAATAATAAACATGACCAGGTGTTGCAAGATGCCCCACAGTCAGTTAGTTGCCTGCAGTGCACGGCGGCCTTCAGAGAGTCAGGTGCATGGCCCTGCCATAGACAAAGCCCTCTGTCCAATCTCGCGGGTGTGCACCTGTGAAAACTGCTGCAGGGCAAGAAAAACGGCAAGTGCACAACCTAGACAGTTTCCAACTCCTGCAACTCCACTGGGGGTCCATGCAATACTCTACCCATATAACGTCAAAGCATCAACCCATGGCCCCTAAAAACGCAACTGCCCTGTGCACTGGCATAGCCTATGGCTGAATTCAGTGTCCTATTTCACACTCCCATCCAGGGCACATCAGGGGGAGCTGGCCGTGCTGCCACTAGACCTGCCCTGCTCGCTATTCACCCTATCCATTCCTTCACAGGTAAATACAATCCCAGGTCATGAACTGTAGTATGGATTTTAAGCATCCCACCACCTCGTTTGCCACCTCGTGAACTAAAAACAGTGTTAGGCCCAGATAAGGCCATGGACTGTCTGTTCCCCTATCCAGCCCCATCAAGATCACATCTTGGTAAGAGAAGACAACCGTCCACCACTGTACCCCAATTCAAACCAGACCCCCAGACCCTTATCCCACACTCGCTCCACGCCTCCACCTGTCCTCCCGCTGACATCACCAGCTTGCTCTGAGCAGGCAGAAAAAAAATCTAAGGATTTTCCTAAAAAAATAAGGGGAAACCCGTGGAAAGGGACCGGTATTCAGAGGGCAGCTTACTAAATTTCCATTCCAGGGACAACAACAATAGTTCCTGAAATTCAGTGTGAAAATACTAGGCAGATGTGGGAGATTCCAGTCCCCCCTCTTCCTGCATTAAAATCCAACAAAACGCCCTCAGTATTCCCATTCCCTGGAGAAAACAATTTGGCACGAAATACCAGAGAATTATAAAATATTTTGATTCCCAGATATTTCTGCACTAAATTCAGGAAACTCAAAATGAGTGCTTACATTTGGTGCCTCCTACTTAAATAGTGACTAGGTTAGTTGCAGAAAATGGAATGGGGTAGAATATTATGTGTAGGAGAAGCAGAAGAGGGAGAGCATTGGAGAACCTATTTCAATCTCAGCATTGAACCCAGTGTGGGAATTCTTCCAATGCAAATCTCAGCAACAGTTATATTTCTGCAGCTTTGTATTCTAGATCAGTTTAACTCTGTAATCTGCTAACAAGTTATTAGTGATTCAGAAAAGGGGGTGGTGATGAACAGAGTGTCTGAATTAAGCAGACCACTCTTACCCAGTCCAAAGATCAGGGCTTGATCCATCACCGTTTTTTAGCTCACTGCACCAACCCAGCTCAGAACCTGGCTACATGCAAATTAGTCTGTTCCTGTCCCAGTGCATGATGGGAACAGGGCAAACCAAACTACCAAGCCAATTCTTATACTGGGAAGGAAACATGCTTCCGGGGACCGGTTTCTGGCATTTCAGCCATCGTCGGCCCGGCTTGCTTGAATCCTGATGGTGCAATGAGCAAGGGACTCACATCTGAGGATACTCTTCCACGCTTATGGTGGACAAAATGATTCAGAAAAGGGGGTGGTGATGAACAGAGTGTCTGAATTAAGCAGACCACTCTTACCCAGTCCAAAGATCAGGGCTTGATCCATCACCGTTTTTTAGCTCACTGCACCATCCCAGCTCAGAACCTGGCTACATGCAAATTAGTCTGTTCCTGTCCCAGTGCATGATGGGAACAGGGCAAACCAAACTACCAAGCCAATTCTTATACTGGGAAGGAAACAAGCTTCCGGGGACCGGTTTCTGGCATTTCAGCCGTCGTCGGCCCGGCTTGCTTGAATCCTGATGGTGCAATGAGCAAGGGACTCACATCTGAGTATACCCTTCCACGCTTATGGTGGACAAAATGATTCAGAAAAGGGGGTGGTGATGAACAGAGTGTCTGAATTAAGCAGACCACTCTTACCCAGTCCAAAGATCAGGGCTTGATCCATCACCGTTTTTTAGCTCACTGCACCATCCCAGCTCAGAACCTGGCTACATGCAAATTAGTCTGTTCCTGTCCCAGTGCATGATGGGAACAGGGCAAACCAAACTACCAAGCCAATTCTTATACTGGGAAGGAAACAAGCTTGCGGGGACCGGTTTTTGGCATTTCAGCCGTCGTCGGCCCGGCTTGCTTGAATCCTGATGGTGCAATGAGCAAGGGACTCACATCTGAGTATACCCTTCCACGCTTATGGTGGACAAAATGATTCAGAAAAGGGGGTGGTGATGAACAGAGTGTCTGAATTAAGCAGACCACTCTTACCCAGTCCAAAGATCAGGGCTTGATCCATCACCGTTTTTTAGCTCACTGCAGCATCCCAGCTCAGAACCTTGCTACATGCAAATTAGTCTGTTCCTGTCCCAGTTCATGATGGGAACAGGGCAAACCAAACTACCAAGCCAATTCTTGTACTGGGAAGGAAACAAGCTTCCGGGGACCGGTTTCTGGCATTTCAGCCGTCGTCGGCCCGGCTTGCTTGAATCCTGATGGTGCAATGAGCAAGGGACTCACATCTGAGTATACCCTTCCACGCTTATGGTGGACAAAATGATTCAGAAAAGGGGGTGGTGATGAACAGAGTGTCTGAATTAAGCAGACCACTCTTACCCAGTCCAAAGATCAGGGCTTATACCCCAAAATCCTTTGTTCTCTGAGGGGAGAGGGGCCTTTGCCCAGTCCAAACCAGTTCTGAAGCACTCAGTTTACCAGACTTCTAATTTCCTTTCACAGTGCAGGGCAGGCACATCAGATGCCCCACAGGAGGCGGAGCCAGCATTGTGGAAGGCAAGTACAGTCCTGGAGCACTTTGTTTACAGGACTCCTTCTCTTCGTTCAGTGTGCAGGGCAGAGACATCAGCCGCTCCCCAGAGGGTGGAGCCAGCATTGTGGAAGGCAGGCCCAGCCCTATTCAAGGTTCAGGTGCAACTCCTCCAGCCCATCTAGATGCAGATCTCTCTATTCACCACTGGGTGACCCAGCCTGTCTCTTGAAATCCCCCAGCACTGTCACTCACAAAACCAGACAAAGAAATACACAACCTAACAGAGTCAGGTTTGAATGGTTGGACAAGCAAATACCTATTTTCTAAAAGTGGTATTTGCAAACACAGAATCTTAAAATCAACTTCACTAAAAGATGTATTTTATTAATCTGAGTTCAGGCATATTAAACTCGAATTTCTACCATGTTCTCTGAGACAGTTAGGATTATAAACATGTAATTATCTAACAGCCCATTCTGGCCTATGAAGAAAAGGTAGCCTTGCAATAGTGAAAAACGAAAATGGCTGTAATTAACTTTTAGGACATCCCACACACATCAGGGCTTGCCCTGCCTTATACTTACAATGCACCCTGCATAGGGGTGACTAATATGAAGAAAATGGAAGGTTTAGGGACTGTCAAGTGGGTGCACTTGCCCAGTCAGCATGACAGTACCAGACTGCACGCAGGCTCTGCAATGGCAGACCTTAGATACATTTTACAAGGCTACTTCTGTGGGTGACACAACCAGTGCTGCAGGCCAACTAGCTGCATTTGAATTTACACGCCCTGGGCACACTCAGTGCACTAGACTAGGGTCTGACAAGTAAACCAAAGAGCCAAACATGGAACCACTCATTAATACATCAATTTACAATAGGGAGCACTTGCACTGTGGCACTGGACAGCAGTGGCACAGTGTCCAAAGCATCTAAAACCAGCAAAATACATGAGGCAACAGCAAAAATGGAAGGGAGACCCACGCCAATGGTGCAAGGTCTAACAAGGGCAATTTGTGGACCAAATTTACCCCCCATTGGATGAAGGTGCTTTTTCTAATGTTGTCTATTTCTAGACTATGGAAGTAAAATAGAGATTGTGGTCTCATAGGCTCTAGTGGGTGACCTTAAAAGAACATTTTCTTTTCTGGCATCATTACAGGTAGCTAGTGTGGGAGCTTGGGCCCACTTAATCATCCCTACTCAACCAGACGGTTTTTCTAGCTACTTGAAAGGTAAGAGGGAGGAAACAATGACAGCTTAATTTCATTGCAGTGTAAGCAATTTAGTTACATAATAATCCATTCGACAACTGAATCTGAGATTAGTAAACTTTAATTATAAATTTGGAAACAAATTAATATAATTTAATCTCAGCATTATCATATAGAAATGAAGGACAAAAAGAATGAGTATAAATCTCCTAAAATGATTTACCCTGCTTAACACTGAGCATACAACTAGTTCAATGATGACGATGAAAGTGATTAGGAAAAAGAATTGAGCATTACATTGCATCAAATCATTCTCAAATGTAAGCATGAGCACACTAACTCTTCCCTACACCACCTTAAAAGGAACAACTCTATACTAATAAGTATTGAATCTTGTGGGGATGCCGTAGTCGAGAGTGCTCTGCGTTTCTCCCACTACATGGTTTTGGAAGACGTGAACCTTTACCTTGATCAGTGTAAGGCTAGGGACTCTATCGACGTTCTTTGCTCTGTTCAACTGGCTCAACTTTCCCAATGGGTCAATCACCCTACACATCAAGGGGGCCACATCTTAGATCCCATTTGCTCCAACTTTCCTATTCAGGTGGTCGAGCCCTCTCCCGTCTCTTTGTCGGATCATTCTCATATCTGCTTCTCCTGGGAAGTCACCCATCCCGCCTAACTGGCTCGATGCCACCGCCCTCAGAAATTTAGGAAAATTGACCCTCTTCGATTCAATAGCATCTTGGCTGCTCCTAGGCCCTTCTTTCAGCAAGATCTTGAAGGGAGTGTAACTGTGTTTTCCGAATGGATTTCTGATTCAGTAGCTGCCATATCCTCACTGCACTTGCAGAAGCTTGTGAGGGAATTCCATTCTAAACCTTGGTTTTTGCCTGATCTTAAAGTCCTTAAAAATGAGTGTAAGATATTGGAGAGGGCGTGGCGCTCTAGTAGCTACTGCCCCTTGGCAAAACATACACTCAGAATAAAAGAAAAAGCTATTAAACCGCTATAGTTGTAGCCAAAGGCTGATACTTTACAGCACGAATTGACCGGTCTAACAACAATTCAAAGGACATTTTTTTCATTTCTTAAAGTTTTATGTCTCTCAGTGCTCAGGCACGGTCTGCTCCAGTTTTGGAGCTTTGGTGCAACACTCTTACCAAGTCTTTTCTGGACAAGATCTGCAACATTCAAGCTACTTTTTCCACCGGTGCTACTCCACACATGGCTTCTCCATCTGCCTGGCCTTTAGCTGGCCCTACTCATACTCTATCTACTTTTTTTGCCAGTAGATTTGTCCAGCACCCTAAACATTCTTAAAGGTTTGAAATCGGGTTCTCCTTCAGACCCTTGTGCTGCCAGGCTCCTGCCTCAGCTGCTGACATTATCAATCCTGAAGTTAATAAGATCTTTAACACGTCTCTGCAGGATGATTTTGTTCCAGCGACCTGGAAGCAGGCTAAATTCTTCCGCACCTTAAGAAGCCGTGTTTGGACCCGTCGACTCCCGAAAACTACCATCCTATTTTGCTCTTGCCAAGTTTGGCTAAGGTATGCCAGAAGGTGGTTACAAATCAACCTACCGAGTTTGTCGAGGCCACGAGTTTGCTCCACCCGGCTCAATCTGGTTTCCGGGCTTCGTATAGAATGGAGTAAGCATTGTTGGAGGTGTCAGAGGCGATCCGTGAGTGTCTGGATGCCGACAGGAGAGCGGCATTGGTTATGCTGGACCTCCCGGCAGCGTTCGATATGGTGCCCCACTCCTTGCTTCTTGATTGTCTCTCGGCGATTGATCTATCTGGGTCTGCCTGGGTCTGGATCAGGTCCTTCCTAGAAGGTCGTTCGCAGCAGGTCTGGCTTCCACCTTGTGCCTCCACACCTCAGCCAGTGGCTATGGGTGTCCCGCAGGGGTCATCCCTTAGCCCTCTTCTTTTTAACATCTATGTCACCCCACTGGTTTATTTAGCGGTGACATTAGGGGCTAAGGTAATAGCCTATGCTGATGACACCCAGCTACTGTTTTCATAGGGAAGGGACGATGATTCAGTCCTTTCTGCTCAACACTGTTTGTCCTCTGTCTTTCACTGGCTCGGAGAAATCCGAGATCCTTTTGTATGGCAAATGTCCTGCCAACTTCAGAGAGAAGCTGTGACCCCCGGGTTTCCCCCTGCCTCAGCTCGAAGGGAAACTCCGCTAAGAATCTGGGGATTTGGTTCAGTGAGAACTTGAATTTTTTAACACAGGTCAAGAAGCTGGCTTGGACATGCTTTGGCATTTTGAAAACTCTGAGAAAGTTTCTTCCTCTTCTTCCAAGATCTGCAAAGGAAACGGTTGCCCGCGCTCTGATCCTTTCCCGTCTAGATTACGCCAATGCACTGTACACTGGCATCCCGGGCTACCTCTTGAACAAACTGCAGGTAGTCCAAAACTCAGCCACCAGACTCCTGCTAGGTCTTTTTTACAGCAGGTGCAGCGTGCTGTCTCATTTGCGCTCTCTGCATTGGCTTCCAGTGGAGGCTTGAATACATTTCAAAATTCTGACTATTACCCATAGTGCTCTCTCCATGGCCTGGGACCCATCTACCTTCAGCAGAGGTTTGTCTTTTACATCCCTGTCAGACAGCTGCATTCTTCTTCTCAGCTTCTGGCTCAGATCCCTTGGTTCAACCGTCAAAGACTTGGCTGGAGCTCTCTTGCCCGTAAAGCTGCTCTGGCATGGAACGCATTGCTGCTGGCTCTCCGCGGCATGCACAATCCCGCGACTTTTAAGAAAAAGTTAAAAACCTTTCTCTTTTAGCCCGGCCTTTTGTCCTTGGCCCCTTTTCAGGTTTGCGCCGGGACACTCCACGGAGTATCTGTGCGCGGTACAAATTCATATAACATAACATAACATTGAGTAGGAATAAAAAACTAGAAAGGTATAAGCTGTCAGACTCTTCAGTAGAAGAAACTCCAACTGAGCATCAAGTAGCCTGAAGCCACACAAAGCAGAAACAAAGGTATGTACCTCATGAAGTCCTAAAATGTCTCTCTGACCCTCACTATGTTACAGCATAATACATTAGTTGTACTGAATGTAAGTCAAGTGTTCATCTCCAGTAACTTCCCACAAATGCAGCACAAATTGATTACTGTCACCACCTTTCCCACATCAATAAGTTGCTACCTCAGTCATCTTTTGCCCTTCTTCGCTATGAGAATCCACCTCCTTGCTCGTTACTGCGTTTCTCTCCACCAAGATCCATCTTCTCATACCTTACTATTTAATTTAAACAAAATCCATCTTTTTAACTAATAATACTTTGTCCACTCCTACAGTAGAATCCAAAAAAAGCATGCAAATACATTCTAGATTGAAGGTTAAATACGCATTCCATGTTAGACTCTAAACATGAGCTCGTACTGAAACAGCTCTCGAGGCCCAAAAATATGTCTTCTTAATAATGCCCAAGGTGACAAACATGTGAACATTTCTTCACACATAGCAAATGCAGTTTCTTAACACATGAATAAATTGCAAAGAATTACAAAAATGTAATTTCACTTACACCAACATGAATATCATTTCCTGTTACGCATATAAATGCTTGAATATTAATCTACACCCTTACCTTATTTCATTAACTTCACAATGAGACATATCCAACCTATAATGTCTTTTAAAATATTAATATGTACATGTTGCACAGACCCTTATTAGTCACATTTCTATGCACACACATTATAAATCTCATTAATTTTCCCATGGAGTACTTTAAATGTGCTGTACCCACACATGATTATGATGCCTCCTACAGTATCTCAGGATGGGATCAAGATTACGCTGCTCCACTGGGAATGGTTACTGAATCCTGAAAAAAAGGAACACATACATTGGAGGGTGGTTATTCCCCCTCTCCCCAAAGCCTAAGTGAGGAGACTCCCAACAGACTCTTGCCAAAGTTTACAGTGAAACACAGTTTGTGTTGTTGGTTCGTTTTAGGGTTCCTGAACTGTGGCAGGCAAAAGCACCTTGTGTTCATGATCCATAGCCTAATTTCCTTGCGGCATTTTACAGTATGTGGGTGCCAATTTGAGTGTGCCAAGTTGACAGGCTCAATTGCAGGACTGCAGACTATAAAAGTCATGGATCCACGTTATGTCTTCTTTAATATTCCATGATCCCAGTACAAAGGTCTTGGACTGCAAGTGCCATTCTGGGTGTGTCAAGTACACAGCCTTGTATATTTGTCCACAGACTATCAACACATTTAGGGGCACATTATGATGGCGGACGGACCTGAGTCCGTCCGCCACCATAGAGTAGGAGGGAACCTCCGCATTGCCTGCGGAGTTCCCTCCTGTGCAATTAGGATGTGACCGCCACCCTGGCGGTCACATCCTCTATTTTTACCATTGCGGCGGGTGCGGCTTCAAGCTGCACCCGCAGCAATGTTAAAAATGCACGCATTGCATTTGTATGTAGAAAGTGGCAGGCACCGCGCGGTGCCTGCCGCTTTCTGCATACAAATGCAGGGGGGTACCATAGGTACCCCCCATGTGCACCCCCCACCCCCTCCTTCACCTAGGGGGCCCGCAACAGGCCCCCGCAGTAAAGTTACACATGCTTTTCCACGGCGGAAAAGCCGCCGCGGAAAAGCATGTTTCAGAGCCCATCCTAATCTGGCTGACGGTGTCTGAGAGACACCGTCACCATATTAGTGCTTTTCCGCCGCGGTTGTAAGCCAACAGTGGCGGAAAAGCTGCGGACGGAAACCAGGACCCACCAGCCATCCTAATGTGGCGGTGGGTCTTTGGTGGGTCCGCAGAGGATTTTCCGCATCCTCCGGGCCGGCGGTGGCTTCCACCGGCCCGGAGGATGCGGAAAATCCTCCATCGTAATAGGCCCCTAAGTTATACATCTGATAAAATTTAACAAACAGATTTTGTCTTCATAAATGTGTCTACTTAGATTCGGACTGGCATTCGTTCTAACTGTGTGCAGGAATTCATTTAGGACTCAACAATCAACAATGGCAGGAGGTTCTTTATAGTCTTCAGAGGAGAGCTTTCAATTGTATCTTCTGCTGCTCCGGAGAATAAATAAGGACTAGTATGCCTCAGGTAAAGTGAAACGGTGGAGATACACCCCAAAGACTTTGACATTTGGGGTGTTCGTCACACAGGAACAGGGGCAAAGAAGGTGTAAGCTAGGAGGTTAAACTGTAAGTTTTGTGGCCAATGACGGAGATGGGGGCAGAGAGAACACACCTCCTTTGAAACATCCACAATACAATGCCATCTCAAGGTGAAGCGTATCAAGGAGTATGTGAGGTTTCTGCTGAAGAAAAAAACATACACTAGGGCGACAAGAGCAAGTGAAATCATTAAATGTTTTGCAAGGGGTGCTGCAGATGGAGGAAGAAAACACCCCCATAATGCATCTTTGCACTCTACTGAGTGGATTATGAAACCAATGTCTATCACAGGGAGAATATAAGGATTGGAAATCAAATAATGGAAAAAGCATTAAAACAAATTCCGTCTATAAGGAATTCAAAAAGGTATACAGTTCATAAGTGGACCATCCAGGTTACAAAAAGCAAAACAAAACAAATACAGAAAGGAAAACTCAACCTTTCACCAAAAAATCACGATTTTTGAGAACCGCAAAAATCACTAATAATAAACATGACCAGGTGTTGCAAGATGCCCCACAGTCAGTTAGTTGCCTGCAGTGCACGGCGGCCTTCAGAGAGTCAGGTGCATGGCCCTGCCATAGACAAAGCCCTCTGTCCAATCTCGCGGGTGTGCACCTGTGAAAACTGCTGCAGGGCAAGAAAAACGGCAAGTGCACAACCTAGACAGTTTCCAACTCCTGCAACTCCACTGGGGGTCCATGCAATACTCTACCCATATAACGTCAAAGCATCAACCCATGGCCCCTAAAAACGCAACTGCCCTGTGCACCGGCATAGCCTATGGCTGAATTCAGTGTCCTATTTCACACTCCCATCCAGGGCACATCAGGGGGAGCTGGCCGTGCTGCCACTAGACCTGCCCTGCTCGCTATTCACCCTATCCATTCCTTCACAGGTAAATACAATCCCAGGTCATGAACTGTAGTATGGATTTTAGGCATCCCACCACCTCGTTTGCCACCTCGTGAACTAAAAACAGTGTTAGGCCCAGATAAGGCCATGGACTGTCTGTTCCCCTATCCAGCCCTATCAAGATCACATCTTGGTAAGAGAAGACAACCGTCCACCACTGTACCCCAATTCAACCCAGACCCCCAGACCCTTATCCCACACTCGCTCCACGCCTCCACCTGTCCTCCCGCTGACATCACCAGCTTGCTCTGAGCAGGCAGAAAAAAAATCTAAGGATTTTCCTAAAAAAATAAGGGGAAACCCGTGGAAAGGGACCGGTATTCAGAGGGCAGCTTACTAAATTTCCATTCCAGGGACAACAACAATAGTTCCTGAAATTCAGTGTGAAAATACTAGGCAGATTTGGGAGATTCCAGTCCCCCCTCTTCCTGCATTAAAATCCAACAAAACGCCCTCAGTATTCCCATTCCCTGGAGAAAACAATTTGGCACGAAATACCAGAGAATTATAAAATATTTTGATTCCCAGATATTTCTGCACTAAATTCAGGAAACTCAAAATGAGTGCTTACATTTGGTGCCTCCTACTTAAATAGTGACTAGGTTAGTTGCAGAAAATGGAATGGGGTAGAATATTATGTGTAGGAGAAGCAGAAGAGGGAGAGCATTGGAGAACCTATTTCAATCTCAGCATTGAACCCAGTGTGGGAATTCTTCCAATGCAAATCTCAGCAACAGTTATATTTCTGCAGCTTTGTATTCTAGATCAGTTTAACTCTGTAATCTGCTAACAAGTTATTAATGATTCAGAAAAGGGGGTGGTGATGAACAGAGTGTCTGAATTAAGCAGACCACTCTTACCCAGTCCAAAGATCAGGGCTTGATCCATCACCGTTTTTTAGCTCACTGCACCATCCCAGCTCAGAACCTGGCTACATGCAAATTAGTCTGTTCCTGTCCAAGTGCATGATGGGAACAGGGCAAACCAAACTACCAAGCCAATTCTTATACTGGGAAGGAAACATGCTTCCGGGGACCGGTTTCTGGCATTTCAGCCGTCGTCGGCCCGGCTTGCTTGAATCCTGATGGTGCAATGAGCAAGGGACTCACATCTGAGGATACCCTTCCACGCTTATGGTGGACAAAATGATTCAGAAAAGGGGGTGGTGATGAACAGAGTGTCTGAATTAAGCAGACCACTCTTACCCAGTCCAAAGATCAGGGCTTGATCCATCACCGTTTTTTAGCTCACTGCACCATCCCAGCTCAGAACCTGGCTACATGCAAATTAGTCTGATCCTGTCCCAGTGCATGATGGGAACAGGGCAAACCAAACTACCAAGCCAATTCTTATACTGGGAAGGAAACAAGCTTCCGGGGACCGGTTTCTGGCATTTCAGCCGTCGTCGGCCCGGCTTGCTTGAATCCTGATGGTGCAATGAGCAAGGGACTCACATCTGAGTATACCCTTCCACGCTTATGGTGGACAAAATGATTCAGAAAAGGGGGTGGTGATGAACAGAGTGTCTGAATTAAGCAGACCACTCTTACCCAGTCCAAAGATCAGGGCTTGATCCATCACCGTTTCTTAGCTCACTGCACCATCCCAGCTCAGAACCTGGCTACATGCAAATTAGTCTGTTCCTGTCCCAGTGCATGATGGGAACAGGGCAAACCAAACTACCAAGCCAATTCTTATACTGGGAAGGAAACAAGCTTCCGGGGACCGGTTTTTGGCATTTCAGCCGTCGTCGGCCCGGCTTGCTTGAATCCTGATGGTGCAATGAGCAAGGGACTCACATCTGAGTATACCCTTCCACGCTTATGGTGGACAAAATGATTCAGAAAAGGGGGTGGTGATGAACAGAGTGTCTGAATTAAGCAGACCACTCTTACCCAGTCCAAAGATCAGGGCTTGACCCATCACCGTTTTTTAGCTCACTGCACCATCCCAGCTCAGAACCTGGCTACATGCAAATTAGTCTGTTCCTGTCCCAGTGCATGATGGGAACAGGGCAAACCAAACTACCAAGCCAATTCTTATACTAGGAAGGAAACAAGCTTCCGGGGAACGGTTTCTGGCATTTTAGCCGTCGTCGCCCGGCTTGCTTGAATCCTGATGGTTCAATGAGCAAGGGACTCACATCTGAGTATACCCTTCCACGCTTATAGTGGACAAAATGATTCAGAAAAGGGGTTGGTGATGAACAGAGTGTCTGAATTAAGCAGACCACTCTTACCCAGTCCAAAGATCAGGGCTTGATCTATCACCGTTTTTTAGCTCACTGCACCATCCCAGCTCAGAACCTGGCTACATGCAAATTAGTCTGTTCCTGTCCCAGTGCATGATGGGAACAGGGCAAACCAAACTACCAAGCCAATTCTTATACTGGGAAGGAAACAAGCTTCCGGGGACCGGTTTCTGGCATTTCAGCCGTCGTCGGCCCGGCTTGCTTGAATCCTGATGGTGCAATGAGCAAGGGACTCACATCTGAGTATACCCTTCCACGCTTATGGTGGACAAAATGATTCAGAAAAGGGGGTGGTGATGAACAGAGTGTCTGAATTAAGCAGACCACTCTTACCCAGTCCAAAGATCAGGGCTTGATCCATCACCGTTTTTTAGCTCACTGCACCATCCCAGCTCAGAACCTGGCTACATGCAAATTAGTCTGTTCCTGTCCCAGTGCATGATGGGAACAGGGCAAACCAAACTACCAAGCCAATTCTTATACTGGGAAGGAAACAAGCTTCCGGGGACCGGTTTCTGGCATTTCAGCCGTCGTCGGCCCGGCTTGCTTGAGTCCTGATGGTGCAATGAGCAAGGGACTCACATCTGAGTATACCCTTCCACGCTTATGGTGGACAAAATGATTCAGAAAAGGGGGTGGTGATGAACAGAGTGTCTGAATTAAGCAGACCACTCCTACCCAGTCCAAAGATCAGGGCTTGATCCATCACCGTATTTTAGCTCACTGCACCATCCCAGCTCAGAACCTGGCTACATGCAAATTAGTCTGTTCCTGTCCCAGTGCATGATGGGAACAGGGCAAACCAAACTACCAAGCCAATTCTTATACTGGGAAGGAAACAAGCTTCCGGGGACCGGTTTCTGGCATGTCAGCCGTCGTCGGCCAGGCTTGCTTGAATCCTGATGGTGCAATGAGCAAGGGACTCACATCTGAGTATACCCTTCCACGCTTATGGTGGACAAAATGATTCAGAAAAGGGGGTGATGATGAACAGAGTGTCTGAATTAAGCAGACCATTCTTACCCAGTCTAAAGATCAGGGCTTGATCCATCACCGTTTTTTAGCTCACTGCACCATCCCAGCTCAGAACCTGGCTACATGCAAATTAGTCTGTTCCTGTCCCAGTGCATGATGGGAACAGGGCAAACCAAACTACCAAGCCAATTCTAATACTGGGAAGGAAACAAGCTTCCGGGGACCGGTTTCTGGCATTTCAGCCGTCGTCGGCCCGGCTTGCTTGAATCCTGATGGTGCAATGAGCCAGGGACTCACATCTGAGTATACCCTTCCACGCTTATGGTGGACAAAATGATTCAGAAAAGGGGGCCAGAAACCGGTCCCCGGAAGCTTGTCTCCTTTCTGGTGAAGAATTGGCTTGGTAGTTTGGTCTGCCCTGTTCCCATGATGCACTGGGCCAGGGACAGACTAATTTGCATATAGCCAGGTTCTGAGCTGGGATGGGGCAGTGAGCTAAATAACGGTGATGGATCAAGCCCTGATCTTTGGACTGGGTAAGAGTGGTCTGCTTAATTCAGACACTCTGTTCATCACCACCCCCTTTTCTGAATTGTTTTTGTCCACTATAGGTGTGGCAGGGTATACTCAGACATGAGTCCCTTGCTCACTGCTCCATCAGGATTCAAGCAAGCCGGGCCGACGACGGCTGAAATGCCAGAAACCGGTCCCCGGAAGCTTGTCTCCTTTCTGGTGAATAATTGGCTTGGTAGTTTGGTCTGCCCTGTTCCCATGATGCACTGGGCTAGGGACAGAATAATTTGCATATAGCCAGGTTCTGAGCTGGGATGGGGCAGTGAGCTAAATAACGGTGATGGATCAAGCCCTGATCTTTGGACTGGGTAAGAGTGGTCTGCTTAATTCAGACCCTCTGTTCATCACCACCACCCCCTTTTCTGAATCGTTTTTGGCCACTATAGGTGTGGCAGGGTATACTCAGACATGAGTCCCTTGCTCACTGCTCCATCAGGATTCAAGCAAGCCGGGCCGACGACGGCTGAAATGCCAGAAACCGGTCCCCGGAAGCTTGTCTCCTTTCTGGTGAAGAATTGGCTTGGTAGTTTGGTCTGCCCTGTTCCCATGATATACTGGGCCAGGGACGGACTAATTTGCATATAGCCACGTTCTGAGCTGGGATGGGGCAGTGAGCTAAATAACGGTGATGGATCAAGCCCTGATCTTTGGACTGGGTAAGAGTGGTCTGCTTAATTCAGACACTCTGTTCATCACCACCCCCTTTTCTTAATCGTTTTTGGCCACTATAGGTGTGGCAGGGTATACTCAGACATGAGTCCCTTGCTCACTGCTTCATCAGGATTCAAGCAAGCCGGGCCGACGACGGCTGAAATGCCAGAAACCGGTCCCCGGAAGCTTGTCTCCTTTCTGGTGAAGAATTGGCTTGGTAGTTTGGTCTGCCCTGTTCCCATGATGCACTGGGCCAGGGACAGACTAATTTGCATATAGCCAGGTTCTGAGCTGGGATGGGGCAGTGAGCTAAATAACGGTGATGGATCAAGCCCTGATCTTTGGACTGGGTAAGAGTGGTCTGCTTAATTCAGACACTCTGTTCATCACCACCCCCTTTTCTGAATCGTTTTTGGCCACTATAGGTGTGGCAGGGTATACTCAGACATGAGTCCCTTGCTCACTGCTCCATCAGGATTCAAGCAAGCCGGGCCGACGACGGCTGAAATGCCAGAAACCAGTCCCCGGAAGCTTGTCTCCTTTCTGGTGAAGAATTGGCTTGGTAGTTTGGTCTGCCCTGTTCCCATGATGCACTGGGCCAGGGACAGACTAATTTGCATATAGCCAGGTTCTGAGCTGGGATGGGGCAGTGAGCTAAATAACGGTGATGGATCAAGCCCTGATCTTTGGACTGGGTAAGAGTGGTCTGCTTAATTCAGACACTCTGTTCATCACCACCCCCTTTTCTGAATCGTTTTTGGCCACTATAGGTGTGGCAGGGTATACTCAGACATGAGTCCCTTGCTCACTGCTCCATCAGGATTCAAGCAAGCCGGGCCGACGACGGCTGAAATGCCAGAAACCGGTCCCCGGAAGCTTGTCTCCTTTCTGGTGAAGAATTGGCTTGGTAGTTTGGTCTGCCCTGTTCCCATGATGCACTGGGCCAGGGACAGACTAATTTGCATATAGCCAGGTTCTGAGCTGGGATGGGGCAGTGAGCTAAATAACGGTGATGGATCAAGCCCTGATCTTTGGACTGGGTAAGAGTGGTCTGTTTAATTCAGACACTCTGTTCATCACCACCCCCTTTTCTGAATCGTTTTTGGCCTCTATAGGTGTGGCAGGGTATACTCAGACATGAGTCCCTTGCTCACTGCTCCATCAGGATTCAAGCAAGCCGGGCCGACGACGGCTGAAATACCAGAAACTGGTCCCCGGAAGCTTGTCTCCTTTCTGGTGAAGAATTGGCTTGGTAGTTTGGTCTGCCCTGTTCCCATGATGCACTGGGCCAGGGACAGACTAATTTGCATATAGCCAGGTTCTGAGCTGGGATGGGGCAGTGAGCTAAATAACGGTGATGGATCAAGCCCTGATCTTTGGACTGGGTAAGAGTGGTCTGTTTAATTCAGACACTCTGTTCATCACCACCCCCTTTTCTGAATCGTTTTTGGCCTCTATAGGTGTGGCAGGGTATACTCAGACATGAGTCCCTTGCTCACTGCTCCATCAGGATTCAAGCAAGCCGGGCCGACGACGGCTGAAATACCAGACACTGGTCCCCGGAAGCTTGTCTCCTTTCTGGTGAAGAATTGGCTTGGTAGTTTGGTCTGCCCTGTTCCCATGATGCACTGGGCCAGGGACAGACTAATTTGCATATAGCCAGGTTCTGAGCTGGGATGGGGCAGTGAGCTAAATAACGGTGATGGATCAAGCCCTGATCTTTGGACTGGGTAAGAGTGGTCTGCTTAATTCAGACACTCTGTTCATCACCACCCCCTTTTCTGAATCGTTTTTGGCCACTATAGGTGTGGCAGGGTATAATCAGACATGAGTCCCTTGCTCACTGCTCCATCAGGATTCAAGCAAGCCGGGCCGACGACGGCTGAAATGCCAGAAACCGGTCCCCGGAAGCTTGTCTCCTTTCTGGTGAAGAATTGGCTTGGTAGTTTGGTCTGCCCTGTTCCCATGATGCACTGGGCCAGGGACAGACTAATTTGCATATTGCCAGGTTCTGAGCTAGGATGGGGCAGTGAGCTAAATAACGGTGATGGATCAAGCCCTGATCTTTGGACTGGGTAAGAGTGGTCTGCTTAATTCAGACACTCTGTTCATCACCACCACCTTTTCTGAACAAGTTATTAGTGGCCAGAACTTTCCACTTTCCACTTATATTGCTCATGCTAATGGCTAATTACAATTTTTTGTAGACCTAATTTAACAACATTGGACGTTTTCTCTGAAATCACGAACCCTGATCCTTTGCCGTTTTCCACCATAGTGCACCCAGTGCTTCCCGGCCAGTGGTACTCACTCTACTGGATCCTACCTACAGAGGCTGCTGGATACTAGTGTGCAGCTCACTAAATTTCCAATAAACATTTATATAGGCTTAGAATGATAATCGGAAGAAGGTTATGTAGGTTTAGAAACTCACAACAATGAAGATGATGCTCAACAGGTATAACAATTCCAAGTCCAGTCATTTCTATGTATTTAAAAAAAAAATAAGACTATTTTGAAGTCGAGGTTCAATAAAACAGTAAAAAGGCAACTTTCTGTAGTTAAATTATCTACAACGTTTTCAGGTATTGCTATGTAATCAGATTCTTCTTCTATCTCTAGTCATGCCTAGGCTGCATCGTTTCTTCTACCATGCTGAGCCTTGCAAGTCATTGTATCGTAACCTTACAGTAATGATAAAACAATGGTATTTGTTTGCAGTTACATAACGAACAAGCACACATATAATGCACGCAATAAAAAATATGAGGACGCATGGTGTTAAGGTAGCATATGAACCACGGAGTTTCCCACTCATTAGAAGCTCAACCATATGCCCCAGACCTTGGTATGTTTTGGTGACAGCCTTCTCGCCTCGTAGATGGACTTCTCCAGTTTTGTGCAACAGCCTATGGCTCCTCGCCATTCCCTCATTGTGTGAGGGCTTGGAGAGTTCCATCTGGGTGTGATGCCACGTTTAGTAATCAGAGTGCCTGGGCCCACCAGTGTGTTATCACCTCAGGGTTCTTCTAGATCGCCTATCAAACACAGGAGTGCAAAACATGGTGAGGGTGTGATATGAGTTCTCAGGACCTGGGACAGCGTTGTGAAGATGGCCGACCAGCATCACCATACAAGTTTGTTGTAATGCACCACAAGCTTCAGTGCCAGGAGCAGTTCTGTAATCAACCTATAGGTTATGCTTAGGATGGCACGTTACTAAAGTTGATGGTTTTAACTCAAAACCACAATAAAAGCCTAATGAGTCAAAAGTCATAAAAATTCGGTAATACTGATTTTGTAAATGCCTGCAGTTGCTGTGCTTTGAAATTCTACTGAGCCCACGAGGCCATCCAAATAATTATTAACAAAGCAGTAAACCAAATTGCTGACCTTCTTGTCCTAAAGACCCATGTAAAATGTAGGAGCCACCAATGTGTGACAGCTTACATCAGACGTCCGTCAGATATACATGATTTCACAGAAAACAGGAGAAAGAAACAAATATGGGTCATGAATTTGCTTAAACCCTAATCCAACTTGTAACCAGCTTACACCAAAACCTTGGGCCCAATGGAATAGTACATTTAAATGTGCAAAATCAGACAACCCCGCTGTATATAAAGTGCATTCATGAGATGTTTCTCGCACATGTTGAATATGTGTCTATGTTACATCATAGTGACGTAAAAATGTTTGAGACAACATCGTTTATATTTGCAATAATTCTCAATCGAGAGGAAATAAATGTGAAGATATTTAACATCCTGTAAACAAAAACACGTTTACAAAAATGAAAGATGAAATTATCAAGACCCCTTATGTCGCCTGCAATAAAGTATACTTGAAATGCATACATTTAGTGAAATATTCATGAAAGCTGTATGTAAAAATACCAAAACCAGCAAATGTCTAGACACATGCTCTTCATCATCTCACTTTGCTAATAAACATATAACAAAGAAGACATTACATTAATAATTGTTAAAGGATGTTGTCTAAATTGCTGATTAAATATGGTAGGGCAACAGTCCAAAAACCAACAGACTTTGGGATGGGATCGGGCAGTTCTTCTCGGTGAATTTCCAAATAAAAATCTGGATTTGCACATTTTAGCAGAACACATAATGAACAGGTGTTAATACAACAGCAAATTAGGAAGACGTGCCTGAAACAACGTCCACTCACCTACCTCTCATTTGATTCTTCTAGAGGTTCACTGTACGTGGACCTTACTTCTTCATCACCTTGCTTCTTCCCCTCACTCTCCGTCAGTTCTCTCATTCACTCCTTCTAATATTCTCTCTCTCCTATAAGCTTCTGTTTAAATGCCTCTCCTAACACACAGCCTTCACTACTATTGATGGAGCAAGGATTCGCATGTAACGCGACTTGCTTGTATTCAGTCCTCTCGACATAACGTTAATAAACTAACCAACATATTTGTATTACTAATATTGCATTACACAACATCCGAGGGAAGCTTGCATATGTGCCTTTACTAACTGTAATCCGCTTGCATTAAAATGGCTGCTGCTACGCCGGATTTTCTACTGCGCATGCATCTGTCATATTCACGCGACATGACGTACTCTTTGCTTTGGAGGGAAATTTTCGCTTCTGCGCAGTTGAATTAAAATGGCTGATCTATATTACAGCATGCATGAAGCTTGCACTGCTGCTTTTGCTAAGCTGTTCGTTCTGCTTAACCTTAATGCAATAGTTACATATAAAGTAATGGGAATAGAGTAGAGATAAGTGGTATACAGTGCATTCTTTTATTCTGTGTTCTTAAACTGTTTCTTTTCTATTCTTACATGTAAATACATTTTGGGCCTGATGCCTGTCGCTGAAATCCATATTGAAATCTTTGAGCCTGCGCACCAGAGTCTAAAATCCATTGAGTCATGGCATTGAATGAGTGCCAGGGACAGTCTTGACCAAGATGCGCCTAGGAACCTCACCTCCTGAACTCTACAAAGGAAACATAATTCTAATATGAACTAAAATGTAACAAATAATAGAACATTCATTGTTGGGTGGAATAACGATGTCATGTGAAAATAAAATTGATGGGTGGGAACAAAAATGTAAATATGAGATGCAGAAAGTTTCAATTTCGTATGGTGTGATGACCTCTCCTCATTTCTTGTCCTATCAAAATTGGGGATCCTTATACTTGCAACATTGGGGGCTGGTACACTGACCTGGAAAATAGTATAACTAGGGTAGGCTTAGCTAGTTAATTTGTCCGACTTTTCCGAATAGCTGACCTGTCACTGACCCAATGCACTCAATAGGTGACCAAGAATAGATGGCTGCGGAGCACTCTGTCAGAAGATTCGGTAACCCAATCGGGGTTCTGGGAGTTGAAGTGCTGGCGAAGCACTTTGTCGAGGAAATCGATAACCCAATCGGGGTTCCGGCTGTTAGCTGCAGAGAGGGAGTAGCGCTGGCGTTGCAACTTAACTGCGGATGCCTGTCTTGACCTTTGGTGGTCCTGTCCTGATCCAATTTGGCTTTACCTGTCCTGATTCTGATCCGCACCTGCTAGCCTACTGGCGACTGCAACTTTCAGGGTTCTGTCCTTCAAACTGACCTGTGGCACGGTTAGTTCTTCACACCATTCTAGGTAAATATAAAATTCCATGTGGGTTCGTCATTGATTTGTTCTCTCTCTTACCCTTCCTATTCGCTACATATTTAATTGCTGCATATTTGCATATCATATTCCTTCTCTTTACCCTTCCTACTGTTAAAGTTTGACATGTTCCCTTTTTACCCTCCCTTTTGTTAAAAGCCTAAAAGTTTGATTGTATTTCATGTTCTTTTTCTTTACCCTCCCTATTGCTAAATGATTGAAATTAGTTTAATACATCTTTTGCATAGTTACATTTTGATTCTGATCTTCATATTTGAAAGTCTTTTGGTGTTTAATCTTTGGATCATGACCATTTAAGAAAACTTAGATAAAGAGTTAAAACTTACCCGAGTCTGTGGTTATATGAGTGCAATGTTAATTTTCGCTGCCTATTTTAAAACTAACTCCCTGGTCTAGTAGGTTTACAGGTACCGGCAACAAGGGTTGGTAAGTTAATGGTACAGGACCTAGTAGGGAAAAATATTTGGTAGTAGTGTGAAGGTTACCTGATTAAGTAATATGTTTATTGTATACTAGCAGCCCGTCCCGACATTGTCTGGGTATGAAATAGAATGTGTGTAATGTGTGTATTTGGCAAGGGCAAATCTCGCGGTAGACAAAATTTTTTGTTTCATTAGAATAGGGACGGAGAAGGCCCAGCTGCAGCCCTGGTTGATGTTAACAGGTGCGTGTAATTGGTTTAGTGATGCGCCGCCTGAGCCCGGCTACAGCCCTGGTTGATGTTAGCAGGCACATGTAATGTCGTTGAATGAGAGAGTTATTAGCCGCGTGTAAATCCTTTTAATGAGAGAGTTGAGTGACAGCGAGTAGGAGAGGCTGCAGTAATTGTCCCCACAGACACGCTCATTTGCGTGTTCCCCGCTTGAGGCCCAGATGCAGGCCTGTTTGATGTTAGCAGGCGCGTGTTCCCCCGCTTGAGGCCCAGCTACAGCCCTGGTTGATGGTAGCAGGCGTGTGTAATTTCGTTGAATGAGAGAGTTCAGTAACAGCGCGCAGGAGAGACTGTAGTAACGTTACTTACCAGGCCTCCAGGTGAACGCGTTTGTCACGCCCCAGCACACAGCCACAGCAGACGATCTTCTGATTAATGTATGACCCACATGGAATGAAGGGCGGAATGTAGCACACCCCCTCAGCGTTTCTCATGCCCCCAGTGTGCCCCTTGATCAGGCGCAATTGCGTTCACATGGCATGAAGGCCGGACACACGCCCCCAGCGTTTCTAATGCCGCCAGCGTGCCCCTTGATGCTGCGCAGCAACTTAATTGGCGCTTGTATGTACGACTCACATGGCATGAAGGGCAGACATACGCCCCCAGCGTTTGTCACGCCCCCAGCACACGCCCACAGACCACGATGTGATGGCCGTACCACATGCCCCCAGCGTTAGTCACGCCCCCGGCCCACGCCCACAGCACAACGCAGACACGTCCACAAGGGACTACTTTGCTGGTTCTTTTACCTTTTAAATGTATAGAGGAGTTGGCCTAACGGCTAAGGCGCTCGACCTCAGACCTGGGGATCTTGGTACGAGTCTTGGTAACAACGCCAAACATCCTGTGATTCTGGGCAAATCACTTAATCTCCCTGTGCCTAACAAAAATAAATGTGTGTCCTCATGTAACGTAACTGGTGCTATGTAAAGCGCTCTGCTACCTGATTCAGTTCCGGTCAAGTTTGCGCTATATAAAACAAAAAAATAGAAAATATGGTGGCCGTCTGCATAGCCTATGTCCTTCTGCTGCAACTGCCCTTTCCAACGCTGTATTGGGTATTGTGATAGGTGCTGTGGTTACTGAGATTACCCGCCTCAAAAGTTTGGGCTCTCTCTTTATAATATTAGTATGGATATGGATGGGCCCAGGTGAGTATGGTAAAAATACCATGGTCCCGACAGGATATTTTCTCATTTACAAATGATTTCCCAAAACTTCGAGAAAAACCTGTAGAATGGTATGGACAAGTTGAGAGATTTGTAAAGGTTTCAAAATGTCTCTTGAAAGATTTAGATGGATTATTTGACATTGTTGTACCTGTAGATCTGTGGACAGAATGCAAAATAGCTATTGATTGGCCTAGTGATGAGTACCCAAGAGACCCAAAGACGGGCACCGTCTAATGAAGTGATGAAGAAATACAACCAGGTAATATTCTACCTCAAAGGAAAGGTGCCTGCTAAGGAGACTGATTGGACCAGAATGGGTAGAACCACTAAGAATAAAGATGAATCTGTGCATGCGTATTATGAACGATTGTTGCAGGTTTTTAAACAGTACAGTGGTTTGGACAATATAGATATGAAGGATATGATTCATTTCATCTTTCGGTTTGTATCAGGATTAAGGCCAGAAATCTCGCAATGGATAAAGGACCATAAAATTTGTTGGCAGGCCAAACCGATTGATGAAAGCCTTAAATATGCAACCTATTGTGAGAATGAACTTGACAATAAACGAAAAGAGTTCAAAGAAAAGGTAATGTGGGCACAAGTGAAATTAGCAGAGCAACAAGAGCTTCAATTGAGTCAAATAAACAATAATCAGAATCAAAATGATGGAAATGGGGGTAAACCAAGGGGAAAATTCAATAGAGAAGAAGCAAAGCAGCGGTTTCCTTGTCACGGGTGTGGCAAGTTGGAGCACTGGAAGAACGAGTGTAAGGCTATACAAAATGGTAATATGAAAACTAATGATTTGAATCCACAGACGCAGAATGAGGTACCATGGAAGCAACAGCATCAGGTAATACAAAACCAGTTACCCCTAGCACGTATGCCAAATTATAGGAGCAAAGCACAACAGAGTGTGGACACCACAAATTGGGAGGGAAGTGAAAGGAGAGACACAGCGACATCACAATTTCTTTTGAGTGACACATTTTTCAGTGAGGACACCTATTGATGGTGCCTGAGAGGGGAGGACGAGGAGTGCGTACTTCGCGCCTCCTTGACGGTAGATCAGTCAGGTCCATACATTGACGTAAAGGTTGAAGGATATGAAGTCAACTTTTTATTGGTCACTGTGCTACCCGTTCTACTGTGAGAACAACAGACGTTCCAAACCTACCCCTCTCGGGAGAAGAGATCCAAGTAGTGGGCGTTTCTAATAAACAAATTAGTACCCCAGTTACAGAACCAATGGAAGTTAGAATAGACAATTTAAAAGAAATGCATAGATTTGTTGTATGTGATTCAAGTCCAGTAAATTTGTTAGGCCGAGACTTGTTGTGCAAAATGAATTGCACCATCTTTTGCTCACCAACTGGCAGATGCATCAACGAAAATACCTCCCGGTAAAACACCGAATCGGTAAAACAGGTCGATACCGAACGTAAAACCAGAAAATGCTATGCATCAAACAATAAATCTGAAAAAAATAAAGAATCGCTAAAATCCCCTGCGGTAAATTACCGAATCGCTAAACAGACAATCGGAATTACCGAAACCCAAAGCTGACTTCGGAAATACCGAATCGCTATTAACGAATCGCAATGGTATGCATGAAAAGTCGCTAATAATGAAAATCCCTAAAATCGCTATTTAGCATGAGCAAAATAAGGGGAATCACAATCAGGAGGTAAAGTTAACTGAAGGACAGAAAAAAAATTCTAACCCCATCAGCAGGTGCTGACAATCAGTAACCCTTCATAAATGCCCTGGGAAACCCCACATGTCAACCAAAATGGCTGCCCTCTACGTGCTTGCTAGGAGGAGGAGGATCAACGCCCAGGCCCAGCCCAGGAGGATGATACAGGACAGGATCTTCAGGGTGCGCATCACTTTGCTGGGGCAGACCGAGGAACAGGTGTATGACAAGTATAGACTCAACCGTGCCATGATAATGCGCCTAATAGCAGACCTGGAACCATTACTGCAGCACGAGACCCGTAGGACCAACGCCATACCAGCCCATGTGCAGGTCCTATGCTGCCTGCACCTGCTTGCGTCTGGAAGCTTCCAGGGGGTAATAGCTGAGACTGGAGGCGTGTCGCAAAGCGCTTTATCACGCTTCTTCCACCAGTTCCTAGAGGCCATGCTGACATTAATAAATCGCCACATCACCTTCCCCACAACCCCCAGCAGCTGAGCCGCACCAAACGGGAATTCTACCAGGTGGCACAATTCCCCCATGTCATAGGGTGTGTTGACTGCACGCATGTCCCCATCTGTCCTCCATCAGCCACCGAATATATATTCCGCAACCTGAAGTCATATCATTCTATCAATGTGCAGGTGGTGTGCAATGCCAAGTACATCATTACGGACCTTGTAGCCCAATTCCCCGGGAGCACACACGACGCCTACATATTCCGTCACTGTGGCCTCCACAGGCGCCTGATCAACGGTGAATTCGGAGAGGGACACCTACTAGGTACATATAGATGCATCATCGTACTCTACATCCACTCCATCCCCACATGTATATTTTCATTCATGCTGATTACCATTCTCTCCCCATCCTGCAGGTGACAGCGCATACGCATTGCGTGAATATCTCCTCACTCCCTATCTCAACCCAGCTACACCGCAAGAGCAGCGCTACAACAGAGCACACATCAGCACACGGAATGTGGTCGAGCGTACTTTTGGCATCCTCAAAAGAGGCTTCCGAATACTGCACAAGACTGGAGGTGCCTTGCAGTACGACCCAGTGACCTGCTGCCAGATCATTGCTGTGTGTGCCATCCTGCACAACATCGCCACACGCAGGGGGATACCCATAGAGGTGGGCGGAGAGGATGAACTATGTGCACAGCAACCCCCCCCCCCCAACACCGACAGGCGCATGTGCCCAACACAGCTGAAGGGCAAAGGAGGCGGACATACATCACACGGAATCATTTCTGAGATAGGTAAGAGAGTGACTTGACAACAGGATCTGATTTGCAAGGGTTTAATGGGCATGGACACCTGACTGGTGCAGAAATACGTAACACAAACATGCTGCTGCTGCAGTTAGAGTCAAACAATAATTGTCCCTTCTCAGAACGGGTGATGCGTGCGGCACTTTAGTCTGGCCATGGTTACATCACCAAGGACAGTGTGACTTTGCCACATGTTCACTTCCGTTTGCCGCGTACCCCCAGTCTCTTGTCCTGTGACTCCTCGGCTTCTACACGATGGGAGTCAGTGGCAGTTGCATTGCGGCCACTGTGCCTCCTCCCGCTGGTCTCCGACAGGGAGACGCTGCTGACACTGGAGGCTGCCTCACTCCCCTCTTCCGCTCCCAGACTGCTGACACTGGCTGACCCAGGCTGCAGTTGCTCCACTGCAGTGGTCACCCTCTCAAGGGCCTTTGCCACATCCCCACAATAATGACCTAGGTCCACTTGCAGGGACACGGACCTGCGGAACAGCACAGCTGTGCTGTTGCACAGCTTATTAATGGCCTTGTTAGTTGTATTCACTGCCAGCATGGTCTGCCTGTGACGCCGGCGCTCACTCTGTTGGCCTGCGACTACGGCACGTGTCAGTTCTTGCAGGCAAAGCTTGATTTCATTGTTGTCGGCAGTTACGGCAGTGGTGTGTTCACGCACAGCGTCATTCATGTTGCCTAGTTTGTTGCAAAGTTTGGTCATGGAGAGTTTCATGGCACCCATGTGTCTCCCCTGCAGGCGTGGACACGCAGCATCCAGGTCTCCACAACTCCGTACCCTTCTGACAGATCGACTGGTCTTGCAGCAGCCCGACCCGGGGGCACAGCCCTCTGCCTGATGCGCTGTCGTGCTGCAGTTTGGCTGGTTGGAGTGACGACATTTGGGTGTGCTGAACTGTGATCCGACTCCATCAAGGGCTGGGAGGGAACATCTGCTCTGCGGCTCTCCGGAGTGGCCCGCACTGGTGGTGGTGGTGGTGGTGGTGGTGTCTTGGACAGCGAGGATGGTGGTGGTGTCTTGGACCACGAGGATGGTGGTGGTGGTGGTGGTGTCTTGGACCAAAGGGATGGTGGAGGTGTTGTCCGCCGTGGTGGTGAAGGGGAGGACATGGCTTCAGCTCCCTGTGAGCACTCCGCATCTGACAATACTGGCGTCTCTGAGATGACGAGGCGGGCACTGTCATCAGAATCGATGGGGGATGCATCTGTGTGTGAAACAGTGCATAGTTATTATCATGGTATAGTATGTGACAATAGCTGTGGCATCTCACAATAAATTACTTTTTCGGACTGACATTTTGCCCTTTGCTGCTGTATTCATCTCTGGGCTCTGGCATGCACCCATTCATGTATTGACTACAACTCCTATGGTGCAACACAGTGGTGAGGGTATGTGTTTAGGGCAACGCTACATGTGCACCGGGTCTGGCATGGGGGATTGGGCAGGGACTTAGTACACGCTGCATTGTTACGCTGCCATGCTTCTTACCTTGTCCTCCTTCCGCAGCACCAGAGGTGTCCAGACGTGTGACCCCCACAACAGCTTCCGGTTCTATGGTGGACTCCACTAGATCCTCCAGGGCTGTGTTAGGTGTCACATTGGATGTGCCCCCTCCTGTGCCAGCAGCATCCTTGACCCTCTGCGCTATCTTTTCCTTGGCCCTCTTACGCAGGTCATACCAGTGTTTTTTTAAGTCGTCGATGCAGCGGTGGGTGACTCCGCAGGCATTTAAATTGTCCTTGATGCGCAGCCACATCTTTCGTTTTTCTGCCTCTGGCACCTTCAGCGACAACTTCCCAAACAGTCGGTCATTGTTGCTGGTCACACACTCTATTAGGATATCCAGCTCCTTATCAAAAAACTTGCGTTTTCGCTTTCGGGGTGTGTCCTTTCCCTGCTGGGGGGCCTCCTTCTCCATCTTGTCCTGCTTGCCTTGTCCTGGTTGCTACTGGTTCTGTCAGGGTCCTCAGCTCCTGTGCTCTGCCTCCTCCTCTGTGCTACTCCGAACACTGAATGCAGCGTGGCTGTCCTACTTCCTGGTTGTGATGTCATCGGCCTGCTTCCGAGGCGTCGCGTAAATTTCCCGTTTTCGCTATTACCAAATTCGCAAATACCGGATTCACTAATACCGAATTGGTAGTTAACTCGGTATTTGCTACTCTCGCTGTCGAACTTTCGCAATTTAATAGCGATTATTACCGATTCGGTGATTTTTACCGATTAGTTTGATGCATCGCGGTTTGCATGTCCTTAATAGCGATTCCTTATTTTTCGCTATTACCGACATGTATTACCGATTGTTGATGCATATGCCGCAAGTGGTGTAGAAATTAAGACCCCAGGGGCCAGATGTAGGAGCCCAAATACCGGTCGGTAACGGCCGATTTAGTCCGTTACCGACCGGTATTTAGGAATTGGCATGTAGGGGCCATTATTTTACAGAATCGGTAAATTTACCGATTCGGTAAATTTACCGATTCTGTAAAATACCGAATCGGTAATTTTACCGATTCGGTAAATACAAATGTAGGTGACACTCCTGAGAGTGTCACAGGCCCTTAAGAGTCGGTATTTTACCACACAATCCTATTGTGTGGTAAAATACCGAATCCAGGTGTGCATGCACATCTGTGCATGCACACTGTGCATGCACACTGTGCAATGTGACACACAGACATGCCCTAAGGGCATGTATGTGTGCCACATGTCACACATGCCTTTACTTCGGGTGCTAGAGGGTGTAAAAGTGACACCCCCTGCATCCTTGCAACATTCGGTATTTACCGATTGAGTAAATACCGATTTGGTATTTCCCATAGATTCCTATGGGCTTCACAGCCCATAGGAATCAATAGGAAATACCGATTCGGTATTTACCAAATCGGTAAATACCGAATGTTACCGATTCGGTATTTCTTTTTTTAAAAATACCTACATCTCCCACCTTCATATTTACCAATTCATAAATACCGAATCGGTAAAATTCGGTATTTATGAGTCGGTAAATGTCCCTCACCTACATCTGGCCCTTGATGAAGATGGAGTTTATAAATTAATGTTAGCGAAACAGGAAACTGAAAATAAAAAGTTAACTATAGAAGTCTTAGTAGAAGAATTACGACAGACTGTAGATCCTAAAGTGTGGGATTTTACTGGAAAAGATGTAGGATTAATGGCAAATGTCGATCCAATAAAAGTGACAGTGAAGGAAGGTGCAGTTTACCCAAATACTCGACAGTACAAAATGGGTCCAGAAATAAAAGCAGGTGTTGCAGCAGAAATAAAAAGTTTGATTGAAACAGGCATTTTACAAGAAATAATGAGCAGTCCATGTAATTCTCCCATAATTGGAATAAAGAAACCGAGTGGCAAGTACAGGGTTGTAAAAGACCTCCGTAAGATTAATAAAATTGTTGTCCCATGTTGTCCAGTTGTGCCAAATCCTGCAGTTATTCTGTATCAGATATCGTGGGAGGCTGGATGGTTCACCGCAATCTATTTGTGTCACACATTTTTCTCAATTCCATTGCATCCAGATAGCAAATTAATTTTTTCTTTTGAATTTGACAGTCATGTGTACGTCTGGAATCGCGTTCCTCAGGGGTACACAGAAAGTCCATCGATTTTTAATCAGATTCTGAAAAGGTGCCTTGAGTCTTTAGTGCTGCCAGGACAGTCAGTCCTAGTTCAGTATATAGACGACCTATTGTTGGCGTCTAAAACTTGAAATTACTGTGTTGTTGATACCTTTGCCTTCCTGAACTATCTAGGTGAAGGGGGGCATAAAGTGTCACCTGATAAAATTACAGTTTTGCACCACATCAGTGAAATATTTAGGGCACCAGCTATAAAGAGGTGTCAGAAGGGTAACCTCACAAAGAATCAGGATAATCAGAAATATGAATTTACCCCAAACACAGAAAGAGATCAGAATGTTTCTTGGAATAGTAGGTTACTGCAGGCAATGGATTGTGGGATTTGCAGTCCTAGCAAAGCCATTATTACAAATGGTAAAGAAAAGAGCAAAAGACCCAGTAGAATGGGATGATGAAAGCATGACGCTTTTCTGAAATTACGAGAATGTTTGTGTACAGCTCCAGCATTAGGGATGCCTGACTTTTCGAAAGATTTTGCATTATTCTGTGACACATGAGATAATTGCTCACTTTCAGTTTTGACCCAAACTCATGGTCTGATGCGATGTCCTGTGGAATATTTTTCTTCCACACTAGACCCAGTAGCATCAGCATTACCAGGCTGTCTAAAAGCAGTAGCCACACCTTGCATGAGTCTTGAGCAAAGCGAGTCAATCATTATGGGACATCCTGTAACCGTGTATGTTCCACATGCAGTTGTAATATTACTGACCAGAAAAAAAACACAATACTTGACTCCTAGTCGGCTGAGTAAGTACGAGCGTATTCTTGTAAGTGCAGGAAATGTAACCATTGCCAGGTGTAATATTTTGAACCCAGCAACATTGCTACCTAATTCACATTTTGCCGAGGTGAAGGAAGAAGTCGAACATGATTGTATCGACTTGACTGAACACAGTACAAAACCACGTCCTGACATAAGAGAAGAGCTACTAATTGATTCTGAATATGAGCTATTTGTAGATGGCTCATGCTTGAGACATGAGGAAGGAGGTTTAAGTCCTGCCTATGCAGTGTGCATGTTTGGGTGTCCAATTGAAGCATCCTACTTACCTGGAGTCAAGTCTGCACAAGTAGCCGAATTGATTGCATTGACAAAAGCTTGCAAATTTGGGAAAAATTGGAAAGTAACCATGTACACTGATAGCCAGTATGGTTACGAGGTTGTGCATGACTATGGCCAATTATGGATGCAATGGGAGTTTCTGACTTCTTCAGGTACTCCAATCAAAATGGTCATTATGTAAAAGATTTATTTGAAGCAATTCAATTGCCAAAAGAAGTGGCTGTGGTCAAGTGTACTTCTCACAAATCTGGAAATGACAAAGTGACAGCTGGTAACAGATATGCAGACCAGTTAGCCCAACATTGTGCCAAATTTAAAATGGCTGTAAACAAGAAAATTGAAGTAGGTGAAAACAGCTGCCAACCTATGCTGCTTTAAGGTGTGAGAACATGGGAAGAAGTGAGAGACTTGCAAAATGAAGCAGAACCAAAGGAAAGGGAAGAATGGTGAAAGATAGCTTGTCAGAGAAGGGTTGAAGATGGTGTCATTGTTTACCTTAATGGTAGGCCTGTGTTACCAGACTATATGCTTGCTCCTATGGCTAGGATGTTCCACGGAGATTCCCACTTGGGAAGAGATGCTATGATAAGATTGTTCAGACAGAGTCGGTTCAATGCGAAATTCAGGAACATAGCAGAAGCACTTTGCCAAAGATGTTTCATTTGTCAACAGACATTGTCTGCCTATTTTCAAAATGGGTGGAAGCTTACCCCACTAATAGGAATGATAGCATTACTGTAGCCAAACTCCTACTCATAGAACTCATCCCGAGGTTGGGGTTTCCAGTAACAATTGAATCAGACCGAGGCTGCCATTTTAATAATGAAATAATTGGCCTAATCTGTAAAGCATTCAATGTAAAACAAAACTACACTGTGCATATCACCCAGAGGCTTCTGGAGTGGTAGAACAACTGAATGGCACGATCAAGTCAAGATTGGGAAAGATGTATGAATCTAACCGTCTAGAGTGGCCAGATGCCTTACCTCTTGCTCTGATGGGAATCAGAAGTATTCCACACGGAACACAGGCTTGAGTCCTCATGAAATACTAATGGGAAGAGCAATGAGGCAAGCATGGGTGCCAGGACACAAGTTGATAAATATATCTGATGATTTGGTGTTGGAGTACTGCAAAGAACTGGCTGACCAAGTGTGTTCTATCTCTCACCAGTTTGGGGAAGAAGCTGTTGCCAGACAAGCCACTCCAGCACATGACCTGAACCCAGGTGATTGGGTAGTGCTAAAGAAATACACTCGAAAATCTTGCCTTGCACCAAGGTGGGGAAACCACAGCTGTAAAGTGCGAAGGAGTTCCACACTGGATCCATGCCAGTCACACAAAAGGAGTGACTGAACCTGATGAAACTGAAGCTGAAGGTTGTGCAGCTGAGGGGTCTCAAGATATCGATCCTGAAGTAGCTGAAGAGGAACAACCGAGCACCAGTCAAGATGATTGGATTCCAGTAGTTGAGATACCTGCAGAATACGTGAAAACCAAGAGTCAAACTTATCGAGACAGTCAGAGTGAAAGTGAGGACGAGAGAGGAATAGAAGAAGGTACTCAGATCATAAAAATACAAGTCAAAAGTGATTCTGAAGAGGACCAGATAGGGACAGATCAGAATACTCAGATAACTGACACCCCACCAAGAACTCCAGAGTCTGTGAAGGGCCAGACAGGTACTAGGACGGAAGCTCAGGCAGAAGAAAATCAAGAGTTCGAAGAGCCCAAGCAGGACCAGATAGGTATAGAAAAAGGTGTTCAGGAAGAAGAAGGTGAATCAAAACAAAGTCAAAGTCAAATTCAGCAAACACCTGAACAAGGCCAGATTAGTAACCAGGTGGAAGAGACAGAAATAAGACCTGGTCCTAGTCAGATAGAGAGGGATACAGAAGACATTGAAATAGATGTATTTCAACTGAATGAAAATAAAAGAGCATTGGAAGAAGGCAAGAGCACAGTGCCAGCTTAAAGACTCAGAAAAGGAGACAAATGGCCTCTGTTTGTAAAAAGGCTGAAACTCCGTCTAAAGACCATAAATGAAGAACCGGAACAAGTTAATGAAATAACAAGTCAAACTGAACAGTCTGAAATACCACCAAGAAGGAGAAGTCCACGACTAAAAAGGCTGAATAATAAATTCAGAGGCCCTGATTGGACTTACATTGTTCTTGAAGATTTTGAAAATCTGGAAATAAGTGATGAAAGTGATGACAAATTGATTGCTGATCAGACAGACGGAGAACTGGGACCCACTTGAAATTTTCACATGGTAAAAAGACTGTGTGGAAGTTACAAAGAGGGGTTAAATATCCTTAGTCAGAAATGGCTGGTTGTACTGTTAATGGAAGACCGAAAAGAAACTGCTTGAGAACATGCTGTAGAATATGCACATGTAGTATAGCGATAGTACTCATAGTATGGTTAGGACTGACAATAGCTATTCCTTACATAATGAGTAGAGACATGAAGAATGATACTAATAAACCACAAACGATAGATACACCTAGAAGGATAGATACACAAGAAAAGGCACTTAGCATTAAACAAATGAAGTTAGATTTAGAAGCATCAGATGAAGAAGGACTACATTATACCGGGATTAGTAACAGAACTCACTTAAATGTATTTGTAAACTAATTAGTACACTATATAGAAGCTATGGAAATAGAACATTGCTATGTTTGAATGAAATTACCTACTTCAGTAGCTGAAGGTGATACTTACCAACATTTTCCACTAACATATGGTATTTCATGTAGTATCTTAGCTAGTTTATTCTATAAAAAAAGGACCTTTGCAATATTACTATTCTAATTCAGTTGTGATATTTTCTGAACTTCCTACACGTAGTAACCTGAATCCTGTACATACTAGGAGTGATGAAACACGTTATATGGGTGAATATTTTCTTACAATAGGTACAATAGATATAGCTGAAGCACACAAGAATAATTTAACATGCTTATTACGTGAAAAAAAGAAAATATTTTTGAATATGGTTGAGAAAAGGAGAGAAAGTTTCCAAACAAAAGCAAATGGCAAGAATCATAAAATTCCTAAATGGGCTGAGAATATAGGGTTCACCCCAAATGGCAAGACTCGTACTGCTATGTTGCTGGATTTCGAAAAGAAGGGGAAGCTCTGTCTCCATACGGAAATAACTAGTTATTATAACAATATATTCATTGGTTCCTGTGAATGTGAACACAATTATAAGGTAATCAGGGGTTGGGGTTTCAAAGATGGAACTGAACCTGTGTTTCCTGGTATTTATTTTATATGTGGAAACAAGGCTTATTACAAATTGCCAGATCATTGGTATGGGAGCTGTTATTTTGCAATAGTCTTCCCAAAGATATATCATGTAAATAAAATCACTGGAAACAATGAAGAAGCTAATGGATTAATACGTAGTGAAAGAGCTAGTTTTGGAGAAATAGTAGGTGATATATTTAGTGCATTGATACCTACAGTGGGAGTGGCTCTGAATACACAAAGAATTAATTGTCAACAGCAGTGGATCGGTTATCAACTGACACTGCTGGAGGGTTTTTGATGGTCAATACCGAATTGGTTGCGATCAGATCAATGGTTTTACAAAATCGACTTGCTCTTGATACATTATTAGCACAAGAGGGTGGAGTCTGTAGAATGTTGAAAGCGCAACATTGTTGCACTTACATACCTGACAAAAGTGTTGAAATTAAAGGGTATGTAAGAAATATTATACATTTGGAAAAAGAACTCAAACCACATGGAAAAGACTGACTGATGGTCTCTCTTCAATAGGTAGTTGGATTTCTAACGTAGGGAAAAGTTTTGTAGGTAGAATACTGATGCCAATGGTGGGAATAGGCCTACTGATTTTAGGGATAATAATATGTTGCAAATGTCATAAACACGGAAAGAGATATACAGTAAATGAAGGAGGGAAGAAAAGAAACTGCAATGAAATAGAGCTTGAAGAATTAAATGGCAACATTTATACGAAGATGAAAACATTTCATTTAAATAATGATAAAAATCCTAGAAGAAAGATTGAAGCAATTGAGTTGGGTGAATTGTGAAAGTTGGCATGTTTTATTAATTGGTGATGATAAAAAATATCATCAAAGAGGGGATTGATGGAGCAAGGATTCGAACGTAACGCGACTTGCTTGTATTCAGTCCTCTCGACATAACGTTAATAAACTAACCAACAATTTTGTATTACTAATATTGCATTAGACAACATCCGAGGGAAGCTCGCATATGTGCTTTTACTACCTATAATCCCCTTGCATTAAAATGGCTGCTGCTACCCGGGATTTTCCACTGTGCATGCATCTGTCATACTCACGTGACATGACGTACTCTTTGCTTTGGAGGGAAACTTTCGCTTCTGCGCAGTGGAATTAAAATGGCTGATGTGTGTTACAGCATGCATGAAGCTTGCACTGCTGCTTTTGCTAAGCTGTTCTTTCTGCTTAACCTTAAAGCAATAGTTAAATATAAAGTAATGGGAATATAGTAGAGATAAGTGGTATACAGTGCATTCTTTTATTCTGTGTTCTTAAACTGTTTCTTTTCTATTCTTACATGTAAATACATTTTGGGCCTCCTGCCTGTCGCTGAACTCCATATTGAAATCTTTGATCCTGCCCACCAGAATCTAAAATCCATCGAGTCATTGCATTGAATGAGTGCCAGGGACAGTCTTGACCAAGATGCGCCTGGGAACCTCACCTCCTGAACTCTACGAAGGAAACAGAATTCTAATATGAACTAAAATGTAACAAATAATAGAAAATTCATTGTTGGGTGGGATAAAGATGTCATGTGAAAATAAAATTGATGGGTGGGAGAAAAAAAAATGAGATGTTGAAAGTTTCAATTGCGTATGGTGTGATTACCTCTCCTCATTCCTTGTCCTATCAAAATTGGGGATTCTTATACTTGCAACATTGGGGGTGGTACACTGACCTAGAAAATAGTATAACTAGGGTAGGCTTAGCTAGTTAATTTGTCCGACTTGTCCGAATAGCTGACCCGTCACTGACCCAACGCACTCAATAGGTGACCAAGAACAGAGGGCTGTGGAGCACTCTGTCAGAAGATTCGATAGCCCAATCGGGGTTCTGGG
This sequence comes from Lissotriton helveticus, assembly GCF_964261635.1. Classification (NCBI taxonomy): domain Eukaryota; kingdom Metazoa; phylum Chordata; class Amphibia; order Caudata; family Salamandridae; genus Lissotriton; species Lissotriton helveticus. The sequence continues at coordinate 1,719,634,243 of NC_136059.1, forward strand.
AGCTGAAGTGCTGGCGAAGCACTTTGTCGGTAAAATCGATAACCCAATCCGGGTTCTGGTTGTTAGCTGCAGAGAGGGAGTAGCGCAGAAGTTTCAACTTAACTGAGGGTGCCAGTCTTAACCTTTGGTGGTCCTGTCCTGCTCCAATTTGGCTTTACCTGTCCTGATTCTGATCCGCACCTGCTAACCTACTGGCGACTGCAACTTTCGGGGTTCTGTCCTTCAAACTGACCTGTGGCCAGGGTTAGTTCTTCACGCCATTCTAGGTAAATATAAAATCCATGTGGGTTCGTCATTGATTTGTTCTCACTCTTACCCTTCCTATTCGCTACATGTTTAATTGCTGTATATTTGCATATCATGTTCCTTCTCTTTACCCGTCCTACTGTTAAAGTTTGACATGTTCCCTTTTTACCCTCCCTTTTGTTAAAAGCCTAAAAGTTTGATTGTATTTCATGTTCTTTTTCTTTACCCTCCCTATTGCTAAATGATTGAAATTAGTTTAATACTTCTTTTGCAGAGTTACATTTTGATCTGATCTTTATATTTGAAAGTCTTTTGGTGTTTAATCTTTGGATCATGACCATTTAAGAAAACTTAGATAAAGAGTTAAAACTTTCCCGAGTCTGTGGTTATTATATGAGTCCAATGTTAATTTTCGCTGCCTATTTTAAAACTAACTCCCTGATCCAGTAGGTTTACAGGTACTGGCAACAAGAGTTGGTAAGTTAATAGTACAGGACCTAGTAGGGAAAAATATTTGGTAGTAGTGTGAAGATTACCTGATTAAGTTATATGTTTATTGTATATGGGCCCAGGTGAGTATGGTAAAGATATAGTCGGGTGACCTGCGCGCTCTATCGCTATCACCTTCAAATATACTATGGTCATAGACACTTTTCCTCCTGGCTCACCAGGAAATTTGGCTGGACTGAGACAATGTTGCTTCTGCTGATGACAGCTAGGACATAATGTTATCCAGTAGTCGCTGTGACTGATATCTCTAACACTTCTCCAAGCAAACATAATGTGTAGTGAGAAATTGTAAAACACATTAAAAGAAATCCCAAAACATAACTAAGCTAAAAATTGAAAATGTAAAATAAAATGTTGTTATATTATGGTATGGTATGTTACGTTAGATATTTTTATTTTTTGTCTATGTTATGTTATAGCCTAAAATAGCAAACCTGAAAAAGGAAACCAAAACCAATGCCACTCTCGGCGGAAGAGGAGAAGCAAGGTCAGACTGCAGTGGGTGTAGCTGGTGGAGAAGCCGAGAGCAGCAGAGCGGAGACGCCGAAATTCGGGAAGCTGAAAGCCGTACCGCAGCCGCACCCGCATCCGCACCTGCACACGCAGCAAAGCAAAGGAAAGCGGTGGCTGTTGGCAGCAGCATTGTCATCGGCAATAAATCCTGCCAAAATATCGGCAAATACCGGCGCTGGCACCTGGGGCACTTTCTCGCACTTCAGGGCGAGCGGTTGCTGCCTCAATTCATCGCGGCAGCCTATGTTTGTTTATGGCTCCAGCCGGTGTGTGTGCTGGTGTTTGTGCCTGCGCCTGAGCACGAGCCCCGCCTCAACCACCCACCCACAGGACCGGGAGCAGCTGGCAGAGAGCGGTGAGTGGTGCACGGTGTGTGGCGAGTTCTTGGGCTCCAGAATTAAAACTTCCCTGCAAGCCGCTTTCTTTATTTGAATTACGCGAGTCGGAGACAGCGCATAAAGGCGCTCTCCTCGTGTTTGAACATTTTGACCAAATTTTGATCTCTACATTGCGGAAGGGACTGGGGGATGCGACGAGACTGGCTGGGAGCCCAGCCAGAGAGAGGAGCCCAGTGATTTGCTATCTGGAGCTGGGCAGAGTAGAGCACAAGTACGCTGCATTTTGTCCTCTCTTCCCATCTACAAAAACTCGCGCTTAAATCCACCACATCACCCTGGCCCACCTGATTAGGATATCCTTTATCCGTCATCTCCCGACGGTTGCTGTTCGCAGTGCCCGGCCCATTGCCATTTGCCCTGCCTGTCTCATATTGGAGGTTCTGCCAATAACGGCAATTGTGTGTTGGTCACTTACAAGAGGGGGCAAAGACCATCAAAGAGCAGCAAAGGAATAACCGGTCCTGTTTGGGGGGGCGTGAGGATCCCCTAACTCTTTAATCCTTAATCATAACTTAATCTTCATCTACTACGTTGTTAAATCCTACTGAGCTTACTGAAGTTACGTTAAGGTGCTGGTTGACGATGAGATCAGGTCTCCAACGTGTTGCTCCACCGAAGTTAAAACAGCGTCAGAGACTTGATGCTTCAACTAAAGCAGGTTCACAGTCTAAGTCAGATGGAAAAGATGAGGGGGTTATTACATCAAGGGACTGCTTGACTGAATCATCTGAGCTGAGTATATCACCGTTACCCACCGCAGCCCCTGGGAAGATGCAGAAGATTTCCAACGTCGACGCTCAACCGTCAATTAAGAGTTATTTTTTTAAGTACCATATCCAAAAGCAAAATAGAATTCAATTTAAGAAGGATAATGGCAACTCTGGCGTTGAGTGTAGATCATCTTCATTTACTTCTCTTGTATCGTCACCAGGTTTAAATAGTTCTCAACTGGGGGAAGACCCTGAGCCTAAATCTGCCTCGTCTCTTCCAAGGCCCCGTGATGAACCGATCTCTCTGGTTCCAAACCTAATTGTTGGCCATTCATACCCATTGAAAGATCCTAAAACTATTTTGGGTCAAATTAAGGCGTCGGAAGTGAGTAGCCCTAAGGAAAAGCTTCCAAAGCAGGTTAAAGACATACAAGATCCAGCGCTTAACCCGTCGGAAAACTTACCAGTGTACATCGGAAAGTTGCAGACGCAGGCACAAATTCACCGTCATAATACGGTGGATCAGCAAACTGACCAGCCTACTGATTTAATTGTGATGGAGAATCAACAAAATCTAGGAATGGAAGAGGCGAACAAAAGATCTAAAGAGAGTAGATCTGGTGTCTGCTCGGTAATTGAAATTTCTTCGGGTTCGAATCATAATGTCACTGATGGGGCCGTAGAGGCTGATTATAATGTTTTTAAGCCACTTATTAAGAGTGGCAGAGACGACTTAGTACTAAGCCCGATTGATCATCTTTCCCCAACTGGGGAGGCTCGTCCTATTAATCTGGATAAATCTAGTATAATTTTGGAAAATAGCTTTTGTATCAATAAGTCTGTATTGATTCCAGGTGCGGCTAGTAGGAGCAATAATGTTAAGTTGGATATTAATGAGCATTGTAATTCCTTTAACTCCGCAGATCTATCTTTTCTAACAAAGTTTCATGGAAATTTTCAGGTAAAACCAGACACCTTGGAAAATATTGTTAGTAATTCTGAGCATGGAGTATGGGATTGTTTGCTTAATACAATGGATTCTATAACAAAAGCTCTTAATTTCCATTCTGATAAGTTAGACATTCAGGTAGACATTCTAAATACTTTATCAACACACGTTGCAGGAATTGACGCGAAGCTTCTCCAACTGACTAATTTGATTTCTAAAGTTCAAGCTGATAAAGAAAATCAGTTAATATCCTGCACGTGTGCTCAATTGATTGATAAAATCTCTGATCTGCCATCAATTGTTGGTTCTATGGTCCACGAAGTAAAATTATTATCCGTTAGGGAAGTTGGGAGGAGTGAAGAATTAAGAAATACTGGAACTATGGAAAAAAATCCTCTGGTCCTTGTACCTTTAGAGACATCTCACTCCCCTAAATTAAAGATAAATCGGGAGTCAAATATGAGCAGCTCAACAGTAACACTGGCCACTGAAGAAATAGGAGTACCTGAAGTCTTAACAAAAAGGGCGAGAAAAAGATTGAGAAAAGCTCATAACAAGGCAGCCCGGGATAAAAAAATAGTTACCGGGGTAGTAAACAATAGCGGCCCATTAAACTTGAATTCTGGTCCAGTAGTTCTTTTCCCAATTTTTAGACCTTCGATTGCACCTCAAGTTAATAAAAAGGTTATGCCATGCGGTAAAGCCGGAAGTGAAGGGCCAAAGGAAGAGCCTATTCTTAATGTGGGGCCAATAAACCAGATTCTGCCAATCCGAGAAAACAGGGTAGAGCAAGAAAAGCCAATGCAAGATCTAAACTCTTATCAGTTTATCGAAAACTTTTCCCAGAATGAGATTATCCCAGTTCAAGAATTAATAGGGTCTAATAATAATAAACACACCGATTTAAAAGAAATAGGGTCCGTCTGGTCTAGAAATGATGGAGTGGTCTCAAAAGGAGAGCAATATATGTCCAATGATACAATTGTAAACCCTTCCCTTACACATAAGGATCAAATTAGTCAGGGAGTACAGCTCTGTGTACAAGACCAGAAGCTGTCTCATGGAAAATTAGTAAATCCCTCCCCTTTCCATCCTAACAAGAATGAACAGGTTAAGGATTCCAGTATTCTGGCTCAACCTAAATCAGAGCAACCTGATCGTTTTAATCTCCCGGATAACCCCACGCTGGTGACTGCTGGGAATATGGATCGATCTGATTCAGGGCCTAGGAGTAATACTGGTCGATCTGTTCCAGGGCGTAGGAATAATATTGAATCCCCCAAACTGCAAGATAACTCCCTGTCGGTGTCTGCCGGGAATATGGATCGATCGTATTCAGGGCTTAGGAATAATACTGATCGATCCGGTGAAGGGCCTAGGAGTAATATTGAATCCCCCAAACTGCAGGTTGAAAATCGACAAGTGGCTTTCTGTCCCCAATACTCGTCCCGTGGTTCACATGATATTTTGAACAGAGGGAACATTTTGAAATTACTAAAAGAAACCCCTGATCTTAAAGATGTTGCAACTGAGGACCTGGACTCTGTAGAGTTTAAATTAGAGGGTGATAATAGGGAGATAACAATCACGACGTGGTTAAAGGATGATATTGTAAAGAAAATATTAGCAAACTCTAACATATTTGAAAGTAGGGGAATTAAAGTATGGAGACTTCACGGTCTGCAATATCCGACCCCACTAATACCCATAGTGAAGAAGGAGACTCCAAAACAAACCGATGCTAATCAATTTAGAGTATTGAAAGGCGCTTCAGGTCCATCTTTAGCTGTAAATAGGCTAGGTGGCATTAAAATCAAAAGCTGTCAGCCAGGGTCTTGAGTGTGTGAGGAGCTAAAAGAGATTCATGCGGCAGCGGATGATTGGAGTTGGCTCCCGGCTATGCTATCTGGAAAAAAGACAGCAAATATGGACTGATGCTGGGGTACTTCGTCCAATGCACCGACAGCAGTTAGAATTTGCTCTTGGAATACTAATGGTTTTAACACACTTGTAGAAGATGTAAATGTTGTAGGTTTTTTTTAATTGTTTAATTTGTTACTTTTGCAAGAAACGTGGAATTTGATCAGCACCCCGCTGATCGGCTATTACGAATATTTGAATGCAGCATGCAGGGAAGCTGCATATGGTCGACCTAGTGGGGGACTATCAATTTATGTTTCTTTAAGTCTTAATGTTGAACATTATGAAATAGACCTCCAAGTTAAATGGATTCAATGTGTTAAATTAATAGCCAGTCAATCGTTGATCATTTTAAATGTTTATTTAAGCTAAAAAAAAAAAGGTGCGATCACTCCAACTTACCCAGTTATGGGAAATGGTGAAAGTGCTATATTATGATAATAGGGATGCTCAGATAATTATTTTGGGAGATTTTAACACTCATCTTTTATCGTATAAAAAGCAGGCAACCCATTCAGGTCTTTTATCCCAATGGTCTAATTGTGAATTTATTAAATACAATCTAACGATGTTATATGATAGAGAGCACCTTCCAACATTTAATAAAGCTGACTGTCTTTCTATAATCGACTATACGATATTGTCAGATAAACTCTCAGAACAAGTTCAAAGTTATGAGATTGTGCCAAGGATGGAGAGCGACCACAATCCGCAAGTTATTGCGATCATTTTATCCTTCGAGTATTTACCAGAGACTAAAATATTGGGAACGGGCCTGGTCGCTTTTAATTTAAAAAGGTTAATTTGGAATGAGAAAACAGAGAAAGATATTATTGACTTTCTCTCTCTTCTAATCCTTGATGCGCAGGTCAAATACTCTGACGGAACTCCAATGATTGCCCTATGGCCCACCTTATGCGGCTCCCTATTGAATACATTTCTCAATAGGGAACCATCTGGGGCTGTAATTTTGAATCCTAGGAACCCAGGTTGGTTCTCCCACCACTTACTGTATTTGAAACGGTCTCTTAACAAATCAATAAGATTAGTGTACAAAAAAGCAAAGGGATCTTCCTACTTTTTAACGTCGCTTAAAATTAGAAATCTAAAGAGGAGTTATAAGAATGAAATCTGGAGGGCTAAACAATTGTATTATGAAGCGACCTGGGCTAAACTCCATTTCGCATGTAAGTCTAAGAATTTAAGAATGTTTTGGAGTATAATTAATAACTTAGAAAATGGTAATTTTAGAAATACAAGCGCTAATATAGATGAATTAAGTTGGATAATTTTTTTTAATAATAAATTAACTTCCCAAAGCCACATGATAAAGGAGCTTGAATGTTCTGACACCAAGTGTGAATTGGAGCCAGGTGAAGAGTGCGACCCTCCCGGCACAAGGAATACATCAGGCTCAAGGGATACATCAGGGTCTAGGACTACTAAGTTATGGTCGGTAGACAAAGTTTAAAAAGTTTTATTTAAAATTAGATCAAATGGAGCACCTGGTCCTAATCGAATGCCGAATGCTATTTTTAAAGCTAAAATTGAGCATTGGCCAGAGATATTAACGGCCCTCTTTAATGAAATTCTTAAAACTGGCTGTATCCCGGATTCATGGAAGGGAAGTATTATACAGCCGATCTACAAAAGTGGGCCCCAGGAGAACCCTGCAAATTATCGATTAATTACCCTAACAGACGTAGATGCTAAAATATTCGCAAGTTGTCTGTTAGAGGAGTTAGAGTCTTGGGCGGAAAGAGAAGAATTGATCCCAATCTTTCAAACAGGATTTAGGAAGGGAGAATCGACTCTTACCAATCTGATTTTATTGTCTTTATTAGGAGAAAGAGCCATATGTAGGAAACAAAAATTGTACATCTGTTTTATTGATTTAAAAGCCGCATTTGATTCTGTACCCAGAAATATTCTTTGGAAAAAGCTAATGAATTGGGGTATATCAGAAACCCTAATAAAATGATTAAATTATTGTATTCAAATACTTGGGTTCAGGTCAAAATAGGCGATGGTAGACATACTACCCGCCGCCTTAAAACAAATCTAGGCTTAAAACAAGGATGTGTGCTTGCTCCTTGTCTTTTTAATTTATTTATGTCTGATCTACCAAGCCATTTTAATGATGTAAATTCACATTCCCCTTCTGTAATGGGTAAAGAAATCAAATACTTACAGTATGCGGATGATACTATTTTACTTAGCCAAACTATGATAGGACTAAAAAGATTAATACATTCTTTTAATATATATGTAACCCAAAATGGTTTAACAATTAATATTAAAAAAACAAAAATAATGTTAATAGGGAAAGGCAAACTTGGAGTAAAGGAATTGAATATCAATGGTTTGTCTGTGGATTGTGTAAAAACCTATAAATATTTGGGAATAGCATTTTATGATCGACTATCATTTAGACAGCATTTTAATAACTTAGAGGCTAAAGGTACCTCACTTGCTTTCGCATTTCATAAATTAAGAGATAAATTAGTATGCCCCAATTATGACCACCTACTTAAAGTCATGAAAGCGAAACTTATCCCCTCCCTGGACTATGGATCCATTATTTTTAAGGGTAGAGACGTGAAAGTATTGGAGGACATAGTTGCAAGGACATATAAATAAGTATTTAGGATTCCCAGGCAGATTTCACGTGCCAATTTAAGATTGGAATTTGGTTCACGGCAACAGCTCCTGGTACGTAAAGCTGCATTTGTTAAAACTCTATTGACATTATCTCGAGCCGAGGAGGGCACGTTGGCCAATATGTGTTGGATCGAGATCTCAACAAGTGAATATTCTAGAAGCAGGCAGGATTATTTAGCCGAGTGTCTCCTAAAATTCAAATGTCCCAAATTGGAAGACGAAACAAGGAGTAAAATGGTTTATAAAAAATGTATTAATTCAACCGTTGCCGTGCTGTCAGAAGTGTTGGATAAATATGAGTTGGGAAAAAAAACACTTTTGGACCATTGCCAATGGCTTCGACAAAATGATGGTCCAACCCTATTTACTTTTTCATCAAAAACCCTTAATTAAGAACAAATTCATGTTATTAGGGTTTGGAATTTATCCAACCAAAGATGGAACCCCCAAATGGAAGTCCAAATGGGAATCAAATATGTGTCGGCTATGTGGGCAATATGATGAAACCTTGCTGCATATGGTAACACTATGCCCAAAAATGATGAAGGAACGAAAAACAATTTTAAAACCTATTTTTATAGAAATGGGAATTAGGACATGTAGATCGGCATTAATATTTTGCTTAAGTGGTGTCAACGTCCATATAATACACCAATTTGTAAAATGTATGCTTACAGTGGAAATGAAATTATGTAAGGTTGACACCCAAAGTATATGTTAAATTTATTACGGCTGTGAAATGAGGATGCTGTTGTTTTTTAGGTTATGATGAATTATTTCTATGGCTCTTTTTAATGTATTAATAGTTTGCTTTTAGAGTACTACTTTTTAGATAATGTTCTATTTATTATGATAATTATTTTTATTGAACGATACACGTGCACTTTATCCCTGAAAAATGCCAAGCCCTATAGTCTATTTTAAAAATGAAATAATAATTTTAAATTATCTCGATCTGGAAAAAGTTAATTGATTGTGGTCAATATTATGCATTGTATCCTGGAATATTTAATCTGGTAATGTGTTGTCTTTGTATTTATTTTTGTTCTTTGTTGTAATGGTTTTAATTAATCAACAATTAAATAAACCAATCAATCAATCAATCAATGCCACTCTCCTACTTTTTAAATGAAATCAACCCTGCCCTATGGGCCTCTAGTGCCTACCTTAAGGTTGAATCATATATGTTAAAAAGGAAGGTTTAGGTCTAACAGGAGGTTTATTTTTCCTGGCCGAAATTACAGTTTAAAACTGCATTACAGGCTGCAGTGACAGATCTGAGACATGTTTTAAAGTGCTGATATAGTGGGCGGCACAATACGTGCCGTAGGCTCACTAGTAGCATTTCATTTACAGGCCCAGGGTACCATTTAGTTCCATATGCTAGGGACGAATACATTAAATGTGCAAATCAAGGGGGAAGCTAATTTTACAATTTTTTAGGCACAGAGCACAATCACTTTAGCACTGGTTAACAGTGGCAAAGTACACAGAGTTCCAATGCCAAAACAAGCTAATCTAGAAAACAGGATGGGTGAAGGCAAAACGTTTGGGGGAAGACCACACCAAGGATGTTGGGTCTAACACCACCCTTATTGATACATGGGTATCAGTTAATGTTATGAACCAGGATCAATTTGCTCAATTCATACTTGGGACCTAGCTCACAAACATCACCATTAAGGTCTTCACTTATAGATGCCTTAGGTCCCTTCCTCAAGCAGAAAAGATCATTAACTGCACACATGGTAACATCTTCAAGCTAGTAATGATATTGGTATCCAAGACAGGAACAGGTACACTACTCAGTCACACCACCTCTGAGGATCTTGAATTCATTGATTGCTCCCACTTCATCAATGAGAATGATGAGTTTACCAGATAATGCATGACTTCAGTCACCAATTTCAGGAGTTAGGTTGCCTGAAAGCACCACCAGCAAAACAACACATTAGGGATCATGAGACCCAGGTTATCACAGGATTTAGATGATTGCACCAAGAATGTCGATGCCTCCAGCCCTCACTAAAATCCTCATGGTTCTCCTAACAAGGAAAGTGATAGTAAGGGCTCGATCAACCGTATGCTCATAAACTAGATCTGCCACCAAACATGCAACAGAACTGGCAGAAAAAACATCCTCACCCATGACATAATCAATCAATCAATCAATCAATCGATCATGGCATTTGTATAGCACGCTACTCACCCGGAAGGGTCTCAAGGCGCTGGGGGGGAGGGGTCCGCTACTGCTCGAAGAGCCAGGTCTTGAGGAGCTTCCTGAAGGAGAGATGATCCTGTGTCAGCCGGAGATGGATCGGGAGGGAGTTCCATGTCTTGGCTGCCAGGTAGGAGAAGGATCTTCCCCCGGCGGTGGCCTTGCGGATGCATGGTACGGCGGCGAGGGTGAGGCTGGTCGATCGTAGCTGGCGGGTGGGTGCGTAGAAGGTCAGGCGGTTGTTAAGGTACTTGGGGCCCAGGTCGTGGAGTGCTTTGTGTGCGTGGGTGAGGAGCCTGAACATGATCCTCTTGCTGACGGGGAGCCAGTGCAGGTCTCTCAGATTGCGGGAGATGTGGCTGTGTGTCGGGGATGTCCAGGACGAGTCGTGCGGAGGTGTTCTGGATGCGCTGGAGCCTTTTCTGAAGTTTGGCTGTGGTTCCGGCGTAGAGGGTGTTTCCGTAGTCCAGTCGGCTGGTGACGAGTACCTGGGTGACCGTCTTCCTGGTTTCGGTGGGGATCCATCGGAAGATTTTGCCAAGCATGCGCAGGGTGTTGAAGCATGATGACGAGACGGCGTTGACTTGTCTGGTCATTGAGAGGGAGGAGTCCAGGATGAAGCCCAGGTTGCGTGCATGGTTCGTTGATTTGGGGGTGGTGCCCAGGGCAGGGGGCCACCAGGAGTCATCCCAGGCGAGGGCGAGGATCCCAGGATGAGGACTTCCGTCTTGTCTGAGTTCAGTTTCTGGCGGCTGTTCTTCATCTATTTGGTGACGTCTTTCATCCCTTCGTGTAGGCTGGTTCTGGCGGTGGCGGGGTCGTTGGTAAGGGAGAGGATCAGCTGGGTGTCGTCGGCGTAGGAGATAATGTTGAGGTTGTGTTTGCGTGCGATGGTTGCGAGAGGGCTCATGTAGATGTTGAAGAGGGTTGGGCTGGGTGATGCGCCGCAGATGACTTTGGTGGCCTCGGATCTGAACGGGGGGAGGCGGACTCTCTGCGTTCTTCCGGCGAGGAACGAGATGATCCACTCCAGTGCCTTCCCTCGGATTCCGATGTTGCTGAGGCGCTGTACTAGGGTGCGGTGGCAGACAGTGTCGAACGCTGCGGAGAGGTCCAGGAGGATGAGGGCCGCTGTTTCCCCGTTGTCGATCAGGGATCTGATGTCGTCAGTGGCTGCGATGAGGGCGGTCTCGGTGCTGTGGTTGGCTCGGAAGCCGGACTGCGAGGGGTCGAGGGATCCGTTCGTCTCGAGGAAGGCGGCAAGCTGTCTGTTGATGGTCTTTTCGATGACTTTGGCAGGAAAAGGGAGGAGCGAGATGGGGCGGTAGTTCTTGAGGTCGGTGGGGTCTGCAGTTGGTTTCTTCAGGAGAACACTGAGCTCGGCGTGCTTCCAGGTCTCCGGGAAGGTGGCGGTGTTGAAGGAGGTGTTGATGATGTCCCGGAGTTGGGGTGCGATGATGGAGTCGGTCTTGTTGAAGACGTGGTTGGGGCAGGGGTCGGTTGGTGACCTGGAGTGGATGGTGTTCATCGTGCGGGTGGTGTCTTCGGTGCTGATCGGGGTCCAGACGCATAGCGTGGTGGTGGGGGGCGTTGGTTCGGTGATTGGATGCGTAGTTGGTGCGTCGAAGCTGTTGTGTATATCGGCGATCTTGCGGTGGAAGAACGAGGCGAGTGAGTCGCAGAGGTCTTGCGAGGGGGTGATGTTGTTGTTTCCGGCACTGGGGTTGGAGAACTCTTTGACGATGCTGAAGAGTTCCTTGCTGTTGTGGGTGCTGTTGTCCAATCGTTCTTTGAATGCTGTCTTCTTGGTGGTGCAGATCAGCTGGTGGTGTTTGCGGGTGGCGTGCTTGAGGGCCGTCATGTTGTCTGAGGTCTCGTCGTGGTGCCAGGCTTTCTCGAGGGTGCGGCAGTTCTTCTTGGAGGTCTTGAGTTCGTCGGTGAATTAGGGGGCTTTCTTGCTGCCGGGTCTTCTGGGAGGGTCCTTCAGTGGTGTGAGATCAACTGCGCAGTTGGTGAGCCACTGTGTGAGGTTGCTGGCTGCTTCGTTGGGGTCCGTTGTGCTGGCGGGAGGGTTCTGGCGGAGGGAGGTGGTGAGCTGCTCAGCGGTGATCTTGTTCCAGCTCCTGTGAGGACCCTGATGGGGGTGGTGGTGGGTCGTGGTCTTTCTGAAGCTGAAGTGGATGCAGTTGTGGTCAGTCCAATGGAGTCTGGTGGAGTGGCTGAAGGAGATGTGCTTGCTGGAGGAGAAGACGGGGTCCAGCGTTTGGCCGGCGTAGTGGGTGGGGCTGTTCACCAGTTGCTTGAGTCCGAGGTTAGCGAGGTTATCCAGCAGGGTGGTGGTGTTGCGGTCCTTGTTGTTCTCCAGGTGGAAGTTGAGGTTCCCTAGGAGGATGTAGTCGGCGGAGGGGAGGGCGTGCGGGCTGATGAAGTCGGCGATGTCTTTGTTGAATTGGGTGTGTGGTCCCGGGGGTCTGTAGATTAGGGTGCCTCTGAGGGTGGTCTTGGGGTCGGTGTGTATCTGGAAGTGGAGGTGTTCGGCGGCGGTGAAGGTGTCATCGGGGTTGGTCGTGATGCGGATGGTGTTCTTTTGTAAGATGACGATGCCTCCTCCAGTCTGGTTGACACGGTCCTTCCGGGTGATCTTGTATCCGTCCGGGATGGCTATGGCGATGTCAGGCACTGAGGAGGCGTTCATCCAGGTTTCTGTGAGGGAGGAGACGTCTGGTAATGTTGTGTCGAGCAGGTTCCAGAGTTCGATGGCGTGTCTGTGGACGGAGCGGGTGTTGAGCAGGATGCACTTGAGGTGGTTGTTGCTGGTGCTCGGATTGTCAGGTGCGGTGCAGGTCCGGAGGCAGGTGAATTTGCAGGCTTGGCAGGTGAAGGGTCCATGGGAGCATTTCGGGGTGGCTCGGTAGCAGGCGGGGTTTCGACCGGCGTTGAGTGCGTGGAGGGTGGCGGCATCGTAGGTCTGTCGTGTGGTCTGGCATCGTCGGGGGCAGGGGTCCTGGCGCTGGGCGCGGTCCAGGCCCGGACGGGCATAGACGGGCTTACCTTTGGCACGCATTCGGCGCATGATGCGCGGACACGCGGACTCCATATGAGGCGAAGTGGGAGGGCGGAGCAGCTGGGAGGCGGGAGCGGAGCAGGGAGAACAAGCAGCAGCTAGGGGCACCACTGGCGAGCCGTGCGGCGTGGGGGGTGTCCTGACATCATGTTCATCACAGAAACCTGGTTACATGAAGTCTCCTCCCTTATCATTGACATGCTTGTGCCCAATGGGGTTCTCAATCATCAACAAAGACAGAAAGAACCAGCGAGGCAGTGGGATTGCAATCATCCACAAGAGCAACATCTCAGTAACGGAAACAGACTCCTTCAAATATAACACATTCGAATATCTAACTGCCGCCATCAAGAAAACTGACAACAAAGTGCTATACTGCCCTCTGCTTTACCATCCCCCAGGCAACACCCCCTCATTTGGAGAACACCTGTCTGTCCTGATAACACACTGCTCACTCTTGAACTCTAACAACATAATACTAGGCAACCTCACCCTACATTGGGATGATGAGAATAACTCTCTGATACAATCCATGAATGAACTTCTACGCAACAACAATCTTATTCAACACTGCTCAGAGCAAACCTATAACAGAGACTCCATCCTGTATGCCATCATAGCTCACAAAGATACAGTCACTATTGACCACATACTGCCGGTTGACTGGTCAGACCACCAAATCATTCTATTTCACATCAACCAAAAGATCCATTGACCACCTCGCACCCAGAACTCTCCCCAATGGGTGAGAAATCTAAGACAGATCCCCCTTGCCGAAGTGGAAGAAAGAATAAGTTCAATCCTTTCCACCCCCCCAAACGACCTATCTACAACAAAACTGACTTCACACTACAACGCAACTATGACCTCCATACTTGACCAAATGGCTCCCTTAAAACAAAAAAGAGTCTGGAATATCCAATCAAGATCTTGGTTCAACACAGACCTAAATTCGGAAAGAAGACAACTAAGAGCTGCAGAAAGACTTTGGCAGAACAACCCATCCTCATTCCACCTTGATCAACTCAAAACGGAAGCAGGAAATATAAGAAGCACATCAAGAAAGAAAAAACGTCCTTCTTCTGTGGAGCACAAGACAACGTCAAAAATAGTCACAAAGAACTCTTCAATATCATCAGACAACAACCTTCCAAGCCCCCCTCAACCTCAGTGCAGGCCTCCAAAGTCTTATGTGACAATTTTGCCAATTTCTTTAACAATAAAATTACCAAGATTGACCTCTTCCAGGATGACCACCTCCGTCCACCCAGAGAAAGCCAGTCACATGGAAAAGATGAAAGCATCCCACCCAGACACTCTGCTCCTAACTGGAAGTCATTCAACCCTATTTCTGAAGCAGAAATCATCAATAGGATTACCAAATCCAATCCCTCATCCCACATTGAAGACCCTATCCCTGCCCAACAGGCTAAAAATTCAAACACACACTAGCCCTACTCTGGACCAAGATCATAAACTGCCCCTGACAACCAGTGTCCTGCCAGACTGCCTCATAATCGGCCAAGTCACTTCACTACTAAAAAAAACGGGCTGTAACCCAAATGAACTTAATAATTTCAGGCCTGCATCCAATCTCCCATTCTTAGCCAAAATCCTAGAAAGCTGTGTTCTACTCCAACTTACCCAGCACATAGACAACAACACCCTGCTAGACCCTCATCAATCGGGTTTCAGAAAAGGCTAAAGTACGGAGACAGTGATCCTGAATGTCATAGATGATGTCCACAAATCACTCCATACGGACCGATGCTGTCTGCTCATACTCCTGGACCTATTTGCAGCCTCCGCCACGGAAGACCACGAATCACTCATTACTGTACTCCAAAAAAGGGTTGGAGCGGAAGAAGTGGTCTTACAGTGGTTTACCTCCTTTCTGCGGAACCGCTCCCAAAGAATAAAAATGAATAACTTCATGTCTGACATCCTACCCATAAGTAGGGGCGTCCCCCAAGGATCAGTCCTCACCCCATCATTATTCAACATCTACATGGAGACCCTCACCACCATACTCAAGAAAGCCAACATCTTCTTCCACCTCTATGCAGATGATACACAGATCTACCTAGAAACCTCCTCCATTGGTGACATTCTGAGTCTAAACAACACTCTAAAAGAAGTCCACCACTGGCTATCCCCGACCACCTGAAGCTAAACCAAGACAAGACGGAAATCCAACAAAGATCAGACCCCCAAATCACAGAATGTCTGAAATCCATTGATGCTCTCAACTGCAATCTCATCCCTGCCAACTCCGTAAAGTCACTGGGAATCACTCTGGACCCAAACTTAGACATGGTAAAACACCAAGAAGACCGCAAAGAGCGCTTTCCTCAGGTTAAAACTATTCAACAAAATTAAACCGTTCATCCCTCCCACTGACCTCAAACAAGCCACACGATCCCTGGTTCTGTCCAGATTGGACTACCGGAATGCAACCCTCACAGGCACAGCAAAATCTCACTTAGCTCCCCTCCGATCATCGCTAAATGCCGCAGCCAGGATGGTCACGGGAATAAAGAAATACAATCACATCTCCCCCACTCTCAGGGAAATAAAATGGCTCCCAATCAAATGCGTGCAAGTTTCAGAACTGCTTGTCTCACACACAAAGCTCTGCACACGGGCAAACCTGCCTACCTGGCCACCATACTAAACAAGTCTGGTCAGACAAGGAATCGGAGGAGTACTAACACTCTACTTCTCATCCCTCCGAAAACTCGAAAACAAAAAACTTTATCACGCTCCTTCTCAGGTAATGCACCCAAAATCTGGAAAGCAATCCTTGTCTATATCAGGACCAACCCCATCTTGCAAAAATTTAAAAGCCAGCTCAAAGACCTCTACCTCAAACAATCTTTTCCAAAGGGATAATTGTCGCCCAACACAGAACCCTGTCAATTGGAGAATGTAATCACGTCAATATGAAGACTTTTACACCACCTACCTTTTGACTCGCATATTTGTTCTCTCCCACCGGAACAGGATTTAGCACGAAACAACTTGTTTACTATTGTTCTACCTCTGTATTCATCTGCTACCTTTGTCCCCATTCCCTGAACAAGACTTGTTCACAAATCAATGTGTTTACTATTGTGTTTATATTGTTTCACTCTGGACTCGATTGCTACAAGATGAAAGGTTGTAAATCGCTCCGATACCTCCATGTCTGGCCAGCGCTATATAAAACAAATAAAATAAAATAAACAGACTGCCCTCAGGCACTGGAGCATATAATTCCACCTACAGCCTAAAGTGGAGCTGGAGTTGCTGGTGTTTGAAGACCTAGGAGTCATAGAGAAGGTCTGAGGCCATATGCCGAGGGTGTCACACGTGGTAATTATAACAAAAACCCAGAGTGAATTGAATGTGCATTATTATGAGACTCCCAAGAAAGATCAAAAGAGAGAGAAACCTGACACCAACCTTTGATAACTACTTTAGCAATCTAAATAGTGCCTGATGGTTTTCAAAGTTGGATTTCAATATGGGCTACCATCAATTGCAGCTCGATGATAAAAGTTGGTATATAACAACCCCCTCTAAACACGTCAGCTGGTGGTGGTAGAGAATAATAAACTTTGGCATATCATCAGCCACCAAAGGTTTACGGAAAACAATCATATGAGCGCTGTCTGAACCATATGATGGCATGGAATAGTCTGATATTTAACACCAGCTTTACAGCACACCATTGACACCTAACGAAAACCTTGAAAAGGTTGCTGGATTGCGGTCTCACTTTGCAACAGAAGACAATTGAATTCCTAAGAAATGAAATCCAGTGGATATGTGTTTTCAAGCTCAGGAGTGAGTGTTAATCAGCAGAAAGCTGACAGCTCCAAGAATGTTGCTCCTCTACAAAACAATTCAGAAATTTAATGTTTGTTGGGAATGGTGAACTTCCGTGGCATATACTTCCGTGGCATATACTTACCCAACTTAGCCAACATGTCATCATGGCGAACGCAGCTTAGAGACGCTCCGTCCCGCCATACCATCATCCGATAACTTATCCTGCCTTCCCCTCGCTCCTCAGCGCTGCAACTAAGATAATCCAGTGCCGAACACTAGCACCGAGCCCCGTGAGCATTCTGGGCCACGATCGAGCACCGGGGGCAGCGGGAGGAAACCTCAAGTGGTGAGGCCTGCATTGGGGAGTCGAGCCGGGACCTGGAGTTTCGCAGTCCCGGCAGCGTCGCGGAGAGCAACAGTGGCACAGGCGCTGGTCTCCAGACAGTCGAGACCAGTGCGGACGCAGGGCGGCACGACGCGGACTCCGGTGCTGCCTGGAGACAGAGGTCCAGCCCAGCATGCAGGGCTTCAGGCGGCAGACCCGCAGCGCGGCCTACGATCGAGGGTGATGCCGGGGCCTCGATTTTGGCGTACACCCTGGGGCAGGTCTGGACATCGGCCTAAGGCTCCCCCCTCTCCCAGCAGTGGGCTCACAGTAAGGGGGCACACAGACAGAGCGGCGTGTGTGGGGCTGCATTGCACTGTGCTCTGGTGACTTCGGGCCGCCTCTACAATTGGATCTGTACCTGGACAGCAGTCGGGTGTCTCTGGCGATCCTCGGTCTGCGGCCTGGTAGGAGCTGGGGGACACACGACATCGGCAGCCTCCGGCCCTCCTCGCTAAGCGCACACACGGGGCCGGCGCAGAGTGGGGTCCCTGGTCCCGGGAGGAATATCGCCTGTGCACATCTGAAGACGGCCCGGTGGTGGCCCCCGCGGGTGGTGCATTAAGTGATGACTGCGGAGCCCGGGCCTCTGAGACTACCCTCCTCTGTTCGGCGGTCGGATCGGACCGCGGCAGGGGGGCTAATAGAGCGGGGCCTCTACTCTGAGGTCAGTCCTGCGGTCCACAAGGCGCGAACCCGAAGGGGTAACTTTGAATCGCCCCGGGCGGTCCTGGGCTCCTCGGACAGTGGAGTAAGACGCGCATGAACAGCAGGCTATGACAGCGTTACCTCTACGATGGTATCCACAGCCAATTTCTGGGGGGGCCGGTGCTGGTGGCCCACACGGATGACGCGAGGTGGTGTCGGTGGGCCCCCCCGAAACATGGCCCAATCAATAAATTCACAGGCCCCGGTGGTAGTGCGAGCGACAGGAGGACGTCAGGAGGTCGGGCCGGACAACGCTGCCCTGATGGCAGCCATAACGCAATCGCGTGATATGCTGGAAGCTAAAATAGGCGCTGTGGGGTCGGATGTGACCCTGCTGCGCCAGGACCTGAGGAACGCTGTGTCCCACATCACGGAGGCAGAAACGCGCCTCTCTGGAGTGGAGATGATGTGAATGCCCTGAAGCGTAAGGTGGCTACCATGGAGTCGGTCCAGAAGGGTCTAGCTCTCCGCGTGGAAGATGCAGAGGGGCGCGCGAGACGGAACAACCTGCGCCTGTTGGGCTTGCCCGAGGGCTGTGAGAAGGGCAACATGAAGGGCTTTTGACGGAGTGGCTGGAGGGCTGGCTCCCAGTGGGGTCCCTCTCCCGCTGCTTTGTAATTGAGCGGGCACACCGGGCCCTCATCCAGAAACCACCGGAGGGTGAAAATCTTCGGATCATTATCTTCCCTGACTATACCCGCATGGTGCAGCAACAGTGGCAGTCCTTCACGGCGGCCAAGGCCTGCCTTCGTGAGCTGAAACTCCCATATGCCCTTCTGTATCTGGCACGATTGCGGGTTGTGTTCCAGTCGCGCACGCACTTCTTCAACACCCCGGGGAGGTGTTCCAATGGACGGACGAAACAGTACGGATTAGAGCGCGCACACCCCCTGGGCTGGAGTCTGATTCCTCGCAAGGCGGGCCGAAGCCGCGGGCCTCCCGGGGGACTAGACGGAGGAAGGATGGGAGGTCCAGGTCCCACCAGTGCACAACCTCCAAGAGCACGTCGGAAGGGGGGCAAGGAGGTCCGGACAGCCGGGTCGACGGAACTTGAGGCTGCGCCTAACGGACTTGGGAGAAATATCCGGCTGTGACTCTTCCCTTCCTGCTGTATGTTGATGGACATGTATCCTGTCTACTTTCATTGACTGCTTTGGTACTGGGGATAGGTGGCTCTGCTGGTGCTGATCCTTACATCATGGGAGGTTCTAGTGGGCACATGGGAGCGGGGTGGGGGGACGTTATGGGTGGGTAACAACCCGAGGAGTTATAGTTATGGGGTATGTACAGGGGATCCAATGGAGGGGGTGGCTCTCGGTTCCCCGTTGGGGACGAGGCCATGATCTGACCGTAACAGGTGCTTCCATGTTGGGAGGTGCGGGGTTGGGGGTGGGGGAGTGGGAATTGGTGGTTGAGTTGGGAAAGGGGGGGTTGGTTACGCCTAACCTGCTGCTGTCTGTATATTGGGATGTATGCATGCTAGATCGTTGGGGCCTTCGTGGCCCATATAGTGCCATTGTCAAATGCCGCCTGTTCAGAGTGGGGGGGCGGGTAGCTCCAGGCACACTACGTATCTTGAGTTGGAATGTGTGGGGGGTTCTAGACAAGTGAAGCAGGGGGCGGTTCTCCGATATCTCAAGAGAGCCGGGACGGATGTCTTGATGCTCCAGGAGACCCACTTACTAGGAAAAAAGTGCCTTGCCTCCAACGTTTTGGATACACACATGTTTATCATGCAGGCTTTACGAGGGGTTCCCGGGGGTTGCAGTTCTCATACATCGCAGAGTCCCCTTCACACACAAACAGAGTTGGTCCGACCCACAGGGCAGGTGCATTTTCGTCCAAGGGAAGGTATGGGGGAGACAGGGTGACCTTTGGTAGTGTATACGCCCCGCCGCCACTGCAGTGGCCCTTGGTAGAGAAAGTAATGTCCCTCTGGAGTAGCATGCCCGACACCCTGGTCGTGGTTGGGGGTGACTGGAATGACGTGATGGACCTGCGCCTAGATAGGTGGCGGAGGGGGGCGATTGACGTATATCTGGACATGGATGGACCCCCCCACCAAGCTCCGGGTCCTCGCCACGGGATTGGACTGGAGTGATGTCTGGAGGTTTGGGCACAGCGCGAGCCAAGAGTACACTTATTTCTCCTCAGTACATGGATCGTTTTCCAGATTGGATTACGTGTTTGTCCCAAGGGGACTGGCGCGGAGGATCGTGGTCTCTGATATCCTACCGAGGGCTCTGTCGGATCACTCGCCGGTGGCCCTTACATTTAGAGTTGGCCCAGCCGGGCTCCCGTTCCGCTAGCACATGTCTGGATGGCAGTTGTTACAGGCTGCCTACAGAGAGCATATGGCTCGGGAAATTGACAGTTACCTGTCTACCAATCACAACTCGGTGGACTCCCAGACGACCCTTTGGGAGGCCCTTAAACCTACCCTGCGCGGTGTGGACATCTCCTGGTGCGTGGCGGCTCGGGCGGAGAGGTGGCGGGATCTGGTGCGGCGAGAAGCAGAGCTGGCAATGCTTGAACGCAGGAGTAGAGAAGAGAGTGGTAGATTGATAGGGCGGAGATTTGTCCTGGCCCAGCAGCAGTACACAGCGGTTTTACTTGAGGAGGCAAGGCATGCCTGGCTTGCCACTCGTAGTCGGGTGTATCAATGGGGGGACAAATCCTGTAAGATGCTGCACCGCCTGTGCCTGTGTCAGAGTGTCCTCCATGCCCAGCCACTGCCTCAGTTGTTGGACTTGGCGGGTTCACCACTCTCGGAGCCGTCTGCTATTGTGGAGAGCTTTGCAGTATATTACGAGGGACTGTATGCGCCTCTGGAGTGCCTACTGACCGAGACTGTTCAGAGGTTCATCGACAATCTCCCTCCCCGGACGGCCACCGATGAGGTTCGAGACCTATTAGACAGGCTTTTTATGGATGAGGAGCTGGGCTCTGCTCTGGTCGATCTCAACCCCGGTTAAGCCCCAATGGGTTCCCCTGCAAATTTTTTAAATGATTTCATGTGCAGCTGGGCCCCCGCCTGTGCCCGGTGATCGAGGAGGCGCGGGAAAGTGGGGTACTTCCACCGGATTGGAAGCACGCCGAGGTGGTGGTGAAGCCGGGCCGACCTCCGGAGAACCACGCGTCCTACCGCCCGATATCGCTGATCAATACGGAGGCCAAGGTCATGGCCAAGGCCCTAGTCAACAGGCTTAAGCCCTATATTACGGACCTGGTCCACCCTGACCAGGCGGGCTTCATGCCCCGGAGGGCCACACTACACAACATCAGGCGTGGCCAGGTGGCGGTCTCGGCCTGGAGGAGCCGGGATGAGCGGGCTGCCTTGTTCCTGGCGGACATGGACTGGGCCTTTGATTCCCTAAGTTGGACCTACCTATTTGCCCTGCTACGCCGCCTTAACATAGGCCCTTGCTTTCTGGCCTACGTGCAGCTGCTGTACACCGGCCTCACGGCCTCCGTACTCGTTGGAGGGGTTGTGTCTCGGCCCTTTCCGGTCCAGAGGGGCACGCGACAGGGGTGTCCCCTCTCCCCATACCTATTCACGCTGGCCATGGAGCCTTTAGCCGTGTGGGTGTGCATAGACGCCCAGCTCAAGGACTTTCGCTGTTTTCCGGCTCTAACGGACAAAATAGCACTATACACTGATCCCGTGTTGTTTTTCCTTACGGATCTTGATCGGTCGGGGCCACGGCTACTGCGCATACTGCAGATCTTTGGGGAGTCCTCCGGCCTCTATGTGAACCCGGGTAAATCCACCTTGTGGGTGCTGGGTGGCGAGCGGTCGGTGGGCGACTGGGCAGCTGGCTTACAGTTGGCTTCTGGGGGACTGAAAAACCTGGGAGCCTATCTGTCAGAGGATGCAGGCGTCTCTCGCGCTCGTAACCTTGCCCCGGTTTGGGATTGCACGCGGGAGAATCTGAAGGTGGGTCGCATACCATTGTCCATTTTTGGGAGGTTGGCCATATTCAAAATGGTGGCGCTCCCACGACTTGTGTATCAACTACAGAATCATCCCTACCCCATTCCGCCTTGCTGGTTTCAACAAGTTAACTCGGCACTGGGTGGCTTCCTTTGGGAGGGTGGGACCGTCAGGGTTGCGCTACGGACATGCTTTCGGTCCACTTACGTGGGGGGCATCGCCACATCGGATTTTCGTACTAGCAAGCCGCACATCTTTTGGTCCTCAATGACTGGTGGTACGGGGACAGGGGAGATCCAGCGTACGCTGTGGAGCGCCACCTGATGGGCTCGTTGTTCCTCCATGCCCTGCTGTACTTGGCACCACTTCAGCGGAGTCTTCCTTCCGCCAAGCAAGTGGTCTTTTCCATCTGGCGGCAGGCGCTGCGCAGGATGGGATGGTGGAACGTTCTTACTCAGGAGACTCCCCTTTGGCACAATGGTCGCTTGCCCCAATTGGTGGCCCTCGCGGGTTTCACCTGGTGGGATGCAATAGGTGTCTCCACTCTGGGAGACGTGATGTCGGGCGATACGCTGAAATCTTTCCAAGACCTGCAGAATGACTTTGGGATGCCCCGTTCGCAATTCTTTTGCTTTCTCCAACTTCGACATGCACTGACACCTTACCTGACGGGCATGGACACCCTTCCAGACTTTAGCCCACTCGAAGCCCAGCTGTTTATGGGGGAACTGCCAGACAAAAAACAGTCCCGTATATACCAGTCCCTGGTGCGTCATTGTTCCCCTGACCTGCAGAAGTTGCAGGAGGCGTGGGTTGGGGACGTTGGGGAATTCGAGGAGGAAGACTGGATGGAGGCTCTGGCCCCTATATTTGTGCAGACTAATAAAATGTGTTTTCAAAAAAAAAACTTACCCAACATGTCGGAACCACTGCAGAATCTGACCAGATCAAAGTGTTGCTGGAAATAGATTTAAAAGCACAACAATGAACATTTAAATTAATCACAAAATCTCATCCAAGTGATGTGACTATACAATATGGTCAAGTGCTCCTGCAAGCACCAGGAAATGCGTAATAGGAACCCACTGTGTTTGTTGGCAGAGCCCTATGAAAATAAAAACTAAGTATGCGCCAAATTCAAAAAGCTATTGGAATCAAATGTAGCTGCACCTATTTCCACTTTTACCTTATAGACAGCGTTTTAAATTGCTTAAAGGCTACAAACACCTGAGATTTCAGATAACATGTATTACCCCACTTATGACACACCAAATTGAAAAATAGACATATAAACTTCAAACATACAATTACTCATTGTCTTGCAAACCAGGATGAAACAGAAATCACACCTGAACGATGTCAAAATTCACATCAGGTTCAATGTACAAGTTCTTAAGAAAGTGTCACTCACCCAGATTTAACTGAAAACATTAGAAGATGTCTGCTTCCAGAAAGCAAAATATGCAGCTATGGTGAGTTATTTGAAAACAATCCTCCCAGATATGCAAAACAGAGAGGCACCAGCAGAAACTTCCTTTCGGCACTGTGTCGGGTGCACTGTTAGATCAATATTGCTACCAGGAGATCATGCTTTGTTAATACAAAGTAGTTATTCCCAGTTCCTTTGGCTTTGTGTTGATCAACGTGCACATCAAGGGCACCAGTTAATGGCCAAAACCAAAGCCAGGTTGAGATAAAAGTTCTGGTCTGTAGGTACGAACACGTTAGTGGAACTGACTGTTGGAGCACACCAACTGTCCCATACAACCGGTCATGCTGAGTGGCACACTCTAGTGCACTGAATCCTGGAGAGAAATGTGTACAGATTTATGCCGTTTAGGGAATGGGAGGTACCTTTAGGTCCCCATCAATATGTGAATTAGATTTCTTTTCATCGAAATAGTTTAATCCATATCCTTTGGACACGTGCTCAAAGCTAGAAAAGATCTTAGCCATGGTTGGAATCCCAGTCAGTGGGGCACCCATTACAAAGGACAGAACTTCAACAATATATCGATATCCTAGCAGCTCAGTATAGGAAGATCAGCCCATCATCCAACCAATGGCAACGTTTAAAGATTCATGAAAACCTTGAACAACGGCTAAGAATATGCATGGAACAGTACAACCGCATTTAATGGGCGGTTCAGAACTTCCTACGAAGTTACAGGAGCACCCCACAATGCACCACTGAGCCAGTGTAAGCAACCATAATATTTGTACAACAACTAATTGATACCATCCCTATATCAGCCAGCTGGACAACTGTGCTATTAGCCCATCTCAGGAGTCAACATCACACACATATCCTACTGATCTAGAAGAGCATAATCCAGCAACATCCAAGTGGGTGAAGCAATGCAAGTGCAAAAGCGACACCCAGGAACCATATTCAAATTGCCTTTAGAAGGCGTGCCCTGGGGAGTGGTTGAAAGGGAAGGCACCATGGTCTCTATCCTGTGACAGTTTAAGATGGTGATTCGAAATATTGCCTGGTCCAAAAAAAGTCAAAAAGACGGGGAAATCCAAGGGAACTTGAAGTGGGATGCTGGTATGGGTGACTCCATTCCTCAGATAGGGTTGAGAGGTCAAAACAGTCTCCACCTCCTCAACCATACCCACAATGAGCTCATGAAATGCAGGTCAATCTGGAAAGCTGAGAAGTGACTCAACACCACAACGAGGCGCAGGCGCATTCGAACTTGAGGCTGTAACCGAGGCCATCACAAAGACTGAGGGACTTTACAAGGTGTACCAGTCCGAGGAATGATGGCATAGAATGAGGCTCATATTTTTGGTAAATTTATGTTGGAGAGGTATGCAGTTTGGGATACAGTACGATCACATGAACCATGAAGCACAGTGTCAGGGTATAAATGTAGTCTGAGGTCACTGGCTCACACCATAGGCGAACAGGAAGCTTCTGGTGTCATCTTTCCTAGTGTTCCTTACATCTACAGAGGGCAAAACTTTAAATGACCAAATCAGTAATTGTTGGATTTATTGGGACCAAATAGACTGACATACTGACACACCTTAAAACACTGATTTGCAAAAAGAAAAGCCTCCCACTGGAAAAGTGGTGCCTTGTGATAAGATGTCATTTAGTCGCTATAGACAGTGTATGGTGTCTACTTGTGCATCTACATAGGGCTCTGTTTGTGGTCCTTGTGCCTGTAATCAGCCTTCATGTTTGCCTGCAAATGTGGTCTTGTGGCTTCTCTTGTGTATGTACGCCTGTTTGTGCTGCAATCTGTTATTTGTGTGCAAGATAGCAATGTGTGCTTCCTGAGAATTGTGAAAACTGGTGGAAAATTTACATTACTGTATAGTCCTGAAAACGAGGTTTCTTGGTTATGTAGTAAAAAGTGGAAACCACGTGTTCATTGCTTCTTCATTTGAGTGAGGTCTGAAGACAAGTTCTAACATATGACCTAAGATATGAATAATAAGATTGTTATTGAATATTTGAAGGTTACCAAATAATGTATTTATAGGAATATTTTGGGGCACCCGAGATTAACATTATCTAGGCATACCTACCACCTGTGGAGATCTAAGAATGCAGTATGGTTCCATCTTCTTGAAAAGCCATATTTATTTTTTTGCTCGAGAATCATTACATTCTTCACCTGTCATGAAACAGATTTTTATCAATTAACATTATTTTTTTTCTTAATAGAAATGGTTTACCACATTCTTACAGTCAGCATGATGGACCTTGTATTATGTCTAATATTGTTATTTCCATCTGCCTCAGCGCCATATGACAATGTTGCTGTGGCATAGTTAATATCTGCCTTGCACTGAGTCAAAGCGGAGGTCAAGGGGCAGCGTGCTAGCTCAGAGGAAATGAGTTTTAAGGTTAATAGTCGGTGACATTTCTTTTTGTGAGCTTTAGTACTTCAGAATGAGGAGTATATTATATTTCCGGCAGAATGTATTTGGTTTATTGTATATGCCTTTGTAGTAACATTATAACCTTGAGTTTACAATCCTTTGACACAGTTACTGTTATTGCCTTGAGTTGTCAACAGTAAAGGCGGGCAAATTTGCTTTAGGGTAGTGACAGAAAATGATATGCAGAGATGGGAGAATGCAAGAAAAAGAGAGACACAGATAAAAAGAGAGAAAAATAAAGACAAACAGCGGGAGGTAGAAGAATGATAGATACAGAGAACAAAGGGCCAGATGTACGACCATTTTCTGCGGTCGCAAACGGGAAATCGGCCCGTTTGCGACCGCATAATAGGTTAGTGCAAAGTACAAACCCTATTTTTGAGTCTGTAACCTATTGCCAACTTGTAAATAGGGTTTACGACTCGCTATTAGGAAGGGGCATGCCAAAGGCGTCCCTTCCTAATAGCGAGTTGCACTTCTATGTACAATTGTTTTTCGATCCCAATTGTGGTCACAAAACACTTGCAGGTTACCATCTACTTCAAGTAGGTGGGAAGCCACTCGTAAAAGTGAAGGTGTCCACAGGGGATCCCTTCCCTTTTGTTACTAGCAGCAAAAATATTTTTAGGACCAGGCAGTGGTCCCTCAGACCACTGCCTACTCGTAAAAAATGAAACAGAAACATTTAATTTTTCTTTTTTAAATGCATCCTGTATTTCGTTAAGAAAAATGGGATTCATTTAAAAAAAAAAAACCTGCTTTATTTAAAAATAGCCATGGACATGGTGGTCTGCTGACCCCAGCAGGCCACCATCCCTGTGAGTGCTGGCCATTCGCAATGGGGTCGCAAATTGCGACCTGCCTGCCTCATGAATATTAACCCCATTGGTAACGCAAACATTTTCTGAGACACTGTTGTACATTCCATTTTGTGAGTTCCAAATTGTGAGTTGCAAAACGATGCAATTTGCTAATCGCAAAATGGAAGGGTCGTACCTCTGGCCCAAAGAGCGAAAGACAGAGAGATTGGAGATGAGAAAGAGAACGGGAGAAAGGGAAAACGAAAGAGAGAGAGAGGATGAGAAAAAAGCGAATGAGTCACACAGTAACAAAGAGCAAGATGATGAGAGAAACATGATGAAAGACAGGTAGAAGTGTGGAATAATGGGAAGGGAGAATGAAAAGGATCATGAATTATTAAGAGAAAGAGAACCGAGGAAAGCACATGACTTCGCAGAGAAAGAGCGAAGATAGGGAGAGAGAAAAACAAGAGGGATTGAGATATTTCCAAAAGAAGGTGAGACACAGAGCAAGTGAGCAAGAGAAAAATAAAAAGAGAGACTGCTTTTACTTTAATGCATTGGTATTAAAAGGACCAGTCATCGTGGTTTAACTTTTACTGTAACAGCTTCTTATATTAACAGCTGTACTAATGTCCCAAGCTCTTTTATGGGAATGTCTGACAAAATATCGATTACACAAATATCGATATACAAAAATATCGGAACAAAAATATCGAAGTCAAAAATATAGGAATCCTATCCCTAACAAGGTAAGTACAAATATATCGAAAAAAAACATATAGAATGACAAAAATATCGGTTTTTTTTTATTAAATAAAAATCTAATATTAACAAAATAATACATATAAATGTAATAAACATATTTAAAAATGTACTATAATATTTAAAATTAATACATAATGTAAAAAAAAATTAATATTAATAAATATATAATACATAATATATTTTTCATTAATATTAACTCTAAATTAATTATTTTAATAACTTATAAAAAATATATATATAATAAATTACTAATACATTTATATACATAAAATAATCACATAAATAACAATTAATAACAACATAATACTAATAAAAAATCTAAATGCATTTTAGATAGTGTATGAGTAAAAATTACTATTCCCACTCCAGAGAGTGCAACAGTAGGGAACGTGTTGGATAGCGTAGGGGTAACAATTACTATTCCAACTCCAGAGAGTGCAACAGTAGGGAAAGTGTTGGAAAGCGTAGCGGTAACAATTACTATTCCAACTCCAGAGAGTGCAACATTAGGGAAAGTGTTGGATAGCGTAGGGGTAACAAATACTATTCCAACTCCAGAGAGTGCAACAGTAGGGAAAGTGTTGGATCGCGTAGGGGTATCAATTACTATTCCAACTCCAGAGAGTGCAACAGTAGGGAAAGCGTTGGATAGCGTAGGGGTAACAATTACAATCCCAACTCCAGAGAGTGTAACAGTAGAGAAAGTGTTGGATAGCGTAGGGGTAACAATTACTATTCCTACTCCGGGGAGTGCAACAGTAGGGAAAGTGTTGGATAGCGTAGGGGTAACAAATACTATTCCAACTCCAGAGAGTGCAACAGTAGGGAAAGTGTTGGATCGCGTAGGGGTAACAATTACTATTCCAACTCCAGAGAGTGCAACAGTAGGGAAGTGTTGGATAGCGTAGGGGTAAAAATTACTATTCCCACTCCAGAGAGTGCAACAGTAGGGAAAGTGTTGGATAGCGTAGGGGTTGAAAAAACATACTTATAAGAAATAATTCATTATTACCTAATTACATTCAAATTAGTTCCCACCATATTCCCCTACAAACACAAAACCCGCAACAGAACACATTTATCAATTAATGAATTATTTAAAATTAATTACCAAATAATTATAATTATTTACCAATTAATAAGAATTAATGTATGCTTCCTACTAATTAATAATTAATTCTACATAATTAAATTACTTCCCACCCTATTCCCCTATAAACCCATAACCCGCTACAGAACATATTTATCAATTAATCAATTAATTAAAATTAATTAAAAAGAATTCTCAATTAATTATTTAATAATTCCTACTAATTAATAATTAATTTAACATAATTAAATTACTTCCCACCCTATTCCCCTATAAACCCATAACCCGCTACAGAACATATTTATCAATTAATTATTTACTTCGATATTACTGACATCGTCGATATTATTAATATCGATATTTAGAGTGTCGATATTACTTACCTTCTATATTATGTCCCTTCGATATTTAAACTTCGATATAATTGTATATCGAAATTTGAAACTCGATATTTTGTCTGTGTACCCTTTTATGGTACGCCACAGCCCATGTCATACTGCCTAAGTGTTCCTCAATTTCTGTTTCCCTGTTTCCCTTTTTCTCTTGGTAACTTGGGGTTAATTAACATTGTCTTCTGTCCATTAATTGTCCTTTTAGTCCATAATTGTCAAAAGGAAAGAAAGACTTAGATTTTTGCCATAATATTTCCTATCTTCTAATTGACTGTCTTTATTGAGGAACTGAAGCCTAAATTAGGCCTTGTGAGTAAACTGAAGACACACAGTATTGTTTAGAAATTAGCGCGATGTATCTATTTAGTTCAGTATAGGTATTCGTGCATTAGTAGGTTTCACTTAAATTAGTAATTTAGTGGTTGCTACCCCGCTATATGAATTTCTGCCTTATGACGGGTATTATAACTGAACCCGACCAGCGCCATTTTGTGGCCTAGCTTGCCTGTAGCACTAGTAAAATCCAACCGTTATAGTCGGTAAAGGGTTGTTCCCTTAAGAAATAGCATGACAACTGTAACAAACTGCTGCTCTTGCATGTTAGGCCTGTCAAGGTTATAGGTGGGGGTAGGCTGGATAAGCACATTCCAGGAGGCGCTGTGCGAACCCTCCTGAGACAGGCAGAAGGGTGTTACCCTCATTGACCTTGCTATAACGAGCTGAGCTGAACTGAAGTTGCTTTGTAGGCCATATATGGTCTTTCCTTTGTAGCAACCTGTACCAACTTGTATTTTTCCTTCTTAGGTAACGGTTTCGAAATGTAACAATAAATATGTGATCTCTTGATAATGTGCCAGCAGTCTTCTCGGCGGACCTCGAAGGGTTAGGTCGCGAGAGGCTCCTCTGGCAGAGTTGTTGTATAATAAATGATTGTACCTTCTTCACTGCCAACTGACTGGTTATTGGTAATGGGTATTGGGGGCTATCAGTAAGTATAGCTCTGTATGGTCTTATTTATTTTTCTGTACTTCAGTTGGCGACTCCACCGCGACTCTGCGTTGGGGTCGTCCCTCCGTAATCGGAAAAGAACGGGACATTAGAAAAGGTAATCTTGGTCGAGGGGGTGGACTGACCGTAGTTTGAAAGTTACTCCGCTCTCCCGTTCAGGAGAGCCTCAGCTGCTAATGACCCCACGCCGGAGTGCTACGGGTGTAACCCAGAGCAGACCATGTTGGTCTTCAGGAGTAGGCAGTGGAGAAACTTGCAATCGAACCTGAGTGCACCAGGTGAGTGATTCGTCTTGTTTTGTGTTGGATATCCTTTTGATTTTGGTTTTCGGTATTTGGTGGTTTGAAACCACGGAGAACTTGGTGGGGGTCTGACGGGGCAGTACTGAGACTGCATGGGCAGGCGCTCCTGTTATGAGCAATCTTGGTGAGTAATAGAGATATGAACCAGACGCCTAAGTGTGAGTTGTGATAAAGTTCCCACTCGGAAGGACTGCTCTCGGAAATGCTGGCGGTCACGATTGGGTAGCCCATGGGCAGATCTGGGGCGACGCTTAGACAGCGGACTAAGCCAGAATAGTCCAGGAGGTGAACCAGGAAGACTGCCGGATAATCCGTAGGTCGGTTGTTGGTTTGAAAACCTGTGTGGTTATCTCTAGGTAGTCTAATGACAAGACTACTTGACTTTGGGTTTCTTTTGTTAAGAATTGGAAAATACACGAGTTCTCCATGAGCAGGAGTTGACGGGCTCTGCCTTTTGTTTAGTAAACATTTGTTTTGTCTTTTATATTTGTCCGAAGACTGTTGTATGTTCATTGTATGTGAATAGTTGAAGTTGCTTGAACATGGCCATGTGTATGAGAGTGTTGTAATTAACTTTCTTTTCCTTCCAACCAGAGAAGTTAGACTCTAGAAAAATAATGCCGTGCTTCAGTAAGTTATGTTTCGGCTGTATTTATCGGCGAGGCACAAGATTGGATGAAAGCCAACCGGAGCCTCCAGAAGGGAGCCCTAGTCATGATATGTATTGCAAGCACGGGATTGCACCCCTCTTGTTTAATACCTTATGGCACAAATATACAAAAGAAAATGTAGAACTACAGTGGCCGTTAACAGGGTCTTTTGATGAAAAGAAGATTCAATATTTACAAGATCGTCTGTTTGCTAAGCGCAGCAGACACGCCATGTTTGACACCCTTAATAAATATCAGAAAGAAGCCAAGCGTAGACACATCAGAGCAGATAAATTAGTCAAGATAAAAGAAGGACAGACTGTTACCCAGAAAGCCGTCGCCTACGATAAAAACCAGACTGAACAGAATATTGATTGTTTGAATAGACCGTTTAGATTGCAGACAGACAAAAGTTACGTTAGTCGAAATGAAGCTGAAGATGAAATAGAGGATTTATTGGAAGTTCGACCTCCCCCACCGTATGCGCCGCAGCGCGTTTACCCCGCTGTTCCCCTCCAGTTAGCCACTTCTCCCCTAGCCCCGGCCCCAGAGGTAGCTGCGTCTCTAGCTACTGTTGGTACATCGAGTACCACACGTACCTCACTAAGAGATACAGCTACCCTAATTCCTGATACACAGCAATCTATGGGAAGTTCTCGTGTAATTTTAGAAACCCCAAGTCCTATATGGACTTCTCAATCGTCTGGTACGACACCTGAAGTAAGGGACTATACTCTGCTGGGGGATCTAAGTGGGCTAAACACTAGGTGACTATTCACAAGGGCAGCAGTTGGATATAGTGAAAAGGAAGCAATAGCAGAACAGGCAGTTAAATGGATGCGGAAAAATGTGCACACTGTGACTGACTTATGGAGTACCATAAGGGATCTTGAACCCGTTATGCAACAGCATGCATTGCATCAAATGTCCCGTTACCTTATTGAAATTTGGGAGAAATGCTTTCGAGACGGGTTGGCTCTTCAGATATTGTATGATATTTTGGACCGAATTCATAAGTTCGATTTAAGTCCTGGGGAAGTGTATAGGAACGTAGAGACGTTGGTAAAATACCGAAGTAGAATGTTTTTGAAATGCCCCAATTGGGATTCTCAACATCCCATGAGGGAAGTGCATCCCATTTTCCATCCTGAAGTACCCAAACTACGTAATGATCAGAATGTAGTAACCAGAGACAGAGTAGAGGCTCGGTTTCAGGAACAATGGGAATACACTCCATGGAAGAGAAGTGAAGTCATGGCCCTAAAATCACAGTTTTCCGATCCCCGGAAGAGTCCCACAGCCTACTATAAGGAATTAACTGAAGCTGCGGCTTTCGCCGTAATGAACTTAGCCGATGTTGAATTGTTTTTTTGGGCTGTTGGTCCCTGTGGATATATGGCGACAGGTACATGACACTGATCACGTTGCTGAATTAGGAGGAACCTGGGAGCAGTTGATAGAAAGGGATAAGGACTGCAAACCAGGGGATAAGCCGAAAAATTAAATTACTACCCGCCCAGCCAAAATGATTGCTTACATGCATTCCTTGATTCCCCCTCGTAAGGTCGATTGGCATAAATTGACAGCCTGTAAGCAAAAGAAAGAAGAAAGTGTTTCCGATTTCTTCACTAGATTTGAAGGCACATTTATTGACTTTAGCGGACAGGACCTTGCTACAGAGGGTGGGATCCGGTTGTTTGTAAATCGTTTTGTGACCAACTTGTTACCAGAAGTCTCTACCCGGCTACAAGCCGCCGCGAGCACTTGGACTACGTCCACCCCTTCTGTTATACTGAGTATGGCACAGTATAATGAGCATCAGGAAAATTAAAGTAAGGATAAAATAGAAAAGAACGCTAAGGACCTCAAGACTCGGGTGTTGTTGCAGCGAAGAGGAGGAAGAGGCGTCCGAGGGCCTGTGTCCAGAGGGGTGGGGACAGGAAGGGTTGGAGGCCCAGTCCCGTCGTTGGGGATAAATCAGTGTGCGTACTGTAAACAGGAAGGACATTGGAGAGCCCAGTGTCCGTTGCTCTTAGCACAGAACGGAGCTGTCCGAGGGCGGGGACGTGGTCGAGGTGGTCCAGACCGAAGTGATATGCGTAGAGAAGAAGCGGCGCAAGGACAGTTTGAACGAAATCATTTTGTTAATCCTCAAGGTAGGCAATACTTTAACGAGGACTATGCATTTAGAGACCAAGATGGGTATGTTTATACATAGGACAGCCAAGGACAGAGTGGGGGCCAAGTGGCAATACCAGTCAATCAACAAGGACCCTATGTGAAGGGTGAATTGATGGGGACTTCCGAAAATGTTCTGATTGACACAGGAGCAATGAACAGTTCTGTTGCTCGATCATTGGTCCCAGGGGCTGCTTTGTCCGGGCAAAATAATGTTTCAGTAGGATTTTAAGGAGTCCATTGGTAAGCCCCATCTCCAGGCCGCTCCCATTCACTATTGGTCCAGTTACTGTTGACTCCCCTTTTTTGTTGACTTCGCATTGTGGTGAAAATGTATTGGGCCTGGATATGTTAAAGAAATTAAATGCAATAATCCACTGCTCTCCGGATGGTGTCTACTTGACAATAGAACCCACCAATCAAGATATGAAACAGTACTCTGCTAAAAACGAACCTCTTCCACCAGAATTTGACACTGTTCCCTCTACCCTGTGGGCTACGGGGGATGCGGATGTCAGTAAGTTAGACATCCCTTTTGTTCATATAACATTAAAACCTGGTGTAAAATGACCGCGGGTACCTCAATATAAGATTTCGCAGGCTGGCGAGCGAGCTTTACTCTCTATTATACAGGACTTGATTGACAAAGGTGTAGTAGAGGAAACAGTTGCTAATGTTTGTAACAGCCCTATTCTCCCGATTTTGAAAAAGACTCTTGACACTGGGAATTCGGAAAATGTCGACACATATCGTTTTGTGATCGACTTGCGGGAGGTTAATAAAATTGTGGTGCCCCAGTACCCAGTGGTGTCTGATATAACTACCATACTTACCATGATCCCTCCAACTGCGAAGTATTTTTCGGTCATTGACCTGAAAAATGCTTTCTTTAGTATCCCAATCCATCCAGATAGCCGTCAGATTTTCGGCTTCTCATTATCTGGCCGCAGTTTTAGATTTTGCCGCGCACCTCAAGGCTATACCGAAACTCCTAGCATCTATAGTCAAGCTCTTAAAGCCGTTCTAGATGATTTGATTCTGCCTACGGGTAATGTGCTCTTACAATATGTGGATGATTTATTAGTAGCATCAGATACTGAAGAGGGATGTAGAGACGCCACTGTGAAACTATTATACCACTTAGCTACGAAAGGTAATAAGGTATCCCTGTCTAAATTCCAATATTGTCGACAGGAGGTGACCTACTTAGGTCATCTACTGTCGAAGGAGGGGAGGCGTTTGACTCCTGAACGTATTACTACTATCTCTAACATGTCTGTGCCTTGCACCCAGCGTGTTATTTGTGCTTTTCTTGGCATTACCTCCTACTGTCGCCAATAGATTCCTATCTTTTCTCTCCTTGCTAAACCTTTGTTACATTTAACCACTAAAGATGTGCATGAACCTCTTCCGTGGACTGATGAATGTCAACATTCTTTTGACTCTCTGAAATCTGCTCTTTGTTCTGCACCCGTCTTGGGTACCCCTGATTAGCAAAGACCCTGTGCTTACTTTTCGGCCACATTGGATAATGTTGCCAGAGCGCTTCCTAGCTGTCTGAGGGCCAGTGCGGCTGTGGCGGTGGCCATCCGACAGTCGGAGGGGCTCGTTCTAAATTCTAGCTTAACAGTAATGGTGCCTCATGCTGTAGATGCCTTGTTAAATAAAACGAAAACACAGCATCTTACGAGTGCACACCTTACTGGTTATGAATTAACTCTGTTTGCCTCGCATATCAAGATTAAGCGATGTGCTACTTTAAATCCTGCCACATTGCTACCTCTCCCCTCGGATGAAACTAAAAAACGATGTACATGATTGTATATTTCGGACGGAAGAAGAAACGAAGGGGAGAGTTGACCTCACAGACATTCCTCTATCTGACCCCCAAGGGGAATTGTATGTGGATGATTCTTGTTTCAAGTTAGCAGATGGCACAACAACAGCTGCATATGCAGTCACAACGCTAAAAACAGTAGTTGAGACTTCTCGAGTGCCCTATCAATCAGCCCAGGCTGCTGAGCGAGAGGCATTATTACGAGCCTGTGAATTGAGCGAGGGGTTAGAGGTTAACATCTATACTGACTGCCAATATGCCTTTGGCGTGGCCCATAGCTTTGGGCAGCTGTGGAAGGAAAGAGGTTTCCTTACCTCTCATGGTCAGAAAATACAGAATGGTCCCTTAGTGTTGCGATTGCTTACAGCTCTGACATTATCAAAAAAAGTAGCAATAATAAAATGCAGTGCACATAAGGCAGTAGTGGATGATGTAGGGGAGGAGAATGCTTTTGCTGACTAAATCGCTAAACAAACGGCCCAGTCCACACTCACTTCTATGTTTGTAACTTCTTCTGCAAGATGGGTGGAGGAATCTGATTTGTTTAATAATACCGTAGAAAGTGTGCAAGAAATACAGAAAGAGGCTACCCCGGTTGAATAGGTTCGATGGGAGCAGGAGGTGAGAAGGTTGGATGAAAATAGCTGTTGGGTTGATTTGACTGAAAGACAATGATGGATGTTGCCCAATGCTCTGGTACAGGCTGTTGTAACTATGGCTCATGGCCCAGCTCATATTAGGGCGAAAGGCATTTGTGCCTTATTAGACCCAGTATGGAATAACCCCAATATTCAGAAGACGGCTGTCCATTTAGTCCAATATTGTATGGTCTGTTTGCAACATAATCCTGGAAAAGGAGAAACTGTGCTGAGTGGGAACTTTGCACCCCCGACCTTACCGTTTGAAGTGCTCCAGATGGATTATATCCATATGGAGAGCGTCAACAACCTGAAATATGTCCTGGTGGTGGTCTGTGCCTTTAGCAAATGGGTGGAGGCCTACCCGACTAAAGAAAGCACTGCCTTGGCGTTTATCCCAGGATTTGGGTTGCCCCGTTTGATCTGGTCGGACAATGGGGGACATTTTCGTGGGGCCCTTGATAAGCATATCTGTAATGGTCTACAAATAAGATAGAAATTCCATGCAGCTCGACATCCCCAGTCAGCAGGATTAGTTGTGAAATATAACAGAATCTTGAAACTAAAAATGGCAAAAGTTCAAGAGAGTACTAACCTAAAATGGCCTGACACCCTACCTTTGGCACTTATGTTGTTACGAGTTACACCTCATTCACGTTCTGGCCTATCGTCTTATGAAGTAATTTTTGGATGGCCTGCTAATGTATGGGGAGTACCTAGGCCAAGGTCATTTAAAGATATTGAATATCCTATGTTAATAGACTATCTGTACACTCTGACTAAAGATCTTCATTCTATTTATCAGCAGGTAGCATCCGTGTTGCAGCCCCTGCCAGAGGGCCCCGGACATCGTTTGGAGCCTGGTCAATGGGTACTGGTTAAGAAATATCAGCGAGACACCAGCCTGGCTCCAAGGTGGTCTAAGCCATACCAGATTCTCCTGGCGACACGGACAGCAGTGAAGGTGGACGGGAAAAGACACTGGATCCATGTGTCCCACCTGAAGAAGCTGCCCCTCCCGCTTCCTTATGATCAGCAGCATCCCGATGGAATTCTGACACAGGAAAGTGAGAGAGCCACTGGATTTGTTGCTTTTTCCGACACCCGTGAAATAGAGCAGAGGCAAGAAGAAGGAGTAACGGGATCGGGTGAGGCAGCATCAGTGGAATCTGCAATTGCCCCTGAACCTGTCGCTGTCACTTCTGTTAGTAGTGGCTCTGATGAAGGAAACGCACCTTCTCTTGTGTTATTTTCTGATCAGGAAGTCCCGGGTCATGTCCGTTACAACCTGCGGCCAAGAAAACATCACGGTACCTCAGACAAAACGGCTAGGAGATAAGGAAAGACTTGAATAAATAGGGTTTGCTAGATTCTTCTCTGAGGTACTGAGCGAGACACTGGACTGAACCCGTTGAGAGCTGGAACTTTGATATTTTGCTCTGTTCAGAAAGAAAGACTTTTGCATACCAGGGCCCAGGTTGTACCCTTGCTTTCCTCGCTGCATCACAAAGTGCAACACGAATTGATGTTTTTTTTTTTTTTTAGATGAACGCTAGGAGTCTGCCTGTGAGACTCTAGATGGACACAGGGAAGAAGAACCCTCTGGCAGGAAGGTCTGCTTTGGCCCAGTGTGGTTTTGGACTTTTAGCTAGGAATGTACCCCTTTGGTCGTATTGTGCCTGAAGAAGAACGCCCTTTTGCTCCACGACCTTTACCTTTTTATGTACCCATGTTTTCTGCTTGGACCATGCGTGTGAAAATAGCCTTTGTAGTAGTGATAGCGGTTATATTAGTAATTTTTATGAGTGTAGTCATATATTTGGAGTACCCGTATCCGATGCAAACAATGATGAAAACTACTGTTGCTCCCCAAGAACATTTGTTATTTTCCTTGGCTCCACATAAGGAAAGACATTGCCAGACATATGCTAAAAATGTATTTGTAGAAATGCTCCATCAAACGCATAGTTCCTTTAACATTACAGATTGCTGGGTTTGTGGCCTTTTGCTATCAGTCATACACAAACATGATTTATTCCTCTCCTTACCCTTATCATATTTAGTAAGCTGCGAAGCATGGTTCCAGATGTTATCGGCCATGTATAACCATTATGTGGAGAACCCTGAAAGTACACAGAGAAGGACTATAACATGATCTTATCTTATATCGAGACACACTAAGGTTTTGATCCAACAGGAAATGATGGGGAGGGATCTTTGGATCCAAATGCCTGTATGAATTTATACACTACTCTTGAAAACAGTACTTGGTTGAAAAATGAACTTTATGATTTCACTAACTTCAATCATTCACAGTATTTTTAGCAGTTTATTACCAGAAATGTTACTAGCGAGCGAATTATGCCAATACCCATTTTGAATACCTCCTCTGCTTTCTGTGTACACGGTATGGGACATGTGCAGGTTGGGAATAGTCTTTGTAACTATACCTATTGAATAAAGATTTTCAACAGACCGCCATTATTGACCCCTCCAAATGTTTATTTTGTATGTGGGGAAAACGCTTATACCTGGTTTCCTCGGGGATGGGCAGGTCAATGTTATTTGTCTTTCTTGTACCCCCCAGTGTATATAGCACCTTCAGATTATCATAAAACTCACCAATTATATGATTTCAATGCAGTTCCTAGCAGACACAGGAGGCAGCTCGGGATGTCCGAAGTTGATCAGACCGACACTTCATTGCAACAGTTTTATGATGTTGCCAAGGGATTATTTCCAATCTGGGGTCCAATATTCACTAGTAGAGAAGTTAGGCGATTGTCCAGGGTGGTGGAAAATGTCATCAATATTACTCCGAATATTATGACAAATATGACGGAAGAACTTCAGCCACGAGACTTGTCTCTCTTCAAAATCAGATGGTTTTAGACGTTATCTTGACTGATCGAGGAGGGGCATGCCGTGTGATCGGCAGCTCCTGCTGTGTTTATATCCCAGACTCCGCCCCCAGAGTTCATTTAGCAATTCAGAAGTTACATCGCATAGCCTCAGAAATACACGCAGACAATGGGTCCTGGTCACTCTCTGGTTGGTTCTGGGGACTCGTATCAGCATAGGGATGGAAATTATTAATGATAGTAGCTGGGGCTGCAGGCATTTTATTCACTTGCTGTCTTTGTATGCAATGTGGTCCTGCCTGTTGCTCTTATTGTGCTGCTAAACTTACAGCCTTGATTGTTCCCTCTCCCATCCCTTCCAAAACCCAGATGCTCCAACAGGAGATTCGTGAGTTGATGGCCATTGATAAGGAGGTTTTCCAGGATTAGTCCCTAAATAGTTAGCTACATCACGCTAAAAGGAGGGTTTGAGGAACTGAAGTCTAAATTAGGCCTTGTGAACTGAAGACACACAGTATTGTTTAGAAATTAGCGTGATGTATCTATTCAGTTCAGTATAGGTACTTGTGCATTAGTAGGTTTCACATAAATTAATAATTTAGTGGTTGCTACCCCGCTATATGAATTTCTGCCTTATGACGGGTATTATAACTGAACCCGACAAGCGCCATTTTGTGGCCTAGCTTGCCTGTAGCACTAGTAAAATCCAACCGTTATAGTCGGTAAAGGGTTGTTCCCTTAAGAAATAGCATGACAACTGTAACAAACTGCTGCTCTTGCATGTTAGGCCTGTCAAGGTTATAGGTGGGGGTAGGCCGGATAAGCACATTCCAGGAGGCGCTGTGGGAACCCTCCTGAGACAGGCAGAAGGGAGTTACCCTCATCGACCTTGCTATAACGAGCTGAGCTGAACTGAAGTTGCTTTGTATGCCATATATGGTATTTCCTTTGTAGCAACCTGTACCAACTTGTATTTTTCCTTCTCAGGTAACGGTTTAGAAATGTAACAGTATATATGTGATCTCTTGATAATGTGCCAGCATTCTCCTCGGCGGACATCGAGGGGTTAGGTCGCGAGAGGCTCTTCTGGCAGAGTTGTTGTATAATAAATTATTGTACCTTCTTCACTGTAAACTGACTGGTTATTGGTAATGGGTATTGGGGGCTATCAGTAAGTATAGCTCTATATGGTCTTATTTATTTTTCGGTACTTCATTATATCTAACCACTTGCAGGGAGGCAAACTAACGTAGAGACCAACCAAGTACAGCTTAGTCTCACAAGCATTAAAAAGCATCAGGGGATAGTAACACATGGGCAGTGCTGGCGGTGTGTAAAAACACATATTACGACCTGCGAGCAGCGGGAAATACGTCCGCCATATTAGTATGGTCAAACATAGGCCAATTCCCGTCAGCCGTGGAGCGACACGCACCGCCATCAAAGTGCGCTCGCCAGCGTGGCGGAGTGAGCCAATGGAGACTCACCGCCGTGCGGAATGACGTCCGCCCCGCTCCGCAAATTAGGATGGCCCAAACAAGCAGACGCACCGCAATGGAGACGCTGCACAATCAGAGATGGTGGAAGCTCGGCAACGGAGCGCAAAACCAGAGTCCCGGTCCCCTCCACCCGGTCACGACCTCCATGGACCCAGCTTTACACGCGTTCCCAGTGCTGTACGTGCTACATCACTATGAACTCATGGCCTGCCGCGGACGCTGCCGCAGGTACACAATTACACAAACACAACACACAGGCTGACATAGGGTCCAAATCCACAAGGGAACCCACACATGACCCACCTCCCACCAAGTCACCCCTCTGCATCCTGGACACACATCTACCGCAAACTTCCAGCAATTTCCTGATCACGTCACCGCAGTGGTCAAACCAAGAGAATACATGCGCACAATGCAGAAGGGAGGGCCAGTCCAAGGCATGGGCAGGGAACTAAGACCTCAGGGACACACCTCCTCCCAACACACATCAGCACACCCCATGAAGGCACAGGTCATGTGCTCACTCTGTGCATAACAACAAGCCAGCTGAATCCAAACCCTGCACAACACAACACACAACCAGGGAGACAGACACTGCAGGAGTGGCTGCACAGGAACACACAACACACAGCACAGTGCCAGGGGAACACACACACCACAATACCACCATATACATGGAAACAAACATGAGTACAAGCCCCAAATTTACACCTACAAGGAACAAACATGCACATGGACACACAGCCTGCTCAGTCACACATACATACCACACACTGACACACAGACACCCAAAATGCCAACAGCAATTGAGCACAACAAATCAGCATGCCAAAGTGAGATGTTAAAAAATGGAAGGCCATGGAGACTCTTAACAAGCATGTGCACATCACATGCAAGACAATGGACACAGAACCCCCTCCCCCTCAGACCATCAAACCACATATGGCTGGTACAGTCAGAGAAGTCAAACCACAGGCACCACAGTGCAAAAACAAAGGGAGACAGCAAGGCATTCCAGGTAAAGGCACAAGGAACAAAAGAAGGCCTGGAAGTCAAACTGGAAACAGCCACATGTGCATACAACCACGTCACAGAAGTCCACCAGTGTCAGGACTCCAAAACTCCAAATAGGAGTGATAGCAGTAAAAAGAGAGAATTGTGATGCGGAACGAGCGCTGAAGAAGTCATGGACAGACTTGATTCAGAAATGGCGCAGTGAAAGGGACGCTGACTCCCAGCTGGGTTAGTGCTCTAGTCTTTTGTAGCAGTCGTTGTGGAATCTAGGTGAAGCGCACGAGTAAGAGGAACTGCGCACTTCACCTGAACTCGCACCGGAGTCAAAGCGTTCTGAGAGGAGTTCGAGGAAAAATCCATTTAGAGTAATATTAGAATAATCTTAATGCCCTAGTTTTCGGAAATAATCCCCTGACATCGTACACGTCGTTTCAGGACGTGAATCATAGAAAATAAAGGCCGTCAATACATTCCGAGTTTGTCCGTTCCAGAACTCGGAAGAGACTTCGCGGCTCGAGTGAAACCTTGAAGCAGTCTTCCGAGCAGCAGAGCAAGGTCCCGGGGTCAAGGCTTTAATCCCCTGATGTCTGCCTAACGTAAGGACTTCCGAGGAACAACTCAGTCAGCCCTTCGAAAGACCAGAAGAAGACGATTGAGCTAAGTGCTAATTAAAACCGTAAGAAAGTATTTTAGACGGCATGCATGTACATTAAGAAAATTTTTTAAAAGGAAACATACTTAATCAAAACGAGTGTTGGTGCACTTGACTGAAGACCTTCACAATTCAGTAAGCCCATTGCACCTATAATAAGAGAAGAAAGACGTTAAGGAAAGAAAGCGAAATACAATAGAAGATACATTGAGTCACCTTTAAAACAGAAGGCCAAGTAAGAGAATAGAGAGAGTTAAATATTTAGTTTAGGAATAATAGGAGTACGGAGTGAGACTAATTGAGATAACCTGTGTTTTAGGAAACAAGGCCAAGAATAGACATAGAGTGAAACTGCGAGAGAAGAAAAGAATTAAGAGAAGCTAATACAGACTAAATAACAAAGTGAGTAGAATACATAGAGGGAAAAGTGTAGAGAGGTTGACAAGTTATTAAAGGCTGTCTTGTACATTGTAGAACAGAAAGAACTAGCTGGAGCCAGTTACACACATCCACCTAGTAAGAAGACTAGAAGAGAAAAGAGTTCTGGAAGCTAATGGTAAGGGAATAGGCATGGAGAAAATAGTTAAGAAAAATCAGAGTAGAACAATAGTGGTCTAACGTTGTGCCTTTTCTTCAGGATTCCACAAGCTAGAAGTCTGCGGGACGGACTGAGAGGAACCGACCAGAACTGTCTCTTCTCTTTTGTTATTTTATCCAATTTCCCCCTTCCCCCCAAGGTAGCATATCAAGGGTCTTGTCTCATCAAGCCCTGGGTTGCTGCCTAGGTGGATTAGGGATCTAGCATCTCTGTTCCTGTGTAAGTTTAGTGAGAGATATTCTTAAGTCTGACAACCAGCAGCACAACACAGAGAGCCCATATGCATACTCCATCACTGATAAACACCAGGAGGAATGTACACAGATACCCCCCTCACAACAGCAGAACACAACACCAGTGCCACACACACTGAAGGCTGCCAATATTTGCCAGTTCATACACACAAAACAAAAACACACCCTGGGTATAGCCACAAACATCACACACAGGGAGGCCACAGCAAATGTCTGCATGAAAACATCACACAAACACATAACCCAAATGAAACACACACAAAACCACAACAAAAACAGACATACCCTCTCAGCCAAACTGTGACAAGGCAATGGGAGCACAGACACAACAGGAGTGCACAACCTCATCACTCAGGTACAGAGCACACACAACATACCACAAATCACACAAGAAGTGCACCATCGCAGAACAACACAGCCACATCAAATCAACTACAGATACACAGGCCAAACAAACTGAACAAACACTGCATGACATCAGGGGATGCACATCAAGCAATGTCAATGCCACATACACCCAGCACTGTACGCACAACAAGCAGTGTGGGCACACCAAGCATACCAGTCACACACAGACATGAGTGACACAACACCAACCCATACAACACAAATCAGCAAAGCACAAACACACCAGCACACCCAGGAACTGAAGCAACAACACAGCCAACACACATATATCCAACACAACTACAACAGATGCACAGATCTGGGACACAAAGGTGGAATCAAATTGAACATAGTACTGGCCAGCACACACAGCTGAACAGCAGATGGACAACCATGACTGCCAAACAGCACAAAAACACCACAAAGGAACAATCAGGGAAGGAACCTGAGAGGTACATAGCCCAAGCCCAAAGAAGCACACCACACAGCACAATGTCACAAATTAAGTGACAAGGAGGCACACCAACACACACAAACCAAGGGGACAACCGACATCCAAGTGAAGTGTACTGCATGTCATTAGTGGACATGGCAGGAATGCACAAAACACAATCAGAGGGAGTCCAGGCCCACAAAGACTAAGCACAAGAAGCACACATAGGGGATGGCATCACACCACACACACCATGTCATACAGGAGGATAAAAGGCACCATGTGCCTGCAATGCATGAGAAACACAACCACAATGGCAGTGTGGAGCAGCAGGTCTGCACAGTCTACACAAACATAATCAAGACACATGGATGATCTAACAAACACAACACTATTGTGCCAGTCACACACTCTGCACACTCACAATTGACTAAAACAACAAGTAGGAGTCAGACAGAACAGCATGGACACACCAACACACTGCACACCTCTTGACAACCCAAGAGCACACATCTCATGTAGGCCATGGGACCAGGATGACAGGTCATCACAAGATGACTATATACATACACAGCTGGGCACACAGAAAGGAATAACACACATACATGATGACATTGCCCAGCCTGCA
The DNA here is from genome assembly GCF_964261635.1 of Lissotriton helveticus. Taxonomy (NCBI): domain Eukaryota; kingdom Metazoa; phylum Chordata; class Amphibia; order Caudata; family Salamandridae; genus Lissotriton; species Lissotriton helveticus. The sequence continues at coordinate 1,719,678,161 of NC_136059.1, forward strand.
TGCAAACCTGTGCACAGAGTCACACTCTGTGCTGGCAGTGTACCCCAACCTGACATGTGAACGATGTAGCCAACAATTTAAAAGCAGGAAATTGAGAACTGCTACACATGTTACATTGACACCACAGATGCCACAAATATCAGTGTCAGAAAGAACTGAAGTCCCTTGAACCGCTGTGAAAAAAGAGTAGGCGAGCAAAGACCTTGGCAATGTTCAAGTGCCACATAGAGCACGGGGCAGCGCCAAACAACTGCACACACCAAAATACCTTTATTCAGTAAGGACACTGACAAAACAGACAACAGGAGTAACTGTCTTTATTCACATGTTGCATAGATATGCACCAACAGTAGAGACGAGCAAGGTACAAAATACACAGCATATCCATGAGAGGCTGCACAGGGAATAGACCAACACAGCAGAGCAACAGGGCCAATGTCCATGGCAAAGTTCACAGCAAGAACATGAGATTCTGCACTGGGAACATTCCAACACAGCAGAGCAACAGGGCTAGTGTCCATGGCAAAGTTCACAGCAAGTACATGAGAGGCTGCACAGGGAATAGTTCAACACAGCAGAGCAACAGGGCCAGTGGCCAGTTCAGGGTGCAGAGCGAGTACATGAGAATCTGCACAGGGAACAGTCCAACACAGCAGAGCAAGAGGGCCAGTGTCCATGGCAAAGTTCACAGCAAGTACATAAGAGGCTGCACAGGGAACAGTCCAGCACAGCAGAGCAACAGGGGCAGTGTCCATGGCAAAGTTCACAGCAAGTACATGAGAGGCTGCACAGGGAAAAGTCCAACACAGCAGAGCAACAGGGCCAGTGTCCATGGCAAAGTTCACAGCAAGTACATGAGAGGCTGCACAGGGAATAGTCCAACAAAGCAGAGCAACGGGCCAGTGTCCATTGCAAAGTTCACAGCAAGTACATGAGAGGCTGCACAGGTAATAGTCCAACACAGCTGAGTAACAGGGCCAGTGTCCATGGCAAAGTTCACAGAAAGTACATGAGAGGCTGCACATGGAACAGTCCAACACAGCAGAGCAACAGGGCCAGTGTCCATGGCAAAGTTCACAGCAAGTACATGAGAGGCTGCACAGGGAATAGTCCAACACAGCAGAGCAACAGGGCCAGTGGCCAGTTCAAGGTGCAGAACGAGCACATGAGAATCTGCACAGGGAACACTCCAACACAGCAGAGCAACAGGGCCAGGGTCCATGGCAAAGTTCACAGCAAGTACTTGAGAGGCTGCTCAGGGAACAGTCCAGCACAGCAGAGCAACAGGGCCAGTGTCCTTGGCAATGTTCAAAGCAATTACATGAGAGGCTTCACAGGGAACAGTCCAAAACAGCAGAGCAACAGGGCCAGTGTCCAATGCAAAGTTCACAGCAAGTACATGAGAGGCTGCACAGGGAATAGTCCAACACAGCAGAGCAACAGGGCCAGTAGCCAGTTCAGGGTGCACAGCAAGTACATGAGAGGCTGCACAGGGAATAGTCCAACACAGCAGAGAAACAGGGCCAGTTCAGGGTGCACAGCAAGTACATGAGAGGATGCAATGGCCCTCCACACGGCCTTACGCTGGTGTACCTTGAGCTGCAGGCATGGGAGACATGGGGGAAAATGATCAGTGACACAGTATCAGGTACTAACATCTATCAGAACAGTCGCAAGACACAGACTCATCACCAAATCTAATCTCTGTCATTCCCACCCTGGGGTACATCTCACATGGGCACTCTGCATGGGCTAAGCTGATGTGATTGCATGCATTTATGAGGGCGTACAGAGTCCCTGCACATCTCACACACATGCAGGATGACAGTACTGAACCCCCTATTTGGCAAGAACACATCTCCAGTCCTACGCATGTCTGGGCACAACACACATCACATATCGAGCTGTGTCTGTGGGTAGAATCACTGTGTGTAAGACTGTGCAGCACTCAATGTGCATGCCCTGTGAATATATCAGTATGTCATGTGTGTGGCATTGGGGGACATGGACTTACAAACACAATATAGAACTACACAAGTGTGGTTGTGTGCAATTATACAGGGCTGAGATGGTGCATAGTTGGATTTCACTGTGAAAAAAACAAGAGTAAGGACACAATAAGTGCTGTGATGTGATCACGTCTTGGTGGGCGGGCACTGTGCAGAGCATCTGGGCTCATACTGAGTTGGGCAACAGGGGCAGGCATATCCATTCAGCCAAGCAATCACTGTCCTGGAAGATGCATGGTCAACATACTGTGTCACTGTATGGCTGACAATGCAACACACTTCACTCAGACCTACAACTGAGGGCAGGGAAACCTGTGACATTGGGACACACACTCCTTCACCCTGGATACAGCATGTTTGACAGTGCATGATACAAACCCACACCCTCAGGCATATACGGCAGCAGTCCAACCACATGCTTGCGCACCCTGCCCTACACCTCCGTTAATGATTACTTACCATTACATTTGGGGCTCCATAAAGCCTTGGGTACTGTGTGAGCACCTCGTCCACCAGGACCTCCAGCTCCTCGCTTGTGAATGGACTGGCATGGATCTTCTCTGTCCTTGCCATCCCTGTGGACATGAAACACCTTTGGTGGAATTGGATTGTGAGGGGTCTCAGGCAGCAGTCCCTGGAGGCAGCAGCAGATGAGGGGTCTCAGGCAGCAGTCCCTGGAGGCAGCAGCAGATGAGGGGTCTCAGGCAGCAGTTCTTGGAGGCAGCAGCAGATGAGGGGTCTCAGGCAGCACGGTCTGTGAGCAGTGGAAATGTTAGGCTCACTTCCACACATATATAGCCCCCTGGGGCCGTTTCAAAGGTGCCAAGCTGCAATAATTGGTCGTCCAGGTCTGACTCATTCAAAAGCATCCAATGACCGCCTCTGCACTGGCAGAGCACGCCTACCGTGATATTCAAAATTGCATCATGCCACCTCAATCATCTTTCCCATTGGCTCCAGGGCATGCTCCATGGTGGTGATGCACCGCAGGGGCCCGGGGTGCCCTACCGCGATGGTGCATCTTTCACAAGCATCAAATGACCACCTCAACGGTGGCGGAGCACGCCTACTGCGATTTTCAAAATTGCATCATGCCACCGCAATCATCTTTCCCATTGGCTCCAGGGCATGCTCCATGGCGGGGAGACACCGCTGGGGCCAGGTGGTAGCTACCACAATTTGGGTGGTGGAGCATGCCAAGCGCCATTTGTGCATGTCTCCATGCCAATAACTACCGCACCTGTGTCAGGGGGGGTGCTGGTGAGACACCGCTGGGGCCAGGCGGTTGCTCCTGCGAATTGGGTGGCGGATTATGCCAAACGCCATCTTCCCATATCTCTATGGCTATCACTACCGCACTTGTGTGAATGGGGAATGCTGGTGAGACGCCACCGGGGCCAGGCGGTAGCTACAGCATTTTATGTGGCGGAGCATGCCAAGCGCCATTTGTGCATGTCTCCATGCCAATAACTACCGCACCTGTATCAGGGGGGCGCTGGTGAGACACCGCCGGGGCCAGGCAGTAGCTCCCGCAATTTGGGTGGTGGAGTATGCCAACCTCCATCCTCCCGTGTCTCTATGGCTATAACTTCCGCACTTGTGAGAATGGCGGGTGCTGGTGAGACACCACCGAGGCCAGGCGGTAGCTACCACAATTTGGGTGGCGGAGCATGTCAAGCACCATTTGTGCATGTCTCCATGCCAATAACTACCACACCTGTGTCAGAGGGTGCTGGTGAGACATCGCCGGGGCCAGGCGGTAGCTTCCGCGATTTGGGGCACATACAATGGACATGTAGTTTGGGAACACTTCAACAGGGCACATTGGCCACATGGTGAAGGGCACATCGTCATGCACACAATGCCAATGTTCCCTTGACTCCACAGGTGCCTAGATGCACCATGGTTGTGTATGTGTGACGTACATTGGTCTGTAGTCCCTAACATGTCACAAATGCATTAGATGGTTGATGAGGCAGGACAGTGTTGTAGTGGACTCTACAATGTGTACACATATCAATGTGTCGTGGGGCAGTGATGACCTTGGCAAGGCTTGTCTCACTGTATGATGTAGTTACTTACTTGTGCTCTTCTGTCTGCTCATACACGCAATTGTCAGTTCATCGCCGACTGTGATCATTGTGTTGTGGAGGTGTGCCAAGTTTGAATGATACATTGAGGTGTGACAGGTACAGCAGATGAGTATGAGTAAGTGTTGTTTATTTGTCGCACATTGTCAGGATGCCACGCTCCCATGAGTGAACATGTGACATGTGGCCATTAAACTATGTGCATTCACATTGACCTATGTGGTGTTTGAGGCACTTGTGTATTGTAAATAGAGAGGTGTGCACCCTGTGTGGCTCAAACGTCCACCAATGTAACCTGGTGTGTCACTCATTTATCAAGTCAGTCATTGTTTTTTCTGTGGCATCCTGAACGGGATATGATTTGGCCTTCTCATGATGGGTGTCATTAACATGTATCCACCGTCATCTCAACTAGGAGGAGGCCTAATCTGATACGTAACTTGACACTGCTGAAGGACATGGAGGATGTGGCGATCATTCGCAAATTCCGTCTAGATAGAGCCACCCTCAAGACCCTTTGTGATCTGTTGGAGCCCCACCTGCAGCCTCGCCGGACATATCCAACAGCTTTCATACCAACTTATAAAGTGATGGCAGCCCTCCATTTTTTTGCCACTGGATCGTTTCAGAAAACCGTGGCCAGCGCTGGTGGGATGTCTCAATCCATGTTCAGCATGGGGCTGCGGGATGTTCTGTCTGCCATGATGATCTACAAGGACAGATATATACATTTCCCCAGGGATGCTGAATTGGCAGATGTGAAGGGAGACTTCTATCCCCTTGGCGCATCCCTCATGTTATTGGTGCCATAGATTGCACACATGTTGGTCTTGTGCCACCACAGGCAGGTGAGCACATTTTTCGTAATAGAAAACATTACCACTCCATCGATGTGCAGGTGGTGTGCCTGGCAGATATGACCATCTCGCATGTGTGTGCCAGATTCCCCAACTCTGCCCATGACTCCTACGTCCTGAGGAACAGCATTGTGCGCCGGCTGATGGCTAATCTGCTTCCTGAGCGTGCATGGATTGTGGGTGAGTATGGCTAGTTTATGGCGTGCTGAGTGTGTGACCTGCTGACCTCTGCCTGTGCAACATTGCAATGTGTATTTGTCATTCCTAGGTGACTCTGCATATCCCAGCCGTCTATGGCTGCTGAGCCCACTGTGGAATCCCAGGACCCCGGCTGATATCAGATACAATGAGACCCTTGGCAGGACACATCGTGTGGTGGAGTGTACTTTTGGTCTGCTCAAGTCACGTTTCCGCTGTCTTGACAAAACCGGAGATGCAGTGGCATACTCGCCTGGGAAGGTGTGTAAGATCGTAGTGGCATGCTGCATGCTTGGCCATTCACAAGCAGATTCCCCTGCTCCTGGATGATGATGATGACACAAGACCCCCACCTGCACAACGACCTGAGTCCAGTGGCGAGGACAGTGGAGAGGAGGAAGGTGGTGACATGCGTCAACAGCTCATCACCCGCTACTTCACTTGAAGGTGGTTGACGAAGTCCAACATATACATTGTCTGGTGAGATTGCTGTTGTTGTGAAGGGCTATGTGCGAATGGTTTAAACAGCTAGATGTGAAGTCACCTGTGTGTGGATATGTGACTGTGACATGTCATCTGTGAACGTATACGGGATGTGTGTGGTGACACTTTTTGTACATTGTATTCTCCGCATGTTGGTTTATGTAGATGGTTGGTGTAGTGTAGTGTCTGTGATGCCACACTCACACCAGTGAATGTTGTTCTGTTGTGTTTCCCTAGGTACCTCAAACTTATCCTTGCCTACACACAGTACATACTTCTTCTACATTCTGGACATTTTGAAGACTGTACATCCTGCACTAAAGACAAATCTGACAAACAAACAGTGTGTAAGATATTTTATTTACAAAGTTGACATGTGAGGGGGTGGGCAGATTTACATGGAGGTGGTGATTGGGAAGTGAGTTGACAGTCATGCTAAATGAGATGTAAGAGTAGATACCACTTTGATGTGGTCAACCAGTCCAACAAACAACTGTCACTCACAAGGCAGTGTGGGGAAGGACAGTCTAAACAGTCAATGCAATGGGGAAGAGGGTTACCATCAGGGCTGGCTCAGTGACTGGCGTTTGGCTGGTGCTATGCCTCCAGAGACTCCCAGGCTCTTCTTCGGACGGCCCCTTGGTCGCTTGGCTGGGGGGGCCTGCTGTGGTGCCAGCGGAGTCTGAGGCCTCACCCCTCTCTGTGGCCACAGGGGAAGATGGTGAACTGTCATCCTGTGGCCCACCAGTGGGGGGTGGAGGTGTTGGTTGGGACGCAGGCCTGGCCCTCATTAACGCCACTTGCTGGCCCATGAGGTCCACCATTTGTTCCATGCGTGTGTCGATGGACCTCATCAGCAGGATGAGCTCGCGTAAAAGATCGTCCGACCGGCCAGTCTGTCCCTGGGCCTGTTCGTATGCCCAAGGACTCTGGTGATGTGTTCCAGGGATGGGGTCCCAGCCTCCTGGTGTCTAAGGGTGACCCTGGCCCTCCCACCTACCCTGCTGCCTGGACCTGTTCCCTCGCCACTGTAGGTCACTGCACACTCTTCCTGCCATCCTCAGTTGTTGGTGTGGCGTGGATGTCCTCTGGGACAGGAAGGGGGGTTGCAAGTGGCTCTGGTGGTGGTGGTGGTGGTGGAGGTGGATGTACAGGCCATAACAGCAGGGGTCTGCTGTGTAATTGGTGTTGCAGCAGATGTGGTGGTGGGGAGGATGGGGTCCTGGGACCTGTTGCTCCCCGGCACGCTAAATGGGCCGGCCTCGAGCTCATCATCCGGATAATCCTGGGAGTCTACATCCCAGAGTCATGTACCGGGGAAAAAGACTGGCTCTGCTGGTCATTGGTGTTGTCCTCGCAGTAAGTTCTTGGTCACCTGTGGATTAGATGGGGAATGGTCATTGTGTTTGCACTCTGCAAGCATTCTGTTAGCTGTGTGTCATCCACCGGCTGTAAACTACACAATAGAAAGATCTTAACTTCGTCTTCTATGTACACTACTGTGCCTCCTTACATGGTGCAGAGGTACATACATTACTTGTACATGGTGTGAGGTATCAATACATACCATGCAAATCGTACTGGAGTCATGTTCACAGGAACCTGTTGCCATGTAGGGACTAGCACAACATCTTTTCATTGTTGACACCTTGTTGATTTGTCTGACCTGGCAGACGTCACATCTGGGCATGGGCCGGCCATTGTATTGTACTTGCATGAATTTTTCCTGTCATGTACAGATTTAGATTTATGAGCGCACACATGCTTCCTAAATATTGTCATGGTCCGTGTTAATTGGGCCACATGGCAAAGCACTCATCAGTGTGCTGTGCATGGCTGTGCTCAGTCTTCCTTGTGCATGTAAATTAGTATGTTACTCTTTGTTATCTGTGACAGTTCCCTTTGATTACCTGTGTGCACACTGTGCATGTCATGCAGGGTCGGTGTGTATATTTGTGAAATGAGAGGGCTGGTGTTGCCATATGGCATGCCTACATTAGTGAGAAATGTGTATTTGCACGTACGGGCTATCTACCTGTTAGGTGAAGGTGAACACTGCAATGGCTGCCACCTGCTTGTGGGTGGGAGGGAGTGCTCCATCTTGCTCAGGTAGGAAACAAGGGTACATGGTGGTAGTAGTATTGCAGGCCTCCTATACCTACATAGAACAACCTGGGAAGATGGCTAAGTATCTGTTAGATGAGGGTGAACACTGTAATTGCTGCCACATGCTTGTGGGGGGTGGGGAGTGCTCCATCCTGCTCAGGGGTGGGACAAAGGGGAGTTGTAGTGCAGGCCCCCTACACACCCACACACACACCTCCCTGGGAAGATGGCTACCTACCTGTTAGTTGAGGGGGAACACTGCAATGGCTTCCAACTGCTTGTGGGTGGGGGAGTGCTCTTTCCTGCTGGGGTGTGGGCCAAGGAGCATGGTGGGAGTAGTGGTACAGGTCTCCCTCCCCAAAACAGGCCTCCAGGCATGATGGCTACCTACCTGTTAGGTGAGGGTGAACACTGCAATGGATTCCAACTGCTTATAGGTGGGTGGGGAGTGGTCTATCCAGCTCAGGGGTGGGACACGGGGGACTGTCGGGAGTTGTAATACAGGCCTCTCACAAACATACACACACCTCCCTGGGAAGATGGCTACCTACCTGTTAGGTGAGGGTGAACACTGCAACGGCTTCCAACTGCTTGTGGGTGGGAGGGAGTGCTCTTTCCTGATGGGGTGTGGGCCAGGGAGCATGGTGGGAGTAGTGGTACATGCCTCACTTCCCCAAACAGGCCTCCCAGGCAAGATGGCTACCAATCTGTTAGGTGAAGGTGAACTCTGCAATGGCTGCCACATGCTTGTGGGTGGGGGGGGTGCTCTATCATGCTGGGGTATGAGACAGGGGGCATGGTGGGAGGGAGTGGTACAGGCCTCCCTCCCTCAAACAGGCCTCCAGGCAAGATGGCTACCTACCTGTTAGTTGAGGGTGAACACTGCAATGGCATTCAACTGCTTGTGGGTGGAGGAGTGCTCTTTCTTGCTGGGTGTGCGCCAGGGAGCATGTTGGGAGTAGTGGTGCAGGCCTCCCTCCCCCAAACAGGCTTCCCAGCCAAGATGGCTACCTACCTGTTTGGTGAAGGCGTACACTTCAATCGCTTCCAACTGCTTGCGGGTGGGGAAGTATTCTTTCCTGCTGGGGTGTGGGCCAGGGAGCATGGTGGGAGTAGTGGTACATGCCTCACTCCCCCAAACAGGCCTCCCAGGCAAGATGGTTACCTAGCTGTTAGGTGAAGGTGAACACTACAATGGCTGCCACATGCTTGTGGGTGGGAGGGAGTGCTCCATCATGCTGGGGTGTGGGGCAGGGGGCATGGTGGGAGTAGTGGTACAGGCCTCCCTCCCCCAAACAGGCATCCCAGCCAAGATGGCTACCTACCTGTTAGGTGGAGGTGAACACTGCAATGGCTGTCACATGCTTATGGGTGGGAGGGAGTGCTCCATCATGCTGGGGTGTGGGACAGGGGGCATGGTGGGAGTAGTGGTACAGGCCTCCCTCCCCCAAACAGGCCTCCCAGGCAAGTTGGCTACCTACCTGTTAGCTGAGGGTGAACACTGCAATGGCTTCCAACTGCTTGTGGGTGTGGGTGTGGGAGTGCTCTTTCCTGCTGGGGTGTGGGCCAGGGAACATGGTGGGAGTAGTGGTACAGGCCTCCTTCCCCGAAACAGGCCTCCCAGGCAAGATGGCTACCTACCTGTTAGGTGAGGGTGAACACTGCAATGGCTTCCAACTGCTTGCGGGTGGGGAAGTACTCTTTCATGCTGGGGTATGGGCCAGGGAGCATGGTGGGAGTAGTGGTACATGCCTCCCTCCCCCAAACAGGCCTCCCAGGCAAGATGGTTGCCTAGCTGTTAGGTGAAGGTGAACACTACAATGGCTGCCACATGCTTGTGGGTGGGAGGGAGTGCTCCATCATGCTGGGGTGTGAGACAGGGGCCATGGTGGGAGTAGTGGTACAGGCCTCCCTCCCCCAAACAGGCCTACCAGGCAAGATGGCTACCTACCTGTTAGGTTAGGGTAAACACAGCAATGGCTTCCAACTGCTTGTGGGTGGGTGGGGAGTGCTCCATCCTGCTCAGGGGTGGGACAAGGGGGACTGTTGGGAGTTGTAGTGCAGGCCTCCCACACAGACACACACACACACACACACACACATACCTCCCAGGCAAGAGGATGAACACTGCAATGGCTTCCAACTGCTTGTGGGTGGTGGAGTGCTCTTTCCTGCTGGGGTGTGAGCCAGCTAGCATGGTGGGAGTAGTCGTACAGGCCTCCCTCCCCCAAACAGGCCTCCCAGGCAAGATGGCTATCTACCTGTCAGGTGAGGGTGAACACTGCAATGGCTTCCAGCTGCTTATGGGTGGGAGGGAGTGCTCCATCATGCTGTTGTGAGGGCCAGGGAGTATGGTGTGAGTAGTGGTACATGATGTCTGTGCTTATGCTCCCATGGTAATATTGCTGGCTACATTTAGGGTAAATGGGTGTGAGTGAAGGTTGGATCTGTGAGACGGGTATTTGTGGGTGTGTGGTGCAGATGTATGGAATTTGTCTTGGGTGGTGTGGGTTTTTGTTTGTGCAAGACAGTACATATCGGTGTGTTTGTACTTACCAGTCTCCACTCCCCCGGATACTCCTGTGAGACTCTCCGGATGCAGTATGGTAAGCCCCTTCTCCTCCCATGGTGTGAATGTTTAATGTGGGATCGGAGGGCCACTGCCAGTCCGGTTAGCCAGCTCCCAGTTCTTGCTCCTCCTCTCTTTGACTACCCTCTTGAGAACATGCCACTGCTTTATGATCTCCTTCTTGGAGCGCGGGGTGGTCCCTACTGCATTGACCCTTTATACTATCCTCTCCCACATTTGTGTCCATGTGGCTAATGGTGTCTGTTGGACCAAGCTACCAAACAGTTGTTGTTCCACTCTGACTATCTCATTGACCATGACTGTCAACTCACTCTCTGTGAATTTTGGCATTTTATGTGTGGACATGGTGTGTGGTGTGCAAAGCGTTTGTGGGTGCAGGGGTGTGGATGGTGTGTGTGGTGTTGGTGTTTGAGGTGTGTTATGTGCTGGGGTTTTGGTGGTGGTGGTGTGATGGTGTTGTTGGTGTTGAGTGTGCTGTGTTGTTTGGCCTCTCCTCTCAGATCTGGTGGATGCCCTTCTCTTCTGGAGTGTTGCAAAGGATTGTGGTCAGGGAAAGGGCTGGTTTTATACCCAGCTATGTGGGTGTGTCCAAATGGAGTTTTGCTGTCAGGTGTGTTGTGGGTGTTGTCCTGGGATTGTATGTTTCTGTTTGGCATATATTTCTTTCATTGGGATGTGTTTTGTGTATTTGGGGGGCATGGCTACTTGATTTGTGCAATGTCTGACAATATTGTGGAGTTTTAGCATCGTCCTCCATGTTTTTTATGGATCGTCCACTGCGTTGACTGTGCTGCAGCTCTTCCGCTGGCTCTCCCATTCACTGCAGTGTGTGACCGCGGTGGTCGGAAACTGCGAATCATACCGCGGGACCATCAAGGATATCCTAATTTCCCATGCGGTGTCTACACTATGCTTGCGGCGAGTTGTAGAGTTTTCCGCTGCGTTTCCGACCGCCGCGGTCGGATTTTGGACGTCACCGCCCACGACGGGCGTTTTTTCTTTGCCTGCTACCGCTGCGGACAGTCTTTTTTGGTGGTTGATCCTAATTTTACTGCAGTTTTTTCTACGGTCCCGGCGGGCGGTTGTTTTCTGCCTCTATGGCTGTCGGGGTGATTTTCGGACCGCCATCCTACTGGGCCCCTTGGTGGTGGCCAAAAAGCACACTAACAACCCAAACATCTCTACTCCATTCCACTGCAGGTAAAGAAAGTATTTAGAACATGACTGAGTAGAATGAAAATCTTATATAAATTGCCGTGACTATCTATTATGCAGCACAATGAAAACAATTGGCAAGGCAATAACTGAATATTGAACCAGGTCACTATGGGTGCCTCTATTACTGTGCTGACAAAAATGAAAACTATTCCGGCATGCCTATTATCTCCCAGAACTGTAATACAAAGAGAGCAGAATCACCCTTTGTGTCACGATTTATAATATTATCTAGCATTGATTTCCCAGGGCCTAGGATACTATTTCATTCCAAATAAATGAGCAATATACCCTTTATGTACATTGGTGTGGGATATGTGCTTGGAGTGTGAGGTATGAAGAATGGAACCCAGAGCCAGCGAGGTGGTGTAGATCACAAGTGTTGAATGAAAGGAGAGTTGAGGGTAGAAGGAGAAAACAAATAGGGTGATTTTAAAGTAAACAGCCAGTGCAGATCACTGGAAAAATAAATCCACTGTATCCCAGTGCTCTTCAATACAAGCTTACTTGTGAAGCAGAGGAAGATATTTCCCCTTTTTATGCTAAAATAATTGAGCAGGGCATTCTGAAGGAAGTGCTAGGGGGCCTATGTGACTCTCTGATCGTTGGAATAAAAAAATATCCCAAAAAGCATATAGTTCAAGACCTTTAAAAAATTAATGAATAAATTATCCCATGTTGTCCTTTGGTAGTGAATCCTGCAGGGATATTATTTCAGATTTGCAAAGAAGCAGAGTGGTGTACTCCCATAGCATTGTGTCAAGCATTTTTCTCCATTCTCTTAGAGTATCTTCTTCCATTCAGATTCCAAAATCTGAATCGAAGGTCCCTATGTATTAAGCCATTTTGCATTTCCTAATGTTGCAAATCGCTATTTCAGGTTGTGCAAAATGGGGTTTGGGTATGTACGAAAGACATATTTGATGATGCAATTTGCAATTTCCATCATGTAGAAACTGAATTGTTTTCATGTTCGAAATTTGAAATCGCAAATTAGTATTGCCAAATAACGATTCACTAACACTATGCACAAAGGATTTCCTAATTGCAATTAGTTGCTAGATATCCATTTAGAAAATGCAAATACCAGCAATGTATATCAGGTGTCAACCAGGTGCAAACAGAAAAGTTACCCAAAATTCATCAGTCTATTTTAGACTGGTGACTCTGTATATCTTGGAAAGGAGGATCAGGATTTTGGCTTGTAGGCAGAGAAGGAGGAGGAGACCGGAAAGGAAATTTAGTGTGAGGGCTGCCCTATTAAAACGGACAGAGAAGGAGACTTATGAGAAGTATCGACTGAGTAGTGAGGTAATGTTGGATTTATTTGCTGAGTTACATCCTCAGCTACAAACGCCAACATTCAGAAGCAATGAAATTCCCTCACATGTACAATTATTGTGTTGTCTACACCTTTTAGCTTCTGGCAGTTACCAGGGATTTATAGGGTGGCACTGGGAGTGTCTCTATGTGCAATTTCTAGATTTTCCCATAGGTGTTTGGACTTCATGGTTGGCAAATTGAACCAATATATTTTTCTCCAAGCATTTCCCAAGATATACAGCACACAAAACAAAAGTTTCCAAACTTTATTGGTTGCGTTGATGGCACACATATTGCCATATGTCCCCCCTCTACAAATGACTTCATTTATAGAAACAGGAAGAGCACCCACTCACTTAATGTTCAGGTAGTGTTTGATGTCTCATGCATCCTACCTGACCTTGTAGTCAGATTCCCAGGCAACACACATGGCTCTTTTTGGTGCCGCCATAGTGGAATGGATAACCATCTGTCTCAGGGTGAATTTGCAAAGGTTTTAACTTGGTAAGAGGATTACAAACTCAAGTCATACAGTGTTCAATACCATGTTTGTAAAATATTCTAATTGTTTCTCCTTCTCATAATATTCAAGGAGACAGTGCATATACCTTGCACCCTTGGATACTGACACTATTCTTGAACCCAAGAACCAGAAGTGTAAGCTAGTACAATAGAGCACTAAAACAATTTGATCAATGGAAATCTGAAATCACCTTTAAGATGCCTATATAAGATTGGTGGATCCTTACTCTACAGACCAGAGACCTGTTGCAAAATCATTGCCACATGTGCTATTCGTCACAAAATAGCGATGAGGAACGGTCTTCACAATGTCAACACAGATCGCAAATCAGACTCAGCTGATGAACTACCACCACTACAGATTCAGCAGGATGGGAAACGTGCAGCAGAGGCTTAAGAACAATGCACAGAGATCACAAACAACTATTTTTAAGGTAAGAATGATGACCACATCTAAAAAATAGCCAACACATATGATGTTGATGCTTTTCCATTAATGGAAGATAACCATTTATTCAGGTTGTAACAATGTATTGTAATTGTGTATCCTTATAGGATGCCATTGTTTAAATAAACAACACATTTTTAGAACTCAAACATAACAGTCTAGTATCATACGCCTGAGTGCAAACAAAAGTTACTTTTTGTGACCAAAAGTGTTTGTCGCCTTCTCAGCAGACTTTGCTGTGGATTTGGGGGTAGGCCACCTAGGCTAGATCAATCTGCACTTTCAGGTGATGGTAGTATGTTGGGGACAGACAGGTTATGTGTCTGAATGTTCTCTAGAACTGTGGCTACTTGGACCAACCAGCATTCTACTTCTTGGCAGCAGTGTCCCATGTCATTTTGTATGTTCACACTTCTCCTGGTAAGACTGGTGGTGGCTACTGGCAATCGATTAATTGATTTTGTAAATGTATCATGGCATGCCATGTGCTGCTTGTGCAGATGCTTTGCATACGTTTCTCCTTCTCCATGGCAGCAATTCAACAGTCTTGAATTTTCTGCAATTGCAGAATCGTATGTGACATGCTTTGCATAGGCATATTCACTGTTTTTATCTGTTTGGCTTGCAGGCACTGTACTGCGACGGTTGATTTCTCCAGACCGTCAAACAATTGAGAACTGTCTAACAAGTCATCAGAGACATTATCATTGTGAACTGTTCATTGTTCACATCTACGTTGTCTGTGTGTCCTGCACACAGAAGTTGTGTTCCTGCCTTGTGTTTGCTCTTCATCACCTTCCTTAAAGTCCGGTAGTGGTGCTACATTTGCTCTCCTAGTAGTTGGAGTTTGGGTTAAATGCATAAGAATGGAAATTGTGCTGTCCTAAATTTCCACTTGTGTATCAGCCTCAATGGTTTCAGACAACTCCTCAGTGTTATCTGAGGACATGTATGTATATAGTTATTGTAAATAAATGGTTGCTAAGTGTGCATAATATTGAACATATTGTGATTTATATTTTTTTCAAAACAAATTTCATTTGTGCTGACAGCCACATATGGCCCCTCTAGCCTAGTTCACGCATATACTGATCAATGTACAAATTTACAGCAGTAGTATCCACATCTGTACATATCAAAAACAAAATATTATTCTGATCTGAAAATGCTTTATCCGATTTTACAAATCATATAAAACCATAAAAGCCACAGATACCACATTAATACAGTACTTTTCATTTACAAATTAAAATAAATCCATCAGATGGCCTCAGAGTACATTATTTAATTAAAATTAATACTTTGTTAAAAAGTTAAACTTTTCCTTTGTCTTATTACATTAAAAAAAACAGCCATGATTCCGATTACATAAACATTTTCCAACAGTTGTAATAATAAAAAAGCTGGACGACATTGCCTCCATGCACCTTTTTTTTAAAAAAAGGGATAATCCATTTAGCACGTTCATAAACATAAAATTTACAAAAAAGAATCACATGCATAGTGGTCTGTATAGAGTGATTATCACATGGGCGTGGGCATAGCTGTCTAGTCCAATCATTAGTAGTTGGAAATTATACTAAGCGGTGGAAACTATCGAACCTGAACCTAGTCAGGACGTATCTATCATAGCCATCTAGACACATTACTAAATATGGTTGAATGGAGTCACAGTACAAGATCATTTGATGCCGAAGAACAGTACTTTTGTTAATTTCCAGCCCACTTCTTGAGGACTCGAAATGACTTAAACAGAGTCCCTGTAGCTCTTTTCTAGACATAGTACACATCACACTAGGATCAGTATAAATGTCTGATCTCCCTAGATCGTTGGACAGCTTTCTTATATAGCTTAACCATGGGATTTTTCCAGACAGTTCTAGACCCATAGAGTCTGCTAAAATCTCTCTATTTAGTGCTAAATGTGACAATGTCCAAACGCTGTGCCAGAGTAGCATGGGCTGCATTTTGATCAAATCGGCAATGTGCGAGATCCCCAATTCACTGTGGCAGTTAAAAACTAATGTGTTTTGTGGAACGGCTAATATAAATCTTAAAAAAGCATTTTCTAAAACCTGAATAGAAGAACTATCATAGAACCCCCAAATTCCTGCCCCGTACATAGCTATGCATAAGCATTTTGCTTGATAGATTTTTAGCAGGATCCCCGGGGGCCTTTTACCCATTTTCTGAGAAAATAACATCACAGCTACAATTGATTTTTCAAACAGAAGGGTCCTATTTTTAATTGCCAATCTCCCAGATCCCTTCTCCTCTAATAAAATACCTAGATAAGAGAACTTTTTGTTGATGCAATATTCCCATTATCTACTAGTATGTTACACTGATTATTTCTCCTCTTGCCACAGGACATAACAAAGGTCTTCTTCACGTTGAGCTGTAAGCCCCTATTCTCCATAAAGTTAATATAGGTACAGAGGGCTTTTTGTAGACCCAGTTGTGTTCTTGACATCAGCACAGCATCGTCCGCGTAGAGAAGGGAGACAATCTGTTTGTCATTGATTTTTGGGGGGGTCTCTCACGCTGGCCACCAATTCCTCCTCTAAAGCGTTGGTATATATAGAGAATAGGAATGGGGCCAGAACGCAACCTTGTCTAACACCCTTCTCCACGCGAAACAACTTAGTGCATTCTCCCTTTAGGCCAAACCTTACCCTAGCTGAAGCTCCTGCATAAAGTTGCCTTAGGAAAGGCACCAGAGAGGGGTCAACATGGAGGCTTTCCAAAATCTGCCATAACCTAGAATGGACAACTGAATCAAAGGCAGCGGTTAGACCAACACAAACCACAAATAATTTCCCCTCTTTGGCATGGATGTACTTTCCCTGGATTAAAATAAAATGTAAAACTTGTTCCACCGTTCCCCCACCCTCCCTGAATCCATATTGCACAGGGCTTAGGATATTATTGTCCTCCGCCCACTGATGCAATCTATTAAGGATCACTCTGCCTGCACCTTTCATTAGAGAATCCAGGAGGGATATAGGTCAGTAAAAAGAGGGGTTTTCCCTGTCCCCTTTCTGAAAAATTGGTAAGATAACAAACTCTGACCAAGTTTTTATAAAATCCTCAACACAACATGCGTTTAGCACTCGTGTTAACAATGGTGACCAAACCTCCGTGGTAAATTTGTACAGGTCTATTGGAGTCCCGTCAGGACCGGGAGCCTTTCTACCCTTGCTTTCATTAATGGCCATCAGTACTTCACCATGAGTGAAATGTACCTCAATTGGGAAAAAAGGAGAAACATTGTCTGATATTGACTGTTCTACGGGGGTTACAGAATCTTTACCTTCTATCCCATAAACCTGGGAGAAGAAATCAGCCCAGGTATCCTCACTGATTGCGATCTCCAGTCTAGCAGTATCCCTTTTTGCAAAAAACGGCGCCTTCACAGCTTGCCAAAAATATGAGCAGTCCCTGTTAAGGGATGCATCCCAGAGGTTCTGCCATGCCTGCTCTTTAATTTCCTTCTTTCTATTCCTCCTAGCATTATTATATGCTCTCCTAGGTCCCCTAATTTCGTCATAATCTCTGACTGTCTTATGGAGGGCAGCCTTTAAAACAGAGTACGTCCTGGTGCAGGTAGTATCAAACCAGCCGTTTTTGTAATTTGATACCTTTCTGCCTGGGTGACTCAATGTATCTTGGATCGCTACCACAATCTGTGAGTGCGCAATAAGAATGTCCTTGTGGGCAATCTTTTCACTGAGGCAGTCTTGGAAGTGATCTTTTGCCTTGGACATCATTTTTATATTCAGAGCATCTGAGTTTTTATCGCCCCCATCTCAGCGTGTATCCGTTTTGCCGATCCAATACGGGATCTTGTGTCCAAGCTAAACTCTCAACCACCGAAATAGTGTTGTTACGGGGGAGACTAATTTTAATGGTCAACGGCAAATGGTCACTTAAACCGTTAGGTTGAATGGTAAACTCCTTCAACCAAGATGCATAACGATTATGGACTATAATAAAATCAGTAATGGAGCTGGTACCTTTGCCAATGAACGTTGCGCCAAATTCTACTGGGGGAGAACACAACTTATTAACAAAACCGAGATCATGAGAAACCATGATCTCGTTACAGCTTTCCCCTCTATCGGTGTGAACAAAGTGGGGCATAAGGGTATGATCATCTACCTCATTTTCCCCGAGCCCACAATGCACCTGTGAGCAAACTCCAGTGTTAAAGTCCCCACCCCAAATGGTAATGACGTCCATCCCCGACAGCATACATAAATCGCACATATCCTCATTAAGATTTCTTAGAACACTGCTGACATTTCCCTTGTCTATGTTGTTGTAAAAGTTAATGACTGCTACAACAACTTTTGTGGGGAAGTGTATGTTTACTATTTGGTAATAGGAATTAGACTTAAATACTTTAATCGTCCTAACCTTCAACAAGTTCTAAATTTATACACAAATCCCCCCTTTGTTCCTACAGTGAGGTGAATATTGTGCTGGTATATGGAACGTTTTAAAACCATCTATGTGCAGTTCGGCCGATACCCAGTTTTCCTGGAGACATAGTATTTCAAAATCCCTTATAAAGTCAATCCACACAATATTGGAAACCTTGGGGCGAAGCCCTGAAACATTCCAGAAATTACACTCACCAACTCATGTATTAGCTCTATTTGAGATTCCAAAGTCTGAGCCTGTACTATCGGGTTGGAGTTTATCCCTTCTTGTGTATCTGCGACAGGAAGACCTACCACCTTTGTTATAAGGGGATCAACACTAGAGGCTTCATTCTCCGTATTAGCTGTCAGAAATATCTCTGGTCTGCCTGTATCCTTGCAGGCTTTAAGATGTACAGGCCTGCAAGATGTTAAAGGCGATTCAGAAAAGGGGGTGGTGATGAACAGAGTGTCTGAATTAAGCAGACCACTCTTACCCAGTCCAAAGATCAGGGCTTGATCCATCACCGTTATTTAGCTCACTGCCCCATCCCAGCTCAGAACCTGGCTATATGCAAATTAGTCTGTCCCTGGCCCAGTGCATCATGGGAACAGGGCAGACCAAACTACCAAGCCAATTCTTCACTAGAAAGGATACAAGCTATCGGGGACCGGTTTCTGGCATTTCAGCCTCGTCGACCCGGCTTGCTTGAATCCTGATGGAGCAGTGAGCAAGGGACTCATGTCTGAGTATACCCTGCCACACCTATAGTGGCCAAAAACGATTCAGAAAAGGGGGTGGTGATGAACAGAGTGTCTGAATTAAGCAGACCACTCTTACCCAGTCCAAAGATCAGGGCTTGATCCATCACCGTTATTTAGCTCACTGCCCCATCCCAGCTCATAACCTGGCTATATGCAAATTAGTCTGTCCCTGGCCCAGTGCATCATGGGAACAGGGCAGACCAAACTACCAAGCCAATTCTTCACTAGAAAGGATACAAGCTACCGGGGACCGGTTTCTGGCATTTCAGCCTCGTCGGCCCGGCTTGCTTGAATCCTGATGGAGCAGTGAGCAAGGGACTCATGTCTGAGTATAACCTGCCACACCTATAGTGGCCAAAAACGATTCAGAAAAGGGGGTGGTGATGAACAGAGTGTCTGAATTAAGCAGACCACTCTTACCCAGTCCAAAGATCAGGGCTTGATCCATCACCGTTATTTAGCTCACTGCCCCATCCCAGCTCAGAACCTGGCTGTATGCAAATTAGTCTGTCCCTGGCCCAGTGCATCATGGGAACAGGGCAGACCAAACTACCAAGCCAATTCTTCACTAGAAAGGATACAAGCTACCGGGGACCGGTTTCTGGCATTTCAGCCTCGTCGGCCCGGCTTGCTTGAATCCTGATGGAGCAGTGAGCAAGGGACTCATGTCTGAGTATACCCTGCCACACCTATAGTGGCCAAAAACGATTCAGAAAAGGGGGTGGTGATGAACAGATTAGGATTCAAGCAAGCCGGGCCGAAGACGGCTGCAATGCCAGAAACCGGTCCCCGGAAGCTTGTTTCCTTTCCAGTAAAGAATTGGCTTGGTAGTTTGGTCTGCCCTGTTCCCATGATGCACTGGGCCAGGGACAGACTAATTTGCATGTAGCCAGGTTCTGAACTGGGATGGTGCAGTGAGCTAAAAAACGGTGATGGATCAAGCCCTGATCTTTTGACTGGGAATGAGTGTTCTGTTTAACTCAGATGCTCTGTCCATCACCACCCCCTTTTCTGAATCGTTTTGGCCACTATAGCAGTGGCAGGGTATGCTCAGATGTGAGTCCCTTGCTCACTGCACCATTAGGATTCAAGCAAGCAGGGCCGAAGACGGCTGCAATGCCAGAAACCGGTCCCCGGAAGCTTGTTTCCTTTCCAGTAAAGAATTGGCTTGGTAGTTTGGTCTGCCCTGTTGCCATGATGCACTGGGCCAGGGACAGACTAATTTGCATGTAGCCAGGTTCTGAACTGGGATGGTGCAGTGAGCTAAAAAATGGTGATGGATCAAGCCCTGATCTTTTGACTGGGAATGAGTGTTCTGTTTAACTCAGATGCTCTGTCCATCACCACCCCCTTTTCTGAGATGTTAAAGGCAGCACTTCTAATACACTCGCTTCTGGAGTATTCCTTCCCAATAGTTTTCCTTTATTCACCGATGGGTTCTCTATAAAGAGGAAACTGATCCGTTGTGCTAGGTTGATTTCCACTATTATCCTGAAGTCAATCAACCTCCTCTAGGGAGTAAAAGGTGCAATACCTGTTTGATAATTCCAAATTTTAGCTCCAGTTATTATTCAGACGGGAGGTGCTTTCACGGCCAATATTTATCTGATGCCCTGCTGGATTATAAAAAAAAACAGGGGAAAAACTTTTATATCATCAGCCCTCTGTTCATTAAAGCCTGAGCGAGTTAGAACTAATGCAGGCGAGCCTAATGATAAAACAACTCAATCCCCTTTAAAAATGTTACTATGGGGGGCCCACCCATGTTACTCGTCTAACCATTTTAAATTGTTAGCCCTGTCTTTGCACCTAGGTAGTGAATTGTTTTATACTTTAGATTCATTTGTGCTCCCAAGGAATGATGGAACGTTTGCCAAAATTATTGTATAAGGTACGGCAGTGGGTGGAAGATTTAGGTTTACACAGTTAGATGTGCGTTCTTGAGCCTGGGCCACTTTAGTACTCCGCTTTGGAGCAGTATCAGACTGAGGAACAGATGTCGTGTTTTCAATCACCTTATCTCCCCCATTCCTCTGTGGATCGTTAGGGGGCACAATTATGGGAGCTGTTGGAGAGAGAGCACCTTGTGGAGGATCGCAGTGCACCTTTGCGGTATTCTGAGTTCTATTTATACTAGTACCAATGTGAGTATACTGTCTACAATTTCTCCTGTGCTTTCTTTAAGGGTCTTAGAAATTGATGCTAGATCCAGCTCAATTTTATCTAATCTGGATACCAGAGTATTAATGGATTTTTTAACCTGAGTAGTTAACTGGGTTACCATATTTGATATCGCTGGCGCACCATTTGGTACTTGGCCTTTATTTTGGACTTGGATTTTATAGTTGAACAAGTTAGCCTTAATTGTATCTGCACAATCCTTTTGAAGATCTGAATTAGGGTTAGATTTTCCAGGGTCTAGTGTTTTCGAGATCCCGTGTACTAGAGGTGGTAACTCTACTATAATCTCCTTTTTTTTTTGGTTGCATGATCTTCTTGGTGGGGGTAATACTGCACCCTCATGTTAGATTTCTGATATTTAGTCACCCCCAGTTTGAACGCAGCCGTTAGACCCACTAGAAGACCCCAAAAGACCCTTAGATGTTACTTCGAGTGCTGCCCCCCCAAGCTCCCTGGTCATCACTTAAAGACTTAATGTTCATATTTGATGGCATAATTTGTGACTCTTTATTTAAGGCCTCTTCAACATTATTTATTTGCTTCTCTAAAGCACAAACTGCCCCAGTCAGGTATTTCATTAAAGATGTACTCGAGTCAGGGACTGTGAGAAGTTGGCCTGGTATATGATGTTCACTATTCTAGTGAGCACCTTGCACCAGTCCAAACAACCCTCATGGTGATGGTTGTAAAGTCAACCTTATAGACCAACTATCCTAGTGGTAGCATGGACAAAAGCAGTCTTAGGCTAAACTCAAGAGGGCATGTGAAGCCAGCTGTTTTACCATATGCAAACCTTTTAATACCAAATGAAAGGACACCACACAGGTTATATATTCAAAATATATATGTATTTATTTCTAAATAGATCCCCTTAACTCTTTATGAGCACAGGAGCACAAGCGTATAACAAGTAACTTAATATAACATACAAAATTTTCGCAAATATGGATAGGCCCTGCTGGCCCGTAAAACCATATACTAAAATAGTGGTATAAGAACCATGTCACGAACAATGGTAAGGCCTAGGGCCTTGGGAATCGCTGGGGCTACACTGGACTAACAGCAGTTAGTACGTAGGAGGCCCACAGGATGCGGGTGCAGTGTCTAAATGCAAACGCGTGCACCTATAGAAGTCAATGGGTGAGTAAAGTTAGAAAGTTGCAGTTTTGGAAGTCTTCCTACTGGACTAGAACTTAACCACTAAAAACTAGGACACTAGGGATGGAAACCTTTACAGGAGCACTGCAGTACTCACGTTGCCTCACCCACAGGAAGCGGGTGCATAGGTGTCAAAGCGTGTCGCGTTTCGTCGTGGAGTTCTATGGAGCCTTGGAGAAAAGATGCTGCAGGCGACCAGGAGAGAAGAGTCCAGTTGGATCCAAGGTTGGATCGAAGATGTAGAGTATCTGAAAGCAGAGGGGACAGAGTCTGGGTCACTAGCCAGTGACAGGAAGGAACCAGCCGATGTCGGGTTGCGATCAGGTGATGTTGTGAAGCTTGTCTCCGCTGCCACGTGGACCAGGAGGTGTCGACGATGACCAGGCGCTGGGCACGGACTTTCCCACAAAAGCCCTCGCTGTAGGCGGTATCGGATCTCGATTTGGAGTCAACAGGCCTCGGCAAATGCAACCCATGCAGGAATCAAAAATTACTTCTGGATCAGACCAGCAAGGTCTGATGGGCTGCTCCTTTTTAGGGGAGCAAGGGCCAGTCTAAAGCAACTAGACCAGCAATGAAAATTTAAAGGTTCATTGTCACAGAGGCCACTAGCCAACGGGCAAGTGACCGGACAGATGCATCAAACAGGAAAATGCAAAAGGGCCCCACGCAGCACTCGGTGCGTGTGGAGAGGTGATCTTCGGTGCAATGGATGCTCGGGGCTGGAGCTTCTCAATCCCTAATGCACGGTTTCGAGGGTGCCTCAAGAGCTGCACAGAAAGCACTTCGCTGGCTTTCCAAGATGGCCAGTCCTACGTCCCACGTCACCTCCACGGGTCTCAGCTTTGCAGTGGATCGGGCTGTTGGATGTCTGGAAGTTCAGTTCTTGTCAGGCTCTGTTGTTCGAGCTCTGGCGGGAGCAACGATAAAGCAAACTGTTGAGTGCTTGATGATACCTGTTTGCACAAGGTGGTCACTCCTTGACCACAAGGGAGATTCTTCAGTCTTCTACGTCGAGTAGGATGTCGAAGGGTCCAGAGCTTTGTATCAGAGTTTCAGTCAAGATTATCTAAAGTCTTGGGACACAGCTCCTACCTTTATTCCAAATCAAGGGGCTGGATTACCTGCTAGGTCCCTCCTATGGGTGGGACCCAGGAAGGGGGTGGTTACACCCCTTTCCCTTTGTCCAGTTTCGCACAAGAGCTGGGGCTGGAGTGCCCCAGCACCGGTTTGAACTGGCCTATGCATGGGACACCTTGTGTGCCCCCAGGCAGTGTCCACTTTCATTCAGCCCTCCCTGCCCCAGGCCACTATCTTCTGTCTGGGGTGGTGCTAGCACCTCCCTGTGACAGGAAACCTATTGTCCAAGCCTCCCTCGCTGGAAGGGCTCCCAGCAGCAGGAGGTAAGACTTGTGTCTGTGGCAGCAGCATCCGTTTTGTGATGTTGAGGCTCTGGTTAACTTTACACGGGTTTAAGGAAAGTAACATGTCTTCTCCCTCTAGAAGGGTGGAATGCTACCCACGTCGGCAGAACTGGCGAGGGGGTAGTATTCCAAAGCGTATGACACCTTACACAACATGTTTTGATAAAGCCAAACCAAAGATAGCATTGAACCGCGAGGTTCATAATGCACTTAAGAGTATATGGTATGGCAATATCCGGGAACAGCTAGAAGGACATGGTTCTGAAAGCTGTAGACACGCTCAGCTCATGCTAGAGCACCATCTCACATAAAACCAAGCACTCTGCCCTCAGGATTGTTAAGGCCTGCCATAGGAGTGACTTATAGGTGCATATGTGTCCAGATATAAGGTTAGAAAAAGGTATACCATATCTAAGCAAGGGGTGATTACACAACCTTGCCCCAGCTGAGTGATCAGCCAGTTGTGTCAGTTTGGATGGCCAGCCAGGGGTGGCAAAAGATATGCTGCAGCCCCTGGTAGGCCTTGGGTACACCTATGCCCTGAGTACCTATAGTACACTGTACAGGGGCTGATAAGGTGACTCAATATCCAATTAGTTATGTACCTAGGGTACATGGAGTCCATTTTACAGAGAGAGCAGATAGCCTTGGGCCCTGATTAGCAGGATCCCAGGCCAACTAAGTCAAAAACCAGCTAAACACAAGGCAAAAAATCTGGGGTAACCATAGTCAGGTAACCACCTTCCTACAGGGACCTTCTTTGTTTTAGGGCCCTGTGCTGAGACGTGACGTTTTCTTTTCCCCATGCTCAAACCCGCATTCTATCTACATATAGTCCCAAGAAAAAATCTTCAATCGAAATATTCCCAACTGGAGTCAATGAAAAACAAATGACCACAATAATCTGATTCAAGAGGTCGTTAGATACCCTACGTAAGCATACATAAGTGTCTTGCTAAGAATGAAATGCCAAGAGTCCTGGCCCAACCCAGCCTCCTCTGGGTGATGACGGGCAAGGACGGGTTCGCCCGCGCACGTCCTGCGCCGCGGGAGCCCCCGTCAAACCGTATGCTCCGGTGTCAGGTGGGGCTACTCCTCCTCTCGTGAGACCGCGCTGCCCTCTGGATGTTGCAGTCCGGGCTACGCGTGGTCCGCGTTTGGGGAGGAGAGGAGGCGATAAGGCAGCAGTAGCAGTGAGGGAATGAGTCTGCAATGGAGTTTTCCCACGTCGTGGAGCCTCGCAAATGGCAGCAGCAAAGTCAAGAAGCAGGCGAGTAGAAAGGGCGTCAATAATACAACAAAATGTGCCATGTCCCTGCTGTACTCCTCAGCTTTCACCCACTCATGCCACGATAACTCCAACACGGGAAACTACCATAACAATGCGGTCAAAACACCGAAATATATTCACATAGCTGCTTTTACAACACAGGTCGTTACCACCACTTGCACTGGAGGGCGCTCTAGACTAAGGAATAGTGTGATTTACTATTCCTAACACCTTCTCTGATGTACGTAGGCTGAAGTTGAAATAGTAAATCATACTATTCCTAAGTCCAGCACCCTACAGCGCAAGTCGTTGTAACGGCTTGCTTTGTAAAATCAGCGATGTAATGTATCGCCATCAAAATGATTGCGTGGTAACATCACACATCCCTCCAACGCAGTAAAGTCGTACAGTATTGTGCAAGCTAGCATCCCTATAAGCCTTCTTTCTCTACAACTAACACCACAGGGGTCAGCAGCTCCAAATGAAAGCAGCAGTAATCTGCCCATCTCTTCCAAATCTTGGGGTGTTTCTGTGGGCATCCCCTAGCTTTAAATATAGGCACTTCCATGCCCATGCAAAACTCCATACCTTTCTTCTATACGCCCAACATGGGGCTGATGTAGCCTTCCATATCCCATTTTGCCAAAGCAAGGCCCATGAACAGTAAGTACCATTTTTATCTGTTGCCCCCAATGTCATCTGCAATGTGTAAAAAGACCAATTTTGGAGACATGGGGAGATCCCAAGCCAACACCTCGGCGCAGTACCTCGTGGGGAATCCAGGGCCTCAGTACAGTCATCATCCTCCAAGAGACCAAGATCTCCCTGCCAGGTGCCTTGGAGGGCAACAAGTCTAGTAGAACTATTAGTAACAAGGGATTAGTATATCTTAGTAATTTTATGGTCGCCAAGGTCTCCCATGAGCAATCTGCCTTTTAGGGGGTTGAATTTTGGAAGAGTCTCAAGGTTTTTAATGTATGGGTAAAGGGCATGTCAAAATTGGAGATATTTATAGAACTGATTGTGCAGAATATCTAATTCCCTTTGGAGGTCCTGGAAGGATGTGAGAGTTTGGCTGTGCATGACTACTCCCAATGTGGATATGCTAGTATCCCTCCACCCTCGAAATCCGGCCAATGTGGTCATCTGCGGCAGGAGACATGTATTACACAATTAGTCTCCTGTGTCAGGTGACCCCACCATCCCATGCAACACAACAATTGCCTCCAGACCCTGAACACCTCACCTGTCGGGGGCAGCAGTGCTCAAAGCTTGGACCCATTGTATAGATATGTGTGGAGAGACATGTTGCTCATCACCAGCGATCTACTGCCTATGCCAGGTCATCTCTGTTGCCGTACCACCTTTCATTCAGCACCAGGATATGACATACTGCATGAATTGATTGGATGTCTGCACCCACAATGTTCCCACAATATCTGGATGGAAAACAGGTTTGTAGGGCCACAAAGCAGTGCCTCCAACCAACAAAAATTGGCCCAATGTTGAATTTATTTGTCAAAATTAGGTGGCCGAGGTTAGGTATGGGTGATTCTGCAGTTTTTGTTGGGCCACAAAGCAGTACCTCCACCCCACAAAATTTGTCCCAATGTTGAATTTATTTGCGGAAAACAGGTGGCCGAGATTAGGTATGGGTGATTCTGCAGTTGGTATAAAAGACGAGGAAGGGATACCATCTTAAAGATTATAGATAATTTGTATAGTGACAGGGGTAGATGTGACCAGGATTTCACCTCTACTTTTACTTGTTCCATTAGTGGAGTGAGATTACGTTCCCACGAGGTGGGCTGAGAGGCAGTCAAGAAGACACCTAGGTATCTTAGCTACTCCATGGCTACTCAATGGTCAAATCCATTTTTTTTTTTTTGCACAGCAACCCAAAACCAAACAGACCCGACCATCGCGCACCCACTCCAACCCCCCAAACAGGATGAGTTAACCTCCCACACCACCCCAGGGACCCACAACTGGGAGAGGGGAAGAACAATGACAGATAAGGGAATCAACCCGTGGGGGCATGGCAGGGCTAGGCATACACCCCTGCAAAGAAGCAGGGTGACCAAGCAGTAGAGTAATCCAACCTCGTACAGTTACCAAGGAGAGTCACATAGTAAAAAAAAAACAGTTGCACTTCTCAGTCATTATCACTAAGGTGGCCGGACTCATCAGGTTGAGAGGTGGAAGGAGATGAACGAGCACCCTTGTCCAGCTTCTTAGGAAATGCCAGAGCCTCTCTGGGATCAGGGAAGCCAAACGTTTTTGTGCCCTGGCGAACCCTCAACTTCGCCGGAAAGTCTAAAGAGTATGGCACCTCATGCTTTAGGAGAATGTGTTTGGCAGGAAGAAATTCTCTCCACGCAGCCTGGACAGCCTGGGTGTAGTCCGGGTAAAAAGAGAGTGCATTACCCTTGTGGGTAATGGAGCCCCTGTCTCGTGCGGCCTTGAGTATGGTGTCACGGTCCCGGTAGTTCAAAATCTTAGCAATATTGGGGCGTGGGGGCAGACCAAGGCCAGGACGTGGATCAAGCGAGCAATGTGCGCACTCAAGAATGAAGATAGGGGACAGGACGGGGCCAAACAGCTCCCGCAGCAACTTTTCCAAAAAGTCCTCCATCTTGGTGATCTTTGAGGATTCTGGAAGGCCCGTAATGCGGAGCTTGCTCCGGCGGGAACGGGACTCCAAGTCCTCGTTCTTGTCCCGGATAACAGCCAGGATCTTATCCATCTGCAATCGTTTTTGACGGTCCTGGGTGGCAGCATCCTCGGCGTCCGAGACCCTGGACTCGACGTGAAGAAGCCGGTTATCATGGGAGTCGATGCGGAATTTCACGGCATCCAAGCGGGCCGAGAGCTGATCCATAGGCCACAACGCAAGCTCCATCTTGGACTACACATTAGTTACACTACCCCTGCTGAGTGTAATAAAAGAAATTCAAATAATCTGTTCACTAGACAGTGATCACTCAATGCAACACATCGAGATGAGACTGAGTTCCTCCAGGTACGCTAATGCGCCAACCATACCAGGTATAACTTCAACAATCAACCTGTAGCGGTTAAGATGGACGAGCAAAACCCTACCGCACATAGCGTCAGACGCTAAGAAATTACTTAAAACACTCACTGTAGATAAGGACCTATGTTCAAAAACCTGGTCTGACTTCCTGGAAAGGTTACCAAGATCCAGGAGTAATACTAAAATAAAGACCTATCCTAAGACCGACATTAAACTTACAAAAACGGTACTCTCTATGAAGAAACACCTTCAGAAGCTTACAAGACGGGCACAAGGTCTAAGGACAAACCCAAGCATCTGGCAAGAAGTCCGATCGACAAGGCGACAATATAAGAAATTGGTCTGGATGGAAAAAAGAACGAGGCCAACGACTTTTGGGCTAAATTGTTGCACAATATAAAAAAATCAGATTCCAAGGCTTTCTGGATACAAGTCAACTCCATTAACAGAGCAGTACAACCTGTAAGCATGACATGCATCGCTGAAAACGATTGGGCCCAATATATAGTCGATTCATTTTCAATAAAGCCAACGGCAAACAAGATTACTATGTCAATAACTGGATCTGAAACACCAAGAGCTACGAACCAGGAAAGTACGCCCGCTATTAGCATCAGCGGCACGACTATCGGCCAGGAAGACATGGGCCAATCAACACGGTCAGATGAGGATCGCCAATTACTACAAATAATCAAGAAAGGCAAACAAGAGAGTGCGCCGGGGCCGAATGGTATTCCGCAGGCAATCTACAAAGAGGACCCCAAGTTCTGGGCACGCAAACCGAATGCCTTATTCCGGTCAATTAGCAATGCTGGTCGGATTCCGGAAAGTTGGAGAGGTGCCATCATCAATCCCATCTATAAAGGCGGAGACCGCAAAAATCCAACCAATTACCGTTTTATATCCCTGATGGATGCGGAAGCAAAATACTAAGCATCCCTGATGCTAGCTGATCTAGCACAATGGTCGGAGATGAACAGCAAAATCCCACTAAACCAGACAGGGTTTCGTCGCAGAACAGGCACAATGATCAATGCAATGGCGTTATGCTTGATTGGTGAAAAAGCTTACAAAACCACCAGGAACGTTATACCTGTTTCGTTGACTTCAAGGCGGCCTTTGACCGTGTCAATAGGAAATTGCTGTGGGCCAAACTGAACCAGCAGGACCTCCAGACTCAATCCTAACGCCAATCATTGACCTGTACAGTAACACCTGGATGCAGGTAAAGATCGACAATGGACAGAGACTAACCTGAAAGATCAATACCTATGACGGATTAACGCAAGGCTGTGTGTTGGCCCCCCATCTTTTTAACGTATTCATGGTGGATCTAACAGCAAGCCTTGATCAGATCAACGCTCATCCACCGCGGCTAGGTAACCTCTGTATAACACACCTATCTTATGCCGACGATGTGGTCCTGTTAAGCCAGACAAGAATAGGCTTACAGAGGTTACTACAGGAACTGACCCGCTTTACCAAACTGAACATGCTAGTAATAAACAGCACAAAAACTAAGACTATGGTTATAACCCGACGTCACAAAGTGCAACCAACTTTCACCATAGACAATGTCAAATTGGAAGCGGTCGAAAGTTACAAATAACTTGGGATATTACTGGACAACCGTCTTAGTTTTACTACGCATTTCGATAGCATAGAAAAAAAGGGCATGGTCCTATTGCACGCATTCAGTAGCTTGGCGACTGAACTTAAAGGCCCTCTGGTTTCCCCACTGCTAACAACGATAAAAGCTAAGCTACTTCCATCAATAGCTTATGGGAGCGTACTACATCACGGTAAGAGCGCACAACTACTGGACAAAGTTCAAATGAAAATCTACAAACGTGTATTTGCGTTACCTAACAATGCATCACCCGCACAAGTGAGACTTGAATTCGGTTTGCAATCCCAAGTGGTGTTGAAAAAGTACGAGACCATAACATTTTGGTACGATGTTTGGATGAACCAAGAAATTGCGTTACATAGTGCAATGTGGACAATAATTAGTAAAAGTCCCAACCCTCAATACACCAAGGGCCAGATGTAGGAGGTGATTTACCGACCGGTAACGGACGATTTCGGCCGTTGCCGACCGGTAAATGGGTTTTTGGTATGTAGGGGGCTACATTTACAGATTCGGTAAATTTACCCAATCGGTAAATTTACCGAATCGGTAAAATACCAAATCGGTAATTTTACCGATTCTGTAAATTCGGGATGTAGGTGGGACTCTTCAGAGTCCCTATGGTCTTACAGATTCTGTATTTTACCACCCAATCCAATTGGGTGGTAAAATACGAATCCAGGTGTGCATGCACATGTGTGCATGCACACCTCTGCCATGTGACAGACAGACATGCCCTTAGGGCATGTCTGTCTGCCACATGGCACACATGACAGTATTTGGGGTGCTAGAGGGTGTCAAAGTGACACCCCCTGCACCCTTGCAAAAATCGGTATTTACCGATTCGGTAATTACCGAATCGGTATTTCCCATTGATTCCTATGGGCTTCACAGCCCATAGGAATCAATCGGAAATACCAATTCGGTATTTACCGAATCGGTAAATACCGAATGTTACCGATTCGGTAACTGAAAATAAATTATTACCTACATCTCCCACCCTCTATTTTACCGATTCATAAATACCGAATCGGTAAAATTCGGTATTTATGAATCGGTAAAATAGAATTACCTACATCTGGCCCCAAATATCTTAAATCGTCATTAGAATTAACTGACCTGGCTGGTGTTTGGGAATCTAAACTTCCAGTATCTTCCTTCAAACAGCTGGTAAAGAAGGCTGCCAACAGGTATTCGCTGCTCGATGATAAACAAACTTTCAGCCGTCGGTCCCATGCCTGGATGACAATTCAATCATATAAAAAATTAGCACCGGCAGCCTTCCTAGATCTTGCTTTCTCGCCATTCATCAAACGGAAACACCTTTACTTAAGGCTGGGTAGCTTCCCAACAAATGTTGAGTTCCCTAAGTGGAAGCCCAAGAATGTGATGGATGCGGATTATGTAGTGCAGGAAGACAAGACTTTATCCATCTGATCTGTATGTGCCCGGCTCTGATCCAGGAACGTCGGAGTTGGTTAAAAACCAAATTCAAGGAATATGGAACACGCACCTGGCGGTCCGCGATCATACTAATCCTATGCTCAGTAGATCCACAACTCATTTGCAGAGCAGCCAATTTCAATTTTGAGAAAAACAAAGAACTCTGGCAAAATCTTGAACCTGGAACACGTCTACTTTTTTAACTTGAAAGTTCTATCCAATGTATAACCTTTTATCATACACACAGTAGTTTAAATTTTTTTTTTGTGTTACTGTATATTGTCGTATTTATATTTTGTAATGGTTTTAATTAACTATACAATAAAATGTTTACCATTGATCCAACTGGGCGGCTATGCCCGTAACCGTGGACTTGACTTCCAGCATGATTGACTTAAGATCGTCCTCGCGACTAGGGGGTGCCTCCATAGTGATGGCAGAATTCGCACCCTCGGTGCCCGAACCCTCCTTACGGGAAGATCTCCGGAGTTCAAATGCTATCTTGGGCTGCTTGGGATCATTTTTCACCATGGTGGGAGGCCCCAGCAGCAGGATGTCCAGCAGGCTACGGGACCGGACAGAGCAAGAAGCTGGCACGAGTGCACCCACGCGTGGGAAGCGAGGCCAGCAGGGACACCACCAGATCTAGGAGACCAGGACGCAACAATGAAGAACAAAGAGGACGGCAACCCGCTCGCCAAGCCACCCGGCAAGACTGCCACACTCTGGAAGCATGGACACCACCGGGGTGCGTCCAGTAAGGCAAAGTCGGGACAGCAAGGCACGACCAGACACTAGATGAGGTAGTTTGTCAAGCAGCGGGAGGAAAGCAGCCTCCGAGGGCCGCAATGAAGGTCCAGTGGCGGCGGCAGGAAGAAGAGAGCAAACAGGAGGGCCAGCGGGGTCACAGTGGGTGTAAAGTCTGACCTAGGTGCCGCTTTGGTCCCAGAAGCAGGGACAGGCCGGGCCCAGAGAGCAGAGGACAGCTCCCCCGCAACTCAGGAGGTAGGTAGTGTTCAAGAGGGGGGGCATCCGACTATGGCTAAAGCATACGGGGAGACGCGGGAGACCCGCCACTCGCAGCCCGAGCCCGTGCACTCGCGGTGGCCACACAGGGTGGCCAGGAGAAGACCAAAGGACTGGCGCACCCCCCGCAATGCATCTAGCAGGGGAGAGTGGTCTGCAAGCCCCCAACCCCGCCCACAACACCCAGGGGATGCCCCCACTCACCACAGTCCCAGAAGACGTCCCGCAGCGACCAGGAGCACGACCTCTGCAGCCGGGACGACAGGCCCCACCTCACGACCCAGGAGATGCAGGCGGTATGGAGCAGGTGGCGACACAGCCCCGCCGGGGCACACAGCACTCAAAAGATTGGCCAGGGGTGGACACAGCCGGGGTGCAGCAGCAAGAGCGTCTCTGCAGCGGCAGGCCCGCAGAAGGCCCGGGGTCCGCCCCAGGCAGTGCGGCCCACCAGGAGTGACAGCAGGCCGAATCCGGGAACCGGAAAAATCACAGGGGGCAGCGGGCAGCACCCACACCAGCAGATAAAGCAGGGAGGCCGCTGGGGCAGGGGCGTGCACCAGCATCCACGGCAGCAGCGAGCAGGGAAATGCGGGGGGCCCGTTGCACAACAAGCCAAGCCCGAGGACACCCGGCAGCCACACGAGGTGGCACGGAGCGTCCCAGCGATCAGGTGCGCACCACACAGCGAGCCGGGCTCAGCAGGATGGAGCAGCCCCCAACCTCGCCCGGAGCACCGTGGCAGGGCCCGACTCACCAGCGGCCAACCAGCTGCCTCCAGCACCTCCAGTCAGTATTCAGCAGCGAAGGCCCGACCTCGCGGCCTGGAGTTCAAAGGTCCGGCGTCCCAGAAGAAGTTTCGCAGCACCGCCACAGGACCGGACAGGAGGCAATGGCGCAATATATCGGCGCCACATCAGGTCAGGAGTCAAAGTTCATACTTGAAGTGTAATGATGAGGTTTTAAAGAGGATAATGGCGGATCTTTATGCTTGGCCGGCAGAGTCCACTTAATGTGCGGCCATCTTGCAGCCAGCCAAGCTAGGCACCCCCCAATGGTCAAATCCATTGAGTATATGCCAAGGTGACTTTACCCCCTCAACGGCCAAAGGATAGACTTACCAGTGTTCAAGTGTAAACCGGACGTCTCTGCATGATGCAGAGCAACCTGGGCCTGTTCTATTCGGGTCAGTGAGGAAACATAGGACATCATCAGCATAGAGTGCAATGCGGTCTGAGACTTCCCGCGACCGCTGGAAGCCCCTTACAAGGGCATCCACCCAGACCCATGCCGCCAATGGCTCCATGGCCAGGGTAAATAAATATGGGGACAGTGGACGTCCCTAGTGAGTACTGCGTCTGATAGGAAATCTGGGGGAGACCAAACTCACCATTCCCACCAAGGTTGTGAGATCCGAGTAGATTTATGTACAATAGTAATCTAGGGCTTATATTAAGTCATCACAGGAGCGGGAAGAGATAGGTCCAGCTGACAGAATCGAAGGCTTTGTTGATGTTAGCCAGTAATAGGGCAGTAGGACATCCCAGGTGATCTACCACCTCTATTGCAATGTGGGCACGGCAAATAATGTGAATGGTAGTGCAACGGGCATAAGCCAGCCTGGTTTGGATGTACTAGATCGGGTATGTGGGGCATGAGGAGGTTGGCCAATGCTTTTGCGAGTAATTTGGCTTATATATTTGATAGAGAAATTGGGCAGTATAATGAAAACCAAACTCTCGGTGTGTCTACAGGCCGGAGGCAGCTGCCTCTCTTCTTAAGCAATGTGAATCACCTCCAGATAGTGAGTGCTTAGTTGTGACTGGTATACTTTGAAAAAAGTCTCAGGGAAAGCCATTGGGGCACATCACCATGTCTGAGCGTAATTGGGCCACGGCAACATCCAATTCTTCAATCATAAGAGGGGTATTGAGAAGCGATCTAGCCATGTCTGATAGGGCTTTCGGTGGTAGGTCATCTAGGGATTTCTGTACTAGAATCCTGGCAGCTCCTCACTTGCGGCATAGAGCACATTGTAATAATCTGTAAAACTGGTTGCAATCACCGAAGGATAGGTGAGAATATTTCCGACGGAGTCGCGAATACAGGGAACATGGACCAGCTGTACTTCATGTTGGCACAACCGATGCAATAATTTGCTGGATTTGTCCCTCCATTGAAATAGCCGGCTAGGGGAGGCTAGCCAAGCCATCCAAGCTTCTTCTAATAATTCCCCATGGTAGAGTTGTTGTGCTAGGAGCAGCTGACAACACGTGAGGCCTCCGTCCTGCCTCCGCCCCCGTGGTTCATGATTTGGGTCTCCATCTGTATTGGTCTCTTGCAGCGTTGTTTACACCTCGTAGCACAAAATGAGATATTGACGCCGTGTAGAGTATCATGGCCTCCCGCAAGTTCTCAGCTGAGGCAACTGTCCCTGTATTTAGGATAAAGTACTTGGCTACAGCCTGGTGTATGTGTGTCCGATATTGCTGGTCTTGCAAGTGCCAAGGAGAGAGATGCCAGTGGAAGGGAGGGCAGTCAGGGCCTATCCAAAGTCCAAGTGACACCGGAGAGTGGTCTGACTGACCCCTGGGCAACATCTCGGCATAGGAGACCCAGTGAAGGTAGCTAGAGGGCACAAACATGTAGTTTAAGTAGGAGAACAATGCATAAACGTTTGGTAGTAGGTATAGCCCTGGTTGGCCGGGTGAAACCCCCTGCAAACGTCCACTCATCCCATCCCATCTGCAAAGGACCGTGGTCGTGATTCGGGCTTCCCCACCAGCCCCACAGCAGCTCTCCATCTGTCCTGGGCCGGATATATTATGTCATTCCTGTCATCCTCTATTACCGTCATCCCATTGGCAACGTCTGTCCCTGTAACCATCAGGCTTTCAACTAGGGCAAGGGCTGGGGGCATAAACACTACCCAGGACCACCTGCTCCCCATGGAGCGAGCCGCAAGAACAATATATCTAGCCTGTGTGTCTACCAATGATTGTGAATGCACGGATTTATGTGTTTTTGACATGAAGATTATATGCAGGTATGTGTAGTTTGTACATCGACACACAGTACACCATATAACGTACTTGTACTACAACTAGGGTTGGGTGGAATTTGCACAGTCGTGCTATGCAAAGCACCGTAAAACTGTAAAAAAATTCCGCGAGCACGCAAAAGTTTGGTTAACACGCAGAATTGCTTGTTCCGCCCGTTCACGATGCTCTTTACCTGTTCGTGAACGCTGTTTGCGTGCTCGGGGAGAAATATCTTGTGAACACGCATTTTGAAAGCGCGAATAAGCAAAAAATTCTGCAAAGCTGCTGATCGCGGAATTTTTGGCATTTTTGGCAATTCTGCGTTCTCCGCCGAGCGCGTAATTACCCAAATTCCTCAAGCGGAACGGAATTTACCGCCCAGGCCTAATTGCAACTACCATAATGCATTGTAAAATTACAGCAAACATCACAATGGAGTTTTTATAGCTAAGATGTTGTACTTGAAGACTCACAAACAATACGTTATGGAAAATTGTATGAAAGAAACTAATTTACGTTGGCTAAAGCCTGCAGGATTGGAGGTGTCGATATCTGACACTCCCACCACACGTTCACGTTCAAGCCCCCCTCAATGAGTGATTCCAGTAGAGTGGGAGGAGGATGCATGTAGGGGCCACCACCTGTGCCATGAACCTCAGCCATCCTGCTGGCCATCTTCTCTTAGTACAGGATCTTAGGTCATGCCAGCATTTCCTTATTTCAGGTATGGTCCTCTGGGTGACTCCAAAAGAGTTCACTTTATCCAGGATGCTGTTCCAAATGTTGATATTCAGGTGCAGAAAAAGATGATTTGCCAAACAGCAGGTCCATGTGTGCCACAGACTTTCCTCAGTCAACTGCTCCAGCTCCTTATCTGAAAATGTTACTTCCACTTAATGCTGTCAAGGTCCTTTAGACATGGTTTGCAGAGATAAGTAACTGTCACTTGTATCACAAACTATTTAAACAGGGGGTCCTAGGGAAAATACTTTTACCAAACAGTATTCTGACCCTAACTGAACACAATATAACAAACAAGAAACTGTTGGTCTAGAAAACAAAAAACAAAACAAATCATACAGCAACAGATTGAGAAGTTTTGGTCAGAGAGGTCCCATTCTAAGGACTGAGAGGCATATTACCAACGATTAGCGATATTTATCACTAACGAATTTTTTAACGCTAAGCATCGCCGGAAATTATCGCAGAGATAACTTGCTATTAGCCAGGTTTATCTCAGAAGTGATAAAAATCCTCGCGCTAACTGCCAAATGAGAGATTATTGCTGGAAAACCAACGATAATCTCTCGAAGTTTGGCGTTAGCTTGATGATAGGGGCTCACATACTTAGCCATGATATCCACCTTCCATAGGATATCATGGCTAAGTCAGGAAAATACCAGGTGTAAAAAAAGCAGTGCTAACTGCGGTTAGCGCTGCTTTTTTTATCACTAACAGGGTTAGCGAAATCCTTGATAATAGGAGAAATGTCGCTTAACAACATTTCTCCTATTATTTTTCTCTGGAACGCCCCCTTTGCATCTCATTAGAGATGCAAGGGGAAGCATAGAAAAAACGGGTGCTAACATGCGAATTTGCGTGTTAGCACCCTGTTGCTAATAGGGAGATAATTTTATCTCCGCTTTCTTGGCTTTTAAAGCCAAAAAAGCGGAGATAAATCCCTTGATAATATGCCCCTGAATCCCTTCAACCCACTTTGGTGGCAAATCTCATCATCTGGGATCTCCTCTTGACTACAGATAGTTGTGCAGCCTGGAGCTACACCATTCTCGGCATAGAAAGGGATCTAGCAAAATGTCTTCATCAGTGGCCTAAAATAGTATCCACTGTGGTTCCAGAAGTTGGTGAGATCAAGATTATTCTATTTGAAAAGGTGATAGTGATGATTGCAGTGCATCTAAGTGGATGTGTAAAGTAGTGAAGCTTAAAATTGACTAACAGGATACTGAACAATTTTAATAGGCGATATCCTGGTGTCAATCATAAAAACAGTGCATCTACAGTTTGAAAAAATGACTGTAGGAAGTCCGGTATACATGTTTCAGACTAAGGATTCTATAATCCAGGCTTTCATCAGGACCTAAACAGATGGAATCGCTACTGCAATGTTGTGCTTTGAGTGCATGAAAAGCTAAATATAAAATCTCAATGAAAGCGGTTTGTACAATATAACCTACGATCACATGTGAATCCTGAAACCCGTTGAATATCACAGGAAAGTAGAAATCATTCCCGTCTTTATACGGGAGTACTCCTCACCTCCCCTGGCATCTTGCTCAGGGAATGAGGCACCGCTCTGTTCATCAGTACCCCTGGCCAAACTGAGCCTTTTGGATAAAAACAATAAACACCTTAAATTTTTTCAGGGTACATAGCAACGTACCGAAATTTAGAACAAAACAGGAACAAAAAGACACCATGAGCCAAACTCTCAACCTTCAGAGAAGCAAGTACAATCTCCTTCACTCTGCAGGCACGGAGTGCAGTTACCAACAAAAGCATCCCTGGTTTCTGATCATGTTTTAGAAAATATGACCTATGAATAATGCAACATTATCTGCTCCACATTCCAACACCAAGACACAACACTACACTTTATTGAAGCAGATGTGGGGTCTTATCTTCAACTTATAATATACTACAACAGTGCACTGAGTCTTGTAAAAGAAAAGATAGACAGTCTCACCCACTCAATAGATGTAACATGTACATTATTGGCAGATATCTTGTGTATTTTCTATTTCTTTGTAAGTCTAGTAGTGTTATATTATTTCTCAAGAGCAATGCACACAATGAAGGACACTGCCTTGGAAGGTATAACAGTAGTGCCGCAAACTACACTGACAATGCATGCCAAGTGTTAGACCTGACAGCCTTAGGGTGGTCTTCACCCCAAATGTTTATCTACCTCCTTCATGTTTCTGACCTTGTTTTTGCTGGTTTTAGGACTCTGTGCACCTTATCATAACTAATGTTTGTGTGCTCTCTCCTCTAAACATGGTAACATTGGGTCATCCCCAATTGACATATTTATTTTACTTATAATTCCCAAGTAAAGTGGTACTCCCTATAACCAGAGCCTGTAAATTAAATGATACTAGTGGGTCTGCTGCACTGATTGTGCCACCCACTTAAGTAGCACTTTAACCACACCATGTAAACTTGGCAAAATAACCCTTTTTGACAGGCCCAAACCTTCCCTTTTTACACATATGCCACCCCTAAGTTAGGCCCTGGACAACCCAGAGGGCATGGTGCAATTAATTGAAAAAGGCAGGACATGCACTTTTAAGTTTTACATGTCCTAGTAGTGAAAAACTCCCAAAGTCGTTTTTCAGTATTGCAAGGCATATCTCTCCCACAGTATAACATTGGGATTACCCTATTATATTTTTAAGTGTAATTTTCAAATGAGATAAGCCCAAGTCTGGTGTCTCTGGAATCCTAATTTAAAATCCTAACTCGTGGTGAAGTCAGATTTTAAATTGCAATTCCGAAAATGCCACTTTTAGGAAGATGGCATTTTATGACTATTTTCTCACCATTAGGTGCTTGCTGCATGTATCTGATCACATATCCGGGGTGGATGACAGTTGGGCTTTGTGTATTTCTCCTAAACAGCCACATACAGTGGGAGCTAAGGTGTTGCCTCAAAGGCCATTCTTGCTGGGTGGAAAGGAGGATCTGGACCCAGTATCATTCACACCTGAATAGGTTGTGTCTTGTCCCACAAAAACTGTGCCTTGAAGAAGGACTGCCTCTCTGCTGGACTGCTGGTTTACTGTACCCCTGCCTTGCTGTGTTGACGGGCTACCCTCTTGCCTGTATGAGGGCACGGGAGGGGACGGGACCTGCATCACTAAAACCCAGAATGTCTCCAAGGACTAGCTGGCTGGCCTCCTGATCTGAAGTCTCAGGGACAGAAAAAACTCCAACCAACTGGCTTCTGCACCTAGACTCTGCATTCTGTGAGTGTACCATACCAAGTAGTGCCACCCGTGTCCTGGACCCTTGGAAGTGGGCTTGCAGTGTTTTCCAGCAGATTATTGTTATCTCAGATTGATAGAAGATCATTGCCAAAATATTAGTGCTGCCTAACTCTCTTTCTTTAATTCTAAATAGCCATATATAT
Organism: Lissotriton helveticus; assembly: GCF_964261635.1. Lineage (NCBI taxonomy): Eukaryota > Metazoa > Chordata > Amphibia > Caudata > Salamandridae > Lissotriton > Lissotriton helveticus. Next base: position 1,719,717,551 of record NC_136059.1, read on the forward strand.
GGTACATTATTTAGATCAATATGGACTAACCGGAAAACCTAGGTAGGTTAGGATACCCAAGTGAAATTTCTCACCATGAGGGACCTAGTGGTCCTTGACCTTTGATTATAATATCTAGCTGCACAAGTGCACACAATGCAGCAAAACTCCCACAGTTGCTGTGTTGCATTTTCGACAACAATGGGAGAGATAGGGAAAAAGAAGACACTCTCTCAGTCCCCAGTTAAATGCAAATAAACAAGAAAAGAGAGGTCAGATCAATCTCTGAAAAATCTCTGAAAACCACAAATGATGGAGTCAAAACAAGGTTCACACACCCACTTTGGGTGGTAAAGAAAGCCCTCACACACCGACCTAGTCAGTGTCATGCTTCATCATCGGGCCCCACCAAAGAGGCCGAGTGCCTCTTCGGTGTGCTACGACGCCAGAAAGACTGCGGAGCTGGTTGTGTGGGGAGGGCGTGCTATAAATTACAGTGAAAGTTAATAGTGCCTTGCAAGGGTATCAAAAATAGATTTTAATAAGTGATCCCTAAGGCACAGAACAAGGAGTATTATGTGTCTGAATTTAGCTGCCAAGGTATTAGGGTTGGTTAAATTCAGAAAATACTCATATTAATCTTAGTCAACATGTTTCTGCCATATGGGTGGTTTTATTTACCAAGGCGTTCGTCAGGACTAAACCCCGGCGGTATGGGCTCTCTAATCACCCACCCTAACCTGGGGACGTGAAAGTGAAAAATTAAAAAGGTGAAAAGTGCTTAAAAAGGGGAAGAGCAAATTGCTCATTCCAAAAATACTCCGAAATTTTTTGGAGTGTTACAGCACTTTAAAATAGGGCGCTACTGGCACCGAGGATGTCCGGTATTGAGGCCACAGCTAGGTTGAAGGCGGGTTGTGAGCGCTGAGGGCGATGTGCCAGGTCCGCTCCAACCCCCCTCCCGAGACCCATGGTGCCAGTAGCGCCCTATTTTAAAGTGCTGTAACACTCCAAAAATTTTCGGAGTATTTTTGGAATGAGCAATTTGCTCTTCCCCTTTTTAAGCACTTTTTCACGTTTTTACTTTTTCACTTTCACGTCCCCAGGTTAGGGTGGGTGATTAGAGAGCGGTGTGTGAGGGCTTTCTTTACCACCCAAAGTGGGTGTGTGAACCTTGTTTTGACTCCATCATTTGTGGTTTTCAGAGATTTTTCAGAGATTGATCTGACCTCTTTTTTCTTGTTTATTTGTGTTGTGTTGCATGACAGGAAAGAGAAGGAATGCACCATATCTACAGAGATCTGACACTCTCCTTCTCTTTCTCTCTCGAGTGCTGGGACACAATCAGGCTGCTGAGATCCACGCACACTCCTTTTCACCAAAGCGCTAGGGTTTTGTATAGGAAGGGTATCCAATACTTTTCATTGACAAACTGTAAAACTTTTTCTACTTTGTATGTGTCCTGTACTGTGCAGCAAACATACAAAGTCGGAAAAGAAGAGAGAAAGAAAGTATTTCTCCTTTAAAGGCCTGCTTCAAAGTGGTGTAATTTTTTGGGCACAAAACTCTGTCCGCTATTGTTCGCAGATAGGGTTTTGCGTAAAAAAGCATGGGTGGTAGCACAGGAACATCCATGAACTCCTTATGTAACACCCGTCTGACGCACAGTAAAGCAAGGCAGAGTTTACCTTTAGGCAGCTTTCAAGCACAGAACAAGTTTTGCGCTGGAAAGTAAGTACAACAAAAATCATTTTGCACAGATTTGCGTCAAACCCAGTGCAAAAGGTGTATAAATCCTTCCCATCGAGGCATATTTGTTTGAGGAAGAAAAGGTTTATCCAGATGGATAGACTACTGGTTCAAGGAATAGTAAGTGACTGTCTGTTTGTATCATAAATTTGTTTCATAAATTTCAGTGCTGTGCAAGATCGGTCTGCATATCCATGTAAACAGTTGGCCAAATCTGTTGTACTCAACATACATGTTGTCCATGCATTGCTTACTGTTTAGACACTGCCGTTTCTCAACCATAGTGACATACTCTTCCTACAATGCCAAGAATTTCTACATCCTGTTGGGGTTATACATTACTATTTTCTTTTTACTCTGGAAGTCATCCAGTCTATTCTATACCCCAAGCAACATATGTTGGTCACTCACCAATTTACCGAAACAATGAACCCTTTTTACTATTTTAAATGCTTCGCACTCCATAAGGGGGCTTGCTGTTGTCCACTTGTTTCCCTTAACATAATTGTTTCTTGTAGGAATGCTGTAAACTCTGAATGCACTAAGTGGGAATAGGTGAGGTTTGTCTCCTCCACTGTTCTTTGAATAATATTGCAATTTAAATGATTCATAAGTATATATAATTTACCCTCTGAAATTTGTACCTATTTGAACTCATGGAGATTGATGATGACAGATTGCATTCTTCCTCTGGCAAAGAAGGGATCCCTGACAGCCTAACTAATGTACAGAATGATCTGGGAAAAGATTATTATATTTCAGTAATGCAGATTATACCCATTGCATAAACAAAAGGAAGATAATATTTTGAAACACATTTCTCATGTTAATGTTCAACATCTAATGGAGCACAAAGTATGTGACAGGTTGTATTGGTGCCTGTCCTCATGTTCAAACTTAGTATATCAATTGAAAACAAATCCTGGACATGCCTCTGGGCTCAGTCTCTTAGACAAGCCTTAAGTAGTCAGTTAGAGGAAGCAATTAGCAGCCTGATTTAGAATTTGACAGACGGGTTACTCCATCACAAACATGATAGATATCCGTCCACCATATTACAAGTGCATTATATCCAGGAGCACTTGTAATATGGCGGATGGGATATCCATCAAGTTTGTGATGGAGTCACCTGTCTGCCGAACTGTAGCTCAGACCCTTTATAAAAAAAAGCTGATGTTCACTCTGATACAATGTACTTATTACAGGTTTCTAATAATCTTTAAATGGTTAGACGAAGATAAAGTGATGACCAAATAGTACAAGCTTTGGGTTTTAAAAGCAGTAGCAATTGGGAAATCATTAATTCTGAGATGCTGTAACTCTTCATGGATGGCAAAATTGAAGATTGAATCTCAGAGATCATAACCTGGAGAATATGGATTGATTAATTGATGTGCTGAGAAGAAGAGAACCACTCTTCAATAAAATGTGGAAAGACCTCATTGCCTTATATGCATATTAAAGTATGCTGAAAATAGCTACTTCAGATGATATCTCACATGTACTCCCCTGGATGCACCTTCTTTGGAGAATAGTGCCATAAACTTTTCTCTTTATTAGACTCCTTTATTAATTAACAGTATGTTATATGCAGGTGTATGCATGCTTTCATGCAAGATTATTGGCAATCTAGGCTCTCACTCTCTTTATGTTTCCTGAAAGGTGCCGTTCATTTTGGTTGACTTTCGAGAATAGAATTATTATTGTGAACATAGGTCTGATCATTGACCCCTTCGCTGCTATGCCTTTTCCCCCCGTGCTAAGCCTTTTTTTGGCTATTTGGGGTAGTGCACGCTTAGGCCCCTGTAACTTTTTGACCACATAAGGTATCCACGCCAAATTTGCGTCCTCTTCTTCCAACATCATGGGGATTCTAAAGGTACCTGGGGTTTGTGGATTCCCCTGGAGGGGTTCCAGAAATTAGCCAAATACAGCTCTATTTAGTTTTTTTAGGAAAAATGGGAAGAAAGGGCTGCAAATGAAAGCGTCTGGGTTTTTCCCTGCAAATAGTATCAAAAAAGAGTTTCTAATGCTGAATTCACAATTTTCCCAGATTTTAGGGAATGGCAGACTTTTGTCAGAAAACCAACATTTTTTCCACAGTTTTGGCATTTTTCTGGGACATAGCCTATTTTTGCTATTTTGTGCTTTCAACCTTCTTCCAGTTAATGGTGGAAATGGGTATGCAAGCAATAATGTATCCTGAAAAACTATGCATTTTAGAAAATTAGACAAAATTCTGAATTCAGAAAGGGGTCATTTGTGTAGATCCAGCAAGGTTTCTTTATAGGAAGTAACAAATATAGGAAAAATTGAAAATTAGTTGAAAAAAGCAGCCTTTTGTGTCAACGTTTTCACCGGTAACAACTTCTAATTATGACAGCTCTTTAAAAGCAATATAGCATTACATCTGTTCGACTTTACTGGTAGTGGGGATATATATGACTTGTAGGTTCACCAAGAACCTGACGAACCCAGAGTCCAAAACTGAGCAGCAATTTGGAATGGCTTTTTATTACGTACCAGGTATATAGCAATCATTGTGGGAAAATGTATGCATGGAAAAATCGGTATGAAAGACACCTATGTATTTCTGTAATGGGAACAAAATGCAGAGTTTAGAAACAGTAGATATTTGCACATTACCGAAATTGGGAATACTCATAGCAGCATGAGAATTATCGGTCATTTTTTTAAATCACTTATTTTTTACACAATGTCTTTCATTTGGAAGGCAGAGATGCATCAAAAGTCAATAGGTAATAACAGTTGCTTTACAAATATAAATTACCATAAGTCTGCGGATAAAAATGGTACCTCACTTTTGTGGGTAGGCATTGTGTCCACAACAGGAAACGGTGCAAAACGCAATGTGGACACATCTCAATTTCGCATTGAAAAATGACCCTTTTTTGGCAAAGTACCTAGCTGTAGTTTTTGAACCATAGCTTTGCTGGCACCTAGGGAAACCTAGCAAACCTATACATTTTTTAAAAATAGACTCCATGGGAAATCCAGGATGGGGTGACTTGACTGCCTCCCACCAGGCTCTGTACTCAGAATCCCTTGCAAACTTAATAATTGGCAAAAAAACACTTTTTCCACACATTTTTGTGGTGGAAAGTTCTGGAATCTGCATGGATCCGCAAATTTACACCCACCCCGCGTTTCCCAAAGTATTCTGAGAAAAATGGAACCTCACTTGTGTGAGTCAGCTTAGTGCCCGCGACAGGAAACGGCACAAAACGCAACGTGGTCACACCTCAATTTCGCAGTGAAAAAATACCCTTTTTTTGGCAAAGAGCCTAGCTGATATTTTTGAATTTTTGAACCATAGCGCTGCCGGCACCTAGGGAAACCTAGCAAACCTATACATTTTTGAAAACTAGACACCCAGGGAAATTCAGGATGGGGTGACTTTTCTGCCTTCTATCAGGTTCCATTACCCAGAATAATTGTCCAAAAAAAAAAAAAATTCCCCAAATGTCTGTGATGGAAAGTTCAGGAATCTATGTTGATCCACAAATTTCTACCCAGCCCGCATTCTACAAAGTCTTCCGAGAAAAATGGTACCTCACTTGTGTAGGTCGGCCTAGTGCCCGCGACTGGAAATGGTGCAAAACGCAACATGGACACACCTCAATTTCGTAGTGAAAAATGACCCTTTTTTGGCAAAGTGCCTAGCTGTAGTGTTTGTACCATAGCTCTGCCTATCAAACCTATACATTTTTAAAAACTAGACACCCAGGGAAATCCAGAATGGGGTGACTTGACGGCCTCCCATCAGGTTCTGTTACCCAGAATCCCTTGCAAACCTAAATAATTGGCAAAAAAATGACATTTTCCACACATTTTTGTGGTGGAAAGTTCTGGAATCTGCGTGGATCCACAAATTTCCATGCACCCTGCATTTCCTAATGTCTTCCAAGAAAAATGGCACCTCACTTGCGTGGGTAGGCCTTGTGCCCGCAACACGAAATGGCCCAAAACACAACATGGACACACCTCATTTTCACAGTCAAAAATCACCCTTTTTGGCAAAGTGACTAGCTGTAGTTTTTGAACCATAGCTCTGCCGGCACATAGGGAAACCTAGCAAACCTATACATTTTTAAAAACTAATCACCCAGGGGAATACAGGACGGGGTGACTTGACTGCCTCCCACCGGGTTCTGTTACCCAGAATCCCTTGCAAACCTAAAAAATTGGCAAAAAAACCACATTTACCACACATTTTTGTGGTGGAAAGTTCTGGAACTTGTGTGGATCCACAAATTTACACCCACCCCGCGTCCCCCAAAGTCTTCCAAGAAAAACAGTACCTCACTTGTGTGGGTCGGACTAGTGCTCGCGACAGGAAACGGCACAAAATGCAACATGAACACACCACAAATTCGCAGTGAAAAATGACCCTTTTTTGGCAAAGTGCCTAGCTGTAGTTTTTGAACCATAGTGCTGCCAGCAGCTAGGGAAACCTAGCAAACCTATACATTTTTGAAAACTAGACACCCAGGGGAATTTAGGATGGGGTGACTTGACTGCCTCCCATCAGGTTCCATTACCCAGAATCCCTTGCAAACCTAAAAAATTGGCAAAAAAACCCAACATTTCCCCCACCTTTCTGTGGTGGAAAGTTCTGGAATCTGCATGAATCCCCAAATTTACACCCACACCCCACATTTCCCAAAGTCTTCAGAGAAAAATGGTACCTCACTTGTGTGGTTCGACCTGATTCCCGCGACATGAAATGGCGCAAAACACAACTCAATTTCGTAGTGAAAAATGACCCTTTTTTGGCAAAGTGCCTAGCTGTAGTTTTTGAACCATAGTGCTGCTGGCACCTAGGGAAAACTAGCAAACCAATACATTTTTTTAAACTAGACACCCAGGAAAATCCAGGATAGGGTGACTTGAATGCCTCCCACCAGGTTATGTTACCCAGAATATCTTGCAAACCTAAAAAGTTGGCAAACAAAACACATTTTCCCTACATCTCTGTGGTGGAAAGTTCTGGAATCTGTGTGGATCCACAAATTTCCATCCACCCCAAATTCCCTCATATCTCTCGAGAAAAATGGTTCCTCACTTGTGTGGGTCGGCCTTGTGCCTGCGACAGGAAACGGTGTAAACTGCAACGTGGACACACCTCAATTTCGCAGTGAAAAATGACCCTTTTTTGGCAAAGTGCCTAGCTGTAGCTCTGCCAGCACCTAGGGAAACCTACCGAACCCACACATTTATGAAACTAGACACCCAGGGGAATCAAGGATGGGGTGGCTTTACTGCCTCCCACCAGGTACTGTTTCCCAGAATCCCTTGCAAACCTAAAAAAAAGGCAACAAACCCACATTTCTTTGGTGGAAAGTTCTGGAATCTATGTAGATCCCCAAATTTCCACCCACCCCGCGTTCCCCAAAGTCTTCCGAGAAAAATGGTACCTCACTTGTGTGGGTCAGCCTAGTGCCCGTGACAGGAAACAGCACACAAAAGGAAACACGGACACACCTCAATATCGCAGTGAAAAATGACCCTTTTTTAACAAAGTGCCTAGCTGTAGTTTTTGTACCACAGCTCTGCCAGCACCTAGGGAAACCCACACATTGCTAAAAACCAGACACCCAGGGGAATCCAGGATGTGGTGTCTTGACTGCGTCCCACCAGGTGATTTCAGGGAAGTATGGCTTGCATGGATCCCCCAACGTTTCCTTACCCAGAATCCCCTGAAAACCTCAATTTCAGCTGGAAAAATCACTTTTTTTCACTCATTTTTGTGTGGGAAAGTTGGGGCATCACTGGGCTGACACAAATTTCCTACCACCCTGCGTTCCCCCGGGTCTTTCAATAAAAATGGAGCCTCACTTGTGTGGGAGGCCCAAGTACCCGTGACATGTAAGGGCCCAAAACGTAGAGAGGCAACATCAAAATTGCCTATCTCAAAACCACCTGGTTTTGTAAGGGGAGTCACCTGGGTTTTTGTTCTCGTGCTCGGCGGCAATGTAGGGAAAACTAGACACGCGGGGGCTTCCAAGGAGGTATGACTTGCGTGGATCTCCCAACTTTTCCTTTCCCAGAATCCCCTGCAAACCTCAATTTTAGCTGAACAAAATCACTTTTGGTAGGGTTGGTAGGTTTCCCTAGATGTCTGCCGATCTCGAGGCCTCAAACCCAGGTGACCCCCCTTGCAAAACCAGTTTGTTTTGAGATAATTCGTTGTTTATTTCTGCAGCGTGAACATTTTGGCACAATATTGCAAGGGAAATGTGACAGACATTTTGAGGTTTGTAGGACATTGTGGATAAAATAACTTCTTGGGATTCACAAGAGAGACATCACCATGTACTCCCACGGGTTTACGACAATATCTACATTTGGTAGGTTATTCTAAGATGGAGTGTACACCTTGGCAAAGTTACTAAAAAGACAAAGACTCCTGCACAGCCATCTATTCCTCAAACACACACACATACTGGTTGGATTTGGCATGAGGGCGAGTGATGGTTCAGTATATAAAATTTACTTAACAAGAGATTTCACAAAAATGAAATGCATTGTCAGTAATTAAATGGACAACAAACTGAACCAGTGACTTGCAGCTCATGAGCTGTAAAGCCACGCCAAGGCACCAACTGCTTTACAGGCCATTCAAACACTGTTCATACGTGATACACGCAAGAACATTCACACCACCAGGCACGTAACCAACACATCACAACATTCATAAAAAGATAGAAAGTACACCCTGCTTCAGAAAGACAAAAAAGACAAATATTACTGCACAGCCATCTAATCCTCAAGCACACACACATACTGGTTGGATTTGGCATGAGGGTGAGTGATGGTTCAGTATATACAATTGTATTAGCAAGTGATTTCACAAAAATGAAATGCACTGTCAATAATTGAAAGGACGAGAAACTGAAACATTGACTCAGCTCGTGAGCTGTGAAGCCAAGACAAGGCACCAACCTCTGTACAGGCCATTCATACACCTTTCATATGTGTGACACATACAAAACCATTCACACCCCCAGCCGCGGGCCCATCACATTACAACACTCACACCAACAGACAGCGCCATTCAAGGGCCCATCACTTTCACACGCCCACATTCCTGACACAGCAACCACACAAGCTGATGGATTGCGTGGAGTGGGGCTCAGCTAGCAGTGTGTGTAGTGACCAGCAGCAAGTCACTACTCACACACTACCAGCCGAGTGCCAGTCCAAGCACACTGCCAGCCAAGCACCAGTGCATGCACAGCGCCAGCCAAGCGCCAGTCCACGCACACTACCAGCCAAGCGCCAGTCAATGCACACCGACAGGCAAGCACCAGTCAACTCACACACCGACAGCCAGCCAAGCACCAGTCCACACACACCGCCAGCCAAGCGCCAGTCCACGCACACCACCAGCCAAGCGCCAGTCCACACACACTGCCAGCCAAGCACCAGTCCACGCACACCGCCAGCCAAGAGCCAGTCTACGCACACCACCAGCCAAGCGCCAGCCTACACACACCGCCATCACATTTAGGAATTTTTTTACACAAAAAAGAAAACACAAACAAATTGCAAATAGATGCAAATCTACTAACACACAATCTAAAACTAAATGCATTGCACTAATGCCAACCTTGAAACCGGATAAAAAATGTTAAACTATACAGACCAGGCAGTTCACTTTACCACTCATGGATGCTCCCAAAAATTATTTTGCATGTGGTACGCTCTAAAAATAAGCAGGCACACACAGCCCACGGTTAGAAGGGCACTCGGGTGGAAAATACGAGTCTCCTTCCGCGTACCTCTTCGCCAACAGACTCTACATCTCCTAGTGGGAAAGTCTTTTGAAGATGTGGGATTAATGTAATCAGGAAAGTGGTGATCTTTCAATCGAGCCACATCCTCCACCACTCCAACTCTAGGAACACTTGCCTGTTCCACAGCAACAAGGCTGCCTATGACAGACTGCTGCAACTGAACAAATGTTAACTTTTACACAAGAGAACACTCCTTGAACACAACAAAAGCATTGAAAGGTGCTAAATTGAAGAGATGGATGACCAACTTCTTATACCAAATGTAAGCCTTATGAATAGCGGTGTAAGGTTCTAACCTCTGATCTACTCTGTCAACACCACCCATGTACTTATTGTAGTCTAAAATGCACACAGGTTTGCGCACTTCAGTAATCTGACCCCAAAGAGGCACAGGTGAAGTACTCTCATCATGGGTGGTAGTCAGAAAGTACACATCCCTCCTGTTCACAAATTTCACAGCTAGTAGTTCATCACTACGCAAGGAACTGAACTGTCCCCTCTGAAGTTTTTTGGAAACAAGCTCTTTTGGATAACCTTTGCGGTTAGAGCGGATTGTGCCACAAGTAAAAGTGTCCACTTTAAACAATTCCTTAAACAATTGCACAGCAATGTAGACGTTATCAAGGTAAAAATGGTGATCTCTGTTAAACAGTCCTCTAGCAAGATCCCACAGAATTTTCTCTGAAACTCCAAAAGTGGACGGACAACCAGGGTGGTCAATAGTGGAATCCCTACCATTGTACACACGGAAATTCAAAACATATCCTGTCCTACTCTCAGACAACATATACAGTTTATTCCATAGTGTGCCCTCTTGCTAGGGATGTACTGCCTAAAAACCAAACAGCCCTTGAACAAAACCAAAGACTCATCAATAGATATTTATTTCCCTGAAGTATAGATCTCTGAAAATTGATCTACAAAGTGATCAAGAACAGGCCGAATCTTAAAAAGATCACAGTCAGGGTGATCTTGTCACAACGCCAAAGAATTATCAACAAAATTCAGCATCCGTAGCAAAAGTAAATACCGATCACGAGTTATAACTGCAGGAAATATGGCTGTTGCCATCAAGGGACTGGTAGACCAATATGAAGCCAGGGACGGCTTCCTTGTCAAACCCATCATTAAAGTCAAATCCACAAACTTCTTAATCTCTTCCATATTTGTGGGAGTCCACCGGGTAGCTCTAGAGTGGGGTCTAAGTGTGTTGAGGCTGCACCATGTTTGGATCAACCCAGAGTCAAGCACTTCAAGAAGGAAGCCCAGCAGCCTCAGGCTGCAATCCAGATGTCTCTTGCACCATCGGCACAGCAGTGCCCTCCTCTAAAACAGGCACTTCATCTGCACTGAGAGTAGCTTCATCCACACCAAGAGTAGCTTCATCTGCATTGATAGAACCTTCATCGTCCAATGATTACATGTGGAGAGAAAACTGCCTGAATCTTCCCCTCCCTCCTCTCCCTCAGTCTCATAATCCTGCCCAGAGAACGATTCAAGAAGCATACCAACCACCTGCTGAGCAGTCATTCTACGGCTAGCCATAATGCTTACTAATAAAGGTAACTTGTCAAACAAGTCAACAGAAACAAACACTTTGTAAAATAAGTAATAAACAAAATGCACCTCTGTCTGAAATACCTATATACTCCAAAACGATACCACTCACTTGCCAGAAGCAGCTAAACTCACCACCACCTACTCTGCACAGACACAGTATGGATCAACAATATCCCACTAAAAAAGAAAGAGAAAATAAAATGACACATAAGACAATGCAAAACACATCGCAAAGAATTTCATGCTCAAAACACTAACTAAATATGCTGCCATTATGACACCACTTACAAAAAAATTCATTTATACATTACAATAATACTTATTTGGAGTAAATACAACAAAAATCTTTTTGTTACCAAAAAAATGCAACTACGCAAAACTGCAGAACAACCACTGTCGAAACCGCAAACAGGAATCACAAGCTTTACACTAGAATAAAAGGGAGAAAAAAACATTACAATCACATATGCAAATAATGCCCCAGTCCACACACAATACACCAGCCAAGCTAAGGGGTATGTGGGCCTACGAGTATTAATAAAATATTCATCCCCATAAAAGGAGAGCAACCCTTGCCCTTGAGGCCACTCCCAACACAAAAATTAAAAAAAAAACTGGTGTCTAGTGACTTGAGCCCCCTTTGGGGGCAGATGGGCCTAAAAACATACTGCTATTCTGCCACCCAAAGAGGGCAGAAATGGCCACAATCATCCTACCATAAAGGGGAGCGACCCAACATTAAAAAAATCCTGGTGGCCTAGTGGCACTACAAAACAAAAATCAGTAGATCTGCCCCTTAGGGTGGCAGAAACAGGCAAATCAATGCTCCCCAAAGGGTAGCAACCATTGCCCAAGGGGCCACTCTCCACAAACAAATCCCTGGTGGTCTAGCGGGCCCAATTTTAAAAAAACATGGAGAGATCTGCACGCCGGACACAGCCACAAACATTGCTCCCAAAGGAGAGCGACCCTTGACCAAGGTGTAACTCTCCACAAATAAATCCCTGGTGGTCTAGTGGGCCCAATATAAAAAAAATGGTGACATCCGCCCCCCCATGGGGGCAGACAGCCACAAACAATGCCCCCAAGGGAGAGCGACCCTTGCCCTAGGGGCCACTCCCCACAAATAAATCCCTGGTGGCCTAGTGGCCATACAAAAAAAATTAGCCGATCTGCCCACCCAGGGGGGCAGAAACGGCCAAGTGAATGCTCCCCAAAGGAGAGCAACCCTTACCCCAGGGGCCACTCCCCACAAACAAATCCCTGGTGGTGTAGTGTGCCTAATTTTAAAAACACATGGCGATCTGGCCCCCTGGGCGGCAGACACAGCCACAAATATTGACACCCTCTCAGTATGGGATAGTTGTGGCATTTTCTCAGTTTAGGAGTAGCACAGTTAGGACTCCTAACTTTAGGACTCCTAAACTGAGAAAAATCATAACTTTACGACTTTCGGTATTCACAGAAGGCATTTTGGAGTCCTAAAGTTACGACTCCTAACTTCTGTGAATACCCAAATGAGTAGGTGCCTTCTGTGAATACCAAAATGGTAGTAAGTTTAGGATTTTGTCTTAAGTTAGTTCTGTGAATCGGGCCCACGGTGTGTAAGTAGTAGTGCAGAAACCTTCAGATACATTATATTATTGCGCAGCGGATGACTGACATTGTACAAAGTACAGTTCACAAGTGGTAGAGCAAAATATACTTAGTGCAGGTCCAGAGAACAATGTACCGTATGGTGTGCACAATACACAAGGAGCAGGACACCGTTCACAGGAGAGGGATTCTGGTCCATATTGTGTGGGACTTGCTCACATGGTGCAAGATAGAATACAGAGGGTGCAAAGAATCATTTACAAAGTGCTGGCAACATGACTTACAGTGCAACAAGTCACAAGTCTGTGGGACAATAGTCACAGTGGAAAGGGCTCAGCTCACAGGGCTTCGATGAATGAGGAAAGTACACTCCTAGTCCTACAATTGGAAAATGTCCTTGTTAACTTAACATACCATTGATAATGATTAAATCTAGCTGAAACACTGCAAGTATCTTTTTTACAAACTTCCACACACAATTAATCCACTCATGAACTGTGTTACAATTGGCACAATAGTATCTAGTTAGCTCCCAGCCCCATCACCTTTCCCATACAGTTTGCACTTCAGTATATCACAAAGAATGCATATATTATATTATAATATAATATATTATATTATATTATTTATTTTGTGGTATTATATTGTACTATATTCAAATATACTATATTATATTATACTATATTGTATAATACTATACTGCATTATATTATATTATATTATATTATTTATGTTATGATATGTTGTATTACATTATACTACATTATATTATATGATATTATATTAGTTATGTCATTTTTTTTTTTTTTTTGTGAAGACGTTTATTATTATTCAAAAAAAAGATGCATTACAAATAGCAAAGCCTACAACCCTGTGGGCCGGCTGCAACAGGTCGGTGGGTCATTGGGGCAGCTGTATACAGGAGCAGGCGCCCTGTGGTTTTTTGCTCGCCTCCTGCTTGCTAGACCACGAGTGGTGTATGCACGTCTCTCCTGTTCAGCATACAATCGTCTCTATAAATGACGTCTCATTTTACAATTTTACTATGAATAAACCTGTAACTTTACAAACATTATAAACAAAGCAGTTTGTAACAGCGTGTCCCAGCGTTTCTGTTGCGTCAGTGCTGCAACGTGTCCCTCCGGCATGCACAACTCCAATGACCCCGTGGGCGGTGCAATGCGCACTGGGAGTGTGGTAGTGTAGCGCGGGGACAGTGGTGCGCATGTGTAGACAGCTGAGGAGCTGATGAGGGCCAGCCTCTGTGTGCGAAAGTGCCTCACCTACTGTCAACCCAGCGTGTGGCGCGTGCAGCAGACAGTGAAAGTGCCCTAGCTGTGGTTTTGACGGACGCTGCCCACACCCGGGCTCGCTGCCGAGTGTTCAGCTAGTGGCATCCTTCCATCGTAATGTGGTAGCGATTATAATTGCAGCTGGGAAGAGCAGGAGTCCGAAACTGTAAACGGGGGAGCATGTAAGGGGTAAAGATGAGAGGGGAGGGGAGTGTACTCGTGGGGGCGGTGTTGGTGGTGTGGTGCCGAGGGCGAGAGTCGGGTCAGTGTGCGGTGGAGAGCCCCCGTGTGGGCGGCTGGCTGTGTCCGTGGCTCGTGAGTCTAAGGGTCGGTGTTGCTCCCTGGGAGGGTGTGTCATGCGGTCATATCTATGGTTCCGTCGCCCCTGGGGCGTCCGCCCGTCTCAGTTGCCTCTGTGTGAGCCCCCTGGCCTCGCCCTCCCCCTGTAGGGACCCCAGGATGTCATCCCAGTGGTGTGCGATTGGGAACTGCCGCAAACCCGCTATCTCCTCCCTGCGCAGCGCCGTGCCCTCTGCTCTGGCCCAATTAATGAAGGATGCATACCAATGTGCGGGGGTTGGGGGTTCCCGCCTCTTCCAGTGCCTGGTGAGCAGTCGCTTGGCCGTGATTAGACCCAGATCCCAGAACCGGGCTTGCGTTTTATTTTGTTTGGTCCGTTTGTATAGCCCAAGAACACATGCCTTCCACGTGTCAGGTAACCCCGGGCCTGTGCTATGTGTCAGGAGTGACGTCACCTCTCCCCAGTATGTGGACAGAGACGGGCAGTGCCAAAGCATGTGCAAGATGTCCGCACCCAGTAGGTCGCATCTGGGACAGGCGGCAGTGTCGGTCTCGAAGTACTTGTTTATTCTATCTGGTGATAGGTACGCCTGGTGCAGTATGTACAACTGAATAGTCCGGAAGCGGGAGTTGCGTGGAATGTTCACAGGGCTGGCCAGGACCTGGTTCCATTCCTTATCTGTCCAGTCCCTTCCACGGTGGGCTGCCCATTTGTCCCTGATCGGCCGTGTGGGCCTTTGAGTGTGCATGAGGAGTGCCTGCGCCAGCCAGTGTACAATGTGTGAGCCTCTGCCCATAACATGCAGGTACTGAATCAGATGATGGATCGGTGGCTCCTCCCGGATAACCCCCCAGGATTCCGTGTACGCCCTCACCACCGACGCATGGAGCAGGAATTGCCCTGCCGGCAGACCCGTGCCCTCCGAAAACTCCGCAAAGGGAAGCAGGGCCCCATCCGCAAACAGGTCGCCCAATGTCTCCACTCCGGCTGCAATCCAGAGCTCCATGCTGCGTGATGTCACCATCCCATTCCTCCGGGGGGTGCCCACCAGGGGGAGGGCGGGGGCATACGGCCTGACAGCCTGTGTCAGCTTCAGGCCGCGGACGAAGCATTTGCGGGCTACTGCCACGTGCAGGGGCAGGGGGCGGGGTCCCCTGGTCAGCGGGTGAAACAGGGCGCACACCTGTGGGTGTGTCCACTGGTATTCTGCGTCAGCTGTGTCGTCGAGATGTGAGTCGCTGAGCCAATACGCCACCCATTGCAGCTGCGCAGCCAGGTAGTACAGCTCCATGTTGGGGACTGCCAGCCCGCCCTCCGCTGTCGGGGAGTACAACTTCGCCAGGGCCACTCGTGGGCGCCCCGTGTTCCAGATCAAGTCGCGGAGCATCGATTCCAAGTCACGGAATATCCTCGTGGGGACATACAGCGGGATATTCGCAAAGTGGTATAGTAGCCTGGGTAACGCTATCATTTTAGACAGTGCTATCCGGCTGGGCACGTTCAGTGGCAAGGACTTCCAGAAGGTCATCTGGGCCCGCAGCGAGGAGATGGCGCGCACTAGATTGCCCTCCAGTATGTTCTGTGGGTCTCTGTAGATGTGTAGCCCGAGGTACTTGAACGTAGTCGGGTACCAAGCAAGCCCAGCGCCTCCAAGGCGCACATCGCACTCCTCCAGGTCTGGGCTGAATGAGTATACCCCGGATTTGGTCCAGTTGACCCTGAGGCCTGACACCTCCTCGAAAGTCCGGAAAATGTCCGACAACGTGGCGGGCACCGCGGTGAGATCTCGCACATAGAGCAGCAGGTCGTCTGCGTAGAGCGAGACCGTGTGTATCCCATCCGCCAGCGGGATCCCCCATTCCGCTCCCTTATCCCGCAGTAGAGCTGCCAGGGGTTCGATGGCCAGAGAGAAAAGGAGGGGTGACAGGGGGCAGCCCTGTCTGGTGCCCCTGCGTACCCGTATCGTCTCTGATAGCAGCCTACCCGTCCGCACACGGATGCAAGGCCTCTGGTAAAGCAGCCCAACCATGTCCGCAAAGGCATCCCCTACGCCAAGTTTGCCTAGCACCGCTCCTAAGAACGGCCATTCCACCGAGTCAAAGGCCTTCTCCAGGTCCAAGACGAGACACCCCGATCTCGGCCAGTGATGTGTGGCTGCTTCTTGAACCCTGAAGAGGCGGCGCAGGTTGCGAGAGGTGCTCCTCGCTGGCATGAACCCGTTTTGGTCTGTATGTACCAGGGCCGGGACTTCCAAGGCCAGACGGCGAGCTAACAGGGAGGTGAAGATTTTGTAGTCCGTGTTCAACATGGCTAAAGGCCTGTAGGACCCCATGCACGTACCATCCCTGCCGGGTTTCAATAGCGAAACCAGGTTTGCCTCATTGAGCGAGTCCGGGAGTGCCGAGTCCTCAATTGCGTTGTCATATAGCTTGAGCAACTCTGGGATCAGTATGTCCGAGCAAGCCTTAAAGAATTCGGCGGGTAGGCCATCTGGGCCGGGGGATTTGCCATTGGACAGTGCGAAAATGGCCTCGCGCATTTCCTCCTGGGTGAATGGTCCTCCTAGATCTCCTTGTTGTGTGTCCGTTAGTGAAGGCAGTGGAATGTCTGCAAGGTAATCTGCGATGGTGGCCGCGGTGACCCTCAGTTGTGACTTGTACAGGGACTGGTAGTGCCCCACAAACGCCTGGTGTATCTTACTTTGTGTGTAGACTGTCTCCCCCTCGGCTGTGCGGATAGCGGACACTGGCTCTGTGCGGGTCTCTTGCCTGACCAGCCAAGCCAGTAGCCTCCCTGGCTTGTCACTGTGTTGGTGCACTCGCGCAGAGTGGGCCGCAAAATTAATGTGCCTCAGTCTTTCCAGTAGCGTCGCATGTTCCTCCCGGGCCTCCCGCAGCCGGTCACTCACCCCGGCCACCGCCTCCCGTTCCCAACGGAGCAAGTCCGCTTCCACCCTACCCAAATCCGCCTCCAGTGTCTTCTGTATACTTCCCTGCGCGCCCAGGCAGTGACCTCGTACCACCACTTTGAAGGCGTCCCATTCCACTCTTGGGGAGGACGCTGTGCCCGAGTTGTCAGTGAAGTATTGTGCTACGCAGGCCTGCAGGGAGTCTCTGAAGGGGGCGTCTAGTAGCATAGCAGGTTGGAGTCGCCATGTGGGGATGGGTGGGTGTGGGCGTTCCCAGGCTATGTTCAGCGTGTGCGGGTTGTGGTCCGAGTGTGTCCGGCCAAGGTATTGGGATTCAGTAATGTGTGGCAGCATTGCCGTTGACACCATGTATCTGTCTAGGCGGACGTGTAGTGCGTGTGCCCCCGAGTAGTAAGAGTATATCCTGGTGTCTGGGTTGTGCGCGCGCCATGCATCCTTCAGGTCCCACTGTGCCACCCACCGTGTGAGTGCCCTCGTGGCTCCCAGGGATGCGGCGTCTGGCCTGGGCGGGGCCGAGCGGTCCAGCACAGAGTCCAGCACCGTGTTGTAGTCACCTCCCAGTACCCAGGGGACGCCGTGCCAGGGCGCCAGTTTCTCCGAAAGGTGCGTTAGGAAGCTCCCCTGGTCCGTGTTCGGAGTGTAAATGGACGCCAGGACTACTGGTTGCCCGTCCATACGACCCTTCACCAGGACATACCTCCCCTCCTGGACCGTGAAAACTTCCGACATTGTGAAGGGGGTGCCCGGCCTGACCCACAATAGTGTTCCACGGGCAAACGAGGAGTAGTCAGTGGCGTACAATTGTCCCCTCCACCTGCGCCGCAGCGTGGCCACCTCCGCCCCACTTAGGTGTGTCTCCTGCAGGAGCGAAATCTGTACTTGCTGCCTTTTCAGGTAGGAATATATTTGGTATCTACGCGCGGGTGTGTGCATACCTCTGATGTTCCAGGTAAATAACTTTATCGCAGCCATACTAGCGGTGTGTACTCCCCCCCACAGTCCTGCAAACAGCAGCTTCACCAAGGGCCCTCTTAACACCATTTTCAGCATGCCCGAATCCACCCCCCGCAGTACACTCAGCAAGTTTCAGGAAGATTTTGGGTAGGGGAAAAACAATAAACAACAGTAACCAACCGTGGGTAAATCCCACTATAATACCAAAAGGGCAGTGGCGAAACGGGCCACCGTCCATTGTCTCAATTGAGAGGGACAACCGTATTAGTCTAAGGGGCAGTGTGCACAAGCACAGTCGTGGCAAGAGGGTGTTAAGTCAGTTAAGGGAATCAAGTTCCATCCCCGAGCCTCATGTTACAGGCTGTTGCTAGCCACCGTCTGCTTTCCGGTGCTCGTTACCATTCTGTTCATGGGGGGGGGGCCCGCTTGTGGGAGTCCCGGCTGGAGGGGGGCAGAAACGTGGCACTACGTGTGTCCTTGGCCCCTGTCAGGGAAGGCGCTCCTCCCTCCCGGGCCCATCCCTGGGTGCGCTTAAGGATGAGTACGGGTCAAGGGGTAACCCCGCCAACACCCTCCCCCCCGGTCACCAGTGCCACTGAGGCAGTACTCACTGTTCCAGATGTCCATTGTCCAATCAGCCGGCAGGGGGGAGAAGAGTGTTGCCCTAGCAGTGTCTAGCGCCAGCAGCGCCTCAGCGTCCAGTTGGCCATTGCCGCCTCCCCCCCGCCTCGACATACATTTCACATATTCCTCCAGTGGAATCAGTGGATCAAATCTGAGGTTTGTGGCGTGACGTCCGGTAGGTCTACAGAGATCTGTGAGTTCGGGATCCCATAAATGGCCTCATCTTCATCGCTGGGTATTGTCTGTTGGCCGTCTCCAAGGTTCGTGTCTTGTGATGGCGGATTGCTGAGCTGGGAGACCTTCCGGAGCGCATCGCGTTGTTCCTGTAGCATCTGGTCCAACGGGGGAGAGTGTCGCGACCCTTCCTCCGTCCGCTGGGACTGTTGTGTTCTGTGCCTGCGGCGGCGCCGCGGGCCCCGCGTCCTGGATCTCGTCTCGCCTCCCCTAGAGTGCCTGGGTGCCGTATCCGTGCCTCCGTCCAGCCATTCGCTGACCTCCCCGGGGGTTCCGAAGAAGTAGGTGCTGTCCCCCGCCACCACTCTCAGCTTTGCAGGGAAGAGCAAGGAGTATTTGAGGCCTGCAGTGCGTAGTCTCTTCTTAACCTCCAAGAAGTCGTGTCTTTGGCGTTGCACCTGGATGGTGTAGTCGGGGAAAAACATGATCGAGGCATTGTCTATGCGTATTTCTCCCATGCGTCTCGTTTCCCGCAGCACTGTGTCCCGGTCCCTGTAGTTCAGTATCCTGAAGAGCAGTGGTCTTGGATTCGCGCCGGTTGTGTAGGGCCTTGTTGGCACTCTGTGCGCACGTTCCACAACAAAGTGGGGCGATAGTGTGCCCTCAGGTAGCAGGGCCCGAAGCCAGTCCTCCACATGTTGTGTGGGGTGATTCCCTTCCCATTTTTCCGGGACGCCCACGAGCCTGATGTTGTTGCGTCTCGCCCTCCCTTCCGCATCTTCGGCCCTATCTTCCAGGAACTCTACTCTATTCAGGAGATCCTGCACTTGCTTGTCCGTCTGGGTGACCTTGGGCTCAATCTCCTTCACCGCGCCCTCCAGAACCTTGGTCCGGTCGGACAGCTTCTTGTGGTCGTCCCGCAGGAGGGTCAGGTCCACGGCAACTCCGTCTATTTTAGACTCCAGGGAGGTTCTGGTCTGCTGTAATGACTGCTCCATGCGTTCGACAGCTGCCAGCACACTGTCCAGCCTCGTGGCCAATTGTTCGGCGGCCATTTTGTTTAGTAGTTTATCCGTTTTCCCCTTCGGCGGGGCCCCACCAGTCCCGGTGCGGGTCCGCACCCCTCCGGACATGTGTGGGGGTGCACGTCCTGCAGTGTCCTTGCCTTCGCCGCTCCAATGACCCCTCCGGGATCACACCTCTCCTGGGCCGCGGGTCCGTCTGCCCGAGATCATCCCTTCAATCGTGGCCGTCGTCTTCGCGCCCGGGGGGGGGTCAGGCGGGTCCTCTCCCTTTCTCGGCGCAGCACCGCCACGCCGCCCCAGCCACAGCGGGAGCCGGCGGAGCGCGCTCGGCGCGGGGGCCCGGGGGGTCCGAGTGTTTCGTGCTTGGACGGTCACCCCGTCCCGGCCCGCTCCCCCCCGCATGTGCGTCCCGCTGCCTCTTGAGAAGTCTCCACCTCGGCGGGGGGGGGGGCCCGTAGGCTGGTTCAGCTACAAATGTCTCCCCGTGTGTCTCTGCTGCAGGGGGGGGGCTTCCGGTCCGTGTTCAACAGCAGAGGCCCGCTGCGGCAGGCGCGGGGGGCGGCCCTTCCGCACCGGTTCTCCCGCACCGGCTTGGGGGTCTCGGACTCACCAGGTGGCGTCAGGTGTCGCGTGGCGTCCCGAGGGGGGTCCTCCCTTCACTCCCGCATCCCATCGGGGCCGGTCCCCGCTCCTCGGTCGCTCCAGGTGTGTCAGCAGGAAGCCCGGCTGGGCCTCTCCCCCCGCGGGGCTCCGGTCTCTGGAGATCCGCGATGGAGATGTCGGGCTTCCGTCCTCCGCCGGTCGGGCCTGTCGCTAGCGCCTTGCGGTGGGGCAGTGCAGCTTCCGAGCCCCCGGCGGGCACTCCCGGTGTGTCAGCAGTCCGTTGGCGGCACTCAGGCAGCGCGGCGCGGCCTATCAACCAGGGCCTATGCACTGGGCCCAGGCCTCGGTCTCTCGTGACCACGCCGCCGGGCAGGGGGCCTCCAGTCCCGCAAGAAGGTCTCAGGACAGGTCGGGGTCCGGCCCGTCGGAGCTTCTGGTCGAGGGTCGGCCAGACTGTCGAGGCAGGCTCCGTGGGTGTCCGCCTGCAATTTCCGGCGGCTGCGGTGAAATTTGGCGGAGAATCGGCTCGGGGATGGGGAGCTTAACACGGAGCTCTACCCAAGCGCGTCCTCCGCCATTGCGTGCTTAGCCACGCCCCCATTATATTAGTTATGTCATGTGGTATTATATTGTACTATATTAAATTATACTATATTATATGATACTCTATTATATAATTCTATACTATACTGTATTATATCACATTATATTATTTATTTTGTTATGTTATGTTGTATTATATTATACTATATCATATACTACTACACTATACTGTATTATATTATACTGTATTATATTACATTATATTATATCATATTATATTATACTAGCTTACCTGTCGCGCGTTGCTGCGATCTCCGAAGAAAGAAAATTCAAGGAAACTTGTTATGATAACATTCAATTTATATTGTGTCATTTTTATTGATACTTATTCATTTTAATATGGAAAACATTTCAAAGTGTTGTTTTAATTCTATTTATTTATTCGACTGCTTGTGGATACACAATTTTTTATTTTTCTGTCTGGTGTATACATCAGTATTCAAAAGATTATGAGGGCCCTGGGGGGCCGATATTTTAAAAAAATATTATGTTAGAAACCTTTGCGGGAGTGTACTCAAAAACTTCCCAATGTTTCCTGGCGTTTGGATGAATGCTGTTTTCATTCTATTTTTTTATTCGAGTCCTTGAGGATACACGAGTTTTTGTTTTTCCGTCTTGTGCGTACATCAGTATTCGAAAGATTATGAAGGCCCTGGGGGGGCCGATATTTAAAAATAATTTATGCCAGAAACCTTCGCGGTAGTGTACTCAACAACTCCCCAAAGTTTCATGGCGATCGGATGAATGGTGTTTTAATTCTATTTATTTATTCGAGTGCTTTTGGATACACGATTTGTTGTTTTTCTGTCTGGTGCGTACATCAGTATTCGAAAGATTATGAGGGCCCTGGGGGGCTGATATTTTCAAAAACATTATGCCAGAAACCTTCGCGGGAGTGTACTCAACAACTTCCCAAAGTTTCATGGCGATCGGATGAATGGTGTAGTAATGCATAAAGGACAAACAGACAGACAGAAAGACATACATTCGTTTTTATATATATACACTAGCAGCCCGTCCCGACGTTGTCCGAGTATGAAATAGAATGTGTGTAATGTGTGTATTTAGCAAGGGCAATTAATTTTAAAATCTCGCGGTAGACAACATTTTTTGTTTCATTAGAATAGGGACGGAGAAGGCCCAGCTGCAGCCCTGGTTGATGTTAGCAGGCACGTGTAATTGGTGTAGTGATCCGCCGCCTGACCCCGGCTACAGCCCTGGTTGATGTTAGCAGGCCCGTGTAATGTCGTTGAATGAGAGAGTTATCAGCCATGGGTAAATCCGTTTAATGAGAGATGAGTGACAGCGAGTAGGAGAGGCTGCAGTAATTGTCCCCGCAGACATGCTCATTTGCGTGTTCCCCCGCTTGAGGCCCAGATGCACGCCTGTTTGATGTTAGCAGGTGCGTGTTCCCCCGCTTGAGGCCCAGCTGCAGCCCTGGTTGATGTTATCAGGCAACGTGTAATTAGTGTACTGATCCGCCGCCTGAGCCCGGCTAGAGCCCTGGTTGATGGTAGCAGGCGCGTGTAAATTCGTTGAATGAGAGAGTTCAGTAACAGCACACAGTAGAAGCTGCAATAACGTTACTTACCAGGCCTCCAGGTGAACGCATTTGTCACGCCCCCAGCACACGGCCACACCAGACGATCTTCTGATTAATGTACGACCCACATGGCATGAAGAGCGGAACGTAGCACACGCCCCCAGCGTTTCTCACGCCGCCAGCGTGCCCCTTGATACGACGCAATTGCGTTCACATGGCATGAAGACCGGATACACGCCCCCAGCATTTCTCATGCCCCCAGCGTGCCCCGTGATGCTGCGCAGCAACGTAATTGGTGCTTGTATGTATGACTCACATGGAATGAAGGGCGGACACACGCCCCCAGCATTTGTCACGCCCCCAGCACACGCCCACAGCCCACGATGTGATGGCCGTACCACACGCCCCCAGCGTTAGTCACGCCCCCAGCACACGCCCACAGCACAACGCAGATACGCCCACAGGGGACTACTTTGCTGGCACGGTTCTTTTACCTTTTAAATGTATAGAGGAGATGGCCTAACGGCTAAGGCGCTCGACCTCGGACCTGAGGATATGGGTTTGAGTCTTGGTAACGACGCCAAACATCCTGTGATTTTGGGCAAATCACTTAATCTCCCCGTGCCTAACAAAAATGAATGTGTGTCCTCACGTGGAGAAGTGTGGCTCAATGGTTAGAGCAGACAGACCTTGATGCCGAGCTCTGGCCAGGGACCAGGGTTCGATTCCCGCCTCGGCGTGTCTCTGGCTCATTAATTCCCCTGACTGGATATTCTCGCCTCAGTGCCTGTTCTGATCATGGGTACCATGCTGCAACTCTGGGCAATAGCTTGCTTAGTCTCCACAACGGCCCCAAAAGCGCTGGGATGCCTGGCAGCACCTGGGGGGTGCCCAGGAGTGGACATTTCCCAGGAAAGGCAGGAAGGGTTCCTAAGCGGTATACGGACAGCGCCGGGACACCTCCGGTGGAGGTAGCTGTGCGCTTTACAAAATTCCGACATTTACATTTACATGTAACGTAACTGGTGCTATGTAAAGCGCTCTGATACCTGATTCAGTTCGGGTCAAGTTTGCACTATATAAAATTCTGCAAAAAAAATATATATATATGGTGGCCGTTTGCATAGCCTTGGTCATTCTGCTGCAACTGCCCTTTCCAACGCTGTATTGGGTGTTGTGATTGGTGCGGTGGTTACTGAGATTTCCTGCCTCAAAGGTTTGGGCTCTCTCTTTATAATATTATTAGTATGGATTGATACCCCTCGGTTCCTTTTCGGCAGAATTTGCAGCGCTCTCTCGCCGGTTCGTAAATCCCCGCTGCAGAACCACGCCACATTTAAATCCACAACCAATTCCCGCAGCTGGGAGAAAAAGGGGACGAACTCGCGTTTGTCTTCACTTATGTGCTTTTTTATTTAATCCTCACAGCATGGAGTTTCTCAAGCTGGCAGGCACAAATCTACGCGTTTCGGGATAGCATATCCCTTGTTCACGTTCAATTTCTCTCCAGGCTCTCAGTCTCAATATAGTGAGTCACATTATTACATCATTTCCTGTTTGATGTTATTTTGGCCCTCGGCCTTCTGGATGATGTAGTTTTTTGCAATTTGTTTTATACATTTTTTTATCCGTCTGCATAGCCTATGTCCTTCTGCTGCAACTGCCCTTTCCAACGCTGTATTGGGTGTTGTGATTGGTGCTGTGGTTACTGAGATTACCTGCCTCAAAGGTTTGGGCTCTCTCTTTATAATATTAGTATGGATATGGATTATATATTTTTATTTCAGGGCAGACATTTGTGAGGATGCATTGAAAAAGTGAAATGCATCAAGGGACAAGTAGGACATGTCTGATAGTTTAACATTTGGATGGGTTGCTAATTCTTTAGGAGGCAATTGTTCTGCTCCTCAAAACGAATTGAGGCTGTGAAATAATGAATTCTGAGTTATTCAAATTTGTGTTGGTTTGCCATCATGCTTTAAGCTCATTTCCCATTACCCACACAGGAAGGAGATATAACTACTTGATCCACAGATGTGTTCAGCAATGCGTGCTTCCATTGTGACATTGATAAAAGATGAGGCAAGAAATACTAATGTTATGCTAAAAATATATGGAGTTGTCAGCCCTAATAATGAGGCTCTCCGCGTGTTTAAAAGTGAAACGCTTGAAGCAACAGGTCCAGGGAGAAATGGCACTCGGCTGATGAAACCAGTAGAAAATGTGATTACCTCTCCACTCGGTGAATTATTTAATTTCTTTTGACTACTGACATTTTAGCATCATGGGGAAGATTGCTTAAGTTCAACTTTATGCGAATCTGTGATATTTCAGTGACAGGACATTTCGTGTGATTTCTCTGCTGGCATTACTTTTGAATAGTTAATTAGCAAACTCAGGAGAGCAAATATGAGTGACTGAATGATATTTGGCAGTTTTTTCGCATTCTTTTCCGATTTTCAAGGTAAAGCAGGATATGACCTTTAGAAGGGTTTTACTGATATGAACAGAGCTGTTATTGTGCACGTAGCTCCAAAAATGTGCCAGAATTCCGAATAAAGTAATTTAAAATAAATTAGCCCTTTTTACATTGCAAATCTATGCGCTAGGGGAAACTATGTAAATGCGTATTTTTGAAAATCATTGAACAATGTAAATTACCCAGCTTTGTTATTCAGTTAATCCAACTTATTTCAACCGGGATCTGCGGTTTCTTTGTGTTGCTGTGTTTTTTATGAAGAAAAGCACAAAATGAACGGGAATCATTTATTGCGAGCCTCAAACTTTTTGATCACGTAATTCTGAAATGCTGTCGCAATACAAAAGTGGTGTCAAATCCCAGGGAAAATTTTCGAAATCTGCATGGCCATTGTGGTTGGGAACTGGCTCTTATATCACCTGCACAATGCTTTACCTATTCCGCTTGAGATAAAGGGCATAGGGCCATGTGTATAATACCAATTTTGTGTTCGCAATCGGCCCATTTGCGAACGCAAAAAAGCTGTTTACATATATTAAAACCCATTTTGCCATTCGGTAACGTGCTATCGAATCGCACAATGGGTTTGCGATTCTATGTTTGTAAGGGGCGTTTTTACGGCGTCACTTTCAAATAGAGAATCCTAATGGTATGTATGAATCTTTTGTGACCGTGAATGCGGTTGCAAAACATTTGCATTTTACCACCTTTGGGAATGGTTGTAAAAATGTTTTTTAATAGCAGGCATTGGTCCCATGGACCACTGCCTGCTCTAACAAATTAAAGAAAACTTCTTTAATTTTTAAACACAACCCCTTTTCTTTGTAAGGAAAACGAGCTGCATTTAAAAAAAAGTCTGCTTTATTTAAAAGCAATCAAGGACATGGTGGCGTACTGACCCCAGCAGGCCACCGTCACTGTGATTTAGCGATTCCTAGGGGTCGCAAATTGCGATCTACCCCATTAATATTAATGAGGTAGGTCGATTTGTGACTCACTAGCAATCGGTATATGCAACTCATGGAGTTTCAAACATTGGAAATTGCAATTGCCTAACTGCGATTCTCAGAAAATCGCAATTAGCTAATCGCAATTTCCAAATTTGATACTTGTGGTCCTTAGCTATTTTATAGATGGGGAGGATGGGTGTTAAATAGCAGTTACATATACCTGGGACTGTATTTTCATGATTCCTGTAAGGAAACTGTAATTAGCTATTGTATGAGTAGGGGATTTGCACATTAAGGAGCAGATGAATAGATTTTTCCTGTATTCTAATGGTTACTGTTTGAAAAAAAAAAATAGCTAATTTGTAGATGGTGGATTATGCATTACACATGGCTGTTACGTCTCACATGCAGTGTGTTCTACATATTCCTTTGAGGATTTTCGGCATGAGGGATGATGGGTGATAAATGGCTGCTATGTATACCTGCCACTGTCTTTTAATGTTCCCGTAGGAAATGCTAATTAGCAATTTTACACATGGGGACTACAAGGCTTTAAAAGGCTGTTAAACACAGTTGACACTATGTTCTAATGTTTCCTGTTGATAATATTGGAATCCCTTTATTCACATCTGGAATATAGGAAGTAGATGGTGGTTTTCACGATTCCAGTATGGAAACACTAATTAGCCACTTTACGCATGGTGGAATATTGGCTATTGAACACTAATGA
Source organism: Lissotriton helveticus (assembly GCF_964261635.1). NCBI lineage: Eukaryota > Metazoa > Chordata > Amphibia > Caudata > Salamandridae > Lissotriton > Lissotriton helveticus. The sequence goes on from NC_136059.1 coordinate 1,719,744,462, forward strand.
ATACATGTCCCACTATGAACCAAAGTTTCCTGTTGGGAAAATGGGATTTGCTAATTCTTACTTGGAATTTTGGGTGATGTCCTGGGCATGGTGTTTATTTATTACTCTAAAAAATAATGGCCATAGCGATTTTCACTAGTGGGATGATGGGTGTAAGTGGCTTTATGGGTGGTAACGGGTTGGTAATGAATACATTTGCCATTGTAATATAATGCCTGGGTCCAAACCAGGGTGGAATGGTATGAAAAACAATGATGGGGTGGGTCTGGGGCCTCAGTGGACTAATGCATCCACTGCAGGGGCCTGTGTCTGAACGGATGGTCACAAGTTCAAATCCTGGTGGGTCCACTCAGCCTTTCAGCCATCTGAGGTCGATAAAATGAATACCATTAAGTTGGGTAACAATAAACGTCTGTTATTTAACGCCAAGATACCCTATTTGGGTGAACGTGCTCTTTACCAATAAATATGTTATGTTAATGCTACTGCTAGCGATTCCAGTAGTTTGACTTATTGCAATCATTCCTCCCATCACATTTTGTGTGTTTAATTTAACACCCTAAATGACCAAGTGTGTCCCCAGGCATAGGTTACTTGCTAACACTGTCACTGTAACCAATCTTATATACAAGACAGGAGTATAACCCTTAGACCAAGTCAGGACTGGGTAGGTAAGATGCAATTAGAAAACAATGTCCTGAAAGGTAAAAGTTAATAGACAATTCTAGATAGCATGCACAAAGCATTACTCAAGTGGACAAGAAGGAGATTCCTCATTTTTCAGTCATAAGAAAATTATTCATCTTTATGTGGTAACATTAGTATAAAGGTCGGGCATATACAGTTAAGAACAGCACTGCATTAGAATGAATGACAACCACATAGAACTTGGTGCAGCAAGCATGAGAAAAAGTGCAGGTGGCGACGCAAGTGAACAGAAAACAGCGTTGTTGGCGCACTGTGCATAAAGTGCAAACTATTTACAGTGAGTGGCTTAACGGCGCATGTGACATTGTGATATCACAGTGGGCACAGTTGATTTAGTTTGAGTCTAGAGCCACGTTAAAGAAGTGCGCCTATTGGTCAGGCTGTTAGGTCGACGGCGTTTAGATCCAGAGCATTTTGGATCATCTTCAGGACTGGTTGTCTGAATGGGGGAGTGCTGGAGGGGTCCTGGATGTATTGAACCTTGTAACCCACGAATGGAGGATAACTCGAGGTAGCTTGGGGAGGCGCAGTCTAATTGAAGTATGGACCACTGGGAAGAGCTGGCTCGAGACTTCAGTGTTCTAACCAGCCGTAGGATCAGTCGCACTTGATATATATTTTTTGGCTGGGGAGTTTGGATGTTCGCCGGCCATAGGAATCGGCCGTGCTGCGTCTGCACTGATTTAATCAGCTCGTGTTGGCGGTCGCAAGAGTCAGCCGTTGTGACCTTGTAACCCATTTGTGGGTTACAAGGTTCAATACATCCAGGACCCCTCCAGCACTCCCCCATACAACGCAACTTTTACAACGTAGTGCCTTTACAACGCGGTATTTACAACGCAAACCATTACAACGCATTGCGCTGGGGGGCGCTCTAGGATAGGGAATAGATTTAATTTACTATCCAACACCTTCCCTACTATCCACGGGGACTGGAGTTGGAATAGTAAATTAAACTATTCACTATCCAGCACCCCAAAGCGCTATGCGTTGTAAATACCGCGTTGTAAAGGCATGCGTGGTAAAAGCATGCGTTGTAATGTCATACATCCATTGATTGCATATGGCTGAGTCCAAACTGGTTTGGCTTGGTGAGCTAAAGCACAATGGATTAGAATGCTACCCTCCCCCATTCCAAGGGGACCAGAGCCACTGGGTAGTAAGTATGGGTGCAAAATCCGTTTCGCTCGCAAAATTTGTGAATTTTCGGCAATTTCGTGTTCTGCAAATCTCGCGAAATTGCCAGAAATTCGCAAACTTGCTCTCGGGCGGATTTTTTTTTTTTTGCAGCGTCTTTGTGGATATTGCAGGCAGGATTCATTCTTGCACGATGCTCCTGTGCCAAAAATTAAACCTCAACAGGAAGCACTTACAGAATGATATAAATAAAGCAGGTGCCCGAGTTGAAGCTTAAATTCAGTCATGCATTATAATCAGCCCAAACAACTAGTGAGCACGGTCGAGGCTAGGCAGGTGTGCTTCCTCCCCATACCTCTGCCGCCTACAATTAGATGTAATCCTTGATGGAGGTCTGCATCCACGAGTTTCTCGAGCGCAATCCCCTTGTACTTCCTGTGAACAGGAGGCTGCTTTCTCCTCATCTGGTGATCGGTCACTGACCCTTCATAAACAAGAAGCATGTGAACTCGCATAGAAGCCCTGCCACACACACACTAGTGTATGCAACGTCTTCGCGCCCTTTCCTCATAATGATGGACCGCTCACTCAAGGGACCTCGGCGCCCAAACAACTAGTGAGCACGGTCAAGGCTAGGCAGGTGTGCTTCCTCCCCATATCTCTACCACCTACAATTAGATGTAATCCTTGATGGAGGTCTGCATCCATGAGTTTCTCGAGCGCAATCCCCTTGTACTTCCTGTGAACAGGAGGCTGCTTTCTCCTCATCTGGTGATCGGTTTCTGACCCTTTATAAACAAGAGGCATGTGAACTCGCATAGAAGCCCCGCCACATACACACTAGGGTATGCAATGCCTTCCCGCCCTTTCCTCACTATGATGGACCGCTCACTCGAGGGACCTCGATGCCTTTCGGCGCGGTGGCAGAGTTACAGACACATGTGTCACAAATGGCCAAAAAATCTGCGAGTTCGCAGGAAAATCCGCAAACTCACGGATTTGTTTGCCATTTCGCGTGAATTCGCGGACCGCGAATCCGCAAAATTCACCCATACTTACTGGGTAGTGGCTCTCATGGTTGTCCGCTACTACAGACTACAGCCATTGTGGAATGTATTAGGTATCACCTGCACTGAGGACATCAGATGACACCTGAAAGTGTCCCTCAGAGCTTCTACCCTCTTTCCATTGATAGCATTCCACTGCTTTTACTTGCAAATATTAGAATACATGTCAGCTTTGGCCCCCATCTCTCTGTCAACCAACGACACCAAGGGTAACCTCAGCTGTTCCCACACACTAATTGGTGAGATCATCTCCCCAAGCACTACACTGACCAGTCAAGAGTGCACCCACCGTTGTGGGGCTGCACCCTTTTTGGTGCACTTGGCATCACCTTTGGTGTTCCCAAACTGGTAATACTCATAACACTTTGGGCCAAATTCACCAGTGTTCCAATCTACAAACCCTCTGTTTCTAGTCAGACTGGGAGTGGGTCCTTTTCTCCTGTGAGTTATTTTGGGGCCCTAAGAGAACTCCTTCTTAGTTTCCCACCCCTCCTTCTTCTGGTGAGAATGCTGACCACTCATTTGTGAGTTGTTCTACTACTGCAGCTCAGGACCCAGGTTTGGGTCTTCCTCCTAATCATTGATCTTTACTACCTTTACCTCAGGATTACCCTCCTCCAGGATGGCCTGCCTCTTCTTCACGTCCTCATAGGCTCTGAGGGCTGTAGGTCCAACATAGTGGCCTTCATGCTAGCATTCAGCTCCCTTTAGTTGCAGAGCCTCTGCAGCTCAGTCCTCGTGAGAGTGTCAATGTTGAGCAGCGCCATCTTCATGGTACAAAAAGGGAAGTAGGGCACTTCAAATCAAATCATATCAAAATGATCTTTATACGATTTTGAGCATTAAAATCATGAAAGCAAACATATAAAAAGAGAAAATACATCATAATATGTTGCATAAAAAAATCATTAATACACAGCTATCAAGCGGTAAGTTCTTATAAGTTCATGATGTACTTGTAAACATATTGTGGTTCACTTAGGTAGACATTCAGAGACGCATTTCCCAAAGCTCAGTTGTTAATAGCTTTCCTTTTCCTCAATGCACTCTTTAGGAAGCCCACCATAGGACCAATACAATAATAGTTATCCAACATCTGTAGATACGTAAAGGCAGGACGACATTGCCTCCATCCTCCCTGTTTTAATAGTGGTTTTAACCATCTAAGCCTCTCAATAGTATAAAACGTACAGAATAAAACCACGTGTATTGTGCTTTGTGGTGAAACTTTATCACAGGGACATCAACAGAGTTCCCTTGCCAGATGTTAATGGTTGGGTACGTAGTTAGATGGTGAAAAGTCCCAAACCTGAATCTGGTCAAAAGGTATCTGTCGTATCCACCCAAAGCGTATAGCAGATATGGTTGAATATTACATGTGGTAGTGATCAATTGATGATGGATCACCGTGGGTTTATTCAACTCAAGAGTTAACCTATTTTGTTCTAGGTGAGTCATACAACCTTTTTTAAACTCTTTTCGTTTAATAAAATTCATACTATCGGACGAGGTCAAATATTTTGGGTGACCAATGTCCTGCATAAAATTTTCAACATATTTCAACCATAAGATTTTACGGACATTGTCTAGTCTCTTTGCGTCCCTTATTATTTCCCTGTTAAGGCCAGCACTCTCTGTGGTCCAGATTCTATGCCATAGCAATACTGGCTGGGCCTTAATCAGATCGGAAATGTATACAACTCCCAGCTCGAATGACAATTAAAAACTGGTGCACTGGTTGGAACACTTAAAAGGGACCTCAAAAAGACATTTTCTGTACGCTGAATTAATGTGCAATCTTGAAATCCCCAGATTTGTGCCCCGTAAATTGCTATGCTCACACACTTAGCCTGGTATATCTTTAATAAAATTTCTGGTGGCCATTTTTAGAAAAATTAAAAAGAGCTGCAATGGACTTCATAAAAAGTAAGGACCTAGCCTTAACTGCTGGAGCCCAAGAACCCGATCTATCAAAAAGCACACCCAGATAACTAAATGAAGAGATGGGTTCCACCTTGCTCCCCCATTTGAAAACTTCTATTCTTGTTTTTCGTTGTCCCGCATGACATCACAAAACTTTTCTTGGCGTTAATTTTAGGCCAAGCCGATCCATAAAAGTAGTATAAAAAGAGAGAGCCCTTTGTAGACCAACTTGGGTACGGCCATGAGGACTGAATCGTCAGCATAAAGGAGAGATGCAATCGGGCGGGTGTTTACAAATGGCGGATCCCTGGTGTGTGACACTAACTCCTGTTCCAAAGCGTTGGTGTATAAAGAGAAAAGGAGTGGTGCCAATACGCATCCCTGCCTTATGCCTTGTTCTATTTTAAATGAGGCGGTACACTCACCCTCGGTACCGTAGCAGACCTTTGCAGTGGCTCCAGTATATAACTGTCTTAAAAACTGAATTAAACAGGGTCAATTTTCAATTCACCCACAGCTTTTCATGAACTACACAATCAAAAGCCGCTGAGAGGTCTACAAAGGCCAAATAGAACTTTCCTGCTTTGGCCTTAGAATATTTACCAATAAAAAATATTTAAGTTCAGAATCTGCTCGTTAGTTCCTAAGCCAGCGATAAAACCGTATTGGACATCGCTTAAAATGCCTTTTTCTTCGGTCCAGGTAGGGCACTTAAATTTAGAAAAAGGAGAAACATACCAATGGAAAAGTAAGACAAATATAAATCAGGTCACTCTGGAGTCAAAACATTTATGTGAGATTTTTGTGTAGAAATCTACGGTGTAGAAATCACTGTATGGTAAAGCATAAACACAAGTGTTGAACCCCACCACTGTTCTCCAATGTGAGAAATTGGGTAATTGGTTCAGTGAAATGTTAACCCTGCTCAAGCAACAGTCACAATGCCTGTCAGGGTGAACCACAAATGGAACTAAGGACCATATTATCAAGAAAGGGCGATACATTACCGCTGCTTTTTTCGGCAGTAAACTGAAGATAAAGCGGCGAAAATGGGTTTGATAATATGCCCTTGTGAATTCCCAGAGAAGCCCAGGTTAACACCAGAACCTGGACTTCTAAGGGAATTTACAAGGGCATATTATCAAGCCCATTATCGCCACTTTAGCGGCAGTTTCTTGCCGATAAAAGCAGAGATAATGTATCGTCCTTTCTTGATAATATGGCCCTAAATTAACCTGTGCTTAACGCTCTGGTAGCTTGTTACAAATGCAGTTCAATTTAACATAGGCGCAATGTGAAGTATTCATCAAAACACAAACAGTAATAAAGTGAAAACATAACACAAGAAAAATACCACACCATTTTAGATAAATAGAGTAATTTGCAATATATTATTTGACACTAACATAACAAATATCCCAGCAGTAGAACCAGAGTTATGAGTTTTTAAGTTTAAGGTAAAAATGAACACATAAAACATCAAAGTGTCAACCGTGGATATCTAGTCGCTCAAGGCCATTTCAAATTCGAAAAGTATAAGTGATCACGATGGAGTATGAATTGTGGAATAGAAGTGGATTGCGCCCTGTCGACATTTACCTTCGGACTTAGAAATAATTTCAAGAAAAAGTGTCTGAGATGGTAGATGTTCAGCGAGGCACATCTGCAGGTGGTGTTCCAGTAGGATACATTTTCATCAGGAAGCCGCTGGATGAAGTCTAGGTGAAGAGTTCCATGGTTGAACTTAGGCTCATTTTGGGTGTGGTGGTCCATGAACCACCAAACCCAGGGAAGCGCTGTGGTAAGGTGACCACCCCCTGCGGTCCGACCGCCATATTATGACTTTGTCGATCAGACTGCCAAATAAAAGCTGCTAATGGCAGGGATCCGCAATCCATGGCAATCCCGCAGTGGTCTGAGGTTCACAATATGCTGGCGGTGCTGCTGTGACACCACCACGCATATTACGAGTTTCCTCACAGCCACAGGATTAATGGCAGTAAGCTGGCCATGAAAAGTGTGGCAGTAAGGAAACTAAGGATGCCCCCCTGTGTGCATGCACCCCCTGTTCCTGCACGGCACGGACTGCACAGTCCATTCCATGTAGGAATGGACTTCGGCAGCCCCTCTGCACTGCTTTTCTAAGAAACACTTATGAGCCTTAGAACTGCACTGCTGCGGGACCTACAAAGGACTGCTGTCCAGACCAGGAGAAAACTCCTTATCTGGCAGATGGTCAGCGGTCACGTTTGTAGGTGTGGGAGCCGGGCGCCGAAGTTGGCGGTGTGCTCCCACCTCTTCTGTGAGGGAACGCTGAGAAGGATTTGCTGCAGCAGAGAAGAACATAGTAGGCCCAGCGGCAATTTTAGGCCAACCAGCAATAAACCTTTGGCAGATAGAGGATCAGGTTTGTCCCGGTCTCCTCTCGGTTTTCAGAGCAGTTTTTAAACAAAAACCTTTTAAGTCCCAATTTTGGGATTTTGGCTTTCTATGCATGTTTAGCACCACTTCCAAAATTCCAAGTCTTGGGAGGCACAACTCAGGGGATTGAAACTCATTCAGGCTGGGTCCAGGTAGGGTTTAAGATGGCTGGGTCCTTTTCTACCCCAGAGGCTTTGAACAAGAGGCCAGTCTCTCTGGTAGTACTTGTTTTAAGAGATAGAACGGACTCAAGCAGCATGCTAGGCCTCTGAGGGTTCAAGACAGGCTTCAGGCTGCAAAGCAGTCCTTCCAGGTTCAGCAAAGTAGCATTCTGAAGTACATAGCAGCAAGCAGTCTTCTGAGAGTCCCTTCACAGGTCCAGAAAGTGAAATGAAAAGTGGGTCTGAGGGTCCCATTTTATACTTGGTGCCTTCTTTGAAGTAGGAGAAATTTCTAGCGAGTTTCCTTTGAAGTGCTTGAATGTTCCTGCCTGCCTTGCCCTGACTCCAGCCAGGCTGCATGATCAATGAGGTGGTGTTAAGTCTTTTGTGTGAAGGCAGGGCACAGTCTATTGATTTGCAAGTGGGTCTATGCTGAGCTATGCCGCTCCCGCCATCCTTCCAGTAATGGCCCATCCAGGCACGCCTGAATTCTCTATTGTGTGGCTGTCTGGCAGGATTAAACAAAGTTCAACTGCCAACTGCACCCAGTCTTGTGAGCCAGGAACAGGCTACAGGCACAAAATAGCTAGGGCAGGAAAATGGCAACTTTCTAAAAGTGACATTTTAAAAACTGCAACTTACAATCCGACTTTACCATTAAAGAGGATTTTAAATAACAATTTTTAGACACCAAATATGATAGTTCTACCGCCTCCCAACCAAAGGTAGCTCTTATTAAATGCAATAATGGAAAATAATGTTATCCTATGGGAGAGGAAGGCCTCACAGTAGGGAAAAATGAATTTAAGAGTTTTTCACTGCCAGGATATGTAAAACTTAAACGTACATGTCCAACCTTTTAAATACAATGTACCCCGCCCTATGGGCTGCCTAATGATGACGTTAGGGGTGACATATGTTATTAAAGGGAAGTTTAAGACTTTTGAAGGAGTTTGTTTTTGCCAAGTCAAATTGACAGTTTAAAACTGCATTCAGGCTGCAATGGTAGATGTAGGACATGTGATAAGGGGCTACTAAAGTGGGTATCACAATGAGTGCTGCAGGCCTACTAGTAGCATTTAATTTACAGGCCATAAGTATATGATAGACCACTTCACTATCCATATCATCAATACTAATATTATAAAGAGAGAGCCCAAACCTTTGAGGCGGGTAATCTCAGTAACCACAGCACCAATCACAACACCCAATACAGCGTTGGAAAGGGCAGTTGCAGCAGAAGGACATAGGCTATGCAGATGGATAAAAAATGTATTAAAAAAATTGCAAAAAACTACATCATCCAGAAGGCCGATTGCCAAAATAACATCAAACAGGAAATGATGTAATAATGTGACTCACTATATTGAGACTGAGAGCTTGGAGCCAAATTGATCGTGAACAAGGGCTATGCTATCCCGAAACGCGTGGATTTGTGCCTGCCTGCTTGAGAAACTCCATGCTGTGAGGATTACATAAAAAAGCACATAAGTGAAGACAAACATGAGTTTGTCCTGTTTTTCTCCCAGCTGGGGGAATTGGTTGTGGATTTAAATGCGGCGTGGTTCTGCCACGGGGATTTACGAACCGGTGAGAGAGCGCTGCAAATTCTGGTGAAACGAAACCGAGGGGTTTCAATATATCCATACTAATATTATAAAGAGAGAGCCCAAACCTTTGAGGCGGGTAATCTCAGTAACCACAGCACCAATCACAACACCCAATACAGCAGTGGAAAGGGCAGTTGCAGTTGAAGGACATAGGCTATGCAGAAGAATAAAAAAATGTATAAAAGAAATTGCAAAAAACTACATCATCCAGAAGGCCGAGGGCCAAAACAACATCAAACAGGAAATGATGTAATAATGTGACTCACTATATTGAGACTGAGAGCCTGGAGCCAAATTGATCGTGAACAAGGGATATGCTATCCCAAAACGCGTAGATTTGTGCCTGCCTGCTTGATAAACTCCATGCTGTGAGGATGAAATAAAAAAGCACATAAGTGAAGACAAGCGCAAGTTTGTCCCGTTTTTCTCCCAGCTGGGGGAATTGGTTGTGGATTTAAATGCGGCGTGGTTCTGCCGTGGGGATTTACGAACCAGAGAGACAGCGCTGCAAATTCCGGCGTAAAGGAATATCCATATCCATACTAATATTATAAAGAGAGAGACCAAACATTTGAGGCGGGTAATCTCAGTAACCACAGCACCAATCACAACACCCAATATAGCGTTGAAAAGGGCAGTTGCAGCAGAAGGACATAGGCTATGCAGACGGCCACCATATACATTTAAAAGGTAAAAGAACCGTGCCAGCAATTAGTCCCTGTGGGCGTGTCTGCGTTCTGCTGTGGGCGTGTGCTGGGGGCGTGACAAACGCTGGGGGCGTGTGGTACGTTCTGCCCTTCATGCCATGTGAGTCGTAATTGTGCTGCATCAAGGGGCACGCTGGGGGCGTGACACGCTGGGGCCGTGACAAACGCTGTGGTCGTGTGTCCGGGCTGTGGGTGTGTGTCCGCCCTTCATGCCATGTGAAGCACCAATTACGCAATTGCACCGCATCAAGGGGCACGCAGGGGGTGTGACAAATACTGGGGACAAGTGCTACGTTCCGCACTTCATGCCATCTGGGTCGTACATTAATCAGATCGTCTGCTGTGGCCGTGTGCTGGGGGCGTCACAAAGGCGTTCACCTCGAAGCGTGGTGAGTAACCATTCGCAAGACTCCCTTGGGGGACTGCCCGTTGTCTCACACATACTGGGGGTGCCGAATGCAGTGTGTGCCTTGGCCTGGGTGCATCTGAAAGGGCAGAATGCAGTGTGTGGCTTGGCCTGGGTGTGTCTAAAAAGCACTCTGGGCCGAAGAGCGTCGGTGTGGGTAATAAAAAAAATAAGAACAGCGGGAAACAATGATTCAAGACTCAAACAATTCTAATTGTTAGACGGTCGCCGCTGGCCCTCAAGCGGGGGCACCCGCGACTGAGCGTGTCTGCGGGGTCAATTACTGCAGCCTCTCATGCGTGCTGTTACTGAACTATCACATTAAAACAAATTACACGCGCCTGCTAACATCAGTCAGGGCTGTAGCCGTGCTCAGGTGGCGGATCACTACACTAATTACATGCGCCTGCTAACATGAACCAGGGCTGCAGCTGGGCCTCAAGCGGGGGAACATGCGCCTGCTAACATGAACCAGGGCTGCAGCTGGGCCTCAAGTGGGGGAACACGCGAATGACCGTATCTGAATACACACATTACACACATTCCTTTTCATACCCGGACAACGTCAGGACGGGCTGCTAGTGTACTTATAAGTAAATTAAATATGACAATAAGGTGTAAGTGAAATGATTTAGGGACTGAGCACAAGCGCTTTTGCACTGATTAGCAGTGGTAAAGTGCACAGAGTCCTAAATTCAGCAAAAACAAATTCAGAAAAATAAGATGGTAAGGGTAAAAGGTTTGGGGGAACTCACTTTAAGGCTGACAGATCTAACATTGCGCCAAGTGTTTTTACTTACTCCTCTTGGCATAGTCAATATAGATATTTTCTACATTGAGGATAATTCATTGGCGTTTTATGGCTGTCACATTTATCTGGAACTGTATTTTCGTGGTTCCTGTAAGGCAACAGTAAATAGCTATTTTTGCATGGAAATTATGGGTTTTAAAGAGTTGTTGAATACTCCTGCCACCCTGTTCTAATGTTTCCTGTTAGGAAGATAGAATCATGGCCCTTTAATCTCTCACCAACGCTATATAAATACAATTACAATAACAATAATGTGCCAGCTAAGACCAAATATTTCTTTAACTAAAGCTGAAGCATTCATTCATCTTGTTACTTCACTCATACCTGCATTGCTTGTAGTACAGCATAAATACATCATTCATAAACTCACTGTAATACTAGTTTTAATAATGTCTTACATGTAATGTTAAGTTTATTTTGACTATTCCTCATACAGCCTGAATAAATCTTTCATCTGGGGCAGAAGTCTATGTTATTATGAGTTTGGTGGTGCAGAAGCCGGACCGCCCGGCTCCCACACTGCCAAACCCATTTAGGAACTACCTGCCAGATCAGGAGTTTTCTCCTGGTCTGGTGGGTGGCTCTTTGGCGATCCTAGTGCGGTGCCTATTAAATAAGCACAGCTTGGGACAGGGGAACCCTACTCACTAGGAACCAGGGTATTATATTTCTAAAAAAAACAATGGTTCTGGTGGCTAATAAAAACAAAGTTTTGATAATAGATAAGCACAATGGCAATAAGTTTTGAAAAGACCCTATTAATATCAGAGGGCAGACGGGACACTCTACATAGTTTGATCTTTGAAGATTTAATTCATAGTTCAATAGTACACAACACTTTTTTAAATTAAAAAAGCGCTACATTACGGGATCAACAGCTGACATCACAGGGTATCTCTACAACACTCATCTGTGTGCCTGGAGTCTGTGAGCTTTTTTTGCATGTACTTGGGACACTGATCCAGATGATAATTCTCAAACATCTAGAAGCAGATGAGAAGAGGCAAACCAAAGAGCACATTTTATCCTTTTTCAAACAACAATATCTGCATTCAACACTGTTTAAGAAGAAGAGGAGGAGTATGACAAGCAGAAGTTGGTTAAGGAGGAATATATAGATGAAGAAGAGGGCATTACTGCCATAAAACCTGCACAATGGATGTCAACCTCATGGCCTACAACAGTGTTCTTCCTACATCCCTTCTAAGGATAGCCAGTCCACATCAATCAGCCAAACAGCCACAGAGGCCATGTTGGCCTATGGAACAATCACCTTAATACAACTCTGGCATCACAGGTCTCTCTGTAAAATCTCCTACACGTTCCTTCTATGAAGGCACTTTTCTGGACCTGTGCTACCCATCTATGGGAGTCTTCCAGAATACACCCAAATAATCAATTTCATGGGCCCTATCTATGGCCTTCCACCTCATGAGTACCTTACTCTTGGGTATTTACCTCCTATTACCAAAGACCATATACTTTGTTTTGTATTTGTTAATTTCTAGGCCATGGTCTACGCAAACACTGTTACATTTATCCATGAGAATAGACTGACCACAAGGGGACTTTGAAAGTAACAAAGTGTAATCTGCTAAAAGAAGACACAGAATTTTATAAACCTTCACCTTCAGGGAATCATTTTCACAGTTTAAAAGATAGGGGATGCAACCATTCTTATACAAGAGAACGAGTGTGGGAGCTAAAATACACCATTGTCTAACACCTCTCTTATTGGAATATCTTCTGTCAACTCCCCTGCAGGGCCCCACCTAACACTCACAAAGTTTTCCGTATATCATGCCTGGATCAAGGACAGTAGTCCACGTGGGACCCCAAACTTGTGCATAGCCACCCAAAGTTTTGCCCCGAGGACAAGACCAAATATAGCTTACAATCCACAAAGGCAACATACGGCAGCCCCTTGTCCATGTTTACTACCTTGCACTTAGCAGACTGGAATTGAACAATCTGGTCTATGGTGCTGATGTTGGAACTGAATCCCGCCTGTAAGTGGGACAACCCTCTGGATTGGGCAATCGAATCCCGTAGCCTAGATAACAATTGCATACTGGAAACTTTCTGATTATTGTCTATTAGACTTATGGTCTATAATTTCCCTTTTTGTAAATAGGGACTAGTTCTGCTCTCTTCCAAGACCTAGAGATTGGTGCACCAGCCATCAGCCATCACTAAAGTCCCTCTCACTACGGAACCCTCCACCTCCCCCTGCACCCCCAGTCTCAAATGCACACTTCTCAACTGTAGGTCGGCCCAAAAACACTCGACGGAGGTCGCTGACCTCATCCTGTCTAGGAATCTTGACCTGGCCATACTAACTGAAACATGGTTAACCGAATCCTCCAATCCTATCATGGATATCCTAGTCCCCCCCAACTACTACATCACTAGACTTTACAGGCCCAACAAGACAGGTGGCGGAATCGCCTGCATTTACAAGAGCAACCTCTCTATTAATAAAGTCACCGCCCCTTCTCTTACCTCCTGTGAATACTTCTGCCTTGATGTCACCAGTGAGAACAAACCTGTATGCTCGTTACACATCATGTACCACCCCCCGGGGGAGAACCTCGTCTTCTCCCAACAACTCATGGACACAATATCAATCAACGCAGGACGGCTACACACACAAATTTACCTTGGTGACTACAATCTCCATTGGAATGATTGCAGTGACGCAGTAGTTAATAGCCTCAAAAGTTTCCTTACCGCTTCTGACCTCACTCAAATTTGCAACACCCCGACACACGACAAAGGCTCGATCCTCGACCTGGTCATTTCCAAAGAAGGCACCACTCAACTCGACTCAATACAACCTTGTGACTGGTCAGACCACCATATTATCACATTCCTCATCAAGGAAAAAGTAAAACTCATCCCGGTGCAATACGCCATGCCCAAAGTCTGGAAAAGAGACATGAGGAAACTCTATCCAAACTCTCTACCCCCCAACAGCTGCAATCTCCTACTCCCCCCTACCGACACTTCTGACGTTCAGGTCCTAACTGACCACTATCTCAACTCCATGGCCACAATAATCAATGAGGCCGCTCCAATGCAATTGAAAAGAGTATCCACTAAGATATCCAACCCCTGGTACAACGGGAGTCTCAATGAAGAGAGACGGGCTATGCGATCGGCAGAGCGTACCTGGAGATTAATTCCCTCGACATTGCATCTCAAAACTCTTAGGAAAAAGAGAAATGCATACTTCAGGAAAATAAAACGCTCAAAGTCAGAGTTCTTCAGAATCCAGCTAGACCAAGCAAAAAACCGTCCAAGTAAATTGTTCGAACTAATCCGATCTCAATCTAAGGAACAACCCCCAGCTGTCGACATTATCAGCACTACCCCTTCTTGTGAAGATTTCGCAGCTTTCTTTAACAATAAAACTGACAACATAAGGAGCGACCTCCTCAATGACGCAAGCCTGTACTCAATACCCAACTGCATAACACCCATTAAACTAAAAAACAATGCGACATGGTCATCCTTTGACACCTACTCTGAAGAAGAAATTGGCAGAATACTCAGCACCCTAAAACCATCCAATCACCTCACGGACCCTCTTCCTGCTAACGCCGTAAAAGACTTCATCCCTCTGCTACTCCCACTCTGGACTAAAATTATCAATAGTTCACTACAACAAGGAACCATCCCGGACTCCCTCAAAGTTGGACAAGTTACACCTTTACTGAAGAAACCAACAGCCGACCCCACTGATCTAAACAGCTACCGTCCGATTACCAACATTCCCACTCTTGCCAAGCTGCTAGAAAAATGTGTCCAACTGCAAATGACAAAGCACATAGAACAGTTTGCTCTCCTCAACCCACACCAATCAGGCTTCCGAGCAGGGCACAGTACTGAAACCGCTATGACTCACATTATTGACGCCGCCATCCAAATCTTAGATCAAAACAATACCTGCCTCCTCATCCTTCTTGATCTCTCTTCAGCATTCGACACAGTGAAACATGAGAGTTTACTCGAACTCCTAAAATCAAGAATGGGCCTCTCTGGGACTGTGCTCCGTTGGTTCACTTCCTTTCTACACAACAGGTCTCAAAAATTCAAGAGCAAAAACCTAATGTCTTCCCCAGTACCGGTATCGTTAGGCGTCCCTCAAGGATCCTGCCTATCCCCTACCTTGTTCAACCTAGTTATGGAACCTCTCACCACTCTGCTACAAGCATCCAATGTACACTTTCACATGTACGCCGATGACACTCAAATATACCTTAAGTTACAATCCCCCAAAGACATCCTGAGTCTGAATTCAACGATCAGAAGCACCCACTCTTGGTTGGCTGACAACCACCTCAAACTCAATGCTATGAAGACTGAGTTCCTCCTAATCTCACCTCCCACGAAAATATCTTCCGCACAAACATGGCTTAAGCACCTAACAGCACTCAATGTCCAACCGACCATCGTGGACTCAGCTAAATCCCTAGGCATAACACTAGACACCAACCTCAACATGCAGCAGCATATCAGCAAGGCTACTAAGGGGGCGAACTTCCAAATAAACACCTTGAGAAAACTGAAACCCTTTCTCCCAGCAAAAGACTTCCAAACAGCAGTACAAGCTCTAGTCATCCCTCGCATAGACTATGGCAGCGTGGCCCTCTGCGGCCTCCCCCTAACGACAACTGCACCCCTAAGAGCGTCACTAAATGCGGCTGCAAGACTCATCACTGGATCAAAAAAGCATTCGCATATCTCTCCTGACTTCAAAGCCTTGAACTGGCTGCCTTTGGAAGCCAGAATACAGCTGAAAATTGCCTGCATGACGCACAAGGCTATACACTTGAAATCACCCAGCTACCTCACTCATAAGTTGACAATCTCTGGTGGGTCCAGAACTACCAGGAGCACGAACAATCTTCTGCTGAAACCGCGAAGATTCCGGAAGGAAAAAACATACAAACGCTCCTTCTCTGGTATGGCGCCCAGGATTTGGTACGCACTTCCTCCTGAAACGAGGCTCATCTCTTCCTCCCTTCTTTTTAAGAAAGAAGTCAAAAGTATCCTTATGGCTAAATACACTTGAACAAATTCGTTTGACTTACATTAAGAACAGTATTAACAGTATTGTGTTATGATATTGCCTATATATTCTTATGCACGTGTGTTTTGACGTATTCTAGTCCTTCTTTATTTTTTACAGCGTTTTTGATGGCCTTCGCTCCAACTATGCACTGCCACCTCATACCTGTACTATGCGTACTATACGTACTATTTTTTATAATAATATTACTCTGTATTATTTACAGCGTGTTGATGGCCTACGCTCCAACTATGCCTGCTACCTCATACCTGTACTTTACGTTATATTGGTACTATGTTATATACTATATTGGTGCTATTGTACATGGACTTGTTGATGGCCTACGCTCCAACTATGCCTGCTACCTCATACCTGTACTGTACGTTATATTGGTACTATGTTATATACTATTTTGGTGCTATGTACATGATCTTGTTGATCTACCTCCCTACTATGCCCCCTTGTTCCCCTACCCTCCACCTGCCTTTGTAAAGCGCTCTGTTATCTGCAAAGATCTTGTTCGCGCTATATAAAACTCTCAAAATAAAATAAATAAATAAATCAGTGCATTTGATAAAGAATATATATAGGGACCCCAGGTACCAATTTTTAGAAATAAATTATTGTGCATTATCATATTCTGTGTGGGGGTTAAGACATGGCACTTTAAAGTTTGCAGTTCTTCTACAACTACCTTTAAGATTGTAACTATGTATTCTTTG
Organism: Lissotriton helveticus; assembly: GCF_964261635.1. Lineage (NCBI taxonomy): Eukaryota > Metazoa > Chordata > Amphibia > Caudata > Salamandridae > Lissotriton > Lissotriton helveticus. The sequence goes on from NC_136059.1 coordinate 1,719,761,209, forward strand.
GATCTTAAAAGAACCTCCAATGTTATCTTGTGTTTATTGTTGCTAATCACACCACCCTTATGTGGATCAGGACAGATTCAACGTTGCCTTATCTTATCCCAGGCTAGAATAATAGGAAAGTGATTGCTATCGTGTTGATCAAGCACTGCCATGTCTTTGATGGCGTGCCAAACGCAAAAATCAAAAAGATAGAATCTATATGGTTCTCATAATCACCACTCCTGAATGTTGACTTTGCATCAAGGTCTGATGGAAAACGATTGTTACATGGCCTCAGACCAAAATAAATCAATATATCAATAATCTGGAAGGCAGCAGTACTCAATATCAGTGATTTTCTTTGAATACAAAGTCTGGGTATTCTAACAGATTTATCCTCTTCCTTTACCAGTTCCATGAATGGTGTATACTGTATAGTGTTCAAAGGATGCATTCAAATCTCCTGCTATGATCACTTTATGGCCAAGGGCAAAAGTTTCCCGAAATGCATTTCAAAGTCTTAAGACACAGCGAGGGTTTGGAAAAAGGACTTGACCTGTTGTAGATATTAATCAACAGGTATGGAGTGTCTGGTTTCTGGCTAAGGGCTAAAAGGTCACAGGAGTCTATAGGGATTTTCTTGATTGAACTCTCAAGCAAATTTTTGGACTATAATAGAAGCCCCCCGCATGGCCTACCCGCTACGGAAGGCAGTGCCTCAATACTATGAGTTACGAAACCCTGCCTATAAACCTTAGTCAGCACCCAAGTCTCCTGGAAAATGCAAAAATCCAAGTAATCTATGAACAATCCCCAGCCCCATCATCCATTTTTGACCAAATCCCAGCAATATTCCAGGAGATTAGGTGGAGAGCAGAGACTGGGTTTGTTGGCACCTGCACTAACCTCTGAGCACTCCCCGTTTGTGAAAATGTGGGATCAAATTAAAGATATCTGTGGACCCCTTAATAGCTGGAACTAGGTTGGTTTCCTCTTGGCTCGGACCTGGGCAGGGAGCCTCTCTGGAAAGTCAATCAACTTGTTCCAGAACCTCCAACCAGATGGACACAGGTACACTATAGCGCCTGAGCGACCACTGCTGGCGAGGGATGCAAAAACTTGGACCTGTTTGGGGACATTGCAATAAAGGGATATGAGTAGCCCAACCAATCCCAAGTGGCAGTTTATAAAAGTACCCTAAGTGGGGTGGATCAATACTGGTGTGAGCGACTTGAATGTGAGTTGCACTGGCTAATAATTTTTGTACCATTGAGGGGTCTTTAAATTTCATGATGACACAGTCCCCCCAGACTGTCCTTCCGACTCTCCCCAATCCAGCACACTCTACAAGTAAGAAGGATATTATGGGCCTGGGAAGAGGAGAAATACATGTACTTAGAGAGTCAGTTTAGAATCTTGATGGCCAACTTACGTGTGCTTCTTTCCGCCCTTCACTCAGTCCCTGCCCTCCTGACAAAATTACCACATTAGGGCACGCTGCCGGGGGTAAGTTAATAACAGGAAGATTCCTAGACTCTTGTGGAGGTGTCTCTGCCCCCTTTAACCAATGCTTCACCCCTGATAGTGAAGTTGCTCTGGTTGCAGACCCCTCCCCGGATTAACCCCTGTATTCAATTTTTCAATTCATAATCTTTATTCAATCTCTTTTTAAAACAGATCTTGAAAGCATCATGTCACCAAATAAACCATAACACAATATAATAAAACCATATAAACAATTTAAACAATTAAGATCTTTGTAGGGTTATTGGCAATTTCAGCAAATGGGCCCTGCACGAGAAAGATAGTATTTAGAACCATATGTGGGAACAGTCATATTCTTTGTGCAATTTCTGGCTTCTTAGGCCCCATTGACTTAAATAAAACCAATTGTTCACGTTATTTTAGCAGGTTAGGTCAACAGATCCTGGTTCTTCCTCTTTCTCACACATGCCCACAAAAAACATTCTACAGAGAAACAGACAAAGGGGTCAGAGAGTGCCTGAAAAAAATACAATCTCACCCTGCAATAAGTAAAGTTAAAGCGCCTTAAAATCAGAACTATAAAAGCCTTCCTTTCAGTATGTTAGTACTTGCAGAATAGTACCACATGCAAATCTGTTTGGGGCGAATAATTGTTGCAAGGGCAGGGGGGGAAATCTGAGTGTTTGAACTTCCTCACTGGGAGAGGTAGGATCAGAGGGAGGTAATTCAGGCGAAAGCTCAATAGAATAAATCTATGTTGTGCAAAGCTGATGCACGAAAGGTATGAAAATCCTTCCCTTAGTCTTGGCGGAATAAGATAATATGCAAGTGACGCCTTTTGTTGACGATTCTTTTCCCTCTGGAGAAAGTTATCCCTCTGGAGTTACAGCTCAGTGATTTTCCACTTGAAGACCTTCCTACACAAAAAGGGGTCCCTGAATTTAATATCTGCCCTCCAGATTATCGATATATATGCAAACTGCTAGTTGGTCTTTAGGTACTGGGAGCAGCTTCCACAGAAATAGTACTCATCTTGTCTTTTCCAGTTTCCACTACTGAGGGAGTTGAAGATGAAGTAGGAGTCAGGTCATCTCTGACATTTGGCTGAGGGAATGATAGCCTGGGTTTAGACATGTCATTTAATACCTGATCAATCTCCAACAAGCAAGCCAAAACAGGCAAAAGTTATCTGTTCTTGTGTTCCTTAAGAAATATTAAGTTTGACTGTCTAAATTGCACCAACATCTTCTCCTTCTAGCTGGTAGATTTAGACATTCTTTGTCTAGTACAGTTACAAAGACCCAGGTTCAACAGTTGACATTACAGGAGTTTTCTACAACACTCCTCTGTGTGCCTGGAGCTGGTGAGCTTTTCTTGCAAGTACTGGGGACACTGAACCAGATGATGATTCTCAAACATCTATAAGAGGATGAAAGCAGGCAAACCATATCTGCCGTCAACACTGTTTAATTAGAAGACGAGGAGGAGGATGACAAGCAGAAGCTGCTTGAGGAGGGAGACATAGATGAAGAAGAGGGCATTACTGCCACAGAACCTGAAAAATGGATGGCCACTTCATGGCCAGCAACAGTGTTCCTCCTATATCCCTTCTAAGGATAGCCAGTCCACAGCCACCAAGGCTATGTTCGTCTATGGGACAAACAGCTCAACACAACTCTGACATCACAGATTTCTCTAGCTACACTCGCTACACAGATTATCAAGCTACACTGCTGCCACTGTTTTTAAAATCGTCACTCACATTTTAAAATTGTTCTGGGCACTTTGTAATCCTGCGCTGACTCCCCGTTCCACCGCAGCAAATTGGTGCTGATTGTTGTGGAGGGAGAAGATAGTGCATTGCATTTCCTGGTGGTGCCATTAGCGGGCGACCATCTTGACAAGGTAACGCTCTAGCTTTCCCAGGAATCTAATCTATATGAGGGCATATGATGACGTCGCTCAGCGGACACGCGCAGCGGGCGCGCCGCGGACGCGCCGAAGAGGCGCCTAAGAGAAGCCAGTCTGCGCCAGTCCGCGTACAGCCGTGCCCAAAGCCCCAGACCCCTGGTCACACAGCTGTAAGCCTAATTAACCTATGTACCCTCACGTTTACGTGACTTAAGACCTGCTGTTAACCTTAAATGTTTACATTCCTTGCGTCCTGATACGATGACCTACTGTAAACATTGCAATTTGAAGCTATCACCTAATATTTCCGGGAGACACATTACCCACAGGCTATGGAAGATGTTTCTTCTTAACTGTAGATCACTGCCCAAACACCATACTGAGCTAGCCCTACTAATAGAAGAACACAAGCCCGATGCTCTCTTTCTAACGGAGACCTGGCTCCAATTGCAAGCCGATCCAGCCATTGTATGGGCAACTCCGCAAGGTTATACTATAAAAAGAGCTGATCGCACTACTGGCAGAGGAGGCGGTCTGGCGATTATCTATAGAGATGTATATCAATGTCGTATTATTCCCACTATACTCTCAGACTGTGAAAGTATGTACTTCGCACTAGAATTTGCACCAACAAATACCTTCTCGGGTATCCTGGTTTATCGCCCACCAGGAACCCTAGGTCAGTTTATTCCCAACATGGTCGACCTAGTTGCTGACTCAGCCCTTACATCTGCTAACTTTACGGCACTGGGCAACCTAAATCTACACTTGGATAGTCCCCTTGATTCCTCGGCCAACAATCTTCGGCTGAGTCTTCAAGCGGTCGATCTAGTGCAAAAAGGATCTGCCCCGACACACAACAAGGGTCTTTTACTGGATCATGTTTTCAGTAATATCGACACCTTAACTACTGGAACGCCTCTCCCTTTGCCCTGAACAGATCACTATCTAATTCCCCTGAGTTGGGCAACGGGGAACTCCCTATCTACTCAAGAGCCAAAAAAAAACAATGGGGGAGGAAATGGCCGAAACTTTCTACCAGTCAATGGGAGTCTGCTCTTGCTGATCTTAGGCCTGTGATTGATCCCAACCCCATCTTGGCCAGTAGCAACTTTGATAACTGGATCCAAAACTCTCTTGACCTAGTCCTTCCCAGGGAACGCCTGCAGTGTATAAAGAGGCAAAAAGCAGCCCCATGGTTCACATCCAAACTGAGGGACATGAAACAATCCTGTCGTAAGTTAGAAAGGGTTTGGAGACGGGACCATTCCCAACGTAGGAAATCAGAATACAGAACAGCAATTAGACTTTATAAGATCGAAATCAAAGCTGCACAAGCTCTTTTTTATGAAACAAAAATTAATACAGCTGCAATTCACCTAGGGAAATCTTTCAGACAGCCAAGTCACTGATTTCCCCCCCCCCCAAGAATTAGTCTCTTCAGAAGGAGCATTGGCACGCTGTAACAATTTAGCAGATTTTTTCCATCAAAAGATCCAGACCTTTTATGCCTTCTTTGCGTCTGACACTGCTGAACCAGACGCAGCTGGAGTCGTGAGTCTTAACTCCCCGGCCACTTGCATGTCGGAACAATTTACCCCCCTGGATTCTGTCTCCCTGAATAAAATAATTCCTAAGGTTACCTCGGGCTCTCCAAGGGATCCAGCGCCTCCCCAATTTCTCATTTCAGTAATTGATCTGCTTCGTCCAGTAATCCTTGATGTTCTTAACACCTCAATTGCCTCGGGCATTGTTCCCACATCATGGAAATGTGCAATGGTCAGGGCTCTTTTAAAGAAGCCCAACTTAGACCAAGGGAATTTATCCAACTACCGCCCTATTTCTCTTTTGCCCTGGATGAGCAAATTGGCTGAGAAGTACATCAACAACATATTGGTCGAGTATCTGGAATCTATTAATTTGCTGTCCATATCCCAGACGGGGTTTCGTCCCCAACATGGGACTGAGACAGCTTTGTTGGCTGTGATAGAGGAGACAAGAACTGTGCTGGACCAGGGAGGGAAGGAGGCTATTATCTTGTTAGATCTCAGTGCTGCGTTCGACACGGTTAACCACGCCATCTTATTACATCGTCTCAGTGGCGTGGGGGTGTCGGGCGCAGCACTGACATGGCTGACCTCCTTCCTGGAGGAGCGCTTCTTCCAGGTTTTGAGGGAGAGGTTGTCTCCGCTAAGCAGCCACTTAGATGTGGGGTTCCCCAGGGCTCTGCCCTGAGCCCCACGCTTTTTAACATCTATTTGAGGCCCTTGGCGGAGGTAGTCCACCCCTTCGGTGTCAGAATCGTTACCTATGCAGACGACACCCAGCTTGTGGTCTCTTTGAATCAAGCTGAGGGGTCGTCTAGCACTCTGGGTCCCTGTCTGGAGGCAGTGGCCAGATGGATGGAACTGTCCTGCCTTAGACTAAATGGGGAAGAAAAAACGAAATTATGCTATTGGGGAATCCATCACCCAATATTCATGTCACCCTGTGGCCTAAATGTCTGGGACATCCCCCCCTCCTAAGACACAGATAAAGAGCCTAGGAGTTTGGCTGGACAGTTCCCTTGATTTCAAGGTCCTAGCCACTAAGATCTCATCCACCTGCTATGGTCTGATGAGAATGCTCCGGAAGATTCACCCCCTGCTTCCCGTCCAGGCAAGGAGAATCATGGTTCAGGCTTTGATACTCTCTCGCCTGGACTATGGCAATGCTCTCTATTTGGGAGCTCCAAAGGCCACAATTAATAAGTTGCAGGTTACGCAGAATTGTGCCGCCCGACTGCTCTACCAAATTCCAAGTAGGCAATCCACCAAACCTGCTCTCAAGAAACTACACTGGCTTCCTATTGCAGCAAGGATACAGTTCAAAGCCATGTGTCTCACTCAGAAAGCAATTTGGAGGACAGGCCGAGCTATAATGCATTCTTTAGTTACTCCTTATCTTACCCACAGAGCTTTGCGCTATAGCTCATCACATCTGGCTACCTTGCATGAGATAAACAAGGCCCGTTGGGGAGGTTGTTCGTTCTCTTTTAATGCCACAAAAATCCGGAACTCCCTGCCTCTCGCCCTCAGAAAGAACAATAACTTGTTGGCATTTAGAAAGCTTTTAAAAACCCATTTGTTCGAAACATCTTACTAGCAAGCCAACCTGCTCTTTTCTGATTCAGACACCAGCGCTGCGAGGCCTCAGGGTAGTCTAAGCGCTATATAAATATAATTTTCATTTCATTTCATTCATTTCATTTCATTTCATTTCTCTGTAAAGCCTCCTACACGTTCCTTCCACGTAGGTGCATCTCCAGTCTACTCTCAATCAACTGAAGGAAAGAAGAGAGTGAACACCTGGTAAAAAGCACCCATTCCCCATTCATGAATCTCTTTCCCAAAACCTCCCAGGTGCCAACCCTTTCCATGCTAGGCAACCTGTCATTTGAAATGGCTACACACGGGAGGGAGCTGGTTGGCATCAACTCATGCCAGCCACTGGGATGAACAAACTATTATGTGGCAGGATTTTCATGCAATCAGGGCTACTCTGTCTCAAATTTCAGACTCACTCCAATGGCTCCCAATGATGATTGACAGGCACACCTGTGCATTGGATAATGTTGCAGAAAGATAATAAGAAATAACAAAGATGCATTAAGAACATCTAAGAATTTAAAGAAGAGAGTACAATGCACCAATCTTTAAAACCAATTCATGGAAATTATACACAGAAACCTACACAACTACATGTTCCCCACTGGCACCCCCTGCCCTCCCACCTACACCACGTGCACCCCCACCTGCACCCTATTCTGCACCACCTGCACCTCCTCCAGCAACAACTGAAGTACTACCTGCCCAATCACCCACAATGAGTAAACAGTTGCAAAGACTCTCAGCACCTTGATTGCATAGGTGGAGTAGTAGGAGAAACCCCCTTTAATAAGTGTGTTCACTTATTTTTCTCAGGTTTCTCTTGAAACAAAAATATAAGTACTTTTAACACCATAAACCTGTGCCAACCTTTCATCTCTGTTGAATATTTTTTGCTTTGGCTCTCACATATCAACAGCGTACACATGTCTTCTTCTTTTTACATTTTCAAAGGTAACCCATTTTAAATTAGAGAGACCTATAGAAATAATTTCAAACAACTGGACATTTTCTTGGAAAAGAATGGAATGCACCATACATTATACTTACATTAAAGAAAGAGAATGTATTGTATTCCAAAATAGATTTCCTTTCTCAAATAAAATGCCAGGACTCATCAGGATGCTTGATTATTTTATTAGCAGATAAAGGCTTCTACCAACAAGTTTCGCCTGCCGGCTTGTTCACAAAAAATATATATATTTTTTTTTTCCGTCCGTGTTCACAATATATATATATATATATCTATATATATCTATATATATATATATATATATATATATATATATATATATACATATATAGATATATATATATATATTCCTCCTCGTACTCTTGTTGTTTGCTGCTGCTTCTCCTGAACACTCCTTCACCAGAAAGGATGTCATCGCCGCTTGTGGGTACTCAAAGATTTTATTGTCAGGCCACCATCGAATGTGTTTCGGCTGCAACCAGCGTTGCTCACCAGCTATCACCAACTGTTCCACATCAACATTTTTCAGGAACTTACATTTTAAAACACATTAATTGTATTTTTATTTACATTTAATTTAATGAAGGATTGATCATTTTGATCTGTAAGGTGTACATTTGAATGAATCATTTTTATTAAATAATTAAAAAAATATAAAGACATGTTGTTATTAATTAGATTAATTGCATTCAATAATAAAAATGATTCTTTATTTATTTCAATAAATGCCTTTATCACAAGTTATTCTACCACTATTTGCTGTATTTTTTAAAAGTCCCTACCTTCAATATTTTCTATGGGAGGGTGTTACAGTACCAGTGTTTGGCCATGTGTGGTGATTGTTGTACTGCTGTTTTGTAGTTTTCCCTGTAGTAACTTTAGTATTTGGTAGTGACAAAAACTCCTAAGCAATGTCAATAAAGCAAACAATATACACAGTATCTATGACATTAAGAAGACCACGGAAGACGGAAAAAATATATTCAAAGTTGGTACCGTTTTAATAATTTCTTCTCATATTATCTAAACAAATGATATTGATACAAAACATTTAAAAAAAGAAACACAATATGTAACTAATCACATTCAATCAATATGTATAAATAAAGGGTTAAAAAGTGGCAATATATTTATTAATTCGACGCGTGATTCGGCGTATACAGGAAAGCCACACAATTATCTAAAAATAAAGAAGAAAAAAGAGAACATACCCAGATTACACATTAACTTTAATATTTAGCAGAGTAGCCTGTAAATCTCAATGGTCTTACTCTTTTATGGGTGAGTGACGTTCCCCTCAGAAACATTCCCTGCTCCTCCCATAACCAGAGGAGGAATTGCCATCATCAGGCTCACCACCTCCAACAACAACCCTTTCACCCGACATGGAACACCTCAACTTCCAACTCCATGCCGTTGCCGGTTCAACTGTCAGAAGTACCCTCGCCTACAGACCGCCAAGACCCGACCCCTCTTCTGCAACACCATTTCCAGAATCCAGACAATACCTCTTCCTCTGCAAACTCAATTTCCACCTCGAAGACCATTTAGACACCAAATCAGCCACCCTGCTAAACTCCATGGACAACCTGGTCCTCAAAACTGATCATCGCCAACCCCATGCTCATTGTCAGCCACACCCTCAACCCCATCTTCATGTCCAGCTATAAATTCTCACCTGGATAGACCACAGCATCATCCATTTCACCATTGCTGTCACCTGTCAGGCCACAGTCACCCCACCCCACACCACCTGCCAGAGCTGGAACACCATTTCCAAATCCAAAATGACGACTACCTTCAACACCACCACCCTCCACACATCCGACGATGTCCATTAAGCAGTGACCCACCTAGCACTGACTCCATCCCATCCATCTAACCCCTCAGCAAAAGAAGAACCAACAAGCATGTCAACTGGTGCACCCCAGAACTCAAAGTAGAAAAACACATATGCAAACCTCTGGAAAAATGCTGGTGCACCAACAGAGACCTAGGTGACCACATAGCTTTCAAGATGGCCCTCAGATCCTACCACAGCGCCATCGGAGAAGCAAAGATGAGAAGATGTTTGAATCTAAGGGCAAGTGGTGTAATGACTTCATTTAGAGTCCTAATGAAATTGCTAGGCATTCCAGGAGGTCTATAGATCAGGATCCCGGCAATGCTTTGATGAGGTGATAGAGTACAGCGGAAACCCAGGCATTCTGCGCCCTCTACTAGGTCTAATGGGATAGAGGTGCACTCCAACTCCTATTTAAAGACAATAGTGACTCCTCCTCCTTTACCTACCGGGCAGTCTCTCTTCATAATTGTATAGCCTGAAGGAATGGCATAGGCAATGGTGGGGTCAGAGTAGTCAGACAGCCATGTTTCGGTGAGGAATAGAAGGTCAGGGCGCGCATCTGATAGAAGGTTGTGTATTTGTGCATCACGTTTTTGCAAAGAGCAAGTATTGACCAGTATTGCTTTATAATGTGTCCCCTTTCTCCCTGAAGTAGCTTACCACAGAGACTACCAAGTCTATAATGTGTTGTAATTGCACTATTGTTCCAGTCATCCAATTTCTTCCATTTTTGACCCTTTTGCAGAATCAATTGCCTTCCCTTCATATCGTAAGTATATGTTCTCATCTCTGCATGTAAAGAAATCAATTTCATATACGGAAGAGTGATATGCTGTTGTGAATAAAATAGAAGGAAACCATGCAGCCACTTAATGTACAATGTTCTGTGACTTAAAACCATGTTGGCACACTTGCTGTAGTTCAACTATAATGTCACTACAGAAAGCAAAAAGGTGATTTCCCCTATGAACACTGGCCGTATAAAAAGAGACATTCAAACATCAATTTGAATGGGCAGGCCTCCTGATGTCTTAACAATGGCCTCACCTTGTAAACTCACTTCATCCTTCCTCCAATGTGCAGCTGACAGGTGTCCATCAAATATCAATTCCAAAATACGTTATCAGAACGTCCTGCCTCTCGGGTCAGGGCTCGCCAGCGGGCGTCACCACTCTATATTACAAAGAAGAACTCTCCCAAATCTGGCAGACTAATGAGCGTACCTATCCTTTATTACAGAGAGTCCTTGATCCCTATGATGCATTTTTACTCCCACTGGGTCTTAATCATATGGAAAGCAGAGTAGTCAGTGGTGACTAGTGTCAAACACCTTTTGGAATATATGAATAAATGATAAAGATTGATGACACAGCTGAAACGAATCTCACCTGGTTGGTGGGTTGTGGGAGGCCCATAACATGAAAAAGAAGCCTTACTTCTGCAGTCCTCGTGTGCGTACTGGCTTCTTTTGAAAGCAGGGCAGTCACCAGTAGGTAGTTATAGTTAGGACCTATTATCCATAGGAAATCCGCAACATTCTATTCCCAATAACTTTGGCGCAGATTGATGAATCTTTGCAGAATTTTCCAAACGTTTGGCCAGCTCTGGTCCACTCCTATCCTGAAAGTTTCGGGGTTATTGGTCAAGTGGGGGCCGAGAAAAAAGGGGGGTCCCAAAACATGTTTTCCCCATGCAATTTCCCATAGGACCTTTAGCCACAGCTACAGCCCGAACGGCTGAATGGAAGTAAGCCAAATTTGGCAAAGAGGTAGTCCTCAGTTCCGACTTGTGCCTTTTGCTTATATGGTGTCAATCTGTTCAGTAGTTCCTGAGAAAATTACAAAGAAAGTCATTTATCTATCTATGGGCGCAGTGGTTCCGCGGAGGATGCAAGGATTGTCATCGTACCATAAGCGCACCGTCCTGATCACGCGCTGAATGCTTATTGGCTGTCAAGTGGTTTTAAACATTTGAAACCAGGTACTGTTGGCAGCCATTTTGTGCGTCGTTAGAAGCAAGGCTGAGGAAGTCAGTGGAATATGTGTTCAAAACGGAGAAAGGGGGCAGGGTAGAAATAATTTTACCCTCTAGACCAGCTTAGGGGGTCCCAGAAGGACCCCCCTAAGCAGGGTCCACTGTGCCGTACAATGAATAAAATAAAACTGAGTTTTTTTAAAATAATTAGTCTCCAGGGGAAATACCGGCGGAAAAATGATTACATTTTATGTGGGGCCCAGAGGAGCCCCCAGCCTCGGGATCATCACCCCCGAGGCTAAAAAGAAATAAATGGTGGGGAGAGGAGTCGAAGGTCCTCAAAGCCGCGGAGACCATCACCCCTCAGGGCTTCATGTATTGTGGGAGGGGGACTACGTGGCCCCCCTCCTGGAGCACTTGAGGGCCCGTTACCCCCGGGGCTACAAAAAAATCATGAGGGGGGCTGTAAGGTCTCCAAAGCCCCAGGGACCACCACTCCCCGGGGCTTTATGTATTGTGGGAGGGCCGGCTTTTGCAGTGTCCCGGGGTGCCCATCTCGCTCTCCCATAGCAAGGAAATCTGGTCTCTCTTTCAAATTCTAAATCAGACTGCTTTTCCACATGGGGAGCTGCATGCTAGTAGCTCCTAATGTGGAAAAGTAATGCCGGCTCCCAAATGCGTAGAAGTTGTGCAGCAGAGGCACTGGAGTCGCGTAGCCTACAAATTATGAGTCGTGTATCCAGCGTGTGCACACCAGGGGGTCACACTGAGCCCTGCGCTGGGTGCGCAACTTTTACTTTTTCCTTTAAAAAATAGCCCCTATCAGTACTTTCTAATATTCCCGGGGATCGTATCCCGAGGGTCCTATAAAAAATGTTGGGGACCGTGAGTGGAGCCACAATGCCCCCATGTTCCCGCCGTCTTCCCGCTAACTTGCATGTGAAAATGTAATATTCTTTGTATTTTGAAAGTGAGAACAGATTTCACTGCTCTGTCTTTCAAAATGCAAACTAAGTTTGCTATGTGAGGGCAGAAGGCACGAGACTCTCGCCCTCCCATAACAAACAGCAGTGTCCCAAGGGTTAGACTCCCCGGGACACAGTAGGAACCGGCCCTGGGCGTGGCGGTCCCCAGGGCCCTCGAGGGCACCAGGCGGAAGGCCACGCAGCATGCCTCCCACAATACACAAATCCCCGTGGGGTGGTGGTTTCCGGGGCTTGAGGGATGTCGTGGAGGCCCACACACTTCTAATTTTGTTGGGGGGGCCTTGGACATGAAAGTGGTGCAAGGGGGTTGTAAATCTGGTACACAGTGTTTTGTTTTACTTTGTTTTCCTTTCTGTCATGTAGAAGATCCAGGGTAAATATAGCGGTTTTTGTAGAGCCAGCACCTCTCAACCCTACCCCCAAAAGGCTTTCTGCCTGTTACCATAGTAACAGTTCATGGACCACTTACGTGAGCACAGAGGTTAGAAGTTCACCACACTATGTTGCTAATGGAAAAAGTTACTGTGCTAGAGTTTTAAAACTTTTCCATAGGAAACGTTAGTCGTAGCTACAGACTCTGGTAAAGATCTGGTAAAGAAATAGCCTCAGAATTATACTTCAAATTATAAATATCATTTCTATTGGGGACTGCCACCCCCAAAAAAAAAGACCTATATACTTTTTTTATTAACTTTTATTAAAATAACAATAAATAACTGGAAACGTAACTTAAAAATAACAATACAATAAATAACTAGAAACATAACTTTAACAAAACAATTTAATAAACAAAATGTGATATGGACTCCAATAGAACTACGGCAGGTAAGCTGAAAAAGAAAATTAGTGTTTAAAATTAGATCGATGTGACTAAATGAGGTCAAACATTACAAGTCAAGGTAACACTTGACGATATTTCCTTATTTTTATGTGTGCAGTGTGCCTGATACATTTCATTTGTCTTATAGGCCTGCGTTCAAGCGGTGTCTGTATGGAAGTGCCTACTGCGTCAGATTTACATTACAGATCAACAGGTGTTTAAAATGATTCAGAGATGAGACAGAATTAGGTCAGAGATCAAGTCATTATGCAGGACAATATTATTTAGGGCTTATTTACAAGACTTTTGCGCCACTTTTGTGTTACTTTTCTCATGTTGAAAGTGACGCAAAAGTGGCGCAAGGGGCTTGTAAATAAGGTCTTTCAATTATAATGCATTTAATCGGAGGGATTGTATATCTAGGCCGCTCTGCTTACCTTGTGTAAACACTGTGACCAACAGAGTTCCAAACTTGAACTCAGCTTTGGTTCTACACGTCAGATTGGACAGCAGCGTCCATAACTTTAAAAGAGAAAGAGAAACGATGTGAGAGAAAGTGAGCGAGAGAAAGAGAGAAAAAACAACATTACAAGTGTGAGAGAGAGAAAGTTATAGATGGAGCAGTTAATACTGGAGAAAATACTCGTAGCTCACATTTTGCCTCTGTTGTGTGTCCAAGGAGGTGCTGCTTCATAGTGCACCCTCCAGTTTAGTGATCTGAAAGATAGTGTATAGAGTTAGTAATAGCATAGCACATACACATGCACACGTATATTTTTTGTTTATTTTTTTGTACGCTCAGGATACTATGTTCCACTGTAAGGAGGTGTCTGTGCGCTGTTTCTTTCAAAAGTACTATATCCCATGCACTCCAACTGCATAGCGGTGAGTTCTCAAAATTTGGTATCTAGACTGTTGCACCCCATTGAGTCGCAGAGTTCGGAGGTGAGTGTTTTTCTTGGGAAGTCAGAGGCAGATTTAGAAGCTCCTTGCGCCACTTTTCCCATCTTAAAAGTGACACAAAAGTGACGCAAGGGGCTCGTACATCTGCCCTTTAAACTTTTGTAACCTATCTATTCTCACTGGCCGGAGGTAATTGTACATTCCTATGCAGTGAAGCTGCTGCACACTACCCACTTTCTCCTTTCTCTGATGACTTGTCATTGTTTCAGAAACAAGCTTCTTTGCTCATCTTGTGCCATTGGCGTGATTCAAAGAGGGTGCACTACGTGTCAAAGCAGCTTGCTCAGAAGTTGTTACGATGGCCACGCATCATCGCAGAATCCTCGAACGTTGAGTTTTTGAGATTTTGGGGGGATGCCAATTTGTGAAACACAACCTGTAATATTAAAAGGAAGTTAACATTGTGTGTAATTTTTTTATCAAAGGAGAGAGGAAGTGAGAGAGTGACTGCAAAGAATATTCGCAAATCACCTTTCTGTCACCAGCGTGTTTTTCAACACCTGCCTGGACATAATGCACCCTGAAGCTCTAAATCTAAAAGATAGTAAAAGAAAGATGTTATGAGAGGTAATTGTTACTATCTTAATGTGGAGTTGAATAACATCGCCCTTTCACACATGTTCCCTCTCACATTTAAAAGAACTATTTGTAAATGTTATATTCCGGACATTTGACCGATTATAAAAACGTCCTGCTATTGGAAAAAAAAATAGACATGCAATTTGATACACTATATAGACTGCGATCGTCTAAATAGCTGCGTCGCTTTTTTTGTATCCAGTCTGCTACAGCCCTTCGAGTCCATCTGATGCGCACCCAGGCCTCACTGCTCACCTTTTCGTGGACAGGCCACCTTCTACATCATGTAGTCCCGATCTGCCACTAAGATGTCTCACATATGGTGCTGAATCTTGATATCTCTATGGCTAACGACATATTCGTGCTCCCATCATCATCATCGCAGGTTCTTCACCCGCTCAGTGTTTCCGGTACCACTAACTCAGTAACCAAAGAGGCCACGCACGTGGTGGTGGGCCCACTGGTGTCGAACCACCAGGACTGACCATCACAGCACTTGCGATGGGAGCAACTCTAAAATGGCGTACAGCACGTTCGACCCGTCTTTTTTATAGGTACAGTCATGTGTGTAGTGACGGATGCATTTGGGGAGTGTGTGTGCAATTCTGTGTGCCGTTCTGACAACTAGACCTGGAACTAAGAAATCACTACAAAGAAATCTGGGCCATGATTTGTTTTTGTGTTCTCCTGGTAGCGTAAGTGGAGTGGGCTGGCCTGACGTAGGATAGTGCTGCACGAGGCCCTGAAGCATGATTCAGGAGCTATGGGCGTGGTCCCATTGTGAGCTATATGAGAAATTAAGTTATTCGGGTGTCCGTTTAGTAGTCACCCGGGTCTTCAAAGCAAATGTGTCATTATATCTGTAAAGTTCCACAACTTGGCCAACATGGAAGGTGCGGTGTATCACTGACTCTATATACGTTCATAGTAGCATACATAAAATATGGTAGATATGGCGTATTTCTGCGATTATGAATGTTTATTGTACATTCAGTGGAGTGTTGTAGCTGTACTCATACAGGGCTGTGAAAGGTTTAAGTTGTAGTTTTTGGCACATAAAGGGCAGCTAATATATATACGTATGTGGTCATTCAGGTACACTGTACAACTTGATGCTGGAAATCAGTGTTCGAGTGTCCGAGTTGCATGCACATCCTGTTATTGTAGAGTAATGACGTAATGCATGCGTGCCTGAAAATGTATTATAAATATGGTGCTCATGTAAATAGCTGGTATACATTTGGGTTGATTTTGTGCTATATAAATATACTTTTAAAAAA
Source organism: Lissotriton helveticus (assembly GCF_964261635.1). Lineage (NCBI taxonomy): Eukaryota > Metazoa > Chordata > Amphibia > Caudata > Salamandridae > Lissotriton > Lissotriton helveticus. Next base: position 1,719,777,151 of record NC_136059.1, read on the forward strand.
AAAGAGGAATAGCCCACACTGATTGTCACAGGTAAGTTGGTTGCATACGCTATTTATAGCACAATATAATGTGGCAGGGCGGAGGAGCAGCATTTTACAAACACTATAAATACACAGATAGATAGTTAAAGTGGGTACGGGCACATGTGCTCGACTCCATTTTATTACGTTGTTGTTGGTAACAAGTAGAATAGTAATCATGATATCATATACAGATATTTAATCATAAACGGTTTATGACTGTACAAAGGTAGGAACATTGTATGTGAAATAATATACAGAACATTCTATCGTAAAGGGTTCATGAGTTGTGGCGTACTGAAGTAGGTGCGGTTTGTTTGGAGCTTTGGATAATGCGTGGTTCAGTCAGACCGCACTGGTAAAAATGTGTTTTGATTTTTGAATTTTGCCTTAACAAGGGCATGTGGCGATTATTTACGGTGTACTGAGTTAGTGGTGTGTGTGGTGTTTATCGAGTGCTCACCCTGCGATGATGCATGGTCTGAGCAGGCTGCATTCAAACCATTCACTGTTGCAATCTGGACTATATGATCTTTGAAGGGGGAAACTAGCATCGATGGTTATCGATTGCTCTGTAAGTAGGTCTACTGATTGCATTCATGACATGGTGAGTGCAGTGATGTCACTCACCATGTCATGAATGATGTAATATGTGAAATTATCAGCAGTGGATTGCGGGTGCGCGAAATATAGTTAGTCCAACTAACTATATAGGAGCAATTTCAATGGTTTTGTATGAGTGAAATGTCCAGCTAACTATAACACCCCTAAAACTTATAGTTTACTGAGTGAATTTTAAAGGTTTTTTAAATGCTAATGCCTAACTATACAAGACCTAAAACCTATGGTTTTTGCAGTGAATTTCAAAGGTTTTTTATATGCTAATTCCTAACTATATAAGGCCTGAAACCTATGGTTTTTTCAGTGAATTTGCAAGTTTTTTTTAATGCTAATTCCTAACTATATAAGGCCTGAAACCTATTGTTTTTTCATTGAATTCGCAAGGTTTTTTAAATGCTAATTCTATTAGTGGATAACGTTTATATATTCAAAGGTTTTTTAAATGCTAATTCCTAACTATATAAGGCCTGAAACCTATGGTTTTTTTCATTGAATTTTAAAGGTTTATTGTATCCTAATTCCTAACTATATAAGGCCTGAAACCTATGTTTTTTTCAGTGAATTCGCAAGGTTTCTTAAATGCTAATTCTATTAGCGAATACCGTTTAAATATGTTAATATCCTTGTGGGAGCACCTGAGCAGCCATAGGGGGTCTGGTTGTTTCTACCCTGCCCCCTTTTTGCATTGTACACGTTTGTTTTTCTGCTTTTTTTATGCCTTGGTCTACCTATCACAAGATGAATGTCAACACTTACTGGTTAGAAGTGTTGACAGCCAATGAGCATGATGCTTTCCTGTGAAAGGCATGCTGATTGGCTGCCACTGTCTGTCAACACTCCAAACCAGGAAGTGTTGGCAGCCATCATGTGCCTCGGTAGAACCAAGGCACAAGAAAGCAGTGAAACAAAGGTACAAAACATGCAAATGGGGCAGGGTAGAAGCACCCTTGTAGTGTAGTTCCTATATTCCCAATAGGCTCTGCGCATTGGAATAATATAAACAGTAGTGTAGACGTAGGACTGAGGTCAACTAGGTCTCTACTGACTATATTAGACTTAATTAGTTTTGCCAGCTAGATCAGAGGTCACTAGAAACTTTCTCGAATGTTCAGGAAAGAGTTAACTCTCCGGATATGGACAAGAAGGGATTAGCTTCTGACAACCGCATAAACATGACAACTTTGCTCCCTCAGAATAAAGAGTGTATCTCTAGAGTCGTGTGAAAACAATAGACGGTTATTTCACTCAGTCAATCGTGCGTACTTAGTTTCACCAGAGTGCAGAGAAATAGAGAGACGGGCGTTATCAATAAAAGGTGTTATTTATTGAGCAGTCCTCTTTCTCATGCAAGAGAAATGAATTGCCACAATTGCAATACTTATCATAAAGTAAAGTGCATACAGTAAAAGGAGTATTATAAAATAATACTGTAAAATCCTTAATATGGTTTCTTAGCCATATGATACTTTAAAATGGATAAAATATATACATACATAAAAACATTGACTAACGTACTCAACTGGTGCTTCTAAATACGCCTACCCCTGTGTACCTGACCTAAGCCTAATACGTGGGAAGGAGTAATTAAGTAGCAGTTTAAGTTAAGTTGGTTTTTGCCAAGGCATCTGAATCATGAATTCTCTTAAGGTTTTAGTCTGCTCCGTACCTTGGTAATAGAATGAAGGAGGTCTTGTATCTCTCTCTCAGGACTCAATATCCCAGCAAACCGCAAGGGTGACTGGAAACACCAGAGCTATATTTTCTCGGCTGGAGAAAAATACAGCGTCTTTCTCAGTGCGTCAAAAAGGGGAGGGGCGGCTTCCTTCAGCTCTTCGCATCAGCTGGGCTTCCGGGCAAGTAGATAGCCGCTCTGCTCCAAACCACCGTGTGTTTGCTTAAGGCAGCAATGGTATATTTAAGGTTGGACATAAGACGTCACTAAGAACTAACAGTTCTTTCTGGACTCTAGGAGTTCTTGTGCAAATCAAAACAAGAGCAGGGGGATTTCCCGGGCTGCTGGAGGCTTGGTTTGTTTAAAGAACGCGTTGTACTTTCCAGGAGTCTAGGGGAGTAGCCTTGCCGTATTTGGACTGCATGGGCTATTACTAAATATGGATATGATTCTTATGCCTTTATAAGGATATTATTTATTATAACCATACAAGGGCATAAATCGGGAATATCTAATTAAGGTCCTAGATAGAAACACAACACCCACTCCACGTACTAATGTCCATCATTACTAAACACTAAGCAATATTAAACATATAACGATGCATGTGTGTTTTCCAACCCACCCCAAAATACATAATTCACATTTGAAATGGTATATGGTAAATACACGAAAATGAGTATTGGTACTGTACGCTTTTCAAGCAGTGTTATCATGCAGTTCAATGCATATATATATCAGCTGAATGAATTGCGAAAATTACACATGAAATGGCTCTGAATACAGAAAAGAAGGTCGAGACCATTCCATCACATATTTATACAAATGCTGTACATGTGCTAGAGGCTGAGGTAAAATATTGTCTCTAGAGTTCCTAAAATAGAAGCTCTGTTCTCTAAGAATAGTTCTACTTTAAGCAGAGTACTTTGTGCCAGAAAAAAGGGTAAATATTTTCGAAGTGAAAGAAAAATATTTTCGCTTTCAGGGGAAAAAATGGTTCCAAATATTTTCAGTAGCTTTTGTTTATCAAAACTGAAGGCCGAATTCAGAGTTCAGGGAACGCTGTGTGCTCGTTGTTTAAAAAGTTATTCTCGTTGTTCGGGGGAGAACATCATATCAGACAGACTTGCAAAAAATTGGTCTACAACATCAGGTAAAAGTTCGACCAAGTTCGAAAATGCCAAAATCGTGCATATGTGAGAATGATTGCTATCATCGATGTCAGGATCAGCAATGCTCACAGAAGGTTGTACCTGTGTGGTGCATGTTTTCATCTCGTACTCCACTGCCACTTACTCGTAGTGGTGAAGTCTCAACGAATGCCGTCATCAGAATCGGTAACCGCTCGGGACAACACGATGCATGAGTCGTTACCGGACCTAGCAAGGTATCTATATCCATTGGTACTGCTGATGGTAGTGTAAGACAGACGTCCAACACGCATTCTTCTCCGCATAGCATACATCGAAGCACAGGTAAGATGCAATCTTGCCAGATTGGTCTGAATGAAAGAAACCAAGTTGTACTAAGATCTCTTAGCCGGGCTAATCCGAGGACTTTAGTGATGCGGTCCCGGTAGCGTATTGCTAGGATCGTTTCTCCCATTGTCGCTGGAGTCTTGTCTGTGGCTTGGCTTGCCATATCGAAGCAGAAGGATCAAAAATAAAATTCCAGCTACGAGTCCCAAAAGTAGAGGCAGATGGCCAAATAACGAATGGACAAATTCGGGAAGATGCCCAGAACTGTTTCAAAGGGTAATAACAGTCCCGAAAAAACTGTCTTAAATACATGTGCGATGCCACTGGTATCAGACATGTTTAAGATTTGACTTAACATTTCTACGAAATGGACGGGGCAATTTGTTGATAATAGGGAATGTATCTCTGCCGCTGTCCTTGCAACTTGCAGATCATACGTCTCTTTGGACGAGGTTAAAGGCACAGTTGTCTGTAAAGGAATGGATTTCATTCTGCTTAAAGTATCAATTCGAATAGAAGAGATATTCAAAGAAGGCCAAAATGCAGCCTCCATGTCTGGATTGCTGTGTGGATACAATACTTGCATACAGCAAATGACCCTGGAAGTGACGGATACGAGATAGGCTTTTCCTGGCACCATGCCACAACAGCTGTGGTCACTTATTAGAACATAACTGCCGTTGGAAAGATGTCTGAAAAATGGCTCTATCTGTTTTGCAGGAGTGCCATGCAGGTAACATGAAAGGTTGTTTGAAGACCCTTCGCAGGCTCCATGCATGGTAATACCTTGACACAGAAGTGTACCACCTAGTTATTTTTTACAATTTTTACCACTAAGGAATACCTCCTTTTTTCCTTCACTATAACAATTGTGTGTGTAAGGTAAATCCCAGGTTGATTTTATGTATCCTTTACCCAACCTTTCATACTGGCCTGCTGGTATATACTCTTCGCTATATTAAACTGGAAAGTTGTTATCGGAATGGTAATCGTTCCGGGTATTATCCATTCAATGACAGGTCTTTCTGACATTGTCAATGGTAATCTCTCAAGTTTTTCAATGGTCAGAATCATATAGTCTGCTCCTTTTTGTGCCAAAATGATTTGTTTATCAGTAAGGTTAAAGATAGAGAATAATTACATTGTGTTGATTAAACGCCATGGCACGTAGCCTGAACGCAGATTTTGCAACGTCCAGCCAAGCTGTACAATAGAACGCAGTTGGGACTGACCATGTTGTAACATTAGCAAGTCCTGCTCTATTATATCAATAGCAGATGATACAATGCTGTCCAGTGAATATATTCTGGAGGACGTTAACCCATTGTCCACTACAGAAAGTGATTTTTCCAAATTAATGCAATCAATTTCTCGTATTTTTTCTGCAGTTTCAATTTGTGTTACTTTCCAAGGCTTGTTGTATGCAGTGTATATACCGGCCGCTATGAAACGATTTTGACGCTGTTTGCTTGGTCCCAGCATGAAATCACGCAAGTCAGCACCGTCTTTAAGTAAAGTCAAATGTTGCCTAATTTCAGCCAGTGTGGATTTTTTTAGCCATTCGAGGCATAGTTTCCATACACTGTATGTTGTAACTATCCCTGGATGTTGTCTCTGGGAGTATCTTGAGTCTGGCCTGTTCTGTTTAAACCCCTGTGTTTTGTTCAGGAATCTATCTTGACAGTTATTTGTGTCTGTGGGCCAGATCAACCATTATTTCCAATCAGGATGTGTTCTGTTTTGGTATAAAATATAGGATACGCCTATCTCAACATCTGTAGTGCTATTACTATCAGGTATTGGCTTTGGAATAGACGGTTTGTTTAAGTCCTTTATCTTAGCTAGGCCAAGACAAGTAGTTTGTTGAATTGTGTCATTCAGAAATATTATTTGTTCTGGGATCATGCAGGCCCTAAATAATGCTTCTAGACCTTGTACCTGCCAGTCTTTTGAACCCCAGATGGTTTTTGTTTCAATGTTGTTTTACCAAAATTCAAAACCAAATGTAGACATTTTGTCATAAAATTTTTCAGAATAAATCAATTTAGTATTTGTCAACATTGTTTTCATTCCTGTCTTAATTAACATTTTGAAATAAAACGTTTCTGGATCACTGTTGTTAAAACCTGAGCAGTATTGGAATTTCTCAAAAAATGTTTTCGAGCTGCCTTTTGGCGGAGTTGGACAATGTTCCCATTGGTTATAAGTAAAAACATTTCTAGGCTGAGCAGTTTTATGCAAATAGTGATCACCAAAATGATTATAACAATATAACTCTTCATAATTTGATGAACCCTGCAAATAATCATGTTCTGTGAATTTTGCTGTAATTGCAAACACAACAGTGATGGACAGAATGTGGATCAATGTCACACTGTGACTTTTGCTGACATTACTAAATCTGACATCATATTATTAATGTTTTCAAAGTCCCAATCATCAGCGAAAGTACTTGGTGTCACAAAGTCACTTAAGGAAACCTTAAACTGGTGTGGATATTTCAAGAGCTCAATCGGGCCAAAAATGTCATAATCCGTTTTGTCCCATGCTACACCACCCGGTAGTGGATTGCGGTGATGTTCACTGATGACAGTTCTCTTTTCTCGATGTGAGAGGATGTGTGAGGCTTTAGGACCAAGTGGATGTTCTGACTTGCTTTGTCCATTGTACTATATTTTCCATCAATGAATCTACCCAAACATAAAACCATGATGAGCCAAAGCAGGAGGAAAAGTACACCTAACACAATCCAAAATTCAATCCATGGTGAAATCAGATTTGTTTCTTTTAGTTGGTGATAAAGTTCAGTTACTTTGTCATTGAAAGTTTTTGTTGCTGGCGTTTCTTCATGCTCGCTTGGATCTTCCGAAAAGTCATCGAAATTGATGAAGTAGCCAGATGCAGTTCTGTCAATTGTTGGAATTGCTTCAGGATTTTCAATTGCCTTTGGGTCTTTCTTTGTTTCATTAGCATAGTCTGTGGCTACATCGTTGTAGACAGGTGTTTGTTGACGAACTGTTGCAATTTGGGTTTCAAGAGGCACAAGTTCCATGGCTTTGTTGCATAGTCCTTTTTTATTCACTGCAGGTTTATCAAAAGTGATTAGTCTTTCAGTTTGAACCTCTTGGATTGTAGCAAGATTTGGTCTTCTGCTATTTCTTGGGCGTCCACTGAGCCTACTACTTATTATTGGCCACATGATTGTGGTTTTACCAGGTCGATGGATACAACTTGGTTCTCCTTTTTACCAGCAAGGGGCGGAAGTACTACTGATCTTGTTCCGCTGACAGCTAAGACTGGCACTGCTTTTGTGTAAGAAGGCCCAAATTCCTTCTTTACCGCGATCTTTTTTCTGACCAGATCCCCAATCTTTGGAATCCAGACAGGTCTTGCTGGAACAGGTGGTTTTTCTTCAGTGGCTGTTGGCTGTTGCTTTAATTTTATATTACTCAGACATCTTCTTGTTTCATTTAAGTCCTGTAAAACAGCCAAACGGTCTTTGATATCAAAGGCTTTTTCTTCTACCACTGAAGTGTGACTATCTAAATCCTGAATGTGCATTCTAGTACTGAACAATAGTTCGTATGGAGTGAGACCTTTTAGAGAATTTCTTGGCAGATTATTAAGACTACGTTGGACACTTGTTAAATGTTTGACCCACCCATCACCCGAGCTAATACCCTCACCGTTATACATTGCTTTATGTCCCTGTTTTATCTTTCCACTACCGCATTTCCTTCAGGATGGAATGGAGAAGAGTACTGCAATGCAATGCCCATGCTGGCCATGCTGGCCATGGCCCCCTTGTAAGCTCGAGAGCTAAACGCAGGACCCTGGTCAGAATGTAGCATGCCAATTGCGTATGTGCCGATAAAGACTCGCAAATCTCTGTATAACAGTTCAGCATTTTTCCTGCTGGATTTCTGCGTATAGATAGCCTGATGCTTTCTAATAAAGGGGTCCTGGCAGTAGTCTGGTCCGGTTCACAACTGCGATCTCTGTTGCAGTCTGGACAATCCTTTGCAAATTTGTAATTTTGCAGGCTCATCCCTGGCCACCAGTATTCTGATTGTAATTCTTTTAGAGATTTCACGATCTCTTGGTGCCTAAGACCCAATCCCATGTGTGCGTCTTCAATCAAGAAGACTCTCCGGTTCGTGTTTGGAAATACTCTATCCCCCTCTTCAGGGACTTGAGCAAAAGGAACGGAGTTTGCATCAATTATGTATGTATAACTGAGTGGATAGTTCAGAGGTAATGCTGCATAGTCGCCTTTTAAAGACGCTTTTACCGCCAGCATGGTTTCTCCGTCTATGTGTTTTTTAGAACGCTTTATTGTGGCCGGTTGAGCTGCTTCCGCTGTGGCTCTGTCAACCAATGAATTCCCTGCAACGTGAACGCCATCACGTTGATGACTCAGTGTATGTATCACGTGAGTCTTTTGTAGTTCTTTCTGCAAAAGAACTACCTGTTCCCAAAGCTTTTTATGCTTTATTGTGGCACCTGTGTCATCTTTGTAATTGTTTTTGAACCCAGTTCTGCAAGTCATTATTGTAAGACCTGACGCAGAAATGCGAATCACACACTATTAGTGTCGGGAATTCATGATCGGCATTTTCAAGCGTCATCTTTAAAGATCTTATTTCAGCTCGCTGAGCTGAACAGTTTCTGAGTGATTCAGTTTTGGTGACTATTGGTCTGAATTTACCAAAGCGCCAGCGACCTTTAACAATCGCGCACGCTGCGTTGTAGGATTTTTTCTCTACATCGTATTATTGTGCAAATCTGTCCATGTAGATTACACATGTATATTGTTCTAGAGGCAGAATTTCGATTGGCAGAGGATATTCTGGTTCGTATTCTAGATCTTCTAGTTTTTTCATTTTCGGGTCAAAATAGTATTTCACGTCTTCTGTAGCAAGAGAATTTTCCCATTGTATCCATTTTGGATCTAATGCCACAGCATTCAAATTGCGTGGGCTTGTTAATGCCTCAAGGGCTGATTCTGCTGTTAAAACAGATATCCTTCTGCCTTGGGCTTGGGCTCTTACTTTTGCTACAGCAGTTTGAACCGCTATTAGAATCTTTTCAGTAGAACTTAATTTCATTTCAGCTTGTGTGTACAAGTGAGATTTGTAAGCTATTGGTACAGTTTCTCCCTCATTAGAGGTTAGGTACGTGAATCCGCACCTTCCTGGGATGACTCGGATTACATGGTTGCGTATGTTTTCACGAGTTTGCAATTTTGTTTTAGCTAACATGTTTGTTTGCAATAATCTTACAATTTCTGTGTGTTTCTGAGTCCAATTTATTGGTTTGAAATCAGGTTTTATTAATTCATAGAGAGGTTTAACCCTCTCTGCATAATTTAGAATGTATATTTTCCGAAATTCAGGAAACCTAGTATTGATTGTAAGTTCTTCAGCGTTTTAGGTGCTTGGAGTACAGCGCACTTCTCTAAGAAGTTGTCTGCTAGGCTCTTGCCTTCACTTGATAATTCATATCCTAAAAACAGGACAGTTAGATGGGCAATTCCTGTCTTTTTAAAGTTGAATTTGTAACCCTCAGCTGCAAACCCGAGTATTATGGTGTTCACTCTTTTCAAGTGTGTCTCCAGGTCATCATCTGTGAGATAGATGTCATTGACATAAGATAATGCCTCATCATCATATATTTGTAGTAACTCTGTTACTCTTGCTGAGAATAATCCTGGGCTATTCTTGAATCCCGGCGGAGTCGACAAAAGTGTTTACTGTGACCCCATTATTGAGAAAGCGGTCAAATACCTGCTTTCAGGTAAAATGTTTTGACAAAAGAATCCATTAGAGATATCTAATGTCGTTTTATATTTTTTGCGCACAATGTTATTCATTAGTGAGGCACTGTGTGACTTTTGTACTGCAAATGTTTTGCAACAGGAGTTTAGGTGTCTGTAGTCCAAAACTAGACGATATGAATCGTCTGGCTTGGAGACAGGAAACAAAGGATTGTTCATTTGTGAGGTGCATGTTTCGATCACCCCCTGGTATTCAAGTTGATCTAAGATCTCCCTTACTTGCTTTTTAGCTTCTTGTTTAACTGGGTACTGCCTCTGTGCAGTGGGATGATTTTTTAACTGGATTTTGTGAGGAGGAGAATCCTCATCCAATCCTACATCATTTTTATATAATGCAGGAGTTTGGGCCACTGCCCATTTTCTTGCAAATGTGTATTTTTTATGAATTGGAATATGATTTGAGAAGGCAGGCATAATCATTTCTTCGCCATGTGGGCACTCCCTGACAAACTCTGGTGGCCAGTCTTTCTCAGCTAACAGGATGTCATAGCCTTTCGAAAGGTTATCCCAAAAGAAACCCCTTACTTACCTAGTCTTGTCCCCCTCTATACGCAATGTTATTTTGTATAATTTATGGGGTTTGCTAACTCTGGTGTCTGCAGTTTCCACCTGAATGTATTCATTTGTGTCCAATGTCTCCAGAAGATTCATCAAGATCTTGCGAACTATGGTTACTTCTGCTGCGCTGTCTAGCATTGTCTGGGCCCACTCTCCGTTTTCAATTGTGTCCTCAGTATCCTCGGCATGTATAATTTTAATACTGGCTACCTTCTTTCTTGGAAATTGTAATTTTTTACTTTGATGAGCAGGTTCCTTGTCTTTGGACTTGACGTGCTCTTCTTTGTGTTCTGACCGTCCTCTTCTTTCCGATTTTTGTTAGGAAGTCTGAAAAGATCGAGGGGGACGTGTATCAATATCTTGATATCTATCAGGTTTTCTCAATTTATCCCTATCTCTAAGGTTGTATCTTTCCTCAGAGGGCTCCCTCTGGGAGGACTTGCCTCCTCGGTCTGGAGATCTTTCTCTCCGTTGAGGAGACCTTCCTCTGGACTGGAATCGTTTTTCTTCGGGAGTGGATTGTTTATTTATATCCCAACTCTTTTTTGGAGTGTTTAGATTATTTTTAATAAATGTTTTTTCAGGATTTTCAGTTAGTTGGGGTTTAACTGGTTTCCCACCCAAACTATCTCTTCCTAGTTCTTCATAGGATTTTTCTATGATTTTGGCAAGTTCAAATGGTTGTTCTGCTATATCTGTTTCTTTCAATTTCTGGCGGATCACCACAGATGCTGCTTCTCCTTTTATGTTGGCTAATAATATAGCCGAGACCTGCTTGAAGTCTTTCAGTAATTTCATACCCAGAGTTAAAGCAGGTTCTGGACCGTATTCATTTTGAATCTGTCTTAGCACTTCTGGTATTATCGCCATAGACGGAACACCATGTGTTTTTGTGTCACAGTCCTCCACATGTGGTGCTACCCCCATTGGAAGACAGATAGTCAGAATTCTGTGTTTCTCATGAGGAGTAGTATCAGGAAATACTGCCTCTATCTAAGTGATTTTTTGTGCTAACCATAATGGAATTTGTTCCCGTTTTGCGGGTATTTTGCCAATGGCTGATTGTATATTCTGTGGTGTGATTTTATTTGTGTTCCCCTGGTAAGGGGTGTTCTGTGGAATTATTATTGCTGGTTGGACTGTTGAAGTCCGCATGACATATTGGACCAATTGTCTATGTATTTTAATTAGTAGTTTTAGCTGAGCTAAAAGTTCCCGGTCTGACATTTTATCAATGTCTGGATGTGGTGTGTAGCTGGCTAGAACCGGCCACGTGGCTCCTGGTCTACCTAGTGGACCTAGCCTTAAGATGTGATTTTGATGTTTTAGGGCGCCGTTAAACCAGAGCAGGTGCTCTTGGTATGTTAATGGGATTTCAACGTCCTCGAAAGGAGCGTATTCATCCGGAGGTTCCTCTATTTTGTAATAGTGGCATTCGTGTTTTACAGCGTTTGCTGCTGGAAAGTTTATCCATGAATAGAATGCCTCTGTCTGCCGATATTCATGGGCCTCTACCACGAATATGACTGTACCACCTCGTGGTGATACTCCATTTTCTATAAGGTTTTTAGTTATAGTTCTTCTTACATTTTCCGGAATGATTATAGCATTCGGGTCATTTTGTTGGAGAGTTGTGTCATCTAACAACAGTGGAGACGCTAAAGCTTCTCTTTCTTCATCGCCTACCGGCATTTTACTGACTGAAACGTTTTTGTTGCAGATCAAGTTTCAAGGAAACAAAGATTAGGTGCACAATATTTTGGTACACTATATCCTTCAATGTTGACTAAACCAAAAACTATACATAGGAATCTCTTCCTCCTAAGTTCCGGTGGATTTTAACCTTTTACCCACTCCAGACGTCTATTGGAGTTTTTACGGGAAAAAGGGTCTGTGTGAAAAAGCACGACTGAGTTACTCTAATGTCTTGCGTTAGATTATCGCCTTACCAAATGTTGAGCGCCATGTAGTGTAGTTCCTATATTCCCAATAGGCTCTGCGCATTGGAATAATATAAACAGTAGTGTAGACGTAGGACTGAGGTCGACTAGGTCTCTACTGACTATATTAGACTTAATTAGTTTTGCCAGCTAGCTCAGAGGTCACTAGAAACTTTCTCGAATGTTCAGGAAAGAGTTAACTCTCCGGATTTAGACAAGAAGGGATTAGCTTCTAACAACCGCATAAACATGACAACTTTGCTCCCTCAGAATAAAGAGTGTATCTCTAGAGTCGTGTGAAAACAATAGACGGTTATTTCACTCAGTCAATCATACGTACTTAGTTTCACCAGAGTGCAGAGAAATAGAGAGACGGGCGTTTTCATTCATTCATTTCAATCTTTATTTCGATCAGTTTTAGATCATAAAAGATGTGCAAAACATATTCAATTTAAAATAGGAAGAGTATCCAGACATGATTAAACAACATTTAATAGTATTATAAAAACATTTTAAAAATCGATTATGGATGTGCCACATCGCAGTTAAAAATGTTGCCACTCCAAATACAACAATAGGAGAAAGGTCCGTTCTTAGAATCCTATAGGCTGGGAGGTATCGGGTGAAGCCCAATTTTTTAAGGAGGGGGACAAGCCAGTGTTTCCTGGGTCTTCGGTAGGCCTTGCAGAAAAATATAATGTGCAGGTCGTCTTCCCGATGGTGTGAGCATGACGGGCAATACTCTCTCGAAGAGGAATGGGCCCAATGTTTTGTAAAAGCCCTTGTAGGAATTGTGCCATATCGCCATTGTAAAAAGATTTTCCTTGTAAGGGCCGAAGAAATGTCATCTAGCACACGCTCGAATGAGTACACTTCTTTAAACCTAAAAAACAATTCTGTCAACGACCCCTCCCGTGATTTTCTCATTGTGTCGGTGAGCTTCATCTCGCAAAAGTCTCTCACTAGAAGTTTGCGTGCATTAACTGGGTCTAACCATAATTCTGATCTACCTAATTTCTCACATGTTTGTTTGATGTAACTTAACCATGGAATTTGTCTGGATTTAGGTAGACAGAGAATCTCCTGTAGCTCACTCCTGTAGGTCGTGAGTTCTGGCGTGCTCCAAATGCGACGCCAAAAGGTGATTGGTCTTAATCCCAGTTCCTCCACAATGGGTCTCAGACCTAAGTCAAGTCTCAACGGCGGGAGAGGAGTGCTTACAGGTAGGGCCGCCATCTGCCTAATAAAATTGTTTTCAATAGTTTGTAGGTTTTGACTAGGGCAATGACCCCACAATTCACCTCCATCTAAAACTACCCCTCTAGCCTGCATTTTGTAAATTTCTAGGGCAGCGCTGAAAGGTTTATATGTTGATCTGCTTATCATCCTGGAAATACCTCCGGTTAGTTGGACCAATTTCATGTGGGCCTTTGCCCGATGCTTATCCCACATCATGTCTTGGTTAATAGTTTCTCCCAGGTATTCGAAGGTAAAAACCCTCTCTAATCTTGTTGAGCCAATAGTAGGGTTGGGGCGTGTTGAAGAGGGGGGGTTGAGAATCATGAATTTGGTTTTCAACGCGTTGATCTCAAGCCCCCGCTCGACACAAAACGCTGAAAACCCGTCCAAGACTCTTTGAATTCCCATTGGTGATTTGGAAAGCAGCAGGGTGTCGTCAACAAACATGATTGCGGGCACCCTGCTGCCATTCAACTTGGGAGCATCAATGTCATTGATCCTGGTCAGGTGGTTGATTACCCTGTTGACAAAGAGGCGAACAGGGTCGGTGCGAGCACACAGCCGTGTCTCACCCCCCTGTCAACGGAGAACCTGTCGGAAAGTGCCCCATTTCTACCACACCTGACTCGTGCAAAACTTCCCTGGTGGAGCCTTATCAGGATAGTCAGGATGTCCACTGGAATGCCCAACTCGGACAGTACAGTCCAGAGTCTATCTCTGGGTACTAAGTCGAAGGCGGCACGCAAGTCCACGAAAACCGTGTACAAGCTGCCGCCCTCGAGTACCACAGTCTTCCAATAAAGGAGATTCAGGCGGAATATCTGATCCATAGTGGATACCCCTCTTCTAAATCCCGCCTGGTAGGGACTAAGAATGGAATTTTCCGCCATCCAACATTGGAGGCGATCCAATATCAGCCTACCAAATAATTTCTGGGAAACATCTATAAGGCTAATAGGCCTGTAGTTGGCTGGGAGCAGAGGTGACCCCTTTTTAAATATGGGAACAATCTCTGCGCCCAGCCAAGTACTAGGAACCTCCATACCCCCAAGGACAGCGTTAAATAACAAGAACAAGTAGGGTGCCCAAACATCAGGCTCATGCTTGAATAAGTCGCCCGGCAGGCCATCCAGTCCGGGCGCTTTGCCTGTTGCCAGCCCTATGATGGCTGCACGGACTTCCGTCTCTGTAAAAGATTCTCCCTCGGTTACTGTTTCACTCTTCGATGCGAAGTCAACAGTAGCGTCATTGGGGGCCTTATAAAGCGAGTGAAAATGGTCCTGCCACGTCTTGGCTGAGATGTTAGGTTCGATTGCCTGAGCATGCTCCTCTGACCCCGTATTAAAAATGCACCAAAATTTGTGGGAGTCCCTAATGGCTAGTGTTCTTGCCAGGTTTTCCCATTTTTCATGCTCCCATTCGCTTTTAACATTAGTAATAAGACACTTATAAACCCTTCTTCTTGCCTGGACAACCGGCCTATCTGCACCATCCCTGATGGACATCAGAAGGTCCAGTTTTGCCTTTCGGCAAGCCTTATTGTACCAGTTGGGTTGGTCAAAATGCCGCCTCTTTCCTGAGGTGAAAAGGACCTCAGCCACAGACTCAATGAGATTCTCGTGTGCCCTGGGTAGCTCCTTGTGCATATCTTGGGGCGTGGGGAGCTCCATTATCGTGCACACCTTTTCAAGAGTCGGTACGAGCCTGGAGTAAAGTTCACAAACCTTCTCCGGATTAGAGGCTAACTTTTCCCACCTCACTCGCCGCCTGTTATTTGTCAGTGTCAACCCTGGGGCGGCGTCATCTAATTTATCCCCTCTGTCCTCCAAATCACGAACCGCATATACCAGTTCTAGGGCGTTGTGATCGCTGTCTTCCCGGGGTATTACATGGAAATCAATGATATCTGGCCACATGGAGGGATGGACCATGATGTAGTCCAATCTAGACTCCCTGCCCTCTCTATGGTAAGTGCATTTTGGCAGAATATCTGAGCCCACACGTCCATTAAATGCCCGAATGCCCCACCTCAGGGTAAGGGCTGTAACCTGGAGGGCTAGAGGTGTCCATGCTCTCGGTGGGGGGGCTGCCGAAGGAGGTACCAGCCAAACCGCATCCTCCTCTTGTGATAGTCCATCCAATAAGCCTGGGAGAGGCTCAAAATGGCAGTTGAAATCGCCACCCACCAGGAATGGTGTACACTGTGGAATGTCATTCAAGAAGGCCGAGAGTTGATCAATGGTGTCTGACTCAGTTGTGATGTTTACTGGTCTAGAGTAAATGTTTACCACGATCAATCTACTTTCGTTTGGCCACTCCAACAAGACCCCAAGAATGTCATTGGAAGCTGAGGGGATGGAAGAGGCCTTGCATCCCAGGTCGACAGCTACCCAAGTTGCAAGGCCTCCCGATGGGCACCCCTACCCTCCCCATTTCGCCAAGGTCGAGAAAGCAGCGAAGCCTGTTCGAGATACTGCTTCCCTAGACCAGGTTTCCTGGAATAGGCATATGCCCTTGCCCTCAATGAATAAACTCCAATCAGGGCAATTCAGTTTGTTCCCTAGACCAGCCACATTCCAGGACAGTATGTTAAGTGAGGATGATCTAGGGTGCGAAGTTGGTACATTAGTTGTCGGTATAGCCCTTCTGGTAACCTGTGATAGCACGCTAAGGGATTGGTGCCGTACCTCAGTTCTACAATTCTCTAAGTTAGGTGGAAGCCCCGTGTTATTTAAAAGAGTTCCCATGATCTTGTTACCTAGCTCACCACAATCATTAGTACCTGAAGGACTAGCTAGGCTTGTAGTTGGGAGGACGATGTTTCCTTCAGTATGTATACCCTTAAAGTCACCCAACTCCCCTCCTCTACCCTGGCTAAGTCAGTCCACCATGTCCAGACAACTAAATCTATTAAATGTCGAAAAGTGGTCTGGCTGGTGTAGCTGGTATTGTCTGGGGTAGTGGAAGTCGTTCCTGCCTCTATCGACCCTCCCTCTCCCTCTCCTAGGAATAGTGTGCCAGCCCTCCGCCTCATATGGGTTATACACTGGTGGGTAGAAGAAGGAAAGGGGTAGCGATTGAATAGATGTCCCCTGTTCAAGGTGTGGCCAACTGCAGATATAGGAGACTGTTCTGGGATCCCTAAAATTAATTATAACACAATCTCCTTCAATCGATTTATCTGTGAGTCCCAACCATGGGATTCTCCTAACCATAAGCACCTCGCTAGTAATTCCATAGGGTAGGGGTCTATTCTTGGAAAGCCAGTTAGTGACCTTATTCTTAAGAGCGGTTATTTATTCTTTCTGTTCTGACATCAGCTTTGGAATGCCAGCCAAGATGACTGTATAAGGGCTAGCCTCTGGTGGCAAATTCACAGGCCTATATCTTTTTATAGTGGTGAAGGCATCATGTTTAACAGCAGCTTCTTTAGGTAAGCGGTTAGGCCCTAGATTATCATCAATCACCTGGGAAGTGGCAATGCGAGCTGGCATAGGTAGCATTTGCTGGGCATGCTCGACAACTGTGGTAGTGGCGATGTTTGCTAGAGGAGTTGGTATTTGTGTTGTTTCTGAAGCTATCACAGGGTCCTTAGTAGGGGGCATGGATGTAGCCTTCTTATTCCTTGGCTCAAACCTGCCTTTCACTATGGTGTTATTTTTCTTGTTAATGTCAACAAGTTGTGAGGTTATTTGTTCTATGGTCGCTAGCCTGGTTTCGATCTTTGATAGGCGTGTGGCTAAAGGGCTTAGAAGTGTCTTGAGGAGTACTTCCATCCCGGCTAGAGTCAAATCATGCACTTCTAAGGTTACAGACGGGGATTGGGTAGCCACACTAGATGAGTGCGGTAGCGGTGGGACAGTAATAGGGGGTAGAGTTTTGTCTAACGGAGTGGACCCTTTTTTGCTTGGTCCTAATTTATTACCCTCTGGAATTTCATTATGTTTAGGGATTTTTGCTTTGCGCCCTCCATTATTTTGTACCCCTCTTTTCCTTTTTGGTATTGCACCTTCCCTTTCCCCCTGCGTAGGGCAGTCTATGGTTTTAGTAGTCACATCTATGTTGGGTGTGGTGTTAATAGGAGAGGGAAGGGTCTGCTGTACTTGGTTGTGTGTTGGGGGTAGAGGTAGGAGGCTAAGATCATCCGGGGCACTCATATCATTCTCAGTGTTGTACATGGTAGAATTATTTGGGTTAGATAGGGCTAACAACCCACCCGTCATGTTTTCCCCATTCTCCAAGACAACATAGTTAAGTCTGTTCTCCGGAGTCTTTGCATGCGCTATGGGCCCGATAGAAGGTCTCGGCGCCCATTCTATTTCTTGCGAGATGCGCCTTTCCAATAACGTTATTTCATCAATCAGAAGGGAGCCTGCTTTGACAAAGTAATTGTTAATGTACCTTTTGCTGCTCCAGCAGCCAGCATGCTCTTGCTCCTGGTTTCTCGTGTCGCCATAGTTCGTTATCAAGATGGGGCGAAAGAGTCAAGGGTAGTGACAAGAGCAAAGGGGAAGGCCCGATCCCGGTCTCGACCGTTCTCGAACGGCCTCAAACGGCCCGCCCTTTGCCCGGGCTGAGTCCCGCGCGCGTCCCGGCTTCGCGGGAGTGGGAAATCCTATAAGAGGGAGTTGGTGGCGGGAAGAGATACCAGGTGCGCTGTGGTGGTAGAGCGCTGTGCACCTTGGGTCTCGCAGTCCCGGCCCCGTCATCAGCGGTGAAATCCCGGTGTTTTTGCGGTCCTCGCTTGTCAGGCACAGCAGTCCGGGGGAAGAAAAGGAAACAGGAGCCCAGCAACAGCTCCGCAGTTCAAGGCTGCAAGCGGCACCCGGGGAACGGGGGCTGCGAGCCTTATCAGCTGCACGGGAGCTGGGGGCGGGAAGAGACACCAGGTGCGCTGTGGTGGTAGAGCGCTGTGCACCCTGGGTCTCGCAGTCCCGGCCCCATCAGCAGCGATGAAATCCCGGTGTTTTTGCGGCCCTCGCTTGTCAGGCACAGCAGTCCGGGGGAAGAAAAGGAAACAGGAGCCCAGCAACAGCTCTGCAGTTCAAGGCTGCAAGCGGCACTGACAACCGCATAAACATGACATCTTTGCTCCCTCAGAATAAAGAGTGTATCTCTAGAGTCGTGGGAAAACAATAGACGGTTATTTCACTCAGTCAATCGTGCGTACTTAGTTTCACCAGAGTGCAGAGAAATAGAGAGACAGGCGTTTTCAATAAAAGTTGTTATTTATTGAGCAGTCTTCTTTCTCATGCAAGAGAAATGAATTGCCACAATTGCAATACTTATCATAATGTAAAGTGCGTACAGTAAAAGGAGTATTATAAAATAATACTGTAAAAGCATTAATATGGTTTCTTAGCCATATGATACTTTAAAATGGATAAAATATATACATACATAAAAACATTGACTAACGTACTCAACTGGTGCTTTTAAATACGACTACCTCTGTGTACCCGACCTAAGCCTAATACGTGGGAAGGAGTAATTAAGTAGCAGTTTAAGTTAAGTTGGTTTTTGCCAAGGAATCCGAATCAAGAATTCTCTTAAGGTTTTAGTCAGCTCCGTACCATGGTAATAGAATGTAGGAGGTCTTGTATCACTCTCTCAGGACTCGATATCCCAGCAACCCGCGAGGGTGACTGGAAACACCAGAGCTGGATTTTCTCGGCTGGAGAAAAAGACAGCGTCTTTCTCAGTGCGTCAAAAAGGGGAGGGGCGGCTTCCTTCGGCTCCTCGCATCAGCTGGGCTTCCGGGCAAGTAGATAGCCGCTCTGCTCCAAACCACTGTGTGTTTGCTTAAGGCAGCGTTGGTATATTTATACCTGAAAGGTGCCGGGTTTGACGTAAGGTTGGACATAAGACGTCACTAAGAACTAACCGTTCTTTCTGGACTCTAGGAGTTCTTGTGCAAAACAAAACAAGAGCAGGGGGATTTCCCGGGCTGCTGGAGGCTTGGTTTGTTTAAAGAACGCGTTGTACTTTCTAGGAGTCTAGGGGAGTAGCCTTTCCGTATTTGGACTGCATGGGCTATTACTAAATATGGATATGATTCTTATGCCTTTACAAGGATATTATTTATTATAACCATACAAGGGCATAAATTGGGAATATCTAATTAGGGTCCTAGATAGAAACACAACACCCACTCCACGTACTAATGTCCATCATTACTAAACACTAAGCAATATTAAACATATAACGATGCATGTGTGTTTTCCAACCCACCCCAAAATACATAATTCGCATTTGAAATGGTATATGGTAAATACACAAAAATGAGTATTGGTACTGTACGCTTTTCAAGCAGTGTTATCATTCAGTTAAATGCATATATATATATCAGCTGAATGAATTGCGAAAATTACACATGAAATGGCTCTGAATACAGAAAAGAAGGTCGAGACCATTTCATCACATATTTATACAAATGCTGTACCTGTGCTAGAGGCTGAGGTAAAATATTGTCTCTAGAGTTCCTAAAATAGAAGCTTGTACTCTAAGAATAGTTCTACTTTAAGCAGAGTACTTTGTGCCAGAAAAAAGGGTAAATATTTTTGAAGTAAAAGAAAAATAATTTCGCTTTCAGGGGAAAAAATAGTTCCAAATATTTTCAGTAGCTTTTGTTTATCAAAACTGAAGGCTAAATTCAGAGTTCACGGAACGCTGTGTGCTCGTTGTTTAAAAAGTTATTCTCGTTGTTCAGGGCAGAACATCACATCAGACAGACTTGCAAAAAATTGGTCTAAAACATCAGGTAAAAGTTCGACCAAGTTCGAAAATGACGAAATTGTGCATATGTGAGATTGATTGCTATCATCGATGTCAGGATCAGCAATGCTCACAGAAGGTTGTACCTGTGTGGTGCTGCTTTCATCTCGTACTCCACTGCCACATGCTCGTAGTGGTGAAGTCTCAACGAATGCCGTCATCAGAATCGGTAACCGCTGGGGACAACACGATGCATGAATCGTTACTGGACCTAGCAAGGTATCTATATCCATTGGTACTGCTGATGGTAGTGTAAGACAGACGTCAGACACGCATTCTTCTCCGCATAGCATAAATCGAAGCACAGGTAAGATGCAATCTTGCCAGATTGGTCTGAATGAAAGAAACTAAGTTGTACTTAGATCTCTTAGCCGGGCTAATCCGAGGACTTTAGTGATGCGGTCCCGGTAGCGTATTGCTAGGATCGTTTCTCCCATTGTCGCTGGAGTCTTGTCTGTGGCTTGGCTTGCCATATCGAAGCAGAAGGATCAAAAATAAAATTCCTGCTACGAGTCCCAAAAGTAGAGGCAGATGGCCAAATAACGAATGGACAAAATTCAGGAAGATGCCCAGAACTGTTTCAAAGGGTATTAACAGTCCCGAAAAAACTGTCTTAAATACATCTGCGATGCCACTGGTATCAGACATGTTTAAGATTTGGCTTAACATTTCTACGAAATGGACGGGGCAATTTGTTAATAATAGGGAATGTATCTCTGCCGCTGTCCTTGCAACTTGCAGATCATACGTCTCTTTGGACGAGGTTAAAGGCACAGTTGTCTGTAAAAGAATGGATTTCATTCTGCTTAAAGTATCAATTCGAATAGAAGAGATATTCAAAGAAGGCCAAATTGCAGCCTCCATGTCTGGATTGCTGTGTGGATGCAATACTTGCACACAGCAAATGACCCTGGAAGTGACGGATACGAGATAGGCTTATCCTGGCACCATGCCACAACAGCTGTGGTCACTTATTAGAACATAACTGCCGTTGGAAAGCTGTCTGAAAAGTGGCTCTATCTGTTTTGCAGGAGTGCCATGCAGGTGACATGAAAGGTTGTTTGAAGACCCTTCGCAGGCTCCATGCAAGTTAATACCTTGACACAGAAGTGTACCACCTAGTTATTTTTTAAAATTTTTACCACTAAGGAATACCTCCTTTTTTCCTTCACTATAACATTTGTGTGTGTAAGGTAAATCCCAGGTTGATTTCATGTATCCTTTACCCAACCTTTCATACTGGCCTGCTGGTATATACTCTTGGCAATATTTAAACTGGAAAGTTGTTATCGGAATTGTAATCGTTACGTGTATTATCCATTCAATGACAGGTCTTTCTGACATTGTCAATGGTAATGTCTCAAGTTTTTCAATGCTCAGAATCGTATAGTCTGCTCCTTTTTGTGCCAAACTGATTTCTTTATCAGGAAGGTTAAAGATAGAGAATAATTACGTTATGTTGATTAAACGCCATGGCACGTAGCCTGAACGCAGATTTTGCAACGTCCAGCCAAGCTGTACAATAGAACGCAGTTGGGACTGACCATGTTGTAACATTAGCAAGTCCTGCTGTATTATATCAATAGCGGATGATACAATGCTGTCCAGTGAATATATTCTGGAGGACAGAGTCGTTAACCCATTGTCCACTACAGAAAGTGATTTTTCCAAATGAATACGATCAATTTCTCGTATTTTTTCTGCCGTTTTAATTTGTGTTACTTTTCAAGCCTTGTTGTATGCAGCGTATATACCGGCCGCTATGAAATGTTTTTGAAGCTGTTTGCGTGGTCCCAGTATGAAATCACGCAAGTCAGCACCGTCTTTAAGTAAAGTCAAGTGTTGCTTAATTTCAGCCAGTGTGGATTTTTGTAGCCATTCGAGGCATAGTTTCCCTACACTGTATGTTGTAACTATCCCTGGATGTTGTCTCTGGGAGTATCTTGGGTCTCGCCGGTTCCGTTTAAACCCCTGTGTTTTGTTCAGGAATCTATCTTGACAGTTATTTGTGTCTGTGGGCCAGATCAACCATTTTTTTCCAATTAGGATGTGTTCTGTTTTGGTATAAAATATAGGATACGTCTATCTCAACATCTGGAGTGCTATTACTATCCGGGATTGGCTTTGGAATAGACGGTTTATTTAAGTCCTTTATCTTAGCTAGGCCAAGACAAGTAGTTTGTTGAATTGTGTCATCCAGAAATATTATTTGTTCTGGCACCATGCAGGCCCTATATAATGCTTCTAGACCTTGTACCTGCCAGTCTTTTGAACCCAGATGGTTTTTGTTTCAATGTTGTTTTTCCAAAATTCAAAACCAAAGGTAGACATATTGTCATAACATTTTTCAGAATAAATCAATTTAGGATTTGTCAACATTGTTTTCATTCCTGTCTTATTTAACATTTTGAAATAAAACGTTTCCGGATCACTGTTGTTAAAACCTGAGAAGTATAGGAATTTTCCCCAAAACATTTTCGAGCTGCCTTTTGGTTATAAGTAAAAACATTTCTAGGCTGAGCAGTTTTATGCAAATAGTGATCACCAAAATGATTATAACAATATAACTATTCATAATTTGATGAACCCTGCAAATAATCATGTTCTGTGAATTTTGCTGACAATACTAAATCTGACATCATATTACTAATGTTTTCAAAGTCCCAATCATCAGCGAAAGTACTTGGTGTCACAAAGTCACTTAAGGAAACCTTAAACTGGTGTGGATATTTCAAGAGTTCAATAGGGCCAAAAATTTCATAATCCGTTTTGTCCCATGCTACCCCACCGGGTAGTGGATTGGCTGTGATGTTCACTGATGACAGTTCTCTTTTCTCGATGTGAGAGGATGTGTGAGGCTTTAGGACCAAGTTGATGTTCTGACTTGCTGTGTCCATTGTACTATATTTTCCATCAATGAATCTACCCAAACATAAAACCATGATAAGCCAAAGCAGGAGGAAACGTACACCTAACACAATCCAAAATTCTATCCATGGTGAAATCAGATATGTTTCTTTTAGTTGGTGATAAAGTTCAGTTACTTTGTCTTTGAAAGTTTTTGTTGCTGGCGTTTCTTCATGCTCGCTTGGATTTTCCGAAAAGTCATCGAAATTGATGAAGTAGCCAGATGCAGTTCTGTCAATTGTTGGAATTGCTTCAGGATTTTCAATTGCCTTTGGGTCTTTCTTTGTATCATTAGCATAGTCTGAGGCTACATCGTTGTAGACAGGTGTTTCTTGGCGAACTGTTGCAATTTGGCTTTCAAGAGGCACAAGTTCCATGGCTTTGTTGCATAGTCCTTTTTTATTCACTGCAGGTTTATCAAAAGTGATTAGTCTTTCAGTTTGAACCTCTTGGATTGTAGCAAGATTTGGTCTTCTGCTATTTCTTGGGAGTCCACTGGGCCTACTACTTATTATTGGTCACATGATTGTGGTTTTACCAGGTCGATGGATGCAACTTGGTTCTCCTTTTTACCAGCAAGGGGCGGTAGTACTCCTGATCTTCTTCCCCTGATAGCTAAGACAGGTACTGATTTTCTGTAAGAAGGCCCAAATCCCTTCTTTACCGCGATCTTTTCTCTGACCAGATCCCCAATCTTTGGAATCCAGACAGGTCTTGCTGGAATAGGTGGTTTTTCTACAGTGGCTGTTGGCTGTTGCTTTAATTTTATATTACTCAGACTTCTTCTTGTTTCATTTAAGTCCTGTAAAACAGCCAACCGATATTTGATATCAAAGGCTTTTTCTTCTACCACTGAAGTGTGACTATCTAAATCCTGAATGTGCATTCTAGTACTGAACAATAGTTCGTATGGAGTGAGACCTTTTATAGAATTTCTTGGCAGATTATTAAGACTACGTTGGACACTTGTTAAATGTTTGACCCATCCATCACCCGAGCTAATACCCTCGCCGTTATACATTGCTTTATGTCCCTGTTTTTTCATTCCACTACCGCATTTCCCTCAAGATGGAATGGAGAAGGGTACTGCAATGCAATGCCCTTGCTGGCCATGGCCCCCTTGTAAGCTCGAGAGCTAAGCGCAGGACCCTGGTCAGAATGTAGCATGGCAATTGCGTATGTGCTGATAAAGACTCGCAAATCTCTGTATATCAGTTCTGGCGTCAGCCGAGCGCTGGTGTCTACATTTTAAGTGAATCTAGTCTTAAATACTATGGGGACGCATTTTTCCTGCTGGATTTCTGCATATAGATAGCCTGATGCTTTCTAATAAAGGGGTCCTGGCAGCAGTCTGGTCCGGTTCACAACTGCGATCTCTGTTGCAGTCTGGACAATCCTTTGCAAATTTGTAATTTTGCAGGCTCATCCCCGGCCACCAGTTTTCTGATTGTAATTCTTTTAGAGATTTCACGATCTCTTGGTGCCTAAGACCCAATCCCATGTGTGCGTCTTCAATCAAGAAGACTCTGCGATTTGTGTTTGGAATTACTCTATCCCCCACTCCAGAGACTTGAGCAAAAGGAACGGAGTTTGCATCAATTATGTATGTATAACGGAGTGGATAGTTCAGAGGTAATGCTGCATAGTCGCCTTTTAAAGACGCTTTTACGGCCAGCATGATTTCTCCGTCTATGTGTTTTTTAGAACGCTTTATTGTGGCTACGGAAGCCGGTTGAGCTGCTTCCGCTGTGGCTCTGTCAGCCAATGAATTCCCTGCAACGTGAACGCCATCATGTTGAAGACTCAGTGTATGTATCACGTGAGTCTTTCGTAGTTCTTTCTGCAAAAGAACTACCTGTTCCCAAAGCTTTTTATGCTTTATTGTGGCACCTGTGTCATCTTTGTAATCGTTTTTGAACCCAGTTCTGCAAGTCATTATTGTAAGACCTGACGCAGAAATGCGAATGGCACACTATTAGTGTCGGGAATTCACAATTGGCAATTTTCAAGCGCCATCTTTAAAGATCTTATTTCAGCTCGCTGAGCTGAACAGTTTCTGAGAGATTCAGTTTTGGTGACTATTGGTCTGAATTTACCAAAGCGCCAGCGATCTTTAACAATCATGCACGCTGCGTTGTAGGATTTTTTCTCTACATCGTAGTGTTGTGTAAATCTGTCCATGTAGATTACACATGTATATTGTTCTAGAGGCAGAATTTCGATTGGCAGAGGATATGCTGGTTCATATTCTAGATCTTCTTGTTTTTTCATTTTCAGGTCAAAATGGAATTTCACGTCTTCTGTAGCAAGAGAATTTTCCCATTGTATCCATTTTGGATCTAATGCCACAGCATTCAAATTGCGTGGGCTTGTTAATGTCTCAAGGGCTGAGATTTGTAAGCTATTGGTACCGTTTCTCCCTCATTAGAGGTTAGGTACGTGAATCTGCATCTTCCTGGGATGACTCGGATTACATGGTTGCGTATCTTTTCACGAGTTTGCAATTTTGTTTTAGCTAACATGTCTGTTTGCAATGATCTTAAAATTTCTGTGTGTTTCTGAGTCCAATTTATTGGTTTGAAATCAGGTTTTATTAATTCATAGAGAGGTTTAACCCTCTCTGCATAATTTCGAATGTATGTTCTTCCGAAATTCAGGAAACCTAGTATTGATTGTAAGTTCTTCAGCGTTTTAGGTGCTTGGAGTACAGAGCACTTCTCCAAGAGGTTGTCTGCTAGGCTCTTGCCTTCACTTGATAATTCATATCTTAAAAACAGGACAGTTAGATGGGCAATTCCTGTCTTTTTAAAGTTGAATTTGTAACCCTCAGCTGCAAACCCAAGTATTATGATGTTCACTCCTTTCAAGTGTGTCTCCAGGTCATCATCTGTGAGATAGATGTCATCGACATAAGATAATGCCTCATCATCATATATTTGTAGTAACTCTGTTACTCTTGCTGAGAATAATCCTGGGCTATTCTTGAATCCCTGTGGGAGTCGACAGAAGTGTTATTTTGACCCCATTATTGAGAAAGCGGTCAAATACCTGCTTTCAGGTGAAATGTTTTGACAAAAGAATCCATTAGAGATATCTAATGTCGTTTTATATATTTTTTTGCGCACAATGTTATTCATTAGTGCTGCACTGTGTGAGTTTTGTACTGCAAATGTTTTGCAACATGAGTTTAGGTGTCTGTAGTCCAAAACTAGACGATATGAATCGTCTGGCTTGGAGACAGGAAACAAAGGATTGTTCATTTGTGAGGTGCATGTTTCAATCACCCCCTGGTATTCAAGTTGATCTAAGATCTCCCTTACTTGCTTTTTAGCTTCTTGTGTAACTGGGTACTGCCTCTGTGCAGTGGGTTGATTTTTTAACTGGATTTTGTGAGGAGGAGAATCCTCATCCAATCCTACATCATTTTCATATAATGCAGGAGTTTGGGCCACTGCCCATTTTCTTGCAAATGTGTATTTTTTATGAATTGGAATATGATTTGAGAAGGCAGGCATAATCATTTCTTCGCCATGTGGGCACTCCCTGACAAACTCTGGTGGCCAGTCTTTCTCAGCTAACAGGATGTCATAGCCTTTCGAAAGGTTATCCCAAAAGAAACCCCTTACTTACCTAGTCTTGTCCCCCTCTATACGCAATGTTATTTTGTATAATTTATGGGGTTTGCTAACTCTGGTGTCTGCAGTTTCCACCTGAATGTATTCATTTGTGTCCAATGTCTCCAGAAGATTCATCAAGATCTTGCGAACTATGGTTACTTCTGCTGCGCTGTCTAGCATTGTCTGGGCCCACTCTCCGTTTTCAATTGTGTCCTCAGTATCCTCGGCATGTATAATTTTAATACTGGCTACCTTCTTTCTTGGAAATTGTAATTTTTTACTTTGATGAGCAGGTTCCTTGTCTTTGGACTTGACGTGCTCTTCTTTGTGTTCTGACCGTCCTCTTCTTTCCGATTCCAGTTAGGAAGTCTGAAAAGATCTCAATTTATCCCTATCTCTAAGGTTGTATCTTTTCTCAGAGGGCTCCCTCTGGGGAGACTTGCCTCTTCGGTCTGGGGATCTTTCTCTCCGTTGAGGAGACCTTCCTCTGGACTGGAATCGTTTTTCTCTGGGAGTAGATTGTTTATTTCCATCCCAACTCTTTTTTGGAGTGTTTAGATTATTTTTAATACATGTTTTTCAGGATTTTCAGTTAGTTGGGGTTTTACTGGTTTCCCACCCAAACTATCTCTACCTAATTCTTCATAGGATTTTTCTATGATTCTGGCAAGTTCAAATGGTTGTTCTGCTATATCTGTTTCTTTCAATTTCTGGCGGATCACCACAGATGCTGCTTCTCCTTTTATGTTGGCTAATATTATAGCCGAGGCCTGCTTGAAGTCTTTCAGTAATTTCATACCCAGAGTTAAAGCAAGTTCTGGACCGTATTCATTTTGAATCTGTCT
The DNA here is from genome assembly GCF_964261635.1 of Lissotriton helveticus. Classification (NCBI taxonomy): domain Eukaryota; kingdom Metazoa; phylum Chordata; class Amphibia; order Caudata; family Salamandridae; genus Lissotriton; species Lissotriton helveticus. The sequence continues at coordinate 1,719,804,659 of NC_136059.1, forward strand.
TAGCACATCTGGTATTATCGCCATAGACGGAACACCATGTGTTTTTGTGTATATTGAAGCAAAGACTGTGCCCCAAGTGTCACAGTCCTCCACATGTAGTGCGACCCCCATTGGAAGACAGATAGTCAGAATTCTGTGTTTCTCATGAGGAGTAGTATCAGGAAATACTGCCTCTATCTAACTGATTTTTTGTGCTAACCATAATGGAATTTGTTCCCGTTTTGCAGGTATTTTGCCAGTGGCTGGTTGTATATTCTGTGGTGTGATTTTATTTGTGTTCCCCCTGGTGAGGGGTGTTCTGTGAAATTATGATTGCTGGTTGGACTGTTGAAGTCCGCATGACATATTGGACCAATTGTCTATGTATTTTAATTAGTAGTTTTAGCTGAGCTAAAAGTTCCCGGTCTGATATTTTATCAATGTCTGGATGTGGTGTGTAGCTGGCTAGAACCGGCCACGTGGCTCCTGGTCTACCTAGTGGACCTAGCCTGAAGTTGTGATTTTGATGTTTTAGGGCACCGTTAAACCAGAGCTGGTGCTCTTGGTATGTTAATGGGATTTCAACGTCCTCGAAAGGAGCATATTCATCCAGAGGTTCCTCTATTTTGTAATAGTGGAATTTGTGTGTTACAGCGTTTGCTGCTGGAAAGTTTATCCATGAATAGAATACCTCTGTCTGCCGATATTCATGGGCCTCTACCACGAACATGACTGTACCACCTCGTGGTGATACTCCATTTTCTAAAAGTGTTTTAGTTATAGTTCTTCTTACATTTTCCGGAATGATTATAGCATTCGGGTCATTCTGTTGGTTGCTCAGGTTTCTTTATTCTCAGAAAACGTTACGCGTTTCGACACCAAATGTGTCTTGTTCACACGTTACCCAACACGACATTATGCTTGCTTAAGTAAACACAGACAATGGAAAGGTGTAATAGACAGTGAAAAAGTACACATGTTCTGGCTTGTTCTTACTTTAGGTTAATGGATCCGCCATTTTGGAATGGTGTATTGATCAATGAATTACACGTTGATATAAATTTATAAGTGTTTAAAATACACCATTCTCATGCGTACGCCACAGAAAACATATTAATATCATAGTATTTCGTTTTTAGGAGTACGTTGGGCTCGAAAAGCTAAAGAGGACAACTAGAGACCAAGTATGAACATTCGTCAAATCATGATTCTAGTGTCTGCCATTCAAGTTGCGACTTGATTTCAAGGTCTAGTGCCTATAATCCTAGCAATTGCTTTCGCGATATAAATTCTAAGGTATAACAAGTGTCATCCACATTTACTGCTGTCTAGTGCCTATGGAGCCCATGTTACAATACATTATAGAGCTTAATCCTAATATTTACTCATGTTGCCACCATTATCCAAAAAGCACAGATATATCACTGCCAAATCCAACTTATGTGTTATTTATGTACAAGCATAGGGCCCTCAAGAGAAAAAACCCATTAAGGTCCAAAGAAATGTCCAACATATTACAGTGAAAAGTGAATTCCTTATCTTAATCAAGTGAGGTGACTTCATCATTCGCCGAAGAAAAGGGTATGGAAGATGTGCAGTGCATTGAAAAAAGTGATGTCTCCCTTCCTTTTCTCCTGGAAAAAACATAATTAAAATATGCATTAAAATAAATCAAGGCTAGCATAAGCATTCATCTTATGTGCAGTTCAGTACAGTTAACATCTATCAACAGGCTAGTATTATAACTTTTTTCTTTCCTTTCTTTTCTCCTGGGACAACCCACTAACACCTTACATTCTGAGTTATTCTTCGTATAGATGAGTTGCAAGTTCTTCGTCTAACTTATGACCCCCCGGGAATCTGCTCTCTAACTCCATGATCAATTTAGATTCTCTTTTTCTGAGTGCTAGAACCCTTGAAATCAAGTCACTTTCACGCTAAGCTAGAGACAACTTGAATGGCAGACACTAGAATCATGATTTGACGAATGTTCATACTTGGTCTCTCGTTGTCCTCTTTAGCTTTTCAAGCCCAACGTACTCCTAAAAACAAAATACTATGATGTTAATATGTTTCCTGTGGCGTACGCATGAGAATGGTGTATTTTAAACACTTATAAATGTATATCAACGTGTAATTCATTGATCAATACACCATTCCAAAATGGCGGATCCATTAACCTAAAGTAAGAACAAGCCAGAACATGTGTGCTTTTTCACTGTCTATTACACCTTTCCATTGTCTGTGTTTACTTAAGCAAGCATAATGTTGTGTTGGGTAACGTGTGAACAAGACACATTTGGTGTCGAAACGCGTAACGTTGTCTGAGAATAAAGAAACCTGAGCATCTTTACTACCGAGTGCGCGTGATGCTTTGAAGCACACTGTGGATTTATAATGAATCTTTTCGGCTTATGGGTTCACCCAACAACGTGCCACCTGACTATGGGAGCAGGATCCCGGAAGGACCCTTCTGTTTGCAAGACTGACTTATAACGAGGGATCCAGAGCCGGCCGTTTTTAAAGTGGACTCAACACACGAGATAACAAGGATCGGAGGTGACGCCGTTACTCCGAAGGGTAAGCCTTCCTTTGTTTTTCCTCTGTATCTCTCGGAGCGAGCCAACGCAGGAGTGCGGCGGCCTCTCCAGTCGATTAACAGAGGTTTACGGGGAGTGTGCTGAGTCGGAGTAGGCGGGCACAAGACGGCAATACAGTACTATACTAAATACACACACCCCAATGTGTGATTTGAATAACTTTGTCCGAATTTCTTGTCAACACCTCCTTGGAGTGTAACTAATACGGCATCAGGGACCGCTAATCATAAGCGGGGCAGTATCGATATGCAAAATTTAGAGCTGGGACTTTAATTACACGCATACGATGCGGTACGGAGTACCGCGATTTTCTCAGTAAAACCTAACGCATAGTAAACAGTTGAAACAGCAGTCAGTACAGCTACTTAAAATATTCACAGGTGGGGATCCACACAACATCATGGATGAGGAAGGGGAGAGAAGACGCGAGGCAGCGTCATTATTAGCCAGAGCTCCTGGCAAAGGAGGCCCTAATGTAACAACACAAGGCAAACCTGCAAGTGATCCCTTGAATGAACAACTACGCAAATATGAAAGACTCAAAAAACAAGAAAGTTTAAAATGGTGGGAGGCAACATCACTACAGGACTATGTGGATAAAGAAATGGTGCCAAGAGGCCTAAGAATCTATATCACACCGTCCCACGAGTCATTGAATACTAAAATGTTGGAGGAATGGTTGCAAAATTCCGCTATGAGTTCCAAAAATATGTTGTGCATATTAATTAAATATGCATGGGAGGATCGGGATGTAATCCTGCAACAAATAAAAGAATTGGATGATGAATTCTTGAAAAGTAGTGAACAAGAGACTATTAAAAAATTCAAAGAAGAGCTAAAAGGCAGATTAAAGAAGCACGAAGAAGATATTAAATATCGCAAACAAAGAAAACTACACCGTGACTGAGGAGATTATGACAGTGGGCGCATCCTGACATACAGCCCAAAATATGACTATTTATATAACTAACAGGATACTATAACAAGCAATTTGAATCAGACCTATACGGAAAGCGACCAAACCAGAGTGAATCCAACAAGTGGCTCAGAAACCGACACTTCTCAACAATCTACAAGCACAATATCTGTGGTCGATATCACCAAGAAACCGGCGAATTTTTTACAGGAATTCCGAGTATTAAGAACACGGAGAAAAAAAGACGCAGATATGCTACATCAACCGGAATTCAAACAGAATCCAACACGAGGACGGCCAAGGGGAAGAGCAAGAGGCAAGGGAGATCGCGACAGAGAAGACGCAAGCTCCAGCAGAGGAGAAGAAAAGAACAGCAGAAAACCAGTGGGAACCTAATGTGGGGGTTACAAGAAAAGAAAATAAAGATGGATGAACTAACGGTAAATGAAACAATAATAAATCTTTCTTCAAGAACATTGACGTTTAAAGAAAAACAAACCATATGTTTGGGACTCACATTTTGCCCCACTGAACTTTTTGATTACGCAGACACAAGGGTTGACATTTTTAAATTTATTAGGAAACTTAAATTGTCAAAATGACACTACAGATTTCTTAAATAAACTTGAAAACATCCAGTGGTCAGAGGGCTTTCTGTTAATCACTATGGATGTGAGTGCCCTTTATACTATCATAGACCACATTCAAGGGATGGAAGCTAGCTATCACTTCCTTAAAAAGAGGGAAATAGGCTTTCGAGAACACACTGCCATGTTAATTAAAATGATGAAATTATGTTTGAAAAACAATATTTTCATGTTTGATGGGTCACTCTACAAACAAACCCGTGGCGCGGCCATGGGTTCGGCCTTTGCGCCTAGATTCGCGAACCTTTTTTTAGGCAAATGGGAAGAGGAACTGAGATATGATGATAAAGTTGACAGAAGATTTTGCTATGGTACAAACGTGGATCAGATATATTGATGATCTGTTTATAGTATGGTATGGTACAGAAGAGGAAGCGACCAGGTTCATTGAGAAACTTAATAGGAATGCATATAACATACAGCTCACCTATACTATAAGCAAAGATCATGTAGAATTCCTGGACACAGAGATAAATGTGGTTGAAGGTACACTCATCTCTAACTTACATAGGAAAGAGACGGCTGGGAACAGTCTCCTCCACGCCCTGAGTGCACATCCGGACCCTTTGAAATGGAGCATCCCCTACGGAGAATTACTTAGAGCTAAGAGAAATTGTAGTGACAAAGATGGGTTTGTTGTAGAACAAGAACGCATGTTATCTAGATTTCGGGAAAGAGGCTATCCCGAATGGGTATTGAGGAAAGCTGTGAGAAAAGCTGCAGATGTAGAGAGGTCAGAAACCCTTACCCCTAAATTGAACAGATAAAGTGATACAAACCCAACCAGGATTATAACTACTTTCCACCAGAGATCAGACAAAGTTCGCAAAATCCTTGTGGATAACTAGAACATTCTCCAGTCAGACAACATAATAGGACCAGAGCTAAATGAAAGACCCCAAATCACCTATAGAAGGGGGAGAAACCTCAGAGATATCTTGGTGAAAGGCGATATTTCTGATAATAAAAAAACAACATGTACAGGGCCTTAAAGGGTTTTACCCATGCGGACATTGCCGGGCTTGTAAATCAAGCTACATGGTAAAATAAGTCAACATTCCTGGATATAGAGAAAAACGTAAAATCAAACAATTTCTTACATGCAACACAAGTTTTGTTATTAATGTACTCGAATGTCCATGCAATATGAAATATGTGGGCAGCACAACCTGTATGGCTAAAAAGCGTATACAAGAACATTTGAGAGCGATAACTAATGTGGATGTACGCTACCCTGTTGCTAGACATTTCCAGGAGTTCCATCAATCTAATACCTCTCTGTTAAGATATTTTGCAGTCGAACAAGTCAATGTAGGCAAAAGAGGAGGTAATCGGGTTCTAGCACTCAGAAAAAGAGAATCTAAATGGATCATGGAGTAAGAGAGCAGATTCCCGGGGGTCATAATTTAGACGAAGAACTTGCAACTCATCTATACGAAGAATAACTCAGAATGTAAGGTGTTAGTGGGTTGTCCCAGGAGAAAAGAAAGGAAAGAAAAAAGTTATAATACTAGCCTGTTGATAGATGTTAACTGTACTGAACTGCACATAAGATGAATGCTTATGCTAGCCTTGATTTATTTTAATGCATATTTTAATTATGTTTTTTACAGGAGAAAAGGAAGGGAGACACCACTTTTTTCAATGCACTGCACATCTTCCATACCCTTTGCTTCGGCGAATGATGAAGTCACCTCACTTGATTAAGATAAGGAATTCACTTTTCACTGTTATATGTTGGACATTTTTTTGGACCTTAATGGGTTTTTTCTCTTGAGGGCCCTATGCTTGTACATAAATAACACATATGTTGGATGTGGCAGTGATATATCTGTGCTTTTTGGATAATGGTGGCAACATGAGTAAATATTAGGATTAAGCTCTATAATGTATTGTAACATGGGCTCCATAGGCACTAGACAGCAGTAAATGTGGATGACACTTGTTATACCTTAGAATTTATACCGCGAAAGCAATTGCTAGGATTATAGGCACTAGACCTTGAAATCAAGTCGCTTTCACGCTAAGCTAGAGACAACTTGAATGGCAGACACTAGAATAATGATTTGATGAATGTTCATACTTGGTCTCTCGTTGTCCTCTTTAGCTTTTCGAGCCCAACGTACTCCTAAAAACGAAATACTATGATATTAATATGTTTCCTGTGGCGTACGCATGAGAATGGTGTATTTTAAACACTTATAAATGTATATCAACGTGTAATTCATTGATCAATACACCATTCCAAAATGGCGGATCCATTAACCTAAAGTAAGAACAAGCCAGAACATGTGTACTTGTTCACTGTCTATTACACCTTTCCATTGTCTGTGTTTACTTAAGCAAGCATAATGTCGTGTTGGGTAATGTGTGAACAAGACACATTTGGTGTTGAAACGCGTAACGTTTTCTGAGAATAAAGAAACCTGAGCATCTTTACTACCGAGTGCGCGTGATGCTTTGAAGCACACTGTGGATTTATAATTAATCTTTTCGGCTTATGGGTTCGCCGAACAACGCGCCACCTGACTATGGGAGCAGGATCCCGGAAGGACCCTTCTGTTTGCAAGACTGATATATATATATATATATTACCTACTGGCAGTCGCCAGTAGGTATATATAGTTAGGATTTTTTTGAATAGGGATTTCTGAAAATTCTATGTTGAATAACTTTGGCATTGATGGACGGAATTGGCTGAAATTTTTAGGAAAATGGCACATTTTGTTTCTGAGCGTCCCCTGAAAGTTTGGGGGGGTTTCGTCAAGCGGGGGCCGAGAAAAAAGGGGGGTCCCAAAACGTGTTTTTAACATTGAGTTTTCCATAGGGCGGTTGGACTCACTTTTAGCTCGAACGGCTGAATGGATTTCCACAAAACTTGGCAAAATTGTAGGGACTGGTAGCTTGATGTGCCTTTGCTATGTCTCAAGATATATGCTCCAGTGGTTTTTACAAAAATTAACTTTGAAAAATATATATTGGGCTACATTGGGCTATATATATATGTTAGAGCCCAAATGTAGCCCAATGTAGCCCAATGTAGCCCAATGTAGCCCAATGTAGCCCAAAGATGGCCACCAGAGACAAAAAAAAACAAATGTAGCCCAAATATCAGCCAGATGTAGCCCAACTATAGCCCAGTGACAGAATGTCCCAGAGTGTTCTAAAGAATAACTAGAGCGCTAACAGTCTTACTTATGACAAAAGTATGGCACACCTGAAGTCATCTTGATTGGAATAAAGTGTTAACACTTAAAACATTTAATTTGCAAAGGAACAAAATGAGGGGGTTCATTTTGCCATAGAAATTATGATTAGTGCTGAAGAAAGAAAAAGTAGGGCACATTTTGAGTGACTTCTCAAATCCTCTTATATTTCATTAAAAAAATTCTGATATGCAGTCTCCCAAGATGGCCACCAGAGACAAAAGAGCCCAAATGTAGCCCAAATATCAGCCAGATGTAGCCCAACTATAGCCCAATGACAGAATGTCCCAGAGTGTTCTAAAGAACAACTAGAACGCTAACAGTCTTACTTAAGACAAAAGTATGGCACACCTGAAGTCATCTTGATTGGAATAAAGTGGTAACACTTAATACATTTAATTTGAAAAGGAACAAAATGAGGGGTTTCATTTTGCCACAGAAATGTTATATATATATATATATTACCTACTGGCAGTCGCCAGTAGGTATATATAGTTAGGATTTTTTTTAATAGGGATTTCTGAAAATTCTATGTTGAATAACTTTGGCGTTGATGGACGGAATTGGCTGACATTTTCAGGAAAATGGCACATGTTGTTTCTGAGCGTCCCCTGAAAGTTTGGGGGGGGGTTCCGTCAAGCGGGGGCCGAGAAAAAAGGGGGGTCCCAAAACGTGTTTTTAACATTGAGTTTTCCATAGGGCGGTTGGACTCACTTTTAGCTCGATTGGCTGAATGGATTTCTATGAAACTTGGCAAAATTGTAGAGACTGTTTGCCCGATGTGCCTTTGCTAGGTCTCAAGATGTGTGCTCCAGTGGATTTTGAGAAATTAACGTTCAAAAAAATATATATATCTGTGACAGCGTCCCGGTTAGCGCCCCGGTTTGCGTACCAGACAGGTAACGGAACTTTCCGAGGAGAAGCGGATTGGCTCTCCGGTGACTGTCAACATTCTAAACAGTCCGGAGCGGCGGCCATCTTGTCTCTCGGTAGGATCGAGAGACAAGAGGTGGAAATAAACGAAGGGGGAAATGAATGAAAGGAGGCAAGGTAGACCCCTCCTGACCCCCTAGGATTGATGTGGGGGCTATTAAAGGGCCCCGTGGGGCAAAAAAATAAAATAATTTGTTTTTTCGATTTTTCGCGGTGGAACGCTACCCGGTACGCGAACCGGGTCGCTCACCGGTAGCGTAACGGGAGTCCGCCATCTTGTGTTTCGGACGAATTTAGTCACAAGATGGAGGATAAACAATGTTGGGAATGGGTATAAGGGGGCACGGGAGACATATCCTGACCCCCTAGGTTTTCTGAGGGTGGCTGAGGAGGGCCATATATGTAAAAAAAACACCTTTTTTTTTCAAATTTTCGCACGGTTAGCGCCCGGTCCGAGCACCGGGTAGCGTTCCGGAAAGCGTAACAAGGGGAAAACCAAGGGAAATATTAAAATAATATTTTAGAGTGCTTTGAGGTAGGGTAGCTCTGAATAGAGCTGTTGTGTTGTGTGGGTGATGTAAGTACCAACATGTAGGTACCAATGAAGAGTCTAAAATTCAATGTACACCGTCTCCTCTGTAGATATTTTGTATGTTCTAATATGGGTTATTTAAATGTAAATGTGTGGAAAAGCACTTCATGCTTTAAAGCAATTGTATTTTTGAACTGATTGTTCTTTCCTCTTAGTCCTCCTCTTTGGTTTTTTTTCCCCACACTCTTCTTCAGCATGATAGTTGATAAATTCGTTCCCTCAAAAAATGTATATACATAAAAAAAATTATATTAAATACATATAAAATATATTTTTCCTTTCAAAGAAGAATACATTTTACAGCTTTTGATATTTGCTATTAAAAAACCATTGAAATTCACTGAAAAAACCATAGGTTATAGACCATATATAGTTAGGAATTAGCATTTACAAAACCTTGAAAATTCACTGAAAAAACCAAAGGTTATAGACCATATATAGTTAGGAATTAGCATTTACAAAACCTTATTTTACTCACACAAAACCATTGAAATTCGCATATATAGTTAGTTGCACTAACTATATATCGCGCACCCGCAATCCACTGCTGATCATGTCACATATTACATCATTCATGACATGGTCAGTGACATCACTGATGACATCACTGATGACATCTCAAATGACATCACTGATGACATCACTGGTGACAACATCCAGTGACTGTATGTTTCTGTAAAGTTAAAATATGTCTTACATATTGAAGAATGAGTGGATGTATAAGTGTCTGGATGAAGGATTTAGTAGGTGCATGACTGACTGTATGAGTGAGTGATTAAATGTGTCTCACTGAGTGCATGGGTTAGTGACTAAACTGTCTTAATTTGTGCATCATTATGTCTGTTGTTCTGTAAACTGCTGCATGTGTTGATCAGTAGCTATATGAGTAACTATATGGGTTATTGATTGGTTGCCCAAGTATTTGTATGGGAGACTGAGTGTGTGTGTGGGTGGCTGGGAGGTGTATGACTCTGTGCATAGATGTGTGAGCAGTTGATTCACTAGATGTATGGGTTCAAAAGTGCATGTGGAAACAGCTGTATGGGCGGTTGACTGTGTGCATGAGTGTATTGGTGAGTGAATGGATATCTCAGTGCTACATGTCAAAGTAAGTACATATGTAAAACACAGTACATGTGAGAGTTGACATATATAAATAACTGTGCATAAGAGCCAGTGAATGTGTGAGTGGCTGTATGGATCATTGTGAACTTGTATCAGGGATCGTATAAGAGAGTAAATTTGAGTTAGTATATGTTTGAATAAGTAAGGTGTGTATAACTGTATAGTTGAGGAAATGGAGGTGTGATTGATTCTTTGCGTGACTGACTAGGTGTGTGAGTAACTCCATGGATGAGTGACAGTCTGTGAGTGTCTGTTTACACTGAGTGTATCTAAGGTTATATTAGAGTCTGAAGAGGTTCATCGTATTATCACATGAATGATGTCACCAGTGATGTGATCAGTAATGTCAAATGAGATGTCATCAGTGATGTCATCAGCGATGTCATTTGAGATGTCGTCAGTGATGTCATCAGTGATGTCACTGACCATGTCATGAATGATGTAATATGTGACATGATCAGCAGTGGATTGCGGGTGCGCGATATATAGTTAGTGCAACTAACTATATATGCGAATTTCAATGGTTTTGTGTGAGTAAAATAAGGTTTTGTAAATGCTAATTCCTAACTATATATGGTCTATAACCTATGGTTTTTTCAGTGAAAATATATATATATATATATATATATATATATATATATATATATATATATATATATATATATATATATATATTCACTGAAAAAACCATAGGTTATAGACCATATATAGTTAGGAATTAGCATTTACAAAACCTTGAAAATTCACTGAAAAAACCATAGGTTATAGACCATATATAGTTAGGAATTAGCATTTAAAAAACCTTATTTTACTCACACAAAACCATTGAAATTCCATATATAGTTAGTTGCACTAACTATATATCGCGCACCCGCAATCCACTGCTGATGATGTCACATATTACATCATTCATGACATGGTCAGTGACATCACTGATGACATCACTGATGACATCTCAAATGACATCACTGATGACATCTCACTTGACATCAATGATCACATCACTGATGATATCATTCATGTGATAATACAATGCATCTCCTCACACTGTAATATAACCTCCGTTACACCCAGTGTTAAATAGAGAGTATCATTTTTGAAACCATTGACACACCAATACTAGTTACTACATACGCACTCACTGATTCCTATGTCTACACACACATTCACTCATACAATCATTCATACATACAATCACTCATCTTTACAACACTATTATATGCACTCATACACCTATACAGACACTCACACTCTGCCACTCATCCATGGAGTTACTCACACACCTAGTCAGTCCTGAAAAGAATCAATCACACTTCCATTTTCTCATCTATACAGTTAAACACAGAACACCTTACATTTTTGAAACATATACTAACACATAGTTACTCTCTTATAGAATCACTGATACAAGTACACATTGATCTGCACAGAGTCACACACCTCCCAGCCAGCCATACACACACTCAGTCTCCCATACAAATACTTGTGCAACCAATCAATAACCCATATAGCTACTTATATAGCTACTGATCAACACATGCAGCAGCTTGCACAACAACAGACATACTGATGCACACTTTCAGACAGTTTAGTCACTAACCCGTGCATTCAGTAAGACGCATTTAATCACTCACTCATACAGTCAATCACGCACCTACTAAAACCTTCATTCAGACACTTATACATCCACTCATTCTTCAATATGTAAAACATATTTAAACTTTACAGAAACACATAATCACTGGATGTTGTCATCAGTGATGTCATCAGTGATGTCACTGACCATGTCATGAATGATGTAATATGTGACATCATCAGCAGTGGATTGCGGGTGCGCGATATATAGTTAGTGCAACTAACTATATATGGAATTTCAATGGTTTTGTGTGAGTAAAATAAGGTTTTTTAAATGCTAATTCCTAACTATATATGGTCTATAACCTATGGTTTTTTCAGTGAATTTTCAAGGTTTTGTAAATGCTAATTCCTAACTATATATGGTCTATAACCTATGGTTTTTTCAGTGAATTTCAATGGTTTTTTAATAGCAAATATCATAAGCTGTCGAATGTCAAGTAGGTGGTAAGTAAAAACATTTTCGTGTTTATGCACACTGATCTGCTTTGAATGCTGCCCCCCACCCCTCATTTCTATTAGGAGTACTCTCTCTTTGCAGATAGTGAAGGGTAGTTAACGCAGCCCTTTGCCCCCTTTGTAATCCGTCGTGCCTGCTTCTCTCTCCATTTAATTGATTGTTCTCTTTGGTTCATTCTCTATTTACAAACAAGCACAGAGTCAAAATACTCTGTTTAGTCTTTGCAGATAGCGAAAAACCGTGTAAAAAAACAAAAGGAATCGAGCAAAATCAGTAGGCCACTAATGGGATCTCTTTTTGACCTCGCTAAAATAGAAACATTAGGAACAACCTGTTGAAAATAGCAATGCGTATGTACATAAGCGGCGTTCATTTGTGTTCACAGTACCCCTTGTTGATTGTTTGAATCGAGCATTGAATTGTTCGAAGTTGGTTCTCTTAAGGATCTTCTCTGCCTGCAAACGAGGAAGAATAGGAATATTCTCTCTCCCTTTGCAGATAGTGAAGGGTAGGTAACGCAAGCCTTTAACACGTCGTACCTATTTCATTCCTCATTGATTGATTGATTGTCCGAACATTGACTGTTTGGGAATTAGTTCTTTTTGCAGGTATTCCCTGTTTGCAAATAAACGTAGGAAAATCTTTGCAAGTAGTGAAAGGGTACGTAATGCGGACCTTTCTCCCCCGTTGTAATCTGTCATGCCTATCTACTCCCCACTGATTGATGCACCTGTTTCACCCGGACCATTTACTAGACATACGTCATCTGGCCCGACCAGAGAGCACCCCTAGTGAAAAGGACATATGCAATAATAACGAAGTGATCACTGTATCCTGTTAACAGAAACTTTAGCATGAAACAACCTGGAAAGAAAAGAATAGGAAATCGAAAATCAGTAGGCCACTGATGAACATGAACTTTTATTAAACAACGAACAAAGAAACGATAACATAACGTAATGATAAAACCTATTAATGTCCTAGAAACAAGAAAACGTTAGAAATATGCCAGTGGTGAGAGACCAGAAAAACAGTAAGAGAAACCAAATCACCCCTCGCTGTCCCACCGCCTGCCACGCCAAAAAAATCGATAGACTAGGGAAAATGCAAGTCAGTAGAACATCCGCCCCCACTCTGGAAACTTCCAAGGTGGGGCAGGGTTCCGGCTACGCCCAGCCGGGAGCAGCCCATATAAGGCAGGTCCTGCTGCCACGCCTCGGCCAGGAGATCCTACCGTAGGGTGTAGCCGGAGGAGAGGCCGAGACCAGCGGGACCCGGCCAGGGGATTGCCTTTACAACGCTGAACAGTTGCAGGGGGGGGGGGGAATGTCTCCTCGACCCTCCCCTCTCTCCCAGTCCGGCCGCGGTGGCCCTTGAGAGTTGCAGGTAGTCCCGCCACATGCTCTTCCAGTCCGGCCACCAACGGTCGGGGGGCCGAGGCCGACGGGATCCGGCTGCAGCCAATAAACCAAGAAACCCGTTCATGGGGCCAGAGCCAGAGGCGTCCGGCCGACATCTACCGGAAGCCCGGCCCGAAGACGGACGGGACACTTCTTCTTTCTTGTATAATTGCTGCAACAACCCTGGGGGGGGATGTCTTGCACATGCCTCCGACCCCCCCCCCCTCGTCCTCATCGCCTGGTCCGGCCATAACAAATCTCAAGCGAGACGCCGTGGGGTGCACTGGGAGGGAGAGACGGTGCGAACAGGCCTCTCCCGCCTCCCCAGGTGGAGGCTTCCCAGCTGCACCCTCAGCGCTCCAGGCGCCCGGAAAAGGGTTCTTCCACTGTGGCCATGCTGCAACGTCTCGCCCGGCAGGGTGGAGCCCGTCCGCTCATTTGACCCCGCGATCGCCAGTAGCTACCGAACTCTCAAAATGGCGGTCGACCTGGCAAGAGCGGGCCCAGCATAAAGAAATGGCCCGGTCACTGGTTGACTCCACCACCGTAGTCCTCCACGACCTTGAAGATTCTAGAGGAGCCGCGGGAGTCTCCGACCCCCGATGGGGAATGACTGCCATGATCACCCGTGGAGTGACGAAACTGTATCCGCGGGACGTCGGCGCCAGCCTCACTTTGAATTACTAGAATCCTGCAGACCTCACTTCCGGTGAAAGTACAGTGTGACCCGGTAGAAAAATTGTTGCACCCCCTCCCCTTTTTGACTGATAGTTCAAACCACCGATCCTTTCCTTTGCCCTTTTAACGGAACTTTGGACTGCCTCCCCCTCTTTTACATTTTCTAGAGAAAACAAAACATTAACCACTACAATAACATAGCAGTTGACACCAGAACTGTTTTCAAAATGAAAACCAACAACATCTTCAACAGAATCCTTTTTGTTTCTGCTGTGACCCTGCTACAGCACAGGCATTGTCCCCAGCAGTAATTCTGCAATGCCGGTAAGAATAGCTGTGGTGCCTACTGGACTCACTCACCCCCGCGGCGCCCCACGCCGTTATTTGCTGGGCGGCAACTTGCTAGACATCACTTTCGTGCCATCTAGATTTCAGCGCGTTCTGCTGCCTTGGAACTATTCGCACAACAGACCGCTACTGACAAGAATATTTCATTATTGGTGCTGTCAATTTCAATAAATCTATTGGATAATTCAAAAGAAATTGCCACGGTCTCTTCGTTGTTTAAATGTTTTTACTGTTTTTGTTTTGTTGTATATATTTATATGTTATTAAAGTTTTATATTCCTACTACTTTGTTGGAGTGCTATATATTTTTAATGTGACACATAATTGTAAAAACTTTGATGTACAAAGAGTGATTCCTGGAATCTTCCGCTTCAGGCTCGGTCCCCTCCCCAATCACAATACAGGATAGTTTTCAGATAGTAGGAACACGTGTGGTGTGACGGATCTCGTCGGGTGTGGGCCTTGATCTACTAAAACTCCTTTGAAGAGGGGTGATTCTTTACAGCTGGGTGTTATAAATAAGAAAGAGGCGGAGGATTCCGGTAAGTGAAGTTTATTCCATAAGTAGATGACTCCACCCGTCATGGACGTCTGGTCTCCGTTAAGCCGGTGGTTACAATGGCAAACGGGAAGACACAGTCGACCGTGCACGATGAAAGTATTTAAATCATAACATGTTTAATACAGTATGCACGGGCCGTGGCTCGTGCATATAACTTTCAAATGGAAACAATGTTAGTCTCGGGCTTTGGCTCGTGATATAGATGTGAGTCGAACTCACGAGCCAAATCCCACGAGCCAAACTCATGTGAGAGTCGATGCGAGCGAAGCCCGCCATTACATCACCTTCCCCCTTACAACAGTCAAAAATTTGGAAAAAGAAACATTGTCGAATTAAAATGGATCTAACCAGAAGTAATACAAATGCCTAAAATTTAATGAACTCGTTATATCTCTCAGGAGCCCTGATGTGTCTGCCGAAAGAAGAAATTTTTGTGTGGGAGGGGATTTCCTGGCTAACAACAACGTTTGGAGGATCCAGAGTAATCTCCCCTGAGAGTTGTACCGAAGATTGAGGAGTTTGTGGAAGGGAATGTTTAGGAACACTGGAAACAGAAGGAGCATCCATCCAAAAACTCCAATTCAAGTTACTGGAGTTATCATTATGCTTCCTTCCTTTGATAATCTCTGCTTGGTGATCAGAGACTTTCACTAGTTGGCGTTTGTTCCACCAACCCTTTTTTCCTAGAAAGGCTGCACCCTTACTTACTTTAACTACCTGAATGGGTGCAAAAAATTTTGAGCGTCCTTTCATTACTCTACCTGGGCTTTTGATTAAAACCCAGTCACCAACCTGCAGGTCTACCAATTTACCATCTGAGGTACCATCAAACTGTAACTTCATTTGGTTCTGTTTTTCTAGAACAGATTTCTTAATAGAATTCAAATCGATAATTTTATTAGCAGAGTCCTGATGTAACCATGAAGGAAATAGAACAGAACGATTCTCTCTACCTCTCAGCAAGGAAAACGGGGAGACCCCAGTTACGCAGTGAGGGGAGGTATTGTAGTGCCACACTTTTTGTTTTACAAATTCAACCACATTGTAACCACAAGAAATCGCCGTCTGAACACCTTCTTTAACTACCTTATTCCCCCTCTCGACAAGACCATTCGAAGCTGGGGAATAAAGAGAGACTTTGAGTTGTTTGATGTCTAATTGTTTCAAAAATTTGGACATTTTATCCGAAACAAAGTGAGTTCCGTTATCTGTGACGATAAACTTGGGAGATCCCTCTAAATCAAACACTCTCTTGAGAAAGGTTATTGTGGAATCTGAATCAGGAGTCTTAACAAAATCAAAGTACATCCACTTTGAAAAATAGTCCACCAAAAGAATAATGTACTTATTCTCTTGTTGAAGAATGGAATATGGTCCCGAAAAGTCTACCCCAACTTTTTCCCAGGGAGAGCTAGGAAAATCCGTGGGATGTAGGGGAACTTTCAGTGTGCGCCAATGTTTATCGGATAATAAACACTCTGGGCACGAGTCAATCAGATTTTTAACTTGGACATCAATTGAGGGCCACCAATAGCGCTGCTTAATGCGCATAGAGGTTTTAGTTGTCCCCAGATGCCCTTGATGTGCCTTATTAATAATAGACTCCCTCAGTTTAAAAGGAGGGACACATTTCTCACCTCTTCGTACTATACCGTTCTCAACAGACAGTTCCTCAGAAATTTGAGCAAAACTACGTAGATCGCCATTCAGACTTCTTGGTTCAGGCCAACATCGTGTGGTAAACTCTATCACTTTTAACAACACATTGTCTAAAGCAGTGGCTTCCTTCCAATCGCCCTCAGAAATCACATCACTAACTTCATCTACTGCATCCACAAAGGTAACACATTCGACGTCCTCTACAAGAAAATCCTCCTCATCGTCCTTCTCCATAGCCATTCTAGATAGGCAATCAGCCCGAAAATTCTTGCCACCAACAATATGCTTAACAGAAAAATTGAACTCTTGTAATTTTGATACTAATCTCATCAGTCGAGCTGACATGGACGCTGAACTGGATTTATCGAAGATGTAAATTAGTGGCTTGTGATCAGTGACCAACTCAAATCTTCTACCCCAAATGTACATTTTAAACTTGTGGACCGCCCAAGCACAAGCTAGAGCTTCCCTTTCGATAGTGCTGTACCTCTGTTCAAACTCTTTGAGTGCTCTAGATGCAAATGCCACAGTTTGTTCCTGACCATTCACCTTCTGTGTAAGAACTGCCCCTAGACCAGAAATACTCGCATCTACAGTGATAACTGAGGTGGCATCTTCTCTGAAGGCATGTATGGCTTTAGCGGAAACAATCATCTTCTTGATCTCACAAAAAACCTTGTCTAATTCCTGTGTCCAAACGAAACTAGACCCTTTCCTCAAAAGCTTCCTTAAAGGTTCCACTAATTGGGAATACGACTGGACAAACCTTGCATAATATTCTGCAAGTCCTAGGAAGGATCGTAAGGCATCCTTATCGGGAGGAGGTTTTGCATCTTGAATGGCTCTAATGACTGAAAACTTGGGAGTGATACCTTGGTCTGATATTGTATGCCCCAGATAATCAATCTTGTTAACCGCAAACTTGCATTTGTCTGTGTGAACAGTCATGTTCCTAGACATTAAAATTGAAAGCACATTTCTAAGAATAACGTTGTGTTCGTTTAATGATTTTGCAAAAATCAGGATGTCATCAAGGTATGCCTGCACACCCGTTAAGCCTTGAAACATCACATCCATCAGCTTCTGGAAAACGCTTCCGGCAGACGCTAACCCAAAAGGGAGGCGAAGGAATTTGAAAGCTCCGAAAGGAGTAATAAAAGAGGTAAGTTCTTGGGATTCCTTCGCTAAAGACACCTGATGGTACGCTGACCTCAGGTCGATTAAAGAGAACCATTTAGCGTCGCCTATGTTAGCCAGAAGCTCGTGGATTCTTGGTAGCGGGTGACAGTCAACAATAATGTTCTTATTTAATGAGCGTAAATCCGCACATAATCTAATTTCCCCAGTCTTTTTGCGTGCGACTACAATTGGTGCGACCCATTGTGAAGAATTGATGGGGGAAATGATACCTTGTTTACACAGATCATCCAACATTATTTTTAATTCAGATCTGACACTCAGTGGGACAGCTCTAACTTTATGACTAACTGGTTGTGCCCCGGGTATCAGTCTAATCTTGTGCTCAAATCCTTTGACACTCCCTACCATTTCCATGAATACTGGTTTAAATTCTGTCAAAATTTCTTGAACCTTTGTGTTATGATCATCAATTACAGCAACAGGTAAATCTGTTTTAAAGGTAGGTAACTTCCCAACTTTAATGGGGTTCTCATCACCTGGAACTAAATAAAGACCCATCAAGGCTAAGTCTTTCCAGCCCACGATGTCTTTGCCTTTTTCTGCTACATAAATTTTAGTGACGGTCTCCCTCCCCAAGCATTGGACTAATCCTTCAAAATACCCTAGCATGTTAATATTCTTCTCCCCAAATGCTAGTGGATTAACATCAGATTCAATCAGTTCAACTCTTTTGTCCCATTTTTCGTAAAAGGTTGAATCTCTAAGGATAGTGTATGGGGAGCCTGAATCCGCCATGACTTGGAGATGTACATTATCAATAATAGCTGCGCATAGTGGACCTTTAATAGAATCAATGTCACCGTTAGCATCAAGAGTCACGATGATATTTTTAAAAGATTCAGTACATGCGTCAAAGTCCACCATATTAACATTTGGAGGTTTCTTCGCAAATCTGCAAACCCCCTGAAAATGTCCAATTTTTTTACAAATAGAACATCGTTTCTTGAGGGCAGGGCAATTTGGTGCGTTCCCAATGTGATCCTTTGAACCGCACCTATAACAAAAGTACGTTTTTTTTCTTTGGTTAAATTTATTGGGTTGAACTTTGCCTTTATTAGTAATGGCACAGAGAGTTTCTCCTTCATCAGAGTCATAGCAGTCTATAGCATTAACACCCTGTTTAGGTTGGTCCATAACAACTTTGCTGGTTAATGTAGAACGTTCAATGCTAAGAGCAAGGTCTATGACTTCATTTAAAGATGGGTTCTTGCATCCCAGAATTCTCTGTTTAATCTTCCTTGATGCGCAATTAAATACGAACTGGTCTCTTATGAATTTATCAGGAGAAGGTTCGAAATTGCAAGTGATTGCTAAAACTCTGAGTGCAGCGATGTACTCTTCTACCTTCTCGTCCTCATGTTGTTTCCTGGCATAGAAGTTGTGCCTTTCTAACATAATGTTAGGTTCATCACAAAATTGTTTTTTTAATCTTGCAATGGCTTCGATGTAAACGTTCCAAAGGTTGTCTCCACTTTCATCTAGTGAAATAGGTGGTGCTATGGGAACAATACTCTTAAAGATTCGTTGACCAGCTTGTCCTAAACAACCAAAAAGAATAGCGAATTTTCTTTTGTCAGAATATTCAGTGGCATCAATAGCAATTAAATGATTCTCAAACAATCCGAACCACTCAGACCAAATTATGTCTGGAGTGCCTGGTTTGCTCAAGAAAGGTGGAGGTTGAGTTATTTGATGCCACTGGTTATTAGCCATGTTAAATATAAATGCAGAAATATGAGTGAGGTTTTATAAATCTAAAATCACAATAACCTTAACATTAACAAGATGTCATTTTTAAAATGAGTATTTGTGATTTAAGATGTGGAAAAGTTGTTTAAATAACGAGATAAATGTTTCCAATAACGTCTATAACGTTGTAAATATGCACATTTAATTAATGAAAAGCGTGCGTATCGCTGTAAAGCACAACCTTGTGAATATCCTGTGATTATCTGTTGAAAGCGTGCGTATCGCTGAAATGATACGCAATGTTTACATGTTGGTCCAATAACAACGTGCGTATCGTTGAAAATGACACGCAATGTTTGTATTTTTGAAAGGAATTATTTAAATGACAAGTGCGTTGTAAGTCGAAAGCGTGCGTGTCGCTAAAGTGACACGCAATGTCTTCAATTACAACGTGCGTATCGTTGAAGGTGTGTACAACAAAGAAACATTTTAAATCAACACAGTACCTTGTGGTTGCGTCTTGTAAACAGACTTCGCACGATACCTCAATAAAGTTGTATGGAAGGATATCCAATGAGGCTGATCGTGTTGAAGAAGATTGCCACTGTCCAATAAGAGTTGCCGGTTGAGGAAATTTGTAGAGGCAGCTCCGTTGATTGGGAAACCAAGAGATTCGACCGTCCAATGGAAATGCTTGTGATTGACGAGGTGCTGAATCGGGGAAAAATCAGCGTGGGTGAGGTGGAGTCTCCGTCTTGTCGCCAAAATATGTTATAAATAAGAAAGAGGCGGAGGATTCCGGTAAGTGAAGTTTATTCCATAAGTAGATGACTCCACCCGTCATGGACGTCTGGTCTCCGTTAAGCCGGTGGTTACAATGGCAAACGGGAAGACACAGTCGACCGTGCACGATGAAAGTATTTAAATCATAACATGTTTAATACAGTATGCACGGGCCGTGGCTCGTGCATATAACTTTCAAATGGAAACAATGTTAGTCTCGGGCTTTGGCTCGTGATATAGATGTGAGTCGAACTCACGAGCCAAATCCCACGAGCCAAACTCATGTGAGAGTCGATGCGAGCGAAGCCCGCCATTACACTGGGGCCATAAACTACATCTGCAGGGCTAGCTGATAGCCTGGACAATCGGACACAGAGGAAGAGGAGTGTCAGAGGGTGCGGTAGTGAATAGGGCGAAAGGGAGGTGTCGGGCGGGCACAGTGTGATTCTCAGGGAAGAGCAGCGCAGATGGGGGGAGGTTTATTGCCCATGCATAAGACAGAGAGCGGGGGTGACCAGTGCCTGGGGAAGATGCTTGCGAGGGTGAGGAGCCATGCTACGAATCGACAGCGTGCAGAGAGTGGGTCTGGTCAAGACATCTAAAATGGCTGCCGTGCACGACAAAAGTGTGGCATTTCAAAAAAGGCAAGATGGCGCAGACAATGTTTTTCAACACTTCCTCATTTCCTTCGAATCGAAGTTAACAGACGTTGGGGCATATTACCAAAGTTAAGCGATATTTATCGCTAACGATGCTTACCAACGAATTTTTTACCGCTAAGCATCATCAGAAATTATCGAAGATAAACCTTGCTATTATCAAGGTTTATCACAAATGCGATAATAAACGGCCGCAATGCATGAATATCGCTAAAAACTCAGCGATATTCATACATTACCGAGCTAATGCTCTTAGCCATGTTATCCACCTCCCATTGGATAACATGGCTAAGAACTGCTCAGGGCAGGTGTTACTTTTTGGAGATATTCGCGCTTAGCGCGAATATCTCCAAAAGTTGGTAATAGGAGATAGATATCTTGCATGTTGTAATGCAAGTTATTGTGGTATATGGAACTCATACCATAATCTCTCAGGAAAGCAGAAACTGATCCTTTTGGGACCGCCTAAAAAGGCCTAGGGGGTGAGGAGTACTCTACTTTGCCCCCTTTTCACGTTCCGAACTATTTTATTTTACTCTCTTCTGTAATTACACAAAAT
The DNA here is from genome assembly GCF_964261635.1 of Lissotriton helveticus. NCBI lineage: Eukaryota > Metazoa > Chordata > Amphibia > Caudata > Salamandridae > Lissotriton > Lissotriton helveticus. The sequence continues at coordinate 1,719,826,289 of NC_136059.1, forward strand.
AGCAGCGATAAGATGCATCGGAGACACACAGTGAGAGAAAGGAGGCCGGAGATGAAGAAGAGATGTCAAATACACATTGGAGATAATATAGTGGCAGAAGGGAAGTAAATATGAGTAAACTTACCATGTAACATAAAAATGTTGCACTCTATACTATAAGTCTCATTTTATACTACAATCACTTCGCTACAACCTCATAAATTAAAAATAAAAATGAATAATGTCTCAAACAATTTTTGATTTCTAAATATAAATTTATTCTTCAGAATTTTCTAAATTTGAAAGAACTAGTAACATGTCCTCATCAGCAATGTCCTCATTAAAAGTCTCCAATGATGATTCTTGTAACTCTATGGTCTCCAAACACTCGATAAATTCGCCATCAAGAGATTGATCAAAAAAATCATTCAAGTCATCTCCTTGTGACAATATTTCATTATTGGTGCTGTCAATTTCAATCAATGTAGTGGAATCATTCAAGTCATCTCCTCGTGACAATATTTCATTATTGGTGCTCTCAATTTCAATCAATGTAGTGGAATCATTCAAGTCATCTCCTCCTTGTGACAATATTTCATTATTGGTGCTGTCCATTTCAATCAATCTAATGGAATCATACAAGTCATCTCCTCCTTGCGACAATATTTCATTATTGGTGCTCTCAATTTCAATCAATGTAGTGGAATCATTCAAGTCATCTCCTTGTGACAATATTTCATTCTTGGTGCTGTCCATTTCAATCAATCTAATGGAATCATACAAGTCATGTCCTCCTTGTGACAATATTTCATTATTGGTGCTCTCAATTTCAATCAATGTAGTGGACAATTCAAAAGAAATTGCCACGGTCTCTTCATTGTGAGCCATTTTATTTTGAAATTGCTTGCTGTAAATTGCAGAAAAAAATAATCACTTTCATTTATCGTTTTTAGTAATACATAATATAAAACTAACTTTATCAAGTATTTAGTATAACAGAAGGACTGCAAATAAATAACAGAAAACATTTTTCAAATTATCTTCAAGTGTACAACATAGTTCCCCTTACAAATTAACAACTCACCTTTTTAAAAGTAGCAGAAGTGTTAGTACTGTGTAAATCAAACACCAGAAATTCACCACCAAAAATTCCTCACAAATGTACCTCAGACAGTAGTATCACAAAATGGCTGTGGTTTCCTCTCATTTGACATATATACATAACCAATTAACTTTCATCACACACAAATACAAAACCAAAGTAACATTTTAATTGGTTCTAAATTTCAACACTTTCAAATGTGTTTTCCCCATGCAATTTTCCATAGGACATTTACATACGTCTACAGCCTGAATGGCTGAACGGAATTACACCAAACTTGACAAAATGGTACATCAAACCTAAGAGGTCAGGAAGGATCTACTATGCCCCCTTATGGTCATTTCCCCCTTCGCTTTGGCCTCCTCTTGTCTCTCAATCCTACCGAGAGACAAGATGGCGGCCGCTACGGACTGTTTGGAATGTTGACAGACGCCGGAGAACCAATCAGCTTCTCAAAGCTCCGTAACGCGAAAAGTACGCGAAGCGGAGCGCTGTTACAGATATATATCTTTTTTTGAACGTTAATTTCTCAAAATCCACTGGAGCACATATATTGAGACCTAGCAAAGGCACATCGGGCTACCAGTCCCTAATATTTTGCCAAGTTTCGTGCAAATCCATTCAGCCGTTCGATTATTATTATTTTTTTTTTTTTTGCCCCGCGGGGCCCTTTTAAAACCTCCACATCAAACGTAGGGGGTCAGCGAGGATCTACTATTCCCCCTTATGGTCATTTGCCCCTTCGCTTTGGCCTCCTCTTGTCTCTCGATCCTACCGAGAGACAAGATGGCGGCCGCTACGGACTGTTTGGAATGTTGACAGACGCCGGAGAACCAATCAGCTTCGCTTCACAAAGCTCCGTTGCGCGAAAAGTACGCGTAGCGGAGCGCTGCCCGGTCCGCTGTTACAGATATATATCTTTTTTTAAATGTTAATTTCTCAAAATCCACTGTAGCACATATATTGAGACCTACAAAAGGCACATCGGGCTACCAGTCCCTACAATTTTGCCAAGTTTCGTGCAAATCCATTCAGCCGTTCGGGCTAAAAGTGAGGCCAACCGCCCTATGGAAAACTCAATGCTAAAAACACGTTTTGGGACCCCCCTTTTTTCTCAGCCCCCCCTTGACGAACCCCCCCCAAATTTTCGAGGGCTGCTCAGAAACAAAATGTGCCATTTTCCTGAAAATTTCAGCCAATTCCGTCCACAAACGCCAAAGTTATTAGACATAGAATTTTCAAAAAACCCATAGAGAAAAAATCCTAACTATATATACCTACTGGCGACCGCCAGTAGGTAATATATATCACTGAAAAAACCATAGGTTTCAGGTCATATATAGTTAGGTATTAGCATTTAAAAAACCATTGAAATTCACTCAAAAAACTATAAGTTTTAGTGGTGTTATAGTTAGCTGGACATTTTACTCATACAAAACCATTGAAATTGCTCATATATAGTTAGTTGGACTAACTATATTTCGCGCACCCGCAATCCACTGCTGATGATGTCACATATTACATCATTCATGACATCTCAAATGACATCACTGATGACATCACGGACTCCCATTTCCTCATCTATACAGTTATACACACAACACCTTACTTATTCAAACATATACTAACACATACTTACTCTCTTAAACAATCACTGATACAAGTACACATTGATCCATACAGCCACTTGCATAATCACTGGCTCTCATCTATAGGCATTTATATATATCAATTCTCACATGCACTGTGTTTTACATATGTACTTACTTGGACATGTAGCACTGAGATATACATTCACTCACCAACACACCAATGCACACAGTAAACCGCCCATACAGCTGTTTCCACACCTCCCAGTCACCCACACTCAGACACAGTCTCATATACAAATACTATATATATCGCCAGATAACTCAAACTCTTCTTCCAAAAAAGACAACAGAGCACGGACCTCAAATAATGTGCAGATTTTTATAAATTGAGTTCTCCATCAGCACTAGCAGCATTACGCGTTTTGGCACAACAAGCGCCTTGATCACATGATGCACGTTACTGGTCTCACCTTGTTTTTATACAAGCATTTTTTTCCAAACTTAATTAATTAGACTCTTTTTTCTGTTTACCCTTAAAGTGACAGGTGCCTAAAGTGCGTAGTTTGACATAGACATAAACAAAATACTGTTTGATCTTATTGTTTAGACTTTCAAACGCCAATAGTATCAATACATTTTAACAATACTGGTTGCAATACCATAAAATCATGAAACATGGCTATTTGATATTAATAGTGAGTTTTTCGTTATGTCCACATTTAAATACCCTGTCATTACAGATATAATCATTTGACAGATGAGTATCAAAAGTTGCTAGTGTAGTTTACAGTACATATACATAAAACATAACTGATTCAAGCCTTGATTCTGCCAAGCTTTCCTTATTTAAAACCAGTGTGAATAATATAAATACGGTGTATACTAAATAGTAAAATCCCTTCTAAACAACTGTGTAAAATGTGTTTATAAAAAAGTTTGTTCTAATATCTTATCTAAAGGGGCTTTGTAGCAGCATAATATTTTAGTAATCTTAATTACCCTCCTAATGGCTGGTCAATAATTTTGACTTGTTCTAGTTCTAAGTCAGATTAACCCCTTAACTCTCCTTCTTTCTCTTAATTATGCAGTTTTTTGTAAAGTGAATTGAGTAATAAGCTCGATTGTATCCTTAGGACCCTTATTACTAACTGCAGGTGTAAAGCTCTTCAGTGATGTTAAGGCCTCCCGGTTGTTTACTGTCAAGATCTAAAATATATCTGATTTCCAACCTTTGGAGTGCCTTTTCTCTGTCCTTGGCTCGTTTATAAGGTGGGATGACATCAATTAAAAAATATTTCAGTTCTTTGGGGTCTGTTTTATGCTTTTCCCCAACGTGTCTCGCTACAGGGTACGTAGTGTCTTTATTTTTAATAGCTATAATATGCTGTAGTATACATTTGTGTTCCTGTAGTATGGTACTCCCTTCATATTTAACGGCACAGGGACACTCCAAGATATATTCCACAAAGTTGGTTTTGCAGTTTAGAGCTTTCTCAATGGGTCTTTCTATATCACTGAAAGGAGTAACAAAAGATATTTGTTTACTCCAAATTAGCATGCTTTGCACATCCTGATAGCCAGGTGTTTTTGGATTGCACATAGGGGTCGTTTTTGACCAGGACATCCTTCATTAATGTGGCTCTGGTGTAAGTTATGGAGGTTCGCTTGGGGAGAGTATGGCCAATGATTGGATCGTCTAAAATCAATGTCCAATTTGGTCTGATGATCTTCCTAATTTGCTTGTCCTGTTTATTGTATTTAAGGATAAATCTAAATGTGAAAGATTCTTGGGATTGTTTGTCCTTTTTGCTGCTCTTTCCTATTAGGTTACCTCTTGCCGGTTCTCTGCTTTTCTTTTTGGCCTGGTCTATACATTTGTTCGAATACCCTCTGGCTCTGAATCTACTGACACAAGCTTGTTGTGCCTTGTCTAGGTCCTCTTCCTAGTTACAGATTTAAGTGCAACATCTCCCCGTAGGGGATGCTTTGAATCAAATGGTGCGGATGAAAGCTACTTTTTTTTTTTTTAAACCTTTATTTTGGATATTTTTCAGGTACATTACATCGTGAGAGAAGGCATCGAATCGTACACAGTTCACAATCCACATGGCATACATATGTCAGTTGACCCGCATATTAGAACGTTACAAATAAAACCATCAGAAGAACAGCAATTAGCACTACAGCATATGTAATATGTGCGCATAATATAGTCCAGCTTCTCATATCGACATCGCAGTGTCACAATGTCTATTCGGCATCAGTGAACAGACCCGATGGCTGATGCCTGTCACACTCTCCCCCCGGTCCCACCCCCCAATATACCAGGGATAACATCCCTCGCTTCTGCAGTAGGCAGCACCATTCGCCTAGTAAAAGGGCATTACGGCGGTACATGCATCCAATAATACTCACTGGGTCAGCCCCTACTTATACATCTGCACACTAGGGGAAAACCCAAAAAAAGGCCCCTCCATAAAACTTCAAGTGGTCGCACCTTCCGAGGTGCCGTCATGCCCCTGAGCTAAGTAGCACTGTAGCGGGGCCCATATGTCCCTGGGCCGTGAGGCGAGCGGCAGCAGCTCAGAGTATGTGTTAAGCTGTTCCTGGCAATATATAAGATCGTGAATCCAATCTTTTAACTTGGGTGCTCTGCCTCTGCCCCATCGACATGCCACTCTACGTTTGGCCATCAAGAGGGCTAGGGCAAGAAATTTGCGGTATGTTGCCTGTAAGGGCTCCACATATCCCAACAAAGCTAAGACAGGGGAGGGGTCCAGTTCAACGTTAATCATCTTAGATAAGGCTGCGAATACTTGATCCCAGTATCGCTGCACCTCCCCGCATCCCCACGCCAAGTGCAGAAAATCAGCCCCTGGGGCATTGCATCTATCACAGGTGTCAGTATCACGAAGGTGGAATCTATGCAGTCGGACCGGGGTGTGATATAGTCGGTCTATATATTTATAATGAAGGACCCTAAATCTGCTGCTGGCAGAAATGCGTTCCGTCTGCTGGAGACAGAATCCCCATTGTTCATCTGTCAGTGGAGTGTCTAATTCTTGATCCCATCTCAGTTTAGCGGCTAAAGCTGGGTAGTCAATGTGCGCGTGTACTCATCTATAGAGCTTAGACACAAGTTTACAAGGGGTATCATTTTGAAGCAGGAGCTGTAAAGGAGGGAACGTCGGGGGTTCATGTGGAAAGTCAGGTGTAAGGGCTTTGAGACCTTGACGAAGTCTAATGTATAGGAAGACATCCAACGGGGTCGGCTGTATGCTCTCGTATAGATGATCCATAGATCGGAACATGCCATTATGGTATAGGTCCCCCCATGTTGTAACATGTATATTATGTAGTAGTTTGCGAAAACCCGCTTCTTGTAGTAGAGGTAGACGCGGGTGGTAAACCAAAGGCAGCAAAGGTGCATAGAGCATTGTTGCCCCCAATTTAGAAGTAAGTCGTGACCATGCTGTTACTGTGCTCATTACTGTCGTAGGTGTCTTATCTCTACCTGGCACCAGAGCGTAGAGTGCCCCTTCTATGGGGATAGGATGGGCCAGCCAGTGCTCCACAGCTAGTTGGGGCATATAACGAGGCTGGTGCACCCAGAAGTAGGCATAATGAGCTTGAGCTGCTTGGTAATATAATTCAAAATCTGGGACACCAAACCCACCTTGAGCATAGGGTCTAATCAGGGTTTCCCATTGTAGGCGAGGCGATTTCCCTCCCCACACAAGTCTGATGAGTTCCGACCGGAGTTGCTGGAAGAAATATCTGCCAGGGTAGAAGGGGATGTTCAAAAATAGGTATAGTAATTGGGGGAGGATCACCATTTTGATTAAGGATGCCCTACCAGCTACGGAGAGGGGTAACGTGATCCATCTCGTTATGTTATCAGTGATACGCATCATGGTAGTGCCATAATTAGCTCTAAGTAGTTCATCCCTATTTTTCTCAATGGTGATGCCCAGATATTTAAAGTCTCCCTCGCACCAAGTAATGGGGTAGTCAAGATTGAACTGACCTGTGGACGCTGTGAGTGGGAATATGCACGATTTGCCCCAATTAATCTGAATGCCAGAGAGTCTACCAAACCTTATAAACTCTCTTAGGATGGGGTTTAAGTTGTCACACGGGTTACGCACATATAGGGTGATGTCGTCCGCATACATCGATATTAGCAGTTGACGCTGAAAACAACGTAGGCCATTGTCTTTGTGATGTTGCCGCAATATTGCTGCCAGGGGCTCTGTCACTATGGCAAATAGAAGCGGCGACAGGGGGCACCCCTGTCTAGTCCCCCTGGTAACCGGGAATTCTGAAGACAGTTTACCATTGATAAGGACTCTAGCTACCGGACGTTCATACAGGAGCTGAATCCATGAGATGAATATCACTGGAAACCCCATTCTCTCAAGTACACGGAAAACATAGTCCCACTCCAGGGAATCAAAAGCCTTCGTGGCATCAAGAAATATGGCAGCCATAGGTAGATCCTCATGGACTGAGTCCAAGACAGAAAAAAAGGTACATAAATTATGCGAAGTGGCTCTGCCAGGTACAAAACCAGACTGGTCAGGCAATATCAGGGCAGGGAGCAGGAGGCTGATTCGAGTGGCTATCAGTTTTGCAAGTATTTTTACATCGCAGTTCAGGAGGGAGAGGGGCCGATAAGAGTCACATTTAGTCGCAGGTTTCCCGGGCTTAAGTAGTGATGTTATAAGCCCAACTCGCATAGAGGGCGGTAAGAGGCCGACCTCAAGAGCGTCTTCGTATACTTCCTTCAATATAGGAGCCATAAAATCTATGTAGGTCTTGTAGAATTCGATCGGGATGCCGTCTAGTCCCGTAGCTTTCCCGGACTGCAGGCTCATAATTGCATCACGCACTTCATCCACCTCAAAGGGGGCACTTAAGAACGCTCTCTGCGCATCACTGAGCCACCCCAGAGAAACATCAGCCAGATAGTCCTGTAAGCAGAGGCTACCAGCTCTAGTGGAGGTGTATAATGAGCTGTAGTGCTCCACAAAGGCGTTGAGGATCCGAGACGTGGCTATACACACTTCCCCGGTCGAGTCTTCGAGCTCTAGGATAACATTAGGTGTTCTGGCCAGTTTCAGGGTCGCAGCCAAGGCCTTACCAGGCCTTTCACCCTCGCCATAACGCCTGGCAGCCCAGTATTTGCCTCTAAATGTCGTCTCTCTGGCAGCCTCTTCAGTATACTCAGAGACCTTTTCGCGGATGGACAAGAGGGTAGCATCGTCAGCGGCCATAGCCAATGACGCCTCGAGGCGTGCAAGATCCGCCTCAAGCGACCTCAAACGTGTCAGTATGCTCCGTAAAACTCCGGAACCCTTGGCAATGCAAAGCCCTCTCAAAGTTACTTTAAAGGCGTCCCAGATTGTGGCAACATCATTGACAGAGTCTTTATTTCTCTGGAAAAAGTCTAGGCATTCACAGCGTAGTTCCTCCTGGAATACCGCGTCAAGCAGCATCGTAGGCTGCATCCGCCAAGCAGTTGTGGGGGGGCTTAGATCCGCTGAGCGCAACGTAAGTCTCACGGGGGAGTGGTCAGAGTACGTCCTAGGGAGGTGCAATGCCCCCGTAATCGACGTAGAAAGTTGTGGCGTCAAAAATATGTAGTCAAGCCGCACCCAAGAGCGTGCCTGCGCCGTGAAGTGTGTACCTTCCCTTGAGCCTGCGTTCAAATGCCTCCAAGCATCTACTAGCTTATACTCAGTGACCAACGAACGTAGTGCTTCCCTAGCCCTAGTGTAATGGTGCGGGGAAGGATGGGACCTATCCATGGCAGGGTCCATAGTAGTGTTGAAGTCACCCCCCCAAATAATGTGCTGAGGACCTGTTCCCACAACTGCTGCCCATAGCTCCGTGAAAAAATGTGGGTCTTCAATGTTGGGGCCATAACAACATACCAGCGTCATAGCAATGTGCCCCAGTCTGCCCCACATTAGACAGTAACGTCCCTGGCTATCCACCCTCCCACCAGTCATGGCAAAGGGCGTACCTCTTTTTACAAGTATCGCCGTACCCCTAGCATAGTTAGAGAAGGACGAGAATACCGTGTGCACCGCCCATCTGGAAGCGAAAGTGTGGGAAGTGTGTGCCTTGAGGTGGGTTTCCTGGAGAAAGGCCACGTGTTCTGAATGCCGATCTAAGTATGAGAGGATGTGACGTTGCTTCCTAGGACCCCCCAACCCCCGCACATTCCACGTTATTACATTTAAATCAGTGTTCCCCATGGATATGCAATGTGTCAACAGTTAGCAATTGATGCGCTAGCATCCAACGGGTCGTCCTACCGGGTCGTGAAAAATTATACATGCCAATAGATGCCTGTGGGGTAATGGTTACGTGTACACAATGCCGTGCGAGAGAACAGTCTCGCATATAAGCCACATAGAGTCCTGTCAGAATAAAACATAAGAACTCTATGAAAGTTTGGTCAGTTAACAACTCACTCCAACTCGTAAACAAACCTCTCAACATGCCCCATCTAGGGATCGTATTCACCATGTCAATAAAGCACAATGCAAGCATTTGAATAAAATCAACACAAAGGTGATAAAACTTATCCCCAATTAGTCTAGTCCCTACCCTCCCCACCTCCCACTAAAGCAACCCAAACTTGCCAGAAATCCTGTCCCACCCACCGCCCCCACCCATGAGTAACCATCCCAACAGCTGCAAGGCAGCAAATACATCCAAAGGGGTACACCCTATGGGGGTCATCAAGAGAGGCACAGAGCCACCCCCCATAGCCTTGCCTCTCATCCCGCACGGCCTGAAGCGGGCACGGACAAGGGAGGGGGGTGGTGCCTGAAGTACATTACCACCAGCATACTAACGCCTGTCTACTGTGTACTCAAGCAATAGCAGTGTACATTGTGATCGAAAGTAATTCACCAGATCCAGGATGGCAGTAGCAGCTCAGCAAGGCCTCCAGTCAATCGAGCCTGTCAGTTAGCCATCACCATTTAGTGAGCGGGCATCTTCCTGTGGCTAATCCTCAGTGCCCCTGCGACCAGAGCGTACATGGCGCAGAGTTTTAAGAAAGTCGCTCACTTGTTGTGGAGATGTAAAAAAATGTTGCTTGGCTTGGTGAGTCACTCGTAACTTGGCTGGGTACAGCAATGCGTAATCAATTTGTAGGTCCCGCAGTTTCCGCTTGACATCAAGAAATTTACGACGTTGTTCTTGCACCACAGGTGTGAAATCTGGGTAAAGAGAGAAGTCGACCCCTTCATATGACAAGTTGCGGGTGGTGCGCGCTGCCCTAAGCGCTGTGTCTCTATCACGGTAGTTGAGAAGCCACGCAATGATGGGGCGCGGGGGAGCTCCAGGTTTGGGCTGCGGGCCCAATGAACGATGCGCTCTCTCCACGATAAATTGCTTGGAAAATGCGTCAGGTCCTACAGCCGCCAGAAGCATCCTCTCTACATACTCCTCCATGCGCCCAGTGTTGGTGGATTCTGGCACGCCCACGACGCGAATGTTATTTCGGCGGCTTCGAGCTTCCTATTCCTCGTTCTTTGCCGCAATAATTCTAAGGACATTATCCATCCTGGATAGCTGCGCAGTGTGGGAAGCAGTGGTATCGTCAGTGGCAGATATTCGCCTTTCCGCCTCCATGATGCGTTCTTCATGAACATCTATTTTCTGCGCGACGGCGTCCATCCTGGAGGAAATCCGGTCCACCTTATCCACTATTGTGGCAAACCCCTGCCTTATTTCCTGCATTAGTTGATGCATATCCGCCGGCGCAGAGTTGGAGTTAGATCCAGACGTCCCAGGGTTGTGGTGTTCTCCTGTATCCAACACATTTTTTTGTCCTTTCTTGGGGGCTGCAGAGTCGAAGGACAGTTTAGATTGTTTGGTATCGGGCTTCCCCATGGTGGAGTCCGGCGTGTGCACTTAATGTGTTGCGCAATCACTTCCTGGAGTGGGGTTGAGCAATTGCGTCTGAGCACAGCACAAAGCAACAGGAGCGCCTTGCAAGCGATGTGAAAAGAGGAGGATTCCAGGTACAGCCAGTGCAAAAGGTAGGCGCTGCAGGATGAGAGGCCGTATACAGATCTGCAGGGAAGCACAGTGTTTCGCAGCTACAAGAGGTGCAGAGCAATCAGTAGGAAGAAGGAGCCAGAGGGTCAATTTCAATCCGATCCCCCGTGAGGCAGGTATCAAAGGAGTCCCCAGAAGTGCAATTACAGGCTTCGAAAGGTAGAAAGGGCCAAAGTCAGTGGGCACCCGCAGTAGTTGTATACCACGCACACGAGCATAAGGGGAGCGCGGGACAAGCACCGCAGGGCAAGAAGGCAATGCAAGCCCCAAGTAGGCAAATCCACCTCCAACAATAGGGACTGGCTTCCACCCACCCCCAACACTTAAAGGCAGAGATGTACACCTCGACAGTCCCAGGTCTCAGGCGACCCGCATCGGCGCGACAGGTCGGCCAAATACATCAGTCTGCTGCACAATTCCACCAAGGATAAGGGCCCAAGGACTAAGCCCCAGCGGTCCACAGCTGCAATAAGCAGGAGCCCAGTCAGAACCTGTAGGCACTGTCCCTATCTTCGAGTTGCAGTGGGTGGGCACCGCGCAGAGATCTATAAGCCAGCACTCTCCAGCAAGCTATGCTGCAGTCATGCGTCCCCCGCCAGCAGCGCGAAGGGCGCGCATCCACCCCTCTCTCCTTACCGCCGAGGCGCTGATCAGAGTGCCGTCGCTGATACACCCTCCCTCGAAGGTGCTGGTGTGATCAGGGTTCTCAGCCGGCAGCCACTTCTAGAAGGAGCCCCAGTCAGCAGGGCAAAGCCCACAGGCAGCAGAGCCCAGCCGGTCCGGGAGAAGGCGCCAGGAAACTCCAGTCTCCGTGTAAGTACTGTATGGGGGGGGAGGGGCCCTCCCGATGTCCAAAAGCGGGTCCCCAGAGACTTCGGCGGCCCACTGCGGGTCCTCGTCCGCCCGTCCTCGCCTCTCGTGTATGGCGCTCCACTGCGCCCAGAGTCTCACCAGCAGGCAGAGAGTTCGCGGAGGTCGTCGGGCAGGGTACACGCTTTCCAATGACAGAGGGGGAAAGGGTTGCAAAGGAGTCCAGTCAGGCCGCCCGGGTATGGGGGCGAGACATATGGAGGATCACCGCCGCTTGTCGTCCGGTGCGGCCTGCACACCTCGTGGGCAGCCGGGGACTCACGCAGCCATAGGGTCCGGGCAGCGCAGACAGCCAAGCTCCAGCCCAGTTCCCGGCGCGGCGCTGTCACGGCTGTAACTCCAAGCCGGAGTCTCCGACCGTCGTCAGACTTTCACCGAGTCTGCTAGACAGGACGTTCCACAAGTCCCCTGCAGTTGTAAGGGTGTAGACGCTGGTGGTAAAGGATTAGTACAGGATCATGTAGTCAGGCAGCAGGAGCCCCACTACAGTGCGGCCATTCTGTGTGTGCGCATTCTAGCGCCCCCGGATGAAAGCTACTTGCGCAAAGTATTGCATTAATACTAACTAGAAAGGGGGTCAGAGGGAAAGTTTAACGACCTCAATGCTACGTCCCTCAAGACTCATGGAAACCAACTAATGAGTAGCATTAAGTCAAAGCCTCAAAGTGAGGGTTAAAGGGATGCGTGGGTGCTGATAGCAAAATCGCTCATGGGGCACCAATAAGTTATTGATAGTGTTCCCATCAGAGTTCCATCCTGTACCGCCCTACATCATTTGGGAATGTCGCCAGTGGTACACAAGGGAGGACCCAATGTGCGATTTGGCTCAGCGTTTGCCTTGTAGGGGTTTGATTACCCAATGAGATTTTAGATAACAGGTAGGTATCAGGGTGTAACTGGTAAGCAGTGCTAACTAGTGTAGAAAATAAAGAATTTTTCAAAAGGTGGTGAATTAAAAAGAGGTAGAAGAAGGAAAATAAATGTAATGGAGACCTTCCGCTCCCACTACTTAAAAAGAGTGCAAAAGGTAGTGTCAACAAATAACTACCTAGACAGTTTTCATAGTCATGGTCGACATGTTTCTGCAGTTTTATCTTGTGCCCCGGGGTCACCTACTGCTTCGTCAGGACCTACAATGCTACTGCTTAATTATGTGCATAAACAAAAGAGAAAGTGAATAAATTAAATGTCACCTTTGATTCTCCTGGTGAGAAGACCGTGGGATTTCACAAAACAGCACACACATGAGAAGAAAAAGAGAACACGCCCATTAGCAAGTATCTCTTGCGAGATTAAGGTCATACATATTACCTCGCTCTTATTAATAATCCATGGATTAAATTTAACACTAATCATGTTCTCTTAAAGAGTCACAGGAGAGCGTAAATATTGCTCATTTGAAACACTCACCCGTTATAGAGGAGAATGTTGCCCCACCTCACCCGGCATTAGCTCAGGTACAAAGGAGCCCCGCTCTGTGTCAACATACAAAAACAAACAAACAAAATTACCGAAGTTGAAGGAAGCACAGCCAAGCTGAGACAAGCCACCAGGTACTCAATGGTAATTAGAAGCGCTGGTTGCAATCACCAAACTCACCTCTCCGTCGGTACTCCAGACGTCCATCTGGGCTGTCTGTGGGAGGTACCGACGGGGTGAGTCTGCCCGCTTTTATGAGTATCGGTGTATCTCCCGAAAGGTAGGCGCGGCGCTGTGATGTTCCTAACGCCGCGCGGAGACATCTGGGTATTGTGGTGTCTCCCGACAGGCAGGCACGGCGCTATTACGTTGCTGCTTCGCGCTGAGATCACCGGGTATTGTGGTTTGTTTCCCGGGTAAGGTAGGCGCGGCGCTAACACGTGACTGCGTCGTGCAGAGACCACCGGGTATTGTAGTTCTTATGCGCATGCTGTCACTCGCAATTAAGAACTATTCTTGATCACAATAAGTAGTATGAATTCTGCTCGTATTATGATTTATTGGCCTTATTCAACCTAGAGACGATGCATTGTGTCTAGTTTTACGGAGGGGTTTTATGAACATGCTCAAAGGAGACGTCTATCTCCTAGCGCTCCAGACGCCTCACTCGGAGAGCGCACAAATCCCTTCGTATGACTGGTATTCTGTCTCAAACCAGAAAAAGGCCCAGGAGAGAGAAAGTACCGGAGATTACTTGTGGCGTCAATATGTTATCGCGCCGCCTGAAATCTATGTCGTCCTGTTGTTAAGAATTCATAACGGACACTCCATGGTGTCAGATATCAGTTAGGACGTGTATAGATGGTCCAATTATTGTCATAGAGAAGCATTGCTGAGGGCAATCCAACTCTTGTCAGAGCATTGTTGTAACACCATGTGTGTGGTACATGTAGCTTTATAGTGACATCCAAGGAATATCTTCGTTCATTCCTTGCTTATCTGTCCCTAATTTGTACACCCACCTCTGTTCACGCCTAAACAGAAAGTTGGTGATGTCCCTGATATGAGTAGGTATCATAGGTTGCTCTAGCACAGTCCAATGAAGATCGGACGGTGTATGTTTGGTTAGTAAGAAATGGTTTGTGAGTCTGGTTGACTGCCTTGAGCACCTGATTGAACTTTTGTGTTCGGAGATGCGTGTCTTAATTTTGCGAGTTGTCATGCCCACATATCTCTTGTTACATGGGCAGCTGATCAAGTACACTAAGTTGGAGCTATTACAATTTGTAAATCTCCGCTGCTCCCAGGGACGACCAGTCCCTATGTCAATCGTTTGTGATCTGGTGGTAATTGGACAGGCCGCGCAATTCCCACACGGATGATGTCCTGTGGCCGCAGGCATGTCCCACAATGTGCCCAGTGCTCGTGGAAGTTCACTTTTGGGACGAGTATGGACTAGTTTGTCCTTTAAGTTTTGTCCTCTTTTGAAGGCGAACAATGGAGCTTGGATAGAATCGCCTCCGGTATTGAGAATACTCCAATGTTTTTTCACTATTCTCTGGATTTGGTTGGATTGTGTGGTAAACGTACTCACACAAGTCATCCGATCTTGATGAGGTTTCGGTGGCAAAATCTCCAATAATCCTTCTCGGTTATTATTGGAGGCTCTCTTTTTCGATCTCCGGACTAAGTGTCTAGGATAGTGTTTGTGCAAGAGATCCTTTTCTAGGCATTCTGCATGGTGTTCGAAACGATTTTTCAAAGAACAGTTTCTTTGAATGCGCAAAAATTGCCCATAAGGCAGGTTGTCGCGGAGAGACTTAGGATGACAACTGTTGTAATCCAATAAGGAGTTTCGTGACATCAGTTTGCGGTATAGTTCTGACGCTAAACCAGTGGGTGTGGGTGTGATGAGTATGTCTAGAAAAGCTAACTTGGATCTGCTTTGTTCCATTGTAAAACGCAGGAAGCGATTTCTTTCATTCAGCCATTCATGAAACATTGTGAGTTCTACTTCGCTACCTCTCCAAATCACCAAAATATCGTCGATATAACGCTTCCACAGACGTATCTTGTCTGTGAAAGGATTGGTGTTCGAGAGAATATGGTCTAGTTCGAATCTGTGAACGTACAAATTCACTAGCGACGGAGCAAAAATGCTGCCCATGCTCGTTCCACTCACTTGTAGATAGAGCGAATCTTCGAATTGGAAGAAGTTTTCAGTCATGGCTATATTCGCCAAAGTCATTATTAGCCTGACCGGAGTAATCGAATCTAGGTTTCTCTCAGTGAGGAGTGCTTCTACTACCTCTAGTGTCTCTACTTGTGGGATTGAGGTGTACAAACTCTCCACATCAAATGATACTAAGATGTCAGTTTTGCTATCATATTCGATCTCGAGCAACAGTCTCAGAACATCCTTAGTATCTTTGAGGTAGGTTGGCATTTCGCTCACCATGGGTTTTAAAAATACATCAACAAATGTTGATAATGGCTCTAAAAGAGAGCCAATCCCTGATATGATAGGCCGACCAGGAGGCGGACGTTGTGGTTTATGTATTTTTGGTAAGTGATAGAAGTAGGGTACCCTTGGATTTGCAGTACACAAAAACTGTCCCTCTTTTGCTGTAATCCAGCCCTCGCTAAGGGCTTCCTCCACTATCTGAGCTATTTGTCTAGTCAGTCTTTCAGTGGGATCAGAAGTTAGTTTCCGATATGCCCTGGTATCATCCAATTGACGAAGACACTCACGTCTGTAGGCATCAGAGTCAAGTAATACAATGGCCCCGCCTTTGTCGGCCGGTTTGATAACCAAAGATGAATTATTTGCTAGATCGGTAACCGCATCTTGTTCTCTTCGTGAGAGATTCTGGAAGGGTCTATGTTCCTTCCGAAAAAGTTCCTTTAGATCTTGGTCTACAGCTTCTTCGAAAGTGATGACTTTCGCTGGAATTCCCATTGTGGTGGGATTGAACGTTGAAGGTTTCTTCAAGCCGGTGTTCTCAACTCTAGTAGTAGTTTGGCTTTGAGCATGTTGTTTATGCGCAAACAGGTAATGGAGTCTTATTTTTCTATAAAACTTGCCCATTTCAATTTGAGTGATAAAGGGATCACTTCTGTTGGTGGAGACAAAGCCCAAACCCTTGTTCAAAACTTTCTCTTCCATCTCAGTAAGTTGGTGGGAGCTAAGATTAATCACAGTGTTGGACCGGTCGAGGTCCCTGCTTGATCCTGCCCGATTATTCTCCCACTCCTCAGTCCCATTGCCTGGGGGGGTAGATTCCAGCGCACTTGGCCCTGTTGTGCCGTCCGTTGGCGGCCTCGTGCCCTCCGACCAAACCCTAAAAAAGGCTGCTGATTGTAAGATTGGAAGGCAGACAGAGAGTTCGCGGAGGTCGTCGGGCAGGGTACACGCTTTCCAATGACAGAGGGGGAAAGGGTTGCAAAGGAGTCCAGTCAGGCCGCCCGGGTATGGGGGCGAGACATATGGAGGATCACCGCCGCTTGTCGTCCGGTGCGGCCTGCACACCTCGTGGGCAGCCGGGGACTCACGCAGCCATAGGGTCCGGGCAGCGCAGACAGCCAAGCTCCAGCCCAGTTCCCGGCGCGGCGCTGTCATGGCTGTAACTCCAAGCCGGAGTCTCCGACCGTCGTCAGACTTTCACCGAGTCTGCTAGACAGGACGTTCCACAAGTCCCCTGCAGTTGTAAGGGTGTAGACGCTGGTGGTAAAGGATTAGTACAGGATCATGTAGTCAGGCAGCAGGAGCCCCACTACAGTGCGGCCATTCTGTGTGTGCGCATTCTAGCGCCCCCGGATGAAAGCTACTTGCGCAAAGTATTGCATTGCCAGCGGTAGGCTTTCAATGTAACTTAGTTTCAAGTCTGCCTTCTTTGATATAGATTTCTATGTCTAAAAAAAAAATTGATCGATGTTGGACTAATGCTTGACCTAAAATGCGAATTGAGATTATTTTTATTCATCTCGGTAATAAATTGTTCTGCTTCCTCCACATTGCCGTACCAAATTAAAAACAAGTCATCAATAAAACCGAACCAGCATTTTATATTGGTTTTGACTATTGTAGTGTGTTTCTTCATGAGTACCAGCTCCTCCCACCAGCCCATATGCAGGAATGCATAGCTAGGGAAGAAGCTGGCACCCGTGGCTACTCCACGTTGCTGTTTTTACATTGTGCTCTGAAATAGAAAAAAATTATTATGCAAACAGAACTCAACAATGTTTAACAGCATTTTGTTATGTTGTATGAGTTCAGGAGTCATTTTTCCTAAATAGAGTTTGTGAGCACGCAGACCATCCTGATGGTTGATGGATGTATATAAAGATGTCACATCCAAGGCTATTAGCAGATAATCTTGCTGCCATTGTATGTCCTGTATCTTTAGGAGGAAATCGCTTGTATCCCTGACATTTGATGGCAACATCTGCACGAAGTCCTGTAGATAATAGTCTACATATTGTGATGTCTTCTCAATGAGGCTGTTCTGTGCCAATATTATTGGCCTCCCGATTGGTTTGTGTGCATTTTTATGGATTTTTGGGATGAAATATAGGATTGGCGTCACCGGTTTTTTGTTCCTTAAGGACTTGAATTCATCTGTGGTTATTAGTCCGCCATTTCTCCATGTTGTCAATTTCATATTGTGAGCCCTGTATGTTGCTTTCAGCTCAAGATGGTCACTCCTGCAGTAGCAAGCTGGGTCTGCCAATTGGTTCATGGCCTCTTCTGTGTAATCCTTCTTGCTCCACAGGACTAGATTCCCTCCCTTGTCCGTGTTGTGGATAATGATATCAGGATTTGATTTGAACTTCTTAGTCAATTGATGGTATTGGAGTGCTGTCCAATTGATCTTATGTTTCTTTGCTCTCTGTGCTTTATAGTTGAGTTGTTTAATGTCCTTTATCAGCTGTTCTTGGAAAATGTCACTCCAATCCATTACTATGATTGGATTGAATTTAGAAGCTGGTTTAAAGGGGGTGGTGGTACTGGCCGGTTTTGTGTCTAATTCCATTGTAGTGTCTGTTCTCGTGTTGTCTTCTTGGGTATAATTTTCATTGGCTAACTCACATAAGTCCTCCAGTAGAGATTGCTCCGTGTCTGTAGGGTTTTGGACTGAGGGGCTTAGCGTTGGGGGGTTTAGTTGCGACGTTGTATCATTGTCTTTGCTTTTATTTAGCAGATGGCATTTCCTTAATTTAAATTTTCTGATGCTTTTGAAGACATCAAATCTTGTGCTGGGGTATTCAAATTAACTAACTGGGCAGTAGGAAAGTCCCAAAGCTAGCAATTGTTCCTCGGCTTTGTTAAGATCAATGTCAGTTAGATTAATGACTGTTTGACTACTATGATTTGATTTTTCTATTGTCGTTTCCAATTGCATCTGGGTGGGCGTGTTTGCGGTTCCCATGTATCTTCTTAATTTAGCATTTCGCCTCTTGCCGCGCTTGGTGGATCTACTTTTTGTTGCCTGCTTTGTTGAGTCCTTGGGCGCAGAGTGTTGCACCTTTCATACACCCAAAAATCCACCTCCTCCACTCGGGAGATTGTTGCCAGCACTTGCTTGTTCTGTACTCTTGAGTCACCCATTTCTGCTTCACTCTCCATTGCAGAACTCCACTCTGAGTTAGATGATGTACTGGGTCCTATTTTATTAGACCCTACGTTGGTTATTGCTGTGTTGCCATATTTTGAGACCTTCAGTGCATCATATTTTTGGGCGAATGTGAAGATACGCCCGTCTCATTATCTGTATGATCACGGTGACATTTGTAGGCTTTTCTCTCACGTATCTTATCCTCCTCTTTTTTCAACCTTTTGTGCATTTCCTCTTCTTAGTAATTTCTTCAACATTGCTCAGTATGGCTATTTCTTGAATCAATGTGTCTATTTGTTCTTGAAGTTTGAGCCGGTCCTTCTCTGCATACTAAACAAAGATTGTTACAAGACTTCTAGACAAATCTAAATTTGTCTATGCCTACTCCTTCATCATTTCTCTATCTGAATTTTCATAGCTTGGGAAAGTTAAAAAATATATACATTAACTGAAAGAACCATAGTTTTCAGGGACGTTTTAGTTAGTTGGACATTTCACTCGTACAAACCAGAGAAATTCTGCCGTTGTAATTAGTTGAGCTAACTATAACTTGCGCCCCCGCAATGCACTCCTGATGATGTCACATATTACATAATTCGTGACATGGTCAGTGACATCACTGATGACATCACTGATGACATCTCAAATGAAATTAAATGAAACTTATGTTTTTTTCAATGAATTTCAAAGGTTTTTTAAATGCACATTTCTTTGTATTATTTAGCAGAAATATTTTTTCTTATGTTTCTAATTCTTATAAAAATAATGTATTATTTTCTAAAAAATATATATAATTCTTTTATTAAAAAAGTGGATTCGCGTATCGATCGTGTACCTGAATCAGTGGATGCGCAGATCCAAACCACCCCATTGGTAAAGTCGTGTAGGATGCCCGCTTCGTAAGCAACGGGTGGGCGAATTACGACCCCACGTAACGTCATATGCTTAGTTCTGGAGGTCACGTCGGGTGCGCAATTCCGTCGCAAATTTTTTACTTTTAAAACTATATATAACTATAAGTTTAATATGCATATTGAAGCAAGATATAAATTAATTTATTTTAAAAATCATATTTTTGTAACTGGAATAAAGATAAATTATTGTTAAATATATTTTTACGGATTCGCAACCGGTGCACACTTGTTGTGTGTTCGTTGTGCGAATCCTTGTGCCTTTTAAAAAAATAATTTAATTGGTTAAGAACCTTTTCATTCTAGAAGTTACAAGACCCCACCCAATTTTGTCATTTCTTCAAGAACCTTGTCATGAGACACACCTGTTGTGTTTTTCTCTCTCTTCTTGATTTTTTTGGTATTTTTTAGGAGAAAACGACCAAAGATGGCATCTTCAAATGCACCGGAGAACATCCATCATGGACACAGGGTTGGCCGTTTGATTCACATCATGGTATGATTGTAAAAGCTCCGGTCAAAGAGAAGGCATTTCAAGGACTTTTACCTAGCACTGTGACTATAACTACATTTCTCATGCGTGTATGGGTTTTATGCCACGTGTTGGAGGATTTAATAACAGACGTACCAAATTTTAGGATCTACATATTGGAGTTTTTATATATATGAAAATGCTCACCATTTTGGAATTTGATGTATTCGGTTAGCAGTACCGAAAGGCCAGGGATGCCTTAAAAAAACAGAATATTTGAATCGCCTTGAAAAAGTCTTTTTGATTAAGACAAAACATGTGTTGGCTGATGTTTGCAGAATCACATAACCAATAAATCAACAATGGAATGAACAACATTTCTGGACTACTGTTCATGAGAAAAGAAGATTTAAAACAGGGATTTTTCCAATGGGAATGTTATGGTCAGTTGAATCCACATTGTAATCATACTCAGGACTTATTTGTCTGTTGATTTACTTAAGAGAGAGCTGCACAAAAGGTTGTATCATTTGTAATGTATGTAGCGCAGTAATTTGTTATTGCGCAAGTAGCACCTTCTGGTAGTAAGGTGCAGAGCCTGCATAGCACCTCGCTTGAGCTTAGACTATTTTCACACAGTATTGGCATTTAGAATGACAAGATAATTTATGCGGTCATTTCCCTTCTGGGAACCACTACTACCAAATTTTGTGAAGTTATAATCCATCAAAAGATAATGACTTGTAGGAACCCCCATGAACAAAAAGAGAGTATTGTCTGGGCCTTCTTTACTTTCAGGGAGGGTGAAAAAAAGTAAATGTTCGAAAGGTCACCTGCAGCATTTGCCATCATGTTTCATCTCGGGGCTCCGAGAAGAAGTACTCCTGTGGTACTTCCTCTATGTTGAAACATCTCCAGATGATCCATCGGCAGCTGGCATGAGAGCAAAGGAAAAGAGAGCTGGAAGAACAAGCACAGCAGGATGACCAGCAAGCAGGATCAAGCACTTCCTCTGGTACTGGATTGTTAAACAGAGGACCAGATATAAGGGATGAATTTGTTGGTCCAGAACAGTTATGCAGCAAATGCAAAAAGATTTTGTGTTATCGGGAGCAGGCCTTTGATGCCATAGTTGTTGCTGCTCGAAGCCACCATTGTTACTTTTTTCTGTTTTTTACATGTTCTTTAAATTGCAAAAGTTTTGACAACAGTTCTGTCACTTTATTCTGTTTTTTACAAAAAAAAATCCCCAAAAATTAAAAAAAATACTTAGAAAAATAAAAGAATATATAAATCAAAAAAACACCTATTCAGTTAAAGAAAAAGAAATTTGAATGTGTTGTTATGAAGAAGTGTAAGGATAATATCTGCATGATTACATGGTTGCATGGGTACTGCCTGGATGAGTGGAGAACTGCAAGGATTGTGCCTGAGTGATTGCAAGAGTGCATGGGTAGTGCCTCAGTGATTTTATGAGTGTATGGGTAGTGCCTGGGTGATTTTATAGGTGCGTGGGTAGTGGTGGAGTGATTGGATGTGTGCTTGGGTACCAACTGGGTGATTGGAGGATTGCATGGGTAGTTCCTGGGTTATGATATGATATAGCAGTTTTATATGGCGCACTAATATTCGGGAGTGTCCTGGCGTGTGTGAGCTGGAGCAGAAGAAAAGTCATTTAGATGATCTGGCTAAACAGGTACGTTTTAAGGCGTTTTTTGAAGGGATGAGCTCTTGAGACAACTGGAGATCGGGAGGGAGCAAATTCCAAGCTGTTGCGGCTTTAACCGACAGTGACTGGCCACCGAAAGGGACTCTGCGGAAGCGCGGGACAATAGCCCGACGAAGAGAGGGGGATCGCAGGGCGCGGTTAGGTACATAGAAAGAAAAACGCTTCCTAAGATAGGAAGGGCCGAGTCCATGCAGGGCCCGATGGGCCAGGGTGATAGCCTTAAACTGGACACGCTGCTTCACGGGCAACCAGTGTAGCTCTCGTAGATATTGCCTAGCACTGGTTCGGCTAGAGGCATTGTACAAGAGCCTAGCCATGGCATTCTGTATCGTTTGGAGCTTCTGCAACAGATAGCCCGGTAAGCCAATAACCAAGGCATTTGAATAATCAAGCCGCGAGAGAATAAGAGCACGCGTGACTGCCTCCTTGGCCACTCTCGGAAGCAGGGGAAAAGTCCTTCTAAGGATTTTGAGGGTTCCAAAACAGATCCCGATCAGTTTCTTAACATGGTCAGTAAACCGCAGGTCCTTGCTGAACCATACCCCCAAGTTTTTAACAGGACAGTCATCAAAGTGCGGACAGGGAAAGTGAGACGGCCAAAGAGATTGTCTGAAATTGGAGGGAAACTGGCCATACAAAACAACCTCCGTTTTGGCCTCGTTACATTTC
This sequence comes from Lissotriton helveticus, assembly GCF_964261635.1. Lineage (NCBI taxonomy): Eukaryota > Metazoa > Chordata > Amphibia > Caudata > Salamandridae > Lissotriton > Lissotriton helveticus. Next base: position 1,719,848,729 of record NC_136059.1, read on the forward strand.
AAAGACGCCTGAGCTGACCAGCCAAATACGGAAGCTAGACACGATTGGGCAGTGGTGGTGTCCAAATCCAGGCCTTTCCAAGTAAACAGCAGCTGAGTATCATCAGCGTATGCTATTACTTTTGCACCAAGCTTCTCAACCAAGAAGACCAGAGGGGTTAGGTAGATATTAAATAAAAGAGGGCTCAGAGTTGAGCCATGCGGAACCCCCTTGTTCAGGTTCCTGACTGAAGAAGAACAGGAGACCATACAGACCTGCTGCATGCGGTGGTCCAGAAAAGACTTGACCCACTCCCAGGCAAGGCCAGAAATACCCACGGCAAAGAGACGTGCCAAAAGCCGCTGGTGGGGCACCGTATCATAGGCGGCAGAGAGGTCGAGTAAAATCAGGGCCGCCCTACCGCCCCCATCAAGACACTTCCTGATTGCCTCCGACATTTCCACCAGGGCCGTCTCTGTACTATAGGCCGATCTGAACCCCGACTGGGCTGGGTGCAAGGCCCCTGATGATTCCACATAGGTCTCAAGTTGCCGAAATAACAATTTTCACAAACCTTGGCCAGGGCTGGTAGCAACGAAATTTGTCGGTAATTGGCCGGGACCGCCGGGTCCAAGGAAGGTTTTTTAAGAAGGGAAAGCAGTTTCTCTTGTTTCCATTGTGCCGTAACCACGGCGGTATGGAGGGAAAGGTTCAAAATGTCAGTGACAGCTGTACAGACCTTCCTGGCCACCCCAGCTAATACGCGTGCCGGGCACGGGTCCGCTGGAGAGCCCGATTTTAAGGAATTGATGATGGCCAAATTGTCTGTTCCTGCTGCGGCAGTGAATGTGGTAAACTGATCTGCCGCCAGCACCGAAGGGGAGGGGGGCCTTGAGGACGAAGGCCCCTTAATCCTAGGGTGCGAGCCCACACTGCCCTGAATTATTAGTGTCTTATCTACAAAAAATGTAGATAGCTCCTCACACCAATGTTGCGAGGCAGGGAGCACCCTTTGTATACCAGCAGGGGATAGAAAACTATTGACTATAGCAAAGATGTCTTTGCCGTTGTTCCGAGCCAGCGCAATCCTCCCTGCAAAGTAGCTGCTTTTACCTAACCTAATGGCCGTATAATACTCCCTCTGAGCCAAGCGTAATGACCTCGTGGCCAGCGGGCAGTACTTCTGGTGCCACTTCTGTTCAAGGTTTTTGCACCCCAGTTTAAGATCCCTAAGCTGATTAGAAAACCAAGGCTGCGCGGGAAAGGAGCGTTGAATACAACCATGTGTTTTTTTAGAACTGGTGCTGACCCCCTGACTAATCCAGCCCTCAAAGTTTGCTACTGCCCCCTCTAAATCAGGGGCGGTGTTGGGCACGACTGCTGAAGGGCTGTCGAGAAAGATGGGAGATTAATATTTCCTGGATGAGAGTCGGGCGGCAGTAAAGGGCCTCTGACAGGCCTGCCTGCTAACCAAGAGAATCTGATCAGATGGTGGTCCGACCAGGTTACCGGCTCAGGTGTTTCAACCTTGATGGGAAAATTGGAGCAGACCAAATCAATGAGGTGGCCTCCCTCATGGGAGGGCAAATCCCCGTATTGAGTCAGCTGTGCCAGGCCCAGGGAGTCCCGAAGGGAACCCGCATCGCGGGCTGCCGGGGAGTCCAAATGGATGTTGAAGTCCCCCAGAAGGAGAAATTTTGAGTAGCGAAGGTAGCGGGGTAAAATGATGTCTTCTAAAGCCTTAAGGAATGTTCCCGCGGGGCCAGGAGGTCAATACACCAGGATACCACCCAGGGTGGTTATTGCATGAGTGCATGGCTACTGGCTGGATAATTGATAAAGTGAATGAGTAGTGTCTGAGTGATTAAAGGAGTGCACAGGTAGTGCTTGGGTGATTGGAGCAGTGCATGGGTAGTGCCTGAATTATTGCATGAGTGGATGAATAGTACTTGAGTGATTGGAGGAGTGCATGGGTAGTGCCTGGGTGATTTTCTAAGTGTTTTGTTAATGGCTGAGTGATTGCATGAGTGCAGGTATACTGTGTGGGTGATTGGAAGAGTGCTTGGGTAATGCTTGACTGCTTGCATTGGTTTATAGGTAATGCCAGGATGATTGCATGTGTGCAAAGGTAGTGCCTGGATAATTGGAGGAGAACAAGGATAGTACATGTTGATTTTATAAGTGCATGGGTAGTGACTGGGTGATTGGAGAAGTGCATGGGTAGTGCATAGGTGATTGGAGCAGTGAATGGATAGTGCCTGGGTTATTGCATGAGTCGATGATCACTCCCTGGGTGAATGGAGGAGTGCATGGGTAGTGCCTGGGTAATTGCATGAGTGGATGAATAGTGCCTGGGTGATTGCAGGAGTACATGGCTAGTGCCTGGATGATTTTGTAACTGCATGGGTATTGCTTAGGTTATTGTGTAAGTGCATGACTAATCCCTGGGTAATTACATGAGTTTATTGGTAATGCCTGGGTGATTGCATGAATGCCAGGTTAGAAGATTTTGATACTGAATAGGTATTGTTTGGATGATTTTGTAAGTTTATAGGTAATGCCTGGGTGATTGCCTGAGTGCATGGTTACTGCTTGGGTGATTCCATCAGTGCAAGACTAATGTGTAGACGATTGAAGGGATGCATAGGTAAAACTTGGGTTATTTCAAGACTCTAGAAGTAATGTCTGGATAATTGCAGGAGTATATGGGTACTGCCAGACTGATTAAAGGTGTAGATTAGTAATGCCTGGGTAATTGTATAAGTACATAGGTTATACTTCAGTGATTGAAGGAGTGCATGAGTAATGCTGAGGTGATTTGAGAAATTAGATGATTGAGTTTGAAAAATGAATAACTGCAATAAAAGTGATTGTAAACATGAATTCCTATTATTTTGCTTATTTCAATATTTCATCTTACCTACTGTATTGAAGTAGATTCCAAACACATTGAAACTATTTTACAGATGTTTCATTGTAAAGTAAATGTAAAATATTTTCAAAGTTTACTTTTACTTTCCGTAAAAGAGAAGAAAAAACTACAATTATTGCAAATAATAGCTTAAGTTTATGAACCCAACACAATTTTAGAATTACATAACAAATTCAGGTTCTTTTTTTTGCTATTTTCAGATACTATTGAATTTCACCATACAGCAATGTCAATGTTGATCATTATATAACAGCGGGCAAAAATAATACAATCAATAAGATTGTCAAGAAAACTAAATCTGTGTTCAAAATATTTGCAAACAAATCAAATGTCTGTTTACATTTTCAAAAATAAACACTCTCATTTACATTGCATATAATACAAAGATCACATATATGAACTACTGCTTTCAAACACAATTTTCCAAAGGAAATATCAAAGAACAGAAACGATAATTCAAACACTAATTGTTGACATCTTCCCAATAGGCAGAATGAAGTTTCCGAAATCATTTGCATTGACAATGTCCAAAGTAAACTCGTTAATTCATGTTTATATCTTCCAAATAGGCCCAATGATGTTTTCAAAACTTTGGCACTAAAAATATCAGATATGAATTTGTTAATTCGTAAGGCAACCGACATTTGAATTCCAAATTGGCAAACTGTATAGTGTCCAGATGTTGTACTAGGCCCATCATGGAAAATAATAGCCACTGCTTTAAAAGTTCCTACTGAAAATGACACGACTTGCCACAAAATGTTTAATTTGGTTTCCAATTTTCTTCCCTCTGCTCTACAATGTAGCATCAGTAAACAATGTAATGTAATCCTTTAATGTTGTGTGCTGCTAACCCAGTTTGAGCTGTTACAACACAAGATAAATGTGATTTAGTGGTTTTCTGTAGATAACTGGTCAAAACTTTAATTAAGAACCTTTTCCCTGTACCAACTTGACAACTGATATACATTCAAAGAGGTTTGAATGATTTGCATTTGCATTCTTTCTTTATGAAGTAAACCATCCTCTATCTGTTGTTTAACTTGCTGATATTTTTCTTTCTGTTCAATATTTAGTTGTTCTTCCAAGTTTCCCAACTCCATAATATCCTTTTGTGCTTGTTGCATTGCTGTTTCTACTTCACTCATGGCTATTGCTGCTTCATTTTCAAGAATTGGTTCTCATAGTGAATCTTGACTCAACGGAGCAGAACTTTGACTATCTTGAGAACTGTCTCTAGCAATTTCAGTTGCAATAGTAGTTTCTTGTTGAATTTAAGTTGCAATAGTAGTTTCTTGTTCAATCTCTTCATTCAACATTTGTAGATAATTTGGAGAAACTGTACATTCAATGCTATCTTTACATGCATTAAAAGAATCTTCATAGCACTCAAAATCTCCAAGTAATTCCATTTCAGTACGCCAAGGCTTGAAAAGTTGCAGAAGTTCTAAATAGAAAAATTCCCTTTTATCTGCAGTATCACAACTGAGTTTCCTGTGAAATAATAAGATTTCCTTTGGTATGTTTTACCAAACATTCATCACATCCAATTACTGCATATTTATATTTTCTGTAACATTTCTCTTAAAGCTGTAATATTGCAGTACTTCATAGAGATATATGTTTTCCAGATGTGGACTTCTTTTAGGATAGTACGTATCCAACATTTTTGTTTTAACAATAGCTGTACTTTCCGGTTCATTTAATGCTCAGTATTCAACTTCTTGTACAGATTTAAATACTCGATTTCATGTTGCAGCAAGATCTAGACTTGTTCAAATGATTCCTCTTAACTTTTAAAATAAACTAGTAGATGTGAACCGATCCGAACATTCGTAGGATCCAATCTCTCTATGCGAAAGCATCTTCAAACTAAAGCTGTACAATTTGTTACTAAGGGGCCGATTAGGATGGCGGTTTTTCCGCATCCTCCGGGCCGGTGGAAGTGTCCGCCGGCCTGGAGGATGCGGAAAAACCGCTGCGGAGCCTCCAAAGACCCACCGCCAAATTAGGATGGCTGGTGGGTCTGGAATTCCGTCCGCCGCTTTTCCGCCGCGGTCGGCTTCCGACCGTGGCGGAAAAGCTATAACATGGCAGGCGGTGTCTATGAGACACCGTCCGCCATATTAGGATGTTCGTGAATACATGCTTTTCCACGGCGGCTTTTCCGCCATGGAAAAGCATACGGACATTCACTTTGGGGGCCCGTTGCGGGCCCCCTGGGTGAATGGGGGGTGGGGGGTGCACATGGGGGGTACCTATGGTACCCCCCTGCATTTGCGTGCACAAAGCAGCAGGCACCGTGCGGTGCCGGCCGCTTTGTGCATGTAAATGTAAAACATGCTTTTTTAACATTGCGGCGGGTGCAGCTTGAAGCTGCACCCGCCGCAATGTTAAATATAGAGGATGTGACCGCCACCCTGGCGGTCACATCCTAATCAGCACGGAGGGAACGCCGCAGCCCCTGCGGACGTTCCCTCCTCCTCAAGGGTGGCGGACGGACGCAAGTCCGTCCGCCATCCTAATCGGCCCCTAGTGTCTTCTCTTGTGAAATTTCTTCCCACATTTCATTTAACTCTGTCTTTTTGGATATTGTCATATATGATGTAACATAATGAACAACAGCAATAGAATTATCTGCAACATACTGGATGTCCATATTTGCATTCCACATCATCATAATTATTGGATAATAATCATTAATATACTTTAAATGTTCACTGTTTTTTATGTTGTAAGTATTCTTTGGAGATTTTCGAGTTATAGTATGCCTCACTGCTGACATAAAGCTGTTTACTCTTCCTTTGGAAGTTACTGGACATGGGAACCCAAAACAACATTTCATATAAAAGTTTTCCTTTGACTTGAATTTCCGTTGACAATATTTGCCACAGTGATGAGTTTGAAACCGTAAAATTGCTGTCTTAAGGTATTTTCTACTTCTGTTTTTGGAATACCACAGGTAACATAGCATTCAATGAAAAATAAAACCGTCTCATCAGAATAAGTTCCAAATTTAGGTGCATCCTTGATCCATAATAGCATATGTATATGAGGAGCACCTCTGGTTTGGTACTCCTTTCTCCAAAAGAAATTAACAACTTCCCCAAGAGGTGGGTTATTTTTATTGCAGAAAAAAGACATCATATCTTGAAACCTATGATTAAAATATCTACACACATTTACAGGATTCAAGGAACACAGTTCTCCAGCTGTCTTCAATTAAATCTTCTTAATGTTTGAATTTGCTTCTCATAGAAATTCAAGTAAATCGTCCTATATGTGTTCAGCACAGCTTAGCGTAAGAAACCACGTAGGGGTTCCTAAGTTCCTTAACATACAATTAAAGTTTTCCATGCCGACGATGCCAGTACTCATTAGTACCACAGTGACACAACATCAAATTAATTAATTGAGATTCTAAATGATTGTCTCTTTGTACTTTGTCCATGAATTCCTTTGCAGAAACATGTGTAAGATGAACTCCTGTTTTTAATATGTGGTTCACTGCATACGAAAGTCCAGAAAAGTCACTTTCAAACAGAAGATGAAAGATGTATGGAATACATTGTCTAAATCTTGGATCTTCTGAGTACAGTCTTGATGTACGATATTCTGAAGCCGGAGTCTGCATAGGTTGTTCATCATATCGTCCACCTTTCCAATATTTCTAATCACTCCTTTGAATATAGAGGATGTATACTATAATGTAAATAAGTATTGTTCACTTCTGGAGATGTCCACTTTTTCGATTTGGCCAGTAGAACTTTCTCAATCATCTCCTACAAAAATTTCTTGTTCTTCCAGATGTACATTTTTATAATAACATTTTTTTCATAAGATATAACGTAGCCTTTTGAACTTTGCTGACATCTACTAACTCTTGCCATATTTTCTGACTCTTTGTTGGAACACCATTAACTAGAATAACTACAGGTTCAGTTTCCTCTCTCTCTACACCAATAGTTTTAATATTTTGTTTTTTTAAATGTAATGGGAAATTCACAAATCTCACTTTTAATCCCCTTTGTAAATATGAGGGAGGCAATTTACCTGTTTTAGTCTCCGTACAAACTATAGCCTGAAACGGGTGTACAGATTGAATAAGAATAGACTCATATGTATTTAAATTCACCAGTTCCAGAGGAACAGCTACCAACTCTAGGTTATTATGTACAGCTCAAGCTGGCATTTGCCACTCTTCTAATTTACTGTAACAATATTTACAAATACGTTGATCACTACCCAACTCAAAACAATCTTCGACCAACAAATAAGTACCAAATTGCTTCCACTTATCATTGTTTTTCTTTTCACTGTTTAAATACACATCGACACTCTTAGTTTAATTTTCATTGTGACTACGTCGACAACAAATGCAAAGATAGTTTGGTTTTTCACAACACATCACCTTAATCCCCTTGTGTGATTCTGTCGGCCGTTGGCCGACGGGAGCACTACCTCACTAGTGCTGCCGTCGGCCAGCGGCCGACGCGGCCCCGCCCATTTTGCGGAAGTGCTGCACTGCCGCAAAATCGCGGCCACAGGAAAGGGGTTAAACTTTGTAATTTCTTCTACAAACTTCTCAGTAGTACTATCTTACACCTCTTCTTCAACACCTACACTTTTCAAACTCTCACTTTCTTTACACTCGCCTTCAGGACCAAAGAAATAAACCTCTATATCATCACAAACCTTTTTTACATCTAATAGTGAACCATGTAAAACAGTAGTGTTTATTTCACTCAAAAATGATGCAGGACTTTTTACAAAATGCAATCTTCTTACTAACTCCCGCAATGCAGAATGGTGTACTGCTAACATTCCCAAATGGTGAAAAGTACTTCTGAGTCCTTGCAACATCATAATCTTCAGTTTAATACTTTTGTTAGTATACTGTTGTAAGAAATTTCGGAAAATATCAATGGATTTCTGTCGTATACTACAAATACTACTACAAACCCACGTATACATTGGAGCTTGTGAACGTCTCCCTTGAACTTCTTTAGCTATCACTTCTTCCACATTTTATAGGAACCATCTTTTCTTTTTCAATTGCAGAAACATTCTTAACCTCATAAGCATGACCACTTGTATCAACTGCGTGAACTAATGTATTGTTTAAAAAAAAAACTGTCTTCATTAAAAAAAAGGTTCTGAACTATAAGTGGTTTTCCATTCTCCCAAAAATATTTTACAAAAGTTAGTTGTGTTAATTAGTGTTTCCCTTTTCCTTTTTCCCTTCATAGAATGCATTGGTTTATCCAATGTTTGCATTCTTTTCAAAACTAATATAAACAATCTTGTTTTCAACTCAAATGCCTTTTCGACTATACTTTCAATCTGTTGTTTCTTTTTATAAAATGCAGATCTTCTTTTATATTTCTTACAATCTTTCAATACATTTTGTAGTACTCTACTTTTATACTTACGTTTCCTAATATCCTTAAATTGTTTCATCCTTCATTCAACATAGATTGTTTTCTCATTTCCAGAATGTCCATTGATTTGTCCTTTTTTCATTTCATTCTTCTTGGTTTTACAACTATGCTTTCTATTTTCAGAATTTTCAGAATCCTTTCCAGTACTTAAAAGTCTTTTGTTATCTTACCACAAGATATTTTCTTCAATGTCACATGTTGTATTTAATCTAATTTCAGCTTTTGGACCTGCTTTAAATAGTACTGTTTTCTTTGTTCTTTTTTTCTTTTGCACGTTTCTTGTCATGCCGAATCTTTCCTAATACTAATGGAGTATATAAAAAAACCATTATTAAAATAATGACATACAAATATTCTTATCTATCACTAAACAAACAACTATTTAAAAGCTACAAACAAATGCATTTTTGGTTTTCGGAATATGGTAACACTTATACCTCAGCTGCAAAATAAGGAAAAAGGGGTGCACAAACAGGGAAGAGGAGTGCAGAAAGAGGCAAAAGATGTACACAAAGTAAAAAAAGTACACAAAAAAGGAACAGAGGTCCATAAAGAGGCAATAGGAGTGCAGAAAGAGGCAAGAGGAAGCAAACATTAGGAAGAGAGGAGTGGGAACAAACCAGAGCAGTGCACAAAGAACCACCAGATGTGAACAAAGAAAGAACACGTAGGCAGACTGAGAGAACAGAGGTGTAAAAAGAGGGAACAGGGCTGCGGAAAAAAGCAAGAGGGATCCAAAAATTGAGAATAAAAGAGGAGGAAGAAGCGATAGCAGTGCAAAAAGATTCAACAAAGTGCACAAACAGTCAATAGAGTTACAAAAAAAGGCAAGTGAAATATATAACAAACCAAAGCAAGTGCAGACAGAAATAAAAAAATTACAGAAAGAAAGAAGGAACAGAAGTGCACAAACAAGCATTAGGGATGCAGAAAGACGTAAAAGTAGTACAGAAAGAAGGAAGAGATGTAGTAATATACAAAAAATATACTGAAAGAAGAAACAGAGGTACAGAGCCTATGTGTACAACCTAAGTAATTGAAAGAGAGCATTAGTAATGCCTGGATGATTGCATAACTGCAGAAGTAATGTGTGAGATATTAGCAAAGTGTATCAGTACAGTGTGGGTGATTACATTAGTGCAAAATAAATGTGTTAGAGGTTGTATGAGTGCATGGATAGGTGTATAAATAGCACCTAAAGGCTTAGATGAGTCATTGAGTACTGCCTAGGTGAATAGATGCAACAGAAAGGCATGGGTTATTCGACGACTGCAAGGGTAGTGTATAGGTAATTACATGACTACTTAGGAACAGCCTGCATGATTGCGTAACTGTAGGGGTAATTCCTTGCCTGTAGGGGTAATATCTGGGGAATTACTGAAATACATAACAAGTGAGTGGGTGATTTAATAAGTTCATGAGTACCGCCTGGGTGATTACTGTACTACTAAGATACTGCCTGAGTGATTACAGGACTGCAAAGGTTGTGACTGGGTGATCTTAAAAATACATGACTACTGGCTGAGTGATTGCATAAGTACAAGAAATGTGCGTATGTGATTGAAAGTGTACATGGGGATTAAAGGACTACATAGATAACACCTCACTGATTGACTACACGGATAATGTCTAGGGATTTCCATGACTACATACCAAGTGACTGGATGATTTTATAAGTGCCAAGTAATTCATTTGTGTCTGGGCCAGCCAAACGCCCATTTGCCTGCTGCACCAGGGATCCATAGCGCAAGCACCACCGGGAAAAGTGAAAGGAGCGAGGGCTCACACTCCCGCAGCCTTGGCACTGCCGTCACCAGCATTTCATCAGGAGCTGCATAAATGATCTTTCAGGCTTTCATGGCACGGGATGCTCACCGGCAGGGCCTCTGTGAAGCCCGGGCCAAGGGGGGCCCATCTGCGTTTGGCCGCAACTGATCGAGGCTGGCCTGGGCCTCTCTCCTTGGATATGAATTGTGGGAGACGTAAATCATAGCTGGACACTGGTAAGCTGAACCATCTTCTGTTTGAATTTTTATTTTATCTGGACATCCTGGTGCTATAATGGGGAAAAGGAAATTGCCGCTTTGTGAAAAGAAAAGACATACAAAGAGTGCCCCTACTACTAAATATCTGAAAAGTGCTGTGGGGTTGATCAACAGTGAGATAGTGCATGTAGAGGAGCAATTGATAGCTACTAAAATTGCACGAGACGCGGTCTTGAAGGTTTCTGCACCCAAAGAGCGGCAAGAATCCCCATTTTTACAAACTGAGAGACAAGATGGCTGAGGTTATCGACCAAGAAGTATTACCACCCATTGCACCTAACAACAAGGACTAGTATGTAATTTAGCTAGATCTGGCATATTCACAACCCCCTTAGAAATCACAGTTCTATCTAACAGTTCTGATCGCCCATCACCGCCAGCAAAAAAAGCTTAACAACACTCTTTAAAGGATAACGGTATTTCAGAGAGACAGCCGGCCACGGGTAAAACTAAACCAAAGCATAAAAAGGGAGGGAGAAACACAGGGTCTATAAGTGAGGACTCTGACACTACAAATAACGTACAGAAACCTCAAGATTATCAAATGCTATTCAAAAAGTTACATAGTAAACTAGATAGCATAGAAGGACGCCTAATGGCCGAAATTGGGCTAGTTCGAAAAGATGTGACCTTCGTAACAGACTTGATTACTACACAACTCCCCTCCCATATTGTGAAAAAGAATATCAGAATGCACAAACCAATGGATGGACCAAAAGAAGGAGAAGGCATGCCCACATGCACGTGTGCCAGTGATAACAACTAAAGAGAGCCTATCCCAGTCCCATTCCCTAGGATATGCTGCACTGACCAACCCCGTGGGAATTGAGGACAAATAATGACACAACGGCTCCCTCCTACTCCTCCTTGGGTTCTGTAAAACCTAACTTGGAGGTCAAAACAACAAGAGCCTGGCATTGGGATAATAATGCTGAGGAGTCGTTACATCTTCCTCCACAAGCTACTCCATACGTTATAGTTCTGAATAATGTTCCAACATTACCACCAGCCCAGAATGAATCTTATGAGACATTAAAAAACTGTGTGGTAAATTGGATATCGGGACAGTCTAACTTTGGTATAAATGTCTCACATCAAAACATTATAATGCTGAGGAGGGTGAACTGGGTGGGTAAAAATTATACAAGGGTGACTGTGGTGTGGTGAATTTCCGTAGTGGAGAAATTGTAGGGAATTTGTTGGAAGTCCTTATTAACAATGCAATTGAGATCGGTCTCAATCACAAGGAACATATAATAGCTATACCACAAGTTTTTTTTAATGACCAAAACACAGTACAGTAAACGTAATGCCTACAATAACCCATGTGTGCTGGTTACACTGTTTAATAGGCATGCACCCCTGCTCAGATGCAGTGAAACCGACTGACTGTTAGGGAGGATAGCTGTTTTTCCAGTTGAAAAATTTGAATTCATGGCACCATGTAAAGAGTCAAACGCCAACCTTAACCCACAAGATGAGAAGGTATAAACGACACAGTCTGAGGCCCGGGTTCTCACTTATGAGCGCAGTCAGTCGCTGGCAGAATCAAGTGAACACACTTTGAAGGAGGCCAAAGGCAAGTTACAGATGAATGCTAAGACCCCTCACTTACTCGTGATCAGATGGAAATTGGTTATTGTATTCAATCAGACATTGGTCCCCCTTTAAAACAACCTGATGAGCCTCTCTGTATCATGACATGGAATATTGCAGGGATTAAAAACAAAATTGATGATGAAGCATGGTTAGAAACGTTAGAGGGATTTTCTTTAATATTAATACAGGAAACTTGGCATACTGAGCCCTTTTTTATTGATGGCTTTCAAATTGTTTGCACCAATGCCACCGCAAGAATGGGGAGAGGCAAAAGTGGCTCAGCTGCGCTAATCGCTATAACATCGGCCTTCAATTTAAAGAAAGCCAACACTACTTCAGAGTTTTACCAATTTCTGTATTTTTCTTTGGAGGGAAAACAGTCTATTATTGTTATCAACTTTTAAAATAATATTTTTGATAAAACTAGAGTTAGGGTTGTCAAGCTATTGGAAGAGGACTTGGATCTTTTTTTGGAGGTTGCGGGTGGAATTTTTTATTAGTTTAGGCGGTTGTTTTTAATTGTGTTAAATGTGATATCGAAGCGGAAGAACCCTGTGGATTTTGTGACCGCTTCGGTGACCGAATCATTCATTTACCACATGAGCCCTATGAGGAGGCAATTAATAATGCTGTTTATAAATATAACTTAGTCGCCATGGACCCTATCATTCCTGATGGTATAACAAACTTACAAATATTTATGGGGGATAGGTCATCGTCCAACATTGATCACTTCATTGTTTCAGCAAATTGTAGGGATTTGGTGGAAAAAGTTTTGATTCATGAAAGACTTCTAAATGACCATCACCCGCTAATCTTGACCCTCAGGATTACCCTGACAAGCCAAGAAAGGGGTAAGGTTATGGATTCGAATATTAGGGCTCAGGGTAACAATGGTACTACCATGCGGTGGTCAGGTATTGATCCTATCACCTTTATGGATGACCTTACACGCCGAAAACAGCGAGGAATAGCTATATGTTACGATAGTACCTCAGCAAACTCGGTTGTCATAAGCTAATTTTGCAGAATTACTACCAAAATAGCAAATAACTTAACCACTAAGAGGAAAAAAAGGGCTGTGATCCTAACCCCAGATGGTTCAATCTGGTATGCTCAAGGCTAAACGGGGACTTAAAAAAGGCTCTGAAGTTAAGACCAAGAGACAGTGCAAGGATTATATCATTAAGGAAAAGTTATAAAAATGCCCTGAAAGATAGGAAACAAAAGATCCATGAGGAGGCCTGGAATACACTTATACAGGCTGCAGACACACAAGACTCAGTATTGTTATGGAAAACAATTGACCATTCATATTTCAGGGAAAACAATTCAGTAAAAATAGAAACTGTTGTTCCTCCAGGAGAAAGGATATCGTATTTTGAAAGCATTTTTAACCTTGCGTCTGTCAAAGCAATTAAAAGTAGTAACAATAACTATATCTTAGTGGAGCCAGTAACATCATCCCTCATAATGACAGACAAAATAATATCTGCTCAACAAAAAAGTCTAAATGGTAAAGCCGCAGGACCAGAAGGGGTCCCTATTGATATTTTTAAACACAATATGGATTTATGGATTCCAATTTTATTAAATGTTTTTAATGCCACCTTAGGTGGAGTGCTGCCAGCATCCTGGGTAGAACGTGTAAATGTGCCTATATTCAAAAAAGGGGACAGAGGGAAGGCTAATTGTTACCGTCCCATATCCCTTATTGACTCTACCTTCAAATTGATGGGGATAATAATGTAGGAAAGACTAGAAAACTGGGCCAATGATAACAACATTTTGACCGAGGCCCAGTACGGAATTAGAAAGGGCATTGGGACAGTGGAACAATGTGTCAACTTGGATTTATTAATAGGGAAGTATACCCTTTTTAACCAGTGCCTTCGATCTTGTTAACCATGCTAAACTATAGGAAACACTGAAGGCTCAAGGCGCCCCTATCAATATCATTACATACTTGGCTCAAATTTACCCTTCTCTTACGTCCAGAGTGTGGTTTGGCACATTGGGGAAATGTACCCTGGATTTCAGAGTAACATGTGGAATCCGGCAAGGCTGTGTTCTAGCGCCCCTTTTATTTTCTTTGTATGTTAATAATGTAGACTCCTTTTTTATAAAATCTACCTGTAGATGCACCAAATGTAGGCGCTCGTCCAGCCCCTGTTCTTCTCCATGCAGACGGTGCCGTCCTGTTATCAAGGACTGTAAATGGACTGCAATGTATAATAGACAATTTGCCCTGTTCATGTCCGAAAAAGATGTCCGGATAAATTAAAAAACACATTTGTTATGACATGCAGGAGCTCTAAATTGAAGAACAGACAACATCAAGTGGGAGGGGTAGCTATTAGTAGAGTCACAACGTTTTCATATTTGGGTCTGATTTTTTACAGAACTGGCACATGGAATTCTCACATTGAAATTTGCAAGCTGAAAATTTTAAGAGCCACTGAAGGCATCTTAAGGTCCTTGGCCAAAATAGGAAATAAACCCATACAGGAAATTCTTACTTCGTACCGTAGCCGTTTGCTATGGGGTTGCATATTGGGGGAGAGCCAATACTGCCCCTCACGAAAATGAATTCTTAAAAAGATTTTTGGCAGTCCCTAGTTCGACTGTGAATTATATAACACACAAAGAACTATCTGTATCATTCCTAACAGAGTACATTTACAAAGGACCTAATTTTAGATTGCATATCTGTTGATCACAGTAGCAAAATTCCCAAGATTGAGTACATATATACCCTTCTGGCACGCTGTAGGGTGCATATTGATTGAAAAAACCCTGTAATGATTGCAGATTACAGTAAAAGAGGCCTGAATACAACTTATATAGAAGTTACGGAAGGAGTTAGAGAGGCGGAAGCTAGACAAAAATACAGTGTTAACTCTTATTGCGAAATTCCCTTTGTAAGGTATACCCAACCATATCTCATACAGGTGCGGAATACACAACATAGATCTGACAAGGCTTAGGCATGGCACCCTTCATTACCTAATAGCATTCCCTAAACAGGAAAAGTAGCGCCACAAACTCCCGAACTGCCCGTGTGACGGAAAGTCTGCCCAATCTATGCCGCACTTTTGACTTTTTTGTAGTTTTTATATGGATATTCAGAAATCCATTTTAAAACCTTTGTTTTTATCTATGAGGCTTTTTATTATAAACAATCTTTTAATTTTGTATGTAGCTTGGAAAATTAGAAAATTTTGAACGCAGTTAATCTGTACATACAACTGGCAATAAGGAGAAGAAAGGCTTATGCATTTCTGGACGCATTGTCGTACGAACAACCAGACGATGGCTTATAGTTGAGGTAGATACATTAGCACTACGCACTTTATATATCTGTATGACAAAGGCCATCATGTTTTGCACTCCAATGTGTTTGAACATTGATATGGTATATTTATTAGCACTAAGCTGACGGAGGGACACTGCTCCCATAGCTCCGAGCTCGCAGATTGATGCAGCGCTTGGGCGTCCCGCCATAAGGATCAAATATCCGTTTATTCAAAACCGGTCCCCTGCTACCCATTGTGAAGTGCGGACCTCCTTACAACAATAAGGTTCCCCACAGGCGGGCGTCCAACTACCCGACCGACCTTACTGAATAGGGTCAATTTAACCTTAATTCAGGGCGGTTATTCAATTGCAATAATTCAACCTGCCAGGCAAACACTGTAAATATGTCAGTCCTGATGATGATCCCATACAACTGAGCATAGGGATCGAAACGTCGACTTTTTATAGTGCCTTCACAACCTTACTATTATGTTTAATCATGTTGTGTCTGGTACTTGTTTGGCATCACTTTAATTTGACACTGATTTAAAAGTGGCCAATTTATGCTCATTTCTTTTGCCTGCTATAATGCTTTTAATTTCTTTCTGAATCTCTTGTATGTTCTCTAACTTCTTTGGTACAGGACTGTGCCTTGTTATTACTTTTATGAACTACAAGTCTTACACTGTTGAAAATAAATGTCCTGTCCGGCTGGGCAGTGACGAAAATAGCTTCCTATTATGGCCTATATCTTATTTTTTCCTAAAATCTGAAAGCTAAGGACCTTTGTCTTTAATAACAGTAACTACTCACGGTCCTCAGCAAACTGTTTGGGTTCCCTTGTTGTATATAAAAAGCAATTGCGTAATTGGCACTTCACATGGCATGAAGGGCGGACACACGCCCACTGCGCGGACACACACCCACAGCGTTTGTCACGGCCCCTGCGTGTCACGGCTACAGCGTGCCCCTTGATGCGGCGCAATTATGACTCACATGGCATGAAGGGCGGAACGTACCACACGCTCCCAGCGTTTGTCACGCCCCCAGCACACGCCCACAGCAGAACGCAGACGCGCCCACAAGGGACTACTTTGCTGGCATAGTTCTTTTACCTTTTAAATGTATATGGCGGCCGTCTGCGTAGCCTTTGTCCTTCTGCTGCAAATGCCCTTTCCAACGCTGTATTGGATGTTGTGATTGGTGCTGTGGTTACTGAGATTACCCGCCTCAAAGGTTTGGGCTCCCTCTTTATAATATTAGTATGGATATATATATATATATATATATATATATATATATATATATATATATATATATATATATATATATATATATATATATATATATATATATATATATAAATATATATATATATCAAAGCTCAATCCCTCCCGGTCCCGGGTGAGAAAATAAGGACTGCACACGCGGGGATCTTTTAGTTCCAAACAGCAACTTTACTCGCACAGACGCGTTTCGGAAGCTGCGCTTCCTTCCTCAATGTTGTTACATCGCAACGCGCGCCAGAGCGCCATTTTATTTAAAAAAACATACACAGGTTAAAGTATGGGGCATAGAAAGAGGACTGACGCGCGAGCGCCATATTGCTGGTACATAAAATCACAGTACTATTTTGATATTATATCAAATTAAACATAATAGCAGATCTAAAATTAGAACATACATATTACGAAAACAATGAGAAACCTCATGCTCAATCAACGCCGTCTCAAGTTGTTACAAGCGGGCAGGAGATGAAATTTTGCCGTGGATCGGCCTATGGCAACCTTTTTATTGGTTGCCATTGTATTTACCCAAGCCCAAATTGTTCAAATTGTCCCCAAAGAATATCCCGTGTCATTCGTTGCAATAATTAAAAAGTTCACTGTATAGTTAACAAAATTTCATAGAATCGACAAATATTTATCCATCAAGCATTATTTCATCAATAGAACTCATCAATTTCTCCAATAATTGTACCTCATCTGAAGCAAAAAGAAGAAAATCACAGCAAATCACAAATTACAGATTCCATCATAAGACCAGACAAATCCTGCCTTGAGTTGTTATTTCCTATTGTTTACCTGCCCAGATGTACTGCTAGTTCTTCTCCGCAGTTAAGTCCCTCCGGGGTCTTAGTCTGACAGTCTATCATGTGTCGAGATTCTAATCTGCGGAGCTTCTGTAGCTTATCACCTCCCCTGATATTGTCAGGAATTGCATCCAAACAGTAGTATTGCAAAAGACTTCTGTCGCTATTATGTTTAATTGAAAAATGTCTAGCGGCAGGATATGAGAAGTCCTTGTTGACTATGGCCCTCATATGTTCTAAAATGCGCAATTTTACAGGATTGATGGTGCTCCCTATGTATTTGAGCCCACATGGACATTTCAGGCAGTAAACAGCAAACGGCGTGCTACAGGTTAGAAACTGATTAATCTTCTTTTGTTTGCACCCTATTATCTCATACGCATAAACCCTTTTACTATTGGCACAGGCCTTACAGCGTCCACAGGGGAAAAACCTTTTGCCTCTTTTAGCTTTCCTGTCTTTGTTGGAATTGGTTTCAGGTGGCTCTGTACCAAAATATCTCTCAGAGAGCGAGCTCTCTTGAAAGTAATTAGAGGGTGCTCAGGTACGTCATTCCCTATGATATTATCGTTTTTCTGAATATGCCAATGTCTTTTCAGAATGATTCTGAGTTGTTGGCAATTCTGAGAATAGGGAGTGATCATTCTGAATTTCTCTATGTGACAATATTTTCGCCGGGTTCTCATACGCGGGGATTGTAAATATCCGCAGACCCCTCGGCACTCGTTTAACTTCTATGTAACCTTGAAGTGATGTGCCTTCCCACCACTTGCGAAGCTCACGCTCATAACGTTTTTCAAGTTTCCCATACTGCGTGGCTAATGGGCTAGGAGCTTCAGTTGTTTTTTTCACCGCTGGAGTGGTGATATCGGGATTCTTATTTTTGAACATTCCAGTCGCCAGATCGCGACGTTGCGAGATATTAAACATAGTTCTGATTTATTGTAGTTGAGCCCCCCGCTCCCGGGTTGCTCCTTTCGTTGCTGAGTTTTGGAAGTAATTCTCGATCCCCTCGTCAAAGCCAACCACCCGTGTAATGAGGAGCCCAGTTGCAGGTTCAATCGGCAAATATCGGCAAATTCGAACAGAGTATATCCCAGCTTACCCTGTTTCAGTTGGGGTGCGCCGAGTGCTTCTCTGTCCGTGATGCTAAAGCCAGAACCACAAATTATGCACTTCTCCCAGAGTTTCTTCGCACGGGTGGCGGCGGTGCACAGCGTCAATAAAATCCTCGCTCTCTGCCCCAAATGCGTGGCACTCTTACAGACGGGTGCGGTCCAAGCGCGCCAGAGCCTCGCTTTCTAACCGAGAAACAACGAGCAGCTTTGAAAGCACTGGCTGCTGATACTTCCATCATCTGCAAACCCTCAGATAAGGGTGGAAACGTTGTTATATTATCACGGGAGGAATATGTCCAGGAAGCCATGCGCCAATTGCAAGACGTGGCCTGCTATGAACTAACCACTAAACAACGATACCAATCAAGTATCGATGAGCTGCATGAGTTACTCAGAAAATGGCGTGACAAATTAATGCTTGAGACTGACGAATATCTTTTTCTCGAGACAATACATCCAGTTACCCCCACCTTTTATTACTTACCAAAAGTACATAAGAGGATGGATAAGCCACCAGGACGCCCTATTATTTCATCTATGGGCAGCCTTACTGAGAATCTCTCGAAGTTTTTGGATTATTTCCTATTTGAAATTGTTTTGGGCTTGAAATCATATATTCGTGACACTGCTGACTTTATTGAGAAAATTGAATCTATTGACTGGCACTCAGGTTATTGTATATTAACACTCGACATTACCAGTCTCTACACGAGTATTGACCATGCACATGGGCTGAGGGCGATTGAGTACTTTTTGGGAAAGAGACCTTTGAAATATGCCCAACACAATACTATGCTGATGGAGTTAATTGCATTCTGTCTTCATAATAACATTTTTTTATTTCAGGATGCTTTATTTAGACAACTCTCCGGTACAGCCATGGGTTCCTGCTTCGCCCCCAGCTATGCGAATTTATTCATTGGCTGGTGGTAGGAGCAGGAAGCCTGGGCCCCTGAGAAAGAACAGTGGTCCAAAAATATTGTCTCATGGTACCGTTACATAGACGATCTCTGCATAGTATGGAATGGCTCAGTTGAGACAGCTCAACAATATATTACAGTGCTGAATGACAACAATTGTAACCTGATTTTCACTGGCCAGGTCAGTACCACTGCAGCAGTGTACCTAGATCTTAAAGTGGAGGTGATGGATAATAAGATCAAAACCTCCCTTTACAGAAAGCCTACAGCAGGAAATAGTACGCTCCATGTGTCTAGTAACCATCCCCAGAAACTTATTAAAAGCATACCCTATGGCGAGTTATTACGGTTGAAGCGTAATTGTTCAACAAATGAGGATTTTGAGCTCGCAGCCAAGGAGAGCATCGAGAGATTCAAAGTAAGGGGGTACAACAGGACACTATTGCAGAACACCTTAGACAGAGTCAGGATGCCCTTGAGAAGCACTCTGTTTTCCAAAAAACATAAACCCATGACCAACATAGAGAAATTCAGAATGATCACTCCATATTCTCAGAATTGCCAACAACTCAGAATCATTCTGAAAAGACATTGGCATATTCTGAAAAACGATAATATCATAGGGAATGACGTACCTGAGAACCCTCTAATTACTTTCAAGAGAGCTCGCTCTCTGAGAGATATTTTGGTACAGAGCCACCTGAAACCAATTCCAACAAAGACAGGAAAGCTAAAAGAGGCAAAAGGTTTTTTCCCCTGTGGACGCTGTAAGGCCTGTGCCAATAGTAAAAGGGTTTATGCGTATGAGATAATAGGGTGCAAACAAAAGAAGATTAATCAGTTTCTAACCTGTAGCACGCCGTTTGCTGTTTACTGCCTGAAAGGTCCATGTGGGCTCAAATACATAGGGAGCACCATCAATCCTGTAAAATTGCGCATTTTAGAACATATGAGGGCCATAGTCAACAAGGACTTCTCATATCCTGTCGCTAGACATTTTTCAATTAAACATAATAGCGACAGAAGTCTTTTGCAATACTACTGTTTGGATGCAATTCCTGACAATATCAGGGGAGGTGATAAGCTACAGAAGCTCCGCAGATTAGAATCTCGACACATTATAGACTGTCAGACTAAGACCCCGGAGGGACTTAACTGCGGAGAAGAACTAGCAGTACATCTGGGCAGGTAAACAATAGGATATAACAACTCAAGGCAGGATTTGTCTGGTCTTATGATGGAATCTGTAATTTGTGATTTGCTGTGATTTTCTTCTTTTTGCTTCAGATGAGGTACAATTATTGGAGAAATTGATGAGTTCTATTGATGAAATAATGCTTGATGGATAAATATTTGTGGATTCTATGAAATTTTGTTAACTATACAGTGAACTTTTTAATTATTGCAACGAATGACACAGGATATTCTTTGGGGACAATTTGAACAATTTGGGCTTGGGTAAATACAATGGCAACCAATAAAAAGGTTGCCATAGGCCGATCCACGGCAAAATTTCATCTCCTGCCCGCTTGTAACAACTTGAGAGGGCATTTGCCGATCCACGGCGTTGATTGAGCATGAGGTTTCTCATTGTTTTCGTAATATGTATGTTCTAATTTTAGATCTGCTATTATGTTTAATTTGATATAATATCAAAATAGTACTGTGATTTTATGTACCAGCAATATGGCGCTCGCGCGTCAGTCATCTTTCTATGCCCCATACTTTAACCTGTGTATGTTTTTTGAAATAAAATGGCGCTCTGGCGCGCGTTGCGATGTAACAACATTGAGGAAGGAAGCGCAGCTTCCGAAACGCGTCTGTGCGAGTAAAGTTGCTGTTTGGAACTAAAAGATCCCCGCGTGTGCAGTCCTTATTTTCTCACCCGGGACCGGGAGGGATTGAGCTTTGATACATAGAGCGCGAGGCTCTGACGTGCTTGGACCGCACCCGTCTGTAAGAGTGCCACGCATTTGGGGCAGAGAGCGAGGATATATATATATATATATATATAAGCAGTCATCCACCCAAACTCATCAGGAGTATCCCCTATGGGGAACTCCTGAGACTCCGTAGAAACAGCACACAGGACCGGGAGTTTGAGGTGGCAGCCTTGGAATGACTGGCACGCTTCCCACTTAGAGGTTACGATGACACATTACTGCAGAACACACTTAGGCGAGTGAGGAGAATCCCTAGGGCAGAACTGCTTAAAGAGAAAGAAAAACCTGCTAGTACAAACACAATTGAAGAGGGTAAGTGTAGGATGGTTACACCCTACTCCGCGGGAGCTAACCACCTCAGGGCCATGATGCGAAAAAACTGGCACATCCTGGGCACAGATAGTGTATTGAGGGAGGATCAGCCTCCACACCTTCTGGTGACCTTCAGTAAAGGTAGGTCATTAGGGGATATGCTGGTACGGAGCCATTTAGAAAGACCCACTGTCAAGTTCAACACACTCAAGGAAATGAGTGGGTTCTACCCGTGCGGCCGCTGCAAAGCCTGTGAGGCCAGTAAGAGAGTTCTCCATTATGACAACCAAGATACAGGAAGATCCATGAAAATACAGAAATTCATTACATGCAGTACTGTGTATGCAGTGTATTGTTTGGTGTGCCCGTGTGGCCTCCGCTACATCGGGAGCACCCTCAATCAACTGAAAATGAGGGTGGTGGAACATCTCTGGGCTATCGACAAGGTAGATACTTCCTATCCTGTAGCCCGGCACTTTGCGGAGCATCACAATAAAGATCGTAGCAAACTGCAATATTTTGGGTTGGACTCTATACCTAGCAATGCTAGAGGTGGTGACAGGTTAAGACGACTAAGACGGCTGGAATCGAGATACATCATCGATTTACCCACTAAACATCCTGGGGGTGTGAACAGCGGGGAGGAAATGACCGTCCACCTAGGAAAATGAATTACAACAGGTGATACTGGGGTATGGCTGTTTATTGTATAGGATTAGTCTGCATAGTGAACACATGGCGGGGTCTTATTGGATGTTTTATGATGATTTTTTGCAATTATCACACACATTTTGTTTTCATCATTAGTATGTATATAATTGGTTATTATTTCTATTTCTTTTTCCTCCATCCTCATGGGTGGGACTGTTGCGTCGGTCCACTGATTAACCCTCCTGTAGGGTATGATTTGATATAAGATTGCTACCTTTTGTTTGCTCCTTGGAGTTTATGATGTATAGAATATATATGCAATTTGATGACCATTTTTCTGTATTTTAATGTACTAGCTTTTATACAATGTCTCGCTGACTCTTACATGCCTTCTAGTGGGGTAGATTGACTGTTAAGGGACCCATGCCGATCCACGGCTTGACTTTGTTACAGTTTGTAAATATATCTCTTTATGCCCATACTTTTCTTGTATTTGTACCGATTCACAGTACTATTGTCTGGCATGGTGTGCATATACATATAATGTGTACTTGACCTTATCTTCTACAAGAAGGCGTCGATAATCGACATTTGGGGAAGTCCCTTGTCTATGCTTACTCCCACTATGGAGCTTTAAGTTGTGTCATGTGTCAAGTGTCATTGACACTGACAAAGGCTTACGCCGAAACACGTTTGTTTGCTTTTCAATAAAATTAAAAAGACCGCTTTGGAATTCGCCACCCCCGAAGTGCTGTTGTCCTTTTTGAAGTAAGAGGATTTTGAACGTTATATATATATATATATATGTATATATATATATATATATATATATTCACTGAAAAAACCATAGGTTATACACCATATATAGTTAGGAATTAGCATTTAAAAAACCTTATTTTACTCACACAAAACCATTGAAATTCCATATATAGTTAGTTGTACTAACTATATATCGCGCACCCGCAATCCACTGCTGATCTTGTCACATATTACATCATTCATGACATGGTCAGTGACATCACTGATGACATCACTGATGACATCTCAAATGACATCACTGATGACATCACTGATGACAACATCCAGTGACTGTATGTTTCTGTAAAGTTAAAATATGTCTTACATATTGAAGAATGAGTGGATGTATAAGTGTCTGAACAAAGGATTTAGTAGGTGCATGACTGACTGTATGAGTGAGTGATTAAATGTGTCTCACTGAGTGCATGGGTTAGTGACTAAACTGTCTTAATTTGTGCATCATTATGTCTGTTGTTCTGTAAACTGCTGCATGTGTTGATCAGTAGCTATATGATTAACTATATGGGTCATTGATTGGTTGCCCAAGTAATTGTATGGGAGACTGAGAGTGTTTATGGGTGTCTGGGAGGTGTATGACTCTCTGCATAGATGTGTGAGCAGTTGATTCACTAGGTGTATGGGTTCAAAAGTGCATGTGGAAACATCTGTATGGGCGGTTGACTGTGTGCATGAGTGCATTGGTGAGTGAATGGATATCTCAGTGCTACATGTCAAAGTAAGTACATATGTAAAACACAGTACATGTGAGAGTTGACATATATAAATAACTGTGCATAAGAGCCAGTGAATGTGTGAGTGGCTGTATGGATCATTGTGAACTTGTATCCAGGATTGTATAAGTGAGTAAATATGTGTTAGTATATGTTTCAATAAGTAAGGTGTGTATAACTGTATAGTTGAGGAAATGGAGGTGTGATTGATTCTTTGCATGACTGACTAGGTGTGTGAGTAACTCCATGGATGAGTGACAGTCTGTGAGTGTCTGTTTTCACTGAGTGTATATAAGGTTATATTAGAGTCTGAAGAGGTTCATCGTATTATCACATGAATGATGTCATCAGTGATGTGATCAGTAATGTCAAATGAGATGTCATCAGTGATGTCATCAGTGATGTCATTTGAGATGTCATCAGTGATGTCATTTGAGATGTCATCAGTGATGTCATCAGTGATGTCATCAGTGATGTCATTTGAGATGTCATCAGTGATGTCATCAGTGATGTCATTTGAGATGTCATCAGTGATGTCATCAGTGATGTCACTGACCATGTCATGAATGATGTAATATGTGACATGATCAGCAGTGGATTGCGGGTGCGCGATATATAGTTAGTACAACTAACTATATATGGAATTTCAATGGTTTTGTGTGAGTAAAATAAGGTTTTTTAAATGCTAATTCCTAACTATATATGGTGTATAACCTATGGTTTTTTCAGTGAATTTTCAAGGTTTTGTAAATGCTAATTCCTAACTATATATGGTCTATAACCTATGTTTTTTTCAGTGAATTTCATTGGTTTTTTAAAAGCTAATATCTATAGCTGTAAAATGTATTCTTCTTTAAGTCCAAAAATATATTTTATATGTTTATTAATAATTTTTTTTAAATATTTTTTTTGTTTCGCTCCCGGTCCGCGAACCGGGAAGCTTCCCGTTAGCTCAATTTAATGCCGCGACCCGGTCCGCGAACCGGTAAGAAATCAACATAGTGACGGTATCGCGTTGCTGCGTAATGCGTCTTATGACGTACTGCGTTAGCGCACCCGGAAGTGCCCCGGGGCGCGGACCGAGGCGCGAAACGCAGCTCCCCGGAAGCGATCCGCGGCGCGGCGCGAAAGCGCGACGTATCGCGTTGCCGCGTAATGCGTCTTGTGACGTACCGCGTTAGCGCACCCGGAAGTGTCCCGGGGCGCGGACCGAGGCGCGAAGCGCAGCGACCCGGAAGCTATCCGGGGCGCGGACCGGAGCGCGTAACATGAGCGTGAGAGGTCATGTGACTTGTTAATAAAACTTTTCATTGGTTCATTTCACTTTTGGTTTCATAATGATGTAAGGCTAGGTCAGGTGACCTAAAAATAACACTTTTCATTGGTTGAGAAGTATTGTTTTTCCCAAATGATGAAAACCCCTCCTTCTTTCCTCACTCTGACTTTCATCATTGTGAGAGGAAGACCTTTACTACTATATGAGAAATGGCTTCATTGGTAGCTTCAGCTGGTGGACCCCCACCACCACCACCACCTCCTCATGGGAAGAGAGGACCACCTCCCCAGGTCATGACCAACACTCAGGAGGAAGAGGAAGAAATGGATGAGGAGGGAGAAGAACCACAGTTCTTAGAAGAGGTGCCCCGGGTTTCCAGAAAGAAAGCCAGTTTCATCTGGCAGTTTTATTCGATCCCTCGTGGCCAAAAAAAAGTCAATGCGAGGTATGTCACCTGCCTCATATGCAAAGAACAATTATCCAGAGGGACGGACAAGAAATATAGTTACGGAAATCACACAATGCTCAGGCACATGACAAGGAAGCATCCGCTCAATTACAGCTGGGCGGAAATAAGGGATATGCAGGACAATCCAAGACCAACTCCTGTGGCCAGACCAAGATTACCAATTTCATTAACACCAGAAGAGGCACGGGAAACTGTGCCAAATATACAAGAAAATTTTGGCCACATGATACACTCTTGTATGCACTGTCGTGCGTTGTTAGCGTGTGGCAACATGAGCATCAATGCACTCAACCTGGCGTATGAACACCATGATTGCCCTAACCGCCCCCAGTAATTTTTTTTTTGCTCCTGTTGAGCCCTTTTCAACGCCTGTTTTTTGTTGTTTCCCCCCCCCCCCAAAAAAACCAAAAAAATATAAAATCGTTCAAAAAATACAAAAAAAACAAAAAATGTTCAAAAAAAAAAATATATAAAACAACAAAAATATAAAAAAAAAAGTTCTTTTCAGAACTACCTTCCCTTTCAAAAAAAATTGCTAGAATGTTTAGCACTCTGGCAAGCTCTATTTCTTTTGGTTCGCTCCCGGGTTAGCTTCCCGGTACGCGGACCGGGAGCTAACCAAAAAATTTTTTTTTTTAAAAAAGAGTAAGTATAAGGAAAGTAAACAGAGAGTGATGTTAAAAGAAAGACAGCTATAGGGAGTAAAGAAGACATACTGTTTAATAGATCTATTTACCGAAGAAAAGACGGAAGAGGGTATAATTGTGAAAAACAAAATAGATAACGAAGTGAAAGAAAAAAAAGAGAGTATAACATTAACAAAGAAGAGTTTCTTGGAGAATGTGAGTGAATGTTCAAAATAAGATTAAAACATGAGGAATAACAGAGAGAAAAAATAGAAAACAGAAAACAAAAAATAACAGAAAAAGATTAATTGAAACAGCAAAGAAATGTAAGTAACATAGAGCCATATCATCAACATAGGCAATAAAAGTTTTGCAGCTTTTATTGGCAGAAATGTGTCGCTAAAGCTGCTTTTGCGGCAGAAAACTGCCGCTAAAACCACTTTTGCACCAGTTTTCTGAAAATAAAAAGAACAATAATTTTATTGGCTGTGTTCATAATATGCCCCTTAGTGTGCTTCAACTACACAGAGAAAGCATTATGAACAAGTAGTGATAGAGTGATCAGTCAAAGACACTAAGAGTAATAGAGACGGAGTGAGTGAACAAGAGTGAGGAACTATGAGAAGAGAGGGACTGAGAAAAAGAATGGAAGGAGTTGAGTAAGTAGGTAATAAAGAAAGGAATGATGGAAGTAGCAAAGGCAGGAAACTGAGGGTTAAAGAAATGAAGCAGTGGAACTAATAGTAGGTGAATGTGATAGAAATGTAACGAAAAGAGTACAAAGCATTTACCTTATAATTGTCGTTAAATTACTCACTTTTTGTTTTTATACTTTCAATCTGTGAAAGAGAGAACAAACATTTCAAAAATATTAAAACATGTATTTAAAAATTACAAAAGACAAGGGAAAAGATTGAAGGACAAACAGTTTTTCAACAACTTTGACACTTACAGAAGCTTCTGCTTCTCCAGGCCCCCAAAACAGTCATAAAGATATACATTTTAAACTAACAGTATCTTGATGCAGATGAAGTGAGGCCTATCTTAAAACATGGTGCATCTTTTGCATTGCTGTTGTCTCAGAAAAGTGTCGCAAGACACTAAAATTTTAAATAATTGCTTGAGGATGCCAATAAGATGTGTCCTATCCAGAGGTTTGTTTGAGGTGAGGCCTACTCAGGTTGCAGATGAAATTTCGAGTTGTTGAAGAGAATAGAGGACATAATACATGTGAAGGTCTACCAATGAAGTGAGTCATGTCCACTGCACTCTTGAACAAAGTCCAAACCTCCTATGTTTCCCTGGACAGACCTAAACTTGATCTGCACAATGTGATTCGTAATGATAGGAAACACAGGTGATGTAATTGAAATACGTGCAATTTCTTTTGCTCATTTCACAATCACATCACTTGTGTTTCCTTTGCTTAGGTATCTCATTGTGCAGATGTAGTCTAGCATATGAAAGAATACGCAGAAGTGCAGCACTGCATGCAACAACTTTGACACTTACAGAAGCCTCACCTTCTCCATGCCTCCTACACAGTTCTACATATACATCATAAATGCAAACAGTACAGAATTAATTATACATGTTAAATGGTTTATTTTTGCTGTTCTCAGAATGTATCAAAATTCACTAAAAACAGTGACTTGAAGGTATTCATCATATAACAGCGGGGAAAAAAAAACACAATCAAAATGATTGTGTTTAAAAAACCCATACAACATAAGAAATCAGAATTCAGAACTCCTTAAAGTTAACTTACTTTCCATGACGTCAAAGGATGTCCTATGAACAGCTTACACTCTTTTGTGCTGTTATTACTTTCAGCCCGCCACTTTCTGAAAGAAAATCTCCATCGTTTTTAAAAACATGTTACATGCAATAAATGACTTCTTGCTCTCTACCACAAGTTTCCACAAGGCCAAATCTTGTCAGACCCATTTATAACTCTTGGATTTCTTGTAAGCCAATCCCATCATTTGGCATTTCCGCAACTTTCAGAATTAAAATGTTGAAGATCATTTTCACAATCCTGGAATAGTAATATCTTCCCCTTCTTGCTCAGTCATGTTCTACATTTCCTATGACACTGATACTGCTTACTATGAAGCAGACTTACACTAACTCTATGACTACTACAATGATTTAATTTTCTACATCACTTTCAATCACAAAGCAATGTAAAACAGTAGACAGCGTTGCAGACTTACATTCCCTCTACTCTATGTTTTGATTGGCTGCTTCAATTAGCTTATAAAAAGAAATAGTTTTTCTGAACTCATTCAAAGTGCACTTATTTCTCCATGACGTCCAGTCTTATCGTTAGAAGTTATGTCTCTGAACTACACTTATCCTCAAGGCCAAATTGTGTA
Source organism: Lissotriton helveticus (assembly GCF_964261635.1). Taxonomy (NCBI): domain Eukaryota; kingdom Metazoa; phylum Chordata; class Amphibia; order Caudata; family Salamandridae; genus Lissotriton; species Lissotriton helveticus. Next base: position 1,719,877,336 of record NC_136059.1, read on the forward strand.
GGAGCCATTAGAACTTCTTGAAATTCCACAGAGCACATCCCGAGATTATTTCCCTAAAATTTTGGTTTTAAAAACACCAGGTAAGAGTTTTTAAGGTCATACGGAATTTTTTTTTTGAAAATTAAAACAGAATCGTTGCAGAATGACCAGCCATTTCTAGACCTTAAATAAGCTGTGTAATGTCCTGATGTTATTGAAGGGCCGTCATGATATATAATTGCTGCAGTTACAAAAGTCCTTCCTGATATTGACAACTGCGAAGCTACACAATTTTTAATTAAAGTTGTCAATTTTGTTCCATCAGGCCTACATCGTTGGAACATTAAAATGACATACTGGCCATATGTTCGTATAAATAATGTTGACATCATTTCAGATTTACATTGGCTACACTCCATGTTGTGATCAGCTGCTTTTACTAGCTTATTAAAGGAGACTGATTTACTGTCTGGCAAAGTTAAATATATAAATCTTTCTGAGTCTACACTAGTAGTACTTGATACCCTACAGTTCTCGCAGTCATGCTGCCATTGATAAGAAAGCCCAAACAGGTGATCTACATCTACACCTTCAGCATGCAATACATCAAGCATATACATTAAAAACTCCTGACAATCTTGCTGAATATTTTGAGAGAATTGTGTTTGACCTGAACATCTGTCTAACAGATTTCGAATTTCAGACACACTTTCTATTTTTGTTCTATCAGTGCTACATTTCTCTAACACAGAATTTAACAAACTGCAAAATTTATATATATATATTATATACATATAAGCCTCCTCAGCCACCCTCACAAAACCTAGGGGGTCAAGATAAGTCTACCGTGCCCCCTTCTACCCATTCTGAACATTATTTGCCCTCCATCTTGTATCTTAATTCGACCGAAACACAAAATGGTGGACTCCCGTTACGCTTAAGGTTCGCGAACCGGGGCGCTCAACGGTTCGCGTACCGGGTCGCTCCCTGGGAAGCGCACCATCAAAAAAGGTGGGAAAGTAGTTCACAGAAAAGCCACTGGAGACAATTTCACCAAATATAGACTAGCTCATACTACATACCAATCCCTACCATTTTCACAAATTTGATTGGAATTCCATTTAGCCATTTAGCCTGTAGACCTCTCTAAATACCGTGAGGTAAATTACTTCACAAAACACATCTGAAGTGTTGGAATTGACAATCAATTAAAATGTTACTTTCATTTTCTACTTTTTTTACCTGACATTTGATTGGTTATATACCTTAATATATATAAAGGAAGAGAAGAAAACACAGCCATTTTGACTACTACTTCTTGGTGTACATTTCAATAGGATTTTCACTAATTCCTTCAACTTCTTTCTAAAGGTAAGTTTTTATTTTTAAAACTGAAGTATATTGTGCACTATAAGTTAATATGGTAAACTTTTTCTGATAGTTATATACTATCCCTCTGTAGTAGTTATAGATTTAGATAGACTTCTCTGTTATAGTTATGGATGGAGTTAGGCTTCTCTTGTATAATTATGAATTTACTTACGTTAAATCACATACACTTTTTTATATTCCTACTTCCACTCTGATACTATACACTGCCCAAAATTAATCCCAACAGTGCCCTATCTCTACTAATATATATTTTTTTAATCTAAATTTCAGGCAAAATGGAAGGCGAACAGAAAGTTGAATTTCAAATTGTCCTGCAAGAGAGCAGCCAAGAAATCAATGATGAAAATGATATTGAATTTTTCGATGAAACTTTAGACAAAGAACTACTGCAATGTGTACAAGCAGTAGATAACCTCCTTGAAAATGAGGACATTTTACACCCTCAGAGACTACAATGTATATTCAATGATAATTATGAAATTTCTGACAATGAAATGTTAGAAAGTTTAATAAATTATGAAACACAATCACAATAAAAAAAATGCTTAAAAAATAAAGAAAATAAAAAATAATCAACAAAACCAACAATCAATTAACATACAGCATTTGAAAAGTCTATCATTCATTTTTCATTGCAGTACGCTGCCCAGAACGCTTCCCGGTTCGCGGACCGGGCGCTCCCCACGCAAAAAAAACAAAAAAATATTTAGTTTTTTTTGCCCCGCAGGGCCCTTTTAAAACCTCCACATTAAACCTAGGGGGTCAGGGAGGATCTAGTATGCCCCCTTATGGTTATTTCCCCCTTTGTTTTGGCCTCCTCTTGTCTCTCAATCCTACCGAGAGACAAGATGGCGGCCGCTCCGGACTGTTTAGAATGTTGACAGACACCGGAGAGCCAATCAGCTTAGCTACGCGAAGTTCCGGTACGCTTAAGGTCCGCGGACCGGAGCGCTGCCCAGAGCGCGCTTACAGATATATATCTTTTTTTAAACGTTAATTTCTCAAAATCCACTGGAGCACATATATTGAGACCTACAAAAGGCACATCGGGCTACCAGTCCCTACAATTTTGCCAAGTTTCATGCAAATCCATTCAGCCGTTCGGGCTAAAAGTGAGGCCAACCGCCCTATGGAAAACTCAATGTTAAAAACACGTTTTGGGACCCCCCTTTTTTCTCGGCCCCCCCCTGGACGAACCCCCCCCAAATTTCCAGGGGCTGCTCAGAAACAAAATGTTCCATTTTCCAGAAAATTTCAGCCAATTCCGTCCACAAACGCCAAAGTTATTAGACATAGAATTTTCAAAAATCCCATAGAGAAAAAATCCTAACTATATATACCTACTGGCGACCGCCAGTAGGTAATATATATATATATATATGGATCACTGACATAATATCGACGACACAAATATCGAGATACACAAATATCGAGTCAAAAATATCGATTGACAAAATATCGACTCCCTATCTTCAAACAGGTAAGTACCAAAATATCGACTCCAAAATATCGACTTACAAAAATATAGACTGTCAAAATATCGATTTTTTTAAATGTCTTAAAATTAAGTTAAAACTAATATAGTAATAAATATATTTAATATAAACTTAGAAATAATTAATAAAAAAATGTAATTTTAATAAATAATTTATATAATTAAAAAAATTATATCACCAAAAATTACACACACATATATATATATATATATATATATATATATATATATATATATATATATAAACATATTATTAAATAAACATATATAACATTTTAGAAAATGTTTAAAATGTATTGTTACAACTATAGTGAGTTCAACATTAGCAAAAGTGTTGGATAGCGTAGAGGTCAAATTTACTACTCCCACTCCAGTGGGTGCAACAGTAGGGAAAGCGCTGGATAGCGTAGAGGTTAAAATTACTATTCCCACTCCAGGGATGTATGACGTTACAACGCATACTTTTACAACGCCTACCATTACAACAAAACTTTTACAACGCAAAAACTTTTACAACGCATACATTTACAACGCAAGATTTTACAACGCATATACCTTTACAACGCATACCATTACAACGTAAGTATTGGTAAGTATATAATAATTTTTTGAATATAAATTAATAAAAAATATTATAATATAATTTAATATAATTTAATTTTATTAAATAAATTTAATTTAAATGTAATTTTACTTTATTTTTACAAAGTACCCCTGTACCCCAAAAACCCAAAACTGACCCTGAACCCTAAAAATACCCCTTTACCCATAAACTGAAAACTGACCCTGAACACTAAAAATACCCCTTTACCCGAAAACTGACCCTGAACCCTAAAAATACCCCTTTACCCCAAAAACTGAAAACTGACCCTGAACGCTAAAAATACCCCTTTACCCAAAAACTGAAAACTGACCCTGAACCCTAAAAATACCCCTTTACCCCAAAAACTGAAAACTGACCCTGAACCCTAAAAATACCCCTTTACCTCAAAAACTGAAAACTGACCCTGAACCCTAAAAATACCCCTTTACCCCAAAAACTGAAAACTGACCCTGAACCCTAAAAATACCCCTTTACCCAAAAAATGAAAACTGACCCTGAACCCTTAAAATACCCCTTTACCCCAAAAACTGAAAACTGACCCTGAACCCTAAAAATACCCCTTTACCCAAAAACTGAAAACTGACCCTGAACCCTAAAAATACCCCTTTACCCAAAAACTGAAAACTGACCCTGAACCCTAAAAATACCCCTTTACCCAAAAACTGAAAACTGACCCTGAACCCTAAAAATACCCCTTTACCTAAAAACTGAAAACTGACCCTGATCCCTAAAAATACCCCTTTACCCCAAAAACAGAAAACTGACCCTGAACCCTAAAAATACCCCTTTACCCCAAAACTGAAAACTGACCCTGAACCCTAAAAATACCCCTTTACCCAAAAACTGAAAACTGACCCTGAACCCTAAAAATACCCCTTTACCCAAAATCCCAAACATATAACCTTTTAAAAATAATTATATACTTACTAATACTTACATTGTAATAGTATGCGTTGTAACGGTATCTGCGTTTTAAAAACATGCTTTGTAAATGTATGCGTTGTAAAAGTTTTTGCAATTTAAACGTTTTGTTGTAATGGTAGTGCATAGTAAAAGTAGCGTTGTAAACGTTGCATACCCACTCCAGTGGGTGCAACAGTAGGGAAAGTGTTGGATAGCGTAGGGGTTAAAATTACTATTCCAACTTCAGAGAGTGCAATAGTAGGGAAAGTAAATACTTCACAAATATATATAAATAACATAAATATTAATACCAATTACAAATAATTAAAATATTAAAAAAGTGTATACAAAAATTAAATATTTATTTATAAATACAAAATAAAATTATTTAATTATAAAAATTGCCTACTCATACTAATTAATTACCTATTAACAATAAATTAATTTACAATTTAAAAATTAATAAATTATTTTCAATTACCAATTATATTTTAATTAATTACCAATTAATAATTAATTAACAATTAATTCTAAATAAATATCAATAAATAAATTAACATATTTAATAAATTATAATTAAATTACTTCCCACCCTATTCCCCTATAAACACACAACCCGCTACAGAAAATAAATTACTAAAATTAAAATATTTATCAATTAATCAATTATAATTAATTACCAATTATATTTTAATTAATTACCAATTAATAATTAATTAACAATTAATTCTAAATAAATATCAATAAATAAATTAACATATTTAATTAATTATAATTAAATTACTTCCCACCCTATTCCCCTATAAACCCACAACCCGCTACAGAAAATAAATTACTAAAATTAAAATATATATCAATTAATCAATTATAATTAATTACCAATTATATTTTAATTAATTACCAATTAATAATTAATTAACAATTAATTCTAAATAAATATCAATACATAAATTAACATATTTAATTAATTATAATTAAATTACTTCCCACCCTATTCCCCTATAAACCCACAACCCGCTACAGAAAATAAATTACTAAAATTAAAATATTTATCAATTAATCAATTATAATTAATTACCAATTATATTTTAATTAATTACCAATTAATAATTAATTAACAATTAATTCTAAATAGATATTAATAAATAAATTAACATATTTAATTAATTAAAATTAAATTCCTTCCCACCCTATTCCCCTATAAACCCACAACCCGCTACAGACTTATATTACACAAAAAATAAAAATTATTATTAACTTACCTTAAATTCGATATTTTTGTTGTCTATATTATGTCTAGTCGATATTATGTCCATTCTATATTTTTGATTCGATATTATGTCCATTCTATTCGATATTAATTTTCTCTAGTCGATATTTTTGTTGTCTATATTATGTCTAGTCGATATTATGTCCATTCTATATTTTTTACTCGATATTCTGTCCAGTCGAAATAAAAGACTCGATATTATGACTGTACACCATATATATATATATATATATATATTTCATACCAGAAAAGAATCGCGGCACACAATTTGTTTGTCAATATATATATATATATATATATATATATATTCTAGCAGCCCGCCCCGGCGTTGCCCGGGGCAGAAGGGGGCTGGGGGCACCATTGCAGCAGGAGAGGCGCAGTAGAGCGGCCGGGAGCATCAGAGCATACTTACAGTGTTTCCTTGCTCCCGTTTTGTTGGTCCTGGCCGCTTCTGCCGATTTTCCTGTCCGCTCTTACTCTGCGCTCCCCTGGGCATGTCGACGCTCCTCTACTCGCTCCGGACCTTGGAGGGTGTCGCTTCCGCTGTTTCTCCGCGCTCGTTTTCTTGGTCCTGGCCGCTTCTGCTGACTCTCCTGTCCGCTCATACTCTGCGCTCCCCTGGGCATGTCGACGCTCCTCTACGCACTCCGGACCATGGAGGGTGTCGCTTCCTTTCTCCTGTCCGCTCCTCGCAGGGTGTTGCTTCCGGCTTCCGCGCTCCCCCGTGATGTCAGCATGCATCAGCACGCACGTCGTTATCTGGCGCTACTTCTAAGGGACTACTTTCCCTTAAAAATTACGTTTCCCTTCTAACATATATATTTCGTTTTCAAAGATGTATTGGGTGTTTGGATTGGTGGTGTACTTTTCGAGTTTACTTGGCTCAAAGGACACAGTTCTCTCTTTATAATAGTAGTATAGATTGACACCCCTCGGTTCCTTTTCGCCAGAGTTTGAAGCCCTCTCTCGCCGCTTCGTAAATCCCCGCGGCAGAATTATGCCGCATTTAAATCCACAACCAATTCCCCCAGCAGGGAGAAAAACGGGACGAACTCGCGTTTGTATTCACGTATGTGCATTTTTATTTAATCCTCACAGCATGGAGTTTTTCAAGCAGGCAGGCATAAATCATTGCGTTTCAAGATAGCATATCCCTTGTTCACGATCAATTTTGCTCCTGGCTCTCAGTCTCAATATAGTGAGTCACATTAATACATCATTTCCTGTTTGATGTTATTCTGGCCCTCGGCCTTCTGGATGATGTAGTTTTTTGCAAAAAATGTTATACATATTTTTATCTGTCTGCATAGCCTATCTCCTTCTGCTGCAACTGCCCTTTCCAACGCTGTATTGGGTGTTGTGATTGGTGCTGTAGTTACTGAGATTACCCGCCTCAAAGATTTGGGCTCTCTCTTTATAATATTAATATGGATGAGTACTGCCTGGGTGATTACTGAACTACTAAGATACTGCCAAACTGATTACAGGAGTGCAAAAGTAGTCACTGAGTGATTTTAAAAGTACATGAGTACTGGCTGAATGATTACATTAGTACAGTATAAGTGTGTATGTCATTGAAAGAGTTCAAGGCTAGTAAAAGACTACATGGGTAACACCTCGGCAATTGCATGACTGAATGGATAATATCTGCGGATTAAATGACTACATATCAAGTGACTGGGTGATTTTATAAGTGCATGTGTACTTCTTGGGTGATTGCAGGACTACTGAGGAAGAGCATGATTAAATAAAAGTCTGCAAAAGTAGTGCCTGGGTGATTTCATAACAGCATAACTAATGACTGAGTGATTACATGAGTAGAAAGGAAGTGCCTCTGTAATGCAAGGAGTGCAACAAGAATGCCTGGGTGATTACATAACTGCATGAGTTATAACTTAGTGATTGCATAACTGCATAGATAGTACCTAAATGATTGCATCAGTGCAGCACTAATGCCTACGTGATTACAGCACTGCATATGTAGTGCCTGCATCATTGTAAGAGTACATGACAAGAACTTGGGTGTTTTTATAACTGCATGAGAGTTGGGCCTAGCCAAATATAAAGCAACAGACTATTACATGACTGAGTACAAGAAAAGTGCCTATGTGACTGCAAGAGTACAAGGGGATTAAAGGACTACATGGGTAACATGTCAGCAATTGCATGACTTCAGGGATAATGTTTGGGGATTTACATGACTAGATACCAACTGAGTGGGTGATTTTATAAGTGCATGGGTACTTCTTGGCTGATTACCGGACTACTGAGGTACAATCTACCCAAACACAAATAAGGAATTCTACACATATCTTTAGTAAAAAGTCTCACCATATTACTAAAAGCATACACAAATATATATGTATCATAATACTATCCAAACCTTCAAACAACAAACTTAAAATTTTAACCAAACATCTGAAATTATGCGGCATCTTTCAACTATACCTTTTTACAGACTTGAAAAAAGAAGCCTAATTAATAACACCTTATTTAGGCGTCTTTGAAACCACACTTTTGTACTGCATATTTACCATTCTACCTAAAATTATGCAGCATCATTCAACTATACATTTCTACACACTGTAAAAAAGAAGCCTAATTAATAACACCTTATATGAGCATTTTTGAAACCACACTTGTATGCTTCATCTTCACTTTTCTATCTAAAAGTATGCAGCATTATTCAACTATACCTTTGTACAGACTGGAAAAAGGAATCCTAATTAATAACACCATTTATGAGCATCTTTGAAACCACACTGTTGTGCTGCATCTTCATCATTCTATCTAAAATGATGTGGCATTATTCAGCTATACCTTTCTACAGATTAGAAAAAAGAAGCCTAATTAATAACACCTTATGTGAGCCTCTTTCAAACCATACTTTTGTGCTGCATGTTCACCATTCTCCTAGTAATCACACTCTTGACCCTACCACATAAAAAGCAACAACAGCTCTTTGTAATACATCATGCACCTTAAAATGTATGACATGAGAATACATATAAAAGTAGAAACATACTAGAGAAAGAAGTCCATGCACACCTTAAAACTTGACAGACTCCACCTCCAAATTTAAACGAACAACTTAAATTATGAGGTATACTACAAATATACATATCCAGACAGAAAAACAACCTACCATAATGGCTTATCAATCTTGCAAAAAACACATATTACTATACAGAATCTTTTTTAAACAACATTTAAGTACAATAAAACAATCTGCAATTCACATCTCAATATATTTCAAACAACACAGTTTTTGAATAATTTTAAAAGTTTAAAAATAAACCTCACACATTTATAATTCACCTTCCAAATAGATTTGTTGAATTTAAGATATCACAAACTCTTAAAGGATTTTCTTTTGCACACAATCAATATAATGCACCAGTCTCAGCAAGGTAAAACCAGTAATGGCAAAGTTTCTCTCTCTTTCTTCACACAAATACATGTAAGTAACAAATCACATTGCTTCCTAGTTTATTTCAATAGGTAAACACATTTCTATTGGTTACACATATTAACCCTTAGCAACTGAATTCTAAAAGTGCCCAAACTGTTTCTAAATTTTTTTGGGCAGTCTCGACTCCACTGTGCACCACTCTGATGGAGCCGCAAATTCATACGGGAGTTCAAAAATATATTACAAATAAATGTAACACTATTTTTTAATAACTCACCACTTCTAAAGATAGTACTGATTTGGGAAATGTCACTGTAATAACATATTACTTATATATAAATTACAAAATCACGTTTGAAGTCCACAGTTAAGTTTCAACTCTACCACCATTCTACTTAATGCCACTTTCCATAGTAACAGTTCATGGAACACTCAACTTAACTGACAGGTCACATGTTCACCATATTTTCAAGTTCACCACACAATGGTCAAAATGCAAACAGCAGGTGTGGTTGACCTTGCAAAATATGACCTTATCCTTTCTTTTGTACCTTTCAAATATTTTTTACTAACCAATAAGAAACATGCTTTTTAAAAAAAAGTAAAAATGCACCCTTAGTTTGAATATGCAATGTTCTTACACAGACAATCAATTCTCAACTTTTTAAAAAAACAGCATCTTGTCCACTATTTTACATAACTCTCATTCTACCAACTGATTACTTCAGCTACAGACATATTTTCATTACTTCCAGACATTCATTCAAGATGCTTACAGTGTGGATTGTTGTACACATCTATGTTTTCTTGTGCAATAGGTATGCTGAATGCAGAGGTAGTGACAAATACCTAGCTTTACCAAATGTAGACATGAAATGGATTGCACAGAGAGGGTTAAAGTGGCACCAATTGATGCCTTTGGTTAAAACCTTTTTGCATATCCAACCCCTTGATCTCATGATTGTGCACTGCGGTGGCAAAGACCTAGGCACATTGACAGGGGTAGGTCTGGAAATGCTAATAAAGGACAATTTTGCTCAATTGATGTTGCTTTTACCTCAAACTGTCTTTGTATACTCTAACATATGCCAAAGAAAGAAATAGAAGTGGTCAAATCAATTATGTCCACAAAGCTGTTTCTGTCCACAAAGCTGTTTCTCCTTATCTCAGAGACCATAGGATGGGCTCCATATATAACAACAATCTATGTTTTGATATCAATCAATTAATCAGTCATTGCATTTGTAAAGTGCACTACATACCCATGAGGGTCTCAAGGTGCTGGGGGTAGGGGAATGCTGCTAGTGCTCGAATAGTCAGGTCTTGAGAAGTCTTCTGAAGGTCAACAGGTCTTGGGTCTGCTGTAGGTGGATGGGGTGCATCTTCCAGGTCTTTGCGGTGAGGTGAGAGAACGATCTGCTGCCGGAGGTTGCTTTTCGGATGCGGGGTATTGTGGAGAGGGTGAGGTCGGCAGAGCGTAGCTGACGGGTGGGGAGTCGTTCATTGAGGTACGCTGGTCCGGTGTTGTGGAGTGCCTTGTGTGCATGGGTGAGGAGCTTGAAGGTTATGCTCTTGCTGACGAGGAGTTTAAACAATGAAATACTTGGAATCCTTGTCACTTCCGCTTGTTAATTTTAAACAAACCACCCTATATTCCTTTCGTGATCGGGTTATTTCTTCACCCTGTTTATTTTCAAATTCTCTTCTTTTTTTAGATAAAGGACTATGGCCTTCACAAAGGGACACAAAGGGTTTTTGATATATATTGTACACATTTACATATATCACAGTTAACACAATTCACTACAAAACACAATGAATTTTCACAAATAGATAAGACTGTTGTGATACTTCTTACGATATTCCAACATTCAAACAAACCAATGTAGAACAATTATTCAAATCTTTCTGTTCACATATAAGGAAGAAATATATATTTTTTAATTTATACAATCCTTCCACTCTTATAGAGCATAAGTTCTACTCCTAAGTCTTGATGCTTTATTTCATCCAGCTAGATCAATAGCTGCTAGCCGACGCGTTTCGAGCCTCTCTGTTGTATCTGTGGGCTCTCATCAGGGCATCTTAATCTCCCACATTGGCCTTTATCTATGAACAAAAATTGAGACACCTATCACTCATCTGTGCTGTTACCTTAAATTCTATCAGCTTTTACCTTTGGCGTTTCTTTATACATACCTGCCAATATGGTAAAAAAGCTTTTTTTTCCCCCTCCTTTCTTTCCTGTTAGGGATGGTGAGCGTACGCACACTATTCAGCGTTCACGTCTGAAATCAATAAAGTGTTATCTTGAGAATAGAGGCATGGATAATGCTCCTACTTCAATTATCCCTTGTTATCATAGCTAGCGGACATACCTGAATTCTTGTAATTGGGTTGAAAATAGAGTTTTTCGATCTCGAGTTCTGTTTGGAAATGAAAAACAAAAATGGACGACCCCAATAAGTTTCAACTAACTACAAGTTCTATCATTCGGGCTGGGGGTATTTCGTCCTACCTGTGGGCGTTCGTGTTTATCTTACGCCTGCTTTCTTTTCAATTGGCCAGCACTTTCGTATTGCTCCCGTTTCCTACAACGGCAAAGGTACGGTTCAGTTCCCACCTGATTATCTCACAATTAGCTCGTTCTCATATTTGTGATGCGGTGTAATCTGCTTACCTTCGCCAGTTCGTTTCTCCGATGTCAACTCTTTCCTCCTTCAACCTTGTGCGCGCTTAGTCTGCACCCAATAAACAATCTGGGCATTGCTGGGACCTGTAGTTAAGTCTCCCACAATCCATCAACACATTCTTATTTAACTAATTCAGGGAGGATGCTGGTAGTTTTAGTTTACCAATTGAACAGGGAAAACTTTATTATCCATCATGGCGAGAGCGCTCTGCATAGGCTTGGAGCAGGACAATAAGTTATGTGAACACATTTTTTTTTTTTAAACGAGGTAGTGCGCTTGGAAAAAATCTAGGGAATTGTTACAGTGTGTCGCCTATCCTGGTATTGGACAGTTAATATGCATGGTTACTGAAACCAATTTTCAAATCCTTGAAATTTCTGACATCTCATTCAACCCTGTTTGCACACTGTTGAACCACATGATTAAATAAGCTTCCTTTTTAAGCAACAGAAATTCCACATCAGCCACCCTCTTCGATGTATTTAATACCATTAGCACAGTCCATTTGAGGTCCCTTTCAGAGTGTCCTGCACTTAAAAAATGCTCAACTAATGGGGCGGTCAACACCTTTTTTTTTATTCTAGGCCTGTGCTGCATTATCCTTTGGTTCACCTGTTGGGTCGTCTTCCCGATGTATAATTTACCACATGGGCATATTACAGAATATACCACATTCTTGATTTTACAGTTACTGAATGTGGTATGCTTCCATTTCACTTCCTTGTGGACATAAACCGTGCCTTCAATTGTGGAGTCCCAAGGGACACAGTTCCCACATTTGTGGTGACCTTCTACTGGTTTAAGACACAACTGATTCCGTAAGTCCATTCTGACTTCTTTTAGGGAAACATCAGATCGCACTATTTCTTGGACAATACTCCTATTTCTTTTCATGGCAAATAAGGATCTAGGAAACCCACATTCTAAATTTTCGAGCAATGGCAATTTTTTTTTACAATTTGTTTGAACTTATTTGTATTTGGTCCAAAGGTTGAAACACACACTAGTCTCTATATTGGTGGTTTGATCTTTTTTTGCAGTAATGTTTCACGCGGTGTAGACCATGCCCGTTTTTTCGCATGTTTCAACATTTTTTTGGGATAACCTCTTACTGTCATCTGTTGGCAAAAATTATTTGAATGGTATTCAAAATCCTTTTTTCCGGAACAATTCCTACAAATTCGTAGTAGTTGGCCATAAGGTAAGTTATCTTTCAAACTTTTTGGGTGAGCGCTGTTGTAATGTATAATCGAATTTTTGTCAGTCGCTTTTTGGTGCAGTGTTACTGTTAAAGTCTCCTCTTTAGGGACCACTTCCACATCGAGGAATGTAAGTCTGGTTTTACTTTTAGTGTGACTGAATTTGATGTCTGGATGCCTGCAGTTAAGCCACCCGAAGAAGCTCTCAAGGACCTCCTCAGGTCCAGACCACAGGCATCAGACATCATCAATATAGTGAAGCCACTGCTTAACATTACTTGAGAAGGGATTGTCATTGAAGATACATTTATCTTCATATTGGGCCATGTAGAGGACCGCCATCTCCGGTGCGAAGGGACATCCCGTGGCGGTCCCCTTCGTTTGGAAATAGAACTCGTTCTCAAATTTGAAATAATTTTTTCTGAGGGCGACTTCAGCCAATTGTAAAATAAATTCAGTAGAGACTGTATGTGGTCTTGGTCTTTTATCCAGATATAGCTCAATCACTTCAAGCGCTTCATCCTGGGGGATCTGGGTATACAGGAAGGTGACATCAAGGGTCACCATCCACTGCTCTGAGCCCTCAAACACCACTCCCTCCACTTTTTTTATGAAATCAGTTGTATCTCTCAGGTACGATTCTAATATACTAATATATCCACATACTTAGATATGGGCTCTAAAACAGAATCACACCCGGAGACGATAGGGCGTCCCGGTGGTTCTAGCAACTGCTTATGAATCTTCGGGAGAAAGTAGATTACCGGGACCATGGGATGTTTCTTATTTAGAAAATCAAATTCTCGTGGGCCCAACATTCCTTGATCAAAACCTTCCCTCAAAATTTGTTCTATCTGCCCTTGTATTGCCATAGTTGGATCTGTATTTATTTTCCGATAACATTCTTGATTCATGACCTGAGATTTGCCCTTTTTCATGTACATTTCACAGGGCCAGATTACTAAGGCACCCCCTTTGTCTGCTTGTTTGAAAATGACTGAGGAGTCATTTTTTAAGTCGTTCAAGGCTTTTTGTTGATTGAGTGTGATATTTCTTTTGAAATACTTCTTTTTTTCAAGTTGCGTCAGTGACGACATTATCGCTTGCTCATAGGCAATGATTTCCTACGGAATCCCTGCCGTTGGTAGTATAAACTTAGAGTTATTGGCCAGCCCTGTAACTTCCATGTTACCTTATATTCCTTATTAGAAAAAAGCGCTTTTAGGCGTAATTTCCTGCAAAATTCAATTGCCTCCATTTTCAATTTTGTGAAGTCAATCATTCTGTTTGGAACAAACTTTAAACCCAGCTCTAAAATGGATTCCTCAGTTTTGGTTAAAACTTTTTCGGACAGGTTGACAATAGAACTTTTCTTTATGACTTGTAGTATTGTCTCCTCGTCCTCATCTCCCACGGCTGTTGCTTGAATCTTACTTTCCCCTTTGGCTCGCCTTTGTCTAAAAAAGGGCCCTGTCTATTTTGTGGTCCTGGACGTTAGTCTGAATCACTAGAAGACCCCGAGGAAGATGTCTCTGAAAAGGTCGTAAATCTATTTTTTGAACGCCCTTGGAAGTTGGTTAAAGCTCTTTGCGATTCAGCGGAGGAATAGTAATCTTCTTTCAAATATGGGTGAGCCTGTGCCAAAGTGAAGGATTTGCTGTCCTTTTCAAATTTGGATGTTTTAAAGCCAATTGTATTATCTTTGAAAACAAGTATCTCCTTCTCGATTTTGTCAAGCAGTGTCTTCGCTTCCCTTTATGGATGATTATCTTTCAGTTCCTGTGTAAGTTTTTCTAACTCATCAACTCTTTCCTGCAGATTCTTTGAGCAGTCTCTATGGTATGGACCATTAGATCTCTACTGCATTTTGTGCTAATACAACTGAAACCCTTCTTATATTCGGGATCATCAACAAAGGTTACTGGTGTATTCTTAACCTGTAACCCCCACAGGATTGTACCTCCATTAAGATGTAGAAGGAGAAGTGTCCATGCAATTCTGTCCTGATATGCTTTTTGCTCAACCTGGTTATACTTTCTACTTCATTCTGGTTTTTAGCCTGAGTACTCAAAGAAACTGCTGCAAATGGAGACGGTGCCGTGACTAAACTCTGTATGTGTTCCTCTGTGAAGGACAATGTGTCCTTTTCTGACATATTCACTCGTAGTGGTCCTAAGGCCACTAAAACCAAAGTTATGGGTTTATTTTAGTTCAGTCTTCTATACGATCTATATGACCTCGTGGGTGAAAACCCGCTCTTTACAAAGTTACAAATGGGGGGATAGGCCCAATAGACCGGAACGAAGTAGGGCCCTTACATGTAGTTTAAACAATGAAATACTTGGTATCCTTGTCACTTCCGCCTATTAATTTTAAACAAACCACCCTATATTACTTTCGTGATCGGGTTATTTGTTCACCCTGTTTATTTTCAAATTCTCGTCTTTTTTTAGATAAAGGACTATGGCCTTCACAAAGGGACACAAAGGGTTTTTGACATATATTGTACACATTTACATATATCACAATTAACACATATCACTACAAAACACAATGAATTTTCACAAATAGATAAGACTGTTGTGATACTTCTTACGATATACCAACATTCAAACAAACCAATGTAGAACAATTATTCAAATCTTTCTGTTCACATATAAGGAAGAAACACATTTTTTTGAATTCATACAATCCTTCCACTCTTATAGAGCATAAGTTCTACTCCTAAGTCTTGATGCTTTATTTCATCCAGCTAGATCAATAGCTGACGGGGAGCCAGTGCAGGTCTCTCAAGTGGGATGTGATGTGGCTGCAGCGAGGGATGTCGAGGATCAGGCATGCAGAGGCGTTCTGGATGCATTGAAGCCTTTTAAGGAGTTTTGCCGAGGCTCCTGCGTAGAGTGCGTTTCCTTAGTTCAACCTGCTGCTGACGAGGGCCTGGGTGACCGTTCTTCTTGTTTTGGTGGGGACCAACTTGTAGATCTTGTGGAGCATGCAGAGGCTGTTGAAGAAGGAGGAAGAGATGGCGTTGACCTGCTTTGTCATGGAGAGGGTGGTGTTGAGGATGATCCCTAGGTTGTGTGCCTGGTCGGTGGGTGTTGGAGCTGTTCCCAGTGCGGTCGGCCACCTGGAGTCGTCCCATGCGGAGGGGGTGGATCCGAGGATGAGGACCCCCGTCTTGTCCGAGTTCAGCTTCAGTCGGCTGTTCCTCATCCATTCGGCGACGGCCTTCATTCCTTCATGGAGGTTGGTTTTGAGGGTGTGTGGGTCCTTGGTGAGGAAGAGGATCAGTTGGGTGTCATTGGCATAGGAGATGGTGTTGAGGTCGTGTAGTCAGGCGATGTGGGCGAGCGGTGACATGTAGATGTTGAACAGCGTTGGGCTGAGGGCTGAGCCCTGGGGTATGCCGCAGATGATCTTGGTGGCTTCGGAGCGGAAGGGGGGGTGGTGAACGCTCTGTGTTCTGCAGAAGAGGAAGGAGGTGGTCCAGTCCAGGGCCTTCTCTTGGATCCTGGTATCGTGGAGGCGTGTTCGTGTGTGCAGTGGCAGACCGTGTTGAAGGCGGCTGACAGGTCCAGGAGGATTAGGGCCGTTGTCTAGCAGGGTTCTGATGTCATCGGTGGCAGCAATGAGGGCAGTTTCGGTGCTGTGGTTGCTGCGGAATCCGGACTGGGATGTTGTTCTCCTCGAGGTAGCGGGACAGGTATTTGTTGACGTTCTTCTCGATGACCTTTGCCGGGAACGCGAGCAGGGAGATGGGCCAAAAGTTCTTGAGGTCCTTGGGGTCTGCCTCGGCTTTCTTGAGTAGGGCCTTGATCTCGGCGTGCTTCCAGCTCTCCGGGAAGGTTGCTGTCTCGAAGGAGATGTTAATGGCTTTCTGGAGATGGCGTGCGATGGTGGTGCTGGCTTTGTTGAAGATGTGGTGTGGGCAAGGGTGTGACTGAAAACCAGAGTGGATGGTGTTCATGATCTTGATGGTGTTGTCGTCGTTGCTGTTGGTCCAGGAGAGCAGATTGTTGGTGCGGGTGGTGGTCTTGGGGGCGGGTGTCTCCATGGTGGTTGAGGCAGTTGTGGCATTGAAGCTGTTGTGGATGTTTGCGATCTTGCGATGGAAGAAGGTGGCAAGTGAGTCTCACAGGTCTTGCGAAGGTGGGGTGTCGTTGGTGTAGGAGCTGGGGTTGGAGAGTTCCTTCACGATGTTGAAGAGCTCTTTGCTGTTGTGTGCATTGTTGTCTAGGCGGTCTTTGAAGGAGGCCCTTTTGGCAGATATGATGGGGTGATGGTGTCTGCGGGTGACGGTTTTGTGGGATGTCGGGTGTTCGTTCACGGAGCCAGTTCTTCTCTAGTTTTCGGCAGGTTTGCTTGGAGGCCTGGAGGTCTTCAGTGAACCAGCTAGCTTTCTTGCTGGTGTGGCTTTTGGAGGGTTTCTTGAGCGGGGCGAGGGTGTTGGCACAGTCGTCAATCCACTGGTTGAGGTTGATGGCGGCGATGTCGGGGTCGATGGGGTCGGCAGGTGGGTTCTGAGTGAGGGTGATGATTAGCTGATCTTCGGTGACTTTTCTCCAGCAGCGGCAGGGCATATGTTGGGTGCAGTGGTGCGTGGTGGGTTTCCGGAAGATGAAGTGGATGCAGTGATGGTCGATCCACTGGAGATCGGTGGTGTGGCTGAATGTGATGTTGGAGTTTGTAGAGAAGATGGGGTGAAGGGTGTGGCCGGCAGAGTGGGTAAGTGTTGTGAAGAGTTGTCTGAGTCCGAGGTTGGCGAGGTTGTCAATCAGGGTGGTGGAGTTGGCGTAGTTGTTGTTCTCGAGGCGGAAGTTAGTTCAGATCCCCGAGGAGGATGTAGTCCGTGGAGGTGATGGCGTGTGAGATGATGCAGTCGGCGATGGAGTTGCTGAACTGTGGTCGAGGTCTGGGGGGTCTGTGGATGAGGATTCTTCTGAGGGTGGTGTTGGGGTCGTGTGGATCTGGAAGTGCAAGTGTTTGGCAGTGCTGAGGGTGTCGGCGGTGTTGGTCGAGACTCTGGGAGTGTTCCTGTGGACGATGCCAATTCCTCCTCCTACTCCTTTGGTGCAGTCCCTGCGGGTGATCTTGTAACCGTCCGGGATGGCTATGGCAATATCGGGTGCCAAGGAGGGGTTCATCCAGGTCCCCGCTCAGTTGGGCGACGTCTGGGGAGGTTGAGTCGAGCAGGTCCCAGAGTTCAACGGCGTGTTTGCGGGAGGATCGGGTGTTGGGAAGAATGCATCTAAGCTAGTTGGGTTCTTTCCTGTTGATTCGGTTGGCTGGTCGGATGATGGTGAAGCTGCAGTTCCGGCAGGAGAAGGGCCATTGGGTGCGCCACGTAGCAGGTGCGTGCTCGTCTGGCGTTGAGTGCGTGGAGGGTGCTGGAGTCGAAGCAGAGACAGGTGCCGTGGCATTCGCAGGGGACAGGTGTTCTGGCACTGGAGGTGGTCCAGGCACTGACAGGTGCAGACAGGTTTGCCTTAGGTGCGCCTTCGGCACGCCAGCGGCGCGTGCTCTGCACGACCGCGCAGCGGTTGCCATTTGAAGGGGAGGGGGGAAGGACGATCAGCTGAGAGTCAGGAGAGGGGCTGGAGGGTAGGGGTCAGGGATAGAGGTGAAAACGGCGGGAAACAAAGAGGGAGAGCAGAATGAGTATACAAAAGAAGACAAATACAGTGGCAGACAGGACGAAATAAAAACAGATATTACAGTGGCACTTAGGGAGATAGAACTTGCAATAAAATGAAACCAGAACTGGAGCAGAAGCAATAGCAAGAGCAGAGGGCAGGCAGGCTCGAACCCTGCACAGGAGGGCTGGCTAGGCGCGAGGCGGCGCAGAGCTCTGCTGAGCTGCTAGGGAGCTGGTGGGAGGAGTGAGATCCTTGGACCAAGATCTGAGGACTATGGATGGCATCTACAGAAGTGATGGAGTACACTTCAGGGAACAGAGTCTTTCTCAACAACCTAAAGCTCTGCATCAGAATTACACGTAGCTAGAACAAACTCAGAATGAAAACAAGGGCTCTTTTTAGAGCCACCCTATAACTTAATACTGATTATATTATTTTTTTACATATACATTCTTATTTTGTGGGTGGATTCAGGACCCTGCACAAATTCACAAAACAAAAGCACAAACTCAATGTAGTACAATATGACACACTTTTCAACTTTACCTATTATTTTTTAATTTTATATATTTTTAACAACTCAATTGTTATCTTGTCATTATATTCAATCACAGTACCTTTTAAAAAAAACTTGACAAATACAACAATACCTTCTACATTATATTCTACTTCATTATTTATTTAAGGTTGATTCGCGTAGCCAATGTGTCGTCATACGGGGTGCACTGAGAACCACGCTGTAGTTGCGACCCCAAACTCGAAACAAAAAAAATTATCCCCTTTAATTATTTTGTATTCCCCCCATTTTATCTGTAATAAAAAAAGAAGGGGGACCGCATGGTCCCCCTCCTCAGGCCAATACTGGCTTCTGGACCCCATCCCCCAGGCCTAGCCTCTTCTTTTAAAAAAAATAATTAGAGGTGGGGGCCGCGTGCCCCCCTTCCGGGCCACTACTGGCCATGTGGACCCCATCCCCGGGGCCTGCCCTTACCTTTGGGGACTGTGTGGGGAGCCCCAATGCCCCCACGGGCCCTCTGGCTCCCCACCTCCTGTGGGAGCTGGCATTGCTTTTGAGCAAGGGGAGCTGCTGACAAGCAGCTCCCCTTACTCAAAAGCAAGTTTCCTGCTCTTGCAATGAAGCAAAGCAAAATTGCTATGACCCACCCTGTCATAGCAAACAGCAATGTCCCGGGATGGGCACTCCAGGACATTGCAGGAGCTGGCCCTGGGTGGTGGCGGTCCCCAGTGCCACCAATGGCTCCAGGAGGGGGGCCATGCACCCCCTCCCTAAATTTGCTTAGCCCCAGGGAGGTGGTGGTCCCCGGGGCTACGGGGGGCTGCATGCACTCTGCATTCAAATAACTAAGCCCCCGGGACCTGGCCCACCTGGGGGCTTATAAAAAATGAAGCGTGGGTGCCCACGCTTCGTTTTTTAAAATGTTCTCATCTGCATTTGCACACCCAGCACGACGTTGGATGTTAAAAAAACATAATAAGTACTTTTTTTGGCCCTGAGCAGGCTTAGGGGGTCAAGGTGTTTCTACCCAGCCCCCTTTTCTTGTTTTTCAATCTTTTTTCCACTCTTTTCTTCTGACTCGGTTATCAATCAGAAGTCAGCTCTTGCTCTGGAGGAGTCGCGACACCTCCTCGGTGCTCAGAAAAATTTCTTTTTTTCATTTCTCAGGAACTACCTGAACGGATTTACACCATTTTAAAAAAAGGTCTCTTTCTGAACCAAGGGCTACCTTTGTGCTAAATTTGGTGTAATTCTGTTCATCAGTTCCGGCTGTAACCTGTTTCTAAATTCATATGGAAATTCACATGGGGAAAAGATGCTTTGGGCCCCCATTTGTTTCTCAGCACCCGCTTGACGAATCACTCCAAAATTTTAAGACAGGAGCTGACCTGAGTGAAAAATTGGTATTGAAAATTTCATGAAGATTTGTCAAACGGTGCCAAAGATATTGCCAAAAGAAAAAACCCTTTTTTAATAGAAACGAGGTCCTAACTATAACTACCCACTGACGACCACCAGTAGGTTGTTATAGAGGGCACAGAAACAGCAATGGGCAGATGCTTCTCCCCCAGCTATTCTAATTTGCATACGGGCTGGTGGGAGGGGCACGTGCTCTTTCAAAATGTGAAAGATAATGTTCTGAGAATGTTACTGTATGGATTTGTTTTATTGATGATGTTTTCTCATTTAGAGAGGAACAGTTGAAAGTGCTTAGAGATTTGTCAAATGTTTTGAATAAAAACGACCTTAATATATGTTTAACAATTACTATAAGCAAAAAGAGGTTCTCTTTTTAGACCTGACTATATATTCTAAAGATGGGAGGCAACAGAGCAAGACTTTCACAAACCGACAGCAGGTAATACTGTCCTCCATGCTACCAGCTTTCACCCAGTTCGCTTAAAGATTAAAGAGAAGCATTCCATATGGATAGACCCTCAAAATTAAAAGAAATTGTAGTGAGAAAGAAAAAAAAAACAAGTACAAAACTCCATTTACGTCATCTTTAATGTAAATTCCAGCCTTATACAAATGTACCTGTTGCTAATACCACTTATAAAGAATATATTTCTTGGTCCGAATAAGTAACATTCAGAGATAATTACGTTATTGCCATTCTTCAACCATTAATTACTCTTTCATAAAGTACGTTGTGTGTCCACTTCTACTGAAAACAGTAGAATACTGTAATAGTATATCTACCACCAAGGTAGTGCTAAATGAAAAATGTGTTTGTGAGAAATGGAACACTGGGATATATCAAGTAAGCATTCAAATACCATATTTTTTAAGTGTTTGCTTTGAAAATGGACGTTAAACAGAACCATTACTTCATTATGTGACTTTGCAACCAGCAATCAATTGTTAAGAAAATGCGCACTTCTCAGGCATTTATGATGAAACCATGAAAACATCGTTAGGTGAACAAAAACAAGTGCTGACAACAGAGTGAACTTTCACTGTGTATATGTAAGTATTAAACAGCACTGCTATCAGCGGACACCGAAGAGAATGCAGCCCATTATCCCATCATCCTATCTTTGCCAATGATTCCTTTAGTATAAATGTTATAAATACAGGTATTTCAAAGAAACCATAAATGCAGCGTTTAAGCATCCAGAGAGTGTAGCAGATTAAACTAAGGAGGCATCAAAAAGGGCTTGTGCTTCCAAGAATGCATTATATGAGCCTCAGAGAATTAAATGATGTGTAACTGCACTCTTCGTCAGAAAAGCACAGAAAATATCTATTATATGACTTAGAGATATTCATCTATGGAGCACAATGAGGAACGTGGATCTGAGTTCATAGTTACATTTCTTAAGTAGGCTTTGTAGTGTGAAAAGTTATTTTGACACCCAACCTGCTTTTGGTCGCAGGCACACCATTAACCTCCGTCAAACTCGCATTTAAGGTTTATGCTGATGGTCTTTTGTGCTGCCAACCTGAATATGCCTGCAAGATATCTGTAACTTAAAACAGTAAACAATATGTTGATAGTGAATAGGATGCTTGACTCCTGCTTCCAATAGGGTGCACTCAATTACCTTGGTTTTTTTTTAATTTAGACCGTCAAATATCTATTACTTAATAAAATTGGTTTATTGTGATTAAGGTTAACTTACTTTTTATTGAAACTGATTGTGATCATACATTGAATTATTGTATTTGGTATTTTTGTACCTTTTAAATGGGAAATATCCTTTACAACGCAACTATTACAACGAAGTACCTTTACGACGCAACCATTACAACGCAACTTTTACCACGACTTGCGCTGGGGGGTGCTCTAGGATAGGGAATAGTTTTAATTTACTATCCAACACCTTCCCTACTATCCACAGGGATTGGAGTTGGAATAGTAAATTAAACTATTCACTAGCCAGCGCCCCCCAACGCAAGTCGTTGTAACGACTTGCGTTGTAAAACTTGCGTCGTAAAGGCATGCGTTGTAATAGCATGCGTTGTAACGTCATACATCCCTTTTAAACTAAAAAAAATATTACTCAGGCAGTAGGATGGTAACATGAAGCTGCATACATATGGGCACAGTAGTATGTCAGAATATTGATAACAAAAATATCAGCTAACATAAATATCATGGCCAAACTGTTGTTTACAAAAGTATTGCTCCCATGGGAATAGATTTTCTATTATTTATATTTCACCACATTCCAGTAACATCTCTCATTAACTTGAGTGATTATTATTAGTCATTCTACAGGTCACATAACTCATTTTCACACGATGCACTGTCGGTGAAAATAAGTCTGGTGACAGTACGAGGTATGATGATACCTACCACCACATGCCGTGGAGACATACGATCTAACCAGCCCCGTGTGAACAGCAAAAAAGCAATAAGGTCAAGGTGGACAAGCTTATGTGTCCTTACAAACACTTACAGAATTGGTGCTCTGTACTCCACTGATTGCAGTTGCTTTAACTGATAGATTGATGATTTGTAAAGAACTATAAAATCACAAATATTAACTCATATAAAGAAAGCTATACACTGTAACAATTACACATCCATTGCTTCACCATTATGAGTATGCTCTCCACATCATAATCTAATAAACTCTTAACTGGATGACTCTTGTCCTTACTCATTTCCAGATTTACTAGTAGACAAATGGTGTTCAGGGGGAGTTACGCTATGGCGATTTCCCCCTAGGTGCATTCCACTCCACAGAATTTTCTGTGCGTGAGAAGGTTGGAACAGCTAAGAAATTGTAGTTTAAAATCTTTTTCAATGGTAAAGGCAAATTTTGAGTTAACATTTAGCAAATGCCACTTTTACGAAGTTAGGGGCATATTACCAAGGGTGGCGATTGGCAATTATCGCCGGTTTAGCGTCCGTTTTCGGCCGCTAAGCGGCGATAATTCTATTGCTCTATTAGCAAGCAGTCACTAACTGATGTTAGCGACAGCTTTTAGGCGATAGCTAGCGGTTTGGGGCCCGCTTTGCATGTCAGCGATATTTATCGCTAATGAAATGCAAAGTGGGCGTACCAAACCTGTTAGCGACTGAAAGCAGTCGCTAACGTCGCTATCGCCTATTAGCAAGGCAGGCGTAGCGATGGAAATATTCCCGCTATCACAAAAAACTAACTAACGCCTGCTCAGACCAGTTCCTAGCCATGTTATCCAATGGGAGGTGGATAACATGGCTAAGAGCATTTCGTCGCTAATGCGTGTATATCGCTGTATTCTCAGCGATATTCATGCATTTCGCCGCTATCGCTGGATATTTTAGCACAATGGATAAAAACGTTGCTAATAGTATCTTTTCTCCGCTAACATATCCAGCGATAGGCAGCGATAAAAAAATCGTCGCTAAACCTATTACTATCACCATCCCTTTTGTACCACTTTGTTCGCCATAAGTTGGCAGGGTATGCTCAGACGTGAGTCCCTTGTTCACTTTGCCACTGGATTCAATCAAGCCAGGCTGAAGACGGCTGAAATGCCAGAAACCGGTCCTAGGAAGCTTGTTTCCGGTCCAGGGAAGGCATGGCTAGGCAGTTCGGGCTGGACTGTTCCCATGAGGCACAGGGTCAGACTGATTTGCCAATGGCCATGTCTGAACTGGGGTGGCAGAGTGGGCTAAAGAACGGTGATGGATTAAACCCAGATCTGTTAACTGGGTGTGAGTGTTTGATTGGTTCAGATGCTCCGTCCATCACCACCCCCTTTTGTACCCCCTTTTGTACCACATTACCCAAATAGAAGCAGACTCAAAATCAAGAAGCAGGAGGCCCAATTACCAAGACTAGGTCACATGCCATTGAATATCTTCATTGAGCCCCTGGTTTCACACTGTTGAGGCTGAAAATCCAAAAAGTTTCTCTTTTCTTACGCCATACATCAATAGGGAATCCAGCTTTACTTTTTATCTCCTCCAGGATACACAACTTGATGTCATTTTCAGAGTGATGTTTCTCCAAACAGTGTTGGACAATAGGTGCTGACAGTTTCCTAGTGCGCACGGCCGATTTGTGTTCACTAAAAAGTACTCGAAATTCACGCGCAGTCTCCGCAATGTAAATTAGCCCACATGGACACTGAAGCAGATAAACTATGTTCTGACTTCTACAGTTGGTAAGGTCATACAGCCTAATGTCACGGCCATTATGGGTCAATTTGTCAGTAACAATAGCAGCCTCACAGGCATGACACGAAACACACTGGAAGGAGATAGAGCAAGCAGGTTAGCAGCATAGCTAGTGAAGCTGGAGAATAGAAGTACCCCACCTACAGCAATACAAAAGGAACAGAGCAATATCTGACACTGCCTGAATAAAATAAATAAGACTTTCTATGACTACTGCATTAATGTTATATGAAAAAAACGGGAGGTTGCCCTGTCAAGATCTCTACCTTCAGATTAAGTGCCTAATTTAGAGTTTGGCAGATATCTCATCTACCTCATTAGATATGCATTAGGATATAATGCAGTTTTATTAAGGCCAATAGGCTATCCGTCACATTTGTGATGGAGTACGCGTCCTCTAAACTCTGAATCAGGCCATTAATCTTTTTATGGAGCTCAAAATTATCCAGCTGGGCAAGCCTGAAGCTGGATCTGACAAAGCTATCTCAAAATTGGACACCTGTTAACCATCAGGCTTCCTGTACATTGTCCTTCCTTGATGATACCCAAAAGACTACCCTTCCCATAATGCACTGTGTTGGCTAATAAATGATATGCTTTCCCATGCAAAAAACAACAAGTGATGGACTGAATGTGGATCAATGTCACACACTCCCCCAGTCAAAAGATCTGGGCCCAAATCCATCGTTTTTTTGCACTCCACACCACCCTGGGTCAGATAATGGCTTTATGCAAATCAGCTCTGACCCTGTTGCCCCATGGGAACAGTCCAGTCCGAACTACAACAGCCATATCTTTCCCAGACCGGAATCAAGCATCCGAGGACCGGACCGGTTTCGAGGTAACACCTCTCTTCAGCCCGGCTAGCTTGACTCCAAGTGGTGTGGAGTGCCTGGGACCCACGTCTGGGCATCCCCAGCGCACTTAGGGCGGCAATTGCAAAAAACAACAAGTGATGGACTGAATGTGGATCAATGTCACACACTCCCCCAGTCAAAAGATCTGGGCCCAAATCCATCGTTTTTTTGCACTCCACACCACCCTGGGTCAGATAATGGCTTTATGCAAATCAGCTCTGACCCTGTTGCCCCATGGGAACAGTCCAGTCCGAACTACAACAGCCATATCTTTCCCAGACCGGAATCAAGCATCCGAGGACCGGACCGGTTTCGAGGTAACACCTCTCTTCAGCCCGGCTAGCTTGACTCCAAGTGGTGTGCAGTGCCTGGGACCCACGTCTGGGCATCCCCAGCGCACTTAGGGCGGCAATTGCAAAAAACAACAAGTGATGGACTGAATGTGGATCAATGTCACACACTCCCCCAGTCAAAAGATCTGGGCCCAAATCCATCGTTTTTTTGCACTCCACACCACCCTGGGTCAGATAATGGCTTTATGCAAATCAGCTCTGACCCTGTTGCCCCATGGGAACAGTCCAGTCCGAACTACAACAGCCATATCTTTCCCAGACCGGAATCAAGCATCCGAGGACCGGACCGGTTTCGAGGTAACACCTCTCTTCAGCCCGGCTAGCTTGACTCCAAGTGGTGTGGAGTGCCTGGGACCCACGTCTGGGCATCCCCAGCGCACTTAGGGCGGCAATTGCAAAAAACAACAAGTGATGGACTGAATGTGGATCAATGTCACACACTCCCCCAGTCAAAAGATCTGGGCCCAAATCCATCGTTTTTTTGCACTCCACACCACCCTGGGTCAGATAATGGCTTTATGCAAATCAGCTCTGACCCTGTTGCCCCATGGGAACAGTCCAGTCCGAACTACAACAGCCATATCTTTCCCAGACCGGAATCAAGCATCCGAGGACCGGACCGGTTTCGAGGTAACACCTCTCTTCAGCCCGGCTAGCTTGACTCCAAGTGGTGTGGAGTGCCTGGGACCCACGTCTGGGCATCCCCAGCGCACTTAGGGCGGCAATTGCAAAAAACAACAAGTGATGGACTGAATGTGGATCAATGTCACACACTCCCCCAGTCAAAAGATCTGGGCCCAAATCCATCGTTTTTTTGCACTCCACACCACCCTGGGTCAGATAATGGCTTTATGCAAATCAGCTCTGACCCTGTTGCCCCATGGGAACAGTCCAGTCCGAACTACAACAGCCATATCTTTCCCAGACCGGAATCAAGCATCCGAGGACCGGACCGGTTTCGAGGTAACACCTCTCTTCAGCCCGGCTAGCTTGACTCCAAGTGGTGTGGAGTGCCTGGGACCCACGTCTGGGCATCCCCAGCGCACTTAGGGCGGCAATTGCAAAAAACAACAAGTGATGGACTGAATGTGGATCAATGTCACACACTCCCCCAGTCAAAAGATCTGGGCCCAAATCCATCGTTTTTTTGCACTCCACACCACCCTGGGTCAGATAATGGCTTTATGCAAATCAGCTCTGACCCTGTTGCCCCATGGGAACAGTCCAGTCCGAACTACAACAGCCATATCTTTCCCAGACCGGAATCAAGCATCCGACGACCGGACCGGTTTTGAGGTAACACCTCTCTTCAGCCCGGCTAGCTTGACTCCAAGTGGTGTGGAGTGCCTGGGACCCACGTCTGGGCATCCCCAGCGCACTTAGGGCGGCAATTGCAAAAAACAACAAGTGATGGACTGAATGTGGATCAATGTCACACACTCCCCCAGTCAAAAGATCTGGGCCCAAATCCATCGTTTTTTTGCACTCCACACCACCCTGGGTCAGATAATGGCTTTATGCAAATCAGCTCTGACCCTGTTGCCCCATGGGAACAGTCCAGTCCGAACTACAACAGCCATATCTTTCCCAGACCGGAATCAAGCATCCGAGGACCGGACCGGTTTCGAGGTAACACCTCTCTTCAGCCCGGCTAGCTTGACTCCAAGTGGTGTGGAGTGCCTGGGACCCACGTCTGGGCATCCCCAGCGCACTTAGGGCGGCAATTGCAAAAAACAACAAGTGATGGACTGAATGTGGATCAATGTCACACACTCCCCCAGTCAAAAGATCTGGGCCCAAATCCATCGTTTTTTTGCACTCCACACCACCCTGGGTCAGATAATGGCTTTATGCAAATCAGCTCTGACCCTGTTGCCCCATGGGAACAGTCCAGTCCGAACTACAACAGCCATATCTTTCCCAGACCGGAATCAAGCATCCGAGGACCGGACCGGTTTCGAGGTAACACCTCTCTTCAGCCCGGCTAGCTTGACTCCAAGTGGTGTGGAGTGCCTGGGACCCACGTCTGGGCATCCCCAGCGCACTTAGGGCGGCAATTGCAAAAAACAACAAGTGATGGACTGAATGTGGATCAATGTCACACACTCCCCCAGTCAAAAGATCTGGGCCCAAATCCATCGTTTTTTTGCACTCCACACCACCCTGGGTCAGATAATGGCTTTATGCAAATCAGCTCTGACCCTGTTGCCCCATGGGAACAGTCCAGTCCGAACTACAACAGCCATATCTTTCCCAGACCGGAATCAAGCATCCGAGGACCGGACCGGTCAGGTGATAATTGCAGCATATAAGCTGCCTGCTCCCATTTTCAGGTGCTTGGCTTTTTTATGCTAGGACCAACCTCTTCCTGCCTGCGAGTTCCTGTTGTTTTGAGAATCTCTTTTGCAGTAAATCCTAACTCCCTGTGTGCTGTTTGGCCTGCATTGTGCTCTCTCGCTCCCCTGCCGCTGTGAGCACTATGTTGCGCTGGAACCTGACATTGTGCTCTCTCTCCCCTGCCGCTGTGAGCACTAGGTCGTGCTGAAACCTGCCATTGTGCTCTCTCTCTCCCCTGCCGCTGTGAGCACTAGGTAGCACTGGAACCTGCCATAATTTTTTTTACCATTCTACAGATAACTGTGTTGAGTTTTTCGAAATCCACTTACCCCTTTGTACGAAGTAGCGTACAAAATGGCATGGTCAGTGATTGGCTGCCGCCCCCCTCCCTATGACCACACCAACCCCCGGATACAAGGACAACTGAACATGATTATCTTTGGAAGGCGGGGGGTCGCGGGACCCCCCCGGCCGTATTTATTAAGATATAAAACAACAAATTTAAATGTACGAAATGCCGTTTATACGAAAAATCAGCAGGACATTAGATACATGATTGTCAACAAGTGTGAGAGACTATCCTTAACAAAAACTCTAATACAGATTGTTTCCTAACCGAATCTAACATCCTCATCTGAAATTTAGTATGCTAACATTTCTGGCCATATGGCAAGGTCGCTAACCGGTGTCAGGTCCTACTAGCTGCGCCTCACCACAAGATGTGCGCATGCGCAGCCGGGCCCGGTAATTACCCGGTCCACGCCGTGAACTCCATTTACCCACTTAAGGAGGGCCCTTACTCAGCGCCATCTGCTGACGTCATGAGTATGCGCGCACGGGGTGGCTACCAGCCTAAGGAAAGCGTCACTCCTCCAACCCGCGCCCCTTTGAAGCACCAGTTACCTTGCCCCTGAAGTTCTAGGAAGGGCCAATGGCCCCTCCCCCTGGGCGGGAACCTCCATAGGATGATGCCCGCCCCCTCAGACCTTAAAATAGCTGCTCACCGGTCATGACCTTACCGCCACAGGCCAGCATTGTTGACCGACGATCTGGCCTCCCCCTTCCTAACCCTAAAAACTTGGACTGACTTACTTAGCAAATCTCTCTAACCACGCCCAAAGATTATTAGACCACAGGACATTCCCCGCTTCAGTCAGGTGGACCTCGTCTCCCAGATAGAACTGCTTGCCCCAGATACACCCGTGTGGAATCGTCTCCAACCGGGGGGCTCGGAATAGCTTGTCCAACTGTGCGTTGATCCTCTTTACCGAGTGATTCAACGCCCTGACCGAGTCCCCCCCTTGCCACTGCCATCGGGGGATAAGTTGCGACCATACTACTGTGCAGCCCGGGCACATCTTCGTGACCCACCCAGCAGTGGAGTTGATCTCCTCTATCAAGATGCGCCTCCCTAGTCTGGCCAAATCATTCTCCCCCAAGTGAAGTATCACCACTGACGGGGGGGCAGGCTGCTGCGCTAAGAGTCCCTGGAGTAAGCCCCTAAACTGGCTGAGGCACAGACCCCCCCTACCAAAAAAGAAAATATGGAACCCTTTCAATGTAGCCCTTTTCATACGGTCTCCTGAAAGAAAAACATGTTTAGCACGCCTCACATAAGAGTGGCCCACAATCCAAGTCACCAATTTCGTGTGTCCTTCTTGTTGCTTGTGCTGAGATGGTGTTGATCGTTGACGCACGCCGGCGAGTTCCTCCCCTGCGTCACAGGTTTGAGAAACTGCAAAAACCAGAAAGATACCAGGCGTGAGCACCATCCTGTCACAACAAGTCTATTCGCACATATCGTTTGTAACACTCTGATGACCATCTCCCCAGTCTCCTTACACTGTCAACCGGGAGACCCCTCGCTACTGCTTTAGTTGCTGCCCCAATCCTAAACGAGTGAGTGCCAAATTCTCTGGGGTCAAAACCTGTCTGCCTGACTGTCAGCTCCAGGACTCGCCTAAACTGGTACCTAGTCAGCGGTGTGCCGTCAGCGTGACACAACAGTGCACCCCCCGTCGTGCCACCTCGCTGCCTGTGGAAGTACTCCACATGTGAAACCGGGCAGCAAGGGTTGGCCCGTGCCCGGTGGAGCACTATGGTGTGACCCCGGGACTCCTGTCAGTTTTTGACCTCTGGATTGTCACCCACATAGTATCCTCACTGATCCTCACACACGACTGCTGCAGGCCTCCCAACTTGTCCCCTTTTGACCCTGCGACTAATTCCCCAATTCTCAGAGCCCCATAGAAGGCCAGGGAAAACGCAGCTTTAAACAGAAGTACCTCCCACTCGGAGCTACAGACACTGTGCAGCGCTCCCAATAAGGCTTTCAGCCGCGCTAGTGCAATGGGCCTTCTTCCATCTGGTGCGTGACCTTGCAGGCGGCGCCAACCCCTCAACGCCTTGCGCACCATAAAGGTGTTAGTAGGATCTCGCATGCCCTTAGCCTGTGCGAAGAAGGCGACCACCGCCCTGTGTCTGCTCGCTGCCGCCACTGAGCGCCCCTCCCTGTGCATTGTCTCTAAGTATGCCGCAAAGCTGTCCTCCTGCGCCCACATAGCCTCCCATTCCAGCCCCAAGAAAGCCCGGTAAGGCAAAAACGCCCCTTCGTAAGCTGACTTGGTCCTGGGGGCTAAGCTAGCAACCACGAGGTCATGTAGTCTGGGGCACTAATCTGCCAAAGTATTGCCGGGAAGTGGGCTGGCGAGGGGTCTGCTGCAGGAAGATGTTCCCTGAATACCTGCATTTTAAAGCGAGAAAGGGCATCAGCTGCATTGTTGAGAATTCCTGGGACATGTTTGGCTCTGAACACCACATTCCATTTTAGGCATTGTAACACAATCTCCTTTATCAGGCGCAGTATGAAAGGGCAGCGTGCCCCCTGTTGGTTTATACATTCCACCACTGTCATGTTATCCGACCAGAACACCACTGATTGGTTACATAGGTGTTCCGGCCAGACCTTCAAGGCCACCCTTATCGGGAAGAGTTCCAGGAATCCAATATTGGCGGTCAGACCCCATGCTTTCCACTCCTCTGGCCACCGCTGAGCGACCCACTTGGAACCCAAGATGGCGCCAAAGCCCGCACTACCAGCAGCGTCTGTCCACAGACCCAACTCTGCTGATGTGGCGGGAGGACCGGGCCACACATTAAAGTCCTCCAGGAATGCCATCCATATATGCATATCCTGGCGGACCTCAGATGACCCCCTCGTGCGGTGATGTTTCTCGCGTAATCCTCTCATTGCTTGAGCAATGGAGTGTGTGAATGGGCGTGCCATTGGGATGACCCGCAGGGCAAAGTTCAATTGCCCCACTACTTCCTGTAGCTGTTGCAATGACACCTTGTCTTTGCGTAAGCATTGACGAAGCGCTGCTCTAAACCTAGACACTTTGTCGTTGGGCAACCTGAAGCATCCCTCTACCGAGTCAATTTCGATACCCAGGAATTCCAAGCAGGTAGACGGGCCGACCGTCTTCCCTGGCGCTAAGGGGACCCCAAAAGCCCGCATGAGCACGCAAAATTCCTTCAATGCCCAGGCGCACTCCTGAGAGCCCGCCGCACCTAGGAAAAGGAAATCGTCTAGGTAATGCATGACTTGCTGGTGGCCCGTCGCCTGTCTCATGACCCATTCTAGAAACGAGCTAAACGTCTCAAAATAAGCACAAGAAATGTAACATCCCATGGGCATGCATTTGTCCATGTAAAACTTGCCTTCGAAATTGAAACCCAGGAGGTGGTGATCCAAAGGATGAACTGGGAGGAGACGGAAAGCAGATTCTATGTCGGACTTTGCCATCAGTGCCCCTGGTCCCAGAGCTCGCAATAACTCCACAGCCTGGTCAAATGAGGCATATTTCACACTACAAATGCCCTCATCAATCGCGTCGTTCAATGATGCCCCCCTTGGTGCCGACAGGTTGTGGATCAGTCTAAACTCGCCCCTCTCTTTTTTAGGTACCAACCCCAGCGGTGAACACACAAAATTGGGGACCGGCACCTCCTGGAAGGGGCCCGCTATCCTGCCGAGCGACAATTCCTTGCTAATCTTCGCACCCACTACTTCAGGGTTATGCCTTACTGAAATTGGTTCCTGCAATGCCCGTTACCTGTGTACCCCACTGCCGGGATCCTAAAACCTTGTGAGAAAACCCTCCTGAAGGAGAGTGGCCGCTGAGTGGTCCGGGTATCTATTCAACCATGGAATCATTGCCAACACGTCTACTGGGGTGGGGGGGCCGAATCGTCCGTATTATTCTGGCTTCCCCTCTGACCGTGGTTGCCTTGTTTGGACCTGCAAGTTGTCTTGGGGTAGGATGGATGATCACAGACTGCACATGCATGTCTAAATCTACAGGTGCCCTGGGCTCTTGTGCAGGAGCGCTTATTAAAGTCCCAACACACCCCTTTTCTCTCTGACACCCCCTCTATTCTTCCCCGGGATCTCACCCCCCTGTGGTGACCGAAAGGGCTGTTGTGGTCTGGCGGAGAACACCCTGGCTGTGTTGGGGGCCTGGGATGGGGCTGTGTCTCCTGAGAACTGCTTATGCCAGGACATAGAATCCACTCTGTCCCATGCCAGTGATGAGTCAAATTCCTTTGAGTTCCTGAAATTAACATCATACTCTTTCCACGCATCACCAGAGTATTGATCACTCCACCTCACAATCCTGCTCTGGTAGCACGCCATTGCAGCCTGCACATTAGGGGGGCGTTCGGCCGTGATAGCCGAAAGGACGGAAAAGGCCCTGATCCAGTTCTTTAAAGTCTCTTCCACCCTAAACCTAGAACACTGTGCCCTCCATTCACTCGGATGCATCCATTCTTTCAATAGCTTGGCCTGCTCCATTTCCCTATTATCTAGCAGCAATGAAAAAATGTAAACATACTTCCCCGCCCAAATCATCTCTTTTACTGCCTGTGACACATGTTGTGCCATATTTTCACTCCTGAATGGCACTGAGCCGTCCCCCAAGAGAGGCAGAGCCACCTCCTTACCATTAACGGGCACCTGAACCGGTACGCCATCGACTCCCTTCGGTTGGGCGGGACAGGAACCTGTAAGTAAAGGAGATGAAGGCACCGGAGTACTGTCTGCCGCCGTTGCAGCTTTAATCTTTTCTACCAACTTCGCCGCCTCTGCTGCATGATCTGATGAGGCAGGGAACACACCGCCCTTCTGCAACCAAGGTAACAAGGTGGCTATCTGAGATACCAACTCAACCGGAACAGTGTCGGGTTATCTGCCGGCACCACTGGGGCCCCGAGAGATGTGTCCGGTGACACTGGTGTGATAGCTAAGGGGGCAGGTGTCGGCAGCACACTCGGGACCGGAAGCGGTACCATGGGTGGGGGGTTATTCCCCGGAGAGAGGGGTGCCGGTGTCATGTCCATCACCGGTAGAGCGGGCACCGGGTGAGCTGGCGGAGGTGCCAGAGGGACTACTGGCGGAGGTGCCAAAGGGGCAGCTGCCGCCGGCACGGGTGGATTTAGGACCTGCATTAGAGGGACGAGGGCTGGGGCATTGTACCTCGGCTTTTTGGCCTTGGATCTCTTTGGTGGGGTAACAAAATCCCCCCTGGGCAAGGGGGCCGCTCTCTGCCGAATGGGCCTGCCTGATGGGCCTGGTGGATCAGCAAACCTCTCATTCATGCGGGCCTCCAATTCATCAACCTTCCCCAACCTCTTGTTAATTTCGCCCATCTCCCACATCATGGCGTGCATCATAACCTCCATTCTAGGCCCTCCTTTGCCACCCCTTGGCCCAGGCATATTCGCACACCCTGTCCCTACACTCCTAGTGTTAAAAACACAGGTGACCGTGTGCTTTGTACCTTCACCCGCTGGAGGATGCACAGGGGGCTATAAGCATCACGCAACCGTAACCGCAACGCCCCGGCTTTTCCGGTTTGTCAGGGGTGAGTAAACCTAACGTAGACCCACCCGGCGGCTACCAGAAGCGATGAAATGCAAGCCCCCCGCTCTCCTCTTACCGATCGACTCCTGCGCTGCACCTCAGCCGGTATCGGGTTTGTGACGACGTCCGCCGTTCACCACTCTGGGCTCACCGTACGCGGTATGTTGAGGTACTGTTTTGTATTGCCTGCAATAAAAAAGGTATTAATAACTGAGAATGGCAAGCTACAGCAGCTCCAAACAATTGGAGTTAAAATTACCCTTGATAATGTGCCGAAAAGGAAATACTGTTTCAGCTGCTGTGGAGGAGTGGCAACAAAAAGGAACACCCAATGCTATGTATTTAAATTTCTTTCCTCCTCAAACCACCTCAGCGCACAGTGCAGCACCCCAAGTAAATTCTTAGCAGCTCAATACCACACCAATTGCAATTAAAACGAATTGCTCAACAAGATTTTCTGCATCCGGTCTCCCATGCAAGCGCTGCCCTATTCGACCCTGCTTCGCCCCGCCCCACATGCAAAAAACACCGATCCCAATCACTGTCTGGCCAAATTCGATCGTCCGCTCTTTTGCGCGATCCCCCTGAGGCCTGGAAAATGCCCGATTACTGCCTGAGACCTTTCCTTTGCCTGGCGACTGGCTATAAAATAACACGGGCGGCAGTAGCAAGCAAACCACTTCAATGCCGCCCGCACCCGCCCCGACAAATACCTCGATTCCCGCACTCGCTCTCACAAAACTTCCTCTCTCCTGCCACGAATGCCCCACGTGGTGCCGGTTGAGGCTTCGATGGCAGAGGAGGTCGCCGAGAGGGTCGTAAGCCGCCACCGCACACCGCTTGCTCCGTGCTTGCTCCTCCCGCCCGAGCGCGGGGCACCACCGGTGTGGAGGGGGAGCGTCCAGGAAGCAAGGAGTCCCCTGGGTGCTCCCCAACCCTTTATTGACCCCTGAGCCCACCCCCCCGACCTGGATGTCGCACAATGACATCCGGGTCGGGGAGGGCGCTGGCCAATCGGTGGCAGGGCGCGCCCCTGAGGACACGCCCCACCACCGAGTGGCTTTGTTAGAGGGGGGCGGTCGCCGCACCGCCATCCGTGCGGGGGGCCAATGGTCGCCCCTTTTCATTTTTCCTCTTTCTTGGATTTAGTTGCTCGCCGGCCCCTGCGGCATTTCATTAAACCCAACCCGCCTCCCCTTTCAAGCGCGAGGACGCGCTGATGATTTTTTTTTTAAGACTTTATTGTTGAAGCGCAAGGAGCGCTGTTAGTCAATTCCGCCTCTTGCTGAATTTCACTTTCTGCCGGTCGGGCAGACGACTAACACCTGAGTTGCTGTTGTTTGTTTTTTGCTAAATCGTGAAGTTTCACATAAACAAGAACTACATAGATAGTTAGTTAGGTTGTTCATTTCTTTCTTTGGACTTTGCGGATACGATGTAGTGAATCACCTCCAACCAAGTACATTACTTATCTGCACAGATTGTGCCATAAGGACAGGACATTATTTTTACTCTTTGAGACATCTTTTATTTTTGAGAGACCTGATGTTATCCTGGGACTATCTTCCAAAGTGAGTACGGGAAAGCGTATAGTACTAGTCTTTATCATTTTATGTTGCTCTTTAATAACACAGTATAAGTTGCCTCAAAGAAATCTCCCTGTTGCATGTGTGTCTGTTTTTTCTACAGGAATATCGGATATTCAGATTGACCCCGTCCCCCTCTCCTTCGCATTAGAAGTCTTGGTGGGCCATCCGGGTCTCTTCACTTCCTTGGGGTATTGGCCTAACTTTAGTGTGCCTTGATGGTTTGAGGTGGCTGTACTCCACGTAAGTGGAGGGGCACTATATTCGCTTCTGTGGATATTGGTCTTTCTGGTACGGGCCCAGACCCTGACAACACCGTTGCCAACAGTCAATATATCCCAATGATGCTGAAGAAGACTTTGATGTCCAAACATGTTCAAAGTTGTTCAAAATCCCAACCTTTCACGTTTTCTGGATCTGCTCCTCTTTGCCACTTCTGTGGCTCCTAGAACCTCACGGACTGCAGTTGGAAACAAGGACTTAATCCCCGAGAGGTCACAAGTTGGGTCCTGTCCAGGTTCAGTCAATAGTGGTCTATCTGGGCACTCCAGGGACGAGGCCACTTGCAGCTTGTTGTATCCCTGTAGTCACACAAGAGGTTGTACAACTGACACTTGAAGTCCACTTCTCAGTCCTGGGTACAAGTTGAATCAGTATCCCCAGGTCTCCACAGAGGTCAGAGACAGCAAGTTGAATCCTCTCTGTGTTCTGCTGAGTTCTGGGTGATTTGCCACTTTTCTAGGACTCACTAGTCAATGCCAATGAGAAAATAATTCCTGGGGGCAACTCTTCCCACATTTTTAGCAGATCTGGTATGCCTTACTACAGACTTTCCTACAATTAACTATTTTGATGCAATTCCTATATGGCAGCATATGGAGGCTGCTGGTGCTCCAGCCAGGAGTATGTTTAGAGAAAAGACTAGTCTTGTCATCCTCAAATACACTAAACAATTTCTTACACCAGCTTTCCCGCACTGTGGACTGGTGCCATGCTCGCAACAAGTGTCTCAGAGAATAAAGGTTCTTTCTCTTCCCCAGGTCTTCCTATACACTTAACTGTGAATGGGCAAGCCTCACCCTGGACCCTCACAAGTTAATAAAGTTCCTGAACCCTTCCCAGCTGCTCTGCCTAAGCACTAAGGTATTCCTGCTGAAAGGCATTAGCGATTGTTTATGCTCTGTGATCTGTCTTCACACTTCACTAAGATGAAGCACTGGCAGGACCCAGCTCCTGGAAGGTTACTTCTAATTAGAAATCAAATACACAAAAGGTGATGGTAAGAATGCTTGTAATAAGTCTAACAACTGGCAATCACTTTAAGGTAGCATTCCAAACTATTGCTCTTTTGCCCACCATGCTACCTCAGTTTGGACCATATGACCCTGTTCCAATAGGGACAGTCAAGCCTGAACTGCAAGGTGAGGTTCTCTCTGCACCAGAACACAAGCAATCTAAGACTAATCCCATCATGATTAGGGCTTATCAGGTGTAGCTTGTTTCCAGTGGCACCTGATTTGAGTGAGATGACTCACCCCAGACTCAGACCCATAGCTTAAAACAGTGATTGGTCATCAAGTGCCCCTCTAAAAATCTCATTGCACTTGTGGTATGATTGAGTTTGTTTCTACCCAGTACCTCACAATCTCCTGAAGAATATTTTCCCACTCATATCTAGCAGATTTATTTGCCTATAGTCTCCGGGGAGGGAACGCTTGTCTTTTTTATGCATGGACTTAATAACCACTCCCTTCCAACTATCCGGAAAGCTTCCTGTGAGTAGTATTCCTGGAAAAGGAGGTGGAGCAAGCTGGTTACCCACGGGAAGTTTATTTGTATTTTTACTGCCAGTATGTTAACTCGTTCGGCTACCCTTGTGATTTTTAGCATCTCTGGCACTGAGAACCTCTCCTTTATCTCTTCATTAACAAGAAATGTTATAGGTCCTTGGGTGATTATAGCACTTTTGTATAGACTTCCTCCAGTAACTCTACAGAAATGTCCTCTCTCACTGAACATGTCAGTTTTGCCTTGGCTTTTCCCATTCTATTCTGTTGAGTCTCCAGAATGTCCTTACATTATTTGACTCTATTGTCTCAAGCATTACTTTCCAGCATTTCACTTTAAATGGCCTATTCTTAATTGCTACTAAGCTTTTAAACTCTTTCCTTAGATTTTGAAGGTGTAATATACCCACTTTTTTTCTAGAGAACCTTATATATCTTTCAAGCTTCCCTATTCTCTGTTTTATTAATTGGCATTCCATATCAAACTAGCTATTACTGTAGTACTTCTCATTCTTATTTTTCTCTTGGATGTTATTAAAAACCTTCAATTTGACGTTTAAGTATGCAACAACCTCTTTAATTATTTCCTCATAACATTGGTAAAAAAAACAAAGGGTACCTCATTTAACAGTAAATTCCTTATATTTGTGTTGAAGAGCCTTCAATAAATGTAGATGTTTCTCAGAGATTCTTGCCCAGGATACTGAACCTTTATAGGAAATACCTTTGTCTTCCTTGGAGCAATGTCCAGATTAAGGGTTGTACTTAATGGATAGTAATCACTCTCCTTTATTTGTAGAACCTCAAATTTCCTAATTAAATTGAAGGCCCATGCCTGCACAAAAAACATCATCTATCCGGCAATTCTGATTGCCATACTGGTTGGTTTTCCATACTGGGATATCTGCAGACACGCTGCCATTGAGACTTACCGACCCATTTCATGAAAGAAAGGCTACATCCCTTCCTGTTACTTTGTTTACTAGAAAGCAGGCACTGTGTATATTAAAAGCGAAAAGCAGTGTTCCTCGTACCTTTGGCCAACAGTCTTGGTAACCAATTTATGACTAAAATCCCCCATTAGGACTAACACGTGTTGTGGGTACTGTGCACCTATATTGACTAAATCTTATTTAGTGGAGTAGTGTGGCTCACTGGTTAGAGGCGGCAGGCCCGAGAGCAGAAGTCGGCCGGGACCAGGGTTCAATTCCCGACGCGGCAGGGTCGTGGACCTTGGTCAGCGGACTCAATAATTCTCGCTTCGGTGCTTTCTCTAATCAGGGCTTCCACTCGGCAACTCTGGGCATTAGCTTGCCTAATCTACACAACGGCCCCACCAATTCCGTGGATTCCTGGCTCCACCTTGGAGACTCCCAGCAAGGGACCATCCCACAGGGAAAGCCAGGACGGGTTCCCCAGAGTTATACAGCGCCAGGAAACCTATGGACGGGTAGCAGTGCGCTTTACAAGCTCAAAAACA
Source organism: Lissotriton helveticus (assembly GCF_964261635.1). Taxonomy (NCBI): domain Eukaryota; kingdom Metazoa; phylum Chordata; class Amphibia; order Caudata; family Salamandridae; genus Lissotriton; species Lissotriton helveticus. The sequence continues at coordinate 1,719,916,376 of NC_136059.1, forward strand.
TTTACATTTAAACTGTTCCATATTTTCATTATAATTGAGGCACCTTCTTGCATGTAAATAAACAGTGAAAATGATGGTAGATTGCTGGCCCGTCCTAGGATATAACATTTTTACACCACAGGCAAGGGTCTATTTGCAACACCCCTGATTTTCCATAACCTAGAGGTATTTTTGGTAGATATCAGCATTACCATACCCTCCAAAGGATGCCTGTTGCATTATTTAACACATTCTGAAGGATTTTCAATAACCCATTTGTCTACGTGAATTCCCTGCACAGCCATGTCTCCTGGAAACACAAGATGGAATACTAATCTGTTATTTTCAGAAAAATCTGCTTCTTCAATATGTTATTAAGCCCATGTGATTTCTAGGAGAGAAGGGTGATGCTGTGTATTGGTTACCATCCCTAGTCTATAATACTTGGATCATCCCATCTTTCACCCATGTCCTCATCCCAACCCAGGCAGACATACCCATTTTGATTTAATGGGATATGCCTATTCCCTTACCCTTGGGGCAGAGTGATTTGCAGTCTACCTTCTCTACTTTTGATTATGTCCTGGGCCTAAAACAGGCCCTGTGTGTAACCCAACTTACTTGATTTAGCTGGAGGCCACCATGGTTTTGCAAGAAGCCCAATCTCAGGGAATCAGACTTGTTTAACTCCATCTCCATATATTTTTAAACCCTGGAATCATAATTATTTTTCAGCCTTGAGAAGCATGCAGTCAACTTGCTTCATGTCAGTAGAGGAAGTGAAGGCTTGAGCAGGAGGAGAATACCTCAAGTATTAACTTCCTACAAATTTTCTTCTGTATGTATTCTGGGGCTGGTTCTAGGAATACCCATATATCCTTCCCCTCTCTAGACCAATTAGATATTGGAATTCCTGCATAGGGGCATTTTCCACCTCTGCGATAAATATGACCTTAGGGATCGTGCCTTAGGTTCTTTTCTCATCCCCTTTAGTTCCACCTTTCTGGCTCCCTCTCTACTGGGACTCTTATTCTGATCTCACTGATGCCCTTCCAGTGTATCCTTCTAAATGGCCCTGTTATCTGAGCCTAGAGGGGACATTTTTTCTTTTAGAGACTAAAATACCCACTTGGGTTAACCCTTGCTGGACTGGCTAGTCTACCTTTATCATGAGTGCTGCATGCCTTTTTTCTGTTCTGTATTTCTCACTCTGATCTGGGAGTTGCGTCTTCTCATAGAGGTGGAGAGAGTGGATGTTGGGATATTTCATATGTAATGAGAGGTAAGAATTTCTTTTACAGTTGCTCACAACCTCAAAAGCATTTAGTCTGACAGGTGCTGGTAAAATCCTGAGTTTTCCACAGTGACCGCCACAGCTGCTAACTTTGATTAATACACAATGGAATACATGATGTTACACTGTTATTCAATGTTATTCAGTGTATGAGTGCAACACCACTCTCGTGGGCCTGGGATAGACAGCAAAGGACTGTGGGGTCTTACAGCTACTGAGAAGCTGCCAACTTGGGCTATAACCTCATGGCCATTCGCGGGGGCCAATTGACAACCGGAGATTCCAGGAGACCACAGACCACACTGCTGCACATCACGCCCTATCATGGCTCCCCAGACAGGCTGACATGGTTATGGCCGATCGTCCTAGAGACTCACCCGGATGCTGGCTCCCACAGATCTTTCTCACCGTGTCTGCATTTGGTTCTGGGTGCGTCTTCCACCTTCCAATAAAATGCTGGCTTTGCAGGGGCCTGCTGTCCGCTGTGGGTACACTGCTGGTACACCTACCCCTCCACCTCAAGTGGGGGGTGGCCAGTGAAGATGCTCTGAAAGCTGCATTGTGTTGTCTGTAACTGTGGGCACTCTGAAACTGCAGCCTCTACATTCTACGGTCTTCCACATTGCACCTTCTGCTCCTGCTTCCTGTGGCGTTCTGATGTTCTGTGGTGGCCACGAGCACGGTCAGATTCTGTCCATTCCAATCTACAGCTCTTTTACCCATCTTGTCACCTCAGCTTGGACACAGCCATGTGCAAATTATTCTTCACCCTGTTCCAATATGGCCTTGGGTGGGTATGGGCATACTCTTGCCACTCAGGGTGGTCCATCATACACACAAAATGTTATGTGAGTAATTCTTGGAATAATTCTAACCACTGAAAATTGCTCTGGTTATCATTCCAACCTGCCATTCCTTTGACCACTATGCAACTTCAGATTCGACCCAGCCATATGCAAATTATTCTTGACCCTGTTCCAATATGAACAGTCTAGCCTGAATTGCCAGGCAAGACCCTCTGTGAATCAGGACACTAGTAATCCAGACCAGTTTTGCCCTGATTGGCGCTTGTCAGTGCGATATAGGTTGTCTCCAGTGGCTAATTAGACTACTTGCGGTTTAGGTAGGCAAAGTGTAACTTTTCAAAAGCTATTTTTACGAAATATTTATATAAAATCTGACTTCATCAGTATAACCATGATTAATTATGGTAGCTTGTCCCAAACTAAATATTGCAGAATTATTGTTTGTTTGGAACTTTGTTTTTCCTCATAGGAGCAGCTATAACTCTGGTGAAGATAGCTTTTGTGGGTTAGTCAAAGTAGTTACATGCCAACAATTAACTCTTGCATGTTCACTTTTAAATACTAGACACCCTGCCATGTGAATTACTAGGCCTATTTAGCAATCACTTGTTTCATTTTTTTTTAAATAGTGACTTATTGAAAATGATTTAGCAGTGGCTATTTAATATTTACAAATAGGGTTTTTTCCTGTCAAAAAGGGTATCTTGAGATGTTTAAAAGCTGCAGCATTCAGGCAACACATGTAGACCAGGAGCTAACTTCATCAGTAAATTGGGCTTAATAACCATGATTAATTCCAGTAGCTTGCCCCAACCTAAATATAGCAGAATTCACATTTTTTTGGAAGTTTGTATTCCGTCATAGGAGCAGCTATCACTCTATATGGTGAAGATACATTTTGGGGATTGTCACAGTAACTACATGCCAACAACAAATTCTTGCATGTTACACTTTTAAATACTAGGCACCCTGCCTTGTGAATTACTAGGCCTATTTAGCAGTGACGTATTATTTAAAAAAAAAATATTATCTTATTCAATATTATTTAGCAGTGACTATTTAATATTTATAAATAGGGTTCTTTCCTGTCAAAAAGGGTTATCTTGAGAGGTGCACCAGCATTTTTAATATCTGCAGCATTCAGGCTACTCATGTAGACTTGGAGCCATGTTTTTCCTTTTTAGTTTGGTGGATAATACAATAGGTGCTGCAGTCCACATGTAACATTTACCTTTCTATGTCATTGGTCTATTCTTCTGAATCATATATTATGGCCTCACTGGAAATGTAACCATGCCAATTACAATTTAGCCTATTCTGTTATGTTTTAGGGATCAGAGCACAAATAAAAGACAGGAGACTGAGCAGTCTGCACAATTAAAATAACAGCAGCGTAATTCCACAAAATGGGAGTGACCATGCAAAAAACAATGTATTTTCTCACAGTGGGGCCTCCACTGGCCGGGGTTATGCATTGAGTTTCACTTTATGCAGACACCATGTTATTTATCATAAAAGTGTGATTTAACATATAGCCAATCACTGGTACCTTGAGTATATTTTAACTGTGTCTGAGTTAAGAGTCAACTGAGCAGAGTCTTGTTTCTTTCCCACTATCCCATGGCTGGCGCATGACAAGACTGATAATGGGGGCAAGGAGATTATATCAGATTTGGCTATCTTCCAGTACCTCGAAGTAAGGATATATTCAGAACTAGATTAACTGGAAAGCAACTAGGGGATTGCTCTGACAGATTTGACATCACAGTCCTTTCTCTGGAAGATATTACCTCTGTAAGTGATGGGCGGATAGCATTGGCCAAAATGGCAATTCTCCCCAATCTCCTTTATTATTTTGCCATTCTCTATTTACTGTTCCTGGCAAACATTTTAGAAAGCTAGATATATTGCTAAGAGACATGATTTGGGGTCTGAGCAGGTGCAGAGGGCATTCAAGAGATATAGGGCCTCATTTAAAGTTCGGATGATGGGTTACTCCATCACAAATGTAACGGATATCACATCCACAGTATTACAAGTGCATTGTATACAATGGCACTTGAAATAAAGGACTGGATAACTGTCACGTTTATGATGAAGTAACCCATCGGTTATACTCTAAATCAGGCCCTTAAACTCCTTATGAACCGGGGTAAAATGGGGTACAAATGTTTTAATTATAGTATCTAATGTCCCAAAAACCCCAACTTGTTAGAGGTGAGAGATATGGAGAACCCTAATAATAGTGGGCGGCTTTACACTCAGCTCCAGCCTAATGCCTGAATATTGTAGTCACAACTCCAGTTGATACGAGTCACCATAGGATGCTACCACAGAAGGTTATGTAGGACAAACTGGAACAAACCATATACCCGATCATTCTACTATTATCACTCACAAAGCGACAGGCGTTCCACTTTGTGAGAGAACTGTTATGATGGGAAACAGCAGGACTTACAATAGTGGGGAAATTATTCAGGTGTAGAATTCTGCCCACATTTGAGACACTGACAGGTGAGCTTGGGATCCTTAGTTGACAATTTCTGCCACATGAGGCACTATTGAAAGTGTATGCCAGGGGTGGGAAATTACAAACTTAGAACCTTCAGCTCACAACTTTGTACATTCACTATACACGACAGGAGATGAGGGGAGATTGATAACCACGCTGCGGCCGTAGTAACCTTTTTGAGGAAAACTGGCAAAAGACCTCCACGGATCCTCCTAAAGATTTATCAAGCAAAATGCGTGAGCATCGCGACGTTTGGGGTGGGAATCTGGGGCTTTTATGATGTATCCTCTAAACAACACGTGGAAAACGCATTTTTAAGGTATATTTTAGAAGTACCTCTCAGTTCCCCAGTTTTTAACTGTCACAGCGAGTTGGGTATTTCTTAAATTATAGATGTGATTAAAGTACAACCGGGGGTTCTTTGGCACCATGTTTGGACCTCCAGTTTAACTGGCCTGAATAGGGAAATTATTAAGGACTCAATGAATATGGGTCATGCAACTAAGAATATGTCACAAATGTCATGTCTGATTTGCGGACACAAGAATATGTTACTGCCCCAGAGTCAATGAATCTCGTACCAAGGAAGGCATTTAAAGTAATTTGCATGTCCCATCTGGAGTCGCTTAGAATGGCCATTGAGATAAATGAACGTATGGTCGCCCAACATCAAATGACCTTCACCACTTATGGAATACAACCCTATCTTTTATGTTGTACTGGGGGATATGACATATACCTTTTAAAATGGTTTATGTTTGGTATCTTTCATTGTTTAATCAGCTACCCAATGATGAATGATTGGTCTAGTAATCTTAGCTCTTGTCCTTGCGACAGTATCTCCCCTCAAACTACGATCCACACAATTTTATTTTTTAAATACTACGTTAAGGAAAGATCAAAATGGATTTAGCCCCTATTAAAGATGTGGTGTTGGAGGCAATGCCGCCCTGCCTTTTTATACCTGCAGTTGCTGGATAGTGTGTATTGTATTAGTGTCATGACCGGCTTTTTAAAGAACATTATAAAAGCTAGGAAAAGCATGAATAGCCAACATTTTTAATGTAGATGCATTTGTCTGTACTATTAGCTGATGGGTTGCCCTGTTCTTAATGTAATAATATGCTCAGTTTAGCATTGTTTTTATTTAATGAACTGTGAAATATTTGTATATCTGTATTTTATCTGTCTGCTTTTATGATTTTAATGGTTCAAATTGAATAAAACATATTTTGATTGATTGATTGATTAATTGATAACCTCGCTGTATAGGCACTCCTTTTTTTTTCTTTTTTTTCTTTTTGTCCTCATTCTGCCAGTTCACTTGTTGGCAATACTCGCTTCCTTCACTGGTGATCCAGGCCAGGTTAGAGTCGTTTCACACAAGAGAGAAACCGACGATATCACTTCCACCCTTCCCAGGAGTGCCCATAGCACACAAGGAAACAGGACCGACGGCTACACATTGGCTTAATCATTGGACCTCGAACTTTTGAGACCAATCCATCAGCTTAGCCCATAATTTCTCTCCACTGTTAGTGTCACACAATAGATCCTGTTTGCTTACTTATATAACGCTTTTTTTACATACCAGCGAAAGAGGTGGAGCATCAAACTTCCACAATTTGCAAATCTCTCATCTCCCTAAAAGAATTACATAGAAAATAAATCTTGCGTCCAACCTACTGATCACAGTATCGTTGTTTTTCCAGATTCCAAAAAACACCAAGGCTGAGCTTACCCTCACTAAGGTACCAATAACCTCAGTAAGAAATTCACACATGTCAGACCAACATTTTTCAATATACGGACATGTTAAAAACATGTGCAAATCATCGGCAGCAGTGTTTCTACATTTTGGGCATTCATGATGTATCCCTGCGAGTTTTTCTAACTTTGCTGGAGACCAGTATACTCTATACGCAGTAAAGAGATGGTTGCGTTTCAGATAGGCAGGTTTGATGATTTCCCTAAGTAGAGTAAAGGAGACTTTCCAGGTTTCCCACACATTTACATTTGGCAAAACCCTCCCCAGAGCCTCTGTATGTCACTATCTATATCATCTTCTGCCTGGATCAAGGTATTGTACCACAAAGCAACCACCTTCTTAACTGCACCAGTACTTACTGCTTGGTCTAAGCGAGAATCATCCTCCTCTTCCTTCCATTCTTGGCACCTCCACCATGCAGAAAGCTGATAATATTTGAATCTGGTAAGTAGACCCCCTGTAATTGCCTTCAAGGTTCCCCAATCAGCCAACTCAATACCCACCTTTAAATCCCCCCAGCAAGATATTCCCACATTTCTTAAGGGAAGTCTAAGAGAATCATCCAGACACCCAGGGGTCCCAGGGGATTCTCAAATCGGGGCCCTAGATGCATAGTAAGGAATTCCTAACTTCTTGCGAATTAAGACCCATACTTTCAGAGCTCCCAATAAAATCTTCAACCTTACTTTTTTGAAGAACTTAGGGTCTCCAACCTTAAACAGGAATGGATCTTGGCCCTCCCTCAGTTCGCCAAGCATTGCTCCAAATAGAATTCCTATGGCAGAGCTATCCACTTTACCTAAAAGAAAAAAGCGTGCCCATATATCAACAAGTCTACATGAGACAGCCCACCCTTCTCCAGTCTTCTCCCTAATTTCTTCCACGATATACAAGAGCTCTTAGAGGCCCAAATAAAGCTGTCCAGCCTTCCCTGAAGCTTGGCCATCTCCCTTCTGTCAAATAATAATGGGATAGAATTAAACAGAAATGTAATTTTGGGTAAAACATCATCTTAATAGGATTCACCCTAACATATAAATTGAGAAGCAGATTTGCCCATCTCACTAACAGTCTCCCAACTTCCTGGCTGATCTTTTTCCACTTCACCATGGTGACATCCGCCAATTTCTGAGTTATTATAATGCCCAGGAAAAATATCTTTAGTATACAAATGGCTCATATGTCTGGAGATTTCTTGCCCTATACTAGCATTAGTATCCACAATATCACCCATCACATCCTCTCTAAGACTCATTTGATTACTAGCTCAGTCTGTCTTAGCTTTCCAAGCTAGCAATGAGCCACTCTTCTTGCCATATGCAAAGTGCTGCAATTTGCTTGTCCTCCATCTATCCAATAATATTTTATCGAGGGCGCCATGAAATTCTGCCTGCAAACATTCCAATTGCTTAGTGGGGGAAATCACCTCACTCTGGCACTCAAGTGAAGCTTTATGTACCTCTTGTTCTTTACTCTTGCTAGTTTCCCAAAAATGTTCTTCTTGTTGCCTCAAGCTGGGTTTTTTACCCAGCATTAAGCCCGTACCAGTGGATTTAAAATAGGCCTTGAAGGCATCCCATACAATTTGTGGCTTTGCAGACCCTCTATTAGCCTCAAAGAAGACCATAACCTCTTCTTTCAATTTAAGAGTGACCCCCTCATCTAATAAAATCGTCTTATCCAGCATCCACCTGCTTACACCCCTCTTATTTGGAATATTCAACGATAGAAGAATAGCTGAATGATCCCATATTATAGCTGGCACATGCTTGACCACTTCAACCCCTGACACCAATTCAAGGTCTAATAAAAAAATAATCAATCCGTGAATGGTGCCCGTACTTTTTGCTCAAAAACATAAATCCTCTCTTATCTCCTATTTTAAATCTCCAGATGTCGGTTAGATTCAACTCGCTAATCATAGTTTGAAGCACTGCCATGGTTTTTGCCGGGGTGACATATTTAACCTTGGAGGTTCTATCTAAACTTTTATCTAAAACTAAGTTGAAATCCCTCCAAGTATCACAGGAGCACTGAAGTACAGTAAACATGATTCCAATTTAATCAGTGCATCTGAGTTGTCTTCATTAGGCCCATAATAGCTAGCCACAACTGCTTGTGTACCTTGTATCCTAATCTTAATCACCACCCACCTCTCAGACGAGTCTGTCTGATGGCTTTCCAATATAATACCCTTTTTACTTCTAATAAGAATGGCTACCCCCCTTGAGTTACAGCTTTGTTCTGGACAAAAAATATCCTGAACCCAGGCCCACTTCTTGAAAACATTACTGCATTTGTGCTTTTACAGATGGGTCTCCTGTAATAAAATTACACCCTGTATAGGCACTCTTAGGAGTATCCAGGACTCCACTAAGGGGAACAAGAGACAAATGGAAGACAAATTATGGTGGGGAATCTACGACAATGAGTGGGATCAAATTTAGTAATACCCCATATGGTTTAATATACTGCAGAAGGCCTAAAAAACGCAAAGCAGGAGCTAAATCTTGGATCTTGCATTTTTGTTAGCTAGGAGGGCCATAACGATGAATTAAAAATCACTATAAATCATCCACTCACTAAATGATATTGTGGACCACAGCTGAAAGCTGAGCAATGCACAGGGAGAAAACAAGGCGGCTAAGAATTCACCTCTTGCACGAAAACGCAATATCAAGTGCATGATAGTGCAGACAACTGCAAAATTAGTTTGGGTGGACATTTATATAATTTCAATCAGCTCTGTGATAAATACACACATAAAGGTTCACCAAGGCAGAGATGGAATAATGAGCAATGTAATATTAGACACACAAAAGCATATGAGAGAGTACAGGTAGAAAAACACCTTGAAAATGACTAAAAAGGGAAATTAAATGACTATCAAAGGGAGAGGCAAGATGGCGGCTGCTTGAGGTGGTCGGCAGTGATACTGTGGTCTGTGTACTTGTTTGGCAGTGTAATAAAGTGTAATAAAAAAACTGCTTCATGGCCCCCGATATAGCGGCGGATACTCACCTGGCTTCTGGAGGCTGCTCCTGAGTGGCGTTGATCTTCGGAGGCTTGCTTGCCCTGAGAAGTATTGTCAACACAGCTGTCTGCCACCCCATGGCCTCATTGTCAGGAATGGGTCCAAAAGTGACTAGTGGGACCCATAAGAGCAAGGCTGCTTATTCTGCTGTGGGGCAGCAGCTTCAGGACTAGCGGAGCGGGGCAAAAGACCACAACCGAGCCAGTGCTGCAGCAATCTGGGAGGCTTGCGAATCTGGCTCAGCGTTCGGAGCCTACCCAGAAAGTAAAGGGAGAGGCGTGGTTCCTGGCAGTCAGCGTCCGGCTGGCCCATGGTGGTTGAGCTGATGAAGGGGTCAGGTGGAAAGCAAGGGGACCAGCAGACAAGAAGCTTGTCGGGAGTGCCCGAATCGAAACAGCTCGGCACCCCAGCCGCAACCGCTGACAACCAGACTGCATCTGTCTCACTGGACATCAATGAAGGTATGCAGGCCCCCCAGGACCTCATTGAGGGAGAAGGGGGTCATACAAACGTGCACATGGGGTGTACTGGGTTAAGGCTAGGAAATCTTAGTAGTGATCAGGGTACAGCTAGTATTTGTGATGGGAACGGGCATGATCTAGGTCATCAAGGGGAGGCCACAGATGCTCATACTACCTCAGAGACTATATTAATGGATACCTCTCCTGTGAGCCTCCCTCTGCCAGAGATGTCAGAAAAGCGAATGGGGCTCTCCCTGGGATAGTTGACCAAACGATAGTCAACAAGGACCACGGCCCAACCAGCTACTGGTGAATCAACAAGTGAGGGCAGAAACTGGAAATTATGATCCTGAGAGGGAGCCAAGTGACTGTTTCTACTCACTATCTGACAGCACTGACTGGTCACTGGATGGGTCTGAATCATCCGCTGAGCTTAGTGAAGACAGCAGTGACCTAGAGGTGGGCAAAAAAGCTCATGCAATGACCACTCGCAAAATAACTAATAAGGTGGGACGACTGATGTCTGAGGGCAAAGACTTAGGGTTCCATCAGGATGGCGGGCGTATCTCCCCAGCAGGGCCATCGGTAGCCACCGCCAGCCTGGCGGGGGCGATCTGCCCGCCATCCTTGCTGCAAAGACCCCTGCCATACTACTATGGCTGGGGGGTCCGCGGTGGACAGAAAGACCGTCCGGCGCTTTTCCGCCCGGTCGACAAGTCTGGACTAGGAAGCTGGATGATCCTGATATAGATAGAGCAATTGCATTAGCTACACGGATCTTCCTATCTGCTAGCCTGAAGGCGCAGCATTACAAGACCAAGTGCAATCTGTATTTTACCATGGCAAAGCTTTTTGGGTGAGGCAAACGAACAGATGATAAGTGCCCAAGATGTGGTAAAGGCCCGGCAACCAGGATTCACATATTTTGGTTGCGATAGATTTCTCCCTTTGAGAAACAGTCTTGAGCAGTTCTGGGAAGGTTTGTTTGGACGGAATACCAGTCTCAGCCCCTCTATGATGGTTCTAGGCTATGACAGCAACAGCCGCTTGGAAACAATTCAGACATATTTTGTTTTTGTGTCTGTCGATGTTGCCAGATTATTAATCGCTGCCAGATGGAAGGACTCAGAAACTCCTTCATTCCAGACATGGCTTGCTAGCCTGTTGGGTATTTTTAATCAAGAGGTAGCACTTTGTGACTGTAAGGGCAGACAGGCAAGGAACATGGGGCTGAAAATTTGGTCCCCTATCCATGCATGGGAAAATCAATAGAGGCTCTAATAATAATCAGTTACAGGGGTGATTTGTTGATAGCTCTCTTACAATAATTGCTGCTAGCATATGTAGAAACAAAAAGTACAAAAAATCGATGAATTGTATTGGGTAAGCAGATTCTATTCCTTTTTTTAAGCTGTGTTTTACCAGGCCCTCATACATTTATTTTTGTATGTATATGTATTCATGATGTTTGCTAAAGACTGCTTTTACATTGTATTGTATTGTATTACCCCTAGGTCCCTCATGTCCTCTTCCCATTCATTAACAAAGTGGAGATAATCATCTCCCGACAGAGAAAAAGAAAAGAGGAATGCTGGGAACCTTACCCTACCCCTCCCACTGGAAGTACATAAGGAGTACTTACCCATCATTCCGCCTGTCTTTTTTTCTGTCTGTCGACAGAATTGAGAAGAGGTGCTGGTGCTGCTCCTGCTGGGCTGCAGTGGTGTTTTCTTCTTCCACTTCATGTCCAGCTGCCTGGTTGTGTGGGCGGGGAGTCTACTGGTTCACATCCTGGCCTTCCGGGCTTGCTGGGTGGCTAGGATGTTCTTCCTTTGCGGCTGGTGCACTGGCCTTCCGGGTTCCTGTGCGCGTCTTCCGGTGGCCTGGCCGGGTGGAAGACGCCCTGTGATTCCTAATTCTCCAGCCCTGGCGTGGTTGCTGGTTGGGTGCCTTGGGCTTGCTGGCAGCAGTGGGGGGAGGGCTTTGTTCCTGTTGGCCGCCCCTCCCAATGAGTTCCGCATAGCAGTGTCTCTTTCCTTCCCTTTTATGAAGTCCTGCTCATTTGCTGCTCTTGTGCTGTTTCCCTCCATGTCATGGCATGGTTCCTGGTTCCTGTGGTTCCAGGGGCCTCTCTGCCCGTTGGGGGTGGCAGGGGGCCTTGTTCCTGTCTCCAAGCCCCTTCCTACCTTCTGGTGTGTGCCAGTTTGCAGGCTTTTCTGCTCCCAGCCTGTCGGGAGGTTCTGTGGGACCCTACCGCCTTCCTTCCATGTTCCCACTACTCTCCTCTGGTCTCGGCTGCTTCCTGGGATCCGGGCTGGTTGGCAATTTGCTGTTCAGTGGCTGAGGAAGCCCTGTTACCGGTGTAGTGTTCGGGCGCTGGGAGCAGCCGCTTCTCCCAAGCGGAGCGACTCTATCTCTGCCAGGCTGATCGCAGGCTGCACAGGGCTGCACGCCTGGGCTCTGAGGCACCAACAGCATGCGGAGTATGGAGGATTCTACACATTACTGCCTGTGCATCTGTGCTGCAGCCTCCGTGGGCCAGTGCCACTTGTAATTTACCAGTTACAAAAGGGGGTGCTCACAAAAGGGGGTAGTGATGGATGGAGCATCTGAACCAATCAAACACTCACACCCAGTCAAAAGATCTGGGTTTGATCCATCACCGTTCTTTAGCCCACTCTGCCACCCCAGTTCAGACATGGCTATATGCAAATCAGTGTGACCCTGTGCCTCATGGGAACAGTCCAGCCCGAACTGCCAAGCCATGCCTTCCCTGGACCGGAAACAAGCTTCCGAGGACCGGTTTCTGGCATTACAGCCATCTTCAGCCCGGCTTGCTTGAATCCAGTGGCAAAGTGAGCAAGGGACCCACGTCTGAGCATACCCTGCCACACTTATGGCGGCCAAAGCGGTACAAAAGAGGGTGGTGATGGACGGAGCATCTGAACCAATCAAACACTCACACCCAGTCAAAAGATATGGGTTTGATCCATCACCTTTCTTTAGCCCACTCTGCCACCCCAGTTCAGACATGGCTATATGCAAATCAGTCTGACCCCGTGCCTCATGGGAACAGTCCAGCCCGAACTGCCAAGCCATGCCTTCCCTGGACCGGAAACAAGCTTCCGAGGACCGGTTTCTGGCATTACAGCCGTCTTCAGCCCGGCTTGCTTGAATCCAGTGGCAAAGTGAGCAAGGGACTCACGTCCGAGCATACCATGCCACACTTATGGCGGCTTGGGCTAAAGAACGGTGTTGGATTAAACCCAGATCTTTTTACTGGGTGTGAGTGTTTGATTGGGTCAGATGCTCTGTCCATCACCACCCCTTTTTGTACCGCTTTGGCCGCCATAAGTGTGGCAGGGATGTATGACGTTACAACGCACATTTTCACCACGTATACTATTACAATGCATTTTTTACAACGCCAATACTATTACAACGCATATTTTTACAACGAATACTATTACAACGCAAAATAGGGTTTAATATTAAAAAGTACTTTTACAACGATTTCTTTTAAAACGCATACCATTACAACGCAAATATATATATATATATATTTTTTTTTGATAAATAAAACCTGGCACGGGATGCAGGGAAAATAGGGGTTTTGGGTGGGGATGTGTATTAAAATGTGTTTAAAAAACTGAACGTAATATTACGAAATGATAAGATTTTTAAAAAATTAATACTCGGGTATTAAATTTAATACTCGAGTATTAAAATTATTGCTATTAGTATTAGAAAATTACATACTTTACCGATTCAAAGATTTACTAAAATAAATATTTTTGAAAATTATTTAAGAAATATAGGAATATATTTTCGTAAACACAAACGTTTTACTTATACACAGTCGCCATTTTAAACAATGTAGTTTATATATTTGTCCTTCAACACTTTCCATGAAATTATACCACAACAATACTTTCAAAATGGATGCCAAAACGGAACGAAAATTACTAAACAACACTTTATCACCCGAAAAATTAAATTATTACTTTCCACATTAAATAAAAGATTATTTAAAGACATTACCAACGATGTATTTTTTACAAAAAACGATCAGCATGAGTAAAACTTATAAATACAAGCAAGACACCATTTTTAATTCAGTTGATTTTCAACTCCTAGAGTGACCAGACGTCAAAAGCTGACCCTCTGACCCCTTCAACGTGTTAAGAGCTGTAGTCTACTTCAAAACATTATTCGCAGAAATACAAGTAAGTTTAAAAAACGAACAATGAGTAATGTTAGTTTTAAGCGTTTTAAACGCATGAAATGATAATTATAAGTTTCATATTTATTTTAAATAAAACAGTATTAAGTTTCGAATTTCGAAATACCTACATATATCACTAAAAATGCAAACATCAATTTAACACAACTAATATATTAAGTACATAATTTGAAGTGTTAAATTAAAAACGGAACAAAATTAACATATAATTGTCGTTAAAAGACACTAAATATTTTTTCATTTTCAGAAAAACTGCTACAAATTTTGTCGATAAAACCACCTTAGAAAAATAAAGCATTTTATGAGAAGAGTCACATTCCTCTACAAGATTTTTTTACAGGTATATAAAAATAATTACTAATCCTAATCCAGTAAGGTAAAGCTGTAGTGAAAGGGTTACATATTTTCAGATCACTAAATTATATTAAACTAAAACTGATTTAAATTGTCACTTTTCTCTGCATCACAAATATTAACATGAATAATAACATTATATATTTTTTAAAATTTTTAAGATTCTGAAAATGATCTTCTAAAGCTCTCTGATCAAAAGAAAATACCAAAAGAGCATACAACAACGAAAGCCATCGAAAAATCAAAAACACGACCATAATCCAGACAAAGAAGTATTTATCAATATTAAAAGGTAATTGAAAGTAAAATGTACCTCAAATCGTATACCTAACTAGTCTGTATGTATGCATCAGTAAGGTAAAATCTGGATAGTGTAGGGATATTATTTACTATTTTCAGACCATAAAGGTACAGCAGTAGGTAAGTACAGGGTATTATAAAAAAAAAAATTACTATTTTAAATCCAGATAAATGTTGCAGTAGAGGAAGTGCTGGAAAGCGTAGGGGTATTAATTATTTTTCTTACTGCATCTGTAGACTGCTGTATGTAAAGTATATATATAAAAATATGATTTTTCTTTCCATTTCATATTATCGTTGAAAGAAAGAATGCTCATTTTTCTTTATTTGTTTTACTAGAATTTCAAAATTGTCCATCTCTCAAAGCAAACCGAATACAACATCAAGACGATCAGCAAACGAAAAGAAGCAAGATAAAATATTATCCAAATACAGCAATTCAAGAAAACCAAAGTACAGCAGGAAAAAAAGGTATTTTAAAAATACACGTCTTATTTTTAAACTTAGCAACAAGCAAATATTCTAAAATACTTATTGCTAAATTTAAACATAGTTTTCAAATCTACATAAAATACATATTAAATACAGTACAGCAATAGAAAAACACCTTGATAAATTTGAAGAATAAGGTACTATTCTAACTCCAGGAAAGTGCAGCAGTAGGAAAAGTGCTGAACATTGTAAAGGTATCAATTACTATTCTTACTCCAGTAAAGTGCAGCAGTAGGGAAAGTGCTGGTTAGTATAGGGGTATCAATTACTAATGTAAGTCATAGAAAGTGATGTAGTACTAAAAGTGCTGGATAGTATAGAGGTATTAATTACTAATCTTACTCCAGTAGAGTGCAGCAGTTGAGAAAGTGCTGGATAGCGTAGGGGTATTACTTACTATTCTTACTCCAGTAAAGTGCAGCAGTAGGGAAAGTGCTGGTTAGTATAGGGGTATCAATTACTATTCTAAATCCTGGAAAGTGATGCAGTACTGAAAGTGTTGGATAGTATAAGGGTATGTAATACTATTCTTACTCCTGGAAAGTGCTGCAGTAGAGAAAGTGCAGGATAGTGTAAGGTTATCGATTAGTATTGTAACTCTTGGAAAGTGCTGCAGTAGTAAAAGTGTTAGATACTGTAGATGTATCAATTAATATTCTTACTCCATGTGTAGGCTGCTGTATGTAAAATGGGAGTTACTAAATATCTTGCAAAAAAACACATTATGATTTTTCTTTCCTTTTCAAAATATCCTTGAAATAAAATATGCTTATTTTGTTTTACCAGATTTTCAAAATTGTTCATCTCTCAACGCAAATCAAATACAACATCAAGACGATCAGCAAACGAAAAGAAGCAAGATAAATTATTATCCAAATACAGCAATCCAAGAAAACCAAACAACAGCCGGAGAAAAAGGTATTTTAAAAATACACATCTTATTTTTATACATAGCAACAAGCAAGTATTTTAAAATACCCATTGGTATATACTTTGCACAAAAGATAAAATACTTTTGAAAATAAAATACATTTTAAGTACAGTGCAGCAGTACAGAAAGAGCTGGATAGTGTAAAGCTATCAATTACTATTCTTACTCCAGGAAAGTGCTGCTGTAGGAAAAGTGCTGGATACTGTTAGGGTATCAATTACTAATCTAAGTCCAATAAATTGCTGCAGTTGGAAAAATGCTGGATAATGTAAAGGTATTAATTACTATTCTAAATCCAGGAAAGTGCTGCAGTAGATAAGTGTTGCAGTAGGGAAAATGCTGGATATTGTAAGGGTATCAATTACTATTCTAAGTCCATTAAAGTGCTACAGTAGAGAAAGTGCTGGATATTGGAAGGGTATGAATTACTATTCTAAGTGCAAGAAAGTGCTACAGTAGGGAAAGTGCAGAATATTGTAAGGATATCAATTACTAATCAAAGTCCAGTAAAGTGCTGCAGTAGATAAAGTGTTGGATACTGTTAGGGGATCAATTACTATTCTAAGTCCATTAAAGTGCTGCAGTAGATAAATTGCTGGATAGTGTAGGGGTATCAATTACTATTCTTACTTCAGTAAAGTGCTGCAGTAAGGAAAGTGCTGGTTAGTATAGGGGTATCAATTACTATTGTAAATCATGGAAAGTGATGCAGTACTGAAAGTGCTGGATAGTGTAAGGGTATTAAATACTATTCTTACTCTTGGAAAGTGCTGCAGTAGAGAAAGTGCAGGATAGTGTAAGGTTATCAATTAGTATTCTAATTCTTGGAGAGTGCTGCAGTAGTAAAAGTGCTAGATACTGTAGATGTATCAATTAATATTCTTACTCCATGTGTAGGCTGCTGTATGTAAAATGAGAGTTACTAAATATCTTGGAAAAAAAACACAATATGATTTTTCTTTCCTTTTCAAAATATCCTTGAAATAAATTATGCTCATTTTGTTTTACCAGATTTTCAAAATTGTCCATCTCTCAACGCAAATCAAATACAACATCAAGACGATCAGCAAACGAAAAGAAGCAAGATAAAATATTATCCAAATACAGCAATCTAAGAAAACCAAACAACAGCCGGAAAAAAAGGTATTTTAAAAATACACACCTTATTTTTATACATAGCAACAAGCAAGTATTCTAAAATACCCATTGGTATCTACTTTGCACAAAAGATAAAATACATTTGAAAATACATTTTAAGTACAGTGCAGCAGTACAGAAAGAGCTGGATAGTGTAAAGCTATCAATTACTATTCTTACTCCAGGAAAGTGCTGTTGTAGGGAAAGTGCTTGATACTGTTAGGGTATAAATTGCTAATCTAAGTCCAAGAAAGTGCTGCAGTTGGAAAAGTGCAGGATTCAGTAAAAGTATCAATTACTATTCTAAATCCAGGAAAGTGCTGCAGTAGGGAAAGTGCTGGATAGTGTAGGGTATCAATTACTATTCTATCTCCAGGAAAGTGTTGCAGTATGGAAAGTGCTGGATACTGTAAGAGTATGAATTACTATTCTAAGTCCAATAAAGTGCTGCAGTAGGGAAAGTGCTGGATAGTGTAGGGTATCAATTACTATTCTATCTCCAGGTAAGTGCTGCAGTATGGAAAGTGCTGGATACTGTAAGGGTATGAATTACTATTCTGAGTTCAATAAAGTGCTGCAGTAGGGAAAGTGCTGGATACTGTAAGAGTATCAATTACTTTTCTAAGTCCATTAAAGTGCTGCTGTTGGAAAAGTGCTGGATACTGTATGGGTATCAATTACTATTCTAAGTCCATTAAGGTGCTGCTGTAGATAAAGTGCTTAACACTATTATTCTATCTCCAGAAAAGTGCTGCTGTAGGAAAAGTGCTGGATACTGTAAGGGTATCAATTACTATTCTAAGTCCAGGAAAGTGCTGCAGTAGATAAAGTGCTGGAAAGTGTAGGATAATGAATTAGTAATCTAACTGCAGAGAGGTACAGCATTAGTAAAAGTGTTGATTTCTTTTTTTAAACTAAAAGTAAACAAAAATACAAACCTAATCACAATTTTTTTTTTTACAGATAATGTCTACTCAACCCACAGCAAAGTACATTAAATCCAGAAAAGGAAACAATCTTTTAAATCATATGGGATACATATATTGTAAGGAAAGGATAAGTTTCCCAAGAAATCATTGGAGGTGCGTGCAATACTTCTCACCCCGTTGCAGCGGCGGAGGGGTTACGGTTGATGATATCATTATAAAAACAACTGACCATAACCACTCTGCCTCTGCAATGGAGGTTGATGTCAGAGAAACTGTGAATGAAATGAAGGAACTTGCAAGCATCTCCAATGATTCCACAGGATCCATTTTACGAGAGGTTGCTCAGCATGTCCCAAGTCATATAGCTAGTAATATGCCAACCATACATAATTTGAGAAGAATTATTCAACGTCAAAAGCAGGCAAGTAATACACAAACAAATACACCTCATACCTTTTCAGATATAGTTATTCCTCACAAACTCTTTCTCTGATGAGCCTTTCCTTCTGCATGATAATGAAAACCCTCAGAAACGTATATTAATTTTTAGTACACCCAGAAACCTTGTTAAACTTGAAACTAGTGAAATTTGTATGATGGATGGGACGTTTAAAAGTACACCCCATCCGTTCACCCAAATTTATACTATACATGCAAAAATGTATAATAATGTTATTCCCCTAGTATATAGTTTGCTGCCTGATAAGACTTCTGCAACCTACACTGAACTTTTATCAGTTATAAAATCAACCACAAACCAAAGCCCTAGGAAAATTATCATTGATTTTGAATTGAGCATGATTAATGTAATCACTAAAACGTACACGGATACCCAAATTCAGGGGTGTTTTTTCCATTTTTCCCAGGCATTCTGGCGTAAATTACAAAAAACACCCCTGGTTACAGAATACTCCTCAGACAGCAAACTACAGGTAGAATTAAAAAAACTAACTTCTCTTTGTTTTGTCCCTCCCGAAAGTGTAGACGAGTACTACACTGCCATTACAGAGTCTGATTATTACATAGCAAATGAAGAAAATTTGGCACCCATTCTAAATTATATGGAAGACACATGGATTGGACACCTAAGCAGATCGGGTCGCAGGAGGAAGCCACGTTTCCATGTGGAGTGGTGGAACTGTTATTCGACTTGCTTACAGGGAGAGGCAAAAACAAATAATGCCATTGAGGGATGGCATAACTCCTTCAACCATACAATTGGAAAACCCCACCCTAATTTCTACTCTTTTTTGGAAACTTTGAAGAAGGAGCAAAGTTTTCAGGAAATGAGAATTTCTCAAACTCTTACAGGTAGTCTAAACCCACGAATAACCCATAAAACAAAGGAAATGTCCGAGAGACTATTGGCACTTTTACAACAGTTTTCGTTGTGTGTGGCTCTAGATTATCTGGAAAATCTAGCTAACCTTCTAAGTTTTTAAATATCTTTTTCACATTACTTTCCTGCTTTGCTCAAAAAAAATTTCCTCTCTCAATTTAATTGGCTATAACATTTTTCTAAATTTATACATAAAATTAAATAAAGTCGGGTCTTTTTACCTTTTTTTTGTTTTTCTTTTGTAAAATTATTTGTGATTGTTGTAAAAATCCGTACTTCCAAAACAATCCAACATTTTTAGTATTCCTAATTTGGTATTCTTTCCCTTTATATAAAACATTCTTCAACTCTTCCACTTTAATTTTTTCATTTTGAAAAATATAAATAAATGCATTTTTGGAAAAAATTTTAAAACTTTTTTCTTCTCTTTTCTTTAAATTGTGAAAAAAAAGCTTCTTGAAAACATTAAAGATATTATACAAAAATATTTTCTTTAATGAAAATATATTTATCAAAAGTAATTGACCCATCATTTTTCTGTTTGGTATTTTTTTAATTCACCCATCTCTTTTTACATATTCTAAAAGCACACTACATATTTTTTGAATTGATAAAATATTTTAAAAATGAAAGATTTTTTGTTATTATTTAGTGTTTATCAATAAATCACATTCCATTAGTATTTTCCAGCAAATATTTTCTGTTACAAGTAAATTTAAACAGAAACAGAGAAAAAAACCATCACAATTTGGTTTGAGATATTAATTCAAACACACAATACCATATGCATCTTCCTTCACTCCACGACAATTTTATATTGTCAAAAGTATATTTTTTAAACAGAAACAACAATATTTTTTAATTTTTTCTTGCTAAATCAAAAATGATAACTCTCCAAAATATGTTCCGCAAAATACCAACTCTGCATTTTTTTTTACATTTCTTCCGTACCGATAAAATAATTACAAAACATACACATCTTATCTGTTTTTCATATTAAAAAACAACTTTTACAAAACAAGATAAACAAATCTATATTCCCCCCCCCATACCCGACATAGGCATATTCTAGCTATAAGATCGGAGACATACTTTTTTACGTACATTACATCATTTATGTATTAAGCAACCTCTCCTTATCCTTTCCTTACAATATATCTATACTTATTTTTAAATAGGTACTTTTAATAAAGTTTTAAATGTTTCCTACCTGGACGCAGATCAGCTTCCAGCTGCTTCCTCCTTGGATACTCTTCAAAATGCCCGCTTACGCTCATGTTTACGTCTTTACGTAATTGAAAGCTGCAACAATGAAAAAGGGACTATTTAATTTGTTATTAATTAATAAAAGTAATTTGATTTATTAGAAAATGTTTCCCTTCCATTAAAAATATGTAAAAATATGTAATAAATATATAAAAATTAAAGCATTTTTTGAATGTATTTATTATGAAAAATATTTTTTTTTAACAATGTTATCTTTCGTTTATTTGATTCAATTTTACATGCATTACTTCTTAATCATATTATTTATATGCTTAATTAATCTTTTTATCTCCTTACCTGTTTTCTAATTCCTTTTCCCTTTTTTCAATCTTCTTTCATCTTCTTATTATCATCCTTTTTGTGTACCGCGGAACTCATAGCATCTATCATGAAAATAAAAGAAGGACAACGTTTGCCATTTGATTCAGTGTAAAACCGTGGGAACCAAATGTTTCATTAATCTTATATTTAAAAGTCATATTTTTAAAAATGTGTATTTTTTTTTTTACTTATTTGATCCTAGTACATGTATATGTATATATTTAAAAAATGTCAAACTAATATTTTTTTTAATTTAAATAAATGATAAATAACCTTTTTAAAAAAAAAAAAAATTTATACACAAAAATATTTTATATTAATTACTCTAAAAATAATATTTTTTAATAATAACTTTTAAGTTTTTTAATTATTATTTATTTAATATAAAATATTTCTAAAATAATACTACATATACATAAATTACATAATTCTCTATTTTTATAGAACTACAATAAATTAATACTTTTAATAAAAAAATATACATTAATACTATTAAAATAATTTGCAAAAACAATACTCTAAAATTAATTTTGAAATTATTAAAAATATACAAATAATACTCTAGTAATAAATTATATAATACATTCCTTTATTTTAATAAATTACCAAATTAGCAAAAATAATTAATAAGAACAAACAATATTCTAGTATTATTTTTAAACCAAAAACAAAAGTTAAATTAATTTCTTTTTTTTAAAAAATTAACACAGTATTTTCAAAAATTACAAAAGTATTTATATTAACTCTTAAATCAAATAATATTTTAAAGTTATTTTACATTTAACATACTTATAAATATAATGCGTTGTAAAAGTATATGCGTTGTAAAGGGACTTGCGTGGTAAAAGTATGCGTGGTAAAAGTATGCGTGGTAAAAGTCTTTACGTTGTAATAGATGTGTGGTAATGGTATTGCGTGGTAAAAAATGCGTGGTAAAGGTTGTATACTGTGTGGCAGGGTATGCTCAGACGTGAGTCCTTTGCTCACTTTGCCACTGGATTCAAGCAAGCCGGGCTTAAGACGGCTGTAATGCCAGAAACCGGTCCTCGGAAGCTTGTTTCCGGTCCAGGGAAGGCATGGCTTGGCAGTTCGGGCTGGACTGTTCCCATGAGGCACAGGGTCAGACTGATTTGCATATGGCCATGTCTGAACGGGGGTGGCAGAGTGGGCCAAAGAACGATGATGGATTAAACCCAGATCTTTTGACTGGGTGTGAGTGTTTGATTGGTTCAGATGCTCCGTCCATCACCACCCCTTTTTGTACCACTTGTAATTTACCCTGTGGCACTTGCCTCAGTTGACCTTGTTCGGATAATGCCTGGGGTTGCCTGGTGCGGTCGGCTTCAGTGGCTGCCAGGGGCTTTGTGCTTGTGACTCGGTGGTTGCTGCAGCTTCCACTGCCTTGGAGGCGTTCTGATTTCAGTAGTTGGGTATGCCTGGGTGGGTGACCTTCTGCTCATATCAGGTGCTGTGTGCTTTGTGTCGGGCCTGGTGCGTTCCTCATTGGGGGACTGCCTGGGAATGCAGGTTGCTGGGGTTGATTCTGCTTGCAGGGCTTCCATCTTGTTCCATGGTCTCTGGTTTGCTTCCTGGCGGGTTTCTGCTTGTTTCGCCCTCCCTGGGTCCATTCATGCGAACTGCTGTGTAAGGTCACTGTGCATTCTGTTGTTCAGCGCCTTGTGGCCCGATGGGTTTATTACTGTTTGTGGGAACCCTCTTCAGTTTGCGGGCGGCCTGGTCTGGTGGCTTTGTGTGCTTTTGCGTCCACTGTTGGGGCCTGTAATTGGCCTCCTGGTCCCTTGTTCTTTTTTCAGGCGGGTTCACTCAGTTTTTCATCCTTCTGAGGTCGGTGTTGTGTGTACTGTTGCTTTGCTTGCCTCTCACCATCTGTTCTTCAGCGCCTTAGTGCCCTTGGATACCCATGTACTTTACCTTTGCCCGTGTTTTGTTTCTTTGGTGTTCTGTGTTCTCCCTCCCGGTGATGGGGCTGTTTCCTCCTGCCGTGGCATGGAATATGGTGGTTCGCCTTGGGCTGGCTGTGGGGGGATGCCTTCTTCCTGTCTACTGATCCCCCCGGGTATTTTTGGCTTCGCATGGTGGGGTGTGTCCCATTGCTTTGGGTGACTCTAAGCGTCTGTTTATCTGCTCCGGGATGCCCCTTTGGGCGTTCTTGCGTGCTTTCCGGCTCCACTTGTTCTTTTCAGCTGTGTTGAGTACTCTGCTTGTGTTCTCTGTGGCAGTGCTTCCTGTTTTTTGCTCTGGTGTGCTGCGCTTCCCGTGCTGGCCTGCTTCTGCATTGCTTTATTTGTGGTACTCTGCCACTTCCCTTGCCCCCTGTTCGGTGGGTGGCTACAGTTTTTTTTCTGCTCTGGGGGAGTTCTCCCCTGCTGTGCTGCATTGCCCTGTGCGGTTGCTTCCTTCTCTTCCTGTGCCTGGTTCTCTGGATCCCTCTCCTCTGGGTAGGATCTGGGGCCCCGAGCAGTGTCTTGAGGATCCCTTGTAGGCAGCAGTGTCCGGTTGCTTGTCCTCTATTTGCAGGCCTGGTTGCTGTGGGCCCGCATGTGTTTCCTTCTGGTGTGGCCTTCTTGGTGTTGCGGCTCTCTACCTGCTCTGCTTAGGGTTCCCTCTGTGGCCTCACGCCCCCCCCCATGTGCTCCTGCTCTCCTCTGCTCCTGGAGGTTCCACGGGGTCAGGCCTGGTTGGTGCCTGGTTGGGGGTCTGACTAGCCATTCCGAGTGCTGTTGGCTCGGGTCTCTGCTCCTTGTCTGGCCGTCCGCCTGGGTTCTGCTGCGGTGGCCTTTGTTGACTCGCTCCTGGCCTTGTCTGCTTTCTGTGCGTGTGCCTTGCCAGGTTTGGTTGTGTCCTGGGCATTCCTCCTTGTGATCACTTCTGGGTCTGCCCTGTGTTGCTGGGTGGTTCTTTCCAGTGTTGGCTGCGGCGGTTCCCCCTGTATGTTCCTGTTCTCATCTTTTTCGGGTGTTTTGTGGGTTCAGACCTGGTTGGCTCTGGGGGGGGTGGGGGTGCTCCTTTATGGGTGATCCTCCTCCCTTGGGCTTCTTTGAGTGCCTTTTACTTGCTGCCCTGTTTGTCTGTGTCCGTGTGGGGTTCCTGGTGCTGAGTGATGTGGCTACCATAGATTGTTGTTTTGGGGTGCTGTCCTCCGGCTGTTGGAGTCCTTGGCTCCTTCTTTGCCTGGTTCTTTGGTACCGCCTGATCCGCTGCGGGTATTCTTCTTTCTTTGCCCCTTGTGTGGTTGCCGGTCCGGGGCTGTTCTCTGGTTGCCCTGGTGGGCCAGTTTTGCAGATGGTTCTGCTTGGCCTCTGGCCGTGCCACCTTGGTGCCACCTGCTCTTTTTTTCCTGTGTCTGCTGCTGGGCTGTTGCCTTGTTTGTGTTTTGGTATTGTGTGGTCCGGTGGTTTTGTGCCGCAGGGCTCTGCTGCCCTTCCTGGCCTTTGCCTGGTCTCTGTTTTGGGCCTTCGCTGGTTGTGGTATGGGCTGCCGGCTCCTTCTGTTCATCCGTGTTGCATGGCTTCGGTCTTCGCTTCCCGGCTGCTTTGCCTTCTTTTGCCTTCTTTCTGCCTTGGGGGTTTCCCTAGTTCTGGCCCTCCCTTAGTGTGTCCTAGGGTGTATGGTAGCCTGTGCGGTTTGCTTGGATTCCTCTCTGGCATCTGTTGCCTCTGTGGCTTGTGTGGTTTATTGGGGGTTCTTTCCCTCCGTCTGCTAGCTGGGGTTTCAGGGTTGTTGCTGTTTGCCCTGTTCCCCACCCCCTTTCGGTCCTCAGCCAGTTCCGGTTTGTTGGTCCCTGTTCTCTGGTTGCCCTGGTGGGCCAGTTTTGCAGATGGTTCTGCTTGGCCTCTGGCCGTGCCACCTTGGTGCCACCTGCTCTTTTTTTCCTGAGTCTGCCGCTGGGCTGTTGCCTTGTTTGTGTTTTGGTATTGTGTGGTCCGGTGGTTTTGTGCCGGAGGGCTCTGCTGCCCTTCCTGGCCTTTGTCTGGTCTCTATTTTGGGCCTTCGCTGGTTGTGGTATGGGCTGCCAGCTCCTTCTGTTCATCCGTGTTGCATGGCTTCGGTCTTCGCTTCCCGGCTGCTTTGCCTTCTTTTGCCTTCTTTCCGCCCTGGGGGTTTCCCTAGTTCTGGCCCTCCCTTAGTGTGTCCTAGGGTGTATGGTAGCCTGTGCGGTTTGCTTGGATTCCTCTCTGGCATCTGTTGCCTCTGTGGCTTGTGTGGTTTATTGGGGGTTCTTTCCCTCCGTTCGCTAGCTGGGGTTTCAGGTTTGTTGCTGTTTGCCCTGTTCCCCACCCCCTTTCGGTCCTCAGCCGGTTCTGGTTTGTTGGTCCCCGTTCTGTTGGTCTGTTTGTTCAAGGTCTGGTCCTGGTTCGGTTTTGGGCCTTGCTCTGTGGGTGGTGTTTGTCATCCTGTGTTTCTGATTCCTGGCCCTCCCCTGCCCTTTTGGGTTTGGAGTCTGGCTATATAGTCCTCCTGGGTGGTCTTTCCATCTTTGGGGCCTGGTTTTCCTTTTGGTTGTTGGGCTGCTGCCTTTTGGCTCTTGGGGCCTGCTGCTGCGGCATTCCGGGGGCTGAGTGTGTGCTTCCCTGATTTTCTAGTGAGGGGCCATGCCCTTTGCCCCATGGCCTGTCCCTGGGCTCTTGCCGCTACTTTCTGGCTGGGTGCTTTGGGGTTGTTGTGTGTCGGCTCTGTTCTGTGCCATGTGCTTCTGGTTGTTGGGGGTGCTGGTGCCTGGCCGGTGCTCCCCTTCTTCCGAGTTTGGTCTGGTTGATCCTGTCCTTGTTTGGCTCTTTGGTTTGTGCCTTTGCCCTTGTGGCTGGTGCTCTCCTTTTCCCCTTTTTGGGTTGCTCCCCGGTGCATATGCCGGGTGGTGTTGGCCTCTGGGGTGCCCCCTTTCGTCCTTCTTGCCGGGTTGTTTTGGGGGCTCGGGCCCTTCCGTTCTTCCCCTCGGCTTTTGGGCCTGGTTTGGCAGTTGGCTGTGGGAGCTTCTCTTTTGTGGTTCCGGATCTTGAATCCTCTGTTTCCTGTCTCTCTGGTTGCCTGCCTCCTTGTTGTCGGATTTGATTTTCCTTGTTGCCGGTTTCCGGTCCTTGGTTGTTTCCTTGCTGGCCTGTTCTGGCTTGCTGTCTGGTTCGGCCGCTGGGGGTTCTCTTCTTTGGGTGGCCTCTTCGCTCTCCTTTTGGTATAGGCAGCCTCTGTTGGGTGCTGTCTGCCCTCTATGGGTTGTCTTCTTCTTCTGCTTGGTTGTCTCCGTTATTTTGGTGGGTGCTGCTCTGCTTTGGTGGGGTGCTTTCCGGTCTAGATGCTCTGCCTGTTGTTTCCCGCCGTTGTCCCTTTTGCATCCCATGAGTTGCTGCCTTGGGTGTGATTTCCTGGGTGTGCTTGGGGGTTTGAAAGGCCGGGTTTTCTGCTTTGGTATTCTCCACTTTGTTATTGAATGGGACGAGGACATAGGGGCCTGGGGGTAATGCTCGATTGCTTACTGGTAATCTTCAGTACTCCGAGTCCTGTTGTCCTCGTCCCATTCAAACTCCCTCCCTCCCTCCTGGATGGCCGGCCTGCCTGTGTGGGCTGGCTTGTTCAGGCGGAATGCTGGGTAATTATTCCTTATGTGCTCCCAGTGGGAGGGGCTAGGGTAGGGGTCCCAACATTCCTCTTTTTTTTCTGTCAGGAAATGATGATCTCCACTTTGTTAATGAATGGGACGAGGACAACGAGACCCGGAGTAATGAAGATTACCGGTAAATAATAGAGCATTACTATCTATTATCGCTATCTACATGTTTGTCTCTGGGTATAATAATAAAAAAACAACGAAAAGGGGTATAACTGTTATATCCACTTCATGACTATTGTACATTAAGAATTACTTTTTAAATACTTAAATTAACCTATTGGTTGAGCTCCCAAATAAAATTACATAACTAATGGAGATCACTTGCATAATGGGATTACATTATTGCAGAACTGTATTTATTGGCCTATGTCCTGGAACACAAAAAACGTCCAAAAGGATGCATGCCACCAATGTACATTGACCTTGTTGGAGGAAGTGGGCATGTAACTGGGAGGTCAATTAGCTCCCACATGTAGTATTCAATTGCGAATAGGTATCATTACCAAAAAATATGATATGTGTAATTAGGAGCTTTTAGTCATCGCCTCAAACATGTATATGCATGAAAAGGAAAGGACATTAAATGAAAATTAAATTCATAAAGCGCTCTATTACCCTCGGGTGTCTAGGCGCTGCTGCTGCTGCAGTAGACAGAAGTGACAGAACAAGGAGGGAGCACAATATAATTACTAAAGAGACATGTTTTAAGAGCTTTTCGGCAGGACATCAGTTCCGTTTTGTTCTTGAGATCCGGGGTCATAGAGTTCCAGAACTTGGCTGTGCAGGTAAAGCTTGTTTAAATCAGAAATGTGAAGATATACCTTGTAAATACTTATGAAATATCTTAATGAAGTTGTTAAAAAAATGACGAGGCCTAATTTACGAAAAGATGTACCCAGAAGCTACAGTTGCTATAAGTTGCACCACATTTCTCAACTGGCCTTTGTGTTGCCCCTTTCTTTGCCAATTCATTAGACCGAGCACAGGAACCCCCTTTGTTTGTAATGTTCAAAATTACACCATAAATAAATAAGTATATAAAGACCTTCAGAAGTAAAATGTAGATTTCCTATTGCCACTTTGCTACATCCAAATGCTCTGCTACCCATTTATTTTATGTAGGTTGACACATATTTCATTCACATTGATATGCGAGGTAGTGTACACTGCACACCGCAGTCTATTAAGAAATCCCTGAAGTGTTTAAGCCCCTGCAATAAATCCCTGCAATGCTTGTCTTCTAAATATGATCAAATGATGCAAGCTACCATGCAGAAACATAGTGTGAAACACTAGGGTAAAATCAATTAAGCAAATGAATAACTCCAGGTTACACTACACTGAGTCTATTAATTTGTTTTCTCGCTCAAAAAACATTAATATTTTGAAGATGACAGACTGTTGTGATTTTTGCTATTTATATGCCTGCAGAGGTAATGAGATTCGTTTGTTACACATTTCACATCTTTAATCTTGCAGAAAGATTTTAAAAAGTTCACTCAAAGAGAAAAAGGCAGGTGTATAAAATTACAGTGGTGAAGGGGTCTTGGTCGAAGGATATACAATAGTCCATCGCAAGGGCGTATGGATTAGAATCGTTTTTTGTTTCTAATAAGTAATGATTAAATATTGTATCTCTTAGTTCACCTCATTGCATGATTGTACTTCTGTTTTGTTTGTACCGCCATATCTGAGCCTTGTGACTGCTTTTGCATGTGACAGCAGCTTCAAGGGGTGAAGGGTAACAACGCATCGGTTGTAGCAAGAGGAAATGTGTTCTATGATACAGTTTCTGTGTTATGAGCCAGAGGAAAGGATTATTTTAGCCCAAGATACTTATTTTTTTTTAAATGCAATTTTGTTAAAAAACCTTGAAGATCTCATTTCTGAGAAAATGCTACCATATAGGCATGCCAAGGTCATGGCAGCCAGTCCTGCTCTGGATCCAGCCGGAGCCTGCAGCTTATATGGCAAATACTCATGTGAAATAACTGATCAGTCCAGCTCTGAATTCAATGCATCCTACACTAAGGGCCTCATTTATGAGAGGCTTTCATCATGTTTCCACCATACAACGTAAACCTATAAGTCAGATTTTGGAAAGCCACGCAAAGAGTAACGGAACCGATGCATTGAATTACTCTGCCCTGGGTAGGCATTGCGTGGGCCTTGCGTCAGTGTTCTCACACAACTCCCATGGATTTTTATGCATCCCCAGATTTACAAGAACTTATAAACCAGGCAAAAATATATACCTACCCATGGGAGGCGAATGAAGAGAACTATCTCAATTTCGTCTAATTTCTTTCTCTTTCTATGTGTGCTGCATTCACATAGAAAGATGGATAGGCCTCCCAGGGTTGTTTATGTGAAAGAAGGTCCCCATTCCTGCACAAAAACAATCCTGTATGCAACACAGGCCCCCTTGCACCATGGTGCAAGGGGAACTGAGTTGCTACTAGACTGCTAAAAGGGCGCTAGCACAAGAAAAAGGACAGGAATGTGATGTATTGCCTTAAATACACTACACACCCACAATAGCAGAAGAAAGTTTTTAAAAACAGCACCTCCAGGCAATAGGGCTAAATGTATTGGTCTCATGGGTGTTGTTGAACACACCATCCTCAATGTGAATGGAATCTGTACTCAAAGGTTTATCTATTTGGGTTTTAAAATTAAGATTTTATCACCCACTTTCAATTTTAGGGGTGGAATGGCATGGGCTTTAGGTGGAATAATAGCACACAGTTTCTCCAATAAATCAGAACATTCTAACCACCTAACTTAGAGTCACATTCTAGTTTAAAGGCTTCACATGGTTCAATCACTTATAGATGGGTGTTCTGAGTGCTTGTGATCATTGATTGCATTGACATAAAATATGAAATAATGTTGGCAAATAGCTTTAGCACATGTGCACTTACTGAAACAATGTAAGATGAAACAGTATTAGATGAAAAGTACGATATTAAGTCATATGATCAGTATATAGTTTCAGCTTGTGGCTTCCCAGTATTGGAGATGTTATTGAACGTGCCTGATCCCTAGCTCAAGTAGAGCAAATATTTTTGCATATATGGAACACCGCCAAAGGGTGCCGTGTGATGCTGCAATTGACCCCACTCTCTGTAATTATATTATAGTGCTGCTATGTGAGCCTGCAGATGATGCTGCAATGAGCATTCTAAGCTGGGGCACGGTCTGGATTTTGTCCAAGACTAAGGGGCATATTTACAAGGAATTGACGTACGTCAGTATTGCAAATCATTTCGCTGTGCTGCCCTACGCCAATTGAAAAGGACAGGAACACACCAAATTTACGAGATGGGGTGTTTTCCTGTCCTTTCAGACAGTGCTAATGCACATTTTCCAGCAGTGCCCCAGCGCAGTCACACTTGCACAAAAACAATCACAGGAGTCATTTTCCTCTTTCTATGTGTGCTGTAGAATCCAGTACACAAGGCAAGAGGAAATAACGAGGAGAAATGCAAGCATTTCTCCACATTATGCCTGCTCTAGAGAGGCGCAAGGTTTTGGCACTGCCCCGGGTTTACCTGATGTTGTAAATCTGGGTCAGCATCAAATTGCATCGACCCGCAGCAACACCCACAGAATACCCTTCCACGCAGAGTAAGGCAAGGCAGTGACTTGTGCTGCCTGGTCTTACTCCATATCTACAAGGCCATGAACAGCCACTCAAGGTGGCTTTACCTGGCTTTGTAGATATGGCTAAGCCCTGCGTGCCAACAGAATGTTACAAAAATTGACGTACCGGAGGCACACAGGGCTTATAATTATGCCCCTTAAAATCTAAACTCTCAACTCACAATATTGAATACCTTTTCTGCAGCTTTGAACATTATCAGTGTTGGATAGCCCCAAGTGGAGAACATTTTAATAGCAGTTAAAGTCCTAGTACAAAGTTGGCAGTGTGGAATGAAGTCATTTCAACCCAAATGAACAATGTATAGAGCTTGAGCAATAATGAGATTTGTATCAACGGTGCCTTCATTTCATAATCAGTAATTAATGGTGTAAAGGATAATAAGGTTTTGAAGCTGTTGCATCTTTGCTAGGGTTTATTAAACTTATTTTTACCCTGAATGAAAAGATTCTCACACTCAGTCCCCAAAAGTTACTTTTTATGCAAATTAAAAATGTTATAATAAATGTTTAATGGGACTTAAACAGTCCTGAGCAAATTTGTTTTGAAAGTTAATTACCCTTGACTGGAGGGGGCGCTTGTTAGTCCCAGTTTACTTGTGTTCTACATAGCCGCTCACACTGTGCTATTCATTGCTTCTTGAAATGGATAGCTACTTTGATATGGCCAGGTATTGCAGAGTCCCCTACAAGCAATTTGACCTCATCTACCCCTCCAGGGACCCAGGGGTACTTCCCTTCTCCCCCTTTTCCCCGAGGTACAGATAATAAATCAACATCCAACACAGATCTTGGAATAGGGGTCCGATAACACAGGCCGTAACTTATTTAAATAAAAATTCATAATTAAAAAATGTAAAAACATTTTTCAATAGGCAGAAAACCCACACATATTCAATAACTTTATACATTTCATATACAACGTATTTACACATCTTTATGGCTAATCTTAACACATATCTAATACATAGCCATACTTAAACCTAAAAATGAAATTGGTACAATTTGTTTTTGGTGTATCCCAGATGAACCTACGTGCAAGGTCATGACCTGTCCCAATTACTTGCTAGGTCCCCGTTCTTACCAGAGTGACCTTGCACAGGAGGCCCGGTTGCCCATCAGATTCCTTCCCTCGGGCCCCCGCGTGTGCAGGATTTACCCAAGGGCCTGCCAGAAGTGGAACTTTCTACCCCCGCACCCTTTAGCCTACTGACCGTAAACGTCACTGGAGTGTGATGAGTGACTACTGTCGCTCCCCATCAATCATGGGATGCTTACTAAGAGATGGAAAATATTGACCGACCAATCATGACCTTACAGCCACAGGCCAGTATTGTTGACTGAATATGTGCCCCCCCTTCCACCTGCTGACAAAAGGTCATGCCCTGTCCTTTGCCCCTAATATCCAGGCTAGCACATTTTCAATTAAATACTCATTGTCCAGCTTAGAGAGATGAACCCCATCCTAGAAAAAAAAACGCTCCCCTGGATGCACCCATGCAGTCTGGGAGACTGAAAAAGCCTACCAATCCTGTTATTGATTCTCTTCCCAGAGTGATTAAACGCCCACACCAACTCAGCCCCCACCATTGAAACCTCGGGATCATGTGAGACCAAACCAACACTGCCTCTGGGGCACTATTTGGCCAACCACCCCGTGTCTGTGATCAGTGCCTCCACCACTACTTCCTATCCAGGTGTGCCAGGTCATTATCTCCCAAAAGCACTATTACTATGGCGGGTGCCACCGGAGTCCTAGCTAACAAAGCACCAAAAACATTACAAAACTGGCATAATCGCAATCCTCCTTGCCTGTGCAGTGACACCTTGAAACCCGCCTAGTGGGTCCTGTCTGCAAAAAGTTGTTCCAACCTGTTCACATATGAATGACTTACGATCCAGACTTTTTTTTTGCCTGGCCCCCAGGCGGGGACCTGGAATAGGTAATATCATAAAACAGTAATCATTAACTCCTCTTTTACGCAAAACGCCCCTCCGACTAGCTGCCCCCAGACACAGATCTTGCGTCAGTATCACCCGCCACCCTCACATATATCCCGCCCCTGGACCTCAGTCATTTAGAGAGTATCATGCAGCAGGTCAAATCAGGATCACCCACTGACCCGGCCCCCCCGCGAGCTCTCATTCCGATCACTAGTCAGATTTCACTCACTATTCTGGACCTGCTTAACTCCTCTCTCCATGTTGGCATCGTCCCGCCCCCATGGCAGCGAGCAATGGTCAAGGCCCTATTAAAGAAACCAAGCCTTGATCAAAACAACCCCTCCAACTATAGACCTATTTATCTGCTACCCTGGCTTAGCAAACTATTAGAAAAGTATGTCAATTCAGTTGTGACACATTTTCTGGAATCGAATGTCATACTTGATTCCTCTCAGACGGGCTTTCGGCCCCTCCACGGAACAGAGATAGCCTTGGTTGCAGTGACGGAGGAGGCAAGAAGGATCCTGGATAGCAGTGGGTCATCGGCCATCGTTCTCCTCGACCTTAGTGCCGCCTTCGACACTGTATATCACAACATCCTTCTTCACCGTCTCAGTAGGATAGGCATCTCGGGAACGGCGAGCACTTGGATGAGATCCTTTCTCACAGATCATTCTTTTCAGATATTTGAGAAAGATTTCACTTCTCCCAGCAAACCCCTGAGCCCCACCCTTTTTAACGTTTACCTTAGCCCACTGGCTGATGTCGTCCGCCCCTTTGGAGTGAAAATTATCACCTATGCGGACGACACACAGCTAGTGGTAGCACTGGATCCCCCTCTCAATTCCCACCACAGCCTACACAAATGTTTGGAAGCAGTCGCCGCCTGGATGACGACCTCCTGCTTAAAACTAAACAGGGAGAAAACAGAGATGATGCTCCTGGGAAATACCATCACCAAATCCATCGATTCCATCTGGCCCCCCTGCCTAGGCTGTCCCCCCGTACCTAAAGAACAAATCAAAAGCCTCGGCATTTGGCTGGACAGAACACTCAATTTTAACTACCAGGCAACCAAGCTATCCGCCACTTGCTTCGGGCTCCTGAGGCTACTACGTAAGATCCTCCCCCTTCTTCCTCTCCACTCAAGACGGATCATGGTCCAAGGGCTGATTCTATCTTGCCATGACTGCGGAAATGACCTATACCTCGGGGCCCCACAGTCCACGCTTAACAGACTCCAAATTGTCCAAAACTGTGTCGCCAGGACTCTTCTCAATATTCCCCGACGATTCTCAGTCAAAGCCCATCTGAAAGACCTTCACTGGCTCCCTGTAAAATCGAGGATTGAATTCAAGGCCATGTGTATTGCCCATCGTTCCTATTGGGGAACAGGCCCCGATATCAATCGTCCCCTTGTAAAAGCTTATCATCCCAACTGACATCTCAGATCCGGGACATCCTATCTCACCACAGTGCCTCGAATCAAGAACGCGAGGTGTGGAGGCCGCTCACTCTCCTACAACCTAGCCAAGATCTGGAACACGCTCCCCCTCACAATCAGATCAGAGCCTAAACTATTGACCTTCCGAAAGCTCCTTAAAACCTGGCTTTTTAATAAACCGATATAAGATGTAGCATACTCTCCCTTAGCCCAACCTCTGCAGCGCTGCGACGCCCCAGGGTAGCCATCGCGCTATATAAATAATTTTTTCATTTCATTCATTTCATTTCAGGTAAGGCTCTGATGACCGGCAGACAATGGCTAGCTCCCCTCCTGCAGCACAGGATGTGGAAACGGCAAGAAATTGAAACAAAACCACCCATTAGCCAATAATACTTAAAGCAGATGTAAACGAACATATCGTTTGTAACATTCACAAGACCAGCAACATATTCTCTGAACTTCATGACCCTGCAGTCCCCGAGCCATGGCTTCAGTGGCTGCCCCAATCCTGAAAGAATGGGTACCAAACTTTGATGCATCCAGGCCTGCTGCTCCCAGCGCCAATGTAAATACCATGCCAAACTGGAATTTTGTGAGGGGGTCGCATCCTGATGAATGAATAGTGGCCCACCCGTGCCTTGTGACCTGCAAGCCAGGAAAGCCTATAGGTTGCTTTCCGGACAGCATGTGCTCCCTTGAGCCCTATGCAGAATAACATGGTCACCCCTCCCGTTCTGGTCCATCTTGGACCTGGGAATTGATAGGGATACTGATCCACCCTGCAGGTGAACATGTGAAAATTGCATCCCACCATGCCAATCATGTTTGTTATGTGCCACCAATTCTCCCACCATGAAAGCACCATAGAAGGTGAGGGAAAAGGAGGACCTGAAAAGCTGGACCTCACCAGTGGATCTACCTACTTTCGCCACTGCCTCCATGATGAGTGACAATATTTCCATGCTAATCGGGTGCTGGATGTCCAGCTGGGAAACTTGCAGGTGCTGCCACCCTTTCAGAGCCCTCTGTACTACAAAAGAACCCATGGGATCCCTATGTCCCTGCATCTTTGCAAAAAAGGCTCCCACCGCCATGTAGTGCCTGGCGCATGCTACAGAGCGCCCTCCAATCTGCAATTCCTTCACAACTGATATGACCGACATTGGCTTGTGCCATGCCTCCTCCCAGCCGTCCCCCAGAAAATTGCAGTAGGTGGTAAAAGACCCCTCATAGGCCCGCCTGGTCCTGGCTGCTAGGCTAGCTGTCACTAGGTCCGATAGGTTGGGGCACCAAGTTGCTAGAGATGCTTTGGAAAAGGCGGTGGATGGTAGGACCTGAAAACCTGCATCTTAAAATGAGACAGTGCATCAGCAGCGTGGTTGAGTACTCACGGGACATGCCTGGCCCTAAACATCACATTTAATCGCATGCATTGAAGCACAATCTCTTTAAACAAGAGAAGCATTATCCTACAATTTTCACACTGCTGATTAATGCATTCCACTACTGCCATATTATCAGACCAGAAAACCACTGATTGATTGCAAAGCTAGTGCGGCCAAATGGTTAGGGCCACCAAGATGGGAAATAATTCCAAAAAACCAATGTTATCTGTTATACCGTCGTCAACCAACCAAGTTGGTCAACGTTGTGCTGCCCATAGTGGGCCCAGAATGGCACCAAAACCCTCACTCCCAGCAGCGTCTGTCGTGAGACCAAGGTCCGGGCTGGACATAGCAGGGCTAGGCCACACTACAGTGCCATTGAAATCACACAGGAATGCCATCCAAATCTGCATAGCCTGCCTAACCTCACTGGACAACCGAGTGTGGTGATGCTTCTCTCTCTCACTTTGCCACTGGATTCAAGTAAGCCGGGCTGAAGACGGCGGAAATGCCAGAAACCGGTCCTCGGAAGCTTGTTTCCGGTCCAGGGAAGGCATGGCTTGGCAGTTCGGGCTGGACTGTTCTCATGAGGTACAGGGTCAGACTGATTTGCATATGGCCATGTCTGAACTGGGGTGGTAGAGTGGGCTAAAGAACGGTGATGGATTAAACCCAGATCTGTTGACTGGGTGTGAGTGTTTGATTGGTTCAGATGCTCCGTCCATCACCACCCCCTTTTGTACCACTTTGTTTGCCATAAGTTGGCAGGGTATGCTCAGACGTGAGTCCCTTGCTCACTTTGCCACTGGATTCAAGCAAGCCGGGCTGAAGACGGCTGAATTGCCAGAAACCGGTCCTCGGAAGCTTGTTTCCGGTCCAGGGAAGGCATGGCTTGGCAGTTCGGGCTGGACTGTTCCCATGAGGCACTGGGTCTGACTGATTTGCATATGGCCATGTCTGAACTGGGGTGGCAGAGTGGGCTAAAGAACGGTGATGGATTAAACCCAGATCTGTTGACTGGGTGTGAGTGTTTGATTGGTTCAGATGCTCCGTCCATCAGCACCCCCTTTTGTACCACTTTGTTTGCCATAAGTTGGCAGGGTATGCTAAGACGTGAGTCCCTTGCTCACTTTGCCACTGGATTCAAGCAAGCCGGGCTGAAGACGGCTGAAATGTCAGAAACCGGTCCTCAGAAGCTTGTTTCCGGTCCAGGGAAGGCATGGCTTGGCAGTTTGGGCTGGACTGTTCCCATGAGGCACAGTGTCAGACTGATTTGCATATGTCTGAACTGGGGTGGCAGAGTTGGCTAAAGAACGGTGATGGATTAAACCCAGATCTGTTGACTGGGTGTGAGTGTTTGATTGGTTCAGATGCTCCGTCCATCACCACCCCCTTTTGTACCACTCTCTTTCAAAACAGACATTGCTTGTGCAATGGAACGTGAAAAGGGCGGGCGATTGGAATGATTCTTTGCGCAAGATTCAGCATTCTCATTGCCTTCTGCAGTTGATGTAAAGTGACCTTTTCCTTGCTCAGGCAATCTTCCAATGCTAACGGGAAACCTCTTACCTTACTCATTGGCAGGCATGATACGCCCTCCACTGAATCCAGTTCTATGCTCAGAAACTCAATTTGTGTGGCTGGTCCCACTGTCTTTCCTGGCACTAGGGGGACCCCAAGCTCACGCATGAGTGCCCAAAAAGCTTCTAAAGCTCTGTCACACTCTTGTGACCCTGGTGCCCCTTACAAAAGGAAGTCATCCAAATAGTGCAATACCCAGTGGTGTCCAGTCACCTGCCTGAAAACCCACTCCAGAAAGGAGCTGAATTCCTCAAAATATGAGCAAGAGACAGAGCACCCCATTGGCTTGCACTTGTCCATGTAGTACTGCCCCTCTATCTGGAACCCCAAAAGATGGAAATCTTGGGGATGAACTGGCAGTAAACGGAAGGCATATTCTATGTCAGATTTCGCCAATAACGTTCCTGGACCAAGCGACTGCAGCATTGCAATCGCCTGATCCAATTACACATATCTCTCAGTGCACAGGGCCCCATTAATAGCATCATTCAATGATTGACCCCTGGGAGCGGACAAGTTATGTATCAAGCGGAACTCGCCTGGGTCTTTTTTGAGCACCACCCCCAGCGGTGAGCAGACACAATCTTCAACCAGTGTTGTATCAAAAGGACAAGCCAGTCTCACTAAACGCAATTCATTCAACACTTAAGCTATTGCCATGGACTTGTTTTCCCCTCACTGATTGCTGATTGTGGCAGTAAAAGCCCCCAGAATAGCCAGGTGCAGGAATCCTGAAGCCAGCCCTGAAACCTTCTAACAAAGTCTGGGCTGTGTTTGGGCAACAGTTTTAATTTAGCCGGGTCAGCAAAGCCATTGTTTTATGGGTGAGTGCGCCTTGCTAAACTGCAAGCCCTCATTCCTGTTTTTTACTTCCCTTATCTTTTGATTTCTTGAAACATTTGGAATCCGGGTGTGAAGATAGACCACAGAAGGAACAGGCATGCCTAAATTTGCACGAACTAATGAGCCTAGTGCAGGTCCGCCTGTTAAAATCCCAAAAAGCCCCCTTCGTGCCCCCCTCCCCCGCTATGGGGTGTACCTGACTGAAAGGACTGCCCTCTTGGTGTATCTTAGGTCAGGGTTTTCATGTGCTGCACCCACAAGATGACATCCATTTGATCCAAGGTTAAGCCCAGGTCAGATGCCTTGACCCTCCGGAAATCCTTGTCATACTTCTTCCAACCCACTCCTGCATATTCATCATGCGCACAGGTGATCTCATTCTGATAGCATGATAATTGCGCTCCCATCCTGGGGAACCGTTCCACTAACCAAAGTTTCATCAACTAACAAAGAAAACATGTTCACATATTCCCCTTTCCAGATTTGTCCTTCACCTCCTGTGAAATGTGTCTCCCCAGACACTCTAGGTAGGAGTGCAGCTCTCCCAAACCTAAACTCTGTAGCACTTGCACTGTACCTGCAGTCATGCCAGCTTGCATCTTGGCGTGCTCAGATCCTGTAGATGCGCCAGCTTTGGAAGGCTCAGAGCCACTATTGTCGCTCACTGCACTGTTTTGCCCTGCCCCACTGGTAACCCCAACAACTGCCGCCGGTGAGCCTATCTCAACTGATTGTGGCACCCCTTGCTTAGCCCCTTCCACTTGTGCTGCCAACTTCTGGCCCTTTCCAATGCATCCCCCTCGGCTAGCAGGACACCACTGCCTGCAGAAGGGATCACTGTCCCTTTTGCTAACCATGGGAGCACTGTCGCTAGACTGGCCACCAAATCTGGTTGTACAGGCACACTACCCACCGTGGACCCACAGGGGGGTACTACCAGCTGGGTCGGGCCCCCTCTAAACTGTGACCCCCTTGATGCGCCTGGTTGGCTGGGGCTCCCCCATGCCCTGGCGGGGTTACTCCCAGTGGAGCTGCCCATTCCCCTCCTTTGGCCAGGATTCCCCTGCTGGACATGAAGGCCCTGGGATCCTGGACTCGGCAATCCTGGTGGCGCACCCCACCACTCCGGCATTTGGGTTTAGACCTCTGGGGAACTGGAGGGAACGCTGCCCTGGGGCCACCCCCAAACACCATGGCCTTTCATATGCTTCCTCCTGCCCATCTACTCTCCTATGTAACTCAAACAAGGACTGTCCCATATCAGTGATTGTGCGCATCATTGCCTCCATCCACTCCTGCATCCGAGTTGAAATCTGACCCCTCTTTGCCTTGGGCGCCGTTACCAAATTAACACATGAAAAAAGAGGGCCCATTAAGATATATGTCTGCTAGCCTAATGTAACAAGCAAAACACAGAGCTTATGCAGCAGTCAAAATCACCTATGGAACGCTACTAAAAAGTAATACCTTGCGCCACCAAGAAAACTGCATTCAAGGAACGACTGGACAACAACGCCCAAAACAGCAAGGAACTCTTCAACATCGTCAAAGAGCTCTCCAACCCCAACGCCGAAAACAACGACATCACCCCTTCGCAAGACCTCTGCAACTCCCTCGCCTTCTACTTCCACAACAAGATCACGGACATACACAACAGCTTCAGCTCCCAACCGACGCACGCCACCACCACCCTCCGCGCCTGGACCCCGATCAACACCGAAGACACCATCCGCACGATGAACTCCATCCACTCCGGATCTCCGACCGACCCCTGCCCTCACCACGTCTTCAACAAGGCCGACGCCATCATCGCACCCCACCTGCGGGCCATCATCAACACCTCCTTTGACACCGCTACCTTCCCGGAGAGCTGGAAGCACGCAGAACTCAGCGCTCTACTCAAGAAGCCATCAGCCGACCCCTCCGACCTCAAGAACTACCGCCCCATTTCGCTGCTCCCGTTTCCTGCAAAAGTCATCGAGAAGACCGTCAACAAGCAGCTGGCCGCTTTCCTCGAGACGAACGGATCCCTCGACATCTCGCAGTCTGGCTTCCGGGCCAACCACAGCACCGAGACCGCCCTGATCGCAGCTACCGATGACACCCGAGCCCTGCTCGACAACGGAGAAACAGCGGCCCTCATCCTCCTAGACCTCTCCGCGGCCTTCGACACTGTCTGCCACCGTACCCTAGCGCAGCACCTCAGCAACGTCGGAATCCAGGAGAAGGCACTGGAATGGATCATCTCGTTTCTCGCCGGAAGGACACAGAGAGTCCGCCTCCCCCCGTTCACATCAGAAGCCACCGAAGTCATCTGCGGCGTTCCTCAAGGCTCCTCGCTCAGCCCAACCCTCTTTAACGTCTACATGAGCCCCCTCGCAGCCATCACACGCCAACACAACCTCAACATCATCTCCTACGCCGACGACACCCAGCTGATCCTCTCCCTCACCAACGACCCCGCCACCGCCAGAGCCAACCTACACGAAGGGATGAAAGACGTAGCCGAATGGATGACGACCAGCCGCCTGAAACTGAACTCAGACAAGACGGAAGTTCTCATCCTGGGATCCTCACCCTCTGCCTGGGACGACTCCTGGTGGCCCCCCGCCCTAGGCAGCGCACCCAAACCAACAGACCACGCACGCAACCTGGGCTTCATCCTGGACTCCTTCCTCTCCATGACCAGACAAGTCAACGCCGTCTCCTCGTCATGCTTCAACATCCTGCGCATGCTACGTAAGATCTTCCGATGGATCCCCACCGAGACCAGGAAGACGGTCACCCAGGCCCTCGTCACCAGCCGCCTGGACTACGGCAACTCCCTCTACGCCGGAACCACCGCCAAACTCCAGAAGAGACTCCAGCGGATCCAGAACGCCTCAGCACGACTCATCCTGGACATCCCCC
This sequence comes from Lissotriton helveticus, assembly GCF_964261635.1. Taxonomy (NCBI): domain Eukaryota; kingdom Metazoa; phylum Chordata; class Amphibia; order Caudata; family Salamandridae; genus Lissotriton; species Lissotriton helveticus. Next base: position 1,719,956,938 of record NC_136059.1, read on the forward strand.
GTCGCAGTCACATCTCCGGACACCTGAAAGATCTGCACTGGCTACCGGTCAACAAGAGAATCACCTTCCGTCTCCTCACCCACGCACACAAGGCCCCACACAACCAAGGCCCAGAATACCTCAACAGCCGCCTCAACTTCTACGCTCCCACACGCCAACTTCGCTCGACCGGCCACGCCCTCGCCGCCGTCCCCCGCATCCGAAGAGCCACCACAGGAGGAAGGTCCTTCTCCTACCTGGCCGCCAAGACCTGGAACTCCCTCCCGAACCACCTCCGACTGACCCAGGACCACCTCGCCTTCAGGAAACAGCTAAAGACCTGGCTGTTCGAACAGTAGCGGACCTCCCCTCCCCCAGCGCCTTGAGACCCACCGGGTGAGTAGTGCGCTTTATAAATGCTGTGATTGATTGATTGATTGATTGAATCAACAAAAATCTCTACAATCTATGCTTCAGGCCAAGAAAACCACTCCCAATGCTGATGTGGTCCCAAAAACCCTAGCCCTAATGCACCCCCAGTGTCCACTACCCGGGGTCTGGTTAGGGTGATGCCCAAACCCTTACCTCCCTTTTAAATTAATAATCAGTCCAAGCCCTGGTCGACCGCAAGCACTCCCACAGCCAGAACCAATCAAATGGGGCAGGTGAGTATTCACTCTAACCCGCGTAGCTCCCAGCTGTGGCGAAGTGCAGGTCCACCGAGGAGGAAGGAAGAGTGCCCAAAGCTGTTGCTCCAGTTGCTGTGTTCTCTCCTCGAGCTCAAAAGTCCTGGGAAATTCCAAAGAAAATAGCCTGGAAAACAAAGAATAAGTGGTTAAATAAAAAGACCTCCAACGCGTGGACAGAGGCGTGCAGTTGTCCCAAGGCAGAGCGGGCAAGAAAAGTCAGTGCTGCCACTCCACACCCCTTTTAAAGGAGCAAAACACCACAATACCAGTTCTATCAGGTCCCAGCAGGATCCGGGAACTGTTCTTCCTATTTTTTTGCGGAAGTGCTTGTTGCACTTCCGGGACAATCCACAATGATCCCGTCACTGCCTGTGGGGGGCAGGTGCTGGCTGCGTCATCAGCCGCTGACCTTGCCTCCGCAGGAGAAGCATCCCGGGGACCGGCACAACCGTCATGTTTGCGGTGTGCCAGAGTTCCCGGGGCCTCTTGTTGATACATTTTTCATGGTTAAAATTGGGATTTCAGCCTGTTAACTTTCACAGACAGGAACACACTTCAAAACGTGTGTGTTATGTAGAACACAAGTTTGCCTATTTAGACGCCCATAAAATGTAAGTTTGCTCAAAGTGCTTGCCTTTGTTGGCAAGCCCGGGCACAAACATTTTTCAAAGAGGTCTGCAACACTGATTGCGATTCTCAATGGGGTCACAAAATGCATGCCTCATGCAAATTCATGAGGCACTTGCAATTAGCGACCCCATTGGGAATGGCTGGCCCTCTTAGGTATGGTGGCCTGCTCAGCTCAGCAGACCTCCTGGGACTGGGACTGCTTTTCAAAAAGCATTTTTTTTTTAATGCAGCCCATTTTCCTTAAAGGAAAACGGGATGCACTTGTAAAAAAATTAAACGTTTGAGTTTCATTTTTTAAGGGCCGGTAGTGGTCCCTGGGCCCATTGCCTGCCCTTAAAAAATATTAGAGCCAATCACAAAAAAAAAGCGGTCCCTTGGGGACCCCTTCCCGTTTACGAGTGGTTAACCACCATTCTATAAAGGGTAGTAAACTGGACCTGTTTTGCGACTGGATTTGCAGTCGCTAAACAGTCATACATGGCATTTGGGGTTGCTATTAGGAAGGGAATGGCGCTTCCTAATAGAGAGAGTCGCAAAACACTATTTTGCGAGTCGCAAAGTTTTGAGACTCGCAAAATAGTGTTTGTAATTGGCCAAAAGGATTATTGTATGCAAAAAGAGGTCTAACACCTGTTTGCGCATGCAAATATCCATCTTACATTTGGCCCTTTCCAGAAAATCACAAAAGTATACATGACAAAACTGCACAGATGGTACAGTAAAATTCATACGCTCTAAGTAGGAAATAACAAATATAAGAAAAGTATATAGTGGGCTGTAAGTATCTGAAAAACATGATAAAATCATGGCATAAGACCAAGCTAAAATTAAAAAAGAAACATTCTAAGGCCCACTTCAATACAACAGGAGAGAAACTTAACAGCGGAGTATTGCTTCTGCACCTCACGCTAGTTTCAAATGTAGTAAAGGTCCAGCGCAACAAGCCCTGGCACCAGCTGTCAAGTGATGCCTCTGTGGTTCAGATCCTAAATAAAGCAAGGGGTGGGTGTGCGCCAGGTAATGAAGTCCAGGGAATTGGTATTGGGTTTTCAAAATAGTCTTTATTTTTAATTGATTATTTATCATGAAATGGGAGCCTAGCACTCAGCCAACGCGTTTCGTTCTGACATCCATGCATAGCCCCAGATGAAAATCTAAGCAAGAAGAAGCACAAAGAAGGGGATTTTAACATTTGGAGGAACAGAAAAGCAGGACTCACTTGGGAAAAGTTGATAGGCAAATAGGCAAAACGAAAGGATGAATACGCTTGTGCCAGAGGTTATTAAATCTTGGGCAGATCATACCAATGGGTAGGGTGTCAGGAAATGAGATATCATTGCAGGAACATGCCTGCAGGTCTGACACTTTAAACCAAGACCCTTTGGGTAACAAGAGTTGATGGAACAACTTGAATCTAAAGTAGGTTAACAGTCTACATTGAAAGTTAGAAATCTTTAGCGACAGCTCCATCTCAGACTCTCCGTTTAATTCTGGAGGGCCGCAGCCTCTCGTTCTGCAGCCTCCCTAGCAAGTAAGGCCTGCTTTATCCATACAATATCCCTCCTTGTTTTACAGCCTGGTCCATTAAAGAATTTGGGGTGACCCAGGATATTTTGAGTACGTCTGATGTAAGAAAGCATGAGAATGTGTGACATGCTGTCCAAAGCAAGGTAATCACATTGAATGAGCCTATTAAGGGACAAGTCCTCCTTCAACCAGATAGACAGCCATAGTAAAAGGGGGTTAATCATATCAGAGATGTACCCCAGACCCACTTCCTCATGGATCATCTCAGAGGGAGTGCTCTGGGGGATTTTGAGAAGGCCTCTCAAAAAGGAATTCTCGACGACCTGTAATTGAGAGGAAGATGCATAACCCCAGATGTCACAGCCATAGCTGGCTAAAGTAACAAGCTTGGCCCTGAATCCTTTAACATTGCCTCCACATGTGTAGGCCCGAGCGCCTTGCTAAGGCACTGACCCCATTAATGGCAGATTTGAAACTTGTGATGTTTTTCTTGATCAGTGGTGTTGGTCTGAAAATCCCCTAGCTGTGTTATTCTTGCACTATGCTATATTAGGTTAGCATTATACGGCTAAGTTAATAGCTTCTGCCACATTTGTAGGTAACCCACTGAGCTGTCCTAATAGAATGCAGGCTTACGTTAGTGCCTGTGGCTCCATTTTGTATTTCACAATCCATATTAGACTGTGACTGAACTAAGTTTTATTATATGTACTACTTGCTCCCACTGGCTCAGCTGCAGGCACAAACAGAATGACCTTGCCTGAGAGAGATAGTGTGTACCCGGTCTCAGACTCTTAGCTCACCCTTGTGTGCCCCTCTTTATCTCTTGCTGCTTTCTGTGGAAAGTTACTGAATGGGTGTGTCTTGTGCTCCTGCTAAATTGGATAATTCTTACTTCTATGCCTGGGAAAGCCAGTCCCTCTGTAAACATCTTAGGGTGCAGGTCATGATGGACTCCTCTGCAGAGTATTGACAATAAAACTAACTGCTTCTATTCTCTACTGTCTGACCGACTCTTTATTCTTGGGAAGGCAGAGCAGATGGTTATAAGTAACCCGAGTGGCACCAAAGGGCCACGTCCTTCAGTGGTTGCCAAGAAAGGTTAGAGTCTAATGTAATCCACAGGTACGAGAAGTGATCAACCCTAGTTATAGGCTGGCCTTTGAATGAAAAACTTTTCGATCTGGTGTTCTTTGTGCCCACAACCATGATGTGTGATATAGAATGGTTGGATTAAGCTAATCCATCTGAGCTGTATCTTACAGAGGCAGAAGGACCCTCAAGCAGTGCATGCAAGAAGGAGAGGAAGGCCGGCTCGACCCCCATGGCACCAAGGGCAACCCAGAGCTTAGCTCCATTAAGTCTGTCAAAGGTCGAGATTAGGTCAATGAAGGACAAGTCGACCGCCACCCTCCCTTATGCCAGCATACTTTGCAGTCAGCATATAAACGTTGTGGGGCAGATTCACAGAACACATCTGAGACAAAATCCTGACCTACTACTTTTGGTATTCACAGAAAAGGCATTTAGTAGTAGTAAAGTTTTGGTTTTAAGACAAAATCAGAATTTAAGACAAAATCCTAACTTAAGAAAAAATCCTAACTTTACTACTACTAAATGCCTTCTGTGAATACCCAAAAGTAGTACCTTTAGGATTTTGTCTCAGATTAGTTCTGTTAACCGGCCCCTAAGAGTCTGGGCAGTGGTACCCCATCTGGCCCTAAATCCATTTTGGGCTCCTGGGAGGACATTCTTTTCTTTAGCCCAGTTGGTAAGGTGGTCCAGCATGACCCTGACCAACACCTTAACCTCACTATCCACCAACGAAATACGGAGGTAGCACACAGGGTTGCCTTTCTTAAAGATCAGGACTATTATGGATTATTTCCAACTAGTGGGAAGCCCCCCAATTGATGCATGAAAATACTGAGTCAGCAAGGGGGCACGTAGATCCACCTCTGATTTAAATATATGCCTGGGGATACCATCTGGCCCTGGGGTCTTGCACTCTAGGAGGGACATATTGACTTTCCTGACCTCCTCCCACTGAAAGCAAAGGCTGGTTAACACCTTCATCAAGTAAGGGAGCTTCCCCAACTCAAGATCGTAAATGGTCCCGAAGCGGTCCTGCCACGCCTAGGCAGGTATACTCAGGGCCTGCACACTTGCTTGATCTGAAGAGCAGAGAGGATCATTCATAACCCTCCAGAACTCAGCTCTATCATGTAGAGCACAGGACCCCAACAACTTGTTCCAAAGCTCTGTATTGAGAGCTTCTTTGTCTCCAAACGAGCCAAATGATAACAAGCCCTAGCCCTCATCACCTCCTCCCTGTCAGAAGGCTGCCTGTGCAGGGAAACCATAAGTGCTCTATGGGCCTTGGAGCATGACTTATCAAACCATCTACTAGGGGGAGCCACATGAGCTTGGATGGGGGTATTAAGGGCAGACTTGATATAACCAGGAATGTTACCAAAGGCAAGCAAAACATTACAATCCAGAGGTCCATCATCCAGACTGATAATAAAGTCATGAAGACAGGAGGAGAGAAGAGAACTATGAAAGTCATCTGGGACCACCTACGTCCTCTTAAATCTCTGCCCCTGTGCGATAGGGAAAACCGGTTCCTGAAAGAGTACATTAGACCCCACCAAAGGCAGCCAAAAGGGGTTGTGGTCACTCTTCTGAATCTGCTCTGCCCTAAAATAAGTTATAGAAGCAAAGTGACAGTTATAGGCAAAGATGTAATCAATGCTGGAACTGTCATCAGCCTCCTTAAAATCTGGGACTCTCGGTTCATTAAGATTATTGTACCTGTGAAAAAGATTCACATGGGATTGATCAATGAACAGGGCATTAAACATATCTCCTAGAGCGGTGTGTTTCAGATGGCCTGATCCCAAAGCGCTGGGTCACCATCTTGCACAAAGATAGATTTACACATGTAGATTTACTCATGTCTGAATTTACTCTTACACCTAGGTGTAAATGTTATTTTTTTGTGCTCTTTACAGTTTTTGAGTGTGAAGTTACAGGTCACAGCTTTCACAGGTAGGCGAAGATCTCTGCAACTGGGGCATACATCATCTTATGGTAAAGTAAATGCATTAATGTTTATTAAACTTAAACAATTGTATAAAATATTAATTTTCAATACTTTATATCTTTATTTTATTGTTAGAATTAATAAAATAAAAGGCTACAGTACATTAACATAAAATTGAACAAAATGGATAGAAATATATTTTTTACTTTAAAAATTGAATCCCTGATAAATAAATAAAAAACCCTACCTACAATACCATTTTTATTTGTGCTCAAATGTATTAAAAGTTAGGAATATGACTTATTTGTAGTAGTAGTAATTATTTACCAAAGGGTTTGAAGTTTAATATAATGTTAATGATGAAATAACGTTACTATTATATTTACAGTAATATGGAAATTTTATTTAAACTATTGTGTAGAAGCTTATTTTCTCAATTATTTCCTCCAATGAGGTTTGGTCTAATTTTTTCCATCGCTGTACTATCATTTCTCTTTGCATGGACATGCCCATCTGCCTATACTATATACTCATGAAATACACATTCTTTGTTCTTATGTTTCTCCATCTATTTTAGTGACATTTGTACTCACCAGACCTCCACCATTAATCTCTTCTAAATTTAAGAACTTGGTTCATGGTACCAGCAGTGAATCCTTTCTTTTCTGATATGGGAATGGAGGAATCTGCTCTCCATTGTTTAAAATAGGTTAATGTCTTATCTGTTTCTCCTTATCTACAAGGACAGATACTCAAGTAAACACTGCTGTGATATTATTGCCACATCCTTTCACAGAAAATGGTATTTAGGGGATATCTAACACCTTTCCAGACTAAAGGTTTTCTCATAGAGTCAAATAATTCCAAAAATGCCTCCCTCTCCAGAGCATGCCCCAGAGACCTCAGTTCATAGGGCTCCTTTTTTCTGACAACCACACCTAATGGATAGCCTGTTAATTATGGTCCTTCTCCAGCTCTATCTACCACGTTCTCTGCATTGTGTATCTACATTTTGTATTTGCATGAATCTCATATTTAGCTAGCATGCGTTGATCTACAAATGTTTGGAAATCTGTCAGTTCTCTTTTGGTTGATGCTATTCCCCACGGTGATCCATTGAGGATCAGATTCCTTCTGCTAAGCATAAATAGGACCAGATTACTCCACTTTATCCTGACAGTTCTTGGAAGTAATTGAGACCATTTTCCTTGTGGTGTGAAAATGCTCTCAATGCACTCATCCATCATGGCTGAGAAGATTTTACTTTACAAAAATGAATACAAGGAATCCAATGTGTCCATTTCTGAAGATAAAGGCTAGCCTTTCGGGACTATTGAGGTCTGTGCTCTCCAGTTGTCCATCATAGCTTTTTAGTGGTTGGTCTACTTCTTTACCTGTCACCAGGCTACAATGATTTCTTCCAACAACAGCACTGATTTATTTCTGGGGATTCACATGCAATGCTCTCTTTGTGTAGTATAAGACATAAATGCAGTGTTTTGGGGTTCCTTTTGGAGCATAAGCTTTCCCTTGCAGGCTCCCCTTGCCACCGTTGGCAAATCCAGCACAGATTGATAAAATACCAGAAAATGTTTAGTAAACCAATAAACCCATATCCATTTCATTCCTCACTTTTCAGCCCCTGAGGATTAATCAAACATTTTCACGTAGTTATGAAAACTGATGTAGAATCCTCTTCCACGACACTGATGGCATGAGTGGTGAATGTGGCACCATTCAAATGAGCAAGATGTGGAAATGGAAGGCTAAATGGCTCCTAGATTAGGGTTTGAACAAACTAATATGCAATGTTTGGTCTTACGCCAATGGTCCAGCAGCTCAAGGGTACAAAGGTGCTGCAACCAGGTTTATTTCTATTTCTTTGCATATTGCGAATTTAATGTATTACGTTGATTCATTTGTTACTATTCTGACCAGAGGATGACAGAGCTATCATTTCCACGTAGCACATATTGTTACTTCATGATAAACATATACTGGCATTGTCGTCTTTTATGTTAATGACCAGACTCTTCTCTGTACTCCTGCAACACAAATCTGTGATCCACACTGATGGCCAGCTATCCATTTCTCAGATATCTGCTTGGAAAGAGAGGGCATAGTCATCGCCAAGCCCTCTGATTACCTTTGCCAACACTTATCAGAACCCGAAACAATCTTGAGTCCTCTGGATTTGCTAAAAGAAAATCTGCCCCTCTTCCTCTTACATATTTCACAAGGTGCACCACCTGATGCTCACCTGCTCCTCTGTTTCTTTTCCTGTATGCACTTCACAAAAAGTCAGGTTCAATAGGAAGCAGCCATTGATAGAGGCTGGGCATTATAAAGGGAGATAGGAAACTGCAATGCATGGAACATCATCACAGGCATGCATGCATGAACCTGTCATTTGCTTATGCCAGGCATGTGACCATTTCCATCCAGCTACCACCTCTCATGTCGTTCAACCAGGAACATAAAGTTCAGTATGAGGGAAGAAAACTTCAATTGTCTGAACTGTAGATTTCTCAGAGCAATGGAACCTGGTTTATTTGGAGAACAGTGCCATTTTCCACTGTATCTGTTCCACTGCAAATGTTTTGATGATGTTTAAACATTTGTACCCATTCAATGCTTTTCATTGCCTTTTTGTCATATACAGATACAGTGATTTCAGGGGTTTTCTGGCGTATGAAGTGCAGTAGGGATTTCATACTGTCTGAGGACATAATCTATCTGTGATTCAAGAATAAAATTCTAAATATATTTTCACAGTTTTTTGGCTAACACACACTGACATTGGTTTAGATATTGATATTGATAAATATGATATAGTGAACTACATAGTGATGTAATACACCAACTAGTTTGTAAGTACAATCTCTCACATACGTTACTGTCCTGCAAGGCCCTGACCCCTGCAAATCGGATTATAGTGTTTTATTTACACTGATTTTTTTTGTCAACTGATATTAGAATGCACATTTATATTAGGGAAGTCTGAAACAAATAACAATTAACATTCATATCAGTAGAACAATGTATCTAGTTATAGCCAAGTTGGGTCAAAGATGGTAAGATGCTCTAGCATTGGCCATTTCTGTAAACTGACTTGTGCAGGGCCACATTTTGAATGTTGGCATACATTCCAAGACAAAAGAAAGAATCAGCTTGTAGTCACAATCCTTTATGGGATTGAAGTTTTGAATACAAAATCGTAATATGAGGCTATACTTTACTAATCTCTGTAAAGGAAGGTCTATAGATATGACCATATGTACAAAGGATTTTACAAATCATACGCAACTATCCACTAAACTTGATGATTCGAATGTAGTAAACACTTTTTAACATTCAGATATCTTTTTCTGAATCACAAAAATAGCATAAAAATGGTTACTGATTTGGTATTTGCAGGAGGAATGATTTGACCATCTTATCGAAATACTGAACTCTATGTATCAGTATTTTTATCTCTTCTAGGTATCCCCTATTTAAGTTACATCTGTTAATCATTTATGTATAAAGGATAAATATCAATGGATGTTTGTTTAATGTAAATTTTCTTTGCAAAATAATAAGTCTGCTCAAAGTATATTCACTATAATTATTCTAAGCTGCATTGTCTGTTCTAAAATAATTGTTATCAATTTGTGAACAAAGCTTCATGAAAGCTAATAATTTAATTTCTCATGTATTATGATAATTCAAAGAACATAGTTTGACAGAATGAAAAAAATAGAAAAGGATCAGAGTACTTTCCATAAATTGTTGAAGAAGAAGGCTAGCCTATCGGGACTAATGAGGTCTGAGCTCTCCAGTTGTTCATCATAGCTTTTTAGCGGATGGTCTACTTCTTTTCCTGTCACCAGGTTACAATGAGTTCTTCCAACAATCGCTCTGATACATTTCTGGGGATTCACATGCAGTGCTCCCTTTGTGTAGTATAAGACACAAATGCAGTGTTTAGGGTTTCCTTTTGGTGCAAGAGTCTTCCCTTGCAGTCGCCCCTTACCTCCGTGGACAAATCCAGCACAGATTGATAAAAGACCAGAGAATATATTTAGTAAACACATTAAAGCCATATCTGTTTCATTTCTCACCATTCAGCCCCTGAAGATTAATCAAACATTTTCACATAGTATTGACCACTGAAGATGAAGAATCCTCTGCCACAACACTGCTGGCATGAGTGGTGAATATAGCACAGTTCTAAAGAGCAAGATATGGAAATGGTAGGTGGAATGGTACCTAGATTAGGGTTTGAACAAACTAATATACCATTTTTGGTCTTAAGCCAGTGGTCCAGCAGATCAAGGGTACAAAGGGGCTGCAACCAGGTTTGTTACTATTTCTTAGCAACAGCCCTGCACAAGTCAAAGTACAGAAATTGCCAATGCTAGTGCATCGAACCATCTCTGACCCAACTTGGCTATACCAAGATACAAAGTTCTACTTATATGAATGTCAATTGTTATTTGTTTCAGACTTCCCTAATATAATTTAGCATTCTCATATGAATTGACAAGAAAATCAATGTAAAAAAGACACTAGAATCCTATTTGCAGGGGTTAGGGCCTCACAGGACAGAAACGTATGTGAGAGATTGTACTAACAAACTAGTTGGTGTATTGCAAAACTATGTAGTTCACTATATCATGTTTATAAAAATCAATATCTAAACCAATGTCAGTGTGTGTTAGCCAAAAAACAGTACATTTATGCAAATTGTTTATTCTAAAAGATTCAGAAATGACCAACTAATGTTTTATAAGTTTGGATCAGAGTGATGGGACAGGACAGGCTTTGCAGAATTGCTTCACTTACTTTTGCTGAAGGAAGCATTTGAGCCTTCATTTACTCGAGCTGATCAGCCGTCATTTCAGCAGAGACGAGAATACGAGACTAGAGGCCCGATGTAGGTAAATGGCATTTACCGATTCGTAAATACCGAATTTTACCGATTCGGTATTTACATAATCGGTAAATGCTATGTAGGTATATTTACCGTTTTTGATACCGAATCTGTAACAGTATTTACCGATTCGGTAATTGCCATTGATTCCTAATGGCCTTGAGGCCCATAGGAACCAATGTCAATTACCGAATCGGTAAATACCGATTTGGTAAAAATTACCGAATTTACAAGGGGGACAGGGTGTCACTTTGGCACCCTGTTGCACCCCTGATTCTGGCTTTGGTGCCATGTGGCACACATACATGCCCTTAGGGCTTGTATGTGTGCCACATGGCACAGGTGTACGTGCACATATGTGCATGTACACAGGAATTCGTTATTTACCATGACATAGTATGTCATGGTAAATAACAAATTCTTAGGAGCCTGTGGCACTGTTTCCAGTGCCACCTACATTTAGATTTCCCAATTCTGTAAATTTACAGAATTGGTAAATTTACCGAATCAGTAAATTTACCGATTCTGTAAAATGTAGGCCCCCTACATCTCAATCACCAAATACCGGTCGGTAACGACCGAAATCGGCCGTTACTGACCGGTATTTGGTGACCTACATCTGGCCCTAAGCTCTGACTTTTAAAACTTGTATAAGGCTTTTCATTGGTGTTAAATTTAGACTACAAAGCCAAAGATATGTGGGTGGGGTTGATCTCAAGTTTAAAAGAAAGTATGTTGAAATATTTTCTGCTATTTATTTAACTCCTAAACATTGTAGCTACTATTCTGCTTTTATTATAGTTACAATTCATATTGTGTAAAATAGGATAGGATTTTAATTTAAATATAAATCTTTACAATATATCTATTCTTCCTAGTGTTCTTGAGTGTGACTTTCGATCATCAAAGTGGGTGTGGGTTCCAGTAATATCTCTATGATTGATCATTACCTGAAACATATCTAGCTTAGGTACTGTTTAGAGAGTTGTGGGTTGGTTGCATTCCAACTGGTTTTTCTGGTTTGGATTGGCACATGGGCAAAGTTCTTAAAGACAGGAGGTTTAGAAAGCCTTTTTCCTGGGCCATCTTCAGGAGGATCTAGAAAGCATATTAATAGATTCCCATCCGGTTACCAAACAAAAAAGCTGCAAGTGCGTGCCCACAGCGATTTAAACAAAGAAAAGTTTCAACTAAAAGGTGAATGAAATCCATAGATCTCAGCAAAGTCTATACCTTCCTTTATTTTTCAATTTCTGCAGTGGGATTTGACAACATCAGGTGTGAGTCGACATAGGTCACATTGTTAATGAGTGATACACTGTGACATTCTCTAGGACTGTATTTAGCTCTTGAAATAGTTCAGTGAGTTTATTTGTCTGACATAGACTTATACAATATGAACATTACATGTTCAAGTCATACTGCAGATTTGAACAGCCTTATGTCTCCTTAGGCAACAGAAATAAGTATCATTCTATTGTTATACAGCATCTCCTGTTATTTAAAATGGAAGTAATATGGCATGTTTGCAAACACTGGCAGAGCCAATAGGTCTGGCTTTTTGTTAGGGGAAGTGTTTGGTAACAGTGAAGTGGTTTTGTGTGTTACTGCAGCAGACCTAGAACAGAAATCCAATAATGATGCAATATCATACAATACCAAGTAAACTGAGAGCAATGTCTTTATGCTGAATAGACTCCATTGGCAGATTTTAGCTACATGATCACAAAATAGTGTTTTGGAGTGCCAGAACATTAAAGGCCTTCTTTACAAACCTTATTTAGCAGTATACACATTAGTACTACAGTAGTACTACGCATGCACTGCAAACTTAAATTCACAACCGAAGAATGGAGATCTGTGCCTCCAACTTTTGCTTGTTTTTTCTATGCGGAGATCTCCACATACATAAGCACACTACTTTCTTTTAAATGTGAGTGGGACAAGGAGGAGTGGTGGGAATATAAGGAATAAACACTGACAACTGGACGGGCTTAAGGGACATTTTCCCGAGGGTTCTAGAAGTGACATGCTACTACTAAACACACATCTACAAAAGAGGAAGACACATGAAATTTGCATAATACACTTCAAAAATTACTACAGCCTTAAAAGTGTCATAATAGGCTGAAGTATATTCCAGCTCAGAATTGCAGAAATGAAGCACAATAATTGGCTGATCACATGTACTGCAATACATTGCCACAGAAAACACTTAAGGCAAGTTATTAAAACCTCATAGGCACTAAATATGTTTGATATTTAAATATTTAACTTTTCCGAGTCTTCACACCATAATTTGAGGTGGTGAAAGCATGTAAGTCTACAGCTAGAGTAGCAAAATTTGGAGAGTTAACCTTGGTTTAGGTGTAGACCTACAGGTAGGTAGGTAAGTAAATATTTACCTTTATGAATCAAACCTTAAGTTTGCATTGTAACTGGCGAACTTAAAAGGCATGCACAACAAAATTTTGCACAATGGATGTTTATGAGTACATTTTTAGTAAATATGCTCAAGCTTAAAGGCTTTCCTAAAGATGCATCTTTAAGAATGCTCAGAGGTGCGCAAATCTTTATTTTTGGAAAACCAAAAACATATTAGCATGTCAGCAAACTTAAACACACTAATGTGCATGGATGATTAGGTGATAGAACGGTGTCTTCTTAAAAGTAACAGGTAAAGCTCTTAATAAACAAAACATTCTTTTATTGGTGATATTCTGATTTTTCAAGCTGCGAGGTGGGTTTTATAAAATGATTACTGAGATTACATTATATTGCTCTATAATACCACTGGTTATGGAGCATGTGATTACTGACATTATGATAATTGCTAAATTAAGATCAGTCTCCTACTGGGTTTAGACTTTGGGGGTGTAAAGTACACTCCACAGTTTCCATGTATCTTTATTCAACACAGCAACTCCGCCTTCACTTTTACAAGCTCATCTTCATGGACCCCCTCTTCAACTGTCCAGCCTGGAACTCGCTTCCCCATAGACTCTATATTCCACCCAGTGACGTGGATGCACTCCAACATGGAATGCATCAACACCACACATCTTCCCGACATATAAAATAATATATAAAGAAAACAACAAAAATATACAACAACACAAATACAATTTAAAACAATTATGACAGCATATAATCCATGAATTTATAAGGAGTTTGAGTGACTCTTCCCAATCTTCCCAATCTCCTAGAATTCACTCCTGCACATTCCTGCACTCCTGCATTACTCTCAACAACTTCTTGTTCTTCCAATATTTCTTCACCATCTTCTATCTCCAATTTCATCCTGCCACAGCCAATCATCAAACATTGTAGTAGTTTCACCAACATCCTCCTCATGTGCTTTTTCAATGCTCTTACATTTAGCTATGCGACTCATATGCCATACATGACCATCACTCAATCGTACCGAATTTTTTAAACATTCCACCACTCTTAGTGGTTTGGAAAATACACTTTCTCCCTTTGCTACCTTGCCACATTTCTTAGTTTTGACACAATCATCCACCTTGAGTTCCTCCATCTTAGTCACATTCTTGGTGTCAAAATTCTTTTTATACACAATTTGTGCCTTGATAATATTTTCTTTCACCTTCTCAGGTGACCACACAACATGCCTCGTACTATCCATCCATCCTATGTTATCCTTCGTAAAAGGTTCCCTTCCTCTCATTAACACAAAAGGACTTTGTCCAGTGAGAGATGGCATCAAATGATAACCCCACAACATCTTCTTAATCTCTATTCCCAATTCTTCCTGTTTTGACTAGCAATTTGAATAGTTCCCTTAATAACACGATTAAATCGCTCTACTGCACCATTTCCTGATGGATGATTTACCGATGTTCTAGCATGCATAATTCCATTCCTCTTCAAAAATTCTTCCACTTTTACTGCTGTAAAGTGTGTACCATTGTCACTTATGATTCTCTTCGGCAACCCTTCCTTTAAAACATACATCACTTAAAAATGTTATTACCGTTTCTGCATCAGCCTTTTCTAAAATTTCCAACTCAGCCCACTTACTGAAATAATCAATCAAAACAATGATAAACTTATTTTCTCCATATTTTGTTTGCACAGGTCCCACGAAATCCATTGCAATTAAATCCTAAACCATGTCAGGACATTTAAAAGGTGACAATTGTGGCTTCAATGTTCTTAGACTCTTATCTGAATCTGCACACTCTATGCACTCCCTCACAACCCTTTCCACTTCAACATCCACTCCCGGCCACTAATAAGAACTCTTAACTCTTCTCTTGGTTCTCACAATTCCAAAATGTCCCTCATGACACAAATCAATTACTCTTTTCATCAACCCCTTTGGTGGTATTATCTTTCCTCCTCTATTCACAAATCCTGATTCCACGCTCAACTCACTTCTTACCTCCCAATAACTTCTTTCTTCTGCAACTTCAGGTTTCCTTTCTCCCCATCCTTCTAAAACTTTGCCTTTAATCATCTTCATGAACTCATCCTTGCCATATTCCAAAATCCATTCTTCCCTTCCTATAGATTTTAAGCTTTCATCCTCAACCAAGACAGTTTGGTAGTCATCCCAACTACTCTTGAGCACCTCTTTTATGGCTAACAGAATTCTACTCAAACAATCCGCAATCCTATTCTGCACACCTTGTACATACCTTATTCTATAATTGTAATCCTGCAATCTCATTGAAAGTCTTGCTATCCTTGCTGATGCTTTCACCATTCCACCTGTTGTTAACAAATTCACCAAAGGCTTATCATCCCTCCTCACATCAAATTCACTACCCCATAAAAAATGCTCTAAAGTGTTCCATTCCCCACACACATCCAAGAGTCTCCCTTTAGATTACAGAATACAACTCTTCAGTGGGTGTCAAACTTCTTGATGCAAAACCAATCACAACTTCCTTGTTCCCTCCTTCAATCTGTGTTAAAACCGCGCCCAATCTTCTTCCACTCGCGTCAACAGTTAAAGTGCTCCTTAAATCTGGATCAAATCCCTTGATAGGTGTAGCATTGCAAACGTCTTTCTTCAAAATGTCAAAGCTTTCTTTACACTTACTATTCCAATCAAACATACATCTTTGTTTAAGTAGCTGTCTCAAATCATACTATTTTTCAGCAAAATTACGTACAAACTTCGAATAGTACTCTGTGAGTCCTAAAAATGAACGCAATTCCTCCTTGTTCTTCGGTTCTGTAGCATTTCTAACCACTTCAATCAGTTATTTTTTTGGAGAGATACCATCCACCCCAATGTTGTGACCCAAATATGCTACTTTTCTTTTCTCAAATTTACACTTTCCATACTCAGCTGTCAACCCTTTTTCTTTAAGAACATTGAACACCTCCTCCAATCTTTTGTCATGCAGTTTCCTGTTCTCACCCATTACTAAAATGTCATCTTGGAAGTACAAAACACCCTGTACTTCTCTTAAAATCTCACTCATCAGTCTCTGAAACACTGCCGGTGCATAGGCCAGTCCGAACGGCATCCTAATATACTGGAAACATCCAAAGGGAGTTATAAATGATGTTAATTTCCTGCTCTCTCTGTGTAATTGCACCTGATGATACGCAGATGATAAATCCACAGTGGAGAACCATTTCATCCCCTTTGTCCTGGCCAACAGTTCATTAATCCTAGGAAAAGGATACTTATCCATCTGAATCTCTTTGTTTACACCCCTCAAATCCACACACAACCTGATTTTACCAATTCGATTTTCGTGCTACTACAATCGGAGACATCCATTCTGACGATTCAATCCGCTCAAACACCCCTGCTGTTTCCAGCCTCAACAACTCCTTTTCCAACTCACTCCTTACTGCAAAAGGAACATTTCTCACTTTAAACTGTACTGGAACAGCATTCTCTTTCAGCTTAATCCTATGCTTGAATCCTTTTAACATACCAATCTTCCCTGAAAAAACATCCTTAAAATCTTCTTTTATTTTTTTTCCTACCTCATCCTCATGCAACACCAATATGTGCTCCTTCACATTAGGATTAAAAATTATATCAAGTTTACCTTGACCACGCCAACCCAATACACTAGGTCCATACTCAGCCACATACATCTTACCATCAGCTCTCCTCCCTTTAAATTCAAACGTTACATCCCTGCACCCTACCATAGGAATGCACTCACCCGTGAAACTCTTCGGATTTATTGCAAAAAACAACAAGTGATGGACTGAATGTGGATCAATGTCACACACTCCCCCAGTCAAAAGATCTGGGCCCAAATCCATCGTTTTTTTGCACTCCACACCACCCTGGGTCAGATAATGGCTTTATGCAAATCAGCTCTGACCCTGTTGCCCCATGGGAACAGTCCAGTCCGAACTACAACAGCCATATCTTTCCCAGACCGGAATCAAGCATCCGAGGACCGGACCGGTTTCGAGGTAACACCTCTCTTCAGCCCGGCTAGCTTGACTCCAAGTGGTGTGGAGTGCCTGGGACCCACGTCTGGGCATCCCCAGCGCACTTAGGGCGGCAATTGCAAAAAATAACAAGTGATGGACTGAATGTGGATCAATGTCACACACTCCCCCAGTCAAAAGATCTGGGCCCAAATCCATCGTTTTTTTGCACTCCACACCACCCTGGGTCAGATAATGGCTTTATGCAAATCAGCTCTGACCCTGTTGCCCCATGGGAACAGTCCAGTCCGAACTACAACAGCCATATCTTTCCCAGACCGGAATCAAGCATCCGAGGACCGGACCGGTTTCGAGGTAACACCTCTCTTCAGCCCGGCTAGCTTGACTCCAAGTGGTGTGGAGTGCCTGGGACCCACGTCTGGGCATCCCCAGCGCACTTAGGGCGGCAATTGCAAAAAACAACAAGTGATGGACTGAATGTGGATCAATGTCACACACTCCCTCAGTCAAAAGATCTGGGCCCAAATCCATCGTTTTTTTGCACTCCACACCACCCTGGGTCAGATAATGGCTTTATGCAAATCAGCTCTGACCCTGTTGCCCCATGGGAACAGTCCAGTCCGAACTACAACAGCCATATCTTTCCCAGACCGGAATCAAGCATCCGAGGACCGGACCGGTTTCGAGGTAACACCTCTCTTCAGCCCTGCTAGCTTGACTCCAAGTGGTGTGGAGTGCCTGGGACCCACGTCTGGGCATCCCCAGCGCACTTAGGGCGGCAATTGCAAAAAACAACAAGTGATGGCCTGATTCTGGATCAATGTCACACACTCCCCCAGTCAAAAGATCTGGGCCCAAATCCATCGTTTTTTTGCACTCCACACCACCCTGGGTCAGATAATGGCTTTATGCAAATCAGCTCTGACCCTGTTGCCCCATGGGAACAGTCCAGTCCGAACTACAACAGCCATATCTTTCCCAGACCGGAATCAAGCATCCGAGGACCGGACCGGTTTCGAGGTAACACCTCTCTTCAGCCCGGCTAGCTTGACTCCAAGTGGTGTGGAGTGCCTGGGACCCACGTCTGGGCATCCCCAGCGCACTTAGGGCGGCAATTGCAAAAAACAACAAGTGATGGACTGAATGTGGATCAATGTCACACACTCCCCCAGTCAAAAGATCTGGGCCCAAATCCATCGTTTTTTTGCACTCCACACCACCCTGGGTCAGATAATGGCTTTATGCAAATCAGCTCTGACCCTGTTGCCCCATGGGAACAGTCCAGTCCGAACTACAACAGCCATATCTTTCCCAGACCGGAATCAAGCATCCGAGGACCGGACCGGTTTCGAGGTAACACCTCTCTTCAGCCCGGCTAGCTTGACTCCAAGTGGTGTGGAGTGCCTGGGACCCACGTCTGGGCATCCCCAGCGCACTTAGGGCGGCAATTGCAAAAAACAACAAGTGATGGACTGAATGTGGATCAATGTCACACACTCCCCCAGTCAAAAGATCTGGGCCCAAATCCATCGTTTTTTTGCACTCCACACCACCCTGGGTCAGATAATGGCTTTATGCAAATCAGCTCTGACCCTGTTGCCCCATGGGAACAGTCCAGTCCGAACTACAACAGCCATATCTTTCCCAGACCGGAATCAAGCATCCGAGGACCGGACCGGTTTCGAGGTAACACCTCTCTTCAGCCCGGCTAGCTTGACTCCAAGTGGTGTGGAGTGCCTGGGACCCACGTCTGGGCATCCCCAGCGCACTTAGGGCGGCAATTGCAAAAAACAACAAGTGATGGACTGAATGTGGATCAATGTCACACACTCCCCCAGTCAAAAGATCTGGGCCCAAATCCATCGTTTTTTTGCACTCCACACCACCCTGGGTCAGATAATGGCTTTATGCAAATCAGCTCTGACCCTGTTGCCCCATGGGAACAGTCCAGTCCGAACTACAACAGCCATATCTTTCCCAGACCGGAATCAAGCATCCGAGGACCGGACCGGTTTCGAGGTAACACCTCTCTTCAGCCCGGCTAGCTTGACTCCAAGTGGTGTGGAGTGCCTGGGACCCACGTCTGGGCATCCCCAGCGCACTTAGGGCGGCAATTGCAAAAAACAACAAGTGATGGACTGAATGTGGATCAATGTCACACACTCCCCCAGTCAAAAGATCTGGGCCCAAATCCATCGTTTTTTTGCACTCCACACCACCCTGGGTCAGATAATGGCTTTATGCAAATCAGCTCTGACCCTGTTGCCCCATGGGAACAGTCCAGTCCGAACTACAACAGCCATATCTTTCCCAGACCGGAATCAAGCATCCGAGGACCGGACCGGTTTCGAGGTAACACCTCTCTTCAGCCCGGCTAGCTTGACT
The DNA here is from genome assembly GCF_964261635.1 of Lissotriton helveticus. Classification (NCBI taxonomy): domain Eukaryota; kingdom Metazoa; phylum Chordata; class Amphibia; order Caudata; family Salamandridae; genus Lissotriton; species Lissotriton helveticus. The sequence goes on from NC_136059.1 coordinate 1,719,976,505, forward strand.
CCAAGTGGTGTGGAGTGCCTGGGACCCACGTCTGGACATCCCCAGCGCACTTAGGGCGGCAATTGCAAAAAACAACAAGTGATGGACTGAATGTGGATCAATGTCACACACTCCCCCAGTCAAAAGATCTGGGCCCAAATCCATCGTTTTTTTGCACTCCACACCACCCTGGGTCAGATAATGGCTTTATGCAAATCAGCTCTGACCCTGTTGCCCCATGGGAACAGTCCAGTCCGAACTACAACAGCCATATCTTTCCCAGACCGGAATCAAGCATCCGAGGACCGGACCGGTTTCGAGGTAACACCTCTCTTCAGCCCAGCTAGCTTGACTCCAAGTGGTGTGGAGTGCCTGGGACCCACGTCTGGGCATCCCCAGCGCACTTAGGGCGGCAATTGCAAAAAACAACAAGTGATGGACTGAATGTGGATCAATGTCACACACTCCCCCAGTCAAAAGATCTGGGCCCAAATCCATCGTTTTTTTGCACTCCACACCACCCTGGGTCAGATAATGGCTTTATGCAAATCAGCTCTGACCCTGTTGCCCCATGGGAACAGTCCAGTCCGAACTACAACAGCCATATCTTTCCCAGACCGGAATCAAGCATCCGAGGACCGGACCGGTTTCGAGGTAACACCTCTCTTCAGCCCGGCTAGCTTGACTCCAAGTGGTGTGGAGTGCCTGGGACCCACGTCTGGGCATCCCCAGCGCACTTAGGGCGGCAATTGCAAAAAACAACAAGTGATGGACTGAATGTGGATCAATGTCACACACTCCCCCAGTCAAAAGATCTGGGCCCAAATCCATCATTTTTTTGCACTCCACACCACCCTGGGTCAGATAATGGCTTTATGCAAATCAGCTCTGACCCTGTTGCCCCATGGGAACAGTCCAGTCCGAACTACAACAGCCATATCTTTCCCAGACCGGAATCAAGCATCCGAGGACCGGACCGGTTTCGAGGTAACACCTCTCTTCAGCCCGGCTAGCTTGACTCCAAGTGGTGTGGAGTGCCTGGGACCCACGTCTGGGCATCCCCAGCGCACTTAGGGCGGCAATTGCAAAAAACAACAAGTGATGGACTGAATGTGGATCAATGTCACACACTCCCCCAGTCAAAAGATCTGGGCCCAAATCCATCGTTTTTTTGCACTCCACACCACCCTGGGTCAGATAATGGCTTTATGCAAATCAGCTCTGACCCTGTTGGCCCATGGGAACAGTCCAGTCCGAACTACAACAGCCATATCTTTCCCAGACCGGAATCAAGCATCCGAGGACCGGACCGGTTTCGAGGTAACACCTCTCTTCAGCCCGGCTAGCTTGACTCCAAGTGGTGTGGAGTGCCTGGGACCCACGTCTGGGCATCCCCAGCGCACTTAGGGCGGCAATTGCAAAAAACAACAAGTGATGGACTGAATGTGGATCAATGTCACACACTCCCCCAGTCAAAAGATCTGGGCCCAAATCCATCGTTTTTTTGCACTCCACACCACCCTGGGTCAGATAATGGCTTTATGCAAATCAGCTCTGACCCTGTTGCCCCATGGGAACAGTCCAGTCCGAACTACAACAGCCATATCTTTCCCAGACCGGAATCAAGCATCCGAGGACCGGACCGGTTTCGAGGTAACACCTCTCTTCAGCCCGGCTAGCTTGACTCCAAGTGGTGTGGAGTGCCTGGGACCCACGTCTGGGCATCCCCAGCGCACTTAGGGCGGCAATTGCAAAAAACAACAAGTGATGGACTGAATGTGGATCAATGTCACACACTCCCCCAGTCAAAAGATCTGGGCCCAAATCCATCGTTTTTTTGCACTCCACACCACCCTGGGTCAGATAATGGCTTTTTGCAAATCAGCTCTGACCCTGTTGCCCCATGGGAACAGTCCAGTCCGAACTACAACAGCCATATCTTTCCCAGACCGGAATCAAGCATCCGAGGACCGGACCGGTTTCGAGGTAACACCTCTCTTCAGCCCGGCTAGCTTGACTCCAAGTGGTGTGGAGTGCCTGGGACCCACGTCTGGGCATCCCCAGCGCACTTAGGGCGGCAATTGCAAAAAACAACAAATGATGGACTGAATGTGGATCAATGTCACACACTCCCCCAGTCAAAAGATCTGGGCCCAAATCCATCGTTTTTTTGCACTCCACACCACCCTGGGTCAGATAATGGCTTTATGCAAATCAGCTCTGACCCTGTTGCCCCATGTGAACAGTCCAGTCCGAACTACAACAGCCATATCTTTCCCAGACCGGAATCAAGCATCCGAGGACCGGACCGGTTTCGAGGTAACACCTCTCTTCAGCCCGGCTAGCTTGACTCCAAGCAGTGTGGAGTGCCTGGGACCCACGTCTGGGCATCCCCAGCGCACTTAGGGCGGCAATTGCAAAAAACAACAAGTGATGGACTGAATGTGGATCAATGTCACACACTCCCCCAGTCAAAAGATCCGGGCCCAAATCCATCGTTTTTTTGCACTCCACACCACCCTGGGTCAGATAATGGCTTTATGCAAATCAGCTCTGACCCTGTTGCCCCATGGGAACAGTCCAGTCCGAACTACAACAGCCATATCTTTCCCAGACCGGAATCAAGCATCCGAGGACCGGACCGGTTTCGAGGTAACACCTCTCTTCAGCCCGGCTAGCTTGACTCCAAGTGGTGTGGAGTGCCTGGGACCCACGTCTGGGCATCCCCAGCGCACTTAGGGCGGCAATTGCAAAAAACAACAAGTGATGGACTGAATGTGGATCAAGGTCACACACTCCCCCAGTCAAAAGATCTGGGCCCAAATCCATCGTTTTTTTGCACTCCACACCACCCTGGGTCAGATAATGGCTTTATGCAAATCAGCTCTGACCCTGTTGCCCCATGGGAACAGTCCAGTCCGAACTACAACAGCCATATCTTTCCCAGACCGGAATCAAGCATCCGAGGACCGGACCGGTTTTGAGGTAACACCTCTCTTCAGCCCGGCTAGCTTGACTTCAAGTGGTGTGGAGTGCCTGGGACCCACGTCTGGGCATCCCCAGCGCACTTAGGGCGGCAATTGCAAAAAACAACCCAGATCTGGGCCCAGATCTTTTGACTGGGGGAGTGTGTGACATTGATCCACATTCAGTCCATCACTTGTTGTTTTTGCAATTGCCGCCCTAAGTGCGCTGGGGATGCCCAGACGTGGGTCCCAGGCACTCCACACCACTTGGAGTCAAGCTAGCCGGGCTGAAGAGAGGTGTTACCTCGAAACCGGTCCGGTCCTCGGATGCTTGATTCCGTTCTGGGAAGGACATGGCTTTTGTAGTTCGGACTGGACTGTTCCCATGGGGCAACAGGGTCAGAGCTGATTTGCATATCGCCATTGTCTAACCCAGGGTGGTGTGGAGTGCAAAAAAACGATGGATTTGGGCCCAGATCTTTTGACTGGGGGAGTGTGTGACATTGATCCACATTCAGTCCATCACTTGTTGTTTTTGCAATTGCCGCCCTAAGTGCGCTGGGGATGCCCAGACGTGGGTCCCAGGCACTCCACACCACTTGGAGTCAAGCTAGCCGGGCTGAAGAGAGGTGTTACCTCGAAACCGGTCCGGTCCTCGGATGCTTGATTCCGTTCTGGGAAGGACATGGCTTTTGTAGTTCGGACTGGACTGTTCCCATGGGGCAACAGGGTCAGAGGTGATTTGCATATCGCCATTGTCTAACCCAGGGTGGTGTGGAGTGCAAAAAAACGATGGATTTGGGCCCAGATCTTTTGACTGGGGGAGTGTGTGACATTGATCCACATTCAGTCCATCACTTGTTGTTTTTGCAATTGCCGCCCTAAGTGCGCTGGGGATGCCCAGACGTGGGTCCCAGGCACTCCACACCACTTGGAGTCAAGCTAGCCGGGCTGAAGAGAGGTGTTACCTCGAAACCGGTCCGGTCCTCGGATGCTTGATTCCGTTCTGGGAAGGACATGGCTTTTGTAGTTCGGACTGGACTGTTCCCATGGGGCAACAGGGTCAGAGCTGATTTGCATATCGCCATTGTCTAACCCAGGGTGGTGTGGAGTGCAAAAAAACGATGGATTTGGGCCCAGATCTTTTGACTGGGGGAGTGTGTGACATTGATCCACATTCAGTCCATCACTTGTTGTTTTTGCAATTGCCGCCCTAAGTGCGCTGGGGATGCCCAGACGTGGGTCCCAGGCACTCCACACCACTTGGAGTCAAGCTAGCCGGGCTGAAGAGAGGTGTTACCTCGAAACCGGTCCGGTCCTCGGATGCTTGATTCCGTTCTGGGAAGGACATGGCTTTTGTAGTTCGGACTGGCCTGTTCCCATGGGGCAACAGGGTCAGAGCTGATTTGCATATCGCCATTGTCTAACCCAGGGTGGTGTGGAGTGCAAAAAAACGATGGATTTGGGCCCAGATCTTTTGACTGGGGGAGTGTGTGACATTGATCCACATTCAGTCCATCACTTGTTGTTTTTGCAATTGCCGCCCTAAGTGCGCTGGGGATGCCCAGACGTGGGTCCCAGGCACTCCACACCACTTGGAGTCAAGCTAGCCGGGCTGAAGAGAGGTGTTACCTCGAAACCGGTCCGGTCCTCGGATGCTTGATTCCGTTCTGGGAAGGACATGGCTTTTGTAGTTCGGACTGGACTGTTCCCATGGGGCAACAGGGTCAGAGCTGATTTGCATATCGCCATTGTCTAACCCAGGGTGGTGTGGAGTGCAAAAAAACGATGGATTTGGGCCCAGATCTTTTGACTGGGGGAGTGTGTGACATTGATCCACATTCAGTCCATCACTTGTTGTTTTTGCAATTGCCGCCCTAAGTGCGCTGGGGATGCCCAGACGTGGGTCCCAGGCACTCCACACCACTTGGAATCAAGCTAGCCGGGCTGAAGAGAGGTGTTACCTCGAAACCGGTCCTCGGATGCTTGATTCCGTTCTGGGAAGGACATGGCTTTTGTAGTTCGGACTGGCCTGTTCCCATGGGGCAACAGGGTCAGAGCTGATTTGCATATCGCCATTGTCTAACCCAGGGTGGTGTGGAGTGCAAAAAAACGATGGATTTGGGCCCAGATCTTTTGACTGGGGGAGTGTGTGACATTGATCCACATTCAGTCCATCACTTGTTGTTTTTGCAATTGCCGCCCTAAGTGCGCTGGGGATGCCCAGACGTGGGTCCCAGGCACTCCACACCACTTGGAGTCAAGCTAGCCGGGCTGAAGAGAGGTGTTACCTCGAAACCGGTCCGGTCCTCGGATGCTTGATTCCGTTCTGGGAAGGACATGGCTTTTGTAGTTCGGACTGGCCTGTTCCCATGGGGCAACAGGGTCAGAGCTGATTTGCATATCGCCATTGTCTAACCCAGGGTGGTGTGGAGTGCAAAAAAACGATGGATTTGGGCCCAGATCTTTTGACTGGGGGAGTGTGTGACATTGATCCACATTCAGTCCATCACTTGTTGTTTTTGCAATTGCCGCCCTAAGTGCGCTGGGGATGCCCAGACGTGGGTCCCAGGCACTCCACACCACTTGGAGTCAAGCTAGCCGGGCTGAAGAGAGGTGTTACCTCGAAACCGGTCCGGTCCTCGGATGCTTGATTCCGTTCTGGGAAGGACATGGCTTTTGTAGTTCGGACTGGACTGTTCCCATGGGGCAACAGGGTCAGAGCTGATTTGCATATCGCCATTGTCTAACCCAGGGTGGTGTGGAGTGCAAAAAAACGATGGATTTGGGCCCAGATCTTTTGACTGGGGGAGTGTGTGACATTGATCCACATTCAGTCCATCACTTGTTGTTTTTGCAATTGCCGCCCTAAGTGCGCTGGGGATGCCCAGACGTGGGTCCCAGGCCCTCCACACCACTTGGAGTCAAGCTAGCCGGGCTGAAGAGAGGTGTTACCTCGAAACCGGTCCGGTCCTCGGATGCTTGATTCCGTTCTGGGAAGGACATGGCTTTTGTAGTTCGGACTGGACTGTTCCCATGGGGCAACAGGGTCAGAGCTGATTTGCATATCGCCATTGTCTAACCCAGGGTGGTGTGGAGTGCAAAAAAACGATGGATTTGGGCCCAGATCTTTTGACTGGGGGAGTGTGTGACATTGATCCACATTCAGTCCATCACTTGTTGTTTTTGCAATTGCCGCCCTAAGTGCGCTGGGGATGCCCAGACGTGGGTCCCAGGCACTCCACACCACTTGGAGTCAAGCTAGCCGGGCTGAAGAGAGGTGTTACCTCGAAACCGGTCCGGTCCTCGGATGCTTGATTCCGTTCTGGGAAGGACATGGCTTTTGTAGTTCGGACTGGACTGTTCCCATGGGGCAACAGGGTCAGAGCTGATTTGCATATCGCCATTGTCTAACCCAGGGTGGTGTGGAGTGCAAAAAAACGATGGATTTGGGCCCAGATCTTTTGACTGGGGGAGTGTGTGACATTGATCCACATTCAGTCCATCACTTGTTGTTTTTGCAACTCTTCGGATTTATATCACTCTTCTTAAGTTCTCCTCCAATTTTATTTACAAATTTTTCATTCCACATGTCCAAATTTACAATCGTGTATGGAGACCCACAGTCAGCTATCAACGTCACTTCCACTCCAGCAACAACAATCTCACATCTCGGCTTGCTCCTTCCTTCACTCTTTATATCTAAAACAACATCCTGTACAATAAAAATGTCATCATCGTCATCAGAACACTCTTCTTCATTTTTCTCTTCTTCATCTTTATCAGACACATATTTTATTCTCGTTGTTTTGTCCTTGTCCCTCCTATAACAGACTCTTGCATAGTGTCCAACTAATACACAAACTGTGCACTTTTGATCCCTTGCCCTAAAAGTTTTACTGTTTGCCAAATGAGTATAACTTCTGCACCGGTAACATGCTAGATTTGCTTGACCTTCTCTCCTATTTTCTGTTCTGATTGGAAAATTGGTCTTCCAGTATCCTTTCCATTCCTTAGTTTTATCCTTATTTGAATTCTTATTGTATGCCTTTGTCACCTTCTTTACCACACAAACTTCTTCTTTTTCTTTCTCTTTCTCTTTGTTTTCATCAAGTGCTGCTTTAGCACACCTCAATGAAACTTCTGCCTTCCTTACTACAGCAAGTACTTTGTTCAATGTGCCATCACCCATAGTCCACAATCTTTCTTGTACTCTTTTATTGTTTGTTAACATAATGATTTGATCTCTTATTACTTCTTCTTCTATTTGACCAAATCTACATTTCTTCGCCATCTTTCTTAAAACACTTAAATAGTCATCTATTTTCTCATTTTGTTCTTGCTTTCTCCTGAAGAATTTGAATCTATCAATGGCTACACAAACCGTACGTGCATAATAACTTTCCAAATCCTCCAAAGCGTTAGCATACACGTCTACTTCATCATCGTTCCTTTCCTTCTTTTGCATACGATGATACTGTCTATTACCCTCCGGTCTTAACGAATGTAATAGTATACCCTTCTTTATTTCTGGTGTCATACTCTCATTGTTTACAGTGACCATATAATTTATGAAATAGACTTTCCATTCCTGCCAGTTAATCCGTGGTTCACCAGGGTCCGGTAAAACTTGTATAGGTGGTGTTAAAGTGAATGTTTGCGCTGCACACATTTTCGCACTCTTTTTTTTTAACTCTTCTAGGTTGCACACAAAATTCCTTCAGATGCTTCTATTTAATTCAACAATTGCCTTTAAAATCCATGTATCTAATCAATATTTTTTTTATTTCACTCTGCTTGTACTGCTTTAAGTGTTAACTGTCCCAGTACACAAATGCGCTTTATCCATAAAACGCTAAATATTCCACATTGTTTTTTTTTTAATCAAAATACCTCTAAAGATCTCCTTCATTGCCCAGTGCTTCCTCTGCGCGATGATAATCTTCTGCGTTCTTTGTTAATCAAGAACGACAAAAATTCCTCTTAGCGCTCGTCGAAATCACCCCAATCCAAAATGTCCGCCAACGTGCTAAGTCACCGCTCCGCACGCTACGCTTCCAATTGGTACCTCTTCGCTTTCTTGCAGCACACGTCACAGCGCATACGTGTGCAATCCTTCATATGCCGAGCACACGTCACTTCTCCTTGTGCTTCACTCACGCAGACTGCTCGAGCCTTAATTTAACGGTGAGATTTCCCTTTTACTTAAAATTACTTCCTTCGCTCTGCATACGCTTCTCATCTGTTATATTCCGTTCGCGCTGCACTACACATGGGCTTACCTTCAGTTCTTTAGGATTTTTATTAAATGGGATCCACTTAACTTCTTCCTTCCATATTTCAATTGTCCTTTTTATTCCCCTTCACGTTTATGTAGTAACCAGAAAAGGATCAGGTTGGACTGTCCCTCATGATCTACTGTCAGGATGGCTCTGCAAATAGTGTTAAACATCTTGAGGCATATTTATCACTCTCTGCCTCCTCCCATCGACAAAACCTATATGTCTCCTTAACGCCTCCCTCTCACTTTACCTGTTCGGACTCTCTAAATTGGACAAGTGTCGCTTCAGTCTTGGGACCTATCTCTCCTGATATTTCTAATCTAACAGACTCTCCAAATCGGACAGATATCGCCCCGGTCTTGGTGCATATCTCCCCTGACACTTCTATTACAGGTTTTCATGGGTCCTCTGGACCATGTGTGTTAGGTCTGCTCTCAGCCCCTGTCATCATTGGGACTGAACCCTCCAGTAATCACCGCCAACTAGTCCATCTGCCTGAAACCACTCCTGGTCCCGTCAGACCAGAAGACTCACACTTAGTCCTCGATACCGATCACTCCACTTCAATGTTACACTTGATGGATAGCACAAAATTGGATGTCTCCAATATTGTCTCCCTCCCCCTCCTGCACACACAGGGGATAGCCTAGTCCCCACTCACCTATTACCCGCTGCAGCATCTGAGGGAATTCTCACATCTGCTTCACTCATATCGCCTATACATTCACACATAGAGGATGGACCAGACTCCACTCACCTACTACCTACTACAATATCTGAAGGAACCCCAACAGTGGCTATACTCTTCTCGCCTAACCCATCATTGAACCCAATGACCCTTCCCCAACCCCAAGTGGGGAGCTACTATGCCACTCCTGCAATAGACATGCACATTGATACCATGGACAATTTGTCTCCCCAACCAGTTCATACACCATCACCTATTACTTATTCTCCCATTTCTGTCTTGATTGACCAAATTAATGAGCTAGCATCCAGCATATCTCATCTTAAGGATGATATGCTTAATCTTTCAACCTTCGTGGGTTCATGCAGAGTTGCTTCTTCGTCCCTCGTCGCCAATTTGTAAAGTACACTCCACAGTTTCCTTGTATAAACATATCTTTATTCAACACAGCAACTCCGCCTTCACTTTTACAAGTTCATCTTCATGGACCCCTCTTCAACTGTCCAGCCTAGAACTCCCTTCCCCATACACTCTATATTCCACCCAGTGATGTGGATGCACTCCAACATGGAATGCTTCAATACCACAGGGGAACACCTGAGTCAGGTAATTATGGCCTTGTGAGTAGTGCTAGGCCTCCAAGGCAGTAGAACATTGGACTAGATCAGGATTATCTCTGAAGTAGTAGGAAAGTTAGGTATGTCAGAGCTTTGGTCCTCTCCTGAGTAGATTACTGCTACTTACCGATTCACAGTAGCCTCGCCCTCCATCAAGAACCAAGACTTCACCAGACCACTGGACTTCATCTGTCCGCCAACGTCAAACCCAGGGCCAGACTCAAGCTGCTGAGGACCCTGCACCCCTGAGCCCGTTGTCAGGGAAAAGACCCAGAAATGTTTCTAAGTGAAACGGTAAAATATTGACTGGAACCAAGCCAGCACTTTGCATCCAACTCTGCGCTCCACCTAGTCAGCCTCGAAATTTGGACCAGACCTTCACGTTCAAAGCTCATAGACTGTCGCTAAAAATGAAAACCCATGATTTACAAAACCTTTTGAAATGAAGTGCAATAACTTGTGAAAACCTTGTAAAATTCATAACTCTGTTTCCCTTCATCAGATTTTTGTCATTTTTATATCTATTTGAAAATATTTTTAACAAATGGAAGTGGGTTTCTTAATGTGTTGTGTAACTGAGTCACCAACTGTTTTGGTACTAATAAACACTTTACACTTATTTTCCTTTGAGTTAAGCCTAATTTCTCGGTTCCACAGCTACTGAAGACTGAGTTGAGGTTTGATTAAAAGAAATCTAACTAGACCTAATACAGAATTGTGGTGTTATTACTTAGTAAGGTCTTGCAACCACCCCAGGTAATAGTCCACTTTCTCACAATATCAATTACAAATGTTGTGCCCAGATGGAAAGGCCATTCAAGCAATGTCAAATGAGAAAAAAAACGTAAGAAAACTAATGTCTGAAGGGGGGGCAACCGAATACCTACTATCTTCCTCTACCTATTACTGTACTTTTTGAAGAACTGGTGACAATAGATCTTCCGGACAGCTAACATATTCTGTAGCTAGACCTAAGGACATAATATATCACATTTCTAATAACATCTTCAAGCAGGTTCTCTCTGGGAAGAACGCACCACATTTGGCAACTAAGCAACTCCTACCATTTTAAAAGCTGTGATTTTGGTATTCTGGGATTACTGGGTGTTCAATTACAGAGGACCTGCAGTTTGCAGCTTATTTTGAAGAAATCTCCACATTATACTTCTGAGATCAAAGCATGCGCCTTTTCTGTGACTCAGCCGGTGCTGCCGAAGGCCCTGATGCTGAATACCATGGCTGCTTAGCCTTGATTTCATCACATGAATCTTTAACCCATGAGCAGATGGTACCTATTCCTCAATCTCACTCCTTTCTCCATTTATCACTGTTTTCCCCTCTTTTTCTTTGACCTTCTTTCCCCTTTTGTGTTTTTTTCTCTCCTGCAGTGAGCCAGTTTGGTGAGGAAAATAGGAGCCAAAAAGAAAAGCGATGGTGGGCCCCACTTGCGACCACCGGTTCAAATTAAGCACTGACACAGATGGGCACTGAAACGTATACTAAGGCAAACGTTATCATCACTTAAAATCCTAGCAGAAAAACACTAGCGTTTCTCCTCAGTATCCTCACCCGAAAACAATGCGCACACACCATTTTTTTAGAAACCTACATATCCTAACAATTCAATACGCGGTTAATTCTACCCTGCATTTTTTTCCCTGTAATATCCTAGGGCAATTTGTCATAAGTACATGTGAATATCATTAAAGTAAAAAGAATCAATGACATAGCCTCAAATAACAGCAAATGTTATTATATATATATTTTCAGATGCCTCTGGGAGAAAACACTTGACCTTGTGGATAGGTTGATTGTTGAGGCTTATGTTAGTCGGAAAAGGTATACCGAGACCCCAGGGAAATGTTTCTGGTTTGTCATACTCTAGAAATTGAATGTCAGTATTTCCTTGTTTGCAGTCAATCATTAGAAAAACAGGGAACATGTACATATTTTTTTTAAATAACATTTAGACATGCTTTAGAAGCTGTCACTTGCTTGGGGCACCCAGATGTATTTTCCTAAACTGACTATCTATTGAACAATAGTCAGAACAACACATTTGTGACTGAAATAAACTTACCATCAATCTCCCTACTCAGACAATACAAATGCAATCGAAATTTTAATTTCCATGCATCTACTGATTAAAAAAATACAATACTTATTGTTAAATGAAGGCGCAATTAGGCAATCCGTTGTATCATTTGAGATGATAACTATGATTACTAAGGACTTCCCAATAACAACCATGTTCAGTAGCATTGTCATTACATATCAGACTCTCTAAATTAGTATTTAAGCTTTAGCATCAGCTCCTCAAACATGTTTGTCATTTCTTAACAATAAACGATTACATTACCTTTGGTGGATTGGTGAATAGCACTTAGAGGAAATCCATGCACAAACAGCATTATATAAATGTACTAACTCGCTCGTGCACTTACTCAATTTGGTAACTTTGGGGCATATTTATAAGGACTTTGTGCCATGCTTGCACCAACTCAATGCATTACATGCATGACACAAACCTCTAAGTTATATTTATGAAGCCACACAAAGCCACTTTGCGTAGCTTTGAATGGCTTAGAAAATATAGAGTAATACAACGCGGTAAACTTCCTTTACAACGCAGTGTTTACACCGCACGTCCTTTACTACGCAGCCATTACAACGGAAGTCGTTACTACGACTTGCGCTGGAGGGCGCTCTTGTTAAAGGAATAGTTTGATTTTCTATTCCAACACCTTCCCTACTGTTACCTGGGCTGGAGTTGGAATAGAAAATTAAACTAATCACATCCAGCGCCCTCCAACGCAAGTCGTTGTAACGACTTGCATTGTAATGGCTGCTTCGTAAAGTACCGCGATCATTTTGATTGTGTTGTACTGACGTACATCATACAACGCAGTTCAAATTGATGCGTTGCACTGCTCTGCGCATGGGAGGCGCTCCATGGGCGTTAGGGTGGCCGTTCCCAAGCAAATCCTTTAGTTTTTGATGCATTCACAAATTTATCAAACCTGGTACACCTGGGAATACCCCATAAAGAAACGTCACCCCATGTGAGGCGTGAGAAAGGGAAATATGTTTATTTCTCCTCATTTTTTTCATTGCATTTTCCATCATACATAGAAAGAGGAAAATGCCTCTATGGATTGTTTTTGTGCAGGAAGGTACCCCTTCATGCACAAAAACAATCCTGCCTATATCACAGGCCCCCTTGCACCATGGTGTTGTTGGCGGTGTTGGTGCTAGGCTGCCGAAACGGCATCAGTACAGTGGAACAGGACAGGAATTCATAACGACTGCACATTCCTGCTCGTTCCCTGTAATGCAGGACAGCGTGGCAAGGTAACTTGCTGTGCTGTCTGTCCTGCACCACATTGTTCATAAATATGCCCCTTTAAGTGGCAGAGATATGTGTAACTTGCATTTCTGTTGGAAAGTGAGGTAGGAGGTCATGCCGCACCAACTATTATTACAGTGGCCTTACGATTCATGATGCATGATCAAATATATATATTTGTAACCTTAGAGGGGATACCCATTGTGGATAATCACTTAAAGCCATTCAATTTGTCAAAGAAAAAATCCAGATGATCGAAGAAGGCACAAAGCAGGATCTAGGGCCACACAAATCTGAAGGACATGAGGCCTCCAGTATCTTTCACATACATGTCTATTTAAAGGGCACTACTGTAATATATTGACCATGATTTCTACTACTATTTCATACTAACATTGTCATTCCCACTTTGTCCTTCTAGATGGCAGGGATAACTATTTTACAAGACTCACACGCAATGAGATTTCTTTGTGGAGTAATACAAAATATATTCTTCGTTTTCCACAATATTATAAGAACAGACAAATAAATTATAAAAATAAAAACATACCATCAAGATTCTGCCTCCAAACTGGCACAATCCTACATCTCATCATAGCATCATCTTTTAATGTTACCACAAGACACAAAGTACTAAAAAAACAAGAAAACATAATAATGTTATAATATATGGACCAGGCATAAGGGAACATACTAGTGTGGACTCTCCAACATCTCCACTGTCCAGCTCATTTAGTCCTGATCAATCCTTTCTGTCATGTCTATCACATTCTGAGTGCATCCATGTACCGCAGGACGGTCATCTTGTTTACCCCCTCGATAATGCAGTACCTGTTTATTGCCTCTTCTGGAGATATAGCTGTCAATAGCAACCAGATATATTCATCTACTCTGTATCCCAAGGAGACACTATCCAGATTGAACAGAATTTTAACTGCCTTGACGTCTGCAATCATGCTTTAAAACAAGGGCTTGCAATGATGTCTTCTTAAATAAGCAGCAATACAACAGAAAGCGAGAAAGGTCATTTGTAAGCATCTGAGAAAAAAAATGACTTCGGTGTAATTCGCATAATTACAGGAATTGATCATAATGTTTCTCACACAAAATCTCCGAAATCCTGCCGCTATGTCCACTGGCATAATTGAGAATACTTTTGGATAGAACTACTACTGTGGGAGCAAAGGAGCAATGAACAAAGAGACTGTGACCAGCTGCTGGAGTTCTGTTGCATTTAGCACTATTGTCCTGGCCCAAAATGCATCCTTGTTTCCACCTTGCATGTAAGGGTGTATTTTGCTCTTATACAATAGCCCTAAATGTTAGATTACCCTTCTCTTGTAATTACTCACAATTTTGCTGAATTTGCCCAACATTTTGTGTAATGTAGCGTGAGAAAGTTCTGCAAATTTGCACCCACCCCAGTCATTAATGTCTCACTGAATATCAGTGCTAATGTGTGCTTAAGGTTGCAGCTGTTGAGCACTGAGACTAATTTTGGAGCACTGGAACTTATTTTTCATCTTCAGACTTTGATCTTGAACAAGAGAGAGAAAGGCACAAAAGGTAGAGGAAAGAAAAGAAAGAAAGGTAAACAGTGCAAAAGACAGAACGCAGAGCTTCGAAAGAACCTGTAATAGTAAACTAAAAAGGCAGAAAGTGTAAGGTCTGGGAGAAAGAGGCATGATGTGGAAACCAGGCTACTCAGCCTTGGTATTTGCAAGCCAGATATTCACCAACTTAGGAAACATGCAATCATTATTCTAACCATCAGGCTCCTCCTACGCCCACTTATTTGTTCTGTATCACTGCATTCATTAATTGAGGTGTATTAATCCTTAGAGTCACCCAAAAATAGGGACCCAATAAAGGCGATAGATTTATCAGTTTGAAAAGCAATTTATTTAACATCAAATTATGTGACACAAAGCAGCACATTGGTTAAACGGCACCCAAGTCCCATCTGCTCTAAAATCCAGTTACACCCCTCAACCATTTGTACTTGATTTTATTTTGCAGGCTGACATCTGGAATGTGAATAACATTTTAAAAGCAAAGGAAGGTGAAGGTGTGGCATTGGCAACAGAGGATGTTCAAATATATTGGTCTTCTGATATCTGGCAACCATCACTGAGAACCTTTTCACCTCTAGTTCAACATGTCAAACATTGCATTCCTGATGGATTCATTGCCTAGCAATAGATACTCAGTTCTCAGCCACATTGATGACAAGTTTATTCTATATGAGATCTCAAAACGGCATCTTTCTGTTCTAAAACATTTATGTAGTAACCAGAAAAGGATCAGGTTGGACTGTCCCTCATGACCAACACTCAGGATGGCTCTGCAAATAGTGGTAAACATCTTGAGGCATATTTATCATAGGGTTGTGTTGCTTTTGTACCACAAGATGGTGTGCAAAAGCAACACAACCCCCATGTTTGATTTAGGAAGCAATGCAAGGCCAGATTGCGTGGCCCTGAGTAGCTTGATAAATCCAGAGTAACTCAACACAGACCAAATTGCTGCATTTCATTACTCTGCCCTAGAAAGGATTCTATGAGTGGAGTGTTGGTGTTCCCACACATCCACCCATGGGTTCTGAATCATTCCGAGATTTACGAATACTGGTAGACTTGGGAATGCGTTAGATAGCTATGGCTTCCCAGGACAGGCATAACGAGGAGAAATATCTTTACATTCTGCAGCACCCATAGGAAGAGGAAAATGCTAAGGAAATTGTTTTTGCACAGGAAGGTGTCTCTTCCCACACAAACGAATCCTGCTTCCAATGCCGCCACCCTTGCACCATGGCTGAAAATTGAAGTACCCACACACCTCCTGCTTAGTCACTGTCTCATCATCAATAATAACATGAATAAGGTCCCCAATCTATGGGAACTGTACCACTGCAGGGGTGCATTGTCGAGTATTTTCTTCTGGGACTGCAACCTAACTAATAGAAGGGACACCATTTTCACAGTTTCTTCTTAGGCCATAACCAGTGGCTGCTCTTTTTGAAATGCTGTGTTCCCTGGAACTGGAAAAGAGTCAGCAGGTAGATGGTCCATTACCTAAGTTTGCCCACCCTTTGGAGTGATAAACTGCTTTGTGATCATTGTCAACTATGTAAGCCCTACTCACCTCTATACACATGGCTGGCTGAGCTCTACATTCAGCCCAAACAAAAGTATCTCTCATTCCCAAAATTTCCCAAAACTCCATTGCTTCAATTGTAAAGTACAAAGGATGTTCCTATCATGGTTAAAACAGCACCAAATGCTCACTGCTGCATTTTACAAAGTTATTGCTCTGCTAAGATGCTCTGGTATGCAAGCACATTGTAAAATATATAGATCACCTCTCAAAATTAACTTTGCAAATCGTCGCCACCTAAATGAGAATCACTATGCTCTTCGACATTAGACTTGCATTAAAAATCAACTTACGCAGTATTTCTCTAGAATTTAGCAACCTGCTTTCCCACAAGGCACCCAGAAATTCATATAGAACATAGCCATGTCCAATCAACTATATTTTACACCCCTTTTACTACATGTCACATCCGCCTGGAGTATGGAGTCTAGAGCTCTGCCTATTGGGGCAATTTTCATGAAGTAGTTTTGCTCTCCTTTAGGGTTCACATGCGACTAGATGGACATATAATAATCAAAGGTGAGTACCATTAATTCTATATAAACTTAAAAGCTACAAGCACCAGCCGAGTATTAGGGCTCCACTTCATTGTTTTCTTATTGTTTCTGTCCGACGTCCTGTTGGGGGTAAGTCAAAGCCAAAGACTTCAACCCTTTCATTACATCTATGTAGTTAGGACACACAAATGATATCCATTGCAATTCTAGCAAGCTATCTGAATTTAGTTCTGCCTTTCTATTGTAAACACATTTCTGGAAAAGATTTTAAAGCTCACTATTTTAGCTACTTTGATTCTTTAAAAAACAAACTTTTACCTGCATTTGCACTTTTCACTCTGTCTGTTAACCGCCTCGGTCCCCGCAGCCTCGGCTATTTGAGTGGAGGGCGTGTTCGCAGCAGATTGATCTCGCACTGCACATCTGGTCAAAGGGGGCGGAGTCTCATTTCCGCTTCGCTCCCTACTTAGACCGATGGACCTGCGGCCGCGCAGCTGGCACACTACGGATAAGCCCGTCTGCGCCCACCCGCGCACGACAGGGCCCAGGGGCCAGGCTCCCTGGTCAACGATACTGCTACTCAGCCAAAGATTTACACTCCCTTGATTCCAAGAACTATACCACCAGTAGGTCCACACTCACCAAAATAAAGGAAGAAAAAATCCCAAAAATTACTATAGGAAACAGCTCTCTCCCACCCTTCCACAATCCGTCCATACACAAAACTATCCCAGCTGCCAAAATCCAGACTGAACTGAAAGTCACAACCCTGAATACACGATCCCTACAAGAACATCACCTGGAATTTTTCACCCTTCTCCGGGATGGGGACACTGATATTTTGGCGCTCACCGAAACTTGGTTGGGCGATACATCTGTACCAGATATTATCGCCTCCCTTCCAAGTGAATACAATGTCCTGTGGCATAATCACAGTAGTAACATCAGAGGGGGGGGTGTGGCAATCTTCTTTAAAAAACAACTTACAGTCACCAAAATAACGGCAGAGAATATCGATTTAGCCAATGTACTCGGGGTAAAAATCACTCTTAACAACTCCTGCCTTGCCCTCCTGACGGTATATCGTCCCCCGAGACCAACCCCGCAGTTTAACGATCTCTTTACAGATATAATCTCTGACATTTGCACACGATACCAAAGAGTATTAGTAGTGGGAGATTTCAACTTACACTGGGACAAAACACCCAAAGACCCGGCAGCTCTACATTTTGACACTTTTATGACCACACTGGGCCTCCAACAACTAGTTGTTGTCCCTACACACATTAAAGGTCATACCTTGGACCTTGTCTGGACCTCCCAACCAGGGACCATCCTTACAGACATTGCCCCGTGTATATGGTCAGATCACTCCCTAATTAGGTGCTGTATCCCAATAGATGGCCACCTAACCGACGCGCCCCAAATATGGAAAATGGTGCGTCAATGGAAATAAATCGATCCTGCAACCCTAGTAGATCTTCTTCTCGCTTCCACTCCTCCTTCCGTCAGACAAGGAAATTTAGATCAGCAATGCAAAGCTCTTACCAAAAGCTTACGCACAGCTATAGATCAGACAACACCTGAGCGGAAGCATAAGACCAAGGATGAAGTATAAGGTGCCCCCTGGTTTAACCCCTCGCTAAGAGAAACTAAAAGAAAGCTTCGCCACACGGAAAGACGTTGGCGCAAAACTAATGATCCAGCAGAGTGAGAGAAATACAAGTCACTACTCAACTCCTACAAAAAATGCATCACGACAACTAAAGCTGAATACTATGAAACCAGAATCAATACCGCCGATAACAAACAGAAAGACATTTTTAGAATCCTGAAAGAACACAGCAAAAAAACAGATCGGAAACCAGCTGAAGCCTTAATTGATTGCAATACATTCCATCCTTCTTCCTGGAAAAAGTAAGGAGTATTCTTTCAGATATTGATAACACCCGTACCAACTACACCTTACCACCCTTTCCCCAAACCCCTCCTCATGATCACGCACTCTCCAGTTTTCCTAAACTGGACACAGTCTCCCTCAGGCTGCTCACGAACCGGATAAAAACAGGTTCCCCTTCAGACCCATGTCCCCCTAGAATTTTTCGAATGGCACTTCCGGGTCTAGACAGACAAATCATCTCAATACTAAATAACTCCTTAGAGAGCAGATATCTGCCATCCTGCCTCAAAGAGGCAAGAGTCAAACCTCTACTAAAGTAGCCAGGGGCCGATGTGACCAACCCAAAAAACTATAGACCTGTCTCCCAGCTACCCTTCTTGGCTAAAGTCCTAGAACTGCATGTTCTGAAAACACTTTCACCTTTCCTGGAGGACCACCATCTCCTCCAGGGACGCCTAGCTGGGTTTAGAGCACATCATAGCACTGAGCTGGTTATGTTATCAGTGCTTGATGAGCTCAGAGCAATGGCTGACAGTAAAAGACCCTGCGCCCTGATATTATTAGACCTATAAGCGGCATTTGATACTGTCAGCCATGCTCTACTACTGGATGGACTTACCACCCTAGGTATTCAAGATCAGGCCCACCAATGGCTTGAATCCTTCCTATCTGTTAGGTCCCAAAGGATCCAACTGGGAGATGCAGTATCTGATATAGGTTCGCTTGACTGTGGAGTTCCCGAGGGCTCAGCCCTATCCCCACTCCTCTTTAATGTTTACCTGCAACCACTGGTAACAGCTTTAGCCAACATGGACTGTAAAATGTTCAATTACGTGGAAGATACCCAACTGCTTCTCAGCATCAACAATACTGCATCCGCCCAGACCCAGGCACAAAATATCCTTAGATTCACCTTGAGTTGGATGACAGCTAACTCACAAAAACTCAATCCTGACAAAACAGAGATCCTGGTCATCCCTACAATAGAATCCCCCTGGAGTGACCAGTTCTGGCCCCAAGAACTAGGCCTCACCCCCAGACCTATGCCAGCTGTAAAGAGCCTTGGCATAAAAATTGATGTTGAACTTTCAATGGCCAACCAAATCTCTTCCGTGGTTGGTACCTGTACGGGACTAATTAGACAACTCCGCAAACGGGTCCCCCTTCTCTCTACCTCCACACTTCACACGATCGTTTCAGCTACCATTATCCCGAGGTTAGATTACGGTAATGCCCTATACCTTGGTCTTCCCCAGATACTGGCAAACAGATTACAGGTAGTTCTAAATGATGCAGCTAGATTGATCTTTAGACTTCCTAGAAGATCTCATGTCACCCTAGTGCTACGCAAATTGCACTGGCTCCCTATAAAACAATGAGCGAAATTTAAGAGCCTCTGCATCGCCCACAAAGCTATATATGGTCTAGCTCCTACCTACATAAAAGAACGCCTTGAGGTTTACACTCCGGGACGCTCATTGCGATCCACCGAGGCACACCTCTTGTCCTGTCCTCGGTACAGACTCTCCTCAAAAGGGGGGAGAGCCTTCTCAGTACTTGTCCCCCAGCTCTGGAACAAGTTACCTCACCATCTCCGTAAAGAACCTAACCTGCTCCACTTTCGTAAACTACTCAAAACTATCTTGTTTAGGGAAGCATTAAGCACAGCTTAACCCTCTCTCATATCTAACTCAACTACCGTCTATGCAGTCAGCCACCCCCCCTCCTGAGCGCTAAGAGACCTGTCGGTGATTTAGCGCTATATAAATCCCAATTAACAATAACAATAACAATAACAATTTGATTATCAATATGTTCATATCACATTCACTAGCTTTTTTGATGAAAAGGCAATACTATCTGCATAGTTTCCTCCTTTCCTTTTGTGCGATCTTTTATTGCAGCATTCCATTTGGAGTGAGTAAATGCCATTGAGAAATTGCCAGCTGATCAGTAGGATCTTCAACCAATACATTGATCTTACTAGTCTCCACCGTGGCAACCATGGAATGGAGATTCAACAATACACCTTGATTATACCCAAATGTCTCCAGTCTCAAGAACCCGCTGAAAGACTATCTGTTTATCAGCCAAAAGTGTATCTGTATTGTCTCCTTTAAGAGGAACATCAACAAAATGGTATTAACTTAAATTACTAACAGCGCCACAATAACAAATCGAGAACTGGCTGTTCAACTTCATACTCAAAGATTCATACAAAAACACATTACAAATAAGCCAAAAATAAGTCTGCCTCACGATGAAACCAATGTCACGACAGAACAGACAGCCTGTTGCCAACTTTCACTCAATTGCAGAATCGAGGTATATGTCTCTGAATTGGACATCAGAATCATATTTCAAGCATTAGTTCTAAGGCACCTGAATGTTGAAAATATACTGTCACAAGCATCCCTGATACCACCATGTCACTAAAGTGTTTGTTTTACACCACCACTCCTCTAGTGAAACCACAGTGGACAAATGAAATAACATCACTACCACCTGATGAACCTGCGTTACCTATCATTCCAAGCTGACATTGCCATCAAGAGCTTTTGTATTGTCCACAAATCAGTAACGATCAACATCCTAGTGCTATCAAGTGGGAAAAGAGCAGTTTTCTTGGGGACAAGCTAATATAAGAGGAAATGAGATTGACAGATTAATCATCAAGAAACAGAAAAAATGTTGCAAAGGTCAACCATGTTTTAACTGTGAGTTCAGAATATGAAACCGCATTCCTTCACAGATTATGCTAGACCACCAGCCCTCTTGCAGTTCAGAAAACAGCTAAAGATACAACCCTTCACTGAATACCACTTTGAAAAAGACGTAAGCATGTGCAATATATATATATACAAAGCATTTCAATACTGACTAATAGGAAACTCTAAATAAACACAATGAACAGACACTGTCAAATGTCTTAAGGCTGGGGTGACTAAGTTAAGAAATGGAGGGCGAAAATCATGACAGAATTTCAGGCTATTAACGTAAAATGAATTTCCATGCAGTGCATCTGACTTGCACTTGTCCTGAAAATCTGACATGGATCCAGCATTGTATTCCTGTCTTGAATACCTTTGTTTTGATATTTGCAGAGGGCTGTGCCACAGGCCTTTTTAAAATGGCTTAAGTCTTCTATACTCCTACTGGTTTTTCCCCTCTGAGGTCTGCTGTCAACGGCAAATAGATGATTAAATGCTGCCCCATAAGAGGGGAGCTGTGAAAGTGACCTACAGACCTTGGGGCATCAACCTTTGTCCTGAAAAATGAAAACCATGACCTGCAACACAATGTTGATGGAGTATGCACTCTTGCAAGTTCGGCAGCTCAGATTTACATAACGATAGCAGTGAAGTACGTTCCTACCCTCCATTCCATAAGAATTTACTGATCAGACTGTTGAGAGATTTAAAGAACTTCAGTGGAAGCTTCACAGGCAGCATAGATAAGTAGAAATTTATGACAGCTAACATCATCATTTTTACTGCACCTAATCTGCCTCACCAAGTCAAGTACAGGGGTGACCACTTCTCTAACATACTAAGTATTCTTTGATGAGCATCAGCCAAGGTAATCCGAATGGTATCAGTGGTGGATGTGGAATTTTGAATCCCTAGACACTTAGCACAATAATAGTTCCACTTAAAATCAGTGTCCACAAACAGATCTTTTACAAAATATCTGTTTAAAAGGAAAACTTCTGATTTAGCAATGTGTAGTTTGTAACCACATAAAGTGATCGAGACAAATAAACCCCATCCCCACATCGAGTGAGCCACGGCTTGGGACTGAGATGTCATTGTATATAATCAACGGATACCGTTAATATATTTCTAACATAATTTGATTTTCATATTGTGTCAGTGGTTTTAAGTCATTTTTTCTTGAAATATTTGTGTTAGTTGAATCAGAAGAAGTTTCCCACATGTTGAAGGGATCACTTATAGGCCTTATAGTATTTATTGAAAAACTTTTACAATTCCCCTTGATGACATTTCTTTTACCTGACAGAATTGGTTTGTAGCTCATAACTGTATACCCAGGTTCTGAGGGATACAGCATAACCTCATTATATTAAATGGAAGAGATCAATGAAGGCAGGTCTGAAGGATTGTGGATTCAACAGAAAAAGAACAACATCATTGGCATAAGCTCTAAATGTAACTTCCGTATCTTTATGCATGAAGCTATGAAAGGATGACGAGTGACAAAGAATCTGAAGAAAGGGTTACAATGACAGTATAAACAGTAAAGGTGACAATGCACATCTTTTTCCTTTACCCCTTAGTAATGGAAAGTAAGAGGTTTGGAGGCCATTCACATACATAGATGTTTTAAGTGAATAGTGAATCAGGATGGTGTATTTGAGGATTCCTGGAACACAAACCGCGCCACTTTAGAGCATGCATCATAAACCTCCAAATAATGATCGAAGACCTTTTCCACATCCAAAGTAAGGACAGCAACAGAACGCTTTGATGCAAGATGAAACTTTTTTTTCTGGTGTTCAGAACTGCGTTGGGAATGCAACATCCCTGAGGATCGGTGTTTTAGTCACTTTAAAGACATATATGGGGAGCATGATATTGAGGGAACCCAACTTCCTTTGCCTCCGGACATGGGTACATACAGTCTGGTTTAAAATGAAGACACAGTAGGTGAGGCAATAATACAAATGACTAGTAATAAAGCACCCGGACTGGATGGTGTCCCCGCTGATCTTTAAATTACATTTCTAAATAGTCTAAAATACTAACACATGTTTTTAATATGGCGTGTTTGTATGGTCTGCCAAGGTCTTGGTCTCAATCTATTATCATGCCAGTTTTTAAAAAGGGGCAGCGAGGAGACCCATGATGCTATAGTCCTATATCGCTGATTGATTCAGCAGTTAAAATATTGGGGAGAGTGATCCTTAGGAAATTAACAAATTGGGTGGAAGAGTGCAATGTACTATCAAACCTGCAGTATGGTTTTAGAAAAGGCAGGGCTTCTATGGATCAATGTCTAAATTTACTTTTGCTAGCTGGAAAATATCCTATTGCCAAGAAGGGATACTATATCTGGCCTTTATGGATCTGTCCTCGGCTTTTGACCGAGTAAACAGATCCAAATTATGGGTATTATTACTTGAAATGGGAATGGACCAGGACATAGTTAATTTTTTATCTGATTTGCACAGGGATCTTTCGCTACTGGGAGATACGAACAAAGGGGCAATCACACAATGCATATTTGTATCATAAGAGGGTCAGACAGGGATGTATTCTAGCTCCCCTATTGTTTACTTTATGTATTAATAATCTTTACTCCTCGCTGTGCACAGCCTGTAAGGCCATCCCTGAAGCAGGGGTTCAGTTAATCCCTGCACTCCTAAATGCAGATGATGCAGTTTTATTAGCACGAACAGCCATTGGGGTGCAGTGTCTCCTAAGTACTGTTTCAGATTTCATGAGATGGTTGGATTTAAGTGTTAACCTTTCAAAAACTCACACCATGATTATGGGCTCTAGACCCCAAAAAACTAAAATGCATTGCTGTGGAGGGAATGAAATAGCAAGGGTACTTCGGGGTCCTGTTTGATGAAAGGGGCACATGGGCACCGCAAATAAAAGCAAAAAGAAACGCTATGTCAAGATCAACAGTAGCGGTACTTGATTTTGCACGCAGGTTAGGGGCCAAGCCAATTCAAGCTATGCTAAATATATACAAAGCTAAATGTACTGCTATTTCTAATTATGGGTCCGAAATTTGGGGGTACAAGGAGGTTGAGGTACTCCAAATAGTGGAGAATAAGTTCCTCAGAAATTTGCTCTCAGTTTCGCAATCCATACCATCCTATATTATTTACCAAGAACTAGGTATTGGTTTTGTATCCGATATGATTGAAGTGGCCCCGCTCTTGAGAGGGATACTTTCTGGATTAATCCAGAACTAGAGCTGAATCGTGGAATTGCCCAGGATTGTCTATCCCTGGACAGAGAAAGCTGTATTCCTTGGCTAGGTTATATAAAGAATCTAAAAGAGAAATTATTTGGCCCGATGTATTTGATTCTCTAAATACGTTGGTGAAGGAGGACTTGCGGTGGGTTAAAAAACTTTTTTTATGGATGTTGCAAACTAAAAGAGAAGCTAGAAAGATAAAGATAATGAAACCAACGGTTCAAGCCAATTTTCTTCTGAAAACAGTCCCAATGATAGAACCCTATTTACATGAAATAACAAAGCCTTACCATCTTTTTATTTTAGTAAGCTTTAGATTAAATCTTTTGCCCTTTTTATTGGCAGAACCTTATGGGTGGTGTAAAGTAAAGGACCTGGGCCCCTGTTCCTGTGATAAGTTTTCAACTCAAGACACTCAGCACTTTAACATGTTCTGCGACCACTATTTTCATATTCGCAAATGCTTTTTAGTACCCATTATAAATGGTAAATGTTTTATCCCGGTAAGGCCTGCGTTAGTATATTTACAGATGTTGACTAATACCTGGGAACGTTTTAGCATTGCTAGTTTTTTTAGTTGCAGCTGTTAGGAATAGGATAAGAAGGGCTATTAGGAAATGATACATTTTTAGCTTTCCTATAGTTGTATCAAATTCAATGTTTATTGGGATTTTTTGGTGCATGATATTCGTTTTTGATAAAAATTAATCTTTATAATATAAAGATGGATGATTTTGTGTGATACTTTAAGGTGTATAAGATTATCCTGAATGAATTTTGTATATATTTTATTGATGTGTTTAGAAGATTTTTGTAGTGTACTTTTATGAATATTCTGAACCAAATGAAGTGAATATAACTGACTGACTGACAGAGGCCAGATGTAAAATATCCATATATGCTCTGCATTTGTTTGCCATATATCTGCCCTTCACAAAGCATGTTTGTTGTAATCTAATCAAGTTCAGGACACATTTATGAATACATAGCGCCAAAATCTTTGCAACAAATCTTACAATCTGAATTGATGAGGGATATAATTGGTACAAGATGATACATCTCTGTGCCACAACCATATTATTACAGAGAATATATTGAAATAAAGAAAACAAATGGGGTAACAGAATATGGGAAAATCGTGAGTAACATTCAATTGAAATCCATCTGTACCAGGGGCTTTGTCTTTAAGTACTGTGGCTAGGGCTATCTTTATTTCAGGAACAGAGAAATCATTATCCAGTCAGGAAAGATAAGGTAACTGGCTTTGGTGTTTGGGACACAGTCAAAGATAGTGTTAAGGGCATCATCGGATGGGAAGTGTTCTGGTGTATATGGAGTTTGATAAAATCCTGTACAGCCTTTTTAAATTTCAGCACCATCGAAGTGTTTAATACTATGTTTGTCAGTAACTGTATTTATTTGGGATTTATGTAATTGAACCTTCAATTCATTTGCTAGCATTTTGCTCGATTTGTTGTAGACTCCATAGTATTTAGCATTGATTTTTAATGGTACACCATATGCCTTTCCAGTCAATTTTTTATTGCATTCTAACTTGGCCTGAATAAGATGCCCCAGCATAGTATCTGTATTGGATGTGCACTATTTGTGCTCAAGTTGTTTAATAGAGGTGAGTAAGGGTATATATTATCTAAGGTCTTTTTTCTTTTTAGTCGCAGCATAATCGATAATGTGTTCTCTGGATGTTGTGTAAAATCATCCAAAACTAAATGAAAAGCAGTGTCAAGGATGATGTTTGAATCAAAGAAGTCTTAAAGGAAGAGTTCAAACAATTTTACAAAGACATCATCTTTCAATAAGGCGCCAGCTCTACTGGCGCATGATCTGAAATGGCACCAGTTTCGGCATTAGTTACTGTGGTAAGTAGATTGTGCATTAAAAAACATAGTTCATCCTAGATTTAGAGTGATGTGCAAGAGAAAAAAATGGATCTCGGTTTGCAGCCAAGCATCAACAGGCCCCCTAGATTGAAAAGATTTGTTCATGCTTTTTGTATTTTGTTGGGGCATACTTAACTGAGAAGTGTCTGTCAATAAAGGGATCCATGAGTTGGTTACACTCCATCCAACAACAAAATTTGCGTCTGAGCAAGACATCATCGGGCTGGACATTTGTACCCAAAATTGTGCATCTATGGCTGTGGGACCATGGGTATTAAGACCGGCCGGTATTTAGGAATTGGCATGTAGGGGCCATTATTTTACAGAATCGGTAATTTTACCGATTCGGTAAATCCAAATGTAGGTGACACTCCTGAAAGTGTCACAGGTCCTTAAGAGTCGGTATTTTACCACACAATCCTATTGTGTGGTAAAATACCGAATCCAGGTGAGCATGCACATCTGTGCATGCACACTGTGCAATGTGACACACAGACATGTCCTAAGGGCATGTATGTGTGCCACATGTCACACATGCCTTTACTTCGGGTGCTAGAGGGTGTCAAAGTGATACCCCCTGCACCCTTGCAACATTCGGTATTTACCGATTCGGTAATTACCGAATCGGTATTTCCCATTGATTCCTATGGGCTTCACAGCCCATAGGAATCAATGGGAAATACCGATTCGGTATTTACCGAATCGGTAAATACCGAATGTTACCGATTCTGTATTTCTAAATTAAAAATGAGCTACATCTCCCTCCTTCATATTTACCGATTCATAAATACCGAATCGGTAAAATTCGGTATTTATGAGTCGGTAAATGTCCCTCACCTACATCTGGCCCATAATGAAGTATGGTGTAAAGTAGGGTGTAGAAGAATCCATCCACACTCTAAGCCTCTACCCAAGGGAAGCGATTTATGGGCCAATATCACAACTTCATTCTTACTTGTTTAGCAGGGTAACAAAATACATGCCCTATCCAATTCATTTGTACAGAACTAATGTCTGTATCTGTACGGTGGGTTTCTCATAATAGAACAATTTTACATTTCAATCAAGATAAATGTATAAGCACTCCTTGCGTCTTAATAGGGTTACACATACCTTAGACATTCCAGGATACGAAGATTATTTCTCACATGTGTAAAAGGAAATGAGAAATATAGCCAATTCAATTCAAATATACTTTATTCGATTTTTCACATTAAACATCATAGAAGGAGCATATTAAAAAGAAAATACTTTCAGACATATAAATACAGACAGTTCCATCTATACAGAAATCACGATCCTCTCAGTCTAACAGAAATAGTAAAATTGTATATACTAACAAACTTCATGCTTAAGCAATTATGCTTTTTCTTCCTCTCAGTATACTTTTCAGAAATCTAGTCATTCCCACACAGTAAACATTTTCCAACATTTGTACATATAACAACGCGGGATGACATTACCTCCACCCCCCTCTCTTCAACACTGGCAAAATCCATCTTACTCTTTCAGAGTGATATAATTTACAAAAAAAAATCACATGTATTGTTGATTGGGTAGATATCGCATCGCATGGGCATTGACATAAATCTCTAGACCAATCATTTACTATGGGAAAGATAACTAACCAGTGAAAACTATCAAACCTAAATCAGGTAAGGACCTACCTGTCATACCCTCCTATGCACCAAACCAGATATAGTTGTATGCTAAAGGTTGCCAGGGTTAGCTGATGCTGAATCACAGTGCATTTCTTAACGCCTTCCGTGCTCCTGTCAGCCCTTAGCCGTCGCGAGCACTACCTCGTTGGTGCTGTGAACGGCCGACGCGGCCCCGCCCACTCTTGGGAACTGCCGCACTGCGGCGAAATAACGGCCGCGGTTAAAGAGTTAATTTCCTTTGCAGCTCTTAAAGATTCTAAGTGCAACAGGCATAACAATTGAAAGTCCTTCCTGGAAATGGAGCTCATAGTTTCAGGATAAATGTAATAATCAAGCCTATCCAAATCTGTTAAAAATCTTCAATATAGTTTAGGCAGGTGATCTTATTTACATAGCATAGACTCATGGCGTCTCTAATATTTTCCCTTTTCAACCCTGTACTAGTGGACGGCCAGACTCTATGCCATAATAGCAGAGGTTGCATTTTAATCATATCAGAAACATAGGGGATCCCCAATTCATTGTGGCAATTAAAAACTGAGGAATTCTGCAGAACTGCTCAAATAAACTTTAAAAATATATTTTCCACAATTTGTATTGAGGATACATCATGGTAATCCCAGACTCCTGCTTCATACATCGTGACACTCATACATTTAGCCTGATACATTTTAGGAAGGATCCCCAGAGGCCTTTTGCCCAATTTTTGGGCAAAATTAACCACGGCTCCAATTGACCTCTTAAAAAAGGGGGTCCTACTTTTAACCTGCCTCACTCCCCTCTCCATGGGGAATGGCGCAGTGCATTCGCCCTTCAATCCATGCCTAACTTAGCAATTGCCCCAGCATACATCTGTCTCAAGAATTGGACTAACAGTGGGTCAATCTTTAAATCCGAAAGAATTTCCCAAAGTCTATAATGTATGATGGAATCAAATGCTGCTGAAAGGTCCACAAATGTTACATACAATTTCACCTCCTTGGCTTGAGTATACTTTCCCATTAAAATAGTAAAATTTAAAATCTGCTCAATTGTCCCCAGCCCGTTTAAAACCATATTCTACCATGGTTAAAATATTATTATCCTCAGCGCATGTTTGTAGTCCATTCAGAACGATCCTGCCTGCTACCTTAACTAAAGAATCTAAAAGGGAAATAGGTTGGTAGCAGGCATGATTGTCAAGATTCCCTTTTATAAAAGGCGGAATAATCACGATTCTTACCAGGACTTTATAAAAGCCTTTACACAGCAAGCCTCTAACACCTGTGTCAACAGCGGGGACCACAATGATGGAATGGATTTAAATAAATCCATTGGTACAGCATCTGGTCCTGGGGCTTTACCTCCTTTACTAGCATTCTTTGCCGCTGTTACTTCATCCAATGTTATGTGTAGCTCAATAGGGGTGAAGCCTACCGCGCCTTCCTGTTCTGTTAGTTCAGCGTCAGTAGATAATTCTTCAGTCCCCTTGATACTATATACATTTGAATATAAGTCAATCCATACTTTTTCATCAATTGCAACATCAATCCTAGCACCATCATTATTAAAAAGAAATGGAGCATTAACTGCCTGCCAGAATGAAGTGCAATCCTTCCTCAATGACGCTTCATAGAGTGTATCCCATGCCTGATCTTTCAATTCTTTTTTTTCTATTTTTTTTGGCCAAATTATACGCCTTCCTATACACTTTGATTTCTTCTTGGTTTCTCTCTGACTTACGTAGTGTATCTTTCAGGTGCGTATAGGCTTTTGTGCATTTTGAATCGATTTAACAACAAATATATCAGAGGGTCTATTAGAAGAACTAAAAAGTACGCACTATGTCACCTAAACTGGAGATCTACATGTCCTCAAGCATGTGTGTATCTATCTAGGGTCATCCCCGTAGTGGTCAAACATGGATGCCCATCAGTCACCACACGGAACCGCCCTTCATCATTTGGGATTCCAAACAAGACCACCACCAGGAGTGCCACTTTACTTTCACGGTGGAGGGTCCAGATGTATGTAAAGGAACCCTCCGCCGGTCAGATAGGTCTTACTGTGGTCTTGCTACTCAATTAAGAGGATCTTAGTACACTTGATAAGTGGGGGACTGATATTGCAGTGCACAAAAAAAATTTGAAAAAATAAGGAAAAACGTGTTATTAAAATTGGATGGGGGGTACTAACAATTTTATTTGGGTGCTACCCACTCTTCCAATATTAAAAAGTAGTCAGAGATAGTCACTGTAGTATGGACTGCCCAGGTGTTTTATAGGGTCGACATGCTTCAGCAATTGGTGACACAATTGTTTTTGCTTTCTTCAGGACCGTATCTATTAATGGCTACTGCAAACAATAGTGATAAATGAAACCAAACTGTGCTCAAAATCAAAACAGATACAGAAATCACCTGAAATCACTAGGTGTTCGCATCGTTTCTTTCACTCTTCCAAGTCGTGTAAGACTACTACAGAGAGGAAAAAACACATGAAGATAGAAACAAGGTACCCTTTAGGAAAACACAGCGTACAAGGTTCAGTTCATGATTTAAAACATAGAAGTATATATTCTTCCTAAAGTTAGGTAACCATATTGTGTATCACTGGCACTATCTTAGTGCACATGTCTCAACATTGGATCTAGTTTAGCAAATACCAATAGAGTACACCGAAACCATCTTACCGTACTTGGAAGAGGTGAAGACCTCACCCCACTTGGCCACGGCTCAGGAAAAGGGGGAGCACCGCTCTAAAACAAGGGAGATAAGTGCACATAACTCTGTTAACCCAACTCCATTGTAATTTGTTAAAATCATCCATCCAGAGCCTGTATAACCAGACATCCACTGGCTACCCAATCGTAAAATTTAAAATACCATGACTCTCAATAGTAAGAGTCATGCGCCTTTATCAGGTAGTGAGTTGTGGAACTATCACGGCTACATGAGTTTAGAACTTAGCGGACGTTCACCAAACCTGAGAAAAAGCGTAACTTCAAACGAGTATGCCACCCAAACATACGCGTGTCACTCGTAAGCTGAATGGAATGAGCTAGATAAAAAGCTAAATAGAAACCAGGATTGTCCCTCTCCTTGCCTACCTGTCCGT
Source organism: Lissotriton helveticus (assembly GCF_964261635.1). NCBI lineage: Eukaryota > Metazoa > Chordata > Amphibia > Caudata > Salamandridae > Lissotriton > Lissotriton helveticus. Next base: position 1,720,007,545 of record NC_136059.1, read on the forward strand.
CGGTACTCCTAAACTCGGCGTCCAAGCCGATCGGGGAGGTGCCGAGGCAGGGAAAGACTCGGGTTTATAACCCCGCCTGTGATTGGTCACAGTCCGATCACGTGGTGCGTTGTTTTGATGACGAGGGGCGGTAGGTAGAAGCAAGCTTCTGATTGGTCTAACAGAACTAGTTATCAGCCACTCGCTGCTGAATGTTTATCGAGCAAAATACTGCCTACCAAAAACCTTTACGTACTTTCAAATGTTGCCCTTGACATAACTTTATTAATACGGTACAAACTGGCAATTGTTTGTGTAATGGAAAAGATTACCTAAGCCATTATTCCCATAACATAGGAAATAAAACAAACAAACGTGGGGACAGTGTTCATTATATGGCCAAGGTATTCTTAAAGCCACGATATTATTTGAAGCAAAATACTGCCTACCAAAAAACCCTTTACGTACTTTCAGATGTTGCCCTTGACACAACTTTATTAATACGGTACAAAGTTGGCAATTGTTTGTGTAATGGAAAAGATTATTTTAACCAATTATTCCCATAACATAGGAAATAGAAAAAGCAAACGTGGGGGCAGTGTTCATTATCTGGCCAAGGTATTCTTTAAGCCACGATAATATTTGAAGGGAAACAGTGATATACTGCCCATGGTAATCGTTTGTATAATAAAAAAGATCATTTTAGCCATTATTATAGCCATTATTCCCACAGTATGGGAAATAGAACACATGAAAAAGGGGACAGTGTTAATTATCTGGCCATGATTGTATTTAAGCCAAGATATTACTTGAAGAGATACAGTGATGTACTGCCCATGGTGGTTTAGACAAAACATAGGGACATGTGAGGAGAGCAAAGTCATGAGAGTGGCATGATTATATAATCCATCCGGGACCATGATAGTACTTATATTTGCTTTTGGATAAAGCCCTTACTTACATTTCAAAGTATCAACATTTGTGAATCAGTAATGTTTAAATTAGAGAGTCGACCAGGGTATGTCATCATTTAACCCCACACGATGAGTGCCCAACTTGAACACCCATTTCTGTTCTTTAAGTAGGAGGTATTTGGACACATCTGTAACATGTGCAGGAATATGTGGTTTTTCAATCACCGTCCATTGGAAAGCCGTCGTAGGATGGCGTGCTTCTAGAAAGTGATTTGTCAGTTTCGTCGCTTGTCTCTTACACCTAATGGTGCTCTTATGCTCAGAGATTCTAACCCTAATTTTGCGGGTTGTCATCCCTATATATTTAAGACCACAGGGACAGGTGATAAGATAAACAAGATTCTCACTGTTACAGTTCGTGAATTTAGATTGAATCCACGGCCTCGAGGTGCCTATATCTATTTCAGTTGTTTTTCTCGTTTGCAGGCAGGATTGGCACAAGCCCCAGGGATGATGACCAGTGACTGGGGGAAGATCCCAGAGAGAACCTAGAGCCCTAGGTCTTTCTTCACGTGGTTGTGTGTGGATCAATCGATCCCTGTGGTTGGGTCCCCTTTTAAAAGAAAACAGTGGGCTCTGAATTGAAACATGATCAGAATTGAGAATGGACCAATGTATCCTAGCCACTTTCTGTATGCTGTTGAATAATGTCCCAAAGGTAGTCACAAAAGTCAGCCTCTCAAGCGGAGGTTTTTGGACAGAGGGTTCAAGAAGAGCCAACCGATTGTTATTGTTATTGTTATTGTTGTTATTGTTAATATGGGCTTGTATAGCGCCAACTCACCGGCAGGTCTCAAGGCGCTTTGACCACAAAACATAACGGCCTAATCAGCATCATGGAAGGAAGAGGCTAAACTAAGTTCAGGGCTGCCCTAAACAGAATGGTCTTTAGGGTCTTTATTTTTTTTTAGGGTTGTTATTGCGGGCATGCTTCAAGGAGCGATGTACCAGTCTAGATAGATATTTTCTTGAGATAAGTTGTTCCTTCAGAGCCAATGAATGTGTTTTGAAAGCCGCGGCATTTGAACAGTTCCTCTGGACCCATAGGAACTGTCCATAAGGCAGATTATCCCGTAGGGATTTAGGATGGTGACTGTCGAAGCATAATAAGGAATTCTTTGCCAAAGGTTTCCTGTACAGTTCGGATTGCAGTCCCTCCGGAGTTGCTGTAATGAGTAAGTCTAGGAAAGCTAGTTTATCCCCACCTACTTCAATTGTGAAGCGGAGGAAGTCATTTCTGTTGTTCAACCATACTAGGAATTCGTTGCAACTCTCTTTAGTTCCCCGCCATACCACTAGGACATCATCGATGTACCTTTTCCATGTTCTAATATGATCGATGAAAGGGTTCGTGGTAACCAGTATGTGCTCCTGTTCAAAAGAATGAACATAGAGATTTGCAAGGCTGGGAGCGTAAACGCTCCCCATACTGGCACCTGATGTCTGGAGGTACATCGAGTTCTCAAATTGAAAGAAGTTATGCTTCATAGCCAGGGTGGCACAAGCCATGATGAAACTAGCTGGTGTAATGCTGTCTAAATTTCTTGACTGTAGTAGAAGCTGGATGACTTCAAGAGTCTCATCCTGGGGAATTGATGTATATAGTGCTTCTACATCAAACGAGACAAGAAGATCCGTGGTGACATCAAATTCAATTTCTGGCAGCAGACGTAATACGTCGGTTGTGTCCTTCAGATAGGTAGGCATTTCTCGGACCATGGGGCGCAGAAAGTGATCAACAAACGTTGACAAAGGTTCGAGAATAGACCCAATGCCCGAAATAATTGGGCGACCCGGAGGTGGTCTCTGCTTTTTATGCACCTTGGGTAGGGCATAGAAGTATGGAGTGACAGGGTGGGTAGTGCAAAGAAATGTTGCTTCTTGTGGCGTGATCCAACCTTCAGACAACGTTTCTTCAGTCATAGCTGAAATTGTGGCTTTCATTTCTTGTGTAGGATCAGTATCCAGCAGGCGGTAAGATCTCACATCGTCCAGCTGGCGTAGACACTCAGTAGGTAGGTGCTAGTGTCCAACAGGACAATAGCACCACCCTTGTCTGCCGGTTTAATAGTCAGTTTGTCATCCATGATCAATGTTTTGAGAGCCATTTGTTCCTCTCTGGAGAAATAATTGTAAAACACATTTTCTTGTTGTGTAAATAGATCCTCAATACTCTTCTCAACGGCCTGCTCAAAGGCCAAGCAAGACCTTAGGAGGCATCGAGTGAGACGGTGGATGGAAGCTAGACTTCTTTTTCAGCCCTGTATTGACGTCTCTACTATCTTGTAATTCAAGTTCTTGTTTGTTTGCAAAGAAAAAGTGTAATCTGATCTTACGTAGAAATTTGGACAATTAGAGTCGTGTTTCAAAATGGTCGTTTTTATGTGTGGGCACAACGCCTAACCCTCTATTGAGAGCCTTCTCTCCCATTGGTGTCAGAATATGTTGGCTCAAGTTAATCACAAGCCCGGTTCCAGGCTGGTTGATGCCTGTTCCTTGTTCTTCGTGGTAGTGCTCCTCAGGTTCCTCGCTGATGTTGCTGGAGGGCTGTAATGTGCCTGTGGTTGTTGTTGGCCTCTTCTCCTGCCTCAGGACCGTCCCCGGCTTCCGCCTAAAAAAGGCTGTCCTCCAAAGTTGGTGGGATATTGTGGAGGGAAAGGCCCAAGTGTGGCTGAAAAGGGCCCATGGCTTGAGGTCCCATCTGTGGAGGAAAAGGCGCACCACCGAATTGCCATGGGTTAGGTGGCCACCATGGTTGTATTTGATTATGTTGATTCCCTCTCCAGTTATTACGGGAATTCCTTTTACCTAGACCTCTACCTCGAGAGCCCTGACTGGTGGAGCCAGTGTCACTACCTGATGTATTGTCGTCAGAGCTCGATGTCCCATAACTAGATCCTGTTTTGCGCCCAGTCACAGAAAAATCAGGTGGGGTGTATGTCTCACTTGTATAGGGGTAAACCTTGTCGAATTTAAATTTGTCAAGATCTTTTCTAAACTTCTCAATCTTGACAGACAAAGTAAACTCTTTAAACTACCTGTTGTTCTTATTTGCCTCATCTAGATTCTTCTGGAAGGCTTTGCTTTAAAGGGTGGCCCTAATTTGGGATTCTAGAACCTGGATCTCAACAAGTATTGCGTCTGCGATTCTCTTGGAGGTCTGGATAATAAGTATAAGCCAGTCCCTAGTACATCGCCAAGCGATGAGTGACCAACTTTTAAAGAATTCTTTATCTGTCAGGAAAAGTCTCGGGGTGTTGGTTACAATCAACCCAGTAGGTGCACAGTTGTTGCATAAGTATTGTGCCATCACGGTACCGTGGAGGGTTGTCCGCGTGTGTGATTTCTTAAGGACAAGTATTTTGCCCCATTCTACTTCATTGGTGGTGACGGGGGTTGGTATGGTATCTAATGGATCAGGATGGTCAGCTAAGGCCAGTTGTACATCATCCTCATCAAATGAAAGACCATGATTCTTAGCCATGATATAAGGAGGGTATGAGTGAAAAACTAGTAGGACTGCACTGGACAGAAAAAATTCAAACAAAAAACAGAGCTAAATGCTTAACACCGTTTATGGGTGGCGTAAATCAACAGTAGTAAAATCTGTTGTGAGAAAAGGTCGGCAGTCACAGCGACTGCTCAGGAACAAGCAAAAACAGTTGATTAGGACCTGAGCAGTCGCTGTGACTGCGGACCTTTTCTCACAACAGATTTTACTACTGTTGATTTATGAATTTTTTCTGTCCAGTTCAGTCCTACTAGTTTTTTACTCATACCCTCCTTATATCATGGCTGAGAATCATGGTCTTTCGTTTGATGAGGATGATGTACAACTGGCCTTAGCTGACCATCCTGATCTATTAGATACCATACCAACCCCCGTCACCAGCAATGATGTAGAATGGGGCAAAATACTTGTCCTTAAGAAATCACACACGCGGACAACCCTCCACGGTACCGTGATGGCACAATACTTACGCAACAACTGTACACCTACTGGGTTGATTGTAACTAACACCCCGAGACTTTTCCTGACAGATAAAGAATTCTTAAAAAGTTGGTCACTCATCGCTTGGCTGTGTACTAGGGACTGGCTTATACTTATTATCCAGACCTCCAAGAGAATCGCAGACACGATACTTGTTGAGATCCAGGTTCTAGAATCCCAAATTAGGGCCACCCTTTCCAGCAAAGCCTTCCAGAAGAATCTATATGAGGCAAATAAGAACAACAGGGAGTTTAAAGAGTTTACTTTGTCAGTCAAGATTGAGAAGTTTAGAAAAGATCTTGACAAATTTAAATTCGACAAGGTTTACCCCTATACAAGTGAGACATACACCCCACCTGATTTTTCTGTGACTGGGCGCAAAACAGGATCCAGTTATGGGACATCGAGCGCCGACGACAATACATCCGGTAGTGACACTGGCTCCACCAGTCAGGATTCTCGAGGTAGAGGTCGAGGTAAAAGGAATTCCCGTAATAACTGGAGAGGGAATCAACAGAATCAAATACAACCATGGTGGCCAACTAACCCATGGCAATTCGGTGGTGCGCCTTTTCCTCCACAGATGGGACCTCAACCCATGGGCCCTTTTCAACCACACATGGGGCCTTTCCCACCACAATATCCCACCAACGTTGGAGGACAGCCTTTTTTAGGCGGAGGCCGGGGACGGTCCCGAGGCAGGAGAAGAGGGCAACAACAACCACAGGCACATTACAGCCCTCCAGCAATATCAGCGAGGAACCTGAGGAGCACTACCACGAAGAACAAGGAACAGGCGTCAACCAGCCTGGAACCGGGCTTGTTATTAACTTGAGCCAACATATTCTGACACTAATGGGAGAGAAGGCTCTCAATAGAGCGTTAGGCTTTGTGGCCACACATAAAAACAACCATTTTGAAACACGACTCGAATTGTCCATATTTCTACGTAAGATCAGATTACACTTTTTCTTTGCAAACAAACAAGAACTTGAATTACAAGATAGTGTAGACGTCAATACAGGGCTGAAAAAGAAGTCTAGCTTCCATCCACCGTCTCACTCGATGCCTCCTAAGGTCTTGGCCTTTGAGCAGGCCGTTGAGAAGAGTATTGAGGATCTATTTACACAACAAGAAAATGTGTTTTACAATAATTTCTCCAGAGAGGAACAAATGGCTCTCAAAACATTGATCATGGATGACAAACTGACTATTAAACCGGCAGACAAGGGTGGTGCTATTATCCTGTTGGACACTAGCACCTACCGTACTGAGTGTCTACGCCAGCTGGACGATGTGAGATCTTACCACCTGCTGGATACTGATCCTACACAAGAACTGAAAGCCACAATTTTAGCTATGACTGAAGAAGCGTTGTCTGAAGGTTGGATCACGCCACAAGAAGCAACATTTCTTTGCACTACACACCCTGTCACTCCATACTTTTATGCCCTAACCAAGGTGCATAAAAAGCAGAGACCACCTCCGGGTCGCCCAATTATTTCGGGCATTGGGTCTATTCTCGAACCTTTGTCAACGTTTGTTGATCACTTTCTGTGCCCCATGGTCCGAGAAATGCTTACCTATCTGAAGGACACAACCGACGTATTACGTCTGCTGCCAGAAATTGAATCCGATGTCACCACGGATCTTCTTGTCTCGTTTGATGTAGAAGCACTATATACATCAATTCCCCAGGATGAGACTCTTGAAGTCATCCAGCTTCTACTACAGTCAAGAAATTTAGACAGCATTACACCAGCTAGTTTCATCATGGCTTGTGCCACCCTGGCTGTGAAGCATAACTTCTTTCAATTTGAGAACTCGATATACCTCCAGACATCAGGTACCAGTATGGGGAGCGTTTACGGTCCCAGCCTGGCAAATCTCTATGTTCATTCTTTTAAACAGGAGCACATACTGGTTACCACAAACCCTTTCATCGATCGTATTAGAACATGGAAAAGGTACATCAATGATGTCCTAGTGGTATGGCGGGGAACTAAAGAGAGTTGCAACGAATTGCTAGTATGGTTGAACAACAGAAATGACTTCCTCCGCTTCACGATTAAAGTAGGTGGGGATAAACTAGCTTTCCTAGACTTACTCATTACAGCAACTCCGGAGGGACTGCAATCCGAACTGTACAGGGAACCTTTGGCGAAGAATTCCTCATTATGCTTTGACAGTCACCATCCTAAATCCCTACGGGATAATCTGCCTTATGGACAGTTCCTACGGGTCCAGAGGAACTGTTCAAATGCCGCGGCTTTCAAAACACATTCATTGGCTCTGAAGGAACAACTTATCTCAAGAAAATATCCATCTAGACTGGTACATCGCTCCTTGAAGCGTGCCCGCAATAAAAACCGGTTGGCTCTTCCTGAACCGTCTGTCCAAAAACCTCTGCTTGAGAGGCTGACTTTTGTGACTACCTTTGGGGCATTATCCAACAGCATACAGAAAGTGGTCAAGAGACATTGGTCCATTCTCAATTCTGATCATGTTTCAATTCAGAGCCTACTGTTTTCTTTTAAAAGGGGACCCAACCTCAGGGATCGATTGATCCACACACGACCAGGTGAAGAAAGACCTAGGGCTCTAGGTTCTCTCTGGGATCTTCCCCCAGTCACTGGTCATCATCCCTGTGGCATGTGCCAATCCTGCCCGCAAACGAGAAAAACAACTGAAATAGATATAGGCACCTCGAGGCCGTGGATTCAATCTAAATTCACGAACTGTAACAGTGAGAATCTTGTTTATCGGATCACCTGTCCCTGTGGTCTTAAATATATAGGGATGGCAACCCGCAAAATTAGGGTTAGAATCTCTGAGCATAAGAGCACCATTAGGTGTAAGAGACAAGCGACGAAACTGACAAATCACTTTCTAGAAGCACGCCATCCTTCGACGGCTTTCCAATGGACGGTGATTGAAAAACCACATATTCCTGCACATGTTACAGATGTGTCCAAATACCTCCTACTTAAAGAACAGAAATGGGTGTTCAAGTTGGGCACTAATCGTGTGGGGTAAAATGATGACATACCCTGGTCGATTCTCTAATTTAAACGTTACTGTTTCAGAAATGTTGATACTTTGAAATGTAAGTAAGGGCTTTATCCAAAAGCAAATATAAGTAATATCATGGTCCCGGGTGGATTATATAATCATGCCACTCTCATGACTTTGCTCTCCTCACATGTCCTTATGTTTTGTCTAAACCACCATGGGCAGTACATCACTGTTTCTCTTCAAGTAATATCTTGGCTTAAATACAATCATGGCCAGATAATTAACACTGTCCCCTTTTTCAATTGTTCTATTTCCCATACTGTGGGAATAATGGCTATAATAAAGGCTAAAATGATCTTTTTTATTATACAAACGATTACCATGGGGAGTATATTACTGTTTCCCTTCAAATAATATCGTGGCTTAAAGAATACCTTGGCCAGATAATGAACACTGCCCCCACGTTTGCTTGTTCTATTTCCTATGTTATGGGAATAATGGTTAAAATAATCCTTTCCATTACACAAACAATAGCCAACTTTGTACCGTATTAATAAAGTTATGTCAAGGGCAACATCTGAAAGTAAGTAAAGGGTTTTTTGGTAGGCAGTATTTTGCTTCAAATAATATCGTGGCTTTAAGAATACCTTTGCCATATAATGAACACTGTCCCCACGTTTGTTTGTTTTATTTCCTATGTTATGGGAATTATGGCTTAAGTAATCTTTTCCATTACACAAACAATTTCCAGTTTTGTACCGTATTAATAAAGTTATGTCAAGGGCAACATTTGAAAGTACGTAAAGGTTTTTGGTAGGCAGTATTTGGCTTGATAAACATTCAGCAGCGATTGGCTGATGACTAGTTCTGTTAGACCAATCAGAAGCTTGCTTCTACCTACCGCCCCTCATCATCAAAACAACGCACCACGTGATCGGACTGTGACCAATCACACACGGGGTTATAATCCCGAGTCTTTCCCTGCCTCGGCACCTCCCCGATCAGCTTGGACGCCGAGTTTAGGAGTACCGACGGACAGGTAGGCAAGGAGAGGAACAATCCCGGTTTCTATTTAGCTTTCTATCTAGCTCATTCCACTCAGCTTACAAGTGACACACGTATGTTCGGGCGGCATACTCGTTTGAAGGCACGCTTTTTCTCAGGTTTGGTGAACGTCCGCTAAGTTCTAAACTCATGTAGCCGTGATAGTTCCAAAACTCACTACCTGATAAAGGCGCATGACTCTTACTATTAAGAGTCATGGTATTTTAAATTTTACGATTGGATAGCGAGTGGATGTCTGGTTATACAGGCTCTGGATGGATGATTTTAACAAATTACAATGGAGTTGGGTTAACAGAGTCCTGTGCACTTATCTCCCTTGTTTTAGAGCGGTGCTCCCCCTTTTCCTGAGCCGTGGCCAGGTGGGGTGAGGTCTTCACCTCTTACAAGTACGGTAAGATGGTTTCGGTGTACTCTATTGGTATTTGCTAAACTAGATCCAATGTTGAGACATGTGCACTAATATAGTGCCAGTGATACACAATATGGTTACCTAACTTTAGAAAGAATATATACTTCTATGTTTTAAATCATGATCTGAACCTTGTACGCTGTGTTTTCCTAAAGGGTACCTCGTTTCTATCTTCATGTGTTTATTTCCTCTCTGTAGTAGTCTTACACGACTTTCGAAGAGTGAAAGAAAGGATCCGAACACCTAGTGATTTCAGGTGATTTCTGTATCTGTTTTGATTTTGAGCACAGTTTGGTTTCATTTATCACTATTGTTTGCAGTAGATACGGTCCTGAAGAAAGCAAAGACAATTGTGTCACCAATTGCTGAAACATGTCGACCCTATAAAACACCTGGGCAGTCCATACTATAGTGACTGTCTCTGACTACTTTTTCATATTGGAAGAGTGGGTAGCACCCGAATAAAATTGTTAGTACCCCCCATCCAATTTTAATAACACTTTTTTTCCTTATTTTTTCACACTTTTTTTGTGCACTGCAATATCAGTCCCCCACTTATCAAGTGTACTAAGATCCTCTTAAATGAGTAGCAAGACCACAGTAAGACCTATCTGACCGGCGGAGGGTTCCTTTACATACATCTGGAACCTCCACCATGAAAGTAAAGTGGCACTCCTGGTGGTGGTCTTTTTTGGAATCCCAAATGATGAAGGGCGGTTCCGTGTGGTGACTGATGGGCATCCGCGTTTGCCCACTACGGGGATGACCCTAAATAGATACACACATGCTTGAGGACATGTAGGTCTCCAGTTTAGGTGACATAGTGCGTACTTTTTAGTTCTTCTATTAGACCCTCTGATATATTTGTTGTTAAATGTTTGTAGGGAACTTATCAGAGCTTGGTCTTATAAATTCCCTCTGGTCCTAATCAACAGTTTTTGCTTGCATTTTGAATCGAACCAGCCATTAATCTGATCCAGGGATACATTATTTTGGGCTCTTAAAGAATAATTTTGAATCTCTAGCGTAATAAGGGAAAATGCCCTCAAGGTATCATCATGATCTATACTGTCTTGTAAACATACTACTATTTGTTCATAAGCATTAACAACAATATGTTTATTGACCTCCTCAGGGTTTATTTTACCCCATCGCAGGGAGTAACCATTTTGGCAAGCTAGTGCAATGTTTTGCATCCATGCTGTTGTGTTATTTTTAAGATGATTAGCTTGGTTTGGGAATGACTTTAAAACTGTCAATCCCTGTTGCATAGCGATTGGGTACAATTATAAAATCTATAATGATTCGAATCCTCTGCCAATAAACTTATGGGTTAAATCTACAGGCGGGGAGCACAACATATTTGCAAAGCCCATATCGTGTGGAGCCATTAAATAATTAAACATCTCCCCCCTCTTAGAATGCACAAAGTGTAACATGGGATCTTTTTCTCCCTTGTATGCACCACACCGCCCACCCCATAGAGTAATCATATCAACATCATTTAAGTCCTTTGTTTTACTTAGTTCATCACTGAGTGAATTTAGAATATCACCCATTTGTCTAAGCGTGGGCGTAAAATCCATTTCGCGGGCGAATTCGCGTATTTTTGACAATTTAGCGATCTGCGAATCACGCGAAATTGCCCAATAATCCGCAAATTCGCAAGCTACGAATTATTTTGCTTGGTCGCGCTTGAAAAATACAATATCGCGCGTGCGGCGTTGACTCTGAGCCTGGCGAGTTGTTTTCCTCCCGGTTTTGCGTGTGCTGCACTATTTTCGATCTTGCTGCATGATTACGTCATCGCGGCTTGCCCTCTTGCACGGCGAGAGTTTGACAACGCGAGTACGTCATAAATGCCCGTGACGGCGCGCAGCTGACTTCCGGTGGGAGGTTTGAACAGTTCGCGTTCCCTAAATTGCAAAAATTGCAATTCTGCACAAGAAATCCACCGCAGGAAGCATAAACCTTGTGAAAATGATGATTTTGATCAGAATAACTCCTCAGATTGACATTTGGCTGCACTTTTTGGTGCAGGAGTCCATTTTGTGGGGTGGGGTGGGAGGAAGGAAGTGCCCCAGAGTCTCCAACTTCCTGTTCCTGTCCAGCAGGCTCCTCCCAGTGCTTTGTCCATGTACTGGTCACTTTTCATTTGGCTGTGGAGCTGGAAGGATTACTTTCTGTGACTGCTGCTGGATATTTGTATTTGAGGACTTTTTGGACTTTGGAGTTTGGATCACTTTTGGACTTTAGATTTTACAAGTAAGTTGGTGTTGTTTGTTTGGGGCATTGCAGTTGAGGCAACTCCAGTTCTAAAACTTTTTTCACAACTTTAACAAAATATATATTGTGGTGGGTAGCTAGCCACAGTATCCAGTAGGCTCAGGGTTAGTCATGGCACATAATACAACTGTTTCTCTGATTTTGTTTTAACTTAATTCTCATTTATGTCATGGCTGTGAAGCCTCACTAGCCAGTAGGCCCAGGGGTAGTGATTGGTGCATGGACCAAGTCTTTCTGTGGGGTGTCTTGAATTTAAACATCATTGAGGGCATGGATGGCATGGGATTGTGGTGATTTTCATGTGTTTTTCGATTTTTTGGGGTGTTGTTGGGGACTGGCCATGTGGGTGGGGGCCATTTTGAGGGCTGGTACAGGCAGGGCCTGGCATGTGCTGGGGGCCAAGAGGCCATTTTGAATGCAGGCAGTGTGCTCAGGCCTGCACCCAGTTTGCCTTGCTTTGAACCATTATGCCCAGGAGTACTCAGTGGTGCATGGGCCTAGTCTTTCTGTGGGGTGTCTTGAATTTAAACATCATTGAGGGCATGGATGGCATGGGATTGTGGTGATTTTTATGTGTTTTTCGATTTTTTGGGGTGTTTTTGGAGACTGGCCATGTGGGTGGGGTCCATTTTGAGGGCTGGTACAGGCAGGGCCTGGCCATGTGCTGGGGGTCAAGGGGCCATTTTGAATGCAGGCAGTGTGCTCAGGCCTGCACCCAGTTTGCCTTGCTTTCAACCATTATGCCGAGGGGTACTCAGTGGTCCATGGGCCTAGTCTTTCTGTGGGGTGTCTTGAATTTAAACATTATTGAGGGCATGGATGGCATGGGATTGTGGTGATTTGTATGTGTTTTTTGATTTTTTGGGGTGTTGATGGGGACTGGCCATGTGGGTTGGGGCCATTTTGAGGGCTGGTACAAGCAGGGCCTGGCATGTGCTGGGGGTTAAGGGGCCATTTTGAGTGCAGGCAGTGTGCTCAGGCCTGCATCCAGTTTGCCTTGCTTTCAACCATTATGCCCAGGAGTACTCAGTGGTGCATGGGCCTAGTCTTTCTGTGGGGTGTCTTGAATTTAAACATCATTGAGGGCATGGATGGCATGGGATTGTGGTGATTTTTATGTGTTTTTCGATTTTATGGGGTGTTGTTGGGGACTGGCCATGTGGGTGGGGTCCATTTTGAGGGCTGGTACAGGCAGGGCCTGGCCTTGTGCTGGGGGTCAATGGGCCATTTTGAATGCAGGCAGTGTGCTCAGGCCTGCACCCAGTTTGCCTTGCTTTCAACCATTATGCCCAGGGGTACTCAGTGGTGCATGGGCCTAGTCTTTCTGTGGGGTGGCTTGAATTTAAACATCATTGAGGGCATGGATGGTATGGGATTGTGGTGATTTGTATGTGTTTTTTGACTTTTTGGGGTTTATAACTGATGTTCCTCTGTCTTCCATTGCTTTTAGGTGCACAAGAGAACCACCAGTGCCAGGAAGAAGTCCTGCAGCGGTGTGTGCAGCACAACGTCACGCAACGTCACGTGTGGCCACAGACAAGACATCTCTGCAACTCGTGCAACTGCGGCCTGCTGTTCTGACATCTGAAGAAGATGGGCCCAAAGAAAGGTGGCCTTAGCGCCTCAGCGAAGAAAGTTGCCAGTGCCACTGCGAGTAAGAAGGAGCAGAAGAAGCAAGTGGCACCACCTACCAAGGAGACTGGTGTGCCCACCGACACCTTTTTTGGGGAAAAAAAACCTACGCTTGCAGCAGCAGCGGTGTCCGCTGGGGACCAAGCTGGAAGCAGCACCTCCGCCTCATTGAGGTCAGTGCCACCACGCCAAGTTAGGTCTAAGACCATGAGTGCTGCTGAGGCAGCCACTTTACTTTCTCAATCACCATCGACCAGTGATGTTGGCTCATCACAAGAAAGTCCCATTCAATCAACGCCGGGTGTCACTCAGTTGGCGAGTGTTCAACAATCACAGCCCCAGCGATAACCACAAGTGCAACTAGTACGAGCGCAAGTACATGGGCAAGGAGAGGCGCAAGTACATGGGCAAGTAGAGGCGCAGGTACATGGGCAAGGAGAGGCGCAAGTACATGGGCAAGGAGAGGCGCAAGTACATGGGCAAGGAGAGGTGCAAGTACATGGGCAAGGAGAGGCGCAAGTACATGCACAAGGAGAGGTGCAAGTAGAGGTGCATGGAGAGGTGCAACTAGAGGTTCATGGAGCGGCACAACTGCCTACAACGCTTGTTCCTCCAGAAGTAGGGGCACATCAGGAAATTGAAGTTCAAGTGGAGGTATCATCCGAGGAAGCCACTCCTCCTGAGGATGATCCATTGTCTCCCAGATCCCCAGCAAGAAAAAGGTAAAGGAGGGCTGCTACTACTACTACTACTACTACTACTACTACAAGTTCTTCTTCAAGCCCCCTTCATTCTGATGACCTTGATCGTGATTGGAACCTAGCAATGCAGTCTGACAGTGAGGCACACCATGAGCCGACAAAGGTAGCTAAGCCTAAAAGGAAGGTTCCCGCAAGGCTTCGACTTATGGGTGATGACGACGAACAAGAAGTGGTGTCTTCTGCTGCTGATGAACAGTCTGATGACGACCCAGTCATCACAGACGTCACTCCAGCCACAGCGGGCATGCAGCAGACAAACATTTTAACGCTAACCCGAATGGCTGCTGAGCGGGATGTGGGCGGCGTGGCACTGGTACCACCACCAACGCAGTTAACTACAACACCAACACGACCTACAGCTTCCATATTTTCTCGTCAGAAGGGCCGGCAGGGACCTCCATCCATCTCGACCTCCATTACCTCAAGTAGTGGTGCTGTAAGTGAACAACGGAAACAAATTCAGCCATGCCCATCCTCCACTTCATCTGGCATTGAAAGTCAAAGTAGCACCTCCACCACCAGCAGACATCTCCAGTCCCCAGTTTGGGACTTCTTTACTGTTAGCAAAAAGGCGGAAAACATGGTCGTTTGTTCGATTTGTAAAGTATCAGTTAGTCGGGGTAACCTTGGTACCAACTATGGTACCGGAGGCCAGAGAGGTCATCTCAAACAACACCACCCTATCCAGTGGTATAAGCACCTAAGTGACATCGAGGAAGCCAAAACAAAAACAAATCCAAATGTATCCCTTGATATTGCATCTGATGATGACGAGAGGCTGATCACGCAGGGGGGAAGTGAAGAAGCGACAGACATTTTTTCTGGTACACCCAGTACCGCTGGCAGCAGCACTGCAGTGGTAGCACCCACACCCTCTACCCCTGCAAAATGTATGTGGCACACTAAGAGTCTGGGACAGACACCAATGCAAAAAACTAAATCAATGAGCCTAACTGGTGTGAAGTCTGCATCATCATCATCATCATCATCACGTAAAACGGTCCAGCCCACCATTAGCAGCATGTTTTGGTCGGATGCGCCATTTGAACGCAACCACCCAACGGTGCGTCTGTATAACGCAAAGCTGGCTAAAATGCTAGCGCTGGACCTTCTCCCTTTCTCTTTCGTGGAAGGGGTGGGTTTTCGTGAATTGGTGGCAACAGTCTGCCCTAAATGGAAGGTTCCTAGCCGGTCCTATTTTGCAAGGGTTGCTGTTCCAGCACTACATCAAGATGTGCTGGAGGTGATTGGCGCAGCTATTCTGAAGAGTGCTGTTCACACTATCCACATGACAACAGATATGTGGACCAGTTGGCAAGCCCTTGATTACATGTGCATCACTGCAGACTGGGTCTCTTTTGCAGGGGTCGAAAAACAGTTCAAACACAAAGATGTTGACACGGAGGAAGTTTTTAAAGCTACTCGCAAACATGCAACAGTAGGCATGTTTGCCATGGGGAAATCTCACACTGCACCTAATCTTTTGGAGGAGTTTAACAGGAAGGTCAATTAATGGCTGTATCTAAGAAATCGCACAGTTGGTTATGTTTCCACAGATAATGGTAGTAATATAGTTAAGGCCATGGAGCTAGGTGGCTATTTCAGAGTGCCGTGTTTGGAGCACAGTATTAACATCGTGGTGCAAGCCTTCTTGAAAACAGAAGCGCCAGTCGTCAAATTACTGATCGTCTGCCTAAGACTCTGCACACATATCAGCCATTCTTTTAAGGCCCGGAAGCAGCTGAGGAGCCTTCAATTTGAACGTAAACTGCCAGTCAAAGGACTAATCCAGGAGGTGGCAACACGTTGGAACTCAACCTTTTACATGCTTGAGCTTCTGTCTGAGCAGTGGGAGGTAATACATGAGTATGTCTTTAAACTGGGTTCTACTCATAAAGACATGGGGCTAGAGTTGGAGGAATGGAAGCTAATTGCAAGCCTGACAGACATGCTTCGTCCTTTTGAGCTCTTCACGTGTGCAGTCAGCAGGGAGGACTGTTCTTTGAGCAAAGCTATCCCATTGTTGCGCATGCTAGAACACCAACTGAACGAGGTGACTTCAACGTTCCGTGATGATGGTGAAAAGCGAGAAGCATATGATTTGGCGGAGAAGTTATTAAGGCACCTACTTGACAATGAAAGGCTTAAAAAGATACATACAGAACAACATTACATTTGTGCCACTATTCTTGATCCACGGTACAAAAAGGCAGTGGCTAGCAAAGCATTCATTCCTTTTGATGAAGCAGATGTTTCAAAGTACAAACATTGGCTAGCTGTGTCAGCCACTCGGTTCGAAAGAGAGCGCCAGAACCTTCAAGGAGGCAGCACAAGTACAACTGAATCAGCAGGCCATCCGGCGTCAAGTTCCACTTCTCCATCCGTGGCCAAAGGGAGTGACTTTCCCTCACAGCCGTTAAGGACACCAGCAACTGTATCATCATCCTCCTCACCTGCACCAGGCCGCCCAAAAATATTGTCGGAAGGGGATTGGCTATCCTAGCAAGGGTTTGCTCGGTGCACTGATGAAAAGGTCGCAGATGGTACGCAAAGTGGATCAACCCTGGAGAACCTTGAGTCGGTGGTGCAGACCTATCTGGATGACCCAACAGAGGTCTGTCATAATGAGAACCCATTGGAATATTGGTATATGAAAAGCTCTGTATGGCGACTGATCACCAACCTGGCTCAAAATTATTTGTCTTGCCCACTCGCAAGCCTGTTTTCTGAACGTGTTTTCAATGCTGCTGCTGCCATTGTTACTTCAAAAAGGACCCACCTTTTGCCCAAAAATGTGGAGAGGTTAACAATAATCAAGATGAATCAGCACTTCATACCACCCGATTACAAAATACGTGAATGCACGCAGGAAGAAGAGGTCACCGACTTAGGTGACGCCAACGGAAGTTCTTCTCGGTCACCAGACCTACTCCCGTCTCAATTCGTAGACTTGGAGGACGAGCTCTGCTTCCCTGACCCCAAGGCCTGAAAATTACTTCCTTTTTTCCGTACTTATTCACTTTTATTGCTGTGTGTCTTTCTTTGTTTTGCTACTTTAACCACAACAAAAAAACTCCAATCACCTAATCACAACAAGTCCATCATCAGCACTGTCTTCATCTTATTTTCCTTATTGATTTGAAGGTGCCGCAGTCTGCATTCAGATGTTCACAAGTTCACAGCTCAATCATGCTCCTCTATCCTCCTCCTCCAGACTCCCCCTATCCATTTCCCTCAAGGCAGATGGATGGATTATGGAGAAAAAACAAACTTTGTCTTCGTAGACGAGTCCCCTCATGTGGGACTGAAATAACTGACTGACTACATGCTTGCTGATTGTTGACAGACCTACTTCTGAAATTTACAGGAGAGGCTGCCCTGTGGGCCCTCACTTTCCGAAGAAGATGCGGACAAAAAGTAGAACAGGTAATGAATAATGAGAAGATGGCATGCAGTGGACAGCAATGGCTGTCTGTCTCTGTTGAAACCAATTGCTGTTTGTTTTTTGTGAACAGCGCAATTTGCCTTGTTTTGAATATACCAGTATTGCAGGTTTTTGGGGGTTTCTTTGGGGGTGTTCTAGATTTGCGGTGCTGGGTCAGGGGGTCTGGGAGCACTGCTGGCACAGTATAATGTTGATTGCATTTGTTTTTCAGGAAATCCATGGTGGGAACGGGGAGTTAGGGCCTAGCTGCACAGCACATTTGGACTGAATTTCAGGTTGGCCCGTAATTTGCTAAGTCTCACTATTTAAGGTTTTGCTTTTTGGCTGTTTGGGGGTCTTCTACTTGTTTCCGCCTGGGTTGATGGGTCTGGGGGCATTGCTGGGAAGGTCTAATACCGGATAAAAGTGTTTTGGATAAAAAACGTGGTGAAAAAGTTTTTCACTTTTTAGAGTTTTCGCTCACTTTCGTGTTTTCGAGGGCCTGTTTGGGGGGGTTCCTAGTGTTTGGGAGTGGGTGGGCCTTGGAGCAACGCTGGGTATGGATACTTTTGATTGCAAGAGGTTTGAAGCAAATCCATGGTGGCAAAGGGGAGTTAGGGCCTAGCTGCAGAGCGCGCACGGAGTGATTATGGAAATTTGCCCAAAAATTTCGAAGTCCCCATTTTTGTATTTTTGCTTTTTGGCTGTTTTGGGGTCTTCTAATTGTTTCCGCCTGGGTTGACGGGTCTGGGGGCATTGCTAGGAAGGTCTAATACTGGATAAAAGTGGTTTGGAGAAAATCGGAGGTGAAAAAGTTTTTCCGTTTTTGCTCACTTGCTTGTCTTTGGGGTGCTGTTTGGGGGGTTCCTGGTGTTTGGGGTGGGTTTTGGGGTCTGGGAGCACTGCTGGTACAGTCTAATTTTGATTGCATTTATTTTTCAGGAAATCCATGGTGGAAAAGGGGAGTTAGGGCCTAGCTGTACAGCGCATTTGGACTGAAATTCAGGTTGGCCAGAAATTTGCTAAGTCTCACTTTTTAAGGTTTTGCTTTTTGGCTGTTTGGGGGTATTCTACTTGTTTCCGCCTGGGTTGACGGGTCTGGGGGCATTGCTGGGAAGGTCTAATACCGGATAAAAGTGTTTTGGAGAAAATCGGAGGTGAAAAATGTGGGGTGTTCTAGATTTTGGGGATTGTCATCTCTGAAAGTGACAGTATAATTTTTGCACTACACAGCGTGCCTTATATATTTTTTTCTCCAAGGTGTCTTTAACACTTACTGTTGTGTTTTTCCATCATCAATTACAGGCAGGCTTTTACCCTGTGCCATCGATGTACTAAAGAACCTATGGGTCTATCATCTGAAAATCTAATCAGGAATACATATTGTTATACCTCAGCTACACATTGGTATGCTGAAGGAAAATCAGAGACTAGGATTCTGACTCAAGGCGTCATACAGAAGATGGTTAACCCTGTGTTAGCAAAGTGAATAACTATGTTTGGATTCCCATCAACATCGTGTGTGATCAATATTATCATATGGTCCTCTGTCCTGGGTCTTGTGTCTCTAGATCACCGAGACAGCTATAGTACCCTCCATGGACACATAGTTCATGTGAGCCAACCTAGGGCCCCTATGCAGATATTTGTTAAACTGCAGTAGTAATGTTTTGCGCTGTTCTTTGTTTTTAATTAGGAAGAGGTCTTGGCTGAATAAAAGTATAATGAGATTCTCTATCTTATTTTAAACTTCACACACCTTTTCTTTGAGCACTGCACTAACCCATCAGATCAGATTCTTATGGTTGTCCAAAGGTTGGCACACGTGAACTATGTGTCCATGGAGGGTACTATAGCTGTCTCGGTGATCTAGAGACACAAGACCCAGGACGGAGGACCATATGATAATATTGATCACACACGATGTTGATGGGAATCCAAACATAGTTATTCACTTTGCTAACACAGGGTTAACCATCTTCTGTATGACGCCTTGAGTCAGAATCCTAGTCTCTGATTTTCCTTCAGCATACCAATGTGTAGCTGAGGTATAACAATATGTATTCCTGATTAGATTTTCAGATGATAGACCCATAGGTTCTTTAGGTTGGTCATATATTAGTACGGGTGGATTCAACCTATGCTTGGTCTTTAAATGTCCCTCAGGCCCTCCTAAATCTAGTGTTGTATATACCATCGATGTACTACTCAGGCTTACAATTGGCGATCCGCAAATCCGCATCAGGCAGGCAGTGGACAGTCAGTGTGTCTGGTCACCAAGATTGATCGACGGAGCATCCGATGGAATGAAGGAGTACCGCGAATAAGAGGAATGGCTGGCTGCATCAACTTCACAAATTCAACGGGACAACTACAAAAAACAGTAACAGTATCCAAAATTGTCCTTATCTTTTAAATGATATTCTTGTGAACTTGAACTTACTTCTAGGAGTGTGACTCTGTGCGTTTGTTTGATCTCTGCTTCAAATTCATCCCTCCAGCTATTTGATATGTCTTTGCTATGTTTAACACTAATTTAATGTTCTAAGTGTTTATTCTCTCTGAGGGCAGAGAGGCAAGTGAAATTGCCTAATGACAGCAGCCCTGTACTGTCAACTCGTTCCTTCGTAGTTACTAGTAAGTTGCAGTAAGTAGTAGTACTACTTTTCAGTAAGCTAACCATCCATTTAGTAAACAACTTCTGGCATGCAGTAGTGCACTTCCTTTATGTCCCTCTAAAGATTTATCAATATCTTCAAATCCAAAGATTTGTTTCTCTTCATTTGTTGTTTGACTGTCCATGCTGTGTTTTTTTTCCTCTCTACCAAACTTTCACAAAAAAACCCATTCCCATCAAATTTTCAAACCCTAACCCTCTTCCCCCGGGCTGAGTGGTATTTCATTGAGGTGTGACTGACAACAACAATAAATTCCACACACTTGCTGGGGTGGATAAGGTCAAAGCAACCAGAAGTTCATGTGCGCCATCGTGGATTGATAAGAACATCCTCCTCCTACACAATGGGAACAATCTAATGCTTACTGCTTACCTTACGTTGGCACTGCTTAGGCTACAATCTAGGGCACTGTTCTGTACCGTACTATCTATTGTACTGTTTCTAATGCTACGCTCAGGCCACTCAATGTTTAATTTCCTCTTTTTTTCATATGGTGATACTGCAAGTGTGTACCACTACTGCTACCAGCACAACAATGATATTGCATCCGTCGAGGATTCAAGTCAACAACCAACCTTAATCACCATTTGCAATGCAGCCAGCCCTGGGGCTACCCCGATTCTCAAACACGAATCACAGGTAAGATAAGCATTTTGGAGAGGTAGAATATTGGGCTAGGACTGGGAGGAGAGAAGAGATTGCCAGTACTACTAGTAAAGTACTAGTAGGGCTACTGAATTCACTAACTCGGCTACTGGCACTTTGGTACATTTCAGGACTAGATGTTTCATTCATGCTGGTAAGTTGGAAGAGACCAAACGTCCAGTAACCACCGCCCACCCCCACACAAAATAATATGAACGCGTATACTATGTTTTGGTATGAAAAATAATTATTAAGAAATATATTGAGGTAGTCAAAAAATGAAATAAATTAACCCACTTCAACCCCCTGCCTAACCCCAACCAATGTCCAAAAGTCCAAAAGTCCCCTTTCCCAAACACCCAATTCCCACCCCCCAACAGTCTTTAAAAAAGGGGCAAGGGACAGTCACTTCCTCCGGTGGCGTAGTTTGGCAAGCTGTTGCTTCATGTCCCGCTGCTCTTTGCGGAGGTCCCGGAGCTGGCGCTGATGTTTTTCGGCCAACCGCTCCAGGTAGTCCACTCATTTACGTAGTCGGCGCACACGAACGATCCAGGATCTGGGGGGGGGCGCTGATGTTGTTGCTGCTGTGCGGCGGCGGCGGGAGGCTGTCGGGCCACGGCTCTGTTTGGCTGGAGGCTTCTGGCTGGTGGACCCGGGGGCAGTGGAGGAGGATGTAGATGTTGATGTCTCCTCATGCTCTCAAGCCCACAACCGCCGATACTCGCCACAAATAGCCTCCAGCTTACGGGCCCTGGCCCGGACAGCCATCTCCTTACGGGTGAGCTTTTTGGGAGTAGCATCTATGAAGAAAGAAAGAAAAATACTGTAGCCAATAGTCTTTAACATAAAGTCAAAATAATTCAACGGCAGGTTGACACTCAGTAACACCAGCAAGTAGCAAACACAGAATAATATTTTGGCATGTATTTTTCCGCCGTCTTTGTAAGCCTGTGACACTGTGAGTTTCAGGAATTCCACTAGCAGCACTATAGGTGGACTCACTACTACATACATAGTCAGAGAGTACTAAAAAAAGGCCTTTTTTACTTTTTTCTCTTGTTTTGCGAAATAAATTACTGGTACGTGTACTTGTGGTATCCGCCATAATGGCAGCTCACTCAGCTTTTACCCAAGAAATACAGACACAGGCCATGATGATGCAGACTCGCAGTACTTTAAGCAGTACATGCAGGTGGGGATAGGAATGTCTTACTTTTCTATTGGGGTGGCACTGCCACTGGCCATACTTCATCCTCTCAGCGTCTGCTCTACTACATCATACACCTCTGCTATCAACGATGAGGATAAAGAAGATAACATCCAGGCTTCCAAAGTACGTCTATGATTCTTCTTAGTGTCTCAAATGTACCAAAATTTCTTTTTGTCAACAACCAACTAACACCCTTTTCATTATATTTTGGAAACCACCGTCTTCTTATGTTGAATTGCATTCAACAAAACCATTCTTTACAGTCATAAATATTAAGACTCGCTCGTCCTTCGTTTCACCCTTCTTTAACTTTTCGTTCTTCACATCCCTAAACTACATCTGATATGACTTGGCTTCACAATAAAAATTTGCCAGCTGAGTTGAAGTGAAATAGAGGGGGCCATTGGTTACCAGAGAAGTACCGCCGCTAATGCTAATAAACGTCAAGGTTGACTGTCTTCTCCGTGATAGCCCAAAAAGTAGTTCTAAATTAGTAAATGTTCTTGACAGTACAGTGTACTTATACTAGTATACTGTGTACTACTGTACAGTACATCATACACTCCTTTGGGAGCCTACTCAAAAACATTTAAATAAGTAAGGAGTATAATTACTTACCACCGTCCGCCGCCGCTGAGTCTTCCCCCAGCTCCTCCTGTTGGCGCCGCCACATCCAGAGTGGACCCCTCCGCACTGCTGGCCCCGGCACTGGTCGTCATCTGTGCCGCATCAGATGTTGTGACGTCTAGGAAAAACATGTCATATTTTCAGATGCCATACACAGCCCCCTATTTTGTCTCGTAATGGAAGAAAATGTTACATAACAAATTTTTTATTACTGGGATTGAAAAAAAGTAACAATTTTGGGGAGGGTTTTAACCTTTTATGTGCTTATTCCATTAAATGCTACACTTCTTCTTATGACAACTGATGAATGCTTGCTTAACATGCACCATTTTTCTCATTATAGAAAGAAGAATCCATTGCCCTTCTGCCAGACGATTCACCAACTACTACTAAGTCATCACCAGCAGTACTTTAAGTACTTTAAAGAAGATGGGGGCTCCCGCACAGTTATTCTAATAATTTCATGTGTCTGTTAACTATTATTAAGTTTGAGTCATACTAATTTCATTCATGGGAATGTTGTTTAAACTTTAACGTCATCTTCATCCATCAGCATACTACGCTATTAAAAATAAAGAAATAATGTTTTCAATTCTTAATCGAAAATAAAACTTTAAAACTAACAAGCACTGTGTGGTTTTTGTTTACGAGTGAGTGAGCGGAAAGGTTTGAACTACTGCACTTGGCAGTCATGTTTCAGTGACTCAGATAGGCCGGGACTTGGAGGTAGTCTTCTTCTGTTCTTCTGGGTTGTAAAATGATTGGTCAGACATTCTAGATAGTCGGTCAGGGGATTGGGGGTTCAACTTCTGTTTGGACTGAGGTATGTCGAAAGTCGAACTGCACCTATCATCAACAATGTCCTATTTATCTTGTCCATACTTCTTTGTGTGCAGAATAGTCCCTGAAACACTAGCTGTATGGGATGTGCTCCTCTCAAATCAAAAAGGCAACTGCTACCTTTTACTTGGTGTAAACAATGACATTTTGTTGTTGGAAATTGTCAAAGTACTTACATTAGGAAGACTGGAATAGACAGCAAGGGCAACCCAGAGGACTGCACTCAGTGCCTAGAGCTATTGCTGAATCAGAGTTTTGTTTCACACCGTTTGCCGAATGGACAAGCTTAGCTACCTACACAGACCGACTCATAAATGTAAATAGTAGAAGCACAGAGAGTGATGGTAGAGGCAGGATAAGAATGTAGAAATTAGTCTACATTAGAAGAAGATCAAAGACTATTTTGTAAAACATAGAATTATTAGGAACCAGTTTGTAATGAATAGGAGCTGTAAAATTTAGGGAAGTATAAGTATTAATATAACAATAGAACAACTTACTGGGGCCAGCAGAAGAGCCTGCAAGGGACTGAGCCTCTCCATCTTCTGACACCGGAGTCTCTGTCGCCACCGGCGTCTTGCCCCTGGGGGGTCCTGGTGATCATGAAATAAAGAAACACAACATGGATGATTTTTTGGGGGGAAATATTTGATTTCTTTGTACTCAATCTCAAATTATGTTGGGGAAACAAATTAACATCAATTGCATCTGATCTGGTCAACTAGGAGGATAGTAGTACAGTATTGCAGGATTCGCAGACCGTCCAATAGGAAAGTTATGTAATTCACTAACTACATCAACAATAAAAAGGTTATACTACGACTGCCATCACTCAGCAGCACAAGACGTCGCGTGACAGACACAGTCCGTCATCATGATTGCAGACCACTAACAAATGTCCTATAACAAGTAATAAATAATATACTCAACGTATCAATCCACAACTATCTCTTCAAAGTGACAGCAGCAGGAGTACAAAGAAGGACTAGACTTGAGTCTACTGTCTCTAGCATTACGCAGTAATGCTCTCAAATGACTAAAAAGTTGCAAGCAAGTAAGCATAGTAGCAACGCCAATAACCAAGCGAGCACCTGCAAAGACAGAAGCTATTTAAACATTAATTTACCTGCAATGTAATCGAATCACCAGCATTCGTACTCTGCAGGAAAAAAATAGATTAGCAATATAACAGAGCAGAAGGAAAAAAACTAGTTATTAAATAGCTACTTACCAAGGCCAGGGATCTCCACTCCTAGCAGGTCGAGCATGTCATGCTCCCGGTCCAAGATGTCACTCCACCGGTGCGTCACTTGCTGGTAGGTGCGCCGGACTCCAGACTCCTTATACATGCGCCGGCACACCTTCTCCCACAGCTGGCGACGCTCCCGGAGGCCGTAACCGGAAGCAATCCGCCCACCTGCTGCCACGGTCTTAGGGAGGTGGACTTGGACAAAAACCATCAAGGCGGCCACCTCCACCGCAGAGAAGATCTCCCTGGCCTGGACTTCCTCCCCCTCAAACGCCCGGCTACGGGGTGCTGGGCCCTTCCCCTTGCCCTTTTTGCCTCCCTTAGCCATGGTCCTGGGCACAAGAAGAAGGAAAGAAGAATAGGTGTGAAAAAAATAAGAGAGAGAGCGAAAGAAATAAAGTAGGTAATAAAGTAACAAAAAGTTAAAAAAAACACAAAATATAGATGTAGGAAATTGAAGAGAGAGATAGATAATAAACAAAAAGTAACAACAAAAAATTCAGAAAAACAGAGGATTACAAAGATGTAGGATGGATAGAAAGGTAGCATGCCCAAAACCATAGCAGTGAATGAAAAACAAGATGGCAGCGCCCATAGAGGACCGCGTGGGTAAGTTTGCGCGATATTTCTTCTGCGAGCACGCAAAAACGCCCATGAACACGTAATCGCGCGCCGCATACGACGCGAGCATGCAACTACCGCCCGGAAATGGAAATACGTCACGCAAACAAGATGGCCGCGCCCATACACGACCGCATGAGCAACCCCGGGGTCGGTGCGCTGCAAGCAGTCCGCGAATAAGCAAAAAAACGCGCGAACACGCAAAAAAAAGAAATCAGCAAATTCGCACAAATTTGCGGATTGCAAGTTCGATTTCGCATGAATTCGCACCCCGCGAATCTCGCAAAATGGCAGAAAAATGAATTTTTGAAAACTGAAAGCACTAAGCAGGTGCAAAAGTTCAAGCTAATTTGTAACCATTCCCTGTAGTGCTTCCTGAGGGGCCCCTCCAGAGTTCAGTTGCCTACTTGCAACTATTCTCTGACCCTGCTCTGACCCTCAAAGCAGGGTCAGAGAATAGTTACAAGTATGGCACAATGCTCCAGTAAAAAAAATAACTGCAACAGGAAGCACTTACAGCTAAGGAAGCAGGTGCCAGACTTGAAGGACAAAGTCAGTGACACATTAACCAGCCCCAAATTAATTCATCTCAGTTGAGGCTGGGCAGGTGTGCTTTCCCCCCATAATCTACAGTGGTGAACAAGAGGGTGGTAGTGGTGAACCAGAGGGTGGCAGCAATGATCCTGAGGGTGGCAGTGGTGAACCAGATGGGGACAGTGGTGAACTAGAGGGTGGCAGTGATGAACCAGAGGGTGGAAGTGGTGAACCAGAGGGGGGCAGTGGTGAACTAGAGGGTGGCAGTGATGAACAAGAGGGTGGTAGTGGTGAACCAGAGGGTGGCAGTGGTGAACCACAGGGTGCTGAGATGAACCAGAGGGTGGCAGTGGTGAACCAGAGGTTGGCAGTGGTGAACTCGAGGGTGGCAGTGATGAACCACAGGGTGCTGAGATGAACCAGAGGGTGGCAGTGGTGAACCAGAGGGTGGCAGTGGTGAACTAGAGGGTGGCAGTGATGAACCAGAGGGTGGCAGTGATGATCCTGAGGCTGGCAGTGGTGAACCAGAGGGGGACAGTGGTGAAGTGGAGGGTGGCAGTGATGAACCAGAGGGTGGCAGTAATGATCCTGAGGGTGGCAGTGGTGAACCAGAGGGTGGCAGTAATGAACCAGAGGGTGGCAGTGATGAACCAGAGGGTGGCAGTGGTGAACAAGAGGGTGGTAGTGGTGAACCAGAGGGTGACAGTGGTGAACCAGAGGGTGCTGTGATGAACCAGAGGGTGGCAGTGGTGAGTGGTGAACCAGAGGGTGACAGCAGGGGTGAACCAGAGGGTGCTGTGATGAACCAGAGGGTGGCAGTAGTGAGTGCTGAACCTGAGGGTGACAGGGGTGAACCAGAGGGTGGCAGTGATGAACCAGAGGGTGGCAGTGGTGAACCAGAGGGTGTCAGTGGTGAACCAGAGGGTGGCAGTGGTGAACCAGAGGGTGCTGTGATGAACGAGAGGGTGGCAGTGATGAACCAGAGGGTGGCAGTGATGAACCAGAGGGTGCTGTGCCCATACACGACCGCATGGGTAACTTCGCCATGCAAGCAGCCCGCGAACACGCAAAAAGCCCCGCGAACACGCAAAAAGCCCCGCGAACACGCAAAAAACCTAAAATTCGCAATTTCGCACAAATTCGCGAAATATGCGGCTCGCGAATTCACTTTCGTGCGATTTCGCGGACCGCGATTTCGCAGATTTCGCCCATACTTACATTTGTCCCCTTTCAATGTTGTTATAAAAGTGAACTACACACACTACTGCATTTAAATTCAGATGAATGGCCACAATTTGGTAATATATTGTTACACTAATCCCACCTTTATGTCTTCCATGTACTGACTCTTTCTGCTGGTGTGTAAAAGGTCTCATAGCCATCTATATCTATTTTATCCAATAGCCATGTCTCCTGGAGACATAAAATATTGAAACTGTATATAAAGTTAGTCCGAAGGGGATTATTTACTTTTGATTATAAACCAGCAATATTCCAAAAAAGAGTTCTAATTCTCCCTGAGGCAGATACATTAAGAGTGTCAACAGCATGATCAGTCTGAACCTGTCCAATCTTCTAAACCTGTTCTATAACATTGTGTGTACTTACATCACCAATTTCTGCTTCTGGGAATTCTACTATCTCGTCCCTAGTAACCCTTATCTCTCTTTGGATGAAATTAAGTTCCCAAGCAACAGTCGTCAATGTATTTTCCCGGGAATTTCGATGTACACCACTATCTGCACTGATATTGTTGTCAGTAATATCATGAGGTCAATCGTTCTCGTCTAAAGACTGGAGGGGTCTATATCTGTTTATTACCTTTACATTGTAAATCGATTTATTAAATGGCTGTATAAGGGAGTGCGTAGCCATATACTGATTTAAGGAGTTTGGCTGATAGAAATAACTCACTGGCAGAACCTTTATGCCTTCTACCGTGTCGGTATTATTGTCACCTGTTCTTCAGAAACATTTTTGAACCAGAGATGGGGGCCCCAGAGAGAGGACTAGACAATCCCCTCAATAAGATGTTCTAGTTGTCCCCATCCATGGGACACGTCTAATCATCCTAAAGGCTGAACACATCTCTGTTACTAGCCATGTTCTAATTCCTAGGCAATGGATTGCCCTATTCCTCAAAGTGTGCCACATTTCCTTTTCCCCCTCTAGAGACGGGGGGACATTTGCCAACACGACTGTATATGGTAACTCGGCAGGAGGAAGATTTAAAATATGGTGTTTGGTGGATGTTCATATGTTTTAATATTGTGGGATCCTATGTTAGGGCACGCTTCCCTTGATTGCAAGCCACCCTGTTGTATTTCAAGCCTACCATTTCTTTTCTACAGGCCCTGACCCCTTAGCTAAACCTCTGGTAGACGGAATTTTGTTAGGCTTTCCAGACCCTACGGCTATATTTATCTTATCACGCCTATTCAGCTGCTTGCCAGAGGACATAAGGTTAACTGCAACAGTCTGGCTGTGAGATCTAGGTACTTCACCTGCGCTACCTTCTACTTTTTTTTTAGTTTTACCTTTCATTGTAAGACACCTATTTTGATTCCCAATTATTGTTTCTAGGCCTTCTTGTATCTTGATTAATCTTGTCTACATGGCCCCAATAGATTGTTTGATATATTTAGTTAAGTCGATTATTAGTCTTAATATTCTATTATTTTCGGTAATATGGGGTACATTGACCTTACTTTTATTTCTTCTTGCCGTACCTTTGTCTTTATGATTAGACTTAGTGCCTTTTCCCTGTTTGTTATTAGCTGTAGGTTTCAAACTAGCAGGCTCAGAAGGATCCTGATGTATTAATGGCGGCAAGTGCCCTGAGATAGCCTTAGGATTGGGCTTACAGTGTCTTTTGGATGGGGGAAGCAGCTCTGTATCTTCGTCGCTAATAGAGATCTCATCGCTAATCATCTGGATGCAACCATTTTGACATTCCACATCGGTATGAACTATTGGTCCTGGTTCCCATATACCAGTTTGATTTGAAGCGGTGGCCTTATTAGTTGTTAGGGAACCCTGTGAATCCTTATTCAGGGATTCCTCTACCATAGACATCTGCTTATCCAGAGCTCCAATCGCTCCTGTAAGATAGTTCAGGAGGGTCATATTTACTTGTTTTTTATTTATTACCTGGTTGACCAGAATTAGTACGTTGCAGTTTTCTCTTACCCACTGTGAATATATCATACGGTTTCAATAAAGGAGAAAGAACACACCTTTTACTACACCGTACCCAGAAGTACCTATATCTATCAAACTACCAGACAAATATGTTATATACACCCCTCTGGCTTTTGACAGCCCAACTGTAGGCCAAATATTATCCAGTATCAAATCTAGCCCCTTAGCCTCAACTAACAGGCAGATAAACAGGGTCAATAACGCTAACAAGAAAACAGTACTAATACCAATAGATTTGTCTGCTTAATACAAAGGAGATGAACATATGAAAACCAATAGACCTGGCCCATCCCAGCCTCCTCCAGTCTCTGACGGGCTGAGACGGCGCGCCCACTTGTGTCCCGTGTTGCTGGAGGTTAGGGTCACTTTATCGCCTCCTAGCGTGAGTTTTGTAGTCCATGGCGCTTGGGGGCAGGATTAAAGTGCTGCGTGCAGGGGCCAAGGACAACGATGAAAGAGGCAATGTTTTCCCATAAAACAAATTGTTAAGTGCTCGCAGGGTCTAAAGTGCATCGTGCTTGCCCTGAGTTCAATGGTGATTTCTTCAGCTGAAATATAGTTAACAGCGACATTCAGTTTATATAAATAATAAATCTGAACCAATACACTGCAATTGAAGCAATGACAGTGTAAGGAGAACAAGAAGGAGAATATAGAATGAAATCATAATGAAAGATAAGGAAGAAAGGATAAGGAAAGTGGAGAGGAAGGGGCAGAATCTGATAAAAGGAAAAAAAGGAAGGTAAGAAGCCAAAAAGGCTGTAACCATGATGAACAGCAAAACATATGATTCTATAGCAAGGTAATGATGGGGTGGTGAAACACAGACAGCTAACAAAAGTTGACAAAAAGCTGACAGAGAAGCACCTGGATACAGATATGCAACAGCAGAGATGTATGCAATAATATATTAAATAAAACAATTACAAGGACAACATCATTAGGACACTAGGAGGACTTACTAACATGAAGGGAACAAAGTGTAAATAATGGGTCAAGAGAAGGATACATTGACAATGAGAAACATCTGGGATGAGGATTCAAGTATGAGATGGAAGACTCCTGTAAAAACCAAGAACAAGAAGATATTTAGGTAAAGGGAATTTAATTGAAAACAGTGTGTATAAACAAATGAAACAAAACACAACAATGAGACATAAAATCAGGTTTTGTTCAGGTCTATTTCCTCTCTTTCCAGATGTTCAATAGACATGTTTTTTTCTTTGTAGGTAATCTTAAACAGACAAGGGTTTACACAAGGTCGCAGCAGGCATTCATGGACTGTAAGACAGGACGTAGCAAAATAAGTACTTTTAGTCTGTTAGCTGGCCCTTTAGCTACATTCAGCACAAAGAAGACCGTCTGACCTGGCCACAACATTTGTTTTCTTTGTTTGGCTACCAAGAAAACCCTCATCAAATCAGAATACTGTAGAAAAAGAACTATAATTCCTCTTGATGGATATGGTAAAAAATGCTGTTGAAGGTTTAGGGCCAACACATGTGCTCTTTGAAGATTGAGAGATTGAGATCTGCTCCTTCCTTAAGGTCAACAATTTTTGGCATATATAATTTGAGAAAGGATATCATATCAGAGCCCTCCACACACTCAAGAATTTTGTAAATGCAATGTTGATGTAAAATGTAACAAGTGTACATATACTGATGAGAATATTGGTAAATATGATATCAATAACCAACATGTTACTTGTGCTCCTACCCTCAAACTCGTATTATTGTTGAATGTTCTCTCAACCCCAAGTCAGAGATACGTGATCAGACAGACTCTGCGATCCAAAATAAAGCCTACCAATTGACAGGTCAAAGGTGGGGTTACACTTAGCCCAAACACAAATGCACACCCAGGGAAAACCTTGATCGATCCCATAGATAGGTAGTCACACCACAAACAGGCCCAAGGAGATTGGTCCCAATAAAATATGTTTGGCCAAAAGTGCATGTTCCTAAAATACCACAAAGTTAGAGGCCACATGTAGTTAGGATCACTCAGCCAATCAGGACACGACATGCACACTGATCTAGATGATCATGCGCTCACCACACTGGACATCTGGACACACACACACACACTGGCCCACACTGGCTCCCCCGAGGTCGGGAGCCAAATGTGTCCTCCTTATTGGATGATTTTTCTTGTTATTTATGACTCGGACACTTTTCAACGAATGTCAAATGTGTTTCATTGTACCCACAAAGTGTATATATGGCGCGCCCAAAACTTCTAGACTTTGGGACTGTCTTCAGACGTGCATCTGTTGATACTCTCCTAGTCGATGCATTTAATTAAACCAACCTATCCCCGTTTTGCCAAAGGACTCTTGCCTTTTCATTTATTTATGGTAAAATCATTTTGAACAACAAAAGTCAATAGTGTGATCTTGGCAGGCTGTGGGCTTTACAAATATAAACCCTTTAGGAAAAGATTTTCTCTCAGTTGTGCACATTTTAATAAAGATGCTTTGGGACCCATTTCCAGCCTCAGATTGCATAGAAACTGGGTCCCCATGGCAAGTTCATTTGATAACTTGATGGTGAGAGTGTTCACATGGTAGTGGAGTTCCTTATAGGAGCAACGTCAACAGAAAGAAAGAGTTTGCATCTTGCATTTCTAATCAGACTCGTTTTATGTTTCTACCAACACCTGTTTGTTATTTTTTATAAGTTTATGGTGCATAAAGGCCGCCGTTTATTTCAAAACAAGGATCATACATTTTGCAACTTACTGGTTGGTCATTCTAGACCCATGTGTTTGTGTTACATCTCACACTTATCCATCAAATCATTGCCTCATTGGCTTTATCTCCATTTGTGACTGACCGCACTGGCCCTACATGATGGCCCCTTTTGAAGGTGTCTCGGGATTCTGTGGGTCCTAATCTAAACTTGCTACTGACCTTGTGGTCAGCCATCAGACCCATTCTGGGTTGCCAGTGCCGTTCCGCTTCCCTGGATGCTTGCTGACCAATCACCTGCTCCCCATGTCCCTGCCGTGTGGCATCCCAAGGACAATGTCTGAGCAGCTCATCTATTCTGTCTGTCATTGTGTGCTTTCACCTGCTCCCCCGTGTCCCTGCCATGTGGCATCCCAAGGACACTGTTTGAGCAGATTTTCTACCCAGGTTACTCTTTGGTCTGGTTCGCGTTCTGTGCAGCCTCCACCCCGCCCTTCTCCCCTATGTTACGGCTACGACAAACATATTCCTTTGGTGTGGGTGGGTGGGTTCCAAGGCGATGAGGTGATGGTCAGCTGTGGTAAAAAGCGGGCTCATGCCATCTTTTGACTTCCTTCGTCTCCACGCCGTCCTTCCTCTATTGGGCAGTTCATGATTTCATAAGGTGCCCCAATCGATGTGCATCTATTTTCATGGGCTTTCACCCCCAGTGCTTCCATTGTTTACGTCACTGGTAGTGGTTTCCAGCGGGCCGTTATCTGGTCTGGCTTTGCCTCCCCGGCCCGCGTAGCAAGCTGCAGGTGAAAAAAATGTTGTGACTCTGCACACATGAAGGCACAGCCACTGCCATTAATGGAAAATATGATAGTGTCATCAGTAGTTGAAACAACATGCCTGCTTATTTGAGGCCTTTTATCAATTTTGCTCTCTAGTATGAAAACCAAGGCTTTCTGACAGTGTGCAACTTCTCCTCTATCAGTGCTTTGTCCTAACTTGTGAACAGAATATTCCAATCAGCTTCAATTTTACAAGACGTACCAGAATTAAAACACCATGGTATTACTATTAGGGCAAGACACAGTATTGGGAAGCACCAAGGCT
Source organism: Lissotriton helveticus (assembly GCF_964261635.1). Classification (NCBI taxonomy): domain Eukaryota; kingdom Metazoa; phylum Chordata; class Amphibia; order Caudata; family Salamandridae; genus Lissotriton; species Lissotriton helveticus. The sequence goes on from NC_136059.1 coordinate 1,720,040,479, forward strand.
GTATTGTCCCTTTAAGAACCCTGTAATAGTCTGGTCTTAGGAGAAACTTTTAGTTAAAGTAGGATAAACCTAAATAAGCATTTATTGCTTTCTAATTACATCAAGTGACTGGTGCAGTCTGAAGGATCATTAAACTGTTCTTGGCTAATATGATGATAATAAAGGCAATGTCCTTGGAGACATAGGTTGTAAAAGTACAAATTACAATTATTGAGCTTGAACAAGTGCACACAGAAAATGGCTCATTAGGTTAAAGCGGGATTTGTAAGCTTTATGTGGAAACAAGCAGATTAACCTTTTCGCAATTACTTAGGAGTACATCACAAAGAGCGCAAGTAAGATTTTGATCTATGTCTCCCCCACTTAAAAAATCGTCTATAGTTCTGTTCACATTATTTGCTGTACTATTTGACAAATTTACTATTAAAATCAGTTGAAATACTACTATTACTACTACTAATACTATTACTTCTGCTAGTACTGCTACTACTACTAACAATAATAATAACTTGTATTACGATGTGATTACATATAGTACTAGTAGTAGTAGTAATAATGTTAATGATGATGATGAAAATAACGATAATGATAACAACACTAATTGTTATTTTATTAGGTAGTTCAACTCATTTACAGTGATGTTGTGGAATAGTAGGACAATTAATGTGGAAGGAATAATTAATAATAATAATAATAATAATAATAATAATAATAATAATAATAATAATAAGAAGAAGAAGAAGAAGAAGAAGAAGAAGACAAAGTAGAGGAAGAAGAACATGATTATTATTATTATCTGTACATGTGCAATCATCATTATCAGTGTTAGTAGCAGTAGCAGTACAATTAGTACTATTTCAGATTTACTAATTTGCTACTAATATATCACTATTAATTTTGCTTTAAATAACAATCATGGTAGTAGTGTACTTGTAATAATAAAGTTTGCTCAGCAAGTGGATTTAATGCTAGGTACCTCAATTCTGGTGTTTTTTAAAACCCAACTCAGTAGTACTCATATTATCTTGCTCAAAAGATAAAAGGATGTGCAATTTAACTCTGTGACTTGATAGTTTTGGAAATAGACTTACCCCTTGGTTAGTCAAAGTCTTTCAATGATAAACACAAGGAGTAGACATCTGTTCATGGTAGCACACATTCCAAAAGTCCAAAGGAAAGTGATGATGTAAGAAAATCCTACTTTAGTAGTGCAATGAAAGTATTAATTTAGAGTCTATTATCCAGATGTGTCCTGTGTAAAAAGAATAGAGTAAATCTGCACAAAGGCAAAGTTACTTCTGTGAAGAAGAAAGCAACAACTAACACAAAGGCTTGGAGTAAAGATATATGTCCCTCACAACCTGTGTAAGTGTTCCATCTCTGCCTTTTTCCTTTGTACTCAAAAGATTCCTGGTCTTTTTCATTTGTGTAGCAAAAGTTTCTGTAGGCCCCAATCTAGAGGGTTTGCTCAAATTGCAAATTAGTTTTCTTATGAATCACAATTCTTTGTTGTACACTGATAAAGATGACTGTCATTTGGATTCCCAAGATGGTAGTCTCATGATGGCAGAAGAACGTAATCCACTCTGCGGACGGGCTGAATTATGGGCAGCAAAACTAAAGATTAACCCAGACAAAACAGAAGTCTTTGTCATCCCCACAAAAAATAATCCTTGGAATGATCTTTTCTGGCCCAAGAGCTGGGTGACACCCCCACATCAGTACCCGTTGCGAAAAGCCTGGGCATAAAAATAGCCTCCGAACTGTCCATGGCCGACCAAGTCACCACAGTGGTTGGAACCTGTATAGGGCTCATGAGACAGCTGCGGAAACGTATCCCCATTCTCTCAACGGCATCACTACAGACGATAATGCTAGCCACAATTGTCTCCAGACTAGACTATGGGAATGCCCTTTATATCGGCCTCCCCCAGAATCTAATCCATAAGCTGCAAGTGGTACTGAATGACGCAGCCAGGTTGCTATTTAGGCTCCCCAGATGTACTCATGCCACCCCTCTACTGTGCAAGCTGCACTGGCTCCCCATTAAGCAGAGAGCATAGTTTAATGGTCTCTGCATTGCCCATAAGGCAAATTATGGAAATGCCCCAGCCTATATTGAAGACTGCCTCAAGAACTATGTCCCAGGCCATACATTTTGGTTATCACAGGCCTGCCGCCTGGCCACCCTACGTTGCAACACCGTATCCGAATGGGGCAGAGCATTCTCTGTCCTACTCCCACAACTCTGGAACCAGCTGCCTGATCACCTTCGCAGGAAACCTACACTCCTCCCCTTCAGGAAACAACTCAAAACTGTCCTATTCAGAGAGGCCTTGAACACTGTTTACCAACCCCTCCCCTGGCATTATGCCACCCTAACTGGCACTTGGCCTCGTTCTCTAAAAAGCTTAGAGACATGCCGGTGATTTGGATCTATATAAAAATAAACTAACTTAGATTTGGGGTGCAGTGACTGTACTCAGGGAAATTGCATACAAGCCTGTCCATGTAAATTAAGCTCATGTGTAAAAGGCTCCTTTTGTTTTTTTATTTTTTGAATATTTGGAATACTCACACATATTATGAGGAGAACCGTTTTGCAATATTAATTGTGATCATTTGAAAATATGCATATGATACGTGATTTACATACTCAGTCATATGCATATACTTCATTACTTAAGTTCAGCTTTCACTCTAGCTTGTTGCACAACTTTTGATGTGGACCGGCACAGGCCCTACTGCCATCCATGCATCCAGAATATGTTCATGAGAGCTTCTGATTTACTACTGGTTAGGCCCTAATGAAGCTGCATGCTCAGTTCATAGATTTTGATACAGATTTTTGCAGCATTCTCTCTAACTCACTCACCGGAGACAGGAGGAGTAGTGCCCAAGAAAACTACTGATGAAAGAAAAACGAGGTTAACACAAATGCGCTGCACGGATCTATTTCCGTTGAAACTTTTGAACTGAATAATCTCACAGATCAGGAAATGGGATCCCTACCCGAGGTTGCACCATCATTAGCCCAGCTAAATCGACCCATCAATTTATTAATCTCGCATAGTTCTTTTTCCATCGTATGCTAACCCAGCTGAAAAGGCAAATACAGATATAGACACCAAAACATTGTGTTCATTAATACCCTGTAGTGCAAGCTTAGTTTCTTGGAATATTGCAGGGCTGGTCGATAAAGCTTGTGACATCACCTGACTGTCCTTTGTCAAGCAACACACAGTGATATGCCTCCAAGAAACATGGCTGGTGGAAACAAATGTTCACATTGAGGGGTATCAAAGCTTTTTCACTCCAGCAGAACCATTGAATAGTGGAAGAGCAAAGGGGGGCCTGGTAACCTACGTTAACTTGGCTCTCACCTGTCACAAAATCAAGCGTCATTCTGGAAACAGAAATATCCAAGTTCTAGAGCTAAAAAGGGGAAAAAACACTCTTACTTTGATTAACTTCTATAATGCAGTAAATCAGAACGGAGATAGTAACATATTGCCCTTGTATGACTTTCTGAGAGACAACGCGGGGAACCTGCCGCGTCAAATGCTGATCGCAGGTGATTTTAATACACATCCCTGCGGAAACCCAGGAGTGACTGTTATCGACCAATTGGGATGTATTACCCTAAAAGGCTTCCACTTCGATCATCCGCGGCGTGGAATACAACTAAATACCCTGATGAATGAAAATAACCTAATTACAGCCATGACCATGGTGGCGGAACAAACTCTTTACCCCATCCCCACGTATAAAGGACACACAAATGGGTCGTACATAGATCACAATTTATTATCCGCTGACCTTGCTAACACTGTCTTGGACTTCTCCATCCAAATGAACATTTACAGTGATCACAACCCTATCTGCATTAAACTGGGTGGGGGAATCTTTGAACAGCGAAAGCCACGTGAAGACCGTGGGTCCTTAAAGTGTATTAATGGAAAGCGTCGCCTAAAATGGACAATGGTGAACTGTGAAAATTTGTACACCTCTATTAATAATTTGTGCAGTTCTGAACTCTCTCTATGTGTGTCATTAGTATCATCATCGCAACAAATCTTGGCTGCATTTGAGGGTGTTGCATTAACAGTAGGGTCATTATTAATGGTGCCAGTTAAAGGGAATGCTAGCAGTAATCCAAAATGGTTTGATAAATCTTGCTCCAAGGCTAGCCGAGATCTTAAGATGGCCCTGAAAACAAACCCAGAGACCCAGACCACATTAAGGCCATGCGTGCCAGTTATAAAAAGTCCCTTGCCATTCGAAAGAAAGAGGTAAAGAAAAGTGTCTGGGAGACCCTCTTGGATCCCAAAACTTTGGGAAATAGTGCCAAGTTTTGGGAAATAATAAACAAACCTCTGTTTGATCATCCAAGTAATTTTGCTCTTGGTACAAATATCCCAGAGGAGGAGTGGGTAAATCATTTTAGTTCAATTTTTAAAAGTAATGAGTTTCAAGCAGAATATAGTGTGGTAGCACCTAAGGAGAATTCTTTGCTCTTTTCAATTAGTGAGGTTGAAAAAGGAATTCAAGGGCTAACAAGCAATAAGGCTCCAGGGCCAGATGGCCTCCCTCCGGAACTTTTTAAATCTTGCATATCACTATGGGCGCCTGTCCTCACCGCTGTACTCAATGCGGCTGTGGTTTCTGGCTGCCCTAAGTCGTGGGGGGTGTCCACCATCGTACCCGTGTTCAAGAAAGGAGACCGTAATAGTCCCCTCTGCTATAGGCCAATATCTTTAATTAACTCTGTGGTCAAAGTAGTTGGGGGAGTAATTCTAAACAGGTTAGTTGCATGGGCTGATGAAAATAAAATAATATCCCCAATTCAATATGGTTTTAGGCCCGGTCACTCCACAATCACACAGTGTTTGAACCTGTACCTGATCATAGGGAAGTACACCATGGCCCGTCAAGGTACAATTCACATGGCGTTCATGGACCTATCGTCGGCTTTCGACTGCGTAAGCCGTGGAAGGCTCTGGGACGCCATGGCTAAAATGGGTGTAGAGCAGAACCTAATTAATTTGTTAGCAGATATACACTCTGACACGAGAGCAAATGTCCGGTACACACAAGATCTAAAAGTGACGAGAGACTTTGGAGTGCACCGGGGTGTCCGGCAAGGGTGTATTTTAGCCCCTTTCCTCTTCAATCTATACATTAACGACTTGGAAGAGCACCTTTTAAATACAGGAGCAGATTATCCTTATGTCGGACGGAAGGGATTGCCGGTTCTGCTTTATGCGGATGACGCAGTCCTGTTATCCAGGACTGCAATTGGCCTTCAAATACTGTTAAATTCCTTCTATCCCTTTATGAAGTCTCGAGACCTGAGCACTAACAACTCCAAATCTTTCGTAATGAAGGTCGGCCAAGGTAACAAAAAGCCAAATTACCCAAATGTTAACGGGGAAAAAATCCCAGCAACAAAAACATTCTCCTATCTCTGAGTCCTGTTCGACCACCAACTGAACTGGGGACCCGCGGTACAGAAGAAAAAGGGAGAGGTAACCCGGGCAAACGCTGCAATACTTGACTTTTCAAGAAAAATGGGCAATAGCCCGGTGGTTGCACTGCTCCAACTTTACCAGGCTAAGAGTGTTGCTATTGCTTGCTATGGCAGCGAGTTATGGGGATATGCCTCACTAGGAGCCCAGGAGGTAGTAGAAAATAACTTTTTAAAACAGATATTGAGGGTTCCAAGGGGAACAGCCAACTTTTCTGTACATGAAGAGCTGGGTATGCCTTACCTAAGTGACAAGGTAGCTGTTAACCCCTTACTGTGCCGGCTAAATTGCTGGTTAAACAGTGATCTACCTCTTACCCAGCAAATCTTGAGGGAAGCATTAACATGGGAAAATAGGCTTAAGGTTCCTTGGATAAAGTACCTAAGTAATTGTTTTACTGAATTGGGGCGCCCCGAACACTTTTTAACCCCAGAATTCATTACGAAATTGGATGTTGTTAATGTGAAGAAGGCTTTTATTACATCTAGATATCTAGCTAGGGAGGATGGTGAATTAAAGAAAGGAAGTGTACGGAAACATGTGCTATTAAAAACATATTTGCTCATAGAACCGTACTTGACATGGCCTATGTCAGGTTACAATCGTTTCCTGCTGACGAGGTTTCGCCTGGACTTATTTCACTTATTACTGGCCATGCCTAAGGGGACCCACCGTGGTCAAGTGTTGTCGGCTTGCGGCTGCGACGAAAAGTCTCCGCAAGACTTGGCTCACTTTCTCTTTATCTGCCCTTATTATATTGTACCACGGAGGCTATATTTAAAACCTTGCCTCAAAAAATTGAATTTTAAACAAATCACACCAGCACTTTACTACCTTCAGCTGTTAAGTTGTGATTGCACTTTATTTGTATGCAGCTTTTTAAAATTAGCACTCAAATTTAGGAAAAGCATGGAGGGGTAATAGTGCCATTGACAGTTATATACTTAGCTAACAATAACTTTTTATATCCTTATAGTATTTTTTATATTTTTACAGTACATTCTGCTTGTGATTCTCTTGTTCTATGTTGTTTTTAAAAACTCTTTTGCATGTATGAGTTAACATATGTCTAATGAAATATGCTTTTATGGTTGTTATTATTAATAACCGAATAAAGTTATTTGACTTGACTTACTGATGAAAGAGCAGGCAAGCTGAATGTTGAATCTGCCTCGTTAGAGCACTCCTTTAATGCACCACTTTTGGTTATTTAGCTTTCTTCATTTCTTCATTAACTCATCTGTTGTTTCATTGGTTCAGTTCCTTGTTAGCATGCTAGTTAGCAAGGTGTAGACAGGTCTGTGAGGCTCGGAGAACCCCTTTGTATATTTAGGCTTACAACTTCTTCTGTGACTCAAATAGGAATCTAGCTCCTTCCTCATCATCCTTGTGTGTCCTCACCTGAGTGAGGAGTCGCTGATTAGGAACCTGAATGTCACTAGGTAGGGAGGGATCTCTACTTTGGGGATCCAGTCCCACTAATACTAAACCCAGGAGGTAGGTTAACCTCCCCATACTCAACTGATCTAGCTTAGTTTTTGGACCAACACGCTATACTGGATACACCTTTGTCTCAATTTGCTGTCCACTTGGACTAATAAGAGTAATACGAAATCTTAAATCTGCCTCCAAATTACTAAACAACCACCACTTAATCTTGTTCATTATAAAATAATAAATCTCCTCTTAAGAACATTTTCATCGACAACAGTGATCAACAACATCACTTTTAGACAGTGGAACAAACGTAACCCCTCTGCACTCAACTTACATTTTAACACAATTTACAGTCCAAACAAGTGGTGAAAGTGAATCATCTCTGCTTGGAATTTCTGAAAGCATTGACAAATGAATAGAACTGAGAGTTCCGATGTACCTTAGACATAGATCATGGCTCAATACAACGATAAAGAAGACAAAGATTGAAATCAGTGCATTGCAACACCAACGGAAGAAATGTAACAGCCAAAATGAAAGACATGTAGCACCAATGCCAGAACAAGGTTCTGAAAATCAAGCTTCAGTAAGGGAAAAAAATAAACCACTACTCTGAGTGGATCACCAGTGCCAAATGGCCTCCCATATGATGATTCCATAATTCTCCAAACCACAGTGCACAACCACTAAGATCCCATGCTCCCAAGCATTCTCTGACACAGTCACAGACCAGCTGTGATACAAATTGTCTAGTAGTTGAGGTTATAAGCTGTGCATGGCAGGCATGCAAGTTATAGTTAGCTACGTAAACTATAACTGGTCAATTCCAGTGTTGTTTTGGTTTTTAAACGTTTGTTTTATAAAATATTACAATCCCTAACTATTATAGCACATAACCTTTTTTTTGTCGTCCATGAATAAAGATAGAGAGATAGATAGATAGATAGATAGATAGATAGATAGATAGATAGATAGATAGATAGATAGATAGATAGATAGATAGATAGACAGACAGATAGATTGGTAGATATGATAGGTCATAAGCAGTGCATCACAATCTGTAAGTTTGTAATATAACTGGTTAATATCAGTGTTGTTTTTTTTAAACATGTTTTTTTTAACATAAGTTAAAATGTGAGCCCTTCTCAATCAACCACCACAATCCCTGTCAGACTAACCCACAAAAGTTACTAAATTAACCTGTGCTTAACTGTCTGGTAGCTTGCCACAAAAGCAGTCAGACTTAATCTAGATTCTATTTATGAAGCACAAAAACAGTAATAAACTGAAAACACAAAACAAAAAAAATCCACACTAATTTTAGAAAAAGTAAAATGTATTAAATTATATGACACCAAAATAACAAAGCCCAATCAGTAGTACAGGAGATATGCAATTAAAAAAATGTAAGGGAAGTATAGCACCTAAAAGCAAAAAGCATCACTTGTGGGCATCTGTTCGTGTTAGACATGGGGTAAGTCACAAGTTCAGGCCAACCGCGATGAAGTGTGGGTCAGACACAGGGATGAAGTTTGTTCCATTGAAAAAGTTACCTTCTGCAAGTCCTGCACAAAGAGTCCAGTTCCTGGTGGAGGAGGCCACAAGGAGGAGGGAGAATGTTGCAAATGGTCATCACAGTAGCACGAGGAACAGGCTGGGTTTTGCAGACAGTTGAAGTAGCGTGGAGATCCTGTTGGGCATCATAGAGGGGCATTGATGGAGCTTCTCATTGATGGTCAATGAGGGTTGTTGATATTATAATTTAAATTGAAGACCTTGCATTGCCTGTCGTCGATGGCAGTCTCTGCAGCGTGAAGAGTCTGGGTCACTGGAGGTCCATTGTGGCTGTCATCGCGGGCGTCAAGATTTGGCATAACAAGGCCTGTTTATGGTCATAATGACACCAAAACTTCAGAATTTCTCCTTTGTAGTCACTTGATGCCAATCAAGGGAACACCTTCCCAGGAGCAGAGTAGCGCACCGCAGCAATTTGTGCTGCTTTGCGTCATTGCAGATTTATGAAGCCACTCAGGGCCACTCAAGGTGGCCTTGCGTAGCACATAAATAACCCTTTGGGCTTGCGTCACGCTTGCACCATGTTGCATGGTGCAAGAGCAACGCAACTCCCCTTATAAATATGGCCCCAACACATCTAACCTGCATCTGACCCAGATTTATAGAATAAACGCATTGTTCTCTCTTTGTTAAAGGTTTTGCACAAATGATTAAAGAAATTTCATTTTTGTCATATAATGTAATCCAAAATTATCTCAGTCACACTTGCACTATGAAGATTGTCTTTTGTAGATTTGGTTGACATGCAACCATGGATAATCTAGCTGGTTTGTTATCATCCAAGTCTTCTCCTTCAATTCTGTACAGAAGATCAAAACTACAAATCCTACATTTACTAGTGCAATATAATGTTTGAAAATTCAGATATACATGTGTATTTATTTATTCAAGACACATTCATATTCCATACAAGTCCATTTGGAGCTAAAAATTGTTTGTACTTGATGTACACGGGAAACATTATGGGCCTGAATACAACTTTGATGGTGCGGCAGCAAGTCCTCCCCGCTGCTGCACTGCCAAAGCTGTGGTCAGACCACCCTCCAGATTAGAAGTTTCGTCCTGTCTGGCATTTTTTGTTTTTTATGTTCCCAGGGAGATGCCCTGAAAATGGGCACTGGACAGGGAACAACAAAAACAGTTCCTGCACAGCATGGACTGAAAAGTCCCTGCCATCCTGCAACTGGTGTCCATGTACATGTGTCCCCCTGTGTGCATCCACAGTGCGTGAGGTACCAGGTGGTCTTGTAGGGCCCCCTTTGTTTCCTCTCGGCCACACTTTTCATGGCAGGGCTGTGGTGGTCCCGTCACCCGTATCATAATAGGGCAGTCAGGAGACCACCATGGCCCGCAAGTCTGGCGGTTCATGGACTGCCAGACTCGTAATCAGGGCCTATATAGGTGTAAACCATATTTTGCACTTATTTTTACACTCCATTGTCTTAATTTCTAAGCCCTAATAATGTGCAGAAAAACTAAATAGGCCCAGAATTCCTCCTTACGACTGTAAATATTTAGCGTACTCTGCAAGACATAGGAAATAAACAGATTTTAAGTACACCATTGAATTATTATCGAGCAATGACAAAGCCAGTAGGTCTTACATTTTTGTAGGTTTTCCATTCTCTGGCAAGGGTAAGTAATTCTATATCTTGGTGGGAATGAGTTAAATGCTGGTTAAATGAATGAATGAGTTCCTGCAAGGATGTGTGGATTAATGAATGTATTGACGAATCTGTGAATGACTACATAGCTGGAAATATCTATCTGGAACCAGTACCAGATATTAGCATCTAACGTGGCTTTTCATCTGAAAAATGTGATGCAAAGAGCACGAACCGCAACCCACAGACCAAGTTTCATAAAACATATCAGACGGCTGCGAGCAGTGACCACAGGGGTGCTGCAGTCCAGGCTGAGACCACTATAAGGATGATATGTCACTGGATGAGGGGGCTGCCAATGGGCATATCCCCACTTCTGGTCAATGGCTTGGGGTTTATGAAGCACAGGGTAATGTGCCTTTTCCCTTCCTTAATTTCATCGCTTCACCCCAGAAATACCTCCCCATTGTAGGAACTGTGGTGAAAATAATTCATGAGATCTGCTCTGTACCTTTTTTGAGACTGCTAGATCTCATTGGACATTTTCTTGGAAGGTAATAGTAGGCATACATTCCTCTTGGCCAGCAAATCGCACCCTTGAGTCTTCAGTGGTGATCGAGCAGAGCAATGTGTGTCTCGGATGATGTCAAGGGGTATAACTTTGGGTAGCGAGCTAAGGGCATCACCTCTTATACAGAACATAGGGGCATATTATCAAGACAGGCGATAAAACTATCGCCGCTTTACCGCCAGAAAACTGCCGCTAAAAAGGCGATAATGGGCTTGATAATATGGTCAATGGAAATCCAATTGAAGCCCATGTTAAATGTGAAGGACATCTAACATGGGCTTCAATTGGAATTCCATAGAGCATATTATCAAGCCCATTATCGCCGTTTTAGCGGCAGTTTTCCGCCGCTAAAGCGGTGATAATTGTAACGCCTGTCTTGATAATATGCCGCCTAGTCCTTAACTTTGTGCACGGAACACATCATTACATAGGGCTCTGGTGTGAGTTACTTTGGGGGCAAACCATATGCATAACATTAGGTCCTGAGCAATATGGACATGATTACAAGCGCTGGATAAACTTTCTACTGCACACACCACTATGTTTGCATGCCAGACTATGCTGACTATACGGTTGAGAGAAACAGGCAGGATGCTCTCAGCAGGACAAGCATACATGTGATGGGCTGCAAGATTCAACGAACACGAGTAGAGGAAATTGTGACGTCATATTTGTGAAAAAGGGTGCCAAAGGGGTGCCTTGTAACCTTTCCGTTTGTATATACTGGTGCAGGGCAGCACATGTCCCCTGCCCCCCTCAGAGGGGTTTGCGATTGACAAAGAATGCCCGTATGTCTTCCCAAGATAACAAGCATACATGTGCAGAGCAATATTTAGATTGGGTGACTTTCTTTTCTCCACAGCTACAAGCCTGCTGTACGCTGTAGCTTATCTACTTTAGTTTTGTTGTTTTAAATCTTCTCAATCTGCTTGGATTATCTGAGTAACCAATGTTCTATTAGGTTCACTGACAGCCTCCCTAGGGGGCGCGTGCTAATGCTCTTGAGCAGAGAGAAAATGCTAGCAGTTCCTAATCAGACCGTTACTGATAGTGTAAGTGAATGAAAACCCACCATATCATTAGACTTGCCGACGTAATGACACAGTCACTCTGTCTCCGTCTCTCTCGCTCACAAACACACACACACAACCACACACACACAAATAATCAGAAATGCTCAGAAGTGCAGATCATACAAGAACACACACGCAGAGATACGCATGATCGCACGCACACACACACACACACGCATGTACACAAACACATTCCAGTTTCCTTTAATGGAAAACATATATGTGGTGGTGACATGGCAATAACAGCTCATCATTGGTCCCCGGAGGCTGTTTAGTGTGGGCATTAGTGATATACTGCAAACACTCTTTAGAAGAGTAAAGTTTTTTGGATGACACTAAGTACGACAGCGTGACACTGATGTGACTGCTAGGTCCAGTGTGTTAACTCCTAATTGAGGATCCATGTGCAGGAGACAGTTGATCATAGATGCTAGAAGTAAGTGGTGCGCAGAATGAGCAATAAAGACGCCTTTAAATGTTGTGTTTATCTTGTCACATTTGTTGTGTGTTCAAAGATAAAGATCAAATGTCAGGCCATGTGGTCTGGCAAATTGTTGCTTATTCAGAAACTGCTGTTTATTGTTATTTGCAAAGTGACTGACCTAGGTGACAATGTTGTGAAGGTACAGGACGTGAAAGAAAAGGCTGTATGATGTTCGTTTAAAAAAAGAAAAAGAAAAAGAAACAAAAATTGTTTCCACATAAAACATATCTGAATGAACTATTCACATATTTCAGAAGATATCAGCAATTTGAAAAGAAAAAATGAAGAATATTTTTTTGTAATTCTGAAGTGTAATGGAAATAAACATCGAAGTGTAATGGAAATAAACATCGAAACAAGGACCAAAACAAGTCAAGACCCTTTACTTGGTGATGCGCAAATGAAAATAGTCAATGAACCTTGATTAACACACCGAGGGGTCTATTACTTAGATTTTACGGTGTGTTTGCATCACAAAAACAAGCACGTGCAATGCAATAGGTCTCGCATTAATTAAGTTTGAGCTATTGGAATTGTTAAATATTGCAACACGAATTGCAGCAAAAGTCTATAAATTGTAGGCCAAATAAATGTGTATTTATTTTTGTAGCAATGGTGGCATGCTGCGCTTGAGTTGAATATGTTTAAAAGTAAAGTGCGCCATGCTGCGATTGATGTGTGCACTGATGGATGGTGGTGTGTGTGCCTGTAGAAATTGTGCACTGATGGCTGGTGGTGTGTATGCCTGGTGGAAGTGTGCACTGCCGGCTGGTGGTGTGTGTGCCTGGTGAAAGCGTGCACTGACGGCTGGTGGTGTGTGCCTGGTGGAAGCATGCACTGACGGCTGGTGGTGTTTGCGCCTCGTGAAAGCGTGCACTGAAGGCCAGTGGTGTGTATGCCTGGTGAAAGCGTGCACTGGCGGCTGGTGGTGTGTGTGTGCCAGTTGAAAGTGTGCACTGACGGCTGGTGGTGTGTGTGCCTGGTGGCAAAGCGTGCACTGACGGCTGGTGGAGTGTGTGTCTGGAAGCGTGCACTGAAGGCTGGTGGTCCAGATGCTTGTGAAGCCCCGGAAGGGGCTCTGGTAGACATGCGGACAGGGTTGTGGCTTTACAAGGGTCTCCGTGGTGCAAGAGAGTGACAAAGTCAGGCTAGCATAGTCTCCAAATTATTTATTTGTTCTAGCTGTTCAATTAGACTGCCGCACCAACCAAGAAATGTTACTCTCTCCTGGGTGGGACCCAGTCTTGGAGATCCCCGCCCAAAATAACATCGAAAGGCTCAAAACATTTGCTCAGAGAATTGCTGGTCACTGTTTTAGCCTGCCTTAAACTGAAGGCATCTGGTTGTCAGACAAATATAGGTGGGGTCCTATTTCTGCCACCCCAGATGCGGCTGGACTGGAAAAGTAAGAAAACGCTGTCTATGTGTCTGCAATTTTCTTTCCCCAAAGCAGTTTCCATCTCCATTGCAAAAGCCTTTTCAGAAGAAAAAAAACACAAACACATAAAGGTGGGTTGGGTTAAAAAACAGAAAATGCCTAATGCACGCACCATCACGCGCTGGCCTTATATTTTTTTTTTATCAGGGACCAGCATGGCCTGGTTATGATGATTAAAGCCTTTGATTACACAGTAATCTTTCCAACAAGTGCACTAACCATCTGAGCGGTTTTACCAGCTTTTACCATGGGACTTTCTGGATGCACCGTGATCTCTGAAGCAGATTCTTTATCTTACCCCATCTTGCTACCTTGAAATGCTTGCGGTTTGTGGCCTATTCCATAAGCCAGAACAGTATCACCAACCGTTTCCTTGTAGTCAGTTTCTGCGAGAGGACAGTATGTGAAGATAATGCGTACGGATCTGGAGTTTTATGGTTTGATTGATAGGTTTGCCTGGTAAAAACTGTGGCCCCTCTTGAACCCAATGTTTTTCTGCAGCAACTCCATTTGCGGGTTGCCAGAGTACTTTTGTGCCATTGCAGCGCTCACTAAAAAGTTTTTAACCTTTGTTTCCTTTCTAGCATCACAGCAGATTCTGAATAAAAGACAATAGGCCCGATGTAGGTGGCCCATTACCGGTTGGTAAACCCGAAATTTGGTAAATTTCAGACTTACCGACCGGTATTGAGCCATTTCTGATGTAGGGGATGATTCGGTAAATACCGAATCGGTATTTACAGATTCGGTATTTACCGAATCATTATTTACCGATTCGATATTTACCGAATCGGTAAATGGCATGTAGGAAGCACTTTTAAGAGTGCGTATGTGCTGTAAGGATTCTTTACTGGTGGTAAATACCGAATACCTTTGAAAATGCAAATCTGTGCATTTTCAACAGTGCCATGTGGCAGACATACATGCCCTTAGGGCATGTATGTGTACCACATGTGCCACCCTGGAATGTTTCCCTATTTTACCGAATCGATACTTACCGATTCGGTAATTCCCATTCATTCCTATGGGCCTCCAGGCCCATAGGAATGAATGGGAATTACCGAATCGGTAAATACAGATTAGGTAAATACCGAATCGTAATACTTACCAAATTTTTATCTACATAGCATTTACCGATTCTAAAATACCGAATCAGTAAAATTCGGTATTTTAGAATCGGTAAATTTTCATTACTTACATCTAGCCCAATGTGCCGACATCAAAAGAAGGGAGATGCGTGTGCCTGTTAACACACAGCATGAAATCCAACCACAAAACGTGTAAGGAGAAAAATCCTACTGCCTCAGCTCACTACTTAAGAGTAAGTTACAACCCTTGCTGTCAGTGCAAGGATTATCTGCACGCACTTTTTACTTGCTTCTAAACTAAACTCGAACTTCACAGCCTGACGCTTGACATACACATACACCGCCGGCACCTCCATGGAATGAAGTTGATGAAGTGGCCTGGCCACGAGTGAGTGAAAGCTCTCGCTAAAGTCCTTCTGTACGTGGTTGCATGATGTCAGTCTCTCTGCCCCTGCCCGCGTCTAAAAAAAAAATGGTAAGTTATTAGGGGTGGGGGGTGCTCAAACCCCTCACAGTATACAATATGTCTCGGAGTGGCACTCGTAACTGTTTCAAGAGTTTGCCAGTCATTCTGCAGTTTAGTCACTTCCCACCCCAACCCATTCAATGCAAATTCAAGGCAAACCCAAAAGATCCAATATTGGCAATATGATGGTTAACCTATTCTTTCAATATTTTGCTATTGTAACCAAATGCCACAAAAAAAATGCTACCGCCTAAACATGGTGGCCACATGCTAGCAATAAAACAAAAAGTTAAAAAAAAATGATATACATAAAATATAAAACATTGTCATATAATAGTATGGGCACTTAAATAGGTTTAGAAACTCTTTATCGTTTTAAAGCAATCACGAGATAACATCACCCAAATAAAAGGTACTATTGACTTTTAAACACCGCAACCTAAGGTTACTTGACACAGGTTGAACTTTATTCAGACAATGATGGGTAAAATAAATTAAATGTGTGCTTACAAAGTAAAGGAAAAAAGCATTGGCAAAGTGAAATATTGACCCACTGAAGCAAACTTTGTATGCTGATGGTCGCATGTGATCAGGAAAAATGCCATCTCTACCACTACAAGAGCCAACTGTGCCATGCACTATGCAGCAGTGGGCAGAAGCAAAATGTGAATGACAGATGAACAAACAAACTGATGAAGATTGTTACCTTATAATTTAGACAGAGAGCCACAATTAAAGCAGTCTCTATGCAAGACCTAAAAACTCATGTCCTGAGATGTCTCTGCTTGTTTCACTTGGAAGCATACCCATTCATTGCTGGAAAACCTACCAGATATATGGTACACAGTCCAATCAAGACCTACTTGATAATTTATACTGGGTTTACTAGAAACAGCAGGTCAACACACCTGCGCGGATGTATGACGGTACGACGCGTACCGTTTCAATGCGTGCCTTTACAACGCGTCTTTAACAATGCAAGTCGTTACAACGACTTGTGTTGTTGGGCGCGGATAGTGAATAGTATAATTTACTATTCTAACACCAGTACCCGTGGATAGTAGGGAAGGTGTTGGAATAGTAAATATACTATTCTTTATCCTTTAGCGCCCTCCAGCGGTGCATCGTAAAAGCACTGCGGGGTAACATCCGGGTTGAAAAGGATGTTCCCCCATCTGCGCAGCCTATCGCTGTAGATGCTGACCTTTCAAAATTGTAATTGGGGTAAATTTCACATTAAAAAACAAATGGCAATGCCAATCATTTCTACTTCTTTATGTAAGAATAAAAACGTGTGCGCTTGTTTAATAAACAGAAAAGGTAGCATCCTCCTTTACCAAACATAGGAAATATTACCCTGGCACTGCAGAGGTCACTGGTCTGAAAACTCTGTATGAGGAAGAACACACTCAGTCACCTGTCCTATCCCTGTTTCCTCCAAGACGTTTAAGCTTTGTGAACAGCTTGTCACTAATCAAAAGCCAAAATGATTGGTAGCATCAGGCAGGGGCAGTTTATAATTTGAGCCAGTGGCTGCAGAAGAGGCCCACCAGCTCTCATTTTTGGGGACAGGCATCTACTTTTCCTCATTAGACTTTGGCCCAGCACTAGAGAGAAAAAACAAAAGGGGGGACGGGGGAGGAAGAGAATAACGAAGTTCACGGAAAAGGGGAGAACGAAGAAGGGATGAGGCAGAACCGGAATGGGTGCAATAAAGGGGTATGAATTATGTTGTCGTGGAAGAAAGAGTCATGGGTGGAATCAAGACTGAATCATTGGTATTCAGCAAGACCAACATTAATCAGCATTGGTTGCGTGCAATTTTACAAACCAAGCACTGATCAGGGGCATATCCATTGCGCACACTGAACAAGCACTTTGCATACAACAGCAAATGTTCGCCCTCTACTACAAAACAGTTACACAAGCTCTCCTCTGATACAGATGCCAAATGGGCATCAGTACAGAAAGTTTCCAATGGGTACAGAATGTGTAGCATAAACGTATTACATACAAGCTGCCCTCACAATTGAAAGAAACAGATCATAGCTGTGTGTGTGGTTAGGGGGGGGGGCGCAGGAACAATCTGGAGTAGGTAGCCAGACACTCACAGAACACAATCACTGCATTTGAGGCAGTCAGATACAGCTGGTCCAATCCGAGCTGGGGGGTATCTACCTGTAAGACGAGAAACAGGATGCACTTAGAACGCATGAACAAAATGTAAATAGTCTAGTAACTGTATTCCTCACGCTTGAATCCTATAATACCACTCCTGAAACAAAGGACAACAAGCAGTAGTCCGATGAGAGGACCAAGATGTGAGAATGTGTAATCACACAGCGAACAACACTGAGGTGCAGGTGTGAATCATGTGTAAGGGTCATGGTCTGTGTGTAATAAATACTGTCCTTTTACAGATGCCACTGCCTCAGGGAACGTCACATGCCTAAATGGGCTTTACTGTGGCGAGCGACGAGCGCACGCACCCTGCAGCACGCTGAGCTGTCTCGCCGTGATGCAAGAGGCAGCCTTCTCTTGTGCCCTCTTGTGTCTGGGCCATATGCCTCATTCCACATGCAGGAACCGCCTGAAAGCACTCTAATGAACACCGCCATTGTTTACCGAGGAGGCTCGTGCATCCCCAGCGCGAGCGCACATCACTTGAGGAGGAGAAGGCGCGCGGGGTGGTGGCCACTCCATCAACCCGGGTATGGCTCTCTGGTTCTGTCGTAAACTCGCAATTTAGCCTGATGTTTCCTCGTGGCCGCCCGTGAGAGGGCCGCACAAAGAATGAAATCACTGGGAGGCAGAGATGTGTTCAAAGTGGTGTGAAGAAATGTTTTAATATGTAAGTGTTTGAGCCATCGCCAGTTACTTACCTGCTCTATGGAAACGTGCGGTTGAGTGAGCAATCCAGAATGAAGTGCGCCATCCTACCTCTAGTCCATAAGCACTGGAAGGGGCCCGAAAGCGCAGCGCGTGCGAAGTGACACAGGCCTTTATCACGGTTTACGCACAGCCAAATGAATGGAATCTTCTAGAATGTGCAATGAAACCCAGGAGGGGCGCTGTGGACGGGCAGGGAGTTTTGTGCTCGGCAAAGGATGCTTGTTTTTTTCTAGATTACAAGATGTGAAGCAATGTGCGTGTGGCTTCTTCTGAGTATGAGCATTTTATTGATTATTTTGACATTCTTTAGATACGTGGTCCACCACAGGTATCAGTCGCTGTTCACTGCGCATGAGCAGGTTTTTCTAGTGCAGAAAATGTGTAAATGGCGCAGAAAAGAAAAGATCAAAGCTAACAAGCGGCTATTCATTCTGCACATTTTAGGAAACAATCTGACACACGTGTGTGCAAGAAATATTGAGTAGGAGGCATGCAGTTCAGTTATACCAGGTCCTACGAACAGAAACCAAAAGGGAACAAGTGGGAAGAAGGTACGACTAAAGGGAAAGGTGCTGCCATTATGTTGATGAAGGGACTACCAAGTCATATAGAGACAAGTGGGCGCACGCATACAAAATAAAGCAAGCATTGGCCGCGCAGCCGGGCCGAAAAGGAATAATAAAAAAAAAATGTGAGTTGTGCGCACGCGCGTGTGCGCCGAAATAGGGGCTGTGCACGTACGCGCGTGCTTGTGCGCGCTATGGTAAGCTGGTCGCCGGGAAAGTAGCACTTTCCAAAGCAGCCTACTAAATGCTCGGCCTGACCAGTGCATGCGCTGGATCAGGCCGAGACCGAATGATGGAAAAATACACAAAATATTTTTTCACTTATTTAATTTCCAGCGTAATACATGTTTTACGCTGGAAAATCACTTGAAAGTAATGCAAAGCAGCACATAGCACTGCTTTGCTTTACTTAGCGCCAAGGGGGCGTCCCATGGGTGGTGCATGGACATTCCCATGCAACCACCCAAGGTTTCTGACCCTAAGGCCTATTGATGTAAAAAAGTAGAAAAAGGTATAAAATCAGAAAATAGAGCCCATTGCAGATAGGTGATATAATGGAGAAATGCACTGTACAGCACACATACAAAGTGGGAAAATGTTTAAAGTTGATAAAAGCATAGTATTTTGTACTGGAAAAATATCAGCCTTCTAAATTCAAGGCCATTGCTTACATTAAACAAGGTATAATAAGGATATTTTCCAAGAATTCTGCAGATAATAATGTCCCATTTGTGCATGCAACTGATGCTGTTTGCAGTCTGACCCTGAATGTAATTAACGAGTCCCTAATGCCCTGTAGAACAGCACTCCTGAGAAACAATTAGACAGTTAATTATAATACAGATTACAGGAAAGCATCATTTATCAGTGTTGCTGTACACAACATGATGTCCTTATTTACTACACTAAAGGAAGCATATTCTCTAGCTAAGTCATAAAAATGCAGTGTACACTGCTTTTTTCCAGTAATCTGTATATAACTCGCACTCTTCAGGTCTGCAAGTGTGAGCGTTAATGGGGAAAAGCAATGTAAAATAGCAAAAAATATTCCCAAAAGTACATTTTTAACAGACTGTTTGTTCTAATATATTCTCCTCTGACATTAACCAGATGTGATATTCTGTTGTATTATCAAGAATGGTTGTTTTCTTATTTTCAGTGAAGCCGTTGACAATCCATATCGAAAAATTGCTGCCGCTCTTGGCCTCATTCTCAGGGTTACCTTAAGTCTCATCATTAATTTGCTTCATATGTTTGTACAATATACAGCCTGGGTATTAACCCTTTTGCTGCTAAGCCTTCCCCCCCTGTGCTAAGCCTTTTTTTGGCTATTTAGGGTAGTTCGCGCTTAGGCTTGCTGTTTTTGCAAAAAATGGGAAAAAGTGCTGCAGATGAAAAAGTCACAGTTTTAGAATTTTACTGGAACATAGCTTATTTTTGCTACTTTTCGTGCTTTCAACCTCTTTCCAGTTAGCGGTTGAAATGGGTGTGAAAGCTGTAATGGATCCAGGAAAGCTACACATTTCTGAGAAGTAGAAACAATTCAGCAATGGGTCATTTGTGAAAATCCTTAAAGTTTTTTTTATAGAAACTAACAGATGAAAATACAAAATGTAGAAAATTAGTAGAAAAAAACGTTTTTACCTGTAACTTCTATGTGACTGATTTTTTATAACAATATACCATTACATCGGCTGGATCCTTCTGGTTGTGGAGATATACAGGACTTGTAGGTTCACCAAGAACCCGAGGAACCCAGAGCCAATAACTGAGCTGCGTCTTGCAATGGTTTTTCATGGTGTACCAGGTATATAGGAGTGTATTTGGTAAAATATAAAGAGTGAGAAATAGGTATCAACAACATCTATGTATTTCCAAAATGGGAACAAAATATGCAGTTTAGAAGCAGAAGCTATTTGCACATCTCCAAAATTGTGGGTATCCATACTAGCATGTGAATTGTAGGACATTTTTCAAAGTGACTTCTTTTTTACACATTGTCTTATATTTGGAAGGCAGTCATACATAGACAGTCAATAGCTAATAACAGTTGTTCTACAATTCTGTGTTCCCCTAAGTCTCTCAATAAAAATGGTACCTCACTTATGTAGATAGGCATAGTGCTTGCGACAGGAAATTGCCCAAAACGCAACATGGACGTATTAAATTGTTCTAGTGAAAACTGACCCTTTTTCACAATGTGCCTAGCTGTGGAATTTAAACCCTAGCTCAGCCAGCACCTGTGAAAACCTAGCAATCCTGTACATTTGTCAAAACTAGAAATCCAGGATGGGGTGATGTATGTGGCTCTCATCAGGTTCTGTTACCCAGAATTCCATGCAAACCTTAAACTTTGTAAAAAAAACATTTTCCTCATACTTCTGTGATAGAAAGTTCTCGACTCTGCATGCATCCACAAACCTCCAACCACCCCTCATTGCCCAAAGTCTCCTGATAAAAATGGTATCTCACTTGTGTGGGTAGGACTAGTGTCCGCAACAGGAAACAGTCCAAAACGCAACGTGGACGCAACACATTTTTACACTGAAAACTGACACTTTTTTTGCAATATGCCTAGCTTTGTTTCATCATAGATGACATTTGAAAATGCTATCCGAATGAATCAAGAAAATACATTTATGAAATGGCTCTTGAATACAGAAGAAAAAAGGCGAGACCATTTCATGGCATAATATAAAAACTATTTGAATTAAAGCTCATGTTAGATGTCCTTCACATCTAACATGAGCTTCGATTGGAATTCCATAGAGCCTATTATCAAGCCCATTATTGCCACTTTAGCGGCAGTTTCCTGCCGATAAAGCGGCGATAATTTTATCGCCCAGGCTTGATAATATGGCCCACTGTTTTGAAAAATGAAGGTCGAATTCAGAGTCTCTCAGAACACTGCATGCCAAATCAAAAGTCAGTGTTATTGTTTGGAGAAAACATCAAATCGTCTAAGTCTGTAAAGAATTTGTCTACCATTGTTGTTGAAAGTTGGATTACCTCGTTAAGAAGATCAATCGCACATAGATGTGAAGCATCGCCATCAGCGTTGGTCACATTAGCAATGTTCGAATTGAATGGTACCTGTGTGCCGCTTTCCTCTCGTACCTCTGCATCAGCATTTTGTGTCTGTGAGATCTCAATGAATTGGTAGCCACTGGGGACAACACAGTGCATGAGCCATCACTGGTCCAAGCAAAGTATCAACATCAGTTGGCATGACTGATGGGAGTGTCAGACAGATGTCTAGCATGCATACTTCTCCACATAGCAAGCATCGTCGAACAGGTAAGATGCAATCTTGCCAGATTGGTCTGAATGACATAAAGCATGTGGTATTCAATTCTCTTAAACAAGTTAATCCCAAAATTTGGACCATGCGCTCACGACACTTCATCGCCAGGAGAGTATTTTCCACGGTGATCTGGGTGTCTGCTGTGGATTGGCTTGCCATTTCGAAGCAGTAGGAGCAAAAGTAGTATCCCTGCAGCGAGTCCCAAAATGAGAGGCAATCTGCCAAACACAGAGTGCACGAAGTTTGGAAATATGCCTAGGATTGCTCAAAAGGTGCTTACAGTCCCGAAAAAAGCATCTTAAATACATGTATAATACCACTTGTATCAGACATGTTTAAGATATGACTTAACATTTCTGAGAAATGTACAGGGCAGTTTGTAGTTAATAGGGTGTGTATCACTGCAGAAGTCCTTGAGACTTGCAGATCATAGGTCTCTTTTGCCGAGGTCAATGGCACAGTTTTCTGTAAAAGAATGGCTTTCATTCTGCTTAAAATATCAATTCGTATAGAAGAGATGTTCAGTGAAGGCCATAACGGCGAACTCCCAGTCTGTCTTGGTTTTTGGAAACAATACTTGCATACAGCAAGTGACCCTGGCTGACACAGTTACGAGATAGGCTAAACCTGGCAACATGCCACAGTACCTGTGATCATTCAACATAATGCAACTTCCATTGGAAAGTTGCCTAAAAATTGGATCAATCACTGCAGCTGGTAAACCTTGCAGGTGGCAGGATAAATTGTTAGAGGAACCATCGCAGGCCCTGTGCAAATTTATACCCTGACAAAGGAGAGAACCGCTTAGTGCGTTCTCACAATTTATACCACTAAGAAACACTTTTTTCTCCCCACTTCAACATCTGTGTGTGTAAGATGATTCCCAGGATGTCTTGATGTATTATTTACCCAACCTTTCATATATGCCTGCTGGTATATGTTTGGAGCAATACTGAAAATGGAAAATTGTAACAGGCAGAGTGATTGTACCTTGTATAATCCATTCTGTGGCTGGTCTTTCAGCGTCAGTTAATGGCAATCTTTCCAGTTTTTCAAAGCTCCGCACCGTATAGTCTGCTCCTCTCTGTGCCAGTTGCATCTGTTTATCAGTGAGATTGAATTCTGAAAATGTGACGTAGTATTGATTAAACACCAAGGCACATAGCCTGAATGTAGATTTTGTAACATCTAGCCTAATAGCATTATAGAACGTAATTGCGGCAGACCATGTTGCAACATGGCAAGTCCTGTTCCATTATGTTTATGCTATGCTGTCCAAAGAATATATCCTGGACGACAGAGTCATTAACCCATTGTCAACTACAGAGAGAGATTGCTCTAAATTAATACGATCAATTTCTCATATTCGCTCTGCAGTCTCTGCTTGTGTAATCTTCCATGCTTCATTATAAGCAGCATAGATATCGGCATATATAAAACATTTATGATGCAATTTAGTGGGTCCTTGTAAGAAGTCCCTCAGATCAGCGCCATCTTTAAGTAAAGATAAGTGTTGTTTTACTTCCTTTAGTGTAGACTTGTGTAGCCATTCAAGGCACAGTTTCCCTACACTGTATGTTGTTACTATTCCTGGATGCTGTCTCTGAACATATCTCGGATCTAGCCTAGTGAATGTGAACCCTTGTGTCTTATTCAGGAATCTATCTTGACAGGTGCTTGTGTCTGTGGGCCAGATTAACTATTTTTTCCAATCAGGATCTGTTCTGTTGTGAAGCAAAATAGTATGTACGGCGACCACCCCCTCTGAAGTGTTACTGTTATCAGGTGGAGGTGGAGGTATAAACGGTTTGTTTAACTCCTTGATCTTGGCTAACCCAAGACAAGATGTCTGTTGGACAGTGTCATTCAAAAACATGATTTGCTCCGGGATGATGCAGGCTCTAAACAAGGCTTCTAATCTCTGCACCTGCCAGTCTTTTGTGCCCCAGACAGTTTTTGTCTCAATTGTGTCTTTCCAAAAGTCAAAAACCTAACGAAGACAGCTGAGCATAAAAGACCGCAGAATAAATTTGCTTGGTATTTGTCAACATACTTTTCATTCCTGTCTTATTAACATTTTTAAAGTAAAATGATTCTGGATTTGAAACATTAAAACCTGAAAAGTATGGAAATTTGCCATAAAATGTTTTGAGCTACCCTTTGGTGGAGTAGGACAATGTTCCCATTGGTTATAAGTAAATATATTTCTAGGATTTGCAGATCTGTGCAAGAAATGATGACCATAGTGATTATAACAAAATATTTGTTCATAATCTGATGAACCTTCTAAGTATTTATGATTTGTAAACTTTGCAGACAGTTCTAAGTCTGACATCATATTATTACCAGTCTCAAAGTCCCAATCATCAGAAAAGGTACTAGATGAAACAAAGTCATTCAAGGAAATCTTGAACTGGTGTGTAATCTTCAACAGCTCCGCCGGGCTGAAAATGTCACATTCAGTTCTGTCCCAAGCTATACCACCCGGTATAGTAACAGCTGTGATGTTCACTGATGACAAGTCTCTTTGTCCAAAGGTCGATCCATGGTGAAACCAGAAAAGTCTTTTCCAGGTGATAAAAAATTTCTGTTGCTAGCTCTATAAAAGTTATTTTTACTTGCGTCGTTTCAGGTTCGCTGGGATCCTCGGAAAATGTATCAAAGTTAATTAAATCGTCTGAGACAGTTCTGTCAATTGTAGGGATTGCTTCAGGATTTGTTGAATTCACTGGAACCACTTGATCACTTGTTACATTTGTATAGTCAGATGCTATTTTATTGTAGACAGGTGTTCCTTGACAAACTGTTATTTGGGTCCCAAGAGGTACAAGTTGCAAAGCTTTATTGCAATTCCTTCTTTTCGCACTGCAGATTCTTCAAAGGTGAAGAGTCTCTCAGTTTGAACCTCTTGGATAGTAGCCAGATTAGGACATCTGCTGCATCTTTGTAGTCCACTTGGCCTACTGCTTATGATCGGCCACATGATGTGGTTTTACCAGGTCGATGGACATGAACCTGTTCTCCTTTTTACCAGCAAGGGGCGGCAGTAATACTGTTCTTGATCAGTGGATGGCTAGGAACAGGTTACTTTGGCTTTTTCTTATTTCATTTAAGTACTGTAAAACAGCCAAACGATCTTTGATATCAAAGGGATTTTGTTCTTCCACTGAAGTCTGACAGCCGAGATCCAAAATAATCATTCTTGTTCCAAAAAGGACTTCATATGGAATGATACCCCCTAGAGAACTTCTTGGCAGATTGTTAAGACTACGTTGGACCCCTATTAGATGTTTGACCCACCATCACCAGAGCCTAATACCCTAGCTGTTATAGATTGCTTTATGTCCCGTTTTTTTCTCTCCACTACCGAATTTCCCTCAGGATGGAATGGAGCAGAGTACCGCAATGCAACGCCCAATTTGGCCAAGGCCTCCTTGTAAACTCGAGAGTTAAATGCAGGACCCTGGTCAGAATGTAGCGTGCCGACTGCGTATGTGCCGATAAAGACTCGCAAATCTTTATAACAGTTCGAGCGTCAGCCGAGCGCTGAGGCCATATCCAAATGAACCTTGTCATAATATTTGTGGGACCGCATCCGTCCATAGGGACGTCTGCGTGTAGATAGTCTAATGCTGTCTAACAATGGTGTCTGTACTGGGCTGACTACACTGTAGTCTGAAATCTGGCAGCGTTCTCTGCTGCGAACTCTGTTGCAGTCATGGCAAATAATTGCAAATGTGTGAATGTGACCATTAATCCCTGGCCACCAGTATGTCTCTTTTAATTCTAGTATAGATTTAGAGATCCCCTGATGTATCAGACCCTCTGCCAAAAGTGCTTCGTGTATCAAAACTACTCTACGTTTCCTGTTTGGAATGACTCTATACCCCACTCCAGGAATTCGAGCAAAATGAATGGAGTTTGCATCAATTATGTATGAGTATTTGAGTGGATAATTTTCAGGTAACGCTGCACCACTACCTTTGCTTGTTGCATAGACAGCTAGCATTATTTCGCCGTCTATTTTAATTTTTGAACGAGTGATTGTAGCTACAGAAGCTGTTAGCTCAGCTGCCTTTGTGGCTTCATCAGCCAATGAATTTCCTGCAACGTGAATGCCATCACATTGATGGCTCAGTGTATGTATCATGTGAGCCTTTTGTAATTCTTGTCGTAAATGAACTACTTGTTCCCAAAGCAATTTATGCTTGATTGTGCCACCTTTTGCATCTTTGTAACCTTTTTTAATCCAGTTTTGCAAATATTAGTTGTAAGATTGAACACAATAATACGAATTGCACAATATGAGTGTGGGGAATTCGCGATCAGTAATTTCAAGCGCCATCTTGAATGCTTGCAGTTCAGCTCCCTGAGCTGTACAATCTCCTAGACATTGCGTTTCTGTGACCATAGGTCAGAATTTGCCATCTCGTCAGAGACCTTTAACGATTGCACACGCATTACTATAAGCTTGTTTACCCCCAGTAGCGGGCTGGGCTGATCCGTCAGTATATAAATTATACATTCATACTGCTTTATAGGTAGAATCTCAGTAGGTAGAGGACATTCTTGTTCATATTCTAGAAATGCTTGTGTTTTCAAATAAGGGTCAAAATCCCATTTAACGTCTGTTGCAGCAAGAGAATTAACCCATTGTATACATCTCAGATGTAAAGCTTTAGCATTCGGAATGCTCACCTGTGTCACTGCCTCTAAGGCAGGTACAGGAGTAATGGCCATTATGCGCTTACCCTGTGCGAGGGCTCTGTCTTTTGCTACTGCAGTTTGAACCACTGTCAGAATTTTCACTGTTGAAGTGAATTTCATTTCTGCTTGTGTATACAAATGTGAATTGTAAGCTATTGGTAGTTTTTCTCCTTCATTAAAGGTTAAGTATGTGAATCCGCATTGTCCTGGAATGATTCGGATCACTAAGTTGCTTACGTTTACGCGTGTTTGTAAATGTTTTGTTGCTAACATGTCTGTTTGCAATAAACGCAAAATTTCTGTGTGTTTTTAAGGCCAATTAACTGTTTTAAAATCAGGTTTGATTAATTCGTAGAGAGGTTAACCCTTTCTGCGTAGTTTAGTAAGTTCTTCAGAAATTCAGAAAACCTAGAATTGACTGTAAGTTTTTCAGTGTTTTTGGAGGTTGGAGCAGCGCACATTTCTCTAGAAAGTTTGCTGCCAGGCTTTTGCCTTCACTCGATAATTCATACCCTAGGAAAAGGACGTTTAAATGGGCAATTCTCAATTTCTTTCAATTGAATTTATACCCTTCAGAGGCGAAGCCAAGTATGATGATGTTCACCCTGTTCAAGTGCCTATCCAAGTCATCGTCTGTTAGATAGATGTCATCCACATATGATAATGCTTCATCATCATAGGTTTGTAGTAACTCTGTTACTCTGGCTGAAAATAACCCTGGACTATTCTTGAATCCCTGAGGGAGACAACAGAATTGACGCTGTGTCCCCATAATTGAAAAAGCGGTCAAATACCTACTTTCTGGTGCAATGTTTTGACAGTACAAACCGTTCGAAATATCTAATGTGGTTTTATATTTTTTCTGCACAGTGTTATTCATTAGTGATGCATTGTGTGCATTTTGTACTGCAAAAGTTTTGCAACAAGAGTTTAGATGTCTGTAATCCAAAACTAGACGATATGTATTGAGACAGGAAGCAAAGGATTGTTCATTGACGAGGTGCATGTTTCAATCACCCCTTGGCATTCAAGTTCATCTAATATCTCCCTGACCTGTTTTTGAGCTTCTTGCTTAACTGGGTACTGCCTTTGTGCAGTTGGTTGATTTTTTAACTGGATTTTATGGTGAGGAGAATTCTCATCCCATCCTACATGATTTTTATATAATGCAGGAGCCTGGGCCACTGACCATTTCCTGGCATTTGTATATTTTAAATAAATTGGAATGTGGTTGGAGAAGGCTGGCATAATGATGTTTTTGCCATGTGGGCACTTCCCGAAAAATTCAGATGGCCAGTTTTTTCAGCTAGAAGAATGTCATAACCCTGAGAGAGCCGCTTCCAAAAAAGTGCTCTTATTTTTCTAGTTATGTCTCCCTCCATTCAGAGTGTTACTTAATATAACCTATGCGGGACACTAACCCTGGTATCTGCAGTTTCAACTTGGATGTATTCATTCAAGTCCACTGTCTCCAGATGATCCTTCAAGTTCTTGCGAGCTATGGTGACTTCTGCTGCGCTGTCCAATATAGTTTGAGCCCATTCCCTATTCTTGAGTTGTGTTCTCAAGATCCTCGGCATGTCTGATGTTTAGACCTGCTACCTTCTTTTTGGTGAATTGAGTTTTCTTGTTTTTCTGAACGTGTTGATCGTCTTTGGACTTCACGCATTCTTCCTTGTATTCTGAATGTCCTCTTCTTTCGGATTTCTGTGATGACGTACGAGAGGAGCGTCTATCAGTATCATGATATCTATCATGCTTTCTCAAATCATCCCTATTCCTGAGGTTATACCTCCTTTCAGAGGGCTCCTTTTGAGGAGACCTACCTTGGGATTGAGAACGCTTCTGTTTAGTGTTCTCCCACTTCTTTTTAGGAGTAGTAGGAGTGTTTTTTATTAAAGACCTTTTCAGGACGTCCTGACCGTTGGGGTTTAACTGGTTTCCCACCCAAGCTTTCTCTGCCTAATTCTTCATAGATTTTTCAATTATTCTGGCCAGTTCATGTGGTTGCTCAGTTACATCAAATTCGCTTAGCTTTTGGCGGATCGCCACGGATGCTGCTTCACCTTTAATATTGGCTAATATTATTGTTGAGACCTGTTTGAAATCTTTCAGCAATTTCATACCTAGATTTAGAGCAGGCTCTGCCCCATATACATTTTGAATCTCTTTCAGGACGTCTGGTATTACCGCCATAGACGGAACACCATGTGTTTTAGTATAGATTGCAGCAAAGACTCTACTCCAAGTGTCGCAGTCCTCCAGATGTAGTGCAATCCCCATTGGTAAACAGATTGTTAGAATTCTGTGTTTCTTATGAGGGGTAGTATCAGGAAATACAGCCTCGATTTGAGTAATTTTTTTAGCTATCCAGAATGGAATTTGTTCCCGTTTTGCGGGTAATTTACCAACAACTGAATGTAGAGTCTGTGGTGTAATTTTATTTGTGTTCCCCTGGTAAGGGGTGTGTTGTGGAATCCTTATTGCCGTTTGGACAGTAAAGGACCGCATGACACATTGAACCAATTCTCTATAAATTTTTATTAGCTCTTTGAGTTGAACTAATTATTCCTCATCCAACATTTCTTCAATAGCAGGATGTGGTGTATAGCTGGCTAATACCGGCCATGTTGCTCCTGGTCTACCTAGTGGACCGAGCCTGGTAATGTGATTTATATGTTTTAGACCAGAGCGCATGCTCTTGGTATGTTAGTGGAATTTCAATATCCTCGAAAGGAATGTATTCCTCTGGTGGTTCATCTTCTTTGTAGAGGTGAAACACTTTTGTTCTAGGATCTGCTTCAGGGAAGATTATCCAAGAATAGAATACCTCTGTCTGGTGATATTTGTGTGCCTCTATCATAAAAAGTACCCTGCCACCTCTTGGTGTTGAGTCATTTCGTATAAGTTTTAAAGTGATGGCTTTCCTTAAAGTTTCTGGAATGCTTATAGCATCCTCGTCCGTTTCTGTAAAGTTTAACATGTGTATGCGTTGTCATCTGTAGCTCCACCGGTCTCGGTGTTGTTATTCCCGTTTAGGGATATTTTGTTTAATGAAAGTGTAGTAATGAATCTGGATACACAGGATGTCTTGAGAGGTTTATTTTATATTTACATGGATGATGAGCCAGCTTAACTCCAACCGGTTACAACGGATGCCATCTCAAGAATAATCTCATGTACATTCTAATGCATCTAAGGAGCAAACATGACTGTTCTTAAGGAAACACTACATAATAAATAATCATAGCTACTACAGATTACTACATTACCTTCCCTTCTCAACATAACAAAAAAAACTTAATACTAGACTTTTACATATAAAACAATAACAATGTAACAAGAAAAAAAAAATAAACATGTCTATTCTAAATTATCTAAATTTTGCAGATTTAACAATGGTCCTTAAACTTTTCCTGCAAGTTTCAGGTCCATTCTTCAAATTAAGATCAACATTGAACTTAACCTTTTCTGATGACACTTGGCCAACAGATTGAATGTTAGCTACTTTATTCAAATTCCACCAACAACCACTGTCCACTTGAACTGCATTTCCTACAATTTTAACAACTGTGACAGGGGGACCAAATTTACTTTCATCTTTGTTGACATGAACAGATTTCCTTATTTTGACAGTGTCACCCACCTTCAACGTGGGCATTTTAGTTCCCCTCCTAGAATCAAAACATAGCTTTTGTTTAGCTTGGGCGACAGATGAGTTTTCTCTTACAAAAGACATTATTTTTTTCACATCAGACTCAGTGTTAAGCCACGTGAACATCCACCCTAGACCAAAAGAGGTAACAGCCTTTCTTCCCCTCATCAATTCAAAAGGAGACACTTTCGTTGAGGAATGAGGGGTGGTTCTATAAAAGCAAATCCTGCTGTTAAGGGATTTTACAACATCTTTGTTACAAGCTTTCACCCATTTCACACAATCCCCTACAACACGATTCATCCTCTCAACAAGTCCATTCCCTCAAGGGTGATAAAGCAAACTTTTAATGTGTTTTAAACCATGAGTATACAAAAAGGATTTAAAATCTTTACTTATAAATTGCTTACCGTTGTCAGAGACAAGCATCTCTGGAAAACCTTCTCTAGACCAAACTTCCCCTAGAAAATCTATAATAGTTTTAGTGTCAGCCTCTCTAACTAATTTGACCTCAGGCCATTTAGATGCATAATCAACCAGAACAAGAATGAACTTTGAACTCCCAGTTAAAGTACCATAAGGTCCCATTACATCTATTCCAACCTTCATCCAGGGACGTTCAGGGCACTCTACAGGAATGAGAG
This sequence comes from Lissotriton helveticus, assembly GCF_964261635.1. Classification (NCBI taxonomy): domain Eukaryota; kingdom Metazoa; phylum Chordata; class Amphibia; order Caudata; family Salamandridae; genus Lissotriton; species Lissotriton helveticus. Next base: position 1,720,071,511 of record NC_136059.1, read on the forward strand.
GACAAACAGAAGTCTTGAGACACTTATTAGCAGATTTACAAATCTCACAATCCAAAACAAATTCATCAACCTCCGAGTCCATTCCCGGCCACCAGAACATGTCACGGACACGTCGCTTGGTAAACGATGCACCCAAATGTCCTTCATGGGCCCTAACAATGATCCCTTTTCTGAATGAATGTGGAGGAACGAGTTTGTCATTACGGATTAAAATATCATTGTCCACAGATAATTCATCTTCAATTTTAGAAAATGGTTGAAGAGCAGGAGACAAAACCTTTTCCATGGGCCAACCACAAAAAATAAACTTACAAACATCTTGAAGGACACAATCCTTAGCAAAAGCTAACTTCCACTCTCCCCCAGAACAGAACCTTGATTCAGGAATGTCCACCTCCGCTACAAAACAATCTTCACAATCCTCATTTATGAGATCTGAAAAAGTGACATCTTCCTCATGGGAGTCTGTACATGGAAACCAAGAGAGAAAATCCGCTCTGCCATTCTTGCCTCCTGAAGTGTGTTTGACATCAAATTGATATTGAAGCAATCTACTAACCATTCTCATTATTCTAGGAGTACAACATTTAGTAAGAGCTCCACCTAAGATATTTACTAATGGCTTATGGTCAGTTTGAAGCAAGAAACGTTTCCCCCATATATAGGACCTAAACTTTTCAATAGCCCATGCACAAGCTAGTAATTCCTTTTCTATAACTGAGTATTGTGACTCTGGTGATCTCAAAACTCTAGAAGCAAACCCAAATGTTCTCTCGACTCCATTCTCGACCTGCGTTAGAGTAGCCCCTAAACCCACCTGACTAGCATCAACAGTTAAACAACAAGGCAAACTCGGGTCGAAAGATTTTAGTACAGAACTCACACTTAAAAGAGTTTTGACCTCTTGGAATGCCAAAACACATTCATTGTTCCACTCAAACTTTGGGGCACATTAGGATGGCGGGCGCCCGCCCGCCACCCTATCGGAAAACGGGACCGCCCGCCTTAAAGGCGGGGGTCCCGGGGTGCCATTAGGATGTGCCCACCACAGTGGCGGGCACATCCTGTATTTTCAGCATTGTGGCGGGCGGTGCTCTCTGCAACGCCCCCACAATGCTGAAAATTCATTGCAGCATTTGCATAATGAAAGCGGCCGGCACCGCGCGGTGCCTGCCGCTTTCAATATGCAAATGCAGGGGGGTACCATAGGTACCCCCCCGTGTGCACCCCCCTAATGTGCTTCACCCTGGGGGCTGCAGGTGGCCCCCAGAGTGAAGTCCGCCTGTCTTTCTGTGCATTGCCGCCACGGAAAGGCATTGAAAAATGACCATTATAATATGGCTGGCGGTGTCTGATAGACACCGCCACCATGTTATCCCTTTTCCGCCCCGGCCGCAAGGCGACCGGGGCGGAAAACAGGCAGGCGGTTGTTTCCCATCGCTGCGTTCCCCTCCGCCATCGTAATATGGCGGGGGGGAATACAGGGAAGGATGGCGGGTGGATTGCCCCCGCCAGGCTGGCGGTGGCTACCGCCAGCCTGGCGGGGGCAATCCGCCCGCCATCCTAATGGACCCCTTAGTACCCTTCTTTAAGAGATTGCTAATGGGATGAACAATTGAAGCATAATGCGGAATAAATCTGGAGTAGTACTCTCACAATCCCAAAAGAGATTTGACTCCAGTTTTATCTGTGGGAGCAACAGCTTTGGAAATTGCTTCTAAAAGCCCGGGCCTGGGTTTGATACCGTCTTGGGTGACAATATGACCCAAATACTCAACTTCAGTGCAAAAAAACTTAAATGTTTCCATCTTAAGAACGACACCATGTTCCTGAAATAAACTAAGCACTTTGTGTACAATACGGTCATGTAAAACAGTATCCTCTGCGAAAATGAGCACGTCATCTTGAAAAACCAAGACTCCATCCACTCCTCTGAGGATGTTGTTCATGACCCGTTGAAATACCGACGCGGCAGATGCCAACCCAAAAGGCATTCGTCGATATTGAAATATACCCAGAAGAGAGATGAAGGCAGTACGATGACGTGACTCGGGGTTCAACTCAACCTGGTGATAGGCGCTGGCCAGGTCAAGTTTTGTGAAAAACTTAGCACCCTTGGTAAAAGATCATGTATTTTAGGGAGAGGGTGTGAATCAACCCAAATCTCCTTATTTAGGGACCTTAAGTCGACACAAACTCTGAGTTTTCCACACCTCTTCCTAGCCACGACTAAAGGCGAAAGCCATAGTGAAGACTCAGTTGGCTCGATAACACCATTATCACAAAGTTGTCTTAGTTATTTCTCTAAGTCTTCCATGACACTATAGGGTACACCTTTGAGTTTATGTTTTACAGGCTGGGTTCCATCCTTAACCACTATTCTATGCTTAAAACCTTTAATTTTCCCAAGACCAGAATTGAAAACAGAGGTAAAAGCATCTTGGAGGGCTTGAACTTCATCAGAACATCCTACAACAAGAACGTGTTCCTTGGTTCCGGGTTTAAGGATCATACCAAAGAGTCCTTGATGAAACCATCTTAAAATATTAAGCCCCTTGACAGCAACGTAGATTTTCCCCCTTATTCTCCTCCCTTTAAAACACATTTCTTCCTGAAAAAACTCAAGAAGATCAATCTTCCGAACTTCATATGACACCGGAGATCTGTCAGGAGGGAGAAGAGGTTGTGACCCTTCCCATGTTTCATTAAAAAGCTTTCGGTAATCATAGTAATCTTAGCACCCGGAATCAACCAGTAACTTGACACATTTGGACCCAAGAAAAATATCTGCTATTGGATCAACGCAATCTTTGGGATCATCTTCTATGACTTCACTAGAAGGAAGATCGGTAACTACAGAAACCACTTCAGAATCAGAAGAGGATTCTGAACCAATCATTCAAACAGTGGGTTTCTTGAAATTTTTCTGACTTTTAAGTTTTAAGCAAACTTTTGCAAAGTGTCCAACCTTTTTACAATAATTACAAGTGAAGTTAGATGCTGGACAACGTGAACCTTTAGCATGAGGAGGATTTCCACACCTTAGACAATATTGTGTATCAAGCTTTTTACTTGATTTTGATTCTTTGTTAGAATACAACTTTCCCTGTTTTTCAGAAGATTTAACATTAGCACCTGATTTGAGGTAAATAGCATTAACAGGTTCAATAATTTTCTCTTCCAACTCTTTCAGAGAGACCATCAAGATTTCAATGTTCTTAGCTAGTTTTATGGTCTCATCCAAAGCAGGGTGACCCATTGTAAGTAATTTTTGTCTAATGTTTTTATCCTTACAGTGACAAACAAATTGGTCTCTGATAAGGGGGTCTGTGAAAATTTCGAACTTGCAGTCCGCTGCCAATCTTCTCAGGACTGATATGTAAGAATCCACATCCTCACCTTCTCATTACTTCCTCTTGAAAAATGTATGTCTGAGAACCATGAGACTTGGTTGTTTATCAAACCGAAGTTTTAATTTTTGCACAGCCTCCTTATATTCATCAGAAGTGTTGGGATCATCTTGAGGTAAGTCAGGCAAGTGCTTGAAAACAGATCTGCCTTCAAAACCCAGAGAGTGTAAGAGTGGGCATTTTTCCTTTCAGCAACGAACCTGGCCGCACCTATGGACCCCAAATAGGTTTCAAAAGCATCATGCCAAACCTCCCATCTGATTGTAGGTTCCCCTGCTGTATCAAGAAAAGCAGGTGGAGGATTTACTGACTGAAGAGTGCACATAATTGTAACAAATAAAGTTAGAGTAAAATACACAACGTATTAATAGTTCACACAAAGAGAACATGTTTTGTACAACAATGCAGGATGTGTGTGCACATCAGTATCCCGTCGTGAAAAACTGTGCCATCAGGATTGGTGCACACACCTTAGTGTTAAGATTTATTGTACACATAAGCGTCAATATACATACTAGTGTTTAGATTGCTGTGCACATCAGCGTTGGTATTCACCCATCGGTGCAGATTAACTGTGCACAAGAGAAACGGTGTACACACATGAGTGTGAAAATATAAACTAAGTAGTTGAGGCTGAGCGCATCAGCGTTCATGCTTTTGCGCACGGTGAAATTGTGGTAAAAATGAAAAGAATCCTTGTGGCTGGGCTGAGCGCATCAGCGTGTTTTTCCAGTGAAAGAGTATACAAAACTCTACTGCTGTTGAACAAAGTTGCCTGTGCGCACGAAGAAAACTAAATTAGAATCGCTCCGCACTGCAGTACTTGGTTGCTAAGGAAGCGGCGCTCAGAAAAGGTTGCTAGGAGACCACTAGTAATTGCGTCTTTCCGCTTCTTATGACCAGTGTTATCACGTAACCAACAGCGTGAGACTTCGATGACGATGAGACCAGAGGGGAATCTTCATGAAAGTAGTGAAAAACATTCTGCTATGTCGCCTTCCAGAAGACAAACAAGTAAGGCATGAGAGTTTCCCTTTTAAAAAATAAACACTGGACCACTGTTGTACGATTGTAGAAAGCACAATATAAGTCAAATATCAAAAATCGTACATCGGTACACTCGGCAAGGAGACGGAGTGGCTGGCTCACACTATTGCAGCTTGAAACGAAACTCGAAAAACAAACTGTTGCGGCACACAGTTTAATGTCACCAAAATTGACTCAAACACCAATTATAAGTTACTGAAATAGTAGAACAAAACAGAACTGGGTGGTAATTAAAGAAATAAAAACGCCCTACCGTAAGTAATATTGAAATCGGGTTTTCAGTAGATTGGTGGCATTACCAATGACGATAGAAGAAGAGAAACATGAAATCTTGATTGAAGAAGTTTGTCTAACTTCATATGCACGCAGGGTATTACATGTAACAGGATCGTCGCCAATAAAATGTAGTAACGAATCTGGATACACAGGATGTCTTGAGAGGTTTATTTCATAGTTACATGGATGATGAGCCAGCTTAACTCCAACCGGGTACAACGGATGCTATCTCAAGAATAATCTCATGGACATTCTAATGTATCTAAGGAGCAAATATGACTGTTCTTAAAGAAACACTACATAATAAATAATCATAGCTACTACAGATTACTACAGAAAGTTTGCAAAGCAAGTTTCAAGGAAACAAAGATAAGGTGCACAATATTTTGGAACACTGTATGCTTCAACGTTAAAAAAACCAAAAACGAATACATAGGATTTTCATCCTACTCAGCTGTGGTGGATATTTTATCCTTTTACCCACTCCAGACGTCTATTGGAGTATTTTACGGGAAAAAGGGGTCTCTGAGAAAAGCACGACTGAGTTACTTTAGTATCTAGCATTAAACCAGTGCCTCACCAAAGGTTGGGCGCCATATAGTGTAGTTCCTATATTCCCAAAAGGCTCTGCGCATTGGAATAATATATCCTACAGATTAGACGTAGGACTGAGGTCAACTAGGTCTCTAACGAATATACTAAACTTAATTGTGTGTGTGCAAGCTAACTCAGTGGTCACTAATAACTTTCTCGAATACACAAGAAGGGATTAGTTTCTGAAAACCGCATAAACAGGACAACTTTGTTGCCCAAGAATAAGAAATAACTCCAAGAGTTGCAGAAACAATAGATAAGTATTCATTCAGTTAATCGTGCATGCTTCCGTGCAGCATTACGGTAAGCAGTAAATATTGTCCTAGGTGGTAATAGATATAGCGTACCTTTACCTTTTCGGGAGTATTTCATAATTGTCGTGTCCCATAGATTACGTCATTTGGGCCACATTTTTACTTGCTTTTGTTTGTCCCACGCAAGCCTGTCATACTTTTAGTCCATGCTTACCCGATTGCTATGGGGTTTGGCCTGTGTCTTGTAAGTCCTTTTTTGAGAATCTCTCTCCTTGGAGAGTTTATATACTGCTACTTCTTTCAATTTTTCTTACATTTTGCTTAGATATAGTGATCGAAGGGTTGTGTTGATGCACTGGAATTAGATTCTCCTGGATGAATGCCAATACATATGAGGACCAGTTGACATGTCCCATGTCTTTGCTAATGATACTGTGCTTTACCTGTACAGATGTATTCTGTTTTCTTTGTTTATTTTTCTTTTTGCTTACTTTATTCAGCTGTCTGTATTTGAGACAGATTGGACCATTTATTTTGATTATTGGTGAGTAACCCAATGGGCTACATGTTCAATACCTTTGCAACTTTTTTGCTTGGATGATGGATGTATTCGCTATTTTTGCTACTGGGTGACTATCATAGGTCTACAGTGTTTCATGTTGACCTTTGGCCAAGTCCTTATAGAAATTGTGTTCTTTTATGACCCAGGCAACTTTTGTACTCTCTATCCTCGCCTTCTCTCATGTTTGGCTTTTCATTATGTCTTCTTGTCCTATTGCTTTCTCATTGCTTCCATCCTGGCCACTTGCATGAGCATACCCAAGTTTTGGAGATTCATATATGACATACAATTAGGGTACTACCTAATAAATAATAGTACGGTAAAACATTTGGGGCCCGATTCACAGAGCTAATCTGAGACAAAATACTAAACTTACTACTTTTGGTATTACAGAATGCACTTACTACTTTTAGTTAAACTTACGACTTTTGGTATTCACAGAAGGTATTTAGTAATAGTAAACTAATGTTACTACTACTAAATGCCTTCTGTGAATAGCAAAAGTAGTAAGTTTAACCAAAAGTAGTAAGTTTAACCAAAAGTAGTAAGCAGCAGCGGTCGGTAGGGGAGTACCTGCCGGGGCTGTGACGTGGGGAGGGGGAGGGGCATGGTAGGGGTTAGTAATGTATGGATAATGGAGGTTTGCAGGTAAGTAAACATTTTAAAAAATCAAACAAATTTCGTTGCGTGCACTACATTGCATTTGGGGATGCAGTGCACACAACAAAATTCGTTTGATTTATTTATATAAATTGCTAGTGGGTGTGTGTGGTTTGCTCGACTTGTCCTGAGGCGGAAGCCGGGACCTGAATGAGAATTCCCATTCTTGCTGCTAGTTGTTTTTAAAAACCACTATTTCATTTGCACTATTTTAATTATTGCCTATTTTGCACTCCAAGGGCTCGAACCTATGCCACCTCGCCCTATTTGGCCCCGCTTCGCCCGCCATCTTCAATGAGGAGCAGTGCTGGGCGAGCAGTCTAGTGCTCCGCCCTCCCGCCCCTGCTTGTTTACAATGACACCCTGGTCCAGGAAGCGCAGCGGACGCGCCGGCGGCGCGCCGAAGGCGCGCCAAAGGCAAGCCCGTCTGCGCCCGTCCACGCCAGACCCGCGCCCAGTGCCCGGATCCCTGGTGGGATGCCTCTAATTCCTAGTATGTCCTATTCATATACTCGTAATTCGTTGTGGGCGTTAAGGGGCAACACAAACACCACAGGCTGTGTCACTCTAGACTTGAGAGGAGACTCGCCGACCTACCCTCACTATTGTGTCAATTGTAAGCAGGCCCTTCCCAACCTACTTTGGCAAGCCTCTACATCTGTTTTAATTCCACATGTAAGTACTGTAAGGAAAAAGGACGCCACCGTCAAATGCCTACTACTCAACGCCAGATCCCTAGTCAAGCATAGTATTGAACTGGCGGACCTCATACAGGACTCTAATGCCAAAATAGCCTTCATTACAGAATCATGGACAGATGCAGCCTCTGGCCCAGATATTGTTAAAGCCACTCCCCCAGATTATGTATGTTTTACGTTAAATAGAGAAAGGAAACGAGGGGGTAGGCTGGCTATTATCTATCACAAATCTATCAGAGGGACCTTCCAGCCTGGCGCAACCGATCTAGACGAGGCACTAGTCTTTAATTTTACTCTTTCTGATCACCACTCTTTTAGAGGCTGTCTTATCTACAGGCCACCTGAGCAAAAGCCCCATTTGTCAGACACTGATACCCTGAATCTTGTAGAACTGTTGCAAGGGGTAGAGTTATCACAAAGGATTTGTGGGCCCACTCATAGGGTAGGTCACACCCTAGAAGGCATATTTTCCAATCACCCCAACCTAGAAATTACGGATGTACAGCCAGTTTCATGGTCGGATCATGCCGCAGTCCACTTCAAAATTCTACTTGCCCCCCCTGTCAGACTTAATAAGGTAAAACAACAAAAGAGTGTCGTGAGAGAAGTGTGTAAGCACTAGACACAGAGAAGAAATCTCCCTGAAGAAGTCACAGTGGAAATCAGCGTGTTTTTTTTTAGGAAGTCCTCACTCACCACCCTGGGTGGTGACATGCTTCATCATCGGACCCACCAGGAGAAGCCGAATGCCTCCCTGGTGTGCTACAACGCCAGATTACTGCGGAGCAGGTTCTTTGTAGCAAAAGTGTCAAAAAGAAATGTGAATTAAAAATGTCAGAAACTGTACCATACGGAATTTTTTTTATTCAATGGTCAGTTTGACATAAGTAAAATATGTGTGGGAAACTTACCAGTTAATGACTCGGTTGTTTCCACTCAAAGTGGGGTCAACATGTTTCTGCCCGTCTATGTGTCATTTACTGGGCTTTCATCAGGACCATCAGGTGGTGTACCTCGGCGGTATGGGCGCGCTAAGGCCCACCCTTACCAGAGGACATGAAAGTTAAAAACAAGTGTGTAAAATAAAGTGCAAAAACCAAACAAAAGTGATGGGAAACCTTCAATTTGAGGTCTCTGTACTGTCTGAAAGAAAAGGACATACATACACAAAATACAAACAACACACAGTTAGTGCGATCCATCTCAAGGGTTTTTTGCAGCGTAAAAACTCTGTGTGGACGTGCTTGAGACTACTGAGAAGGTGATCATGGTGCCATAAACGCTATTTTAGTGCAAGAAAACGCCGTCCTATAGGTGGGAACAGCGTAGAAACATGCACTATGTCACGTAGAAATGGCCGTTAGACAGATCAGCCGGTAACACAATACTCGTGGTTAGGCGATCAAACTACCCCGAAAATGGGGCAAAAGGTGATGTAAAGTATGGCGTCAAAAAAGAAATAATTGACAAATACTCGACAGGGTTCTCACTTGTAATGCACAAGATCCAGACCCCATGGGTCTCAGATCTTACAAGATTTAACAGGGGGACCAAGAGTGTCCTTTTCCCTCTCTCTCAATTTGTTATTACAGACTTAATAAGGTGACAATGCCACCCAGATTGATCAGAAAATGGAAAAACATAGAAGGTGGGACACTTGAAGGTCTACTGAGAACCTCTATGGTTCCCCTTGCAGAAAATACTGAAAACGCGGCTACAGCCTATACAAGCTGGCTGGACGCTGCATGCAGACAACTAGTGAGTCCCACAATCTATCATTCTACGCGCACAAATCCTTCAGCACCTTGGTTCTCAGAACAACTCAGGGACCACAAAGTTCTTTGTAAAAAACTGGAAAGAACCTGGCGGAAGAACTACAGGGAGGAGGACAAAAAGTTACTCAAGGCAGAATTAAGAGTTTACAAGGAAATGATTCGCATCGCCAAATGTGCGTTTTTCACTAAACGCATTAAAGAAGCAAGCAACTCCCCCAAGGAATTATTTCATACAGTGTCCTCTTTAGCAATCCCCAAACTAGTGGAGAAACCTCCAAGTCAGCAGTTGTGCGAAGACTTGGCAAAAAAAATTCTGGGTAAAGTGGAAAAGATCTTCCACCCCCTGGATAACCAAATCAAGACAAATGCCTTTGAAACAACTGTCCCTATAACAAGTCTTGAGACCGATAGAAACATGGAAAGACTACTCAACTTTGCCCGGATTAAGGAAAATGAGGTAGCAATCCGGTTACAGAGGATAAAGTCTGGCTCCCCCCGGGACCCTTGCTCAGCCACTATTGCTAGATTAGCCTCCTCTACCATTGCCTCAACACTCACTGCAATTTTCAATGTCATGCTTGAAGGTGGGGAGTTTCCAACACAATGGAAACATGCGTCCATCCTGCCCCTCCTAAAAAAATCAAATCTAGACATAACTGACCTGAATAACTACAGACTGATCGCTAGGTTACCCCTCCCAGCTAAAATCATGGAGAGTATTTTAAACACACAGCTGAGTACCTTCTTGGGGACAGGTGAATGTCTAGATCCATCACAGCCTTGATTTCGAGCTGGGCACAGCACAGAATCGGCACTGACTAAATCAGCCGAGGACATAAGAACTGTGATGGACGCAGGTGGCAGAGCTGCACTGATCCTCCTGGACCTGTCCGCGGCCTTCGATACGGTCCACCACAAGTTATTGGTGGGCCGATTGGGGGCCTGTGGGATCCAAGGAAAGGCACTTAAAATTTTGCAAGCCTTTCTATCTGACAGGACCCAGACAGTGACCCTGGGGGATTTTGAATCGGACCCATTTGTGCTCCCCTGTGGAGTCCCACAGGGGTCCTCCCTGAGTCCGACCCTTTTTAACGTGTATGTCTCCACCCTTGCCCCAATTATTAGATCCTTTGGTTTTAATCTTACATCCTACGCTGACGACACACAGATTGTGGTGTCCCTGCTTCCGGGTGAAATAGAGAGCACGGCAGACAGGTTCAGAAGCTGTATGCGGGAGATCAGTATCTGGATGGCAGCAAACTGCCTTAAGCTCAATTCAGCAAAAACCGAAGTATTGCTGTTTGGGTCCAGTGACAACTTCTGGTCCTTGCGCTGGTGGCCAGAGGAAATGGGGGCTCCCCCCTCCCCGGTTTTAAAGGTCAAAAACCTGGGTGTTGTGATGGATAACTCACTGTCCTTCAGGCCACATATTAATGCACTGTCCTCCACTACCCACTATGTGCTGAAAACTATTCGAAAAGTCCTACCGTTCCTCGCGGACGAACACAGGAGAACAGTGGTCACTGGACTGGTGATGTCCCGGCTAGACTATTGTAACAGCTTGCTGCTGAATGCCCAACAGGGGCTGTTAAATAAACTTCAAATTCTGCAGAATGCAGCAGCTCGTCTGATAACGGGCACACCCAAGTTTGCGTCTGTAGCCCAAGACTTGGTGAAACTACACTGGCTCCCAGTGCGTAAAAGATTAATTTTTAAAACACTCTGCGTAATTTTTAAGGCTTTGCACGGACTAGGCCCCAATGCATGATGAAACGTTTCCAATGGTACAAGCCTATAAGAACTTTAAGATCTGCAGAGCAGGAACTGGTGGTTGTCCTAAGAATTAGGAAAGCCCGATGGGGAGGCAGGAGCTTCTCCCTGGGAGCGGCGAAGACCTGGAATGCGCTGCCACTGAGCCTTAGACAGCTTACAGACCTTCTATCTTTCAGGAAAGCTCTGAAAACCTTGCTCTTCACACACTAACGCCCCAGTTCATATGCACTAGTAATCATTCCAATGCCAGGACACCTTTGGGTAACAGTGCACTTTAAAAATGTCAAAAATAAATAAATAAATAAATTACTAACCCCCACCCTGCCCCTCCCCCTCCCCACGTCACCGCCCCGGCAGGTACTCCCCTACCGACCGCGGCTGGTAGTAAGTGCATTCTGTGAATACCAAAAGTAGTAAGTGCCTTGTGTGACTACCAAAAGAAGTACGTTTAGGAATTTGTCTCAGATTAGTTCTGTGAATCGGGCACAATGTCTTTATCAACTACAATATGAATCCCTCATGTATAAAAAAACAACACTGATTTTACGTTGTCTTCTCTCTACCTGTTTCCCTCTTGTTATACATATATTCTATGAGCTTGTTCTTGTCCTTGGTCAAATGTAAAACATTTTTGGGGCATATCTTAGTCACTTGTTTTCTGTTATTTAACTGTGTTGATTTTGTTAAATGTAAAGTATTTGTGTAACACTTCAAAGATTAATACAGTGACAACACCACAATAAGATACCACACCAGGCTAGAAACATAGACAATATTTTTATGAACAAAATAAGAGCAAACCGACAAAAATCCAATTTGTGGAAGTTGAGATATGAATTTTTAAATAAAACTGTAGTGCTCAAAACCATAGAGCACCAACCAGGGCTATCTGGTCACGCTAGACCGGTTCAAATCCAATCCAAAAGTTCAGGCCGATTGCGATAAAGCTAAGGCCGGATACAGAAACCAGGCTTGCCTCCTTGAAAAATAACCTGGTTATGTCAGTGTCGAAGACGAGATGCAGGGTGCAGGTAAAGCGATGCATGGGTAACGGTCCGTACAGTGAAGGCAATGCATCATTTTTCTCGATGCAACAGAGGAGATGCCTTTGTTGCAAGGGTGATGGCACTGGTTCTGAAGGGAATGCGCCAACTGTGCTGTAACAGCAGAAGATGTGTCAGTTCCGAGGGCAATGTGCTGGTACTGAAGTGTAATGCATCTGGTTTCTCCATGCAACAGTGGTGATGCGTCAGCAACATGGGTGAATCGCTGGTTCCAAAGGGGATGCATCGACTCTGCTCTGGCAAAGGATAAGTCGGTTTGATGGGGATGCTCTGGTTCCAAAGGCAATGCACCAGTTTTTCTCATGCAACAGCGGCAACGCGTCATTTCTGCTCTCACAGTAGAGAATGCATCAGTTCCGATAGAGCAAACACCTCAGACCCCATTCCAATGGTCCAGGTATAAGAGCAGAGTGGTTGGAAGTCTTTTATATCCCTGAGACTTCAGATCAGGAGGAAAGCCTGTAAGCTCATTGAGTCACTCTGGATTCTGGGGACAAAAGAGACAGGTCCAGTCCTTCTCACCGTGGATGAGAGGTCAGTAGGCAGCAGGTCAGCAAAACAAGAAAGCATTTCTTCAGAGCAGCAGTCCAGCAGAGTGACCGCCCTTCAGCAACGCAGCAGACCTTCTTCTGGGAAGGGTTTACTGAGGTCCAGAAGTGTACTGAAATGGTAGATTCTGAAGTCCAGTTCTTATACCCAGTGGTAACTTTGAAGTGGAGGAGACTTCAAAGAAGTTCTTTGAAGTGCACAGAATTCTTCCCTTCCTTACCTGGATACAGACTCACTACATTGGGTTTGCTGCACTTTGTGTGTGGACAAGACAAAGGGCATGATTCACGAAGGCTAAGTAAATACCAAAAGTCTAACTTTATTACTTTTTGGTATTCACAGAGGGAAGTTACAAGTAGTATGTTTATGTCCGCACTCAGGGCAGAATCTCTGCACTTGGGGCATGGGGATTCCACTCTGAGTGTGGAGATTTTGGACCTAGTGCAGAAATTCCACCCCGAATGCAGAAACTCTGTCCAGAATGTCAAAGGAAATATACTACCAGTAATTTACCTTTGAGAATAAAACATTTCAGAAACTTAGACTTTTTTGTCTAAGTTTTTCTTTGTGAATCCAGCCCACAGACTATTCAGGTGTAACAGTGAGGCTGTGCCCAGCTCCTTCCTTTCATCTTTCTAGGAAGACCCATCAAGTCACACCTACATTCCCTTTGTGTGTGGCCATCTAGAAGGAATACACAAAGTCTGGCCGCAGGCACACAGGGCTAAGAGCAGGAAAATGCCAACTTTCTATGAGGGTTTTTTTGAGAATAGAAATGATAAATTCTACTTTACCAGTAAAGAGGATTTGTCATTACAATTTAATGGATACAAAACATGACAGACCTATTTCTCCTCAATTAGGAATTACATCTTATTGAATGTAATAAGGAATCCTCAATGTTAACATATGAGAGGGGCAGGCCTCACAGTAGTGAACACAAATTTGAGGGGTTTTCATTACCTGGACATATACATCTTTAAAGTACAGGCCCTGCCTTTGAATGACCTATAAGTAATAAAAGAGGAGTTTAAAGCTTGGCAAGGTGTTTTAAATGCCAAGTTGCTATTGTAGTGTAAACCGCACACACAGGCTCTGCAGTGGCAAGCCTAAGATACGTTTAAAGGCTATTTAGGTGGGTGGCATAATTAGTGCTTCAAGTCCACCAGTAGCATTTAGGCAGTGGCCACATGTAGTGCATTTTACTAGAGACTTATAAGTACATTTAATAAATGAATTGTGGATAAGCCAATGTTCCCATATTTTAGGGAGAAAGCACAAGCACTTTAGCATTAGTTAGCAGTGGCAAAGTGCACACAGTCCTAAAGCCAACACAAATTAATTATGCAAAAGGGGAGGAGGAAGGCAAAAAGTATGGAGGTGACCCTGCAGAAAGGGCCATTTCCAACAAGTGTTATTCTCAGTTTTTCACTATGTCAAATAAGCTACCACATTCTGAAGATAGCTTCTTTTAATGTTTTCAAAGATCAAGTTAATTCAAATTGCAGTTGAGAACACAGCTAAGGCATAATGAATGACATTAGAGAAAAGTGTATAGTGATCAAATACAGAGGAACAAAAGAAGCAATTAACTATATCTACAGAGTGGTATCTCCCTGACTATTATTGTTCGTGGTACAGGGATTACCATTACACGTTTGGTACACTTGAACAAACCTGATCTAAATTTGGGGTCTAAAATTCTGAGTAAGCCCAAAGACAAGAGCTCTAAATCTATTATGAGGTGTATTATTGGTCATATTCTATCTATGGAAAAAAAATCCTACTGCGATTGTGAGCCACATTAAGCAAGAAGTGGATCTTTAAAATAGAAATGCGAATAGGTAATTGCATGAGATAGTATTAGTTAGGACCATCACTCAAAAAACAGGAGGACTCACACTGAGAATTGTTTTATAATACAATTAACCATTGCTCACTCTCTGGTAGCTTGGCACAGAGCAGTCAGGTTTGGAGTCTGGAATGGAGCAGAACATTGAAAGTCTTGAAACAAAGGGCCTAATAAATGAAACCTTCAAATAGAATAGATATAATACAGTGCTATGATACTACAATAAGGGTGTCCCACTAGCCCCTACGCAAAGAAAAGATGGAACACAAACTTTTTTGCCATGATTTGATGTGCACTAATCACATATTTACATTTAGGAATGTATAAGAATGTAGTCACTTGTATAACCAGAGGTGGTCTTTGGAACTTTGTTAGGTAAACAATTCCTAGGCAACTTAAGAATCATTCATAAAATGCTATAAGGAGGATATGGCAGAAATAATCAACTAAATATCTATAGAAAAATGATTGATTTTATTCAAATGTATAAATACATGTCATAATATTTGTTAAAAGACCTTTGATTCAGAACCTCATTTGAATTAAGAACATAAGTAAAACATTTCAGCAAATCAAAAATACAATTTTATACATACAATTCCAACTAAATACATTTAAATAAAAAGTGTTACACATATAAAAATGTCCTTCTTGTAGTAATTATCGACACGCGTTTCTGCGTTTCACATGCCTTCCTCAGGAAATTACCACACAACCTACAAAAAATGTTGATTTTGAAAAAAGTTAAAAACACTATATAATAGTGAGTATAATAGTACTATTTACTGATATTCGTATCCATGATTATCTTAGTCTATGATAATCCACTATTACGATAAAATGTATTCCTTTTAAATACAGACGTATATTCTTTAGAACGAACAAATATATACATTCATTTGTAGACCCCATGCACAATAATTAACATCTATATTTTATATTTCTGACATCACCTCCTATAGTTAATAGCGTGTATCTGATAGTCTGCTAAAACAGTATATAATTTGAGTACTCAAAACATCACTGAGAGAAATAATATATATAATTGGACCATGTAGTTAATTCAGACTCTCAAACACTTATGGTTGTGATAGACATATGCAGAGCTATTAATGACACTTACTTAGTAGCTCGTAGAATAGCACGAAAAAGACTTGGACGGTTTAGCTATTTTCTTTTGTTTGATAAAAATTCTGCTATATAAAAATTGCGAAATTCAGATCTTTAATTATTTATACATAAATGGTACAGATGGACCTATATAGTGTGCTGTAACTACTTGCTACAAATCCCTTTATATTGATGTGGGAATAATAGTATAAGCGATGATATAATATACAATTTTTTCTTAGGTGCAGACCTCCTTCCTCTATCTGAAACGAGAATCATACTCATTCTATATTATTAATGTTATTTAGTCATAGATGGAAAGACAGAGTTAAAACTAACTAAAGTACTGGTTGTCACAAGGCCTGATATTCAATTAAATCAAATCGTTTTTTATTCCATAGCCTACAGAAGTTCTAAAATGTATGTTGTAGTGCTTCAACTAGCGGTGATATCATGTTTTATTGTATGGAAAATGAACCCTAGTGATCAACATTGACACATTCCAAACACAGTCTGTCTTTTAGTTATCAAAAGGCAGAATCTGCTCACTATATTTAATATTCAAAGTGTACAGACGAAAAATTTGCTAATAATTCAATTACCTTAAAGTGCTAGTTATATATTTTTTTCTTTTTTATTCTATCCTCATTCGCCTACTCGCCACCCATTTCTACTAACGAATCGGCCACTGGGCTTTTTATCTCATGAGCTGGTAGGAGGAAAGAAGCATAGGCCTCACCTGTTATTGAGTCTGCCCTGCTCGAAATTACCAGCCTTTCCGAGCCGGCTAACTCAACAAGTGTGCCCACCTCATCCTCTAATGTCGACCTGGAGTAAAACAGAATAACTACCAGCGAGATAGACGGAGGCTTAACCATCGGACATATTTGTTATTTACATTGTATCCCCCCTCTCAAAAAAAAAACTACCTCACCCAAAACATAAAAGAAAAGGTACCCAGAACCCTCGTCTTTTTTTTGTGTGATCTGAAATATCCAGCTTAGCTATGTATCTCATAGCTAGTATCCAGTCAATTACTTTAGGGGAGAGCGGTGAAACCCGCAACTTGCACTACTCTCTACGGGCTAACAAAATAGCATAAAAAATAAGTTTTGCATTATCATTCATGCTTTCTCTCTCTAAATCATGTCTCCCCGTTATTACTAATTCAGGGCTTACCTCAATCTGCAGATTCAGGGCTCGAGACAGGCATTTACTTACATCTAGCCCAAATTGTCTTATATTCAGACAGGACACAAACATATGTAGATCGTCCACATTCAGGGTCTTGCATCTTGGACATTCCACCACGCCTCCAGCTTTAAATTTTGACAGTCTGCGAGGAGACAAGTGCGCCCTGTGGATCGTGAACAAAAGGTTTCACCTTAAGTTTGCAGGTTTAACAATTCTATAAAGCATAGCCATTGTTACTTGCCATTGATTCTTCGTCGCAATCTTCGGCAATCATTCTTTCCACAGAACCTCCGGAAGCAGAAAAGGACCATCCTCCAAATCCAGTATCATCCAGTACCACATGGCCACCTCCTTCTTGAAGACCTCCTCTAAACAAAGTTTTACTTCAAAGTCATTTTGCACCCCAATTACATTCTCCGAATTGTTGGCCAAGCTCTGAATCTGCAAATACTTATATTTTGGAAACAAAGTCCCCACATTTGCTGACATGGACCCCAAGACACCAACTTGCCCTCCTGGAACAAATCCTTCCACCTCTGGAATACGCCCGCCCTCTTTAGTGGGAGAGCCAAAGCGTCCTTGGTCCATGGCGGAGATCCCCGAGAGTCCCACAATGGAGCCATATAGCTATAATACGGTAGTTTTAATAACCTTCTTATCTTATACCAGATCTCCGCCAAATCCCGGAGGACCTTAAGCCTGACCTTCTTAAAAAATTTGAGATCTGCAAATTTATACAAAAAAACAAAATCTTTATAGTCACAGCTTTTTAACATCACACTAAATAGTCTTTCAATTGTCGACGAGGTCAGAGTACCCAACAACATCCTGCAGTTTTTTAAGCAAAAGGCCCACGCTTAGATTTGCAAATCTGGGGCCGCCAAACCTCCTTTGCTAAGTTTCCTCCTTAGTTTTTTGCAGGAGAGGCGCGACCCCTTTGGCGCCCAAATGAATGAGGCTATCTCACTCTGCCGTTTAGCCAGCCATTCCTTCCTGAACCCAAGGGGGATAGTCTCAAACAAAAACATAATCATCGGCAGGATCACCATCTTAATTAACTTTGTCCGGCCATACATAGACAAGGGTAAAAACATCCAACCCCTAAGAGTGGCCGAAATTTCTCTCTTTATCTTGTAAAAATTTACTTTAGTAAGGTCTCCAATGTTTTGGGTGATCCTAATCCCCAGGTATCTCATTTCTGTCTTGCTAACTAAACCTTCTGTGTTCAAATTCCAAGTCATGATCTCAGTCATGTCCTGGTTTATCTCATAGCCCTAGTGCTAGTTATATTGATGCCTCCTTAGTTAGATAGAGCGACTGGTATCGGACAGGTGTTGTGCCTTAAACTGTTAAAAAACTAAACGAAACGGAAACCGTATATTAAAAAGATTATTTACAAGAATGGCCTTAGCTACATGCCTTAGTTATTTAATCTCCTTTAATGTCCTATAACATCTAAAACAATATACCATCTCAGATATAACAAAAACATTGTGGTATGAATCTCCATAACTATGAAACTGTGCTGAGGTAACGCTATGTAACATCGTAATATAATACACTCGAAACTATCACTTTACGATATGTGGGACAGGCTAAGGATTATTAATAAGACAAGTGTGTGCAGTATAATTTATACCCACATTTAAATTTGATGAGAATTAACTTCGAGATGATGATATGCAGATGATATGTCTACGTTTGATATCAATGGCGTCAGTGTTGATAGAGCTGATCACCTGGCTTAGACGTAAAGAAAAAGTGATTTAATACGAAGGGCAAATGAAAACATCTACAATGAACAGACTGTTGCCAAATACCAACAATCTAAAACGATTCTTTGGGCAAACAAACTAGCTCAAATAGTACCTGTATCCAAATTAGATGGTAGTGTGATTCTGATGAGTCCGGCCGCTTCTGGCGTCTGACGTCACGGGAAGGGGAGGTCAAGAAAACAGATCCTTCAAACAGGAACTTGATATAGGATCGTGAGTGTCATGTGATCGGGCAAATGATCATGTGACAACGCCTCGCGTCTACAGACTGCTCGGCATAGAAAGTGATGAAATACTCGACCTAGATAGTAATATATAAATGGAGTTGGACTTGAGAAATCGCATAACATGATATATGCGAAAAGATATGTAATTATGATCTCTAACTTTAGTGAACTAATTGCTGTCTGTCAACAAAAAATAAAAGAAGGGCTACTACATTAATGTAGAGATCTAATAAATAATGTCTATCTTGTGGAAAAAACCATGGATGTAAAAGAAAGACTAATGCATTCTAATGCATACAGTGAATACAGCGGAAAAGAACACAGTTCTTTTTGAAAATCTAAAAAAGGGGGGAACGAGTTCTTAAAAAGATAATGATCTATCAGAGAACAACATGTAATCAGCATAATGTGTGCAACACAGTGGAGATATACAATTGGATTGCGAATGAAAAACAACAACCATTGGTAAACTCAAACCTATACAAAGACGGAAAATCAAAAAATAAATAAAAAGGCCAATATGTGTATTCATCCGTATTCGTAAAAGTAAAAAAAAATAAAAAATGCAATCTAATCTTATCTGGGTCATTCAATGGAAAAATCTCATGATCACCATAATGGTTGCCGGTCTTTAATAGGCATACTACTCATTATTAGAACGTTAAATGATAACGTTCTCCCACGGAATCTCGCTATTTAAACCTCTTCTGTAAGTATCCAACGTAAAAATCCAGAAGACCTCCTGTTTTTTCCGGATTTTTTGGCCACCTTTATCGTCTGGAATTCTAATTTTCTTAAGAATCCTCCATTGAAAATTCTCTGGTGTGTGATCCATCTCAATGAAATGTTTCATCATGGGTGATAGGAGTTTCTTTGTTCTGATTGCCGAACGGTGTTCGGTCAATCTAGTTTGGATGGAACATGATGTTTCTCCTACATATCCTAATGCACATGGGCATTTGATAAAGTAAATGAGGTTGGATGTTTTGCAATTCCACATTTCTGTAGCCTTTGTAGTATGGCCATTGTGGGCAAACATTTCTCCTTCCAAGATTGTATTACAAGATTTGCAGGAGGAGCATTTCTTTGTTCCTCTGATTGGTACATCACTATCTATTGATTTCGTTACAAAATTTTTCTTTCTCTTATTTTCATCGAATCTGGAGTGTACAACACAATCTTTAATGTTTCTATTCCGCCGGTGGGCGAACAGAGGTTTTGATAATTTAAGATTCTGTGTGGGATTGCTGTTTAGGATATGCCAATCACTGTTATAATTTGTTTGATTTTAGCATCTAAAGTAGAGTGTCTAGTGACACATACAAGCTGGGTATTTTCTTTGATGGCTTGAGATTTTAACAGGTTATCACTATCGAAAAACCTTACTCTCTTATATGATTCCCTCACTAGTCGGTGGGGATATCCACGTTCAATAAATTTGGACCTCATAATAGCTGCATGTCTGTCGTAATCTTTGAAATCAGGGCAATTTCTTCTAACTCGTAGAAATTGCGAAAACGGAATACTCTGTTTTTGATTTCTTGGATGAAAACTATTAAAATGCAACAGAGTATTCCGTGCAGTGGGCTTGACATACAAATCTACTTTTAATTTACCTTGACTATGAAAATTAAGGATGTCTAAAAATTCAACCCTATCTTCACTGATTTGTGCTGTAAACTTCAAATTTGGATCAGTGACTTTTAGCCAGTCTAAAAATTCAAGTAGTTAGTCCCTCCCATTGGTCCTGATAAAATAAATATCGTCAATATATCTGGACCAATGAGAGATGGACTAAAAAAACGGGGCAATCTCAATATATAAAGCGTTTTTCAAAAGCCGCCATATATATATTAGCAATGGAAGGCGCCACTGATGTGCCCATGCTCACGCCTTTCACCTGACGGAACAGGGAGTCACCAAATTCAATTATATTCTCAGTCAACACTATGTTGAGAATATCCAGAATAAATAATTTCGGACATGAGATGTTATATTCTTCGATGAACCATTTAGTTGCCTCCATGGCTCCTAACAGTGGAATATTATTATACAGTGATTCAACATCTAATGTTACTAATAAGTCAACATTAGGGTTAAAATTAATATGTTCCACTTTGTTGATCATTTCTCCCGTATCTTTAATATATGAAGTTATTTGGGGTATATGGGGGCGTAGAAAATGGTCAATGAATTTGGATAAAGGCTCTGTATTAGTACCAATGGTAGACACTATAGGCCTGTAAGGTGGATCAGAGATGTTTTTATGCAGTTTAGGCATGCCATATATGCATTCTGTTTTGCCTTTATGATGGTTCAAATAATCAAATTATTTTCTTGTAATCTCTCCATTTTCTAAAGCTCAATTAGTAAGATCATATATTTTTCTGGAGAAACCCATTATAGGATTAGAAGTTATAGCGATGTAAAAGGTTGTATCATTCAACATAGTTTTTATTTTGTTTTCATAGTTAGTTGCATCAATAACCACTATGCCTCCTCCTTTGTGTTCATCAATATTGAGATTGTATATGGGCTTGGGAATGAAGCGCAACGCTTGTTCTAATCTTTGTAGGATTACCAATTCAAATGCAACCACTTCTGGACCTAACTGATCTAATGAGGGGCTAAAAGTGGATGGTAAAGTTAAAGTTTTGGTGGCATATGAATCCATGTTTATTTCCGCATCTTGCTTAAAACACTTTTTTAACCTAATTCTACGAAAAAATGAAATGATATCCTGATGTAACTCAAAAATGTTAACGTGAGCATTTGGAACAAAGGATGACCCCTTGGATAAAAGACTAGTACTGTGCATGTCTAAGTCTACTGTGGATAGATTGAAGATAGGGATCACATCCCTTGCTTCCAGTACTGTCGATTTCGTGTCTCCCGCATGAGTTGAGGGTCCTGTGGTTGATGGTGGAATTGAGGTTGGTAATTTGCTTTGGTTTGATTCTGGAATCTGACTCGTTGTTGGCCTTTGTATGTGCTGCGGTTGGCTAAAAAAGGCTGTGGTTGATTGCGTTTAGCTTGAAAGGAATTACAATTATTTTCTGATTCATAATAGGTGTTGCTGTTATTACCTTCAGAGTCAGATGTTTCTGAGAAAGTATTGACTCTCTGTTGTTGTGGTCTCATTTCATCTGTATAATGATTTTGTTTGTAAAAATCTTGTCTCAGGTACGGGTAGGTATTCTCTATACTAGAGAATCTTTTATCTTTCGTAAGTTTGTCATTTTTACGTTTATTGAGATAGTTGGTACAGGATTCTATCTCTTTATTAGATTCTTCTAATTTCTTTAAAGCTTCCTCTACGGTGTTCGCATTCTTAATTTTATCTTCCAGTTCTTGGACCTCTGTTTTAATATTGCCTGATAATTCTTTTGCCATTTCGACAAATAAAATCATCAGGTCCCTAGAGCACCTACTGGCGATCATGCTCCATTTCTCTAAAAAGTCCCTATGATGCATGAATAGTCCTGGGATATTGCGAATGCGTAGACCTGTTGGTATTATACCTGCCCTTAAATACGCCAACATGAATTCTCCATGTGCTTCTATACGTTTCAATTTCTTTTTGAGTTCTATTAGTTTTTTTTATATCATCCTGGCTTTGACTGTTATCATGACTAACAGTACCAAATGCATTGGTAGTTCCAACTAAAATGGCAAATTCTTCATCAGTGAAGCCAAACAGTTTAAATTGGGCCATCTTCTGTGCTCCAAGTAATGGATAATCAAAATGTGCCTAGCTAGTGTGACGGTAAGTTTCAATTCAAGGACACGGAGGCGAAGATTATGCTTTTCTTTCTCCGCAATGTATTAAATACAAAACACACAGCAGCCCAAGAAAAGCTCTAATTGGAACAAAACATCATCTATATCAAGAAAAACTTGTGAAAAAACCACCAAGTATTATAATATAGTGCAAATGTCCCAGACTTTAACTACAAGTCCCAGCACTCCAACTTGTAAGGACCCGAGGGTAGTCCTTTCACAGTGTCCATTATCCTTAGATAGGAAGTCCCCTCTCTCTGTCCTTCCTCTTTCTTCGCGAATTACGCTTCATCCTCACTGGTCCTGCTTGGCACCATCATTTCCTAGTGAGAAAACACATCCGCGTCAGCGTTGTACAACCAGATGTATGTCAGCAAATATAAGCAGAGACAACATCAGGCATGAACTCAACAGTACCAAAACTGGAAACCTAGGTACTTACTGAAATACGGGTGGGACGCGACTTGTGGACGATCTGGGTGGGATAATCCTCGCCTCCGTGTCCTTAATAGAATTGAAACTTACCGTCACACTAGCTAGGCAAATTTCGATTCTATGGCAGGACCGGAGGCTCGGATTATGCTAGTTTAAAGCTTACTCACCACCAAATGGGCAATATCCACCACTGGCTTGAAGTAACACTTCTTAAAAGTGGACTCCGAAGACCAATCCGCAGCTCCCATCAAGTTTTCCAAACGTGCACCTACTGCAAAAGCCTTAGAGGCCATGGCCCCTCTGGCAGAATGAGCTCCGAAACGTTTAGTATCTATGCCTGCTTCCTGCATGACCCAGCGCACCCACCTGGCAATGGTGGGGGAAGAGACTGCATGGTGTGGCTTTCGCAAGGCAATCAACAACTGACGTTCGCCCGGAGGGCGGAGATCCCAAGTGATGTCCTCATACGCTTTCAAACAGTGCACAACACACAATTTTGGAACATCCACAAAAGCAGGATACGTAATCGTCCTGGAGCCAGATTTCGTACGGCGGCACACCGTAAAGGTGACGCCCTCAAGCGAAAACACCCGTGCTGACACATCCAGTGCTCGAACATCGGACACTCTGTGACACGACACCAAGCATAACAGCATGGCCAATTTGGCCGAAAGCTCCTTGAAAGACAAATATCTATTAGCTTGCCAGGATAGAAACAAGTTCAACACTACGTTCACGTCCCAGAGGACGGAGTAACGAGGTTCCGGCGGCAAGGACAACCGGATTCCTCGTAAGAGCCTGCACACAAAAGGATGCTCACCCACTGGGGAGCTGTCCACCGGCAGATGCGCAGCAGAAATCGCTGAACGCATGGCATTAATTGTGCGATATGCCAAACCCGCCGTAGCCAATTCCGCTAGAAAGTTCAGGATGGGAACCAGTCCGGCGACCAAGGGATCCATACCTTGTCGAAGACACCAATGCACCCACTTAGTCCAAGCGGATTTGTAGCGCTTCGACGTACTGGGAGCCCAGGCTTTGGACAAAAGTCCCTCAGCCGGTCGCGAAAGCCCTGGGAGCGACCAGCGTCCCCTGAAAGCCTCCATACCATGAGATGGAGAGAACCCTGCACGAGGAGGTGATGAGGTTCCTGATCTGGACTGAGAAGCAGGTGAGGAAACTGGGGGAGTAGGATTGGAGAATCCCAAGAAAGTTCCAGTAGAACTGGAAACCACACTTGAGACCTCCAGAACGGAGTCACTAGGACCAGCTCCCCCTTTTGACGGCGAAGCTGAGCCGCCGTTCTCGTTATCATGGAGAAGGGAGGAAACGCATAAGGAGACTCCCGGCTCCAGTCCTGAAGAAACGCGTCTGTGGCTTCTGCCGCCGGATCCGGCCTCCAACTGAAGAACCTCGGGAGTTGATGGTCCAACCGAGAGGCAAAGAGGTCGATTGAAAAAGGACCCCAAAGGTTGTTCAACCATTGAAAAACCGGAACATCCAGCTTCCACTGACTGAAATCCTGCAGATACCTGGAGTGCCAGTCCGCCACCTGATTGGACTGGCCCGGTAAGTATTCTGCCTGTACTGACACATGATTGTCCAGGCAATAGGTCCAAAACTCCTTCGCTAGATTCGCTAGCACACGAGACCGAGAACCTCCCAAATGGTTCACATACCGTACGGCTGAGACGTTGTCCATCTTCAGCAGGACGCACGACTGCACCGAATCTTTGGTCCAGCAACGAACGGCAAAGGACCCCGCCAAGAGTTCCAGACAGTTGATGTGCAACCTCTGCTCTTCTGGCGACCAGGCGCCGCCTGTGGAAGACTCTCCGCAGCGTGCGCCCCAACCGGCTCTGCTGGCATCGGATTCGATAACCAAATCCGGGACTGACCCAAAAATCGCCCGACCTTTCCAGGCCTCCATGTGTGAAAGCCACCACAACATCTCCTCCTTCACCTCTTCCGAGAGAGGAACTACTTGATCGTAAGACAAACCTCTGCGCAAGTGAAAGGCTTTGAGGCGTTGGAGGGCCCTATAATGAAGTGGCCCTGGGAAAATCGCCTGAATGGAAGACGACAAAAGGCCCACTACTCTGGCGATCTGCCTCAAAGACGTGTGGGATCTCCCCAACGTCTGCCGCAACACATGCCGGATCTTGGACAGTTTGCGGGCTGGAAGACTGAGGTTGGATTCGACAGAGTCTATGATGAAACCCAGGAACTCTATCCGTTGAGAGGGAACAAGAACCGACTTGGCCTCGTTGATAACGAACCCCAGCTTCTGTAAAAGTGACACCGTCAGCTGCAACTGCATTCGCAGCCTCTGAGGGCATTGGTCTAAAAGCAAAATGTCGTCCAAATAGACGATGAGTCGAATGCCTTGACCGCGCAAAAACTCTATCACCGGGTGCAACACTTTCGTGAAGCACCACGGAGCGGAAGACAGACCGAAAGGAAGGGCCACGAACTCGAACACCTGACCCTTCCAGAGAAACTGCAGGAAACGACGGTGCGGGGGATGAATGGGAACCACCAGATAGGCATCCTTTAAATCCAACCGCACCAACCAATCCCGTGAGAAAAGAATGTCGCGCAAAAGATGGATCCCCTCCATCTTGAAGTGGCGATACACCAGCCACCCGTTGAACTCTCTGAGATTGATGACTGGGCGACGGCCTCCGCCAGGCTTGTCCACGAGAAAGAGGTTGCTGATGAACCCCGAGGGATGACGTGTTGAACGACGAACGGCTCCTTTGCGAAGCAAGTCCGAGACCTCTTCGTATATCAACAACGCATCGGACTCTGAGAACACCATCGGAGGAGGGGCACTTACCTGAAAAGGCTGATCGTAGAATTCTATATGGAAACCGCGGACGGTTTGTAACACCCACGCGTCCGCCGTGAGATGTGCCCACTCCCCCCAGAAGGCCGCTAATCGGCCGCCAACACGAACCTGGTCCGCAGGAATTACATTCACCGGTAGCGGAGTTGTTTCCGGCACCCTTTCTGAAGCCGCGACCTCCAAAGCGCTGTCCTCTGGTGGGATAGAAGTTTGTATAGTTGGCAGATGTATTATACTGCCCTCGTCCGGAGCCTTGCCCTCTGTTGCTCGCATTCTGTCCACCACGGCCGGTCGCACGGCCCCTGTTGCGACCAGCCCCGGAGGAAAAACGCTGGTGGAAAACGCGTTTAATGCTGGATTGTGCTTTGTCCAGCGAGGTAAAGGTGGAGACGAATTTGCCCAATTCTTTAATGAAGGGCTCGCCAAAGAGACCCCCTTGGGCCACAGCCCCCGCCTCCGAAGAGGCTAGATCCCCTAGCTTCGGGTCAAGCTTAATTAAAAAGGACTGTCGGCGTTCTGTGGATAGGGCGCAGTTGGCGTTACCCAAGAAAATAACCACCCTCTGCGCCCAATTTGACAGCACCTCAGGGGAAATGGTCGCACCCGTGACCTTTGCTTCCTCCGCCATATCTAATATTTTAGTGATCGGACCCACCGCGTCCAACAACTTATCTTGGCAGGACCGCCAAGAACGGTCTATGCCCTTGCGCGGGTCCTTCATGAACTTTGCCAAAAAAGTCGCCATCTTGGCATCAAGGTCTGGAGTCATGGCCACTTTGCCTTCTAAAGATGTTCTAGGGCATTCCCCCCGTAAACAACCTCTGGCCTCCTTTTCCAGTGGTTTGCGAAGCCTGCTCGCAACGAACTTGGCTACCTTGTCGCCCGGGGCCCAAGCAGCTGACTGCGGATGAATAATTTCATCCGGGTCCAACATGCCCGAGCTATCCCGAGGCAACTCCGCAACCGAGCCCGAAGGACGCCAGGAACGCTCCGACTGATCATCCGAATCCGAATCCGGGGAATCCCTGTCAGGGGAAGAAGGTGCAACCTCCAAAGGTGCCACAGGGACAGGGGCAGCGGGCTGCTCTGCGGGGGGCGCGGTCGCCTTAGCTAAGAATGCGTCCCTAAGACGCTCAAAGGCACCCTTATCCACCCCTTGGGCACACTCCGACGGCCCTTCCCTGCAAGGTCTCTTTGGGGCTGGGGGACCCTCCCCTGAAGGGCCTGGAAGGTCAGCGTGAGCCAACTTGGCGCACTCCTCTACAATGCGCGCTGAAAGGCGGTCCTCCATAGGGCCAACCACCTCAGTCACACACCTGTAAATAGAACTATCAACCGCTTGATAGAACTCATCATCATTCAGGTAAGAATGGGATTCATCATAGTATTCATCCTCCATGATTAAAGGCACCCTGAGAGACACTTCCCCGTACACGTGACCTAGAGTACACCTAAAGGGCTCCCAACCACTGCCCCAGCAAAATGGGGGTCAAGAAGTATTCAAACAGACCGAAGGACTGCACAGTTTTTGGGCGTCAGGGACTGACCACAATTAGGGCGCACTCAGACCGCTCACAGCGCGCTGACCCACCACAAGGGACCAGGTCTGCCCCCCCACAGCGCGCTACCACACCAGGAGCTAAGGAGTGCTTAAACCGGCACCACTGGCAGAAACGCGGTAAAACCGCAATACAGACCCTCAACAGGGCGAAGAAGTGAATAAAATCACTGAATCAGGGCTACAGACCCAGACAGAACCGGGTGTAATTGAGGGGGCACGAGGGCAAGGCTCCGCATTCGCTGGTCTCCTCAGCGCGGTTCCTCTGAGGAGAAAACCGCGCTGAAGACCAACGAGACGCCGCAGTGCCCTCTAGCGGCCGATACACGCCGCGCAACAACAACGGGAATTAAGGTCGCGAAAGGAGCGGAAAAACCGCTCCCGCGACGCCCTCAGGACTCTGCAAAGAAAAGGCTGCCACAGCGCTTGCACAGACCCCGAAAGATTAACCATTAAACCCCAAATGTGAGGCAAAATCAGCAAAAACCCAAGAGCAAACAGAAAACACTTAACTGGCTGCGTGAGCAGCGAAGAAAGAGGCAGGACAGAGAGAGGGGACTTCCTATCTAAGGATAATGGACACTGTGAAAGGACTACCCTTGGGTCCTTACAAGTTGGAGTGCTGGGACTTGTAGTTAAAGTCTGGGACATTTGCACTATATTATAATACTTGGTGTTTTTTTCACAAGTTTTTCTTGATATAGATGATGTTTTGTTCCAATAAGAGCTTTTCTTGGGCTGCTGTGTGTTTTGTATTTAATAAATGGCGGAGGAAGAAAAGCATAATCCGAGCCTCCGGTCCTGCCATAGAATTGCAAACACAGGTGGGTTTAATAATAAAGTGTGTAGTGAGTACTCAAATAAACAAGCAGAAAGGATACAAAACACCAATGATATAAAGAACACAGAACAACCCTGCACAGAGAAGCTGTGGGTAATAATATTGGAAATTATCAAGGGCCCCCTGAACTATATATGGTTCAGTTCTTAGGACAGGGAAAAACCAATTAGGTAAACAATTCCTAGGCAACTTAAGAATCATTCATACAATGCTATAAGGAGGATATGGCAGAAATAATCTACTAAATATCTATAGAAAAATGATTGACTTTATTCAAGTGTATAAATACATGTCATATTATTTGTTAAAAGACGTTTGATTCAGAACCTCATAAGAATTAATAACATAAGTAAAACATTTAAACAAATCAAAAATACAATTGAAGGCATACAATTCCAACTAAATAACATTTAAATAAAAAGTGTTACACATATAAAAATATCCTTCTTGTAGTAATTATCGACGGGCGTTTCGGCGTTTCACATGCCTTCCTCAGGAAATTACCACACAACCAACAAAATATGTTTATTTTGAAAAAAGTTAAAAACACTATATAATACTGAGTATAATAGTACTATTTACTGATATTTGTATCCATGATTATCTTAGTCTATGATAATCCACTATTGCGATAAAATGTATTCCTTTTAAATACAGATGTATATTCTTTAGAACAAACAAATATATACATTCATTTGTAGACCCCATGCACAATAATTAACATCTATATTTTATATTTCTGACATCACCTCCTATAGTTAATAGCGTGTATCTGATAGCCTGCTAAAACAGTATATAATTTGAGTACTCAAAACATCACTGAGAGAAATAATATATATCATCGGACCATGTAGTTAATTCAGACTCTCAAACACTTATGGTTGTGATAGATATATGCAAAGCTAATAATGACACTTACTTAGTAGCTCGTAGAATAACACGAAAAAGACTTGGATGGTTTAGCAATTTTCTTTTGTTTGATAAAAATTCTGCAATATAAAAATTGTGAAATCAAGATCTTTAATTATTTATACATAAATAGTACAGATGGACTTATATAGTGTGCTGTAACTACTTACTACAAATCCCTTTATATTGATGTGGGAATAATAGTATAAGCGATGATATAATAGACATTTTTTCTTAGGTGCAGACCTCCTTCCTCTATCTGAAATGAGAATCATAGTCATTCTGTATTATTAATATTATTTAGACATAGATGGAAAGACAGAGTTAAAACTAACTATAGTACTGGTTGTTACAAGGCCTGATATTCAATTAAATCAAATCGTTTTTTATTCCATAGCCTACAGAAGATCTAAAATGTATGTTGTAGTGCTTCAACTAGCGAAGATATCACGTTTTATTGTATGGAAAATGAACACTAGTGATCAACATTGACACATTCCAACACAGTCTGTCTTTTAGTTATCAAAAGGCAGAATCTGCTCACTATATTTAATATTCAAAGTGTACAGACGACAAATGTGCTAATAATTCAATTACCTTAAAGTGCTACTTATATTAATGCCTCCTTGGTTATATAGAGCGACTGGTATCGGACAGGTGTTGTGCCTTAAACTGTTAAAAAACGAAACAAAACGGAAACCGTATATTGAAAAGATTAATTACGAGAATGGCCTTAGCTACAAGCCTTAGTTATTTAATCTCCTTTAATGTCCTATAACATCTAAAACGATATACCATCTCAGATATATCAAAAACATCGTGGTATGAATCTCCATAACTATGAAACTGTGCTGAGGCAACGCTAGGTAACATCGTAATATAATACACTCGAAACTATCACTTTACGATATGTGGGACAGGCTAAGGATTATTAATAAGACAAGTGTGTGCAGTATAATTTACACCCACATTTAAATTTGATGAGAATTAACTTGGCACAGAGCAGTCAGGTTTGGAGTCTGGAATGGAGCAGAACATTGAAAGTCTTGAAACAAAGGGCCTAATAAATGAAACCTTCAAAGAGATTAGATATAATACAGTGCTATGATACTACAATATGGATGTCCCACTAGCCCCTACGCAAAGAAAAGATGGAACACAAACTTTTTTGCCATGATTTGATGTGCACTAATCACATATTTATATTTAGGAATGTATACAAATGTAATCACTTGTATAACCAGAGGTGGTCTTTGGAACTTTGTTGCCAGTCATTCAGATGGCTATGGATTAAGGTTCTCTTGAGGATACTAGAAGCCTCCCAAGATGTATGTTATAAGGACAGTACTTCAACAATGTATTGACTCATCCAGGAACGACTGGAGGAAACCTGGTGGTCAGAGGTTAGCCCTGCAGGGATTGACAGGTGAGCTGTTTTACTATGCAAAATGCTTGACATACCAAACAAGAGATAAGCACCTTTTCTCTTGGGATCATGCACTGGAAAGCAGTCCACTCACATTCTTAGGCCAGTCTTCCCACATGAGCAAATGTTATATTTTACTTTAGTATCAGTAAAAGTTTGGCAGGGGTTGTGTGTACGTGTGAGCATGAGTTTGAGCATCATGGCTAGTTGCACTGATTTTTCAGTAGGGTAAAGCCCCATCTGAAGCTGTATAGAATCCTATTAAGAGGTGCCCAGTGGGTTGGAGTGCCATTGGAGGTTTTACCACTATTTCAAAGTGTGGTTTCACTAGAGGATGTTCCCTTTCAATTTGACAGGCACTGGCATTGCTTTTGAGTTACATTTTACCATTATTGTCTCCCCAGTGAGTTTTAGTCCCATAAGGATCTTCATGCATCCTCAGTGAAAGATTATTTCTCCAGTATCTGTTGTGAATGAGTGGCTGAGAGAAAGGGGCTCAAGCTTGCAAATGCCTTGCCTGAGCTCTGAAAGGAAATCCCTGCTTACTATATGTTACATAAAATTGGAAAAGATGCTTTCAAGTGGATATAACTGGGGCAACAGAACACTGAGGATAGAAGTGACTTCAGATTTCCTGAAGATGGTATCTTTAATTTGAACATTTGGAATATTTAAGATGAGTTTTGCTGAAACGGGGTAATACATTTAAAGACTAAGCATGGGCGGATTTTGCAAATTGGCAATCCGCGAAGTTGCGTATTTACGGATTCGCAATCCGCAAAATCCGCGAACTCTCGCGAATTTTGCGGATTCTTTTTTTTTTGTGTTCGCAAGTGTTTCTGCCATTTCGCAAGTGTTTTTTAACAGTTCGCAAACGCGAACTTACTTGTCGGGTAGCAACGGTCGCGACCATGTTGTTTCTACGTCTGGTTCATCACAGCACCCTCTGTTTCACCACTGCCACCCTCTGTTTCGGTGTGCAGTCTAAATATCGAGTTTTTTATTTCGAATGGACATAATATCGACTCCAGAATATCGACATGGCATTAATATCGAGGTAAGTAATATCGAAAATATTTTTATCGATTTTGATGTATGTTAAAAAATATCGATAGCTAAAATATCGAGTAAGTAATATCGTCAGTAAAAAATATCGATTTTTTTAGTAGTTAAAAAATATCGAAAGTTGTGTTATCGACAGTCATGATATCGATTGTCATGATATCGACTAATAATATGGATATAAATAATATCTATTAGTTAAATGTACACTGTTTTTATGTTTTATAAATACATTTATTGTTAAAATATATGTTATTTATTTATTTATTTATATAGAAATAATTTAAAAAATATTTAATAAATTTAAAAAATAATTCAAATACTATAATAATTTCTAGGAGCGGGTAGTGGGTTTTTAGGGGAATAGGGTGGGAAGTGTTTTAAATATAATTAATTAAATATGTAAATTTATTAATTGGTCTTAATATTTAATTAATTGTTAATTAAATTTATTTTAAATATAATTAATTAAATATGTAAATTTATTAATTGGTATTAATATTTAATTAATTGTTAATTACATTTATTGTAAATATATAATAGTTAATTGGTAATTAATTAAATTTCATACCTTAATTGTTAATTATGCTCATTTAAATAATTTATGTTATGTAGCGGGTTGTGGGTTTATAGGGGAACAGGGTGGGAAGTAATTTAATTATAAATAATTAAATATGTAAATTAATTAATTGGTATTATAGTAAAGACTTTATTAAGCAGACTGATAAGGACTTCTTCTGATATCGGGGGGAACTGAGTCAAAGATTGAGGGTTGACAGAGGGTGCAGCCTCAGTGGAGGGTGCAGCCGAGGGAGTGGAGGAGATGCTATTTTTGATTTTGATAATTTTTTCTATAAAGAAGCAGTTGAGAGAGTCACAGAGTGCTTGAGACGGAAGGGGTTTGAGAGTTACCCTATCCGGGTGTGAGAGCTCGTCAACGATTGCAAAAATGTCTTTAGATTTCTGCGGAAAAATAGGCAGTTTTTGCAGCTGATATGGCTAGTTTGTATTCTCCCAATGATTTTAGAAAGAGTTGTTTCTTTACGGGGTCATAGTTTCTGCGCCAGCGGCGCTCGGCCTGGCGGTGACCTAGTTTTAAGGTTTTAAGACTATCAGAAAACCATCGATGTGCGTTGTGGGGGCGCTTGGATCTTATTAGTTTAAGGGGAGCAACCTTGTCGCTGGCCTGTTCTAGCCAGTCGACTAGTGCAGCTTCTTGGGAATCGATGGGGCCTGGAGTAACCAAAGCCGAGGATGATAGAGAGGTGAGGAATAAGTCAAGGTCTGCTTTGTTCCAATTGCGAGCTTGGAGGCTAGGACCTCTTCTGCGCTGGGGCGGGGGAGGAACCAGGAGGAGAAAGGAAATTAAATGGTGGTCGGACCAGAGGCAGGGTGAGATCGTGAGCGACTTGATTTCAAGGTTATAGGTCCACACCTGGTCAAGGGTGTGTCCCTTGGAGTGGGTGGGTAGATGGATGTGTTGGATACCGTTGAGCCCAGTTAAAAGATTGGTGAAAGCCAGGGATTGGGGGCTTTTAAGGGTATCTGCCGGCCAGTAATTGAAGTCACCCAGGACTAGAAGTTTAGAATTGTTGATGGTGAGCTGAGAGAGCAGGTCACCAAAGTTCGAGTAGAAATTGGGCATAGATTGTGGGGGGCGGTAAACCAGAACGCAGGTAAGAGGGGAAACAGAAGATTCAAGTCTAATTCCCAGACAGTCCACCTGAGGGATGTTGAGAAGGGAGAGGGAAGTGAACCTGAGGGAGAGATTGATAATGGCGGCTACACCGCCTCCTAGTTTGCCGGCGGGCCTATTGGCATGAAGTATATAATACCCTGGGGGGGTGGCTGTTAGGATGTCGGGGGAGGAGTCCTCAGTCAGCCAAGTCTCGGTTAGGAGAAGAATATCGGGTCGGTCCGAGTCTAGGAGGTGGAAGATGTCAAGTTGGTGCCTGACAAGTGAACGAGTATTAAGGTAAATAACCGTTAATTCCATATTGGCGGGTGCCTGAGCAAGTGAGGGTTTAGGAGGAGGAGGAGGAGCTGAGGGTTTGGGCGTGAGTAGGGACGGGAGGGACTGTAGCTCAGGGAAAGTACTCCGAGGTTGATAAATACCTAGTTGTTGCAGGCATGTGGAGCTGGTGGTGTCCAATGACCTCAGTGAGTGTAGGGCAATCAAGTCCCTGGGAGCGAGGGTAGTGGTTTGGGCAGAGTGACATGGCCCGGGCCCGCAAACGGCGCGCCCGCTGCGCTCGTCCGCTGCGCTTCCGGTATGGACACATCCTATATGCTGGTAGAGGATTGGAGAGGGAAGGGGCGTGGCCTAAATAAGTGGGCGTGGCCTGTGCACCGCGAGGAAGGCGGCGGTTCAATCAAGCCCAGCCTCGCCCTCTGCAGCGCTAAATCCGCTGTACAGGGTCTCGAGAGTCAGGTAAATAACAAAGATTTAAAAGAATGGTACACAGTGCAGTTTTTAAAAAGCAGTAATAGCGTGGCTCCCGGCTGTGCCTCAGGAGATTAGTGAAGACCAGCAGCGCTTGTTATCAGCGCTTTAAGTATGCTGGCGAGCCTTTTAGGGTTCAGGGTCATAAATCTTATAGCTTTGGATAGTTGGGTAATGTGGTATTTTTGGGGTTCAGGGTCAGTTTTCTGTGTTTGGGTAAAGGAGTTTTTTTAGGGTTCAGGCTCAGTCTTCAGTTTGTCGTTAAAGGGGTACTTTTAGGGTTCAGGGTCAGTGTTCAGTTTGTGGGTAAAGGGGTATTTTTAGGGTTCAGGGTCAGTTTTCAGTTTGTGGGTAAAGGGGTATTTTTAGTGTGCAGGGTCAGTTTTCAGTATTTGGGTAAAGGGGTATTTTTAGGGTTTAGGGTCAGTTTTCTGTTTGTGGGCAAAGGGGTATTTTTAGGTGTCAGGGTCAGTTTTCAGTTTGTCGTTAAAGGGGTATTTTTAGGGTTCAGGGTCAGTGTTCAGTTTGTGGGTAAAGGGGTATTTTTAGGGTTCAGGGTCAGTTTTCAGTTTGTGGGTAAAGGGGTATTTTTAGGGTTCAGGGTCAGTTTTCTGTTTCTTGCTAAAGGGGTATATTTAGGGTTCAGGGTCAGTTTTCAGTTTTTGGGTCAAGGGGTATTTTTAGGGTTCAGGGTCAGTTTTCAGTTTGTGGGTAAAGGGGTCTTTTAAGGGGTGAGGGTCAGTTTTCTGTTTCTTCCTAAAGGGGTATTTTTAGGGTTCAGGGTCAGTTTTCAGTTTTTGGGTAAAGGGGTATTTTTAGGGTTTAGGGTCAGTTTTCAGTTTGTGGGTAAAGGGGTCTTTTAAGGGGTGAGGGTCAGTTTTTAGTTTTTAGCTAAAGGGATATTTTTAGGGTTCTGGGTCAGTTTTCAGTTTGTGCAAAAAGGGGTATTTATAGGGTTCAGGGTCAGTTTTCAGTTTGTGGGTAAAGGGGTATTTTTAGGGTTCAGGGTCAGTTTTCTGTTTTTGGGTAAAGGGGTATTTTTAGGGTTCAGGGTCAGTTTTAAGTTTGTGGGTAAAGGGGTATTTTTAGGGGTGAGGGTCAGTTTTCTGTTTCTTGCTAAAGGGGTATTTTTAGAGTTCAGGGTCAGTTTTCAGTTTGTGGGTAAAGGGGTACTTTTTGGGTTCAGGGTCAGTTTTCAGTTTGTGGGTAAAGGGGTGTTTTTAGGGTTCAGGGTCAGTTTGGGGTTTTAGGGTAGAGGGGTACAGGGTAAAAATAAGGTCAATTTAAATTTTCATTACATTAATTAAATTTTAATATATTTTATTAAATTATTTTCTATTAATTTACATTAAATGATATATTATATAATTATAAATACTTATGTTGTAATGCTATGCGTTGTAAAGGTATTTGCTTTGTAAAAACATTCGTTGTAAATAAATGCGCTGTAATGGTATTTGCGTTGTTAAAGTGTTGTTGTAAAGGTATGCGTTGTAAAAGTATGTGTTCAAACGTCATACATCTTTTATTTTATTGTATTTTATTGAAAAAAATGTACATTTAATTTATCAAAATAATTATTGGTCATTAGTTGTAATTTAGTATTAATAGGTAAGTTATAGAAATAATGATAGTTATTTAGTAATTTTGATATATTAATTATTATGTTAAATTAAATAGTTAATCAGTTGTTAACAAAATTATATTGATAATATTTTGTTATTTATTTATTTATTAATATATGAAGTATTTACTTTCCCTACTGTTGCACCCATTGGAGTGGGAATAGTAATTAGTATGGGTTCAGTGTCCAGCATCTTCCATGACTTTACAATTGGTGAAATGGGAATTGTAATTTGTATGGTTTTAATGTGTAGTATGGTTTTGTAAGCTTATAATTGGTGCAGTGGAAATAACAAAACTTTTTTTATATAAAAAATTATTATTGGTAGGATACTATAATAAAGTTTTTACATTACATAGAACAATTTTGTTTTAATTATAATTATTGTTATTGTAGTACTGAAAAGATGAATACATTTTTACAAATATTAAATTTAAAATGCTTTTTTATATAGAATATTTCATATGCAATTTATATTTATATACAATAATAAAGAAGGAAACATACACAGGGTTAAATGCAATAAATGAAAACCAGTTTATTAACATTTAAAAAATAAATTGTAAGTAGAGATTTATTTTTTATTTCAATTGAAATTTTTAAATAAACAGTTTTTATTATCAGAAAATATATATGAAGTGCATATATATGTTTTTAACACATAAATGATATTAACATCATTTTATATTTATTAACATATATTGTAATTTAAATAGTTAAAGAAACAAATTGGTAATATGTACTTTTCATTTAATAACAATTATTTTATTCACATACACATTGAATATATTGTCATAGATAAATATGTACATTTATTTTGTAACAGTTACATTTTTGTTTTTTACAAAGAAATCATATTTTTTTTATTAATATTATGAATATTGAAAATATTTATAATATTAATTTTTACATAGATAAACACAAAAATAAATTTTTATATACATACATAATGTTTCAACTAATATTTGCTATTTTTATAAACAAATTATTTGTAACAAAATTAGAGATGCAATTTTTTTTAACATATACATTATTTTCAAAATGTATATATAAATCATCAAATATTATTTAAAGTATCAGATAACAGTTGAATAATTATTTGAAAGGAATGAATATTTAGAAATAATTTTCTACTATTTAAATATTTATTTATACTTAATATAATACTCACTGTATTTTTTTAAGTGTTGCAATATAGAAATTAAAGAGGATTTAGCTGTATACAGGGACTACTTTTTAACTGCGTAATGTTACGTAGGCTTATTTGGTGCTTCAACAGATCGCGGTTGGATGCTGCTTCGCGTTAGAGAGAGTAAGTTTGTTTTAATTGTATTTTACAAGTTAATGAAGTTATTGTTAGTGTATGTGTGGTGTGTTTAGGTTTATGTAGATAGGGTTATTAAGAGAAGATTGTGTGTTCGGTGTTAGGTAGAGTGTACGATATTTTATTTTTACCGCGTTTTAGTTGTAGGTGTGTGAGGTGAGGTAATATGTTTAAATGTTACTAAGATAATATGTTTGGTGTACAAATATGTGTATTTATATATGTATGGGTGTTTTTGTGTGGGTGGGTATGTATTTTATTTTTTCCAGGTTATCGTCGCGTTTTAGTGTTTTTGAGGAGGTCCTTCATTTTCGATCAGAGTTGTGTGACGAGTATTATATACTGTTATTTTTGCACACTATTTTTTTGGATTTCAAGTTTTCCTGGAGCGTTTTTTTTCAACATTACTTTTTTCGGGTTTTCTATCGTATCTCGTGTCTATTACATTGGAAAGGAGTCGCTATGGATTTGCTTGTATTTTTGCTTTTTTTTTTGGGCTTCCATGGATTGTATGGGTTTTTGCAATGGTGTCGTATGGATTCTTTGGAATTGGATTACGTTTGAAGCTGCAACAGAAATGTAAGTATTTTCTAATAATTTTATGGGTGGGGAAACTGTTTTAAATTTTGCTTTAGTTACGTTGTATGTAACATTTTGTAAATACATTATCTAAATACATTTTATATATGTTAATATTATGTATTTGATAATTTAATTGCAAATTGTTACATGTTAAAATCAAGGTTTTTAGAAAAAAATGCTTCTTTAAATGTGTATAGTTATGTACTTTTTTAAAGAATAGTTTTGGCAATCATTGATAGATATTCTAGTCCTTTGCTAGTTGGATAGAGGGTAACTTGACTTTGGAGTGTGTTATAAATTTTTTTAGTTTCTTTGGTGAGTTTAGGTCCGATCAAAGTTACTGATTGCTCCATTCGGAGCTCCTGGTAACTCTGTTCTTTTTGTAAGGATTGTATTAATTTGTGAAGGGTAGGCGTTCCTCGGCCTGTAGTTGCTTGGAAGGCATTGTGCCATCCTTCAACTGCATTGTTTGTTTTAGCTTCCTTATTTAGTGTGCTAAGGTAGGCATTCCACCAAGCTATTTGGTATTTGGGTTGTCTTCTATGGCCTGATCTGTGTAGCCTTCCTACCCATGTGTCTTCGAAGTAGTCAAGCATAGGGCTTAGTCTTTCTTCGTTTCTTTTATAGTAGGGGCTGTCTATTAATAAGTTATAGTGCTCAGTTACATCTGTTAGTGGAACATAGGCTAGGGCGATGAGTTTTTTTATTTGATAAGCAAAAGTGCTATCGGTGGCGTATTGGATACTCAAGGTTGATTTTTGTAGATGTCGCCAGATACATTGATTAAAATGGTAATAACAACCTTGTATTGCTGTGTGTGGGTATGTTTTAAGGATGCTGTTTATCATTGCTTTTTCAAAGTCAATGATAATTTTTTGTGGAAAATAGTTTTTAGTATGTTGAATGACTTCAGTTAGTATTTCTTGATAGGTAGCTTGCTGTTTGTTTGGTAGAAGGGCATAAAGGAATGGAATATTTGCATTTTGGAAATGACCATGGATGGTGTATAATTGATAAAAAGGTTTGGGGCATACAGAAAAAGTACCGTCCATCATCCACGTTTGGCATTGGGTAAGTTTAGTCATGTTGTTTGCTGTGGCAAACACTATAATTCTTTTATCTTTAGATTTGTTGTCATAGAGTATACAATTATCTTTATTGTGAGTAACAGAGAGTTCAGGGGGAATTTGCACTTCTTCAAAAGTTTTTGGTGTGGGAGGAGTAGTGCATGTTGCTCTTTTTTGTCTAGTTACAGTTCTTTTAAGGGATTCGATAGATGGTAATTGGCTAGAAGCATGTTGGGGAAGTACACTTAAATGGTGTTTCAGAATAGCAGTTGTTGGTTGATCAGTTCTAGTACTAGCTTCTTTAAGGGAATCTAGCATTTGTCTAATCTCTATTTCTGTTACATTGGGTGGGTGATTATGTTCTTTAGTATAAGTAACAGTAGTTTCCTGAGTTATAGCTCTACCATACCATTTGTTGGCATAATATTTCGTACACTTCCAAAACACTTTCAAATCTTTTTGTTTCTCTTGAGTGTAGACATATCCCATGTAACAAAGAAGCATTTTCCCTTTTTGTGAATAAATGAATTTACCTCCTTCAGTCATGATAGTATTGTACTTCTAGGAGGTAATTAAAAGAGAATGTCATTACAATTTTAGAAAAAATAATGTTGTATTCTAATAATACAGTTTAATACATTTTTAATTTACCTGTAATTCTTTTGATGAATTCAAGTAGTTCTTTTCAGGTGTTGATGTTCTTCAAACTGTTATTTTCTGTGTATATCTTTTTGTATCTGTGGAAGTTGAGAAAATGTGTACACTCCTCGACGTCCTCGGTATCTTCGGTGGGTTGTTCAATCTTCTCGGGTCCTCTTTGCGTCCTCTGTAGTCCCGGTCTTTCTGAACCTCGCGGTCTCTCCGTCCTTCCGGACTCCCTGACGTCACGCCGTTCTCCGACGTGTCCCGCCTTTTCTTCCTGTCTGGTTGCTGAGTAAAATAAGTTGTCTTTTGTTTTCACACGACTCTAGAGATACACTCTTGATTAGGGGAGAGCAAAGTTGTCATGTTCTATGGTTGTCAGAAACTAAATCCCTTCTTGTCTATCCAGGGAGGTTCAGCTCCTCCTTTTCTATTCGAGAAAGTTTCTAGTGAACTCTGAGCTAGCTGGCAAACCCAAAACTTTAAGTCTAATATCGACAGTAGAAGACCTAGTTAACGTCTGGTCTAGGTCTATACTATTGGAGGTATTATTCCAAAGACGTCTGGAGTGGGTGAGAGGTAAAATCCGCCAAACCTCGCAGGAGGGAACTCCTATGTAAGGTTCTTGGTTCAATCAACGTTGAAGGATACACTGTTCCAAAAAATTGTGCATCTAATCTTTGTTTCCACAAGAAACCTGATCTGCAAACAAACAGAATAACCATCCTGACAGTAAAATGCCAGACAGTGATGATGAAAGAGAGAGAACTAGATTAGCAGCTGAAGTAATAGCAGCTGATAATACTATGCAAGAAGCAGACCCGGATATAATACTCATCCCGGTCAACATAAGAAGATCTATAACGTTAAAACTTATAGAAAATGGACTGACACCAAGAGGTGGTACAGTCATATTCGTAATTGAGGCACACGAATATCGGCAGACAGAGGTATTCTATTCATGGATAAACTTTCCAGCAGCAAATGCTATAACAAAGGAGTTCCACTGTTATAAAATAGAGGAACCTCCGGATACCTACACTCCTTTCGAGGAAGTGGAAGTACCACTCAAATTCCAAGAGCATCTGCTCTTGTTTAATGGCGCCCTAAAACATAATAATCACATCACCAGGCTCGGTCCACTAGGTAGACCAGGAGCAACGTGGCCGGTCCTAGCCGGATACACACCACATCCAGACATCGAAAGGATGTCTGCAGCAGATGTTTTAGTACAACTAAAACAATTAATTAAAATATATAGACAACTAGTCCAATATGTAATGCGGACTTCAACCATCCAACCTGTAGTTAAAATCCCACAGCTGACCCCTCATCAGGGGAACACAAATAAAATTACACCACAGAACATACAGTCCTGCCTAGGTAAAGTACCAGCTAAACGGGAACAAATACCATTCTGGTTAGCACAAAAAATCACCGAAATAGAGGCGGTGTTTCCAGACACCACCCCTGTGGATAAACACAGGATTCTGACTATCTGTCTTCCAATGGGAATCGCACCACACGTGGAGGACTGTGACACTTGGGGTACAGTCTTTGCTTCCATTTACACAAAAACACATGGAGTTCCATCCATATCAGTAATACCAGATGTGCTAAAACAAATTCAAGACGAATACGGTCCAGAACCCGCTTTAACTCTTGGTATGAAATTACTAAAAGACTTCAAGCAGGTCTCGGCAATATTACTAGCCAACATAAAAGGAGAAGCAGCGAATGTGGCGATCCGCCAGAGGTTAAAAGAAACAGATATAGCAGACCAACCAGCTGAAATTGCCAGAATTATAGAAAAATCCTATGAAGAACTAGGTAGAGATAGTTTGGGAGGAATACCAGTAAAGCCCCAACTAATTGAAAGTCCTGAAAAAATATTTATTAAAAATAATCTAAACAGTCAAAAGAAGAACTGGGATGGAAACAAACAATCCAATCCAAAAGAAAAGAGATTCCAGTCCAGAGGAAGGTCTCCGCGGCGGAGAGAAAGATCTCCGGACCAAGGACCCAAGTCTCCCCAAATTGAGCCCTCTGTGAAAAAATACAACCTTAGAAATAGGGATAACATAAAGAAACCTGATAGATATCAAGACTTTGATACACGTCCCTCTCAATCTTTTCAGACTTCCTCGCAGAAATCGGAAAGAAGAGGACGATCGGAACCCAGGGAAGGGCACGTCAAGTCCAAAGACAAGGAACCTGCTCATCCAAATAAAAAATTACAGTTTCCAAAAAAGAAGGTAGCCAGTATTAAAGTATTCAACAATGCCGAGAATACTGAGGACACAGCTGAAAAACGGAGAGTGGGCTCAGACAATGCTAGACAGCGCAGCAGAAGTGAGCATAGCACGCAAAGTCCTTATGAATCATCTGGAGACAGTGGACACGAATGAATACATTCAGGTGGAAACTGCAGACACCAGAGTTAGCAAACCTCACAAAATATATGAAATAACTTTACGTATAGAAGGGGATAAGACTAGGAAAATAAGGGGCCTTTTTTGGGATAATCTCTCCAAGGGCTATGACATCCTTCTAGCTGAAAAAGATTGGCCACCAGAGTTCGTCAGGGAGTGCCCACATGGCGAAGAAATAATTATGCCTGCCTTCTCAAATCATATTCCAATTCATAAAAAATATACACTTGCAAGAAAGTGGGCAGTAGCTCAGGCTCCTGCTTTATATAAAAATCATGTAGGATGGGATGAGGACTCTCCTCCTCACAAAATCCAGTTGAAATCACAACCTACTGCACAAAGGCAGTATCCAATCAAGCAA
Source organism: Lissotriton helveticus (assembly GCF_964261635.1). Classification (NCBI taxonomy): domain Eukaryota; kingdom Metazoa; phylum Chordata; class Amphibia; order Caudata; family Salamandridae; genus Lissotriton; species Lissotriton helveticus. The sequence continues at coordinate 1,720,113,665 of NC_136059.1, forward strand.
GAAGCTAAAAAACAGGTAAAAGAAATTCTTGATCAACTAGAATACCAGGGGGTGATTGAAACTTGCACCTCACAAATGAACAACCCTTTGTTTCCTGTCTCCAAACCAGACAATTCATATCGTCTAGTTTTGGATTACAGACACCTTAACTCATGTTGCAAAACTTTTGCAGTGCAAAACTCGCATAGTGCTGCACTAATGAATAACATAGTGCGCAAAAAATATAAAACAACATTAGACATCTCTAATGGATTCTTTTGTCAAAATATAGCACCAGAGAGCAGATACTTATCAGCGTTCTCAATAAATGGCGCTCAAAAAGAATTCTGTCGGTTACCCCAGGGGTACAAGAACAGCCCAGGAGTATTCTCAGCGAGAGTAACAGAGTTACTACAAACATATGATGACGAAGCATTATCTTATGTCGATGACATATACCTAACAGATGATGACTTGGATACTCACTTGAAGAGAGTGAACACCATAATACTTGGGTTCGCAGCAGAGGGTTACAAATTCAACTTTAAAAAATCTAGAATTGCCCATCTAACAGTCCTGTTCTTAGGATATGAATTATCAAGTGAAGGCAAAAGCCTGGCTGACAATTTCCTAGAGAAATGTGCCATACTCCAAGCACCTAGAACACTAAAAAACCTACAGTCAATTCTAGGCTTCCTAAATTTCGGAAGAACATACATTGCAAATTACGCAGAAAGGGTCAAACCCCTTTATGATCTAATAAAACCAGATTTTAAAAAATCAAATTGGACTCAAAAACACACAGAAATTCTGAGATCCTTACAAACAGATATGTTAATTAAAACAAAATTAGAAACACGTGATAACACACGCAACCTTGTGATTCGAGTCATCCCAGGAAGATGCGGATTCACATACCTGACCTCGAATGAGGGAGAAAAGGTACCAATTGCATTCAAATCACACTTGTACACAGAAGCTGAAAAGAAATTCAGCATTAAAGAAAACATTGTTTATGCAGTTCAAACCGCAATATCTAGAGAAAAAGATAAAGCTGACGGTAGACACATCACAGTCAGAACAGCAGAATCAGCCTTTGAGGCATTAACAACCCCGTGTAATTTACCAACAACAGCATTGAATCCGGAATGGATACAATGGGTGAATTCCATTACAATGGACAAAGTAAAATACTACTTTGATCCAGAACTAGAGGAACTAAAATATCTAGAATATGAAAGAATATTCCCTCTGCCAATCGACATTCTGCCATTACGACAGTACGCTTGTGTAATCTATACAGACGGACTTGCTCAACCATCCGTTTGGGGGGAACAAGCATACAACCCCACATGTGAGATTACAAAAGAAGTGTGGCGCGGAGGTATACTAAGACCTCTATTAACAAAAACACACTCAGTAGAAACTAATTCAGAACAACAGACTGAAATAATAGCATTGAAAATGGCGCTAGATAATGCACATCGCGAATTCCCGACACTCATAGTGTCCGATTCGTATTACTGCGTCAAATCATATAACAGCGATTTGCAGAAATGGATTCAAAACGGTTACAAAGATGACACAGGTGCAACAATAAAACAAAAACTGCTTTGGGAACAAATAGTTCTGTTAAAAAAAGAACTACCAAAGACTCACGTGATACACTCACTGAGTCATCAGCGTGATGGCGTTCACGTTGCAGGGAATTCATTGGCCAAGAAAGCCACAGCGGTAGCAACTGAATCGGCTTCCGTAGCTAGAAAAAAGCGTGCAGTAAAATACATTGACGGTGAAACAATGCTGGCGGTGAAAACGTCATCAAAAGGCGACTCCTCAGCGTTACCGATCAGTTACCCACTCAAATATACATACATAATCGATGCGAACTCCGTTCCTTTTGCTCGAATCCCTGGAGTGGGGGATAGAGTAATTCCAAACAAGGACAGGAGAACTTTGTTAATATCAGACGCACATATGGGCGAGGGTCTCAGACACCTCAAACTAAAAGATTCTCTGGAAGAACTACAATCAGTGTACTGGTGGCTAGGCATGAGCCTGCATCATCACATCTTTGTAAAAAAATGCCCGGGCTGCAACAGAGATCGCAGCGGCGAGAGGAACGGGGTAATACCATGGCGTTTCACTCAATAAGGGCTAAACAATAATCAGTGAAACAAGTGTAAATAATGCGTCCCATTAACAAATAAAGACTAGTTTCCCCTTATAAATGTAGACCCCAGCACTCGGCTGACGTCGGGACTGTTATACAAAGATTTGCGAGTCTAAATGGCATATACGCTAGGAGCATGCTACGTTTGACTAATGTTTTCACTTTAGCCCTCAAGCTTGTGGGGAAGCACGGCCAAATGAGCATAGCGAAGCGGGATTCTTTTCACTTTCTTCCTGAGGGATACGGGATGGTGTAAAGAAAAAACCAAGGCATAAAGCTATCTATAACAGAAAGGATATTAGGTTCGGGAGCTGGGTGGGTCAAACATCTAATAAGTGTCCAACATAGTCTAAACAACTTGCCAAGAAATTCTCTGAAGGGATTCAGTCCGTACGAATTGTTGTTTGGAACTAGGATGTTAGTCTTAGATCTTGACAGTCAGACTTCAGTGGTGAAAGAAAAAGGCTTTGATATCAAAGACCGTTTGGCTATTTTGCAGGACTTAAACGAAACAAGAAAAGACCTGAGCAACATAAAGTTGAAACAGCAGCCAACAACCACTGAAGAACCACCACCTGTCCCAGCAAGACCTGTCTGGATTCCAAAAGTCGGGGATCTAGTCAGAGAAAAGATCGCGGTAAAGAAGGAATTTGGGCCTTCTTACAGAAAAGCAGTTCCTGTCTTGTCCATCAATGGGACACGATCAGTTGTATTACCGCCACTTGCTGGTAAAAAGGAGAACCGAGTTGTGTCCATCGACCTGGTAAAACCACAATCATGTGGCCGATAACAAACAGTAGGCCAAGTGGACTCCCGATAAGTAGTAGAACACCAAGGTTTGCTACAAGTACAGAGGTGCTAACTAAAAGGCTAATCACATTCGAAACGCCTACAGAACAACAACAAGGACTATGCAACAATGCAATGGAACTCACACCTCTGAAAACCCAAATAAAAACATTTAGTAGAGACACACCAACCTACAATGAAGTAACAAATGAATATGCTGAAGCTGCAAGAAACAGTAATCCTGAAGCAATTGGAACAATAGACAGAACGGCATCCGGCTACTTCATCAACTTTGAAGATTCTTCTGAAGATCTAAGTGAATCAAAGACACAGCCATCAACAAAAACTTTTAAAGATAAAGCTAAGGAACTTTTGAAACAGCTGAAAGAAACCTATCTGATTTCTCCATGGATTGAATTTTGGGTGTCATTTGGTGTATTTATCCTGATACTTTGGCTCATCATGATACTATGTTTGGGACGCTTCATTGAGGGAAAATATGCTAAAATGAACACAGCAAGCCAGAAAATCAACTTGATCCTCAAGCCACACACGTCTTCACACGTCAAGAAAAGAGAACTTTCTTCAGTCAATTTCACAGCCAATCCTATACCGGGTGGGGTAGCATGGGACAATACTGACTATGAAATTTATGGTCCGGTCGAAATCCTCAAATATCCACACCAAATCAAGATCTCGTTGAGTGACTTTGTAAAACCAAACTCATTTGCTGATGATTGGGACTTTGAAAGTATTAATAACATGATGTCTGATCTAGTGATGTCTGCTAAATTTACCAAACATGATTATTTGCCGGGTTCATCTAATTATGATAGTATGTACTGCTACAACCACTATGGTAACCATTTTTTACATAAATCAGCACAACCTAGAAATGTTTTAAATTATAATCAATGGGAACATTGTGCAACCCCTCCAAAAGGAAGCTCAAGAACCTTTTATGACAAATATTCATACTTTTCAGGGTTCAATACAAGTAATGCTGAAACATTTTATTTCAAATTGTCAAATAAGACAGGAACAAAAACCATGCTTACAAACACAAAATTGATATATTCGGACTCATTTTTTGAACAAATGAATACATTTGGTTTTGATTATTGGGACAAAAATTTGAGGTAAAAAGTGTTTGGGGTACAAAAGAATGGCAAGTACAAGGTATAGAATCATTGTTTAGAGCCTGCATGATCCCAGAACAAATTATATTCTTGAATGAAACTATTCAACAAACTACCTGTCTTGGATTAGCCAAAATCAAAGACTTAAATAAACCGTCTATTCCAAAACCAACAATGAACAGCAATAACTCTGCAGATGAAGAGATAGACGTAAACTATGTATTAAACCAAAACAGAACAAATCCTGATTGGAAACAATGGTTAATCTGGCCCACAGATACTAATAACTGTCAAGACAGATTCCTGAACAAAACACAGGGGTTCACATTGACCAGGCCAGAACCTAGATATTCCCAAAGACAACACCCAGGGATAATCACCACCTACAGTGTGGGCAAACTATGCCTTCATTGGCTAAAAACTTCCACACTGACAGAAATTAAGCAACACCTAACTTTACTTACTGATGGTGCTGACTTGCGTGATTTCATTATGGGACCACGCAAACAGCGTCAAAAACGCTTCATAGCAGCCTCTATATATGCAGCTTACAACGAGGCCTGGAAGATAACTCAAATTGAGACAGCAGAAAGTATACGGGAAATTGACCGTATTAATTTGGAAAAATCGCTTTCTGTAGTGGACAATGGGTTAATGACTCTGTCCTCCAGAATCTTTTCATTGGACAGCATTGTGTCATCAGCAATCGACATAATATCGCAAGACTTACTGTTATTACAACACGGTCAGTCTCAATTGCGTTCTATTGTACAGCTTGGCTGGACGTTACAAAACCTGCGTTCAGGCTATGTGCCTTGGCGTTTAATCAACACAACGTCACTATTCACTATCTTTAACCTTACTGATAAACAGATCAGTATGGCACAAAAGGGTGCTGATTATACAATCCTGAGCATTGAGAAACTCGAGAGATTACCATTGACAATGTCAGAACGACCTGTCATTGAATGGATAATACATGGGATAATTAATATTCCGATATCTACTTTTAGGTTTCAATACTGCCAAAAATATATACAGGCTGGCATGTACGAAAAATTGGGAAAAGGGTACATTAAAACAACATGGAACTTGCCCTATTCACATGCATGTGTCAGTAATAAAGGACAGAAAGTGTTTCTTAGTGGCAATAATTGTGCGATGTCACTAAGCGGTACACTTCTGTGTAATGGAATTAGTTTGCATGGAGCCTGTGAAGGGAACTCAAATAACCTTTCATGTCACCAGCTAGGCACACCTGCAACACAGATAGAACCATTCTTTAAAAGACTCTATAACGGGAGTTACATTCTAATTGTGGATCGCAGCTGTTGTAGTCTACTGCCCGGGGTTCCTTATCTCGTTAGTACGACTGCGAAGGTCATGTGCTGTGGACGCTTACTGTTCCCCAGCTCCTTTCCAGACAGGGAGGCAAGGGCATGGCCTCACTTGAAAATTACTTCTATTCGAGTTGATACTTTAAGCAGAATGAAAACAGTGCTTCTTCAGACGCCGACCAGGCTCACGTCATCAAAAGAAACGTATGATCTCCTAGTCGCAAGGACGACTGCAGAGATTCACTCATTGTTATCAACTAATTCCCCCATACATTTCGCAGAAATCCTGAATGAAATCTTAAATATTTCTGATACCAGTGGAGTCTCAAATGTATTTAAGACAGTATTTTCGATGGCATTAACACCATTCAAAGCCATACTGGGTATTTTTCCAGACTTCGTCCATTCGATTTTTGGAGGAGTTCCCCTCATTTTGGGACTAATTGCAGGAATCCTATTCTTAGTCCTTATATTTCGTTATGGCAAACCGTGTCACAGACAAAACACCTGCGACAAGGGAAGAAACAATCCGAGCCATTGGATACCGGGACCGGATATCAAAAATCCTGGGACTAACCCGGCTTAGAGACCTGAACATGACTTGGTTTCTTTCATTTCGGCCGATATGGCAAAGATGTGTTTTACCTGTATTAAGGTGCATGCTGTGCGGAGAAGAATGCGTGTTGGACACCTGTCTGACGCTACAATCGGATGCGCCAATGGATGCAGAAACATTGTTGGGTCCGGTAACGGCTCATGCATTGTGCAGCCCTCAACGGCTGCCAATCCTGATGACGGCATTCGTGGAAACTTCACCACTACGATTAAGGGGTAGTGAAGATCAAGATGAAAGCAGCATCGATCAGGTACAACCTTCTGTCAGCAATACTACTCAAAACGTCAATGGAGACAATCATGCACATGAATGCATGGTTACATCCTTTTCCGAATTAGTGGAACTCTCACAGGAAGCTGTTGACAGCTTTTTCAGCAGTCTCAACGATATGATGTTCTCACCAGAGCAGAAATAATGACTCTTGAACAAGCTAGCACACGGCGTTCCCGACACCTTGAATTTGGCCTTCAACTTTAATAATAAAGTAGCAAGATCGACTTTTCCTCCAGTTCACGGACAGCAATTTTTTAGCAGCCTCAAAATATTTTTGTTAAATTTTACGGGACACTTTTCTTCTGCTTAAAGTAAGAACTATTCTTAGAGAACTAATTTCTATTTTTAGAAACTTCAGACATTAGCTGCCCGCTGGTATGTTTATAAATATTTTTGAACTATGATGAAGTGGTCTCGAACTTTTCTTCTGTATTAAGAGCCATTTCATGTGTAATTCTAATATTCAATTACTAATAATGTATACATATGCGTGATTATTTTAGCATTATTCTACTGCTTGAGTGCATATAGTACATATGACTATTTTTTTCCCGTATGTTACATAATTTCAAAATGCATTATGTGTATTTTGGGGTGGTAAGGTATACACGATACTCTACAGTATGTTTTACTATGCCTAGATTCGTAAATATGGCCATAGTTAGCGTGGAGTGGGTGTGATGTATTCCTATAGGTTCTGTATCGATCCCCCTATTCCTGACCCTATTCTGGTTAACGAGTTAACTAGCAGCCATCCCATGATGCAGAAACCGTTATCTGATTACGCCAGACCACGGCACAGGAGCGCGTTATCTGATTAGGTCATAACGCTTGCCATCTAATTAGGCAAGCAATATTCCTCCAGCCCCTGATAAGGCATACGGAGTTCTCAAAACAAATCAAACCTATGACAACCTGGGAAAAACCCTGCGGCCATTGTTTCGATTTCACCGAGAACTTCAGCATAAGAATGCGCTAACGACCAGCTCGTATGACATCCTTATTGACGTATCTATGTCCATCCTTACGTCAATCTCGGCACCTTACAGGTATAAATATTACCGATATTGCCTTAAGCAAACACATGCGGTGGTGACGAGATCGGAGCAGCGAGACTTCCCGAAGCCCAGCAGAGAGCGAAGCCCACTAGCTGCCCTGCCTTCCTGACGCGCTGAGAACGAGACGCTGCCTTTCTCCTGCCGAGAAATCCAGCTCCGGCGCTTCCGAGCAGCCCTTGCAGGCAGCCTGGAATATCGAGACCAAAGATGAGAGATACCATCCCTCAATCATCCTAGATTCAAGGTACGGAACTGAATACCCCCTTACAGAGAATTCTTGAATCAGTCACTTGGCAAAACAAACTTAACTTAGACTGCTACTTTCTATCCCCGCCCACGTATTAGGCTTAGGTCAGGTACACTGGGGTAGGCGTGGTTAGAAGCACCAGTTGAGTACGATTAGTCAAATGTTTATATGTATGTATCTATTTTATCCATTTTAAACCACCATATGGCTTAGAAACCATATAAATGTCTTTACAGTATTATTTTATACTTCTGCTTTTATTGTATGCACTTTACTTAACCATAAGTATTGCAATAATATCGATTCATTTCTCTTGTACGAGAAAAGAGACTGATCAATAAATACCATCTTTTATTGAACACGCCCGTCTCTTCCTTTTCTCTACAATCTGGTGAAACTAAGAATGCACGTACTGACTGAGTAAAATAAGTTGTCTTTTGTTTTCACACGACTCTAGAGATACACTCTTGATTAGGGGAGAGCAAAGTTGTCATGTTCTATGGTTGTCAGAAACTAAATCCCTTCTTGTCTATCCAGGGAGGTTCAGCTCCTCCTTGTCTATTCGAGAAAGTTTCTAGTGAACTCTGAGCTGGCTGGCAAACCCAAAACTTTAAGTCTAATATCGACAGTAGAAGACCTAGTTAACGTCTGGTCTAGGTCTATACTATTGGAGGTATTATTCCAATGCGCAGAGCCTATTGGGATAATAGGAACTACACTACAAGGGGAGCTATGGCAAGTAAGTGTTATTGGTATGGTGAAAGTTTGGAGAATATTTTGAAAGCAGCGGATTAGTTGAATGTGAACACCTTTGGGAAGCATTAGTTTAGACCAATTGAGCATATGACTGAAGTAGTGTTAAAGGGCTTTCAACATGCATTATGGTAGCCTTAGCTCTTGTAATGAAATGATGATTTTCAGATTAAGATGACAAGAGAATCAGGATGTCTTTAAAGACGCAGAGGCTAACATTATCCCACTATCCGCACCCTCATTTTTGGTATTAATAGCATGTTGAGAAAAAAAAAAAGAAAAGAAGAATTTTAAGGAGAAAAGGAAAATATTTTAGAATGTATAAGCAAGGATTTATTTGCGAAAAGACTTTTGGTATTATGTTTTCTTTTTCATGACTTGATATGTTGTGTTTGGTTTCTTTAATAAGGTGTTTTTTTGTTTACAGAATCTTAGTCATAGGAAAGTAAGAAAATCATGAAATTCGAGGTGGAAGAAGATGGAAAGGTTTCTTGGCAGAATCACATTTAAAAGAAGATGAGTGTTCTATGCAGGAGACATTTATTGACTTTATAAATTCTGGTTCTGGAGAGTTTATGAGTGAAGTTCTTTAAAGGGGTTGCTGTTCAGGAGTGGCAATAACAGATTATGCATATTGGTAGCCTCCGGGCTCCTAATGAAATCACCCATATTTCTTCACATTTTTGTATTCTGTCTGTAAGAAGCTTATGCTTTGATTCTTGCCCCTATGGCTCTGCAGCTTTTCAGATAGATACTACAAAATTGCAATAATTCAAATGTTGAACTAAGTCCTTAATTTCTAAAAATATAAGTTTTGGGGCCCAAAGGTTTTATTAGGAGGCCACCACCTCACTGCCGAATGCCGAGGGTGACGAATGCCAAGGCTGCCTAAATTCCTTTTTTCCACCATCACACTATTCCTCCCTCATTGCGTCACTCCTACATCCCCCCGCTTTCTCCCTTTTGTCACTCTTTCTCTAGTTTTGGCTTCATACTGCTTCGTCTTTTTCTGCCTTTCTCGCTCTTACTGTGGATCAGAATATGATGATGATAAATAAAGTCAGCAGGGGATACCGCATGCCGGTGCAGCCCCTCTAATAGGGGGGTTGACAGGCCTTCAATCACGCCTAACCTGTGAGTGGGCCCTAGTTCAGCAAAAGACAAACGAATATCTGTGACATATGAGGCTTGAGGGCCACTCTTCACCTTCTGCAGGGAAGGTGACCTTCATGTTATGTTATGACACTGAAACACCGGCTAAATTAAATACTGATCGCTTTCATGGGAAGGGGAAAAAGGACAATGGCAGGAGACATTTTCAGTGTCGGGAAAGATTTGGGATGGGGCAGGGCAAAGCATTAATAATTGCATGTTTTTCTACAGGTTGGGTTGTACAAAGTGAAAAAAATATGAATGAGAACAGCAGGTACTACAACAAAGAGCATCAGAGTTTTGAGGTAAAATAATGAATGCACAAGTAAGCAAAAAGACACTGAAAGGGGCGCACTTACACGCCCCTTGCGCCACTTTCACTTAATTTTTAAACATGGGAAAAATTACGCAAAAGTGGCGTAAGGGGCTTGTAAATCTGCCCCACAGTATTCCAGGTCTTATTTAGAAACAACTTGCGCCCCCAGTGCCTCACTTTTAACATGGAAAAAAGTGAGGCACGGGCGGCGCAAGTGAATTGTAAATTAGCCCCTCCATGTTTTTTGCTTAGTTGGATTGATGCACATCAGAGATCCTGATAATGTTGCAATATATTTGCAATGGCAGAGATGTAATTCTAGGAATGGATTTTGCATTCTAAAAGCACGAGCTAATAAAATATGAGCTAATTAGCAAACAGCCAGGGGGCACTGGTGTTATCACATTATTATCACATTGACTAAACATGCTTGCTAATCAAACATATTTTTTTGCTTTTTTGCTGCAGGCCTGCGAGTCATTGAGCACTCGAAGCTTAATGAAACTGACAGTACTGAGTGCTCGAGGTATGGAAGTAGTGTGCTCGAGCCGGAACCAAGTTTAACTTTGTTTTTTGGCTCTTATATTGTTTCCATAGCCAATACTACTTATGAGTGGATTTATTTAGCATCTGTTCCTCCTGTAGAAAAAACGATTCCAACTTATAAATATCACAGTGCCCAAAATATAAAGTTGCAGTGCTTGAACCTGTGCACATTAATACACAGAGAAGGGATGAAAGAAACTCAAAGCAGAGAAAATGCATGGTCTTTTTGACTTATTATATCCATTACCTAGTGTTAGGCTCTCTTGCTCTCATCCTAGACTGCCATGTAAAGTTTAAATCATTTTATATATGTGCTGCTGCTCCCCTAGAGTGCTGAATTCCAAAGCTAAATATGTCTCAAGATACATTAAAGCAGTGATTATTTACTCCTCTCTGATGTAGGATATCTTGTATAAATGCAGTGTACTGGGTAGTTTATTTTTATCAATAGATTGTATGAAACACTTTTAAAATATTTATGAGACTAGGGTAATAATGTGACAGCACACTGGAAACCAATATATATAGCACTTAAAATCAATGCAAAGTTGTGATAGTAACTACGGTCAGTAATGATGTGCTGCTGCAGGGATGTTTTGGAGGTGGTTTCCATAAAACTGCAAATCGTTCAAGTACCTGAGTAATCACCTGAAGAATAGTCAGTCAATCAGTCAAAAATTCTTTCATCGGCTGATAAAAGCCATAAAAACACAGAATAAATACACCAGCAGCAATTAGTGGGACAAGACAATGGAAATACAGGTTACACATATAATTTCCCCTAAAATCATATAAAAAGCGAGTATAAAATTAAGTATATGACTCACACAGCATAACATTTCAACTTAAAAAATTAATCTGAAGAATAGTCTCTAGCACCTATATTACGTAGAATTAACACCTGTCTGCCAGCACAATGTGCGAGTGTCTATGCTGAGACAGTGCAGTAGCCTCGGGCGCTGTCTGCATGCTAAATCCAAAACACACATAATGAAAGAACATAAACAAACGCCACTGTTAGCACATTTATCAATGGTAGCACCACCTCAGATTTTTTTACGTCACACTGCACGTTGCCTCGGGGAAGTTGGGCCTGCTTTCCGTTTGCTTCGCAATTAATTAAAACAAGACAGGGTCTTACTGGTAGGTAAATCTTGACTGATATCATTCAAGAAAGCTATTTGAAGAGTACGTTTCTTTCTTTCTCTTCTTTCTCCTCTTTCCTATACCCACACACATCACCTCATCCCATCCAACACCCCAGGGGGGGACTCATGAGTGGTGGCTGCTAGCTAGCTAGCATAGAGCAAAGGGGCGCTACACATCTGTTGCACTCAGACACAGCGACACAAATATCACACCATGATGTTACCCGACAATAGGGGCCAGGCACAGATAGCCTCGGACATAAAAATAGTGTCACTTAACGTCAAAGGACTCAACCACCCCGTCAAGCGACGGAAAACACTAGACTACCTAAACAGATTGAAGGCGGATATATACGTCCTTCAAGAAACTAGAGTGTCCTTAGAGGACGCGAACAGGATGAAAGCCAGCTGGATAAGCGAGGTACTATGCTCACCGGCAGCCAACAAAAAGGGAGGAGTCATCACTTTAATCAGTAAGAAAGGGAAGTTCTAGGTTCACAACAACGCCGCAGACACCATGGGAAGGAGGCTGATCACATCAATCAATAGAGGTGACGAGAAAGTACACATAGCCAACATATACGGGCCAAACACGGGAGACAAAGAATTCTGGGAAGAGCTAGAAACTGAACTTAGCACGGTCCCACTGGGCGAACTACTAATCGTGGCAGGAGATATGAACCAGGCGATGGACAATGCCACAGACAGACACCCACACAGACCTAGCCATACCTCACAAGAACAGCACATACTTAAAAACCTATGCGCCAAACTCTCACTAGCGGACCCATGGAGGCTACAAAACCCGAGTGCCAGAGAATACACTTTCTACTCGCACCCCCACAACTCATACAGCAGGATAGACTACATACTCATGTCCAACACACACACACACCTGACGGATACGACGGAAATAGGACCCATCACAATTTCAGACCACGCACACATATCCCTTTCCCTGAGTGGCAAACATAACGAAACACCTGTGTCATCACCACCCTCACATCATACTCAGGGTAAGAACTGAACTAAACGGAGCTTGTGGCCATTTTCCCTCGCTTGAGCATCTCCAATGCTCTCAAACTGCGGTATTGATTGTCTTGCATCCTTTCCATTCGCATCTCTTGCGCTCTCATAGATCTCGCCAATCTGTTCGACTTGTACCATTTGTACAACCTCACTAAACCCCACAGAGCAATCACACATGCCACTGCTATGATGAGGGGTTTCAGTACAAATCCCAGGAAGCCCTTCCCTAGGTTGGCAAACCAGTTTCCAACCTTTCCAAATCCCTTGCCAACGGTCTCCCAGGTAATCTCTTGGGTCAAATCCTCAATCTCATAATGGATTGCAGTAATGTTGGATATATATGTCTCCAGATCCTTAGAGTTGTCTGGAATATAAGTGCAACATTCCTGAATCTTCAAACGTTTACAGACTCCGCCCTCTTTTGCTAGGATGACGTCTAAGGCAAGACGGTTCTGTAAAACCATTGTCCTTATCGACAACATCTCACCCTCAACCAACACCAATGATTTGGCTGTACTCATTGACAGTTCATCCACTACAGTTGCTAACCGCCTTATCTTGATGTCATTTAAAATGACACCTAGCATGGGTATCGCTGCTCCAAACACGTCTCCAATTATTGCTCCAGCACTCTCTCCCCGCTTCACCCTCCTCTGGGACCCTCCCTCTAAGAGAGCAAAATCCTCAGTGTGGTAAATTTTGGGAAAGATAATTGCCAGGTAACACGTTCCATACCACTTCTCTGGCAATCTCACATACGCATTCCTTCCGGAGACAAAATACACAGTAGGGATCACCTGGACCACACTCTTCAAGAAATCTTTAGTATAGTACTCTAATTTGAAGGTGTGTTCACTTGTGGTATGACCCACATACACATTTTCATAATACGTCTGTGGTCGATGTAGGCACAACTTCCCTTTCTGTACTTCGTCTAAAGCTATTGGACCATAACTCCCTCTTGATTTGTGCTTCTTCTCTTCTTCGGTCCAATCTACCTTTCCTTGTCCTGAATCTCGCAACTTCTTTTGCTTCGTGTACCTATCTTCCACTTGCTCAATGAACTTTTTCTCTATTTCTGACAATGAACAAGTCAAATTGTGTCGGTGTGCATACGGGGTGTCTAGCTCCTGTGTAGGGATGCAAAAATATCCCAGTCTATCTTCTGATTTATAATAGTCCCACTTATTCAAGTGCTTGTAGTTTGGGACCTCTGGTAACATAGCATCATAATTTGAAAAATAATATTCGAAGTGATTCCTCCCATACAATATGCTAATCAACAAACTACATGAAATTCCATAGGTCAATGGAAGGTGATGGTATCTAATACCCTCATCTACTGAAGCTGGCAATTGCATACACACATAACAGTCCTTTGCATCCATCGCATTAATGTATTCATACAGCAGATTTGCATATGCGTTCTGTCCAAAATTTCCCTTAGACAGATCTGTATGTAACCTACGACTTTCTGCAGCCAGCAAGGCCTTCTCCCTTCTTTCTCTTTCTTCCTTCTGGCTAGGAGTAGTGGGTGTCGGTGTCCCCTCAGCCTTCTCTACTTGTTCGTGTGGTGCAAAATAGGAAACTGAAACTACTATAACTATAAGGAGAATCACTCCTACTAAAAGAGTGCCTACTATGCACTTGGCTCTACGATTCCGGTTTCCAGGCGCCATGGTCTCAGCACAAAGTAGTTCGTTCTCGGAAAGCACCCAAAAGTCTCTTTCTCGTTTGTTTGAGTCTCTCGAACCAACTTGTAAAGCGGAAATCCCCGTTTCAGTTCTTCTTTTAGTTCAGCATCAGACAACCTTAACCCTTTTCCGTCCTCTGTGGAAAGTCCCTAAATTTGTTCTTCTTTCACTTGGCTCTAGGTTAAGTTCAACAGCTATTCACAATATCTCCTCAAAGTAATTTCAGAGTTCAAAGTTCAAATACAAAGTTCAAAGTTCTTAATAGTCTATGATTATACTTGATCCGATTGCCTGCAAAACATAATCTAAAAGTTCCATGCGGAGCACAACTTCATCATAAACTGGCATGTCGGGAACAAATGTAGGAAAAACCAGTCTATCCAGGAGTAAATCACGTATCTTGCTCAGGAGAGGGGGATTAGGAATAGTGAGTGTCAGTATACCTTCAATTTCAAGTCCAGGTACCAACAACATCACTTCCAGCTTAACATTGGGGATCGTGCTGGTCACCGTCACTGACCTCACCCTCCCGGACCTCAGTACCCCTGGCATTGGTAGCCCTAGCATTTGCAAAAGGGTAGGTCTACTCTGGAGTAGCGTATCTTCGGCAAGGTACTCGCACTCTCCTTGACCTTCTCGGACCCCCTTGCTCAGCTCCTTGTTCTTCCCCTTCCAGATCAGATTCTTCGGACACAGGGGCAAATTCTCTTTCAGAAGCCAGTCTCACATTTCTTCGCCTCTGTCTCTCAGGCCAATGAGCTTCTGCATCTCTTGCTCGTCTGCTTCTCGTTTGCACACCCTGTTCGTCCCCACTCTCAGGCTCTTCTGCACTCAGATCACCTTCTCCGCCACTTCCCTCTTCTTGGGCAGATTCGGTGTCACTGTCGTCGTGATCATATACAGCCTGACTCGGGGAATTCCCAACTTCCACTGGCACCTCTACAGCTTGACTTGTCCCCTCTTCTGGATCTTCTTCTTCGTTATTGTTTTCGTCTACGAGGGGAGCTGTTCCTTCCGCGGGTGCTGGAGCTCGTCGGGTGTGAGAAGCATGGACCCAATTTGGCAGTCCACCAACCTTCACAGATGTCGTTGTTATCAGGATAACCTGGAACGGACCTCTCCAATGCACATCCAGGCAGTTTTTCCTGACGTGTTTTCTCACGAAGACCCAGTCTCCTGGACACAGGTTGTGACAAAGGTCGCCAGAAGCCGGAATTTCAGCAGCCTGCACCTGAAGAGTCACAGAACGCATGACATCAGAAAGTCCTCTGCAATAGTCAAGAATGACATCATCTGTGATATTCAGCAAAGCAGCTGTAGGAATTGATGGCAATCTCATAGCCCTCCCCATCAGTATTTCGTGAGGTGAGAGCCCTGTTCTCCTGTCTGGGGTACTACGCATACTCATTAGTACCAACGGCAGTGCATCGGGCCATTTCAGGGATGTGGATGAGCACACCTTTGCCATTCGGGCTTTCAAGGTCCCATTTATCTGCTCTACAATGCCAGACGCCTCTGGACGGTAGCTACAATGCAGTCTTTGATCAATGTTCAGGGCAGAGCAAAGCATCTTCACAACTTCGCTATTAAAATGTTTTCCTCGGTCCGATTCCAGAGAGGTCGGGACCCCGAATCGTGGCACCAATTCCCTCAGCAATAGTTTGGCTACCGTGAGTGTATCGCACCTACGAGTGGGATATGCCTCAACCCATCTAGAAAACACACACACCATCACCAAGACATACCTAAGGCTATTGCACCTCGGCATTTCAATGAAATCTATTTGCATCCTGTAGAAAGGTCCGCCGGACCTTCCAATGTGACTCAGTGTAACTGGTGTTCTTTTTCCCACATTTATCTGTTGACATGTTACACATCTCTGGCATACTGCTTCTGCAGCCTGTCTAAACTTGGGATTGTACCACGTCTGCCTGAACACACGACACATCGCATCCCTTCCCAGATGCACAGGACCATGTATCTGTCGTGCCATTGCACTCACCAACTCATTCGGCAACACAGCTCTTCCATCAGCCGAAACCCACATGTCCAAGTCTCCCTTGACACAGCCAGCCAATGTCCACACCCTTTTCTCATATTCTGACGCTTGTCCTTGCATGTCTCTCAACTCTTCCCATGTGTCTGCCACCTCAAGCATCATGCTTAGTTCAGTCCTTTCCCTTGATCCTTCAATGGTTTGTTCAGTAAAGGAGTATCCTTGCTCCGCACAATAGCGTGCAACTTCATTAGCATATTTATTCCCCATTGTCACAAAGTCAGTTCCTCTGGTATGAGCTGTACATTTTACCACTGCTATTGCTGCAGGACCCTGCAAAGCCTCCAGCAATAACCTGATGAACTCACCATTTCTGATTGGGGAGCCCAATGATGTCATGTAACCCCGCTGGGACCACAACTGACCGAAGTCATGAACCACCCCAAATCCATATTGGCTGTCAGTGAAGATGGTGATCCGAATCCCATTGGCTGCCAAACAGGCACGCGTCAATGCAATTATCTCAGCCACCTGCGCGGAGTGTACTCCTTCCAGGCAGGCTGCTTCAATTATTCCAGAAATGGTACAAACAGCGAACGCTGCTCTTAACTGACCAGTATTGTCTCTTAGGCATGAGCCGTCGACAAAGTAAATTTCATCGGGGTCTGTCAACGGCACATCAACAATATCCGGCCTAGGCTTGGTGCACAGTTCAGTTACATCAAGACAATCATGGTCTTCCCAATCATCATCTATATCATTTGGTAATGGCAACAAAATAGCAGGATTCAAGACAGAGCACCTCCTGAGGGTCACATTCTCCGCAGCAAGTATAACCTGCTCGTAGCGAGTGAACCTACTGTTGGTCAGGTGCTGCGTCCGGGTTCTGGTCATCAACAATTCCACAGAATGAGGTACATGCACTGTCAGTGGATATCCCATCACTATACGTTTGCATCTTTCAATGCTGACACCTGTTGCAGCAACGGATTTGAGACATCCGGGCAACGCTGCGGCTACTGGATCTAGGGTAGCCGAGAAGTATGCAACTGGTCTACGGACTCCTCCATGATCTTGCACTAAGACTGCCAATGCACATCCCTCTCTCTCACAGCAGAACAATGCAAATGATTTATTGTAATCAGGCATTCCCAGAGCCGGAGCCCGACACAAGTCCTCTCTCAACTCAAGAAAAGCCATCATACAGTCAGGATCCCATGGTACCGGATCACTCACGTCCTTATGCGTCAGTTTCTGCAAGGGTTTCGCCTTCAGGGAAAAGTTAACAATCAATTGTCTGCAGTAGCTAACCATGCCCAAGAACATTCTAACCTCTCTTTGGGTCGAGGGCACGTTCATTCTCATGATTGTTTCGATTCGGTCAGGCGACGCCTTCCTCTTTCCCTGCTCTATTCTGTGACCCAGATACTGCACTTCTTGCAGGCAGTACTGCAACTTGCTGGGGGACACCTTGTGTCCGTTCCCTCCCAAATGGTTCAGCAAAGCAATGGTATCAATCCTACATGCATCTTCGGTGTCTGACGCAACAAGGAGGTCGTCTATGTACTGTACGAGAACTGAGTTCTGTGGCAGCACCAGCCTCTCGAGATTCCTTTTCAACAATTGATTGAAGATCGATGGGCTCTCTGTATACCCTTGGGGGATACGGCACCATGTTAGGACGCGACTCTCTATTTTGAAAGCGAAAAGAAATTGGCTTTCCTCATGCGATGGGATGGAAAAGAAGGCTTGACACAAATCAATCACAGAAAACCATTCAGCTTGGAACGGTATCTGAAACAGTATCACTGATGGATTCGGTACCACTGGACAGCATGGGACGACAATGTTGTTAATCTTTCGAAAATCCTGCACTATCCTGAACTTGCCACTTGGCTTCTGCAGACCCATTATCGGAGAATTACAGGGACTGCCCATAACCTCCTTCAGGATCCCTTGTCTAATCATGGACTCAATCACGGGTTTTATACCTGCAAGTGTTTCTGGGGTCAATTTGTACTGTGGTGTTCTCGGGAATTCAGCATTTGGTCTCACTTGAATTCTGACAGGCTCTACCCCTTTGATCAGTCCGATCTCTTCTCCCGTAAAGTCCCACACCTCCGGTGAGACTGAATCTCTCAAATCCCATGGGAGTTCATCCACAGTTATGGCAGGGTACAATTCAATGCACACTTGCGTATTTGCAACTTTAAAATCAGCATCGTCATCACTAGTCTGCAATTCTACTCCCTTGGGGGTACAATAGATGGTGCAATTAAGTTTACACAAAAGATCTCTTCCTAACAGACACACAGGACTGGAATCACACACCACGAACTGGTGTCGATCTCTAAAACTTCCAATCTTCACAGGGACCGGCTCAGTCAGGGGGTTTGTCATTCTTCTGTTTGCTACTCCTACAACTTGTATGGTCTGTCCTGAGAGGGGTAAGTTGGGAACTACCGCAGACCGAACAGTGGAGCGAGAAGCGCCCGTGTCAACCAAGAAGGTGGTGGGATGTCCATCTACATCTGCCTCCACGAATGGTCCTCTCTGATCTACCTCCAGTACTGCTCCAAGAGTACAACCCTCCTCCCCATCCAGGTACCGACCTGTCACTGGGTCAAAGTAATAGCACTCATCCCCTTCCACTATGAAAGGCATCTGGTGGTATACCTTGTTCCCCGCTGAAATCTTCGGTGGCTGGGGAACCTGAGCCCTAGGGGCTGAAGTCCCCCCTTTCGTCGTCTGAGACTTAGTCACTGTCGCCTTCCGTGCCGGAGGGGCTTGAACTTCCTCCTCCTCCTGCTCCTGTACCTGATTGTCTGGGTTATGGGGACACTCGCGTCTCCAATGCCCGACCTCGTGACATTGATGACACCTGGTCGTCTTCTTCAGGGCCTCTATGTCTATTCTAGGTCTCGGACCTTCCTCCCCGTCTTTCTTCTGCCCCCCTGATCTCCTTCCCATGGTGCCATTGCCTGACTGACCCTGTCCTCCTGCTTGCATCTGTACTAACATCAGTTTGTCCTTTAGCTTCTTTGTCTTCGAGTCTATCTCATCACTGCAGTACCTCGCATATCTCAAAATCTCATCTAGAGGTTTGTTTTGCCAACAGATCAAATGCTGCTGTATCATAAGGCAGATATCAGGCCTCAATCCTAGCACAAACTTGGATACGAACTGTCCCATATCCTTCGGATCCATCACATCTAGTCCGCTGTACTCCTTGAAAATCAGCAATAGCCTCTCATAGTACTCATGCACCGTCTCCTTTGGTTCCTGACTTGTACAGTCTATCTTTACCCAATCGATGTCTTGTGGTGGTACTTTAATTTTTAACCACGTGATCGCCTGCTCATATTTCGCCATCACCCTAGGTGATGGTCCATTTGTGGCACTATCTCTCTCTGGCTCCGCTGTGGGCCATTCGACACTGACTTTGCATGCTATCCACAAATCACTTGGGACCACAGTATCAAACAGTGTGTTCAAATCAATCCATAGTACCTTTGAAATTTTAACGAACCTCTCTACCTGCTTGTACCATTCCACTGGACTCTCTCTCAACTTTGGAAATGTGTTCGTAAAAGCAGCCAGGTCTCCCCTGCTCCAGGGTACATGTACATATCCCCCATGAGCCACTTCCCTCAAGGGGTACGCTTCAGCGTGCATCAACCCTTCTCCCGGGGATGTCTCAATAACACTCCGTCTGACTGTCTTTTTCTTTGACCATCTTGCCTCCCATTTCTCCAACTGGGACCATGTCCGGATTCCCATTATCAGTTCCCTAATATGGGTTTTTAATCCGATCACCCTCTTTTCTTCTAGATCTTGATCTGAGTACTGTAACCTGTGGCCCCCCTGTAGGGCTTTAGTTTTTGTCAAGTCTACCATATACTTGTTTGGCAATTCAGAAAGTTTCTCATGAGCTGTCCTAGCCTTCCGAGTGACATCCTTTGCCACAAACAACAACTCATCTGGTTCGTAAAGTTCAATCCTTTCTAGTGGCAGTGTACCTTCCACTATTTCCTCTACTTCTGATTTTAATCTCAGCACATCTAACCTCCTTGCCTTTATTGCCGCTCTCAATGTGCCTTGATTAGAAGTTTCCTTAGAGTCCCTTCCGCCACCTTCCTGACTCCCTCTCCTGTTCTCTTCAGGTGTATTAGGAGGAACCCTTCTACCTTCGCAACTCTTACAGTCCCACTCCTGTCGCCTATCTCCGGAGGAATGATGAGACGTCCCCCTGCTCCCCACACCTCCGTGTTCCCATTCCTGTCTGCTTTCGCTAGCTGCACAGTGAGAACCCATCCTATTCTCTTCGTTCTCTGACCCAAACACATTCCTTGATCTGTCGCTCTGGGTGTCCACAATTGTTTCCCAAGTTCTCAAATCTGGCCTTAACTCCCTCATCGACCTCGGCCTCGGTCCTCTCAAATCCATCGATCCCCTCCAACCCCTTTCCTCTTCCGAGGAGTCTGCCGATGCCACCAAAGGGGTGCTCCGTTCTACCGGTCTGGGTAATGTCTTCCACCCATCTGCCGTATCAGTTCTACTTTCACTAGCACTCCTCTCGCTCCCCATCTTTGGTGGACTCTCACCTTGGGTCTGTTCTGGATTGTACACTGATACTATAGGACCTATGGTAACAGGTACCGTCAGGGAATCTGGCAATTTCTGAGAATGGACACCCTCTTCTACCCTAACTTTCTGTACTGTAAACCTTCCCACTACTCTCGACACTGGGGAGGGTGGGGGTGCCCTTTCTCCCTTTTCTGGAGT
This sequence comes from Lissotriton helveticus, assembly GCF_964261635.1. Taxonomy (NCBI): domain Eukaryota; kingdom Metazoa; phylum Chordata; class Amphibia; order Caudata; family Salamandridae; genus Lissotriton; species Lissotriton helveticus. The sequence goes on from NC_136059.1 coordinate 1,720,134,695, forward strand.
AAACTTGTCCCCTGGGGTTTCCCATCCGTTCCCCATTGGACCCCCGCCTTCCCCTACTGGTGCTTCCCAGTGCTTTGCCGATGCTTGCGTTCCTTGCAACTCTGGATTGTATGGGGTGGCCTTTCTCGCTTTCCTCATCCTCTGTACTCTTTTTCTGCCCATCGCCTGCACTTTCCAGCAACGGATACAACCTATCCCCTACAATGGTCTGTACCCTCCATCTCTTTTCCATGGCATCCCATCTGGCATCTTGAACCGCCCTTACCGAGCGTTTCATTTTTTCTTGTCTCCTATCTATGTTCCTGTCGTGGGCTGCCCTTATCCATGCATTTAGTGCTTCAAACTGTGTTGGTCTGGGCAAAGGTCGCAATGCAGCCATAATCGCTTTCAACTGGTATAACACTTCTAGTCTAAACGTTCCATATTTAGGAAAAGTCAATTCCTCGTTTCCATCTGTCATCTTACACCAATTATCGAGCCACAATATGGTATGCAACCCAACATTTGTTGCCATATAGTAAGCTGGAGTATCCTCGGGTGGAGCCTCCTCCCCACCCCGAGGTTCTATCCTGTTTTCTCCTTTGAAACATTTTCGCAATACTTTAAAGCATTTCATGATGAAAACCACAACGTTTCCTTGTTTACAATACTCTCTGCACTTCCTGATGACAATCCACCAATCCCAGCGCAGCTTCACACCAACCGCCCTATCACAGCGCGGCTTCACACCAACCGCCCTATCACAGCGCGGCTCCTCCTGACGTCACTCGCCTCCGTTTCGCAGCAGTTCCCCTCCTCTCTCCGTTCTTCTCGCGGTCTCGCATGCGTCTCAATCATACACTGAAAATGATTACTTCCGACCAAGCAACCACTTCCCTGACTGTACGGCCACAGTCTAACTGTAATTGTCACCAACTGGCAAATGTCTGTCCGCGAACGACCGGACACTCGCCACTCTGATAGGTTACAAGTTCACGGTAACTTTCGACCAGCGTCCGTTACCCACACACTCACACACAAGTTCCCCCTATCTCGGTCCTGTGGGCGATCAATGGTACCTCATGACCCCCTTTCACAATGGTCGACAATTACTTTGGGTGTTCGATACACCCGAACCACTTAAACTCCCCTTGAGCTCAAGATTTTCACTGGTTGCGCGCGCTCACAACCTGTCCTCTTCCACACTACAGGCATTCAACTCCGCAAGACAATACACATACAATACAACATGACACCGCAATCTAACAACATATGACCCTTTTCATACTCACTCTCCTTCGTCCGGCTGCTGTCTGCCACACTGTTACTCTCCGTCAGATTCCATGGAACGCCATCCTCCATCCACGATTCTCTGGACGCTCATTCTTTGTTCTCTATGGGCCTCGGGGAAATCTCAACTTACTTCTAGATTACCCTCACTCTAGAAGATAACCATCCTACTCTGCTACCAATTGAGAAGGCGGGATTTCTCCTCTAGAGTTTGCTTACCATTCTCTAGAATCCCGTCACAGGTCGACTGAACCTTTTTACCTGTCATAGAGTGAATAAGGCAACCTAGTTAACACTAAACAGATCAAATTCGAAATACCCAATTGCTTTCCCCAAAGAACCACTGACTAAAAACTGAATTTAGAAGGTTTATTACATAACCAAAAATAACTGAAGATACAGGCACCTCAGCAGGAGGTTCAAAAGATAAACAGGTACTAATACAAACATAATCCTACGGAAAAGTCTCAATCGGCTGATGAACAGAACGAGAATCAATTCCAGGACCATCAGGCTAAACAAAATTGCTATCACTTGAGTTCTGGTACTCATCAGGATAATAGACATAAATTCAGATTAGTCTGTCCCTACTCTATGCTGGATGACATCCCTACTCAACAACCGCCCGTCCTATCCAAAAGGTGTCAGCCGTGGTGACTTCCAAGTGAAGTTCGCCCACATTCTCTTAGACTATCATTCTTGACTTGCATCTACGCTCTTTGCCCATCTGACCGCTCTCTCTAGCTCCTCAGCTCGTCTGCTCTGCCTCCACCCTCGGGGCACTGTCCCTAATACCAAAACCCACAATGTTATTGTCACGCCTCCTGGTACGCCCCTCAAGAAGGTGTTGGGTTTGGTAAATTTCCGCATGGCATGAGTCCATCCTTGTACGTTCAAACGTCCTTGGGTCTCAGGCTCTTCATCCTTTCAAGTCGCTTCTGTAAATTCCTAGTCTACTCCTCCATGTCTGAGTCTAGCATCCTAACGCTCATACACAATGGGCCCTTCTACTCTACTATCTGCTTGATGAGGCGCCTGCAAAGAAATACACGCACATAGCTCACAGTCTACAAATGTTGCAACATCTTCTAAAGGTTCTTTCATAAGCATTTCTATCGTTTATACATTTAAACAAGACATTTTCGTACAGGCCTGCGCCATTTCCATGTACTAGGCCTCTGCTGGTTATAGGCCCAACGCTTTACATTAGCACTTTCTTGGTTCCCTAGGCCTCCAACCTTAACGACAAATGCATTGGCTCTAACTTACACTAATTATCAAGTACTTAGCATGATTATACATTTCGCTGTAGATCATCCAAAAAGGCACGCTATTAAATCAATTAAACACTTCTATCATTAGTGAAAGATTTCATTTCAAAGCATCTCTACATTGCAGCAAGCATGAAATTGCACCTTGTAACGCTGGTTCTGCACATTTTCAGATGCCAATTCATTCTAATGCTTTGTCATATATCGCATCTAACATGATTAAAAGTCCTCTATATATCCGGGTGCTGACTACTTGTACATATGGTGCACCCCTACTAAATTCACTTTAAATGGCGCTCTCTCACACTCTCATAGCACAGGCATGAGATAAAGGGTGCTTAGATCAGAGTAAAACGCTGCGTGCCCAGAAAAAGTAATATGAATGATAATGTAAAAAATATGACCGTAAGTAAGTAGAAGCCTTGAGAAAAAAAAACAAATTGTCACTGCAGTTAAGCGGTAGTAAAGAAGAATGCTGATAATGTAGCATTATGTTATTCTCAATTTCATTGCTTTAACAACCTTTGCGATGGTATTGAAGCACATTTTCCGTGCCACTGACCTTTGGTCATCAACTGAACAAAGGGAGGCATGATTTAATAATGTCTGTATTGTTGGCACTTGGTTGTGTGTGGTTAGTAGTAGAATTGTTTGTGTGAGCCAGTGTCAAAGTAAAACAAACACTGGAAAAGCCAATAGGTTTGACTATGCAAAATCTATTAGCTTTTTAAATGTTTTCTTACATGTTTAACAGCAGTTGAGCTGCTGTGAAACATGGCTTAAAGTAAATAAAAAACACTCTTGCATGGAAATAATTGGTCACATCATAATGTTTTTTTTCTAACTTTAAGCCGTGGTGCACAGCAGGTCAACTGATGTTAAACATGTAAGAAAACATTAACAAACTGCTGTCCACCATGTAAAAATCATTGACAAATGCAATAGATTTTGCAGAGGAGAAATCTGCTGGCTTTGCCAATGCTTGTTCATTAGGGCAAACACATTGCAGTAGCCAGTTTCAATTCTACAATTCAGGTTAAGCTCCTAAGGCTCTATCAGTCCTACAGGCAAATCGAAACGTAGTTACTTGAACGTTCGTCTTCAGCTCTTCTTTTTAGTTTACTCTTAAATGTCTTTGCCTATGGTAGTGACAAGTGGTTCTAATGCTTGTATATGCCAGAAATGATTTTTTTCATCCAAAAGGAAGGGTAATATTATCGCCAGTAGGGTCATATTATCAACAACTAGCAATATTTATCGCTTAATAAGCTTAGCGCAATTTTTTTAATTGTCGCGCATCGGCGGATTTTATCACAGAGATAACGTGCTATTAGCAACGTTTATCTCTAAAGCGATAAAATATCCGGCAATAGCGACAAAATGTGTGAATATCGCTGGCATTATTGCTAATAGGGATTTAACATGAATATCCACCTCCCATTGGATATACAGGCTAAGAAGTGGTCTGAGCAGGCGTTAGGATTTGGCGATATTCGCGCTTAGCGTGAATATTTTAATCGCTATGCCTGCGTTGATAATAGGCGATATCGATGTTAGCGACTGCTTTCAGTCGCTAACAGGTTGGGTACGGCCACTTTGCATGTCATTAGCGATAAATATCGCTGACATGCAAAGCGGGCCCCAAACCGCTCGCTATCACCTAAAAGCTTCGCTAACTGATGTTAGTGACAGCTTGCTAATAGGGCGATGAAATTATCGCCGCTTTGCGGCTGAAAACGGCCGCAAAAGCGCCGATAATTTCATTTCGCCTGCCTTGGTAATATGGCCCCTAGTTTCCATAGGAAAAGCATTTTTTGACTTTCTAATAACTTTGGTGTCATTTGACCAATCTTCATGAAACTTTCCAAACAGTGTCAAGGTAGGTTCTAATTGTCATGGAAAGTTTGGGGGTGATCCATGAGATGTGGACTGAGAATCTAGGGCACGAAATAAGGGTGTGTTTGCAATGTTAATTCCCATTGCAACCTTTAGCCACAGCTACAGCCCAAACTGCTTTGGTGTAAATCTCTTCAGTAGTTTTTGAGAAATGTAAGCCAAAAATTATAGTGATATCTCTGCCCCTGAAGCATTTGAGAACAAAGACGAGCTTGTGCAGGGAAATGCACTGCTCTGACTGGCCACCATCACTTCAAACCGGAAGTGTTGGCAGCCATTTTGAGACTTGGCTTCACCGAGTCCCAAAACAATAAGTGAAAATAAAGAAAAGGTGGCAGGGTAGGAATTACCTAACCCCCAAGCCATTGTCTTGTGGTCTCCATGGGACCCCGCCACGTCACAAAAATAAAGAATTGCCACGATTTTCTCGAATTCTCTGAAAAACAAAAGAAAGCACGGACTCCCACACTCGCTTTTAAATAACCCCCTGGGTGGGCCAGGTCTCAGGGGCATGTAATAAATATAGGAAGGGGAGCACTGGTCACACCTCCTAGGGCTTTTCAAAGCCATTAATAATGAGATGCATGGGGACCACCACCTCCCTGGGGCTATTTCCCATTATGTTGGGGGGCCTTGCTGAAAGTGGAGCACCCTTTGTTTTGCACACCCAGGGAGCTGCATGTCAGCACTTCATGGGACCGCGAGTCCCACAATGCATAGGGGCACTAAACCCAACTCACTAAGGTCACTGCAAAATAAAAAGACACCTGGATGAAGTGAATACTCGATGCCTGTTTCCTGAAAGCCCATGCAGAAGAGGCGTATTGGCCTCAAAACGCGCGGCAGCATGAGGAGAATATGTGGCTGGTGAGAGGCAGGCTGCAGCGAGGCTTGACAATACCTGATGGTGGGGCGCTGTCGCGTGACCTTTTCAATGCAGAGGCAACTTGTTTGGAATTAATTAAAAACGTGGCGGCCTGCCGTGGAAAAGGAGCACCATTTCTGTTGTGAAAGGCTGTTAGAAGGAACTGGTTCTTTCTATCCGGCACAGCATCCCTTTGCATACAGAGCCTGCCTGAAAACTGCCTACCTACGAAGGTTGAACAATGCTTTTAAAAACAAACAGGACACAAACTTACTAAAGTTAATAATTGTATTCACTTCATGGGACCATGAGTCCCATAATGCATAGGGGCACTAAACCCAACCCACTAAGGTCACTGCAAAATAAAAAGACACCTGGATGAAGTGAATACTCGATGCCTGTTTTCTGAAAGCCCATGAAGAAGAGGCGTATTGGCCTCGAAACACGTGGGCAGCATGAGGAGAATGTGTGGCTGGTGAGAGGCAGGCTGCAGCGAGACTTGACAATACCAGATGGTGGGGCGCTGTCGCGTGACCTTTTCAATGCAGAGGCAACTTGTTTGGAATATACATATATATATATATATTCCCAAGGTAATCTTCTTCACCAGAAGCAGATTGAGGCGGCACGGCGGGGCTCATGATTCAATCAATCTTTATTAATATTGGGTATGACGCGTTTCGGAAGTGCCAAATGCCCTTCAGTATTAAAATTCGCCACTGGTACTTGCAGGCCTCCATTTTCAGTCTTTTATGCTGCCTGATCAATAAAGTAGTGTCGGTTGCCTGGAAAACGTTGCACGGACTCAATTCTGCCTCCACTATTGGACCGCATTTCCCAGCATGCAGTGTTCCCGCTTTGCTGGGAGTGGTTCCGTTAGTCGGCGTGTTCTTGTCATTCCCCATTGAGAAGCCGACTTGCAAAGAACCCTAGCGAGGACTGGAGTACTTGTTCTGGGCGTCTTGACAGATGTTCATGTCCCTCACTCCCTGCCTTGCAGTTCCGCATGACACAGAGTCGGAAACACCGATGAAGTAGGGGCGTCTCTCCATGCAAGTTTGGACTACCGTTGGTAGCATTTTCTCTGTGTCCTGCGTCGTGCGGGGCGGTCGGGGAGTCTCCATGCAATCCAGCGGCTCCCAGGACGCTTAAGGGAGGGTCATCCTCGCGAGCCATCACTGACATGCTAAATTTTCCCAAGGTAATCTTCTTCACCAGAAGAAGAAGAAGTCATGTATATATATATGTAAAAAAAAGCATGGCCCCGGGGGATGGGTCCCCAGGGCTGAAGTTGTCCTCAGGAGGGGGGCCACGCGACACCCCTCATTTTTAAATAATAGAAATAAATTCTAAAAGTGCAGGCCCTGGGGGTTGGTGTTCCTGGGGAAGAAAATGGCCCAGGGAAGGGTGGCCATGCAGGCCCTTTCCTTTATTTATCAAAATCAAAGGCCGGGCCCGTGGAGATGGGGTTCCCAGTCCCGAATCAAGTCAGCCCAGAGGGGGACCGCGCAGCCCCCTCCCATTTTTTTAAATGAAAAAATGGTCAGGCCCCAGGAATGGGTCCCCAGGGTGCAAAATTGTCCAGAAAAGGAGAGGCCACACAGATGCCCTTTTAAAAAAACCTTGTGGCATGCTACTGGTTTAGGGATGAAGTGCCCATTGCTGCTGAGGGTACTTAGGGGACAAGTAAGCCACACACAGTGGGATTTCTGAGAGGTGGTCAGAGGTCACAACCTTTTCTCCACCACCTTGCAACTGCATCTCTCTGTGCACTGCTGGTGGGGGGATGAGGTCCTCTTGCCTACTGAGGGCCTCACGACTAATGTTGACTACCTTCCCAAAGCAGTAGTGCGCCAGGAGTAAGGGTGGGCAGAGTTTGCGGAGTAGCACTGCACGGATTTCTGCGGAGTTGCACAAAAAAACTCAGTGGAATTCCACGGAGTTCTGCTCCGCCTGAGCAAAAAGCCACCATTCCACCTTAGTTAGGGTTTAATTGAAGATGCCATCTCCCAGCCCTGCTGCAGCTCTTATTTTAGCAACTTGAGGTCGGAATGTCAAATATCACCCCAATCCACTTTCTTCTCCCAGTTCACTGCAAAGGACACTGTCCAGGAGTTCGGGAGGCACAGGTTCCATTTTCTGCGGTCCCTGGTCACATACTTCCCCACGGACCCCAGCCTTGGCTGCATCCCAGCAGTGCTCACCTCCCATAACTCTGTGAGCAGCGACGCCTGCCCTTCCAGTCCCAGAAGCAGGGGAGGTTTGGCTGCCGGCCTCCTCCAACCAGCAGTGGACCTGCTCGAAAGAGGCCATGGTCCCCAGAATAGCTGATGATAACAGGGCAGGGCTGGTCCTGGCCTTAGGCATGCAACACTCATCATCATCATGGCCCAGTGCCAGGGCCTGAGCAGGGCCTGGCCTCGGTCAAGTAAACTGAACTCTGCTCTGCGGTAAGCGAAGTTTACTTTTTCCCCAAACTCCACGTTGCAAGTCAAACGCGGAGTAAAAAAAATGTTGCACTTTCTGCCAACATAGTGGAGCTCACCACCACACACATAGCCAGGAGCTGCATTTGCAGAGTGGTGCAGAAAGGGGGCATGGCTTCTGGTGACCTCTCATCAATGCAGCAGTGTAGGTCTCACTGGAGGTAACTGAAGGATTAGTTGACCCCTGCAGATGGAAGAGCCAAGGGGACTTGTCCAAATAGAAGTGCACCAGGAGGGGCATTTGCAGAGTGGTGGAGAAAGGGGACATGACCAACAAAAACCTCTCAGCAAACCCACTCTGTGCAACTTACTGGAGGTAACAGGAGTACTTGTTGGCCCACAGGGGCCAAGGGGACTTCATCCCCAAACTAGTAGTGTACCGGGTGGCGCATTTGCAGAGTGGTGTAGAAAGGGGCGTGGCCTCTGTCAATTTTTCAGCAATCCTGATTTGTGGGACTTATTGGAGATAACAGGCGGGGTATTTGGCCCCCATGTACAGCATTGGGCACCAACTACCTCTCCTGTTGCCTCTATTATATCTCATATAGCGAAATTGCTAAGAGGTCTTCGTAGGCCATGTCCCTTTTCTCCACCACTCTGTAAACATGGCTCCTGATGCACTACTGGTTGGGGGATGAGGTCCACTTTACTCCTCAGAGTTCTTGGAGCCAAGAAGCCCTCCTGGTACCTCCTGTAAGTCCTACACAGTGGAATTTCTAAGAGCCGGTCGGAGGCCTCATCCCCTTTCTACACCACTCTGCAACATAACTACTACTTTAAAAACCATAGAAATTCACTGAAAAACAAAGGTTACAGGGATGTCATAGTTAGGAATTAGCGTTTAAAAAACCTTGGAAATTCACTAAAAAAAACAAAGGTTACAGGGACGTTATAGTTAGGAAGTATAATTTTTTTTAAACTTAGAAATTCACTGAAATAACCAAAGGTTACTGGGACGTTATAGTTAGGCTGACATTTCACTCATACAAAACCAGATAAATGATCTAACTATAACTCACACCCCGTAATGTACTGCTTATGACCTCACATATTGCATCACTCATGACATGGACAGTGACACCACTGATGCCATCACTCATGACATCTCAAATGACATTACTGATAACATCATCCAAAGAATCTGATGCTCCCATTCACACCCCAATATAACTTTTCATACACCCACTCCAACTTCCACACTAGCATTCTCAAAAGAATGGACTCACCCATACCTGTGCTTACACACCCACTCACTAATTCACACACATCCACACAACAAAACTGTTTCAGAGGTCTACATTTGATACACTCCATACTAAGCTAAAAAAGCAATTGTATGCAATCCCTCTTCAGGTATTCACTTTTTCAGTCTTACTTTCCAAAGGTGGCCACTCCAAGGCCCAGATTCACAAGGATTTTGTGTCTCGTTCACAGACCCAATGCAAAATCCAAGTTGCTATTTACAAACCAACCCAAATGGTAATTGGCATCACTTTTGAACCTTTAATATATGTTGTGAGTATCAGACTTCCTTTTCCAGCAGGATGAAATTTGACAAGTGTTTCATAAAGCCTAAAATACAACTGCTAATATTTTGAACAGGGTATAATTGAGGGCATTTTTTATACACTCTGACACAGACACCATTGAGTCCCAATATCTGCAAATAATTGGATGAGTAAAGATTTTTCAACCTTATCAAAGGTAATAAAGATGTCATGAGGAAGACCACATTCTCCCTTGATGTTTATCAGTGTTTCAATCAAATGGTTTTGACTTATTCTATAAAAATATTCAAAATGGGATACCCAACAGTATTTTCCTATCCATATAGCTTTTTTAGGAACTTAGGTGCCTGTTAGCTAAGTATCACATGACCATAAGATTCCTTTCTCATCATTCATTTATTTCATAGCAAAACCTGTGCAGATTTGGCTTCCTCTGTCAACTACTACTCCATATTTCACATATGCCTTTAAATCTGGGGTATTTACTCTACTTTTAATTTCTTTCTTAACCCCATCGCTGCTGCCAACGTTCAGCGGACGTCACATACACTACCTGGGTAGTGCTGCACACATCCATTGAACATCGCGGCCCTGCCCGCGCAATAGAACGTTCCGCACTAGCGCGGAACGTTTAGCGCAGGCAATGGGTTAAAAGAGTGTACTAACCATAGTAAAAATGCTTTGTAGAATGATAAATTGACCCACACATATAAAGGGTGAGACCTCAATAGTTCTTCCAGCCAGTTGAGATTTCTCAAGGAGACATTTGGATACCATTTTACAGAATTACCTTTGTGGACAGTATAGCGATCATTTGCACACATCACAGTTACAAATAGTATAAAAGATAATATTAGATACTAGAAATTGTTTACTGCCAGTTAGCATAATAATAATATAATTTCACATTTATAGCTATCTCATTAAAGGTATCCCAGCGCTCAGGACTGGTGTCCATTTGCCTTCATGCAGTTCTCAAAGCCCCCCTACATCCTGCTCTAAAAAGCTGTATTTTAATTTGTTTTTTAAATCATGAAGTCTAACACTTGCTAAGGTATTTTGCAGCTACACATAAAGTTGTCAGTTGTTCTTTGTGAGCCTTTACTTCCGCAACTATATTTACCAGGTGTGTTCCCCCTCATTTGACCATTTAATCTGGCTGGGATTTCGTTTAATGGCATTTTGAAAGGGTAATTGGCTTAGCTTGTGACAATGAATGTTATATAATTGGAATAGTTGTGGTTTTTCAATATTCCAACATTTGTCAAATTTTTATACGCCTGTAGCTATATACTTCTGAGACTAAGGGTCTAATTTAGATTCTGGCGGATGAGTTAACCCCTCACAAATGATAACTAATATCCACTCTGTCAAAATATGAAACCCATAATATCCTATGGGATCCATATTTCGGGGGATTGGATATCTGCCACCATTGTGACGGAATAACCCGTCTGTTGATATATAAATTAGGCCAAAAATCCTGGCATTAAACTCAGCCATATTCATATACACGCTAAGAGAACGAACAGTTATTGCAGTTCAAATTGACTGCAAAGTCTTATCCAAAAAAAGGGTGTTCGTGCATATTGAAGGAAAATAAATGTTGAATATAAGTAGATTTCTCTTTACCTTGGCATTTTTCTGCAGGCAAATTTGTACCCCTTGTATGGTTTGACAATTCAGGGGAGCATCGCTACAATCCCATTCTATAACGGAATCAAGCATGGTACCCAGACCACCTTTTGCACTGCCTGCTGGTGTAGACACAGCAAGTGAATTAAAAATAATATTATCTTCATGATCGAAATCCTGGGGTGAGAAATGTCAAACTAGCAACTACACAAAAGTAAAAATCATCACTCAGCGAAAAAAATTCCCACCGCTGTATAATTAGGCTTTCCTGTTTTCAGTTTATATTTTTGGAGAATTCTGGTGTTTTTTTCAGTGTTTTTCAGTGGTTTCGATACCTTAAAAAAACTGTGGTTATCAGTGCCTACTCATTTTCACGCCATTAAAACAACAGAAACAGTGTATTTCAGGTATTTATGGAACATTATGCATTTATTATTGCTTGCTTTGTGCACTGATAGTGCATGGTATATAGAGAGTGTACATACAGTGTATATGAGGTCCAAATACATGTTTATAAATCAAACTTATTGTAGTACACTATACAATACTTCTTCAGTGAGTCTTTGGGCTTGCGCCCAGCCTACTCTCAAGGAGATGTTCACATATACACCAATTACGCTGAAGACTTCATTGACATGGGTGTTTTCAGACTCTAGTTTTTTTATTATGTCTTCTATAGCAGTAATGTTTTCCTGTAAAAATCTAAGAATGCAGTAGAGTCTGCTTTCTTCACATCCCTATCAATATGAGCCTGAAGGTCCTCACATTTCTTGCCTTTGGCATCATCACTAAGCAAAACTTCAATAAAATGTCACCACAATGATGATATAGAATTCATGGCCTCTAGGACTGAGAACTACTGGCTAAATGACACCGTTGGTATGACTCTTTCTTTGCTGCCACACAAAACCCAAAATGAGAAATATTTTCGTTTTAGTTCCAGTGCATAGCGAAACAGTGTACCAGAATGGACTACAAAGTCAATAGCAATCTTAATTAACTATGAAGATTGCAAAGATGCTCTCAGCATAACATCAAGCAACCGTTCATTTTTGCATCCCAAATTGTGATTAGCAGTGCCACTGTTGGAACGCCACGCATCTCTGAAGTTTTATCAATGGTAACCAAGATCTCTACATCCCCTTGGAGTAACTCTGAAATATGTTCAATATCTGCAAGGAACACCTCTGGTAGGTATTTGTCATTCATTTGTGTCACTTTTGGCAATGTTTTGCATGCTGTTGCATGCTTGCTAAACAGATTCCGAAACGGTCCATTGGCTGGTGTAAATTGGTTCCAGATTGCACTAGGGCACATACAAAATCATGTACCACATCCATTTCTTCCTCACCTTTTCTTTTGAAGCATGTCATTGTCTCAGCAAGCGACATCTGGCCTAGCCTGCCACTATTAGGTGGTTCTTTCAATTTCAAGTGGGTCTTGGTGACAAGATGTTCATCAATTCAGCTTGCTGTCTTCCCAGTTACTATTGGGGCAGTCACTCTGCAACACAAGCAAACTTACATATTTTGCCCATGCACTTCTTCATCCAAATAATCTTTGATTTCCAGCGCATAATCTTCTGGCACCTTTATTCTGCAGGGCATGTTGTTCTCCACAAGCTAGATCAATACAAAAAACACTTAGAAACTGGTTGCATACTGTTGAGAAAATAATGAAAAAGACAACATTTTTATGGTCTTCATTATTTTACCAAACTTGTTTTAGTTCTTTGCCAAATAAACGTGTTTTTATTTGACGATCTGCAACCAGCATGATAAATTAACAAACATAAAGGATGCATGACTGCAGGCAGAGTGAAGTAACTGGAAGGACTCAAGAGACCAGGAGAGGTCCGGTCTAATGTACTGTGTCTTACTCAAAAGAATCTTTTAAATAAATGGAAGAAGCGCCATTGCCCTCCTGAGATAGCACGTTTCATCGTAGGGCCTACAACTCGCCCCAGGTGAGTGGCTTCTGTTAGTCGTCGGCTCCAATTGAGCTTTTTAGTAGGGTGGTCTTCAGGCGGAATTAGGCTGGTGTGGTAGGAGCTCTCCTGCATTACGACCCCATAGCTTCTACCAAAACCTGCTAAGCTATCCTAGATGTAAGAAGAATCACTAGGTTGCCAACGCAGATATTGCCAAAGGTTTTAGGCAGGCATAAGAGTCCTTTACGATAAGTCGATCTTGGATGATGAGTCACAACAAAATGCACTAGCTTTGGGAAAACTATATATCTAAAGTTTATTTATTTGAGAGTTTTATATAGTGCTGGCTAGACCCACAGGTATCAGAGCACTTTACAAGCCATAGAGGATAGAAGGATTCATAACTTACATAGTATTGCAGGAGGGGATAAAAACAGTGTAACATAAAATACATATCTCAAAGAGTAGCCTATTATTCAACATTGTCTGTCCGAGGCCCATACGCTGAATTGGGTCAGGCGACCGTATTGGATGTCCCTGTTGGTTCAGCAAACTCAGGGGTGCACATTGAGGTCTTCGTTCAGTATTAGAATTATGAGATTCCATTTGAAATGAAACCTTTATGATGTTTTTAAGATGTTATCTGGCCTATGCTAAATTAGGCCTCAGTTAGGCCTTGACTTCATTTTTAGAAAGATGGCTGCTGCTGTTTCATAATGTTCATTGTGTATTATATTTTCAATTAACTTCACATGCAGCAAAATGAGTACAGTTATTTTGTAATGATTTATGGTTCTCTAAGAAAATACGGAGACAGCCTATTTGTAACTTTCAAGTCTCTTCCTTGCTTATTTTCTGAAGGACTATGACTCTTTTCATTGCAAATGTAACAATTGTATGCAGTCAGAAATTGTGTGGGTATATATATTTCCATTCATCAATCATCATCATTGTATAGATAGAGGGTGTTTTGGAATTATTAAGGTTTTTAATTAAGACTTTTGTTCCATTTCTGATAAATTTCTCTAAACAGTGATGTTTTGATTTTTACAATCATGTTTCTTTTAAATGATTTTGAAAGATGTATATTGTGGTTAGCAAGTTGTACATAAATTAGTATTTTTACTATGTCCTTGTTTGTGGGAGGCGTTATCTGTATTAACTACCAGTATATACCCACTGTGATCTCTGGGATTTGTCATGTGATCAAGTCCGGGTTTCCTGGATGAAACGCATCATGTTGCCGTTCCCATCGATGGAATAAAGCACTTTATTTGAATTAAGAAACTCTCGTTGTGGTCTGTACCTGGTGTTGTGTCGGAGCCGTGCCTGGCTGCTTTCACTACAGGACTGTGGAATTATATATATATATATATATATTTATATATATATATATATATATATATATATATATATATATATATATATATATATATATATATATATATATATATATATATATATTCACTGAAAAAAATGTAGGTTTCAGGCCTTATATAGTTAGGAATTAGCATTTAAAAAACCTTTGAAATTCACTGAAAAAACCATAGGTTTCAGGAGTTATATAGTTAGGAATTAGCTTTTAAAAAACCTTTGAAATTCACTCAAAAAACTATAAGTTTTAGTGGTGGTATAGTTAGCTGGACATTTTACTCATACAAAACCATTGAAATTGCTCCTATATAGTTAGTTGTACTAACTATATTTCGCGCACCCGCAATTCACTGCTGATGCTGTCACATATTAGATCATTCATGACATGGTCAGTGACATCACTGATGACATCTCAAATGACATCACTGATGACATCACTGATGACATCATCCAGTGAATGTGGTTTGCTTCGTTATTTAAATATGCATTATATATATATAGCAATTTGCATTGAAGAATAAGTGGATATATATAAATAAATATTTGGATGGAGGATTTAGTAGCAGTGTAATTGACTGTTTACTTGACCAATTTATAATGTCTCACTAAATATAGTGGATAGTGACTAAACTGTGTGAATATCTGTATCACTTTGTCAGTTGTTGTGTAAACTGATTCTACAGTTGGTTACTAGCTATGTGAAAGTCTATATTAGTTATTGATTAGTTAACTGAGTATTTGTATGGGAGTGTGAAAGTGTGTGTGGTTCGGTGGGGGGTGTGTGACTGTCCAAAGATGTGTGAATAGTTGATTCAGTAGATATATGAAGTTAAAACTACATGTTCTAACAGTTGTTTGGGTGAGTGAATATCTTTATGGTTGTGGTGATGAGCAAATATATTTCTCAATGGTACAGGTCCAACAAACTAGAAAAATAAAAGGCAGTGTATGTGTCAGTTGTTGTATATAAATAGGTATACATAAGACACAATGATTGTGTGAGTGACTGTATGGATAACTATACTTGTAATAATGATTTTATAATTCACTAAGTATGACTTACTATCTAAATGAATAGAAGAAGTGGTGTTTGTATAAGTGTTTTGCTAAGTAAATATGTAAGTATGATCCATTGTTTGCATAAGTGAGTAGGATGACTTCATATGTGAATAGGATGCGTGCTGTTGTATAATGTCGATATAGATGTATAAGTATTTTTGATAGTGTTCTATTCTTCATTGACAGCATGTATGAGTGTATCCATAGGTAAGTGATTAGATGTGTGTATACATCTATGAATCACTGAGTGGATTTTTAGATACTTGTATTGCTGTGACAATGGATTTAAATATGATACTCTGTATTTTACAAAGAGTGATGAAAAATTGTAATAGTGTATGAAAAGGTGTATGTGATTGTCACGTGGATGATGTCAACAGTGATGTCATCAGTGATGTCATTTGAGATGTCATCAGTGATGTCACTGACCATGTCATGAATGATCTAATATGTATAGACCCCCTGGTCCAGTTGGTTCTTTTTTCGACGACCTTCAGATGGCGATTGCTGGTTTGGCATTAAGCACACAGCATTGCCTGTTGGCAGGAGATTTTAATTTTCACATGGATGTGGGCGACGATTCGGACGCCAACAAACTGTTGGACATTACGGCTCCTTTGGGTCTTGTCCCTTTTCTTACAGGCCCCACACATGATAAAGGGCATACTCTTGATCAGATTTTCTCCTCGTTCCCTCTGGTCGACATTGAGCTCCTTCCGGTGCTCTGGACTGACCATAGGCTGGCCAGATTTTCCATCCTGGCCAGTGAGTCGCCCCCCTGTAGTGCGCCCAGACAACTTGGCCCTGTTAGAAGGGCCTTGCATAGAGTCTCACCTGATTTGCTAGCCATGGCCGCTGCGGACCACCCGTGCCCTCTTATAGGCGATTTAGAACAGGACGTCGAGTCCCTGCAGGAATGGTTGGTGGAGAGGCTGAATGATTTGGCCCCCCGATGGCCCTGCGGGAGACGGCTAAGAGGGTTTCGGCCCCGTGGTTCACTGAGGCGCTGCGGGCTGCCCGCAGTCAGTGCAAGGTTGCGGAGAGGGCGTGGCGCCTTAATTATGATCAGGGGGCGAGATTGGCCTATAAGACCATGGTTAAGTCATATCATCGCGATATTCTTCGGGGAAAAAGAGACTATCTGGCTAGGAGGATTGATGCCGCCTCCAACTCCTGTAAAGAGATTTTTTCGGTGGTCAGGGAGTTTATGACCCCTAGATCCAACATTTCCCAGGGTGTTCCATCGGAGCTGTGGGTCTGTGACTTGGCCAAATTCTTTACAGATAAGATTAGAACTATACAGGACTCGTTCACAGTGGAGTCTTTAGGGGAGGGTGTGAGTGCGGTGACAGGACCGGCGCGGCTGTCCGTGCCGGCTGTGGTTCTTGAAGAGTTCCCTGCCATTTCCAGCGATGCCTCACTAGCGCTCTTGACCAACCTTAAATCGGGCTCGCCTCTAGACCCCTGTCCGGCCAAATTCTTGGCTAAGATGGCTACCGTGGTTAATCCACTGGTGAATCCACTTGTGAATCTGTCTCTCAGTGCGGGGAAGGTCCCGTCGCCCTGGAAAAGAGCCATGGTGATCCCCCTTCTTAAGAAGGCCGGTTCGGACCCAGAGGTTCTGGCCAATTACAGGCCAATTACCCTTCTTCCAGCGTTGGCCAAGATCACGGAGAAGCATGTGCATGGCGTCCTCTCCGGTTATCTAGAGTCCAACGATCTGCTTCACTCTTCGCAGTCTGGTTTCCGCCCTAATTTAAGCACGGAGACGGCACTGTTGGAGGTGTCGGAGATCATTAGGGAGACTCTGGATGCTGGAGGTAGGGCCATGCTGGTCATGCTTGACCTATCGGCGGCCTTTGACACCGTCCCCCATGAGGTGCTCCTCGCCAGACTACATGACATCGGTCTTAGGGGGACGGTGCTCAACTGGTTTTCATCATTTCTTGAGGGCCGCCGACAAACGGTCTGGGCCTCTCCGAGCTCCGCCGAAATGCCGTCATTGGGAGTCGGGATTCCACAGGGTTCTGTGTTGAGCCCGACTCTATTTAACATCTTTATGACACCTTTGGCGGCACTGGTGGAGTCTTTTGGGGCCCGGATCGTGTCCTACGCGGACGACACGCAATTGCTTTTTGCGTGTGGGAAGGATCAGGCCTTCGATGGAGAGAACATCCGGGGGTGTTTGGAGCTGGTTTTTAGCTGGCTTCAGCGGAACAGTCTTAAGGCCAACCCCAGTAAATCGGAGGTGCTGTTTTTCGGCTGCCTCCAAGACCCTGATTGGCTTGCGTGGTGGCCCGTGGATAGCTGTCCTCCTGCACAGGTATCGTTGGTGGCCAAAAACCTGGGAGTGAAGCTGGACAATGGCCTGTCGTTGGTTCCACACATACGGGGTCTGACGGGGACTTGCTATGGGCTGCTCAAGATGCTCCGGAAGTTCCTACCTTTGCTCACAGAGGAGCATAGGACGATCACCGTACAGGCCTTAGTGGGGTCTAGATTAGACTATGCCAACGTCCTCTATCTAGGACTCCCAGACTATCTGGTTCAGCGGCTGCAGGTTGTGCAGAATTCCGCGGCCCGTGCGATCTTTGGCCTTCATAGGCGAGCGAGAGCTTGCGCATTGGTGCAGGCGCTTCATTGGCTGCCCATCCGAAAGCGGGTCATGTTCAAGGCTCTGACCTTGGCGCATAAAGCGCTATTTGGCGCAGGAGCAAAGTATCTACAACGCAGGTTGACCTTCTATCGTCCGACTAGATCACTGCGATCGGAGTCTTTGTTTCTGGCCATAGTGCCACAAGTGAGGAAGGCACGCACTGGGGGTCGCTCCTTTAGTTTGAGGGCCCCTCAGTTGTGGAAAACCCTGCCTTTGGCGCTACGCTCCTCCTCGAATTTGCTCCTGTTCAGGAAAGGCCTGAAGACTTGGCTTTTTAATCTTTAGGAGTCCCTTTTTCTTTTCTTTGTTTTTGTTGTTTTCTGCATCGGTGTTATGTTGTTTTATTCTGAGCTGCCTGATAAAGCGCCGGAACACTCCCCTGGAGTAGCCGTGCGCTATAAAAATAAACTTATAACATAACATATGTGACATCATCAGCAGTGGATTGCGGGTGCGCGAAATATAGTTAGTACAACTAACTATATAGGAGCAATTTCAATGGTTTTGTATGAGTAAAATGTCCAGCTAACTATAACACCACTAAAACTTATAGTTTTTTGAGTGAATTTCAAAGGTTTTTTAAAAGCTAATTCCTAACTATATAACTCCTGAAACCTATGTTTTTTTCAGTGAATTTCAAAGGTTTTTTAAATGCTAATTCCTAACTATATAAGGCCTGAAACCTATGGTTTTTTCAGTGAATTTGCAAGGTTTATTAAATGCTAATTCCTAACTATATAAGGCCTGAAACCTATGGTTTTTTCAGTGAATTTCAAAGGTTTTTTAAATGCTAATTCCTAACTATATAAGGCCTGAAACCTATGGTTTTTTCAGTGAATTTGCAAGGTTTTTTTAAATGCTAATTCTATTAGCGGATAACGTTTTTATATATTAAAACGTTTTTTAAATCTCAAATGCCTGTTTTGCTAACAGAGTTTTTAAGCACAGGCTCTTTTGTCTCTGGTGGCCATCTTGGGAGACTGCATATCAGATTTTTTTTTTAATGAAATATAAGAGGATTTGAGAAGTCACTCAAAATGTGCCCTAATTTTTCTTTCTTCAGCACTAATCATAATTTCTATGGCAAAATGAACCCCCTCATTTTGTTCCTTTGCAAATTAAATGTTTTAAGTGTTAACACTTTATTCCAATCAAGATGACTTCAGGTGTGCCATACTTTTGTCATAAGTAAGACTGTTAGCGCTCTAGTTGTTCTTTAGAACACTCTGGGACATTCTGTCACTGGGCTATAGTTGGGCTACATCTGGCTGATATTTGGGCTACATTTGTTTTTTTTTTGTCTCTGGTGGCCATCTTTGGGCTACATTGGGCTACATTGGGCTACATTGGGGTACATTTGGGCTCTAACATATATATATATAGCCCAATGTAGCCCAATATATATTTTTCAAAGTTAATTTTCGTAAAAACCACTGGAGCATATATCTTGAGACATAGCAAAGGCACATCGGGCTACCAGTCCCTACAATTTTGCCAAAGTTTTGTGGAAATCCATTCACCCGTTCGAGCTAAAAGTGAGTCCAACCGCCCTATGGAAAACTCAATGTTAAAAACATGTTTTGGGACCCCCCTTTTTTCTTGGCCCCCGCTTGACGAAACCCCCCCAAACTTTCAGGGGACGCTCAGAAACAAAATGTGCCATTTTCCTGAAAATGTTAGCCAATTCCGTCTATCAACGCCAAAGTTATTCAACATAGAATTTTCAGAAATCCCTATTCAAAAAAATCCTAACTATATATACCTACTGGCGACTGCCAGTAGGTAATATATATATATATATAACATTTCTATGGCAAAATGAAACCCCTCATTTTGTTCCTTTTCAAATTAAATGTATTAAGTGTTACCACTTTATTCCAATCAATATGACTTCAGGTGTGCCATACTTTTGTCATAAATAAGACTGTTAGCGTTCTAGTTGTTCTTTAGAACACTCTGGGACATTCTGTCATTGGGCTATAGTTGGGCTACATCTGGCTGATATTTGGGCTACATTTGGGCTCTTTTGTCTCTGGTGGCCATCTTGGGAGACTGCATATCAGATTTGTTTTAATGAAATATAAGAGGATTTGAGAAGTCACACACAATGTGCCCTAATTTTTCTTTCTTCAGCACTAATCATAATTTCTATGGCAAATGAACCCCCTCATTTTGTTCCTTTGCAAATTAAATGTTTTAAGTGTTAACACTTTATTCCAATCAAGATGACTTCAGGTGTGCCATACTTTTGTCATAAGTAAGACTGTTAGCGCTCTAGTTGTTCTTTAGAACACTCTGGAACATTCTGTCACTGGGCTGTAGTTGGGCTGCATCTGGCTGATATTTGGGTACATTTGTTTTTTTTGTCTCTGGTGGCCATCTTTGGGCTACATTGGGCTACATTGGGCTACATTGGGCTACATTTGGGCTCTAACATATATATAGCCCAATGTAGCCCAATATATATTTTTTAAAGTTAATTTTCGTAAAAACCACTGGAGCATATATCTTGAGACATAGCAAAGGCACATCGGGCTACCAGTCCCTACAATTTTGCCAAGTTTTGTGGAAATTCATTCAGCCGTTCGAGCTAAAAGTGAGTCCAAACGCCCTATGGAAAACTCAATGTTAAAAACACGTTTTGGGACCCCCCTTTTTTCTCGGCCCCCGCTTGACGAAACCCCTCCACACTTTCAGGGAACGCTCAGAAACAGAATGTGCCATTTTCCTGAAAATTTCAGCCAATTCCGTCCATCACCGCCAAAGTTATTCAACATAGAATTTTCAGAAATCCCTATTCAAAAAAATCCTAACTATATATACCTACTGGCGACTGCCAGTAGGTAATATATATATATATATAACATTTCTATGGCAAAATGAAACCCCTCATTTTGTTCCTTTTCAAATTAAATGTATTAAGTGTTACAACTTTATTCCAATCAATATGACTTCAGGTGTGCCATACTTTTGTCATAAATAAGACTGTTAGCGTTCTAGTTGTTCTTTAGAACACTCTGGGACATTCTGTCATTGGGCTATAGTTGGGCTACATCTGGCTGATATTTGGGCTACATTTGGGCTCTTTTGTCTCTGGTGGCCATCTTGGGAGACTGCATATCAGATTTGTTTTAATGAAATATAAGAGGATTTGAGAAGTCACACACAATGTGCCCTAATTTTTCTTTCTTCAGCACTAATCATAATTTCTATGGCAAATGAACCCCCTCATTTTGTTCCTTTGCAAATTAAATGTTTTAAGTGTTAACACTTTATTCCAATCAAGATGACTTCAGGTGTGCCATACTTTTGTCATAAGTAAGACTGTTAGCGCTCTAGTTGTTCTTTAGAACACTCTGGGACATTCTGTCACTGGGCTGTAGTTGGGCTGCATCTGGCTGATATTTGGGTACATTTGTTTTTTTTGTCTCTGGTGGCCATCTTTGGGCTACATTGGGCTACATTGGGCTACATTGGGCTACATTTGGGCTCTAACATATATATAGCCCAATGTAGCCCAATATATATTTTTTAAAGTTAATTTTCGTAAAAACCACTGGAGCATATATCTTGAGACATAGCAAAGGCACATCGGGCTACCAGTCCCTACAATTTTGCCAAGTTTTGTGGAAATTCATTCAGCCGTTCGAGCTAAAAGTGAGTCCAAACGCCCTATGGAAAACTCAATGTTAAAAACACGTTTTGGGACCCCCCTTTTTTCTCGGCCCCCGCTTGACGAAACCCCTCCAAACTTTCAGGGAACGCTCAGAAACAGAATGTGCCATTTTCCTGAAAATTTCAGCCAATTCCGTCCATCACCGCCAAAGTTATTCAACATAGAATTTTCAGAAATCCCTATTCAAAAAAATCCTAACTATATATACCTACTGGCGACTGCCAGTAGGTAATATATATATATATATATATATATATATATATATATATATATATATATATATATATATATATATATATATATATATATATATATATATATATATATATATATATATATATGTGTTACCTCCTTTCTTCAAAATGCACAGAAGAAATAACGTAAGGGATTCCACTTGTCTTGGTGCAGCGTTATTTATTTGTGCTGTTTTCGGCCGCCATGACGCGTTTCAGGCTTCGCAGAGCCCTTGATCACATGACCTGCCAGTGAGTTTCTCTTGTTATTTAAAGTGCTAGAGTGCTACCTTTTACCAACAACATAAACGAAAGACTTCCTTTTTTCTTGTATTACATTGTACACATATTTGCGGTTTTTATACTGGCAATAGTATTTGACCACTTTGTTGCAAAACATTTCATTATATATATAGATATATGTTCAATTCCTGAAATGTGCAAATAAAGTTGTGGGCTTTAAATGAAAACATTATTTCTGTAAAATACATGTTTCAATCTTGTCGGGCACAATTGGCATTTTACGCATTTTACACATACATCCTACTAAACCACAATTGAAGATTTCTTTCCTTTCTTTTGAGGGATACCAACGGGCATGATGTATCAACGGAAAATATGTTATCCCATCCTTATAACTGTCTACATTTTTTAGCAGTTAATCCGTCTTTGGGCAAAATATGGTTTATAAATAACTGTATAAATACTTGTTAAAAGCATAGTATTAATCATAAATAATTTAAGAGATAAATCTTTTCCATTATAAATAATTAAAAACATCCTATTGCTATTTTGGTACCTATCAGTGGGTAAATCATTAGGTTGTGCATTTATGTGTTCTCCAAAATGACCATAGTATCCTGCCTAAATTATGTCTTAAGAATTAATGTAATAATCTATACTGTGCAAAAAGTGCTGTGTGCAAATTACTGTGCAAAATTTTGTTCAGAGTGCAACAATATATTCATTACACGGGCCAGCATAATGAAATATTGTATAATCATATGTTAAAAACTATACCTTATGTCATGAGCCTATGAACATAATTTTCAAAGAAACCATGAGAAAATAAGGAGGGGGAATATATAGTAAAAAAATATATAAAATACATAAAATATGTATAAATATATATTCATAAAAAATAAACATTATCACCACAAAACTCATTCATCACTTAATATTATGGTATACAGAGTTTGGTGTAGCCTGACTTACAACCATGTATAAAGGTCTTCCGATGCATTAACACTGTGTGGATTTTTGCTGTCTATTTCTAAAATTAGCTTGTTTTCTAACTGTCTGAGTACTGCATCCCTGTTCCCTCCTCTTTGTAGGAGTGGAACATTATCAATTACATAGTATTTCAAATCTGTTGTTTTTCTATTATGGATCTCATCGAAATGACGGGCCACCGGATAGGTACTATCATTGTTAGTGATGGCCGTTAAATACTGCAGGATCCTCTTATGTCCTGGGAGACGGGTACTTCCCACATACTTTAACCCACAAATTCATTCTAATACGTATACCGCGTACTCTGTTTTGCAATTTAGGAATTTGTTGATAATTGTAGGATTGTCCTTGAAGCCTGTATTGTACGATGTACGATTCTCAGCATGCTTACAGGCTTTGCACGTAGTGCACCTAACAAATCCTTTTCGCTTACTAAGCCAATTTGTATTTTTAGACAGTTCCGGACTACTATTTACTAAGTAGTCACTTGTACTACACGCTCGTCAGAAAGTGACTATAGGTGATACTGGCATTTTGTGCCCAATTACGGGGTCATTTTGAATCATATGCCAGTTTTCCTTGACGATCTGTCTGATTTTTTCTCTTTGTTTGCTAAATGTTAAGATCAATCTGGGGCAACTGGTAGTACTTTCAGCTTTTGCTATATGTTTCATCTTGCTCTTAGATGGTTTAAAAAGGAGATCCTCATGTGACTTAGCTTTTGTGCTTTCAATAGCCTGATTTAAACTCCGCTCAGAATAGCCTCTAGCTAAAAACCTTTGTTTGCAACTTTGTTGTGCTAGATGTAAATCGCTATCCCTACTGCAGATCCTGCGTATTCTCAGAAATTCCCCATAGGGCATACTACCTGTAGTGTGTTTTGGATGAAAACTACTGGAATGCAGTATGGTGTTACCTGCTGTGGGTTTTCGGTGGAGACGTGTCTGTATAGCATTTTCTTGAATGTATGTCTCCACATCCAAAAAACAAATATTACTGTCATTGATGTCATAAGTAAACTGCAGGTTTAAATCATTCACATTTAGTTTCTTTATAAAAACCTCCGCACTCAGTTTGTCCCCTTTCCAAACAATAAATAAATCATCTATAAATCGTACCCATTTTATGATGTTCCTAGACCACTCATTGCTGTACACATTTCTAACAACCATTGCTTTCCACCACCTCATATGGAGGCAGGCGTAGCTGGGTGAAAATCTAGCACCCATCGCTACGCCTCTCTCCTGGTGGTATACCTGCTGTTGAAACATAAAATAGTTGTTGTTCAGACAGAACTTGGTAAGGTCCAAAAGCATTTTGTTATGCAAGTGGAATTTGATGGGTCTTGTACTCAGATAATATTCCATTGCTCTTATTCCATCTCTATATTGGATCGATGTGTACAGATTTGAAACATCCAAGTATATCAATAAATAGTCACTATTCCATTGGAGATCATATATTTTTCTAAGGAAATCAGCAGTGTCTTGTACATAAGTTGGAAGCATTTGTACATGCGGTTGCAGAAACGAGTCTATATATATTGATATATTCTCCGTTAAGCTCTGATTGGCTGAAATTATTGGTCTGCCGGGCGATCTTAATTTATACTTCTGAATATTTGAGATGAAATAAATATTTGGCATTATGGGATGGTCGTTTTTCATGAATTTAAATTCTTCTTGACTGATCATATTTAAACTTTTCCAAGCCACTAGTTTGTTAAATAGTTCATCCTGAATATTTCTGAATATACCCTTCGGGCACACTTTATATCAATCTCTATCATCAAATTGTCTCAGTGCCTCTTCCAGATATAAGTTCTTCGGCCAGATGACCACATTACCTCCTTTATCGGAGTTACGAATTACTATGGAATCATTTTCTTGTAGCTGTTTCATAAACTGGTGATATTTCTGAATTTGTGGTTTATATCTGGATTTCTGATTCTGTATTCTGAAATTAAGTTTTCTGATTTCACTTACTATTGTCTCGTTGAAAGTATCAATAGAGTCACGAGTGACCGGGGCAACATCCACATTAACCCCTAATCCGGCCATTCTATATATATATATCCTCACACACTGCTTCAAATCATTCACCAATCCAGGTATTAGAAAGCAGGTACGGACCACGTTTCTGTTCAGCAGTTGTTTATTTTCCGTCGGCCATGACACGTTTCGGTCCTTCCTGGACCTTGATCACGATATATATACATAATAAACACACACACATATATATTTCAACAAAAAGTCTGTGAGCTTAGGAGCGCACACAACAGAAAATGTACCATCCGTTTTTCTCTTTTCAGGTACCTTGCTTTATTTTTCCTGGGTTTTCAATTAGTAGGACCTGATGCCTTTTGAGATCTCTCTCTTTCTCAAAGGTCACTTTGCCAGGATATTACACTGGAAGTTTTGCATGCATCATTTATACTCTGGGCATTTGGTGGAAAAATATTGGACACATTAGTCCCGCCGTGAGGAGAAGCAACATCCATGAAAGACAAGGAGGCTGCAGGGATGGAACAGAGTCCGTACTCAAAAAGCAGCACAGAAAACAAGGTGATTTACTTGCTTATCAATACTGGGACACACGAAGGATATGTTAAAGGTATATTAAAGCTTTTTAAACAGGAGTGGATATGCAGAACCTACCAAGGGAAATGACTGTTCTTAACAGGACTACAAGTCCCAGCATGCATGAAATGGAATCGTACTTAGCGGAGAATAGATGATGAGTGCAGAACTTCCTGTGTATCATCCTGGCAAAGTGACCTTTGAGAAAGAGAGAGAGTCTCAAAACACGTCAAGGGTTGCTTTTATACAATCCAGGTTAGCATGCATGCTATTTTACAATCCAAAGCTGTAATACTTGATACCCGAAGTGGTAAAAAGCTTTGGCCATTTTACAGCTCTGCATGGATTGCACAGAGCACTTTCCACCTAAACTTTAGAACTACCAAGAGTTGTCTGCTGAAAGGGTTTTATTTTGAGATATATATATATATATATATATATATATATATATATATATATATATATATATATATATATATTCACTGAAAAAACCATAGGTTATAGACCATATATAGTTAGGAATTAGCATTTACAAAACCTTGAAAATTCACTGAAAAAACCATAGGTTATAGACCATATATAGTTAGGAATTAGCATTTAAAAAACCTTATTTTACTCACACAAAACCATTGAAATTCCATATATAGTTAGTTGCACTAACTATATATCGCGCACCCTCAATCCACTACTGATCATGTCACATATTACATCATTCATGACATGGTCAGTGACATCACTGATGACATCACGGATGACATCTCAAATGACATCACTGATGACATCACTGATGACAACATCCAGTGACTGTATGTTTCTGTAAAGTTAAAATATGTCTTACATATTGAAGAATGAGTGGATGTATAAGTGTCTGGATGAAGGATTTAGTAGGTGCGTGACTGACTGTATGAGTGAGTGATTAAATGTGTCTCACTGAATGCATGGGTTAGTGACTAAACTGTCTTAATTTGTGCATCATTATGTCTGTTGTTCTGTAAACTGCTGCATGTGTTGATCATTAGCTATACGAGAGGCTATATGTGTTATTAATTGGTTGCCCAAGTATTTCTATGGGAGATTGAGTTTGTGTGGGGGTGGCTGGAAGGTGTGTGACTCTATGCATAGATGTGTGAGCAGTTTATTCACTAGGTGTATGAGTTCAAGAGTGCATGTGGAAACAGCTACATGGGCAGTTGACTGTGTGCATGAGTGTATTGATGAGTGAATGGATATCTCAATGCTACATGTCATAGTAAGTACATATGTAAAACACAGTACATGTGAGAGTTGGCATATATAAATAACTGTGCATGAGAGCCACTGAATGAGTGAGTGGTTGTATCGATCATTGTGAACTTGTATAAGGGATTGTATAAGAGAGTAAATATGTGTTAGTATATGTTTCAATAAGTAAGGTGTGTTTAACTGTATAGTTGAAGAAATGGAGGTGAGATTGTTTCTTTGCATGACTGACTGGGTGTGTGAGTAACTCCATGGATGAGTGGCAGTGTGTGAGTGTCTGTATACACTGAGTGTATCTAAGGTTATATTAGAGTCTGAAGAGGTTTATCGTATTAGCACAAGAATGATGTCAAATGAGATGTCATCAGTGATGTCATCAGTGATGTCATTTGAGATGTCATCAGTGATGTCATCAGTGATGTCACTGACCATGTCATGAATGATGTAATATGTGACATGATCAGCAGTGGATTGCGGGTGCGCGATATATAGTTAGTGCAACTAACTATATATGGAATTTCAATGGTTTTGTGTGAGTAAAATAAGGTTTTTTAAATGCTAATTCCTAACTATATATGGTCTATAACCTATGGTTTTTTCAGTGAATTTTCAAGGTTTTGTAAATGCTAATTCCTAACTATATATGGTCTATAACCTATGGTTTTTTCAGTGAATTTCAATGGTTTTTTAATAGCAAATATCATAAGCTGTCGAATGTCAAGTACGTGGTAAGTGAAAACATTTTCGTGTTTATGCACACTGATCTGCTTTGAATGGTGCCCCCCCCCCTCATTTCTATTAGGAGTACTCTCTCTTTGCAGATAGTGAAAGGTAGTTAACGCAGGCCTTTGCCCCCGTTGTAATCCGTCGTGCCTGCTTCTCTCTCCATTTGATTGATTGTTATCCAAGTATTTACTGTTTTAGAATTAGTTCTCTTTGGTTCATTCTCTATTTACAAACAAACACAGAGTCGCAATACTCTGTTTAGTCTTTGCAGATAACGAAAAATCGTGTAAAAAAAAAGAAAAGGAATCGAGCAAAATCAGTAGGCCACTAATGGGATCTCTTTTTGACCTCGCTAAAATAGAAACATTAGGAACAACCCCTCATGACAAATACAAAACTAGTGAGATGAACTGAACTCCACACAATGATGGCTGCAAAACAGCTCGGCTCCGCCACCCACCCCGCCCAAAATAACGATAAAGAACGGCTGCCATGATTGGTTGTGGAATGACCACGACGGAGCTACGAAATGGTGCTGCTCTCATGCTAACCCCAGCTTCAGTCTGAAACATCCAGAAACACTGTAGACTACCAATTCGATCAGTTCCGGTAGCGCCCCAATGTAACCCGGTAGAGAAGAACTAGCCCTCCCCTCTTTGACTGATGGTTCTTGTTGCCTGTCCCTTCTGTTGTCATTTAACAGAACTATTTAGCCTGCTGAAAGGGGTTGTGTTCCGACCGCTGGTTGGTGGAGACATTTTGACTATATTCTGTACCTGCGTTGTCGCGTAATGCGTCATATGACGCGCCGCGTTAGCGCATCCGGAAGTCATTCGGGGCGCGCAGCGCGTAACGTAAGCATAACAAGTCATGTGACTTGTTAATAAAACTTTTCATTGGTTCATTTAACTTTTCTTATTGTAATGATGAAAGGCTTGGTCATATGACCTAAAAATTACGCTTTTCATTACTTCCGAACATTATTTTTTCTTAAATATATGTTATAATGTTCCAGGCTAATGTACTTTCCCGGAAATTTTACAACTGTCCTGCAAGTAAAATATATTCTTTTTTCTAGAAAAAGAGCGTTTCTTCGTCCCATGACGGAGCCGTTGAGCAAAAGAGGGTCGACCTGCTGTCTTAGTCGCCGATACGCCTGAATATGAGATTCTTATCGATCACTTTATGTTGCAGGAATAGAAAACACAACAGCCCTTGACCATTTATCTTTACTGCGTTCCTTCGTATTACACCTTTTACCCTTCATGTAATTGGTCTGCTTTATTTCACTTGCCTTTTAATGATTCTAAAACAGTCACTATTATTAAAAACTTTACCAATGTATATACTACTACCATGTTTTCTTTTAAAAACCTTTATTGTGAAAATTTCATTATACAAATACGAGCCTATAACCACGTGGGCCTGCCACAGAGCAAACTGTAATCGTATATGATGAATAGACATTTACACTGTAGAGGAACGTAACGGGCGGGCCATTAGGTTGCAAGAACTAAGGTGTCTAACAGTTACGGAATCGGTGGACGTACATTTTATAATTAAAATACGACAGGGCCAGTTACAATAAAATTATCTAGATATACATTTGCGGGCAAGTACCATGGGTGACGTTAATTCGAACTTTCAACAGTACAGTAATCAATAACACATCAGAACTTAATATCAATAGGGATGTCGAAATAGTCAATCAATTCTCGTCCCCGCCCGCCATGTGCTTCAAAACTGCATACGTATCTCGTGATTTCAAGGTTCTGCAACCAGTACACAACAAGGAGTTACGAGTCCCATTTATTCCGGCGCCATTTTGGGCGAGGACGGGCAGGTCCAGGATATAGTCAAAATGTCTCTACCAACCATCGACTATGATGATGTTCATATGCTGTATTTATTAGAGTAACACTCATCTGTCCACATGAAATTAATTTGCCACAATCTAAACATGTCATTTTAATCTTTCCAAAGTTCTTCTAAATATTTGGGACCGTTTCCCTTGCCTCTGAAGCTCTCAGTGCCACTTCTTTGATGAATGTACTAGCAGGTCAGGGGTTCTCCTCCAAATCTCTCTTTTATGCAGCACTATAATTAATTGGTGCCACCTCTCCATATGACGATGCATGGTATAGTTACCACAACTATATTTTTTTTCGGTTCCTCTGGAGAGTTCATCGTGGCAGATGAAGCGTGTAACGTACCGGGCATTTACCTTTTTTTGCATGTACAGGAAAGGAAAAAAAAATCGAGCGTCCGAGTTCTAAGGTGTCCCAGGGCCATTTTAGTGGACCAGGCCCAAATCCAAAGAACAGGCCGCCATTTTGAGAGTCCTCTTGCAGCCGCCTGTCGCTGTAGCATCAAGAGCAGCCGAAACTCAGCCGAATGGCAACTGAAACGGTAAAGGGGCGCCCCACTACAGCAGACGAGCCTCCACCTAGGAAGGCCCATTCACGCCGGCTCCCCCCCCCTTCGGGCACCCCACGCCGTTATTCGGAGCAGTATTGTAGGATGGCCACACCAGTGCGGCAACTTGCTAGACATCACCTCGGTGGTAACCGAATCTCAACGCCTTGTGGTGTCTTCTATTCAAAAAACATTGTTATGCTTCCTTCGACCTATTCGCCGCAAGTGCGCACACAACTCAACTGCATAGCTTGCTAGACACCACCTCGGTGCCATCCGGATCTTGGAATGTCAGCACCTTTTGGTGTCTTCTCTTCAGAAAATATTGTTGCGCTGCCTTTGGCCCCATTCGCACATCAGTCCGCTACTGACGCCATCTCACAGGCTAATGGGGCGCCCCACGCCGACTTTCAGCATTGTAGAATGACCACACCAGTACAGCAACTTGCTAGACAT
Source organism: Lissotriton helveticus (assembly GCF_964261635.1). NCBI lineage: Eukaryota > Metazoa > Chordata > Amphibia > Caudata > Salamandridae > Lissotriton > Lissotriton helveticus. The sequence continues at coordinate 1,720,165,201 of NC_136059.1, forward strand.
CACCTCGGTGCCATCCTGATCTCGGCGCCCCACTGCAGATGAAGTGCCTCTCAACTATGAAACCACCACGGTGACATCCGGATCTTGGCGCGTTGTGCTGCCTTCGGCCTATTCGCACATCGGTCCGCTACTGACGCCATCTCACAGGCTAATGGGGTAACCCACGCCGAGTTTCAGCATTGTAGGATGACCACACCAGTACAGCAACTTGCTAGACATCACCTCGGTGCCATCCGAATCTTGGCATCTCAACGCCTAGTGGTATCTTCCATACAAAAAATATTGTTACGCTGCCTTTGGCCCCATTCGCACATCAGTCCGCAACTTAGACATCACCTCGGTGCCATCCGGATCTTGGCATCTCAGCGCCTTGTGGTGTCAGTCAGAAAATATTGTTGCGCTGCCTTTGGCCCCATTCGCACATCGGTCCGCTACTGACGCCATCTCACAGGCCAACGGGGCGCCCCACGCCGACTTTCAACATTGTAGGATGGCCACAGAAGTGCGACAACTTACTAGACACCACCTCGGTGCCATCCGGATCTTGGCGCGTTGTGCTGCCTTCGGCCTATTCGCACATCGGTCCGCTACTGACGCCATCTCACAGGCCAACGGGGCGCCCCACGCCGACTTTCAGCATTGTTGGATGGCCACATCAGTGCGGCAACTTACTAGACACCACCTCGGTGCCATCCGGATCTTGGCGCGTTGTGCTGCCTTCGGCCTATTCGCACATCGGTCCGCTACTGACGCAAACTCACAGGCCACCGGGGCGCCCCACGCCGACTTTCAGCATTGTAGGATGGCCACACCAGTGCTGCAACTTGCTGGACACCACCTCGGTGCCATCCGGATCTTGGCGCGTTGTATTGCCTTCGGCCTATTCGCACATCGGTCCGCTACTGACGCCGCCTCACGTGCCAACGTATTTTCTCCGCATTTTATACCCTATGCCGCATAACAGGTCATGTGACTTGTTTATAAAACTTTTCATTGGTTCATTTTACTTTTGGTTTCCTAATGATGGAAGGCTTGATCATATGACCTAAAAACAACACTTTTCATTGGATGAAAACTTTTTTTTTTTTCCCAAACGATGAAAGCCCCACCTTGTTTCTGGATGTTTCAGACTAAACTGGCGTCAGCATGAGAGCACCACCATCTCGTAGCTCCGTCGTGGTCATTCCGCGAGCAATCATGGCAGCCGCTCCCCACCAGAAGCCTGCAGGAGTCGGGGCCCCCAAAACTTTTGATGAATTCTCAAGGCGGAGGGGACGCTTTTGAGAATGGGGTCCAAGACCTAGCAGACAAGCGTCCGATTTCCAAGGTGTCCCAGGGCCATTTCAGTGGACCAGGCCCAAAAAGGAAAGAGCCTGCCGCCATTTTGAGAGTCCTGTGACAGCCGCCTATCGCTGCACCGCAAGAGTGGGCGCAACTCAGCTGAATTGTGGCTTTTGACACAGTGGACCAAAAACGGACGGAATGGCAACTGAAACGGTAAAGGGGCGCCCCACTACAACAGATGACACTCCACCTGGAGAGGCCCGTTCACGCCGCCTCCCCCGGGGCGCCCCACGCCGTTATTCGGAGCAGCATTGTAGGATACCAAAACCAGTGCGGCAACTTACTGGACATCACCTTGGTGCCATCGTTCTGCTGCCTTGGAACTATTCGCACAACAGTTTGCTACTGATGACCCACCCCCCGCGACGCCCCACGCCGTTATTTGCTGGGTGGCAACTTACTAGACATCACTTTCGTGTCATCTAGATTTCGGCGCGTTCTGCTGCCTTGGAACTATTCGCACAACAGTTTGCTACTGATGACCCACCCCCCGCGACGCCCCACGCCGGAAATCTGGACGTTGTGCTGCGTTGGGACTATTCGCACAGCCGACCGCTACTTCGTTGTTTTTCCCTAAAAATGTTTATATGTTATTACTATTTTTGTTTTCTTGTATATATTTATAAATTATTAAAGTTTTATAATCTTACTACTTTGTCGGAGTGCTATATATTTTTAATGTGACACATAATTGTAAAAACTTTGATGTACAAAGAGTCATCCCTGGAATCTTCCGCTTCACGCTCGGTCCCCTCCCCAATCACAATACAGGATGGTTTTCAGATAATAGCAACGCTTCTGCTGTGACGGATCTCATCGAGTGTGGGCCTTGATCTACTATAACTCCTTTGAAGAGGGGTGATTCTTTACAGCTGTGGCCATAAACTACATCTGCAGGGCTAGCTGATAGCCTAGGACCGGCCTGGACAATCGGACACAGAGGAAAAGGAGTGTCAGAGGGTGCGGTAGTGAATAGGGCGAAAGGGAGGTGTCGGGCGGGCACAGGGTGTGATTCTCAGGGAAGAGCAGCGCAGATGGGGGGAGGTTTATTACCCATGCATAAGACAGAGTGCGGGGGTGACCACTGCCTGGGTGAGATGCTTGCGAGGGTGGGGAGCCATGCTAAGGATCGACAGCGTGCACAGAGTGGGTCTGGTCAAGGCATCTAAAATGGCTGCCGTGCACGACAAAAGTGTGGCATTTGAAAAAAGACAAGATGGCGCAGACAATGTTTTTCAACACTTCCTGATTTCCTTCGAATCGAACGTTAACAGACGTTGGGGCATATTACCAAAGTTAAGCGATATTTATCCCTAACGATGCATTGCAAAGATTTTTTTACCGTCAGAAATTATCGCAGATAAACCTTGCTATTATCAAGGTTTATCGCAAATACGATAAAAAACGACCGCAATGCATTAATATCGCTGAAAACTCAGCGATATTCATGCATTACCGAGCTAATGCTCTTAGCCATGTTATCCACCTCCCATTGGATAACATGGCTAAGAACTGCTCAGGGCAGCTGTTACTTTTTGGAGATATTCGCGCTTATCTCGAATATTTCCAAAAGTTGATAATAGGAGATAGCGATGTTAGCGACTGTTTCCAGTCGCTAACATCTTGGCATGCCCACTTTGCATGTCATTAGTGATAAATATCACTCACATGCAAAGTGGGGCCCAAGATGGTCGCTATCTCCTACTAGCCGTCGCTAACTGGTGTTAGCAACAGCTAGGTAATACAGATATAATTTTATCTCCGCGAAGCGGAGCGCTGTTACAGATATATATCTTGTTTTTGAACGTTAATTTCTCAAAATGCACTGAAGCACATATATTGAGACCTAGCAAAGGCACATCGGGCTACCAGTCCCTAATATTTTACCAAGTTTCGTGCAAATCCATTCAGCCGTTCGATTATTATTATTATTTTTTTTTTTTGCCCCGCGGGGCCCTTTTAAAACCTCCACATCAAACCTAGGGGGTCAGCGAGGATCTACTATGCCCCCTTATGGTCATTTGCCCCTTCGCTTTGGCCTCCTCTTGTCTCTCGATCCTACCGAGAGACAAGATGGCGGCCGCTACGTACTGTTTGGAATGTTTACAGACACCGGAGAGCCAATCAGCTTCGCTTTGCAAAGCTCCGTAACGCGAAAAGTACGCGAAGCGGTGCGCTGTTACAGATATATATCTTTTTTTGAACGTTAATTTCTCAAAATCCACTGAAGCACATATATTGAGACCTAGCAAAGGCACATCGGGCTACCAGTCCCTACAATTTTGCCAAGTTTCGTGCAAATCCATTCAGCCGTTCGATTATTATTATTATTTATTTTTTTTGCCCCGCGGGGCCCTTTTAAAACCTCCACATCAAACCTAGGGGGTCAGCGAGGATCTACTATTCCCCCTTATGGTCATTTGCCCCTTCGCTTTGGCCTCCTCTTGTCTCTCGATCCTACCGAGAGACAAGATGGCGGCCGCTACGGACTGTTTGGAATGTTGACAGACGCCGGAGAACCAATCAGCTTCGCTTCACAAAGCTCCGTTGCGCGAAAAGTACGCGTCCTGGAGCGCTGCCCGGTCCGCTGTTACAGATATATATCTTTTTTTAAACGTTAATTTCTCAAAATCCACTGTAGCACATATATTGAGACCTACAAAAGGCACATCGGGCTACCAGTCCCTACAATTTTGCCAAGTTTCGTGCAAATCCATTCAGCCGTTCGGGCTAAAAGTGAGGCCAACCGCCCTATGGAAAACTCAATGTTAAAAACACGTTTTGGGACCCCCCTTTTTTCTCGACCCCCCCTGGACGAACCCCCCCCCAATTTTCAGGGGCTGCTCAGAAACAAAATGTGCCATTTTCCTGAAAATTTCAGCCAATTCCGTCCACAAACGCCAAAGTTATTAGACATAGAATTTTCGAAAAACCCATAGAGAAAAAATCCTAACTATATATACCTACTGGCGACCGCCAGTAGGTAATATATATATATATATATATATATATATATATATATATATATATATATATATATATATATATATATATATATATATATATATTCACCCAAAATGTCTCTTCAAACAAGGACGCTACTCCGTAGGCAGTGAAGTTCAAACAGAACCTTTATTCTGGAAAGCTTAAGATCACGACTGTTTTCCCATCCCCCGACGCATTTTGAAGCTAACAAGCCTCTTCCTCATGGGGCGACAAATGGCAAACCACGGTACTGCCACACCTATTTGTTCCCAAAATGCACGCAATCTCCAGTGACGCATGCTCGTACTTGTGAGCCAATTCTTCCCCACCATTAGGGTCCGTGTATATTTTGCCAAACTCAGTTTCTTTTGTCGTTTTACATTCACATTTTCCTGCCCTCCAGTGGGCTCCAGGCATGATGTTCCGCTTTCCCAATTAAGAAATGCCCACGCTGTTGTCACAGCCACACAGTTGTAGCTGTGCAGTCCTGCCACTACGTTTCAGGCAGGTGGTGCATCCTCCGCGGCTGAGACCGGCGCGCCTTATATTCACCCAAAATGTCTCTTCAGACAAGGACGCTACTCCGTAGGCAGTGAAGTTCAAACAGAACCTTTATTCTGGAAAGCTTAAGATCATGGCTGTTTTCCCATCCCCCGACGCATTTTGAAGCTAACAAGCCTCTTCCTCATGGGGCGACAAATGGCAAACCACGGTACTGCCACACCTATTTGTTCCCAAAATGCACGCAATCTCCAGTGATGCATTCTGGTAGTTGTGAGCCAATTCTTCCCCACCATCAGGGTCCGTGTATATTTTGCCAAACTCAGTTTCTTTTGTCGTTTTACATTCACATTTTCCTGCCCTCCAGTGGGCTCCAGGCATGATGTTTCGCTTTCCCAATTAAGAAATGCCCACGCTGTTGTCACAGCCACACAGTTGTAGCTGTGCAGTCCTGCCACCACAGGATGCACCACCTGCCTGAAATGTGGTGGGGAAGAATTGGCTCACAACTACCGATTTAGGTTTCAGCTGCCTTTTGGCCTGTACTGAAGAGTTTATTTTAGGATTTATTAGGACATTAAAATCGCCCCCCAGGATCAGCTCACCGGGTACCTGCATTTGGCACTGAAACAGATCCTCATAGACCTTAGAGTTATCCTCGACTGGGGCGTATATGCTAACAAAAGTTATCAATCTCTGGCTTTGTTTAAGAATACAGGTCGCCCAGCACCAGCGCCCTTGCTGATTTTTCTCAAAATTAAGAACCTTCACCTGAAGTTTTTTACTTAAAAATATTGCTGTCCCTCTATGGGAAGCAGAAGACAAAGAGAACCCCCTATAAGCTGCCCAAGACCTAAACATAGAGAAATCTGGCAATTTTACAGCAGGTTATGGATTTCTTGTAAAAATATCACCACTGGGTTTTCTGTTTTAATCCATGATTCAATTGCCGGCATTTTATTTTTATTGTTGAGACCATTAACATTAAAAGAAACCACTTTCAGCACTTCTTTACTAGCCATAGTTGAAACCTAACCAGAACTTAAACTCACTAAATATCTTACCCAAAATCGAATTAACGAATAAATGTATAGAGCCTGAATGAATTTACGAAAACAAAACTACAATTTTTTAACAGCCTACCCGGAGTCAAGCTAAAGTATGGATGTATAAAAAACATAAATGCATTTGCAAAAAAAGGACTTCATTTTTTCCCTCCTTATGCTCCCAACCAACCCCTCGTGAATCCCACCCCTGACAGACGCCCTCTCACCTCTGAAATGCGAAATCCCCCCTACCGACCACGCTGACCACATTTCACCCCTCCCTTCTAACCTGGGAGTCATGGAATCAGACCCTAGGTTACCCCGTTGATCCCCAGCCCCCCCGCAATATTGACTCTACTAGATACTTGGCTTACTTACAAGCACTACAAATATTTAGTACCAAAAAGGCACATATATTACCAGATAATAGGACTATCCAACTAGAAATCCTCTTCGATATCGTAGGATTACTCTAAGTGTTCCAGTCAGCTAATATATTAAAAGAGGAGATCGTTTACCATTACAATTGGTGAAATTACCCATTCATCGATACTCAGATGCTTGCCTCTACTGAGATTTCTTTCAGGAGGGATTGTGCTTCTTCTAGGTCTGAAAACATAAAAAAAATTCTTTCACCAAAACTCTCAGCTTTGACTGCTGAGCAATTGAAGCTTGCGCGCCATGTGCTTTAAATAAATGCAGAATGTTTACAAATTCATTTCTCCGTGCAGCGGCGGCAGTCATATCCGAAAATATGCGACATTTATTTGTGTCTGTCACAGGAAACTGTCTCTGTTGAATGGCCTTTAACAGGATCTTCTCCTTAATCTGGAAATCAGCAAAGTTCAGCAGGATAGTTCTGGGAATGGTAGAATTGGGGAAACGCTGTGCAGGAACTCTATGGGCTCTTGTAATGGTGAGATCACCCTCAAACTCTGTCAAAATTTTCTGTTGGATAAATGAGTTGACCCATTGGAGTGGGTCAGAGCCTTCCATGCCTTCAGGAACCCCCACAATCCTGAGGTTCGACCTCCGAGAATGATTCTCAAGCTCCTCCAGTTTACTTTCAAGGAAATTTTTCTTTTTTGCCGCCTCTTTGGCCTCGCCCATAGCCAAATTCAATTGGTCCTCTAATATGGAAATTCTAGCCTCAGTCTCCTGCAGTCTATTCGGCAGTCCAGACATTGTTTCTTCTAACTTTTCCAGCCACAAATGTAGGGCTGCAATCTCTATTTGTTGAGATTTTTTCATTTCTCGTATCTCCTCCAAGATCAGATTAAACATATCTCGAATATCTAGTTGATACCTCCCTTCGCTTTCTGAACTCTGATCAGCTTTGTTTGCATTTTTCCACAGATTATCGGTATCAATGTTTGCGCTTCCCCCCTTGGAGTCGAGCTGTGCCGATAGAACAGGTAAAATTGATGGAGCCTCAGATGGTACTCTTCTTGAGGTCGTGTCTAAAATTATTGTGGCTGCAAAAGGGGTTGTAGCACTACTGGCTGAGGTGCCCCCAAATTCACTGGAGTCTCCATCAGGAGCTCACTGCTTTTACCAGTTATTTCTTGCACTGAGGGTAGACCCCGATTGGGAACTCCATTTGCTACTTGATCAATCAGGGGGATTGAAGATGTGAGGGATACCGGCGTCACTTGTATTTGGGACCGGACTTGAGTCTGATCAATCTGTTGCTGCTGTACCTCCACACAGTTCATTTTAGAAGACTGTAGCTCTGATCCCAAATTCCCAGAGGATATTGATGCTGTTACGATCTGTCCTAAGTCAGGTGATGAAGTATTAGATGCCCTGGAGGCAGTGTCTTGGATTATGGAAGACTGTGGGTTTAGAGATTTGGGGTGGTTCTCTTTATAAACAAAGGAAAGTCTTTCAATTCTTTTCCACCTGTTATGCCTTTCTTCAGACCATCTTGAGCTGGACTTGTCGATGCCGCCGGGACACCCAATACTTCTGGTGTATCCTTTGCGTATTCGACCCCTGACTCTATATCATCGACATGCCCTTCACTGTGCAAGGATGTGGAGTTGAGGGGGAGCCCATCCTCCGAGCTCTCTCGGGTGGTGTCCAAGAAGGGGAAGGCTGCGTTGTCCCCCCTAATCTCATCCTTATCCTTATCCTTGACCGACTGACAAGCAGCTTTCTTCGCCAAGGCCAAGGCTTGTCGTGTTTTAACTTTGAGACGGGCGGCTACCTCAGATGATGTCATCAGTGATGTCATTTGAGATGTCATCAGTGATGTCATCAGTGATGTCACTGACCATGTCATGAATGATGTAATATGTGACATAATCACCAGTGGATTGCGGGCGCGAGAATTACAGTTAGTACAACTAACTATAACAGAGGAATTTCAATGATTTTGTATGAGTGAAATGTCTAGCTAATTGTAACACCCCTGAAACCTATGGTTTTTTCAATGATAATTCATATGTTTTTTTCAGTGAATTTCAAAGGTTTTTTAAATGATAATTCCTAAATATAACCTGCCTGAAACCTGTTGTTTTTTCAGTGAATTTCAAAAGTTTTTTAAATGATAATTCTTAATTATAATGTTCATTAAGCATATCTGTTCTTTTCTATTTTTTCTATTTTTTTTATTATCATCCCAATCTCAACCTAGTAAAAACTGCAAATATCACCACTCTTCAATTGATTCCTTCAGCCAACAAAATTGCCACAAACCACTAAATAAACAGGCGATAGCTCCACTTATCAGTAACAAATTAACATCAACATTTAACTGGTGTAAGGAGGTCAACTATCTACTGCGTGAATTAAACCCAACTCACACCCATATTTAAAGATGAATATGTGATAGAGGTACTAATTATGCACTTCCAACACCCACCAAAATCACAACACCTAGCGCCACCACCACTACAGCCACCCCTTCTGACCCCTCCCCCTCTACTACCTCAGAGGCAGCACAAAACAGGACAACAAACCTTCCCAAAGCAATATATTCCTTCAACAACATACTAGCTCAATGTTCAGAGATGTGGCAATCAACTATGTATAAGGGAAGGAACTCGCAAATCAACAATAATGTACACAATCCTAACACTACCGGTGATATGCTATACACAACTCACTATACACACCATTAACTTTTCTGTGTGTAGATATATTATTGATACGTGTAGTGTACTGCACACTGGACGCAACCATATTATCTCAGACACTGGGGAATATCTTGGTCATGAAGCTGTGTTGTCCCCCTTCTTGAAGCAGAAGCGGAGTGGGCTGGTCCAACGTATGCAACTCCAGCGTAAGACTATAAATATTTAGCAGAGAAAAGAGTCTGCCACAGCGAAGGTCCTCACCCTGCCACGTGGCTGCTGCCGTGATCACGTGCCTTCATGATAAAGGCCCATTGCGAACTCAGCGGCACTGCACCGCAGACTTATTTCTTTATCAACTACTGCCTTCGATCTACACTGCGGACAGCAGGGTTCTCAACTTGGATTCAGCTTTGGATGTACACTATGGACAGCATTGAATCAAGCCTTGCTTTATTTAGGGTATAGACAATTGTACTCCATGTCTTCCGATTTTGTAAAAGAATGTGACAAAAAGCATTTGTCTATAACTGTGCTGACTACTGCCTTCGATCTACACTGCGGACAGCAGGGTTCTCAACTTGGATTCACCTTTGGATGTACACTACGGACAGCATTGAATCAAGCCTTGCTTTATTTAGGGTATTCACAATTGTACTCCATGGGCCCGATTCACAGAACTAACTTTAGACAAAATCCTAAACTTACTACCATTTTGGTATTCACAGAAGACACTTACTCATTTTGGTATTCACAGAAGGCACTTACTCATTTCGGTATTCACAGAAGTTAGGAGTCCTAACTTTAGGACTCCTAAGTGCCTTCTGTGAATACCAACAGTCTTAAAGTTAGGATTTTTCTCAATTTAGTAGTAGTAAAGTTAGGACTCCTAACTTTAGGACTCCTAAATGCCTTCTGTGAATACCGAAAGTCTTAAAATTACGATTTTTCTCAATTTAGTAGTAGTAAAGTTAGGACTCCTAACTTTCAGACTCTTAAATGCCTTCTGTGAATACCGAAAGTCTTAAAGTTAGGATTTTTCTCAGTTTAGTAGTAGTAAAGTTAGGACTCCTAACTTTAGGACTCCTAAATGCCTTCTGTGAATACCGAAAGTCTTAAAATTAGGATTTTTCTCATTTTAGTAGTAGTAAAGTTGAGAAAAATCCTAATTTTAAGACTTTCAGCATTCACAGAAGGCATTTAGGAGTCCTAAAGTTAGGAGTACTAACTTTACTACTACTAAATTGAGAAAAATCCTAATTTTAAGACTTTTGGTATTCACAGAAGGCATTTAGGAGTCCTAAAGTTAGAAGTCCTAACTTTACTACTACTAAATTGAGAAAAATCCTAATCAGTTTTTTTTCCCCCTCAAAGTACATGCTATCCAGTATGCAACATTCAATGCTTTGAGTTCAGCCCGTTCAGACCACGCATCATTGCACAGTGAGCACACGCTAAACACCAGACGTACCACTAACTCAGTACACCATAAATAATCGCCACATGGATTTATTAAAGCAAGATTCAGTTGTCAAAAAACATTAACCCCAGTGCGGCCTGTCCGAAGCATGCATCATTGCAGGTGACGCACACGCTCAGTCACAAAGGTACTACTAACTTAGTGCACCATAATTCATCACCACATGGCTGTATTCAGGCAGAATTCAACTGACTCTTCATTTATTATTTGCAGAGTGCTGTACCAAAGTAAGTAAAATGTCTATCAAACCCTATACAATATCCCTTTACTATGCTTCCTTCAAAAACTTCTTTTATATCTGTTCTAGGTTTAGTTGAATATGCAAAAGCACACTCATTGGCAGTCTACACTGCGGACAGCACAAGTCAAAACTTGAACTATAATGTCCTTGAAACATACACATTTCGACAATGTATTCCATACATGTTTCATCTTTTATTTCAATCGTGATTAAAGATGATGCAGTGAGCCTAAGATCTACACTGCAGACTGCAGGATTTATAACTTGAATTCAGCTTTGTATCTACACTACAGACAGTAGGGAATTCAGCCTATATTTTGTTAAGGAAGAGACACAAATACTCCTGTGGCACTGCTAGTAAGCGCAAGCACCTTTAATCCCTGCATCCTGTGAACTATGCTCACAAAGAATTTAGAACACTGCGCCAAAATGTACCTCCACCACCGGCAAAACCAAGTACCTCTGGGGCATCACTTTTAACATCGCCACCAGACATACATCCCCATTTTGAGAAAGTTAGAATGCACTGCATGAAATACAATCGTTTAATTTGTTATGGTGAGCAATCAGTAGACCTAGTTTGCAGAGCAATTGATAACCATTGATGTTATTTTTTCCCCTCAAAGTACATGCAGTCCAGTATGCAACAGTAAATGCGTTGAGTACAGACTGCTCGAACCACGCATCATCACAGGGTGAGCACACGCTGAGCACCAGACGTACCACTAACTCAGTGCACCATAAATAAACACCACGTGGCCTTATTAAAGCAAAATTCAGTAGCCAAAAGACATTCTTACCAGTGCGCTCTGCCAGAACCACGCATTATCACAGGCTCCACACAAACTGACTCTACCTTAGTGCACCACAACTCATGAACCCTTTACGATAGAATCTTCTGTGTATTATTTCATATATAGTGCTCCTACCATTGTACAGCAGAAGTCATAAACCGTTTATGATTGAATATCTGCGTATAATATCATGATTACTATTCTACTTGTTACCAACCGCAACATAATAAAATGGAGTTGAGCTCACGTGCCCGTACCCACTTCAACTATATCTGTGTCTGTGTACCTATTATGTTTGTAAAATGCTAACCTCTGCCAGTAACAAAAACATCGATTATATAACTTTCTCTCGCTCATTCTATAATACGAACATACAAAGTGGATCATTACAATACTGCAAAGAAAGTGTATAGTCAAATCATAAGTGTGTTCTAGTTCTTGTTTTTTTTTGTGCATATTTATATAGCGCGAAGTCGACCCAAAACTATTTCAGCAATTTACATGAGCACCGTGTTTACAGTACATTTTCAGCCATGAATAGATTACGTCATTTCTCTACAATAACAGGATGTGGACGTGCCTTGAACACTGATTTCCAGCACCAAGTTCGACAGTATACCTGAATAACCACATGCGTATATATATTTTCTGCCCTTCATCTGCCAAAAACTGCAACCTAAAGCTTTCACAGCCCTGTATTACTTAAACCTACAACACTCCACTGAATGTACAACAAACATTCATATTCGCAGAAATGTGTCATGTCCAGCAGCTTTTATGTGTGCAACTATGGAGGAATATAAGGTCAGTGATACCCTGTACCTTCCATGTTGGCCATGTTGTGGGACTTCACAGTCATAATGACACATGTGCGTGTAAGACCCTGGTGATGGCAGCACTACAACACGGACACCCGAATCAGTTGATTTTTCATATAGCTCACGACGGATACACGCCCATAGCTCCGGAGTCATTGTTCACAGTCTCGCGCAGTACTGGCATATGTAAGTCCAGCCAACTCCGGTTACGCTACCAGGAAAACACAACAACGCTACATGACCCAGATTTTCATTGTATTGACTTCTTACTTCCAGGTCTAGTTGTCAGTAAGGCAGACACACACTCGCTCATGGCTGGTATACACCCACACCACACTCATCCAGCACATGCGTCACTACGCATGTGACCCTATCAATAAAAAAGACGGGGCTTATGTGCTCTACGCCATTTTAGAGTTGCTCCCATAGCAATCGCTATGATAACCCGTCCTAGTGGCCTCATGTAGGCCTGAAATACCGAACAAGGGGGCCCACTAACACGTGCGTGGCCTCTTTGGTCACTGAGTTAGTGGTACCGCAAGGACTGAGCGGGTGAGGAACCTGCAATGAAGATGGGTGCACGAGTATGTCCTTTGCCATACCGATATCAAGACTCAGCACCAAATGTAAGACTTCTTGGTGGCAGAGCAGGACTGCATGATGTAGAACGTAGCCTGACCGGAGGGAGTAGATGGGGTGCAGCAGACTTGATACAAAAAGGCGACGCATCAATTTAGGTGTACAAAGTCCTATATACTGTATCTTATTGCATTTGTATTTTTTTTCAAATAGCAGGAAAGTTTTTATAGTCGGTCAAATGTCCGTCGCTCGTGATGATTGAAACCACGTGTATCACTGCGCACCACTTGCTTTCACAACCGCATGGAAAACATTACTACTCTACTAATTCTTCATATATCGAAGCCTATTAAACAAATTGGAACTGTACAAATAGTTGTATTTTTAATGCGGGAGGGAAGGTGTGTGAAAGGGCGATGTTATTCTACTCCACATTAAGATAGTGACAATTACCAATCATAACTTCTTTCTTTTACTATCTTTTAGATATAGAGCTTTAGGGTGCACTATGTCCCGGCACATGGTGGAAGACACACCGGTGACAGAAAGGTGAGTTGCGAATATTCTTTTCAGTCACTATAAGTCACTTCATTTCTCCTTTGATAAAGAAATGGTGCACAATCTTATCTTCTGTGTTATCTAACAGTTTGTGCTTTACAAATTAGCGTCCCCCCAACACCTCCAAAGATCATGGTTTGAGGATTCTACGATGATGCGTGGCCATCGTAACAACGCCTGAGAAGGCTGCTTCGACCCGTGATGCACCATCTTTGAATCACGCCAATGGCACAAGGTGAGCAAAGAAGCTTGTTTCCGAAGCAACGAGAAGACACCTGTGTGCGGAGAGAGTTGGTAGTGTGCAGCAGCTTGACTGCGTAGGAATGTACAATTACCTCCGGGCAGTGAGAATGGATAGGTTGGAACAATCTGAGTACGCAAGAAATGGCACTCACCTCCGGACTCTGGGAGTCAATGGGGTACAACAGTCTGGGTATGCAGTAATGAGAACTCACCGCTATGCAGTGGGAGTGCATGGGGTATAGTACTCTGGAAGAAAAAGAGTGCACAGACACCACCTTGCAGTGGAAGTTGATGTAATACAGTATCTTGAGTGTCCAAAGGCATAAAGCAGAAATATACTTGTGCAGTTGTATGTACTCTGCTATTACTAACTCTATACTATCTTTCAGATCACTAAACTTGAGGGTGCACTATGAACCAGCACGTGCTTGGACAAACAACCCAGTATTAACACTACCTCTCCTGCTCCATCTATTACTTTCTCTCCCTGAAACTTTCAATGTCGTTTTTTCTCTCTTTCTCTTTCTCCCTCTCTCTCACATTGTTTCTCTTTCTCTTTTAAAGTTATGGACGCTGATTTTTCGGCTGGAGAGGCAAGATGGCGATCTGACGAGGATCGCAGTGGTCACACTCCTGGTCCTCTCCCCTCATGCTATGGAGATCCTGTTTTCCTGCTTTCCATAGCGGCTTGCGCGAAGTAACCTGCCAGCCTTAAACATGCTAAACTCTTAGCCACTTTGAACTGCAAAAGGAGGAGGGAAAAAAAAGAAGAAAAAAAAACCACAAATCCTAACCAGCCCTCACCACTTTGGAAACTCTGGAATTCTGGAATCTACCCTGCTGGTTCGCCATAGCAGGTCCGGTTCCCCCTATGCATCCAGCGATTGCACTTTACAGTTATATCGAGCGTGCTGTTTTAAAGCATTTTATCCTGCTAATATGCCTCCAGCAGCAGCTGCCAAGAGACCCTGCCTGCTGCATATGCATATGTAGTACTCACCATTCAGTCGCAAGCCCGAAACGGACCCCTGCCACAGCTCCAGTCTCTGCAAACACAACAATGATGGACAGAATGTGGATCAATGTCACACATTCACCCCAGTCAAAAGATCTGGGTCCAAATCCACTTTTTTTCCACTCCACACCACCCTGGGTTAGACAATGGCGATATGCAAATCAGCGCTGACCCTGTTGCCCCATGGGAACAGTCCAGTCCGAACTACAAAAGCCATGTCCTTCCCAGAACGGAAACAAGCATCCGAGGACCGGCCCGGTTTCGAGGTAACACCTCTCATCAGCCCGGCTAGCTTGATTCCAGTGGTGTGGAGTGTCTGGGACTCACGTCTGAGCATCCCCAGTACACTTAGAGCGGTAACTGCAAACACAACAATGATGGACAGAATGTGGATCAATGTCACACATTCACCCCAGTCAAAAGATCTGGGCCCAAATCCATCGTTTTTCCACTCCACACCACCCTGGGTTAGACAATGGCGATATGCAAATCAGCGCTGACCCTGTTGCCCCATGGGAACAGTCCAGTCCAAACTACAAAAGCCATGTCCTTCCCAGAACGGAAACAAGCATCCGAGGACCGGCCCGGTTTCGAGGTAACACCTCTCATCAGCCCGGCTAGCTTGATTCCAGTGGTGTGGAGTGTCTGGGACTCACGTCTGAGCATCCCCAGTACACTTAGAGCGGTAACTGCAAACACAACAATGATGGACAGAATGTGGATCAATGTCACACATTCACCCCAGTCAAAAGATCTGGGCCCAAATCCATCGTTTTTCCACTCCACACCACCCTGGGTTAGACAATGGCGATATGCAAATCAGCGCTGACCCTGTTGCCCCATGGGAACAGTCCAGTCCGAACTACAAAAGCCATGTCCTTCCCAGAACGGAAACAAGCATCCGAGGACCGGCCCGGTTTCGAGGTAACACCTCTCATCAGCCCGGCTAGCTTGATTCCAGTGGTGTGGAGTGTCTGGGACTCACGTCTGAGCATCCCCAGTACACTTAGAGCGGTAACTGCAAACACAACAATGATGGACAGAATGTGGATCAATGTCACACATTCACCCCAGTCAAAAGATCTGGGCCCAAATCCATCGTTTTTCCACTCCACACCACCCTGGGTTAGACAATGGCGATATGCAAATCAGCGCTGACCCTGTTGCCCCATGGGAACAGTCCAGTCCGAACTACAAAAGCCATGTCCTTCCCAGAACGGAAACAAGCATCCGAGGACCGGCCCGGTTTTGAGGTAACACCTCTCATCAGCCCGGCTAGCTTGATTCCAGTGGTGTGGAGTGTCTGGGACTCACGTCTGAGCATCCCCAGTACACTTAGAGCGGTAACTGCAAACACAACAATGATGGACAGAATTTGGATCAATGTCACACATTCACCCCAGTCAAAAGATCTGGGCCCAAATCCATCGTTTTTCCACTCCACACCACCCTGGGTTAGACAATGGCGATATGCAAATCAGCGCTGACCCTGTTGCCCCATGGGAACAGTCCAGTCCGAACTACAAAAGCCATGTCCTTCCCAGAACGGAAACAAGCATCCGAGGACCGGCCCGGTTTCAAGGTAACACCTCTCATCAGCCCGGCTAGCTTGATTCCAGTGGTGTGGAGTGTCTGGGACTCACGTCTGAGCATCCCCAGTACACTTAGAGCGGTAACTGCAAACACAACAATGATGGACAGAATGTGGATCAATGTCACACATTCACCCCAGTCAAAAGATCTGGGCCCAAATCCATCGTTTTTCCACTCCACACCACCCTGGGTTAGACAATGGCGATATGCAAATCAGCGCTGACCCTGTTGCCCCATGGGAACAGTCCAGTCCAAACTACAAAAGCCATGTCCTTCCCAGAACGGAAACAAGCATCCGAGGACCGGCCCGGTTTCGAGGTAACACCTCTCATCAGCCCGGCTAGCTTGATTCCAGTGGTGTGGAGTGTCTGGGACTCACGTCTGAGCATCCCCAGTACACTTAGAGCGGTAACTGCAAACACAACAATGATGGACAGAATGTGGATCAATGTCACACATTCACCCCAGTCAAAAGATCTGGGCCCAAATCCATCGTTTTTCCAACAGGGTCAGCGCTGATTTGCATATCGCCATTGTCTAACCCAGGGTGGTGTGGAGTGGAAAAACGATGGATTTGGGCCCAGATCTTTTGACTGGGGTGAATGTGTGACATTGATCCACATTCTGTCCATCATTGTTGTGTTTGCAGTTACAGCTCCAGTCTCAGCATCGGAATCAGCTCCAGTTTCAACAGGGATGGCTCCTAAGGTTCCGCCAGTACCCTCTGCAGCCGCCCGCGCAAGGGCCGCCAGACAAACCCAGAGGGAGGCAGCCGAAAACCGCGGCATGGGCAAACAGAATGCCGGCTTTGAAGAGCGGGATGCCGGGCGTCAGAAATCAGTGTCTCCAGTAGTTTCTGCCCCTCCACAAGCATCCAGGGCGGAGAAGATCGTGATGTCGGATCCGGCCGGGGCCCGGAAGAAAACCGCTCGTAGGGAAACAACCGGGCCATCAATCGTGGACCTGATGCGGAAGGGCTCGAGTTTGCATCCGGGTCATGAGAGGCAGCGCCAGGGCTCACCCGCACATTGCAGCAACAGCCCCGCTCCGACTGCCATTACTGAGAGCTCAATAGTGGCTGGGAATAGCAAAGAAACTGATTCAGAACTCGGATTTGCTCCTCGAACTGAAACTGAAGGAGCTCTGGATGGCTCAGCAGAGTCACCTGAGATTATTGAGGTGAGCAAATAATCGAATATGCCAATCCTACACACAATATTGTGACTATGTATGTTAATGGGGGACCTGAGGCAACGGAGGTTAGCCCCAGCTCGGGGGGGCTGATGACATTATTGATCTTGGAAAAGACACTGGTGTAACTGATGAAACAAGTAGCGGCCAAGTGCAAATACAGGCTCAAGGAAACCCTGGGGGTAGTCCCGGCTCTCCAATCCCGGATAGAGCCATTGCAGTGGGCCAAAGTGCATGCCCGAGTCCCTGCGCTGGAAGAACCAGTGAGCAAGCTACATATACGGCAGCAGCAGGGGGTACCCCAATACAGGTGCTCTCTGACACCACTACTGACTTCCCCATAGATGCTGGCAATGGGTGCACCACTCGCGGGGTCTTGGAAAAAGACTCAGAAAAAGAGACCACGGACTTTTTTTCCTTCTCTGACGATGCCGAGCTTGAGGATGAATGGGGGGATACATCGTGTCTCACGGATGAATCTGATAGCCAATCTGAAGCGGACGATGCCCAGACTGTGAAACCCAAGCAAAAAGCAGGCAGAAAACGGACCAGCAAGACCCATGGGGCAGGCCTCGACTGGGATCATTCGAACACTGAGCAACTAACCCCCTTGGTTCTCCCCACTTATGGCGCAACTACTGCCCCTCCCTTGGTATCAGCCTCACCATATATAGATGCTGTTCTACAGGCAATTGCAGCCCATCGGGAAGAGACCTCCCAGGATGGGCGAAAAGCACAAGCAGCACTTCGAAAGGTGCAAGGTGTAGTGAGGAAATTAGTAAAGACATGTGGATCATTTGGCGATCGGTTAACCGAAGTAGAAAATAGAACCTTAACAAACGAAACTGAGGTGGTCGCCATCAGAGAACGAGTTGAGTCCAACAAAGCACAAATTGGGGACATTCGATGGTAGCTGGAGGACTTTGAAAATCGCCAACGCAGGAACAACCTCCGCATTTTGGGTGTACCCGAAAAAGCCGAAGGGGATGATGTTCGTTCCTTTGTTATCAGCCTGCTACGAGACTCCCTTCCCGAGCTGTCAAAATGGAACTGGGATATTGAGATACAGAGGGCACACCGTATGCCACTCACACTGAGAACCTCCGCGAAACCTGGCGCCTACCCCAGGGCTATTCTAGTTTATTTTGGGAACTTCCTGCTGAGACAGGCGGTCTCTGAGAAAGCTAGACCGGAGACCAAACGTACCTTGAATGACATCTCCTATTTTTCGAGACCCGATTTCTGTCACACCACAGTCGAGAGGAGGTGGAGGCTACACCAGCTCATCAAACCTTTTCAAGATAAAAAGGCGACGGTTTACCTCAATAACCCCGCACGCCTAAAAGTCATTCTTGGGGGTCAGACAAGATTTTTTGATTCTGAAATCAAAGCCCAAGAATATTTGAATAGTTTAACATAGGCAGAAGCCCAAATGATGCAGGGGGTAAAGCGAATTGCTGGTTTAGGAACCTAGTGTAACGCAAGTACCGACTCAGCATTGTGTACAGATGAACTACTTGACATTAATAGGCCACATTGTGAATTTTTGTGTTTTTGTTCTTCCTTTTTTCATTTCCTTCACTGTTTTATTTTGTGGCCTTTTCTTTTTTTTTTTTTTGAATGACACTGTAGCTCAATGTTAGCCAATTTACGATCTGAAGGGTAGCATGAAGTGGACTGGTTTTTTTTTTTTTTCACCTCAAGGTGTATGCTTATTGTGGCTCATTAAGAGTTAGCAACAACGAAAACAAAGTTTATGTAGCTGGTCTGGTGTTATAGTTGAGCTCCGTCTTATTTTTTCTTCTCGGTTTGTAATAAGTGATTTCTTTTGTTAGCACGTCGGGGGGGGATTCAGTTGTTGTGATCACATACATCGCTCTTAAGACTCTGACGGAATCTGTTTGCCTCAATGTGGGAGCGAGGGAGGGGATGAGAGGGGGGGAGGGACAGAGCTGGGGGAAGGTGGGTGGGAGAAGGGAGAAAACACAAAAAACAGAAAATAATTCCAATGCAAAGAAAAAAGCACTTCTCTTATAAGGTCATTTTTTAAAAAACAAACATAAACTCAGCGATAAGATACAAGGGAATAATATCCAGCATTCAATGGAAGGGATAACTGTTTGGAGTTGGAACGTTGCGGGGCTCCTTGATAGGGATAGACGTGGCCGACTTGCTGAAATAATTAAGCGACACTCACCAGACATTATATGTCTACAAGAAACCCACCTGACTTGGAATAATAGGAGTTTTTTACAAATCCAGGGGTATGATATCCTAGTAACCACAACACATACAGCTAATACACGGGGTGTTGCTATCCTAGGTAAAATGTTTCTAGGCAAGCCGGTCAAACAGGCCCAGGACCAATATGGTAGATGGGCAATAGTCGAACTGACTCTCGGAGTGACAATATGTTCGGTCTATGGCTCTAACCTGGACGACTCATCTATATTTGAGACATTAGAAACTGATCTAGCAGGATGGCCCAGCCCATTAATTCTCACAGGGGATTTTAATATCTCATTAGGCTCAGATCTCAACAACATAATCAGCTCAAATTATTCTGGCCGCAAACCCAGGGTATTCAAAGCAATTAGCTCACTAATAACTAGTCATAATCTTGTAGATATTTGGTCCCTAAAACGTCCTGAAGATCCAGGATACACATTTTCCTCTCACCCTCACAATAAACACACCAGGATTGATTATATTTTCACTACTAGAAATATTTCAAATAAAGCCACCATTACAAAATACCCGAAGCTGATATCAGATCACAATATTTTGGCTTTGACAGTAAATATGTCTCCTACAGCCCGGAAGATTCGCAACTGGACATTCGATCGGAAACTGCTGGCCAATAGTGATTATATTAAGTAATTTAGGAGTTGGACCCAGGGTTATTTTGATATAAATCGATTTAGCGCCTCCAGAAACATAGTTTGGGACAGCTATAAGGCTGCTCTTAGGGGGGAAACCCTTAGTTATGTAGCTAGACTACAGAAGCAACAAGCCTCCGAGCACTATAGAAAAATATCAGAACTAGCTGACCTAGAAACGGCACATACAACCGCAATCGCAGAGAATAGGAGCATAGATGGGTCACATATACTACGTCAGATTTTAATCTGCAAAACAGAGCTTAATAAAGTGTTAACACAAAAATCGGCAGAATCCTATAGATCTCAGCGTAAGAATTTATACGAGAATGGTGAAAGAGTAGGGAAACAATTAGCCCTACGAACCAGACCGCAGGCCTCTCTGAATGCAATCTCCTCAATAAAAGAGAACAACGTAGAATAC
This sequence comes from Lissotriton helveticus, assembly GCF_964261635.1. Taxonomy (NCBI): domain Eukaryota; kingdom Metazoa; phylum Chordata; class Amphibia; order Caudata; family Salamandridae; genus Lissotriton; species Lissotriton helveticus. The sequence continues at coordinate 1,720,185,969 of NC_136059.1, forward strand.
ACCAAAACAGAAGACATACTTAAAGTGTTCCAGGGGTATTACCAGAACCTATATCAAGAGGATCAGGACCACAACAGTGAAGATTTTAAAACCTTTCTTACTAGTTTCCTATCCTGCCCAGATAAAAGCCTTGATAACCTTACTAAAAATGATCTAGAGAACGAAATCACCATCTTGGAGCTGGAACTTGCTTTGTCGGAACTGGCGTCCGGGAAAGCAGCTGGCCCTGACAAAATCCCCCTGGAATTATATAAAGTCCTAGGTAAAATAATACTCCCATTTTTATTAGACCTCTTTCTTGGGATACAATGGACCGGAAGAACACCAGAGTCCTGGAAGGATGCCAGTATTATTATCTTTGCTAAAAAAGGCAAACCTGCCGACTCCACTGCTTCATATCGTCCCATCTAATTAATTAACTCTGATTCTAAACTTTATTCAAAGATCCTAGCCAACCGACTGAGTAGAGTCATTGCACAACTGGTCAGTCCATGGCAACATGGCTTTATCCCTACGAAGGGCAATACCGATCATACCCGCAGAGCAATTACGATCTTCGAAATCACATCTGCAACAGGGGGCCAAGCTTCAATGATCCTCCTCGATGCCGAGAAGGCATTCGATCGGGTGTCTTGGGAATACTTGTGGGTCATTCTGGAACATTATAACTTTGGGGTTTTATTTTAAGAGCAATTAAAGCTATGTATTGTAATCCAACAGCAAAACTACATTTAATGGAGCAGGAATCAGGCTTGATAAATATTACAAGAGGAACGAGACAGGGGTGCCCATGCTCGCCAATTCTCTTCGCTTTGTATATTAACCCCCTGATTATGAATATTCTCGCCAATCCCAGAATTTACCCTGTGGTAACAGGTATCTTTGAAACTAAAGTCCTTGCCTACGCGGATGATGTCGCCATTCTAACACCCGATCTGGAGACAGCCTTAGTAGAGATAGAGGCAACTGCACTCTTATTTGGGTCTTACACAGGATACTCCTTAAATAGGAATAAGACAGTAATTTTATGTACACAAAACACGCTTTGCTCTGACCCTAGGCGGGTCTATAAGGCCACGTATCTCGGAGTGCAGATTACTGCCGAAACTCAAAACATCGTCAAATTTAACTGTGAACCCCTTATCGACACAGTAAGACAGGATCTTGCCAGGGTAAATAGTCTTCATCTCACCATCATAGGTAGGGGGAACTATATTAAAATGACTATTTTCCCCCAAATCCTATATTTATTCCGTACCATTCCCCTATTAGTAGATGATAAATTTATCAAAATTCTCAACTCCCAAATCTCCAAATTCGTCTGGCAATATGGCAAGATAAGAAGATCTTTATAATACTTGTCCCTCCCTTACAATCGTGGTGGTCTGGCTATCCCTGAACTGTTCCTATACTATTGGGCTGCATATATACAGCAATTTGCTCCCTTGGTTAGTCCTATACAGGATGAAGCAGGGGCGGACATTCCATCAATATACCAGTTGGCCCTTGGTTCTAAAGCCAGAGGCCTTCTACTCAGACACTACAACCCTGGATATTATAAAAAAGTCAAATTCAAGATTGTTACAGGGGCTTGGAAAGCGTGGACTAAAATAACAAAATATTTGCAAATTCCTAAATATACCCGATACTCCCCACTTTGGCAATCGTCTCTCTTCTCGCAAAACATTAATGATGGGACTTTGCCAATTGGGAGAGTTATGGAATTACATCTCTTTTTGATCTGCTAGGTTCCGAGAAAAAGCTTAATTTTAGTTTCCTCCAGACTCAATATTGTATACCTAGCAGTGATTATTTAAAAAAATTTCAAGTTAGATCAAGCATTAATCATTTGCTTCCTAACATAAACTGGAACAGAATACCCCTGTTGGAAGATATTCAGAAATCTTCCTCTAGAATAGGGACATTTTATAATGCACTACTTGCCAACGCACCAGACGATAGTGAACGTACGGAAGCAACCTGGGCTAGCAAATTAGGCAATCCAGATGTGGACTTAGACAAGGTATTGACAATGGCCTCCCAATTTTTACTTTCCACCAATCTTAGGGCTCAGCTGTACAAAACAGTTTATAATCTTTATTATACACCGGCCAAATTGTATGCTTGGGGGAAAACGGACAGCGACCGCTGTCCTAGGTGTAAAAGTGGTCCTGCGACTCTTCTGCATATGTTCTACGAATGTGACAGCTTAGGGCTTTTTAAGAAAATTATTTGGGAGTTTTGGAGGAAGGTGTTTGGATATGATTGCACTTTGAGACTGCACCACAGTGAGGTAGTAATGCTTTTTATCGGATCTGCTGTATATCGCATTATTTTGGCTACTCGCTGGAAAGAGGAAGATCCTCCGTGTTTCCAAAACTGGCTCTCTAGGTTCCTGGCAGTTTATAACTATGAAACAGCGATTTATGCTACTAGGGGGCTTAAGTCCAGAATGCGGGGGGAAAAGATATGGTCTCCTATCACGGCCTGGTCTACTCAGTCCCTGTCTAATTGACTGTATTGTTTTCTAATGTGTTCTCCTTCGTTTAATTTTATTTTTTATTTTTTTTATTTCTCTCCTCTTTCTTTTTATTCTTTTGCCTTTTTCTCTATTTGTCTTCCCAGGAACCGCGAGTCAGTGTGTTTGATCGACTTATGTAGTGTTAACATTAGGATCAGTATCTTTTCGCTTCCTGTATGTAACCTATTCGTATCCGTTTTTCTTGCATTTTTTTCGCTAGATAAACTATACAATATGTTTTCTTTTATATCTAAATAATATGGATAAATTGTAATGGAATTATTTTCTAAAAAATAAAATTTAAAAAAAAAGTAAAGTTATAGACGCTGCTGTCCACTCTGCAGATAAATAAATCAAGGCTGAATTTAATACAGTCTGCAGCGTAGAAACAAAGTAGACTTCAAGTTGTGAACTGTGTTCGCCACAGTGTTTACAAAAAGTAAGCAGAGCTGCCTAGATACACAATGTCTCCAATTAAATGCGCTGGAAATAAATGATATTGTCCTGCTTAATGACGTGATCTCTCACCTGATTCAGTCTCATCTCTGAATCATTTTAAAGACCTGCTGGTCCACACTGTAAATCTGACACAGTAGGCACTTCAGTACAAACACCTCTTCAACGCGGGCCTATAAGAGGGGTGGGATGTATCAGGCACACTGCAGACGTGCAAATAACCAAATATTGCCAAGTGATATGTTAATTTGTGATCTTTGACCATATTCAGTCACATCAATCTAATTTTAAACACTTATTTTCATTTTTGTTTTGCAGGTTACCTACCCTCCTTCCATTGGAGTCCATCTCACATTTTGTTTATGATAATGTTATGTTAAAGTTACGTTTCTAGTTATTTATTTTTGTTGTAATAAAAGTTAATAAAACAAAAAAAAGTGTATACGTCTTCTTTTTCTGACAACATTCCACTATTATTTAGTGTGATAATCATATGCTTAGAGAAGATTTAACAATTAAAGTAGAAATTATGTTTATAACTAGAAGTATAATACTGAGGCTAACTCTTTACCAGTTCTTTACCAGAGTCTGTAGCTGCGATTAACGGTTCCTATGGAACATTTTTAAAACTCCAGCACAGTAACTGTTTGAACTAGCAACATTGTGTGGTGAACTTGTGACCTGTGTGTTCACTTAAGCGTTCTTAAGTAACTGCCTGTTACTATGGTAACAGGCAGTAAGCAGTTTGGGTGTAGGGTTGAAAGGTACTGGCTGTACAGAAACCGTTATATTTACCCAGGATCCTCTACGTGACAGAGAGGAAAGCAAACTAAGACGACAGAACACTGTATAGCAGATTCACAAGCCCCTTGCACCACTTTTGCGTCCCTTTTCCCATGGTAAAAGTGACGCAATAGTGACGCAAGGGACTTGTAAATCTGCCCCTATTTACATTACGAGCAAAAGAGGTACACAACTCTTCGAATTCTTTATCGATCACAATTAGACAGCATTGCTTCACAATTCACAATGCACTTCACTAAGTACTTCGTGCCTATTAAAATCAGAGATGGGATTGTCGACATTACAAAACTTAGGGGCATATTTATAAAGACAGCGTTAAAATTATCGCCGCTTTAACGACAGCAAACTACAACTAAAACGGCGATAATGGACTTCAAAATCCTTTGTTATCTTACCGGAATATTTTTTCAACACTGCTGTTAGCTACGGCCGGGTAAGAGCCGAGGCTCTCACCCTGCCATAGCAAACTTGCTTTGCATTTTGAAAGAGAGAACACGAAAACCTACTCTCTCTTTTAAAATGCAAAACAGAATGCTTTTCCCCACGGGGAGCTGCATATTAGCAGGTACCCTTGTGCAAAAGTAATGACAGCTTCCGAAGGAAGAATAAAAATCAATAGTAGGTGATATTTTTTTTACGGTACAATTAGGAGTCTGTAATGGGCATATTTACAAGGACAGCGTTAAAATGTTAACATGGACTCCTATTGGAATTCTCACGAATTCTCAAAAGCCCATTATTAAGCCCATTATGACCGCTTTAACTGCCCTTTCCTAACGCTAAAGCAACGATAATTTTAACACTGTCCTTGTAAATATGCCCACAATATAGCGAGAAATACAGCGATAATTCGTGTTCGCAAGTGAAAGGCTTGTTAATATAAGACTGTGGACTTGACATATCAATCCACCTCCCATATTAACCATGCTTAAGTCTACTTCAGAACAGATATTAGGATCCGACATAAGCCGTAATTAGTGAGAGTTTTGCTATCGGTCCTCAAATCTAGGGCTGCCATGTAAATACAACACTGTTGTCCTACCTCCCTCTTCCTTTTTATACTGTCATAGGAACACCTACCTTGTCACTGAGAATGCCTACATTGCAACTGATTGGAGATACGAGGCGAGCCCTTAGCAAACCGGCTGGTAGCATGCAGTAATGCATCTTAGCGTCACCTAGTAAACAGATTCAGAAAAGGGGGTGGTGATGAACAGAGTGCCTGAATTAAGCAGACCACTCTTACCCAGTCCAAAGATCAGGGCTTGATCCATCACCGTTTTTTAGCTCACTGCACCATCCCAGCTCAGAACTTGGCTATATGCAAATTAGTCTGTTCCTGTCCCAGTGCATGATGGGAACAGGGCAAACCAAACTACCAAGCCAATTCTTATACTGGGAAGGAAACAAGCTTCCGGGGACCGGTTTCTGCCATTTCAGGCGTCGTCGGCCCGGCTTGCTTGAATCCTGATGGTGCAATGAGCAAGGGACTCACATCTGAGTATACCCTTCCACGCTTATGGTGGACAAAATGATTCAGAAAAGGGGGTGGTGATGAACAGAGTGCCTGAATTAAGCAGACCACTCTTACCCAGTCCAAAGATCAGGGCTTGATCCATCACCGTTTTTTAGCTCACTGCACCATCCCAGCTCAGAACTTGGCTATATGCAAATTAGTCTGTTCCTGTCCCAGTGCATGATGGGAACAGGGCAAACCAAACTACCAAGCCAATTCTTATACTGGGAAGGAAACAAGCTTCCGGGGACCGGTTTCTGCCATTTCAGGCGTCGTCGGCCCGGCTTGCTTGAATCCTGATGGTGCAATGAGCAAGGGACTCACATCTGAGTTTACCCTTCCACGCTTATGGTGGACAAAATGATTCAGAAAAGGGGGTGGTGATGAACAGAGTGCCTGAATTAAGCAGACCACTCTTACCCAGTCCAAAGATCAGGGCTTGATCCATCACCGTTTTTTAGCTCACTGCACCATCCCAGCTCAGAACTTGGCTATATGCAAATTAGTCTGTTCCTGTCCCAGGGAGCTGGGATGGGGCAGTGAGCTAAATAACGGTGATGGATCAAGCCCTGATCTTTGGACTGGGTAAGAGTGGTCTGCTTAATTCAGACACTCTGTTCATCACCACCCCCTTTTCTGAATCGTTTTTGGCCACTATAGGTGTGGCAGGGTATACTCAGACATGAGTCCCTTGCTCACTGCTCCATCAGGATTCAAGCAAGCCGGGCCGACGAGGCTGAAATGCCAGAAACCGGTCCCCGGTAGCTTGTATCCTTGCTGGTGAAGAATTGGCTTGGTAGTTTGGTCTGCCCTGTTCCCATGATGCACTGGGCCAGGGACAGACTAATTTACATATAGCCAGGTTCTGAGCTGGGATGGGGCAGTGAGCTAAATAACGGTGATGGATCAAGCCCTGATCTTTTTTTTTAGATTTAGGTGAAATGGCACTTGTTAATATGACCTCAAGTGTGCTATGACACAGCGGGAACCTCGACTTCAGCCCTGTCATAGCAAACTGCAGTGTCCAGGGGGTAGACTTCCCGCGATACAGCAGGAGCCGCTCCTGGGGGGTGGTGTTCCCCAAGGCTTTCGACTGCTCCAGAATGGAGACCACACGGCCCCACTCCCAAAATACAAAAGCCCCGGAGGGTGGTAATCCCCGGGGCTTAGACGGACCTTTGAGCTCCCTCACCCATTTATTTTGTAGGACAGAGGAATGGCGGTCCCAGGGCTACAGGGCCGCACGGAACCCCCATCAAATGTAATATTTTAGACCCCTGGTGTCAGACATGATATTTTTTCTTACCTCTAACTTGCACAGGAACAGAGACGCTAGTTCCCAAATCCCTCTAGAAGATACCCTGGAGATCCAAAGAATATACCTAGACTCCAGACTACTCTTCAGGGGGAAGGGGAGTGGATAAAATAATAAACAAAAAGAGACTGTCCTGGAATTGATTATCTCTCTTTTTTCTTTTTCTCCTGTCCGACCTGCAGACCATCTTTTTTCTATGAGAACCTAAACATATAAACACAAATGTTATTTTCCTAACACCTACTCTAATCTATTCCTACTCTTTTTCTACACTACCTTTACCTACCCCTTGTTCAAAGATCTGTGCTCCTCTTCTGTCTTTTCTTATTTGGTATTTCTTTTCTTTCTTACTTCTATGAAACACAGTTCGATACTTATCCTACAAAACAATTATAACTCTTAACAATCCTCTACAATCTACCTATAGTGTTTATTATTTATTTTTCTATATGTGTTTTCTACTTCTCTTACTGTGTTCTAATCTTATATATATCCTATGTTTTTTCTTTCTTCTTTTTTGTTTTTTCCTTTCTTCTATGAACTCTATATATATACAGTTTTCTCTTAATTTCTATTTTACTAATAATTCTTGTCCCTTATTTCTTTCTACAGGGAGATTCTATTGGAAATTTTACTTCAGGAAAGGTAAGTATACAATGTCTTATAATCCTTAAGTAAGTTAATCAGTCATTTTACTCCTAAACACTTAGCTCTGATTTCTTCTCTTCCTTTTCTTCTCAGGAGTTGCCAGAGTGAAGAGAAATCCGAAGAGGGAAATGTTGTAGCCTTCAAATGAGCTGAGAGGAGGGGCGGTGACGAATTAACAGGAACGCCCTGCCTGCATGATGCCTGGTAACGAAGGAAGTCGCTAGTGAAGGAGGATGCAGAAAGAGGCCAGATGAAACCCCGACGAGGTATCACTAAATTTATAATTCCTACGGAGCTTCTCGAAAACAGGTTCTTGCGGCGTAGAATCTTTAGTGAAGTGCGCAGTGTTTAGTTAGCGCGCGCTTCAAACTTCCTTCCAAGCACCTGTGTGAGAAGGAAAATAAATAAACTAGACCGCGATCTCGTTTTCAAGATCGACGGCCATCTTTGAATTATGGGACCGAAGAAGGTCTGACCAACTTCTATTTTTTTCCACCTTTGAACACCCAGGCTATGACCTTTACTAACCATTGTGCTCCCTATGGTTGTGTGCTGACAGTACCCCCCAACAAAGGAGGTCCTCTCGGTCTTTGCCTTGTAGGAAATCGTTGGTGGAAAGTTTTTACTAGTCTTGGAGCATTGACATCAGATTCTAACCCCCAAGATTGTTCTGCAGGACCATATCCTTTCCAGTCTATCAAATAATACAATTTTCCTTTAACTCTTTTTGAATCAAAAACTTATTTAACTTCAAATTCAATTCCAGAGTCTAAATGGATTGGGTTCGGGGGTACGTTTTTTCGCAACTCAGGTGATGCTTTCTTTAATAATGAAACGTGAAAGACTGGGTGGATCTTTAATGCAGCTGGTAATTTTAGCATGTAAGTAGCTGGCGTTCTTATTCCCTCAATCATATATGGCCCTATAAACCTAGGTTGGAATTTTCCTGTTACCTTTTAGCCTAAGGTTCTTTGTACTATGTCAAACTTTAATTCCAATCTCTAAAGGAGGGCCTTCTCGTCTCTTTTTGTCTGCATAAATCTTATATTTCTTTTTAGCTTGTTCCAGATTTTTTGTAGCAGTCTGGTGGACCTGCCTTAAATGAGAAACTACATTTTTGACTGCTGGAACGGAAATATCAATCTGTTTAGAGTGGAATTTGGATGTCGGCCATAGTTTAGATAAAATGGCGAATAGCCTGTGGAGACGTTTTTTGCGTTATTGTATGCAAATTCTTCCGCCAATAAATAGTCTGACCATTCTCCATCTTACTTCAGGACGAATAACCATAGGTACTGTTCTAATTCTTGATTAACCCTCTCCGTCTGCCCATCTGTCTCTGGGTTATAGCTGGTAGAGCACTTGGCTTCAATTTCCAGACCTTCCATAAAAGTTTTCCAAAAATGTGACACGAATTGTGAACCCCTGTCTGAAATCACAATCTTTGGGATTCCAGGAATCTTTACTATTTGTGTACTAAAGTGAGTAGCCAATTGTTTAGCAGTGGGAACCCCTTTTAGAGCCATAAAATGTGCCATCTTGGAAAATGTGTCCACTACCACTAGGATTGTGTTAAAACCCTGGCTAAGAGGTAAATCTACAATGAGGTCTAGTGTGATTGTGTGCCATGGGTAAGGTGGTGTGGGTAAAGGTTGTAATAACCCCTTTGGCACTTGCTGTTCAGTTTTTCCCTGAGCGCAGATTTCGCAAGTTTTAACATACTTCTCAATATCCCTAGTCATGTGTGCCCATCAATAACGCCTTTTAACTAGTTCTTCAGTCATAGCTTCTCCTTTGTGTCCTTCTAGGATGTTATCATGGCACTTGAACATTGCTTGAGTTTATAATTCTTGGGTGGGTAAATACAAGGCTCCTTTATGGTAGGGTAATTGATGTTGTAGTTCCCTTCCTTCTTCTTCTTTGACCCACTCCTGCATTGCTTCCGAACTCATTACTTCAATAACTTGTTCTTTCAATCCAATCGATGTTGCGACACCAATGATTCAAGTACTTGGAATTATGGTTTTATTTTCCATTTGACTCTTCTGGTTTTCTGTTCCGATTCTTGATAAGGCATTCGCCTTCCCGTTTTGAGTTCCTGGTCGATAAGTGATTACAAAGTCGTAATCAGCAAAGTAAAATGACCATTGAAGTTGTTTGGCGTTAACGTCCGGGCCGATTTCAAGAATTTTACATTTTGATGATCATTGAAAACTGTTACTTATTGTTGCGCTCCCATGAGATGGTGTCGCCACTAAGTATGGGCAAATTTTGCGATTCGCGGTTCGCGAATTCGCACGAATTTGCAAAAAAATCCACGAATTCTCAGATTTCCCCGCGAAATCGCTGATTTTTTAGCAATTGCACTATACTCAACTGGAGTACTTTCTACTGACTAATCAGTAAGTGCTACCTCGTTGGGTAAATGTATCGTGCTTTTCCTACACTACTGCTGCGTAAAGGCCCAGAAGAGTTTTCCAGTCACCACGTGTGTCTGTAACTTTGCCACAGCGCCCATAGGCGCCGAGGTCCCTCGAGTGAGCTGTCCATCACAGTGGGGGAAAGGGTGGGAAGAGGATGCATAGCCTAGTGTGTGTGGGGCCGGGCTTCTGTGCGAGTTCACATGCCTCTTATTTATAAAGGGTCAGACACCGATCAGAGCAGCAGATGAGGAGAAAGCAGTAAGTGCTACCTCGTTGGGTAAATGTATCGTGCTTTTCCTACACTACAGCTGCGTAAAGGCCCAGAAGAGTTGTCCAGTCACCACGTGTGTCTGTAACTTTGCCAGCGCGCCCATAGGCGCCGAGGTCCCTCGAGTGAGCTGTCCATCACAGTGGGAGAAAGGGCGGGCAGAGGTTGCATAGCCTAGTGTGTGTGGGGCCGGGCTTCTGTGCGAGTTCACATGCCTCTTGTTTATAAAGGGTCAGACACCGGTTACAGCAGCAGAATGGAGAAAGCCGTAAGTGCTACCTCGTTGGGTAAATGTATCGTGCTTTTCTGACACTACAGCTGCGTAAAGGCCCAGAAGAGTTGTCCAGTCACCACGTGTGTCTGTAACTTTGCCACCGCGCCCATAGGCGCCGAGGTCCTTCGAGTGAGCTGTCCATCACAGTGGGGTAAAGGGCGGGAAGAGGTTGCATAGCCTAGTGTGTGTGGGGCCGGGCTTCTGTGCGAGTTCACATGCCTCTTGTGTATAAAGGGTCAGACACCGATCAAAGCAGCAGATGAAGAGAAAGCAGTAAGTGCTACCTCGTTTGGTAAATGTATCGTGCTTTTCAACACTACAGCTGCGTAAAGGCCCAGAAGAGTTGTCCAGTCACCACGTGAGTCTGTAACTTTGCCACAGCGCCCATAGGCGCCGAGGTCCCTTGAGTGAGCGGTCCATCACAGTGGGGGAAAGGGCGGGAAGAGGTTGCATAGCCTAGTGTGTGTGGGGACGGGCTTCTGTGCGAGTTCACATGCCTCTTGTTTATAAAGGGTCAGACACCGATCAGAGCAGCAGATGAGGAGAAAGCAGCCTCCTGATCACTGGAAGTACAGGGGGATTGCGCTCGAGAAACACTTGGATGCCTAGACCTCCATCACGGATTACAGCTATTTGTAGATGGTAGGTTTGGGGAGAAAGCACACCTGCCTAGCATCGACCGTGCTCACTATATTCTTGGGCTGATTATAATGCGTTACTGAATTTGAGCTTCAACTCGGGCACCTGCTTTATTTATATCTGTAAGTGCTTCCTGCTGAAGTTTAATTTTTGTGACAGGAGCCTCGTTGCCTAATTGTAACTATTCTCTGACCCTGCTTCTAGGGTCAGACCAGGGTCAGAGAATAGTTGCAAGTAGGCAACAAGGCGCCGCACAGGAAGCACTTACAGGGTTACAGCAGGTGCCCAAGTTGAAGCTAATTTATTTGTAACCATTTTGTAAATGGTTACAAAGAAATTAGCTTCAACTTGGGCACCTGCTGTAACCCTGTAAGTGCTTCCAGGAAACAATGTGTCCCGCTTGCCGATTCGCGGATTTTTCTGCAATTTTGCAAGATTCGCGGATCGTGAAATTGCGGAAAATCTGCAAATTCCATGAGCTGAACAAATTTTCGGCCCATACTTAGTCGCCACTCTCTAAAGGCATCTTTAATGGCCAATCATTTTTTGGAGGTTATTGTATAATTCACTTCAGCAGGTGTCAGTTTCTTAGACCTGTATGCGACTGGGTGCATTTGACCTGTTACTTTGTGTCGTTGGGATAATACTCCTCCAACTGCCACATCCGAAGCATCTGTTTCTACATAAAAAGGTTCTGAGGGGTCTGCATGTAGAAGTATTGGTGAAGTGGTAAAATGTCTCTTCAGTGATGCAAAAGCTTCTTCAGATTCTTTGGTCCATTCAAAGCGATTTCCTTTTTTAAGTAACTTAATGAGAGGAAGAATTTTCCGCGAAAATTCGTTTATAAATCTTCGATAGAAGTTTGCGAAACCAATGAAGCTTTGGACCTCTTTTATACTGGCAGGGGATTTCCAATCTACTACTGCTTTGATTTTTCGCAAATCCATGTTTATTCCTGTTGGGGAAAGAAAAACCCCCAAAAACTCCACCTGAGGGACATTGAATGCAAATTTCTCTAACTTCACAAACAATTTGTTCTCCCTTAGTTTCTGTAAAACTTCTCTTACTTGTCCTCGATGTTTACTTGTGTCAGACGAGTATATTAAGATTTCATCAATGTACACAATAACACATTGGTCTAGGAACTCACTGAGGATGTTGTTTATAAAATATTGGAAGGCATCCGGGGCATTGCACAGACCATATGGCATTACTTAGTATTAGAACAACCCAAACCTGGTCCTGAAAGCCGTTTTCCATTTATCGCCCTCGCGGGTCCGGACAAAATGGTAAGCTCGTCTCAGATCCAGCTTCGTATATATTTGTGCTCCTTTTACTTGGTCCAACAAGACCGAAATGAGAGGTAATGGATAACGGTTTTTCTTGGTGGTTCTATTAATTCGAAGTCATCGATGCAAGTCCTCAAATCTCCTTCTTTTTATGGCACGAAAAATAGAGGCGAAGATATTGGAGATTGTGAGGGCCGAATGAAACCGTTTGCCAAATATTTACCGAGATATTCCTTCAAGTAGTGATGTTCCTTCTCAGTTAGAGCCTATACTCGACTGTAGGGTAAATTTGAGCCAGGCTCCAAGTCTATTTTACAATCATACACCAGATGAGGAGGAAGTTGTTCTGCCTCTTTTTCGTTAAAAACATCTTCAAAGTCTTGATAGTCTTCTGGTATTTCTTGGGAAATGATCACACATACGGAAACTCCTGTCATACACAAAGAATGAGCTGGATTGCACTATTGGTTCCTTTCTTTTACTTCAAAACAGTTTCTTTTACAATAATCGGAACCCAGTACGATCGTCCTGGAGCTCCAATTTATGGTGGGATTGTGCTCTGTAAGCCATGGTAGACCTAAAATTAACTGAAACTGAGGTGCATCAATTAAGTTAAATTGAAGTACTACTTCATGTCCATCATTAGATATTTGACGCATTTGTTCTGTATGGCTCACTATGTTTCCGGAGGAGAGATTCGTTCCATCTACCGCCCGGACCGGTTCACTTTTGGATTTCTTGATTGCTTGTAAACCCACTTAAGCAGCAAATCTTAGATCACAAAAGTTTCCAATCGCTCCAGAATCTATCATTACTGACACCGCTGTAAGCGTTACATGCCGAAATTTTACAACCATGGACAAAATTTAGGGGCTCATTAGGATGGCGGACGGAAACGGGTACCGTCCGCCATGGTCGCGGCAAAATCACTCCCGCCCGCACCGCGGAGAATCTGCGGTTATGATTAGGATATTCATGTCAGAAAACTCCGACCGCGGCAGACGGATCACATCAAACACCGTCCGCGGCGGACGGAACACATCTAACACCGTCCGCGGCGGACGGAACCAAAAGAACACCCACCGCCGCGGACGGACATGACCGCGGGAACAGGCCCAACCGCCGCTATACCTGCGGAGGGTCCGTCCGCGCGATTAGGATAATTCCGCCATTCCCACAGAACTCACCGCCGTCCTCCACCGCCGCGGAAACAATACCTCCAAAAACGGACCATGACAAGTAAATAGAAAAAACATTAAACAGAACACCCAACCACCTGAAACACCCACCCCCAGCAACTACACGCCCCAATGACACGCCCCCAAGCTCCAAAAAATGCACCTAAATCACCACACCAACAGAACACCTGATTGCCACCAACCATTGCGACACCACCACCACACAGAGTATAAAATGAATCCCTCCCACTACCACAGTCCTTTGCATCACAGCATAGCTGCAAGCAAGAGCCACATTACCACAAACAGCAGACACACACAAACACACATACAACCTGCTCACAACACACACACCACACAAACCAACACAACACCATCCCTACACACCACACACCTGCACATCCCACCCCACCACACCAACACCTTGCACATCACACACCATGGCACCAAAGAAAAATCCAAAATTCACTGACACTGAGTTGAAGGTCATGGTGGATGAACCACAGCTCTTCAGCAACCTAGTCCAGCAGACAACCTTGGCAACCAAAAACCACATGTGGGACAGGATAGTGACCAGAGTGAATGCGTCAGGGTCCGTGCCACGCATCAAACACGACATCCAGAGGCGTTGGCACGACCTCAAGGCAAGGGTGAAAGGCATCAGGGCGAAGAACCACCTGCGGGCACACCACACTGGCGGCGGCACTCCCCCGGACCCCTTACCATTTGCTGAATGGGAGGAGAACGTGCTGGGCATACTGCACCCTGAGAGTCTGGAAGGAATCAAGGAGGGAGAAGAGGCTGGTAAGTACAAACAAATGACCACGATCACACTGCCATGGTCTGCCATGCACAACTGACAACACACATCTCCCTGGCCCCAATCCATGCATGTGGACCACACAGTCACCCAAATGTGAAGTCCTGGCCACAAATTCACCCACCATGACCAAACACAAATGTTTTGCCTCCTACGTTCCCAGGCTTGCATGTTGTGAAAGCAGCCAGTACCACAACTCCCAACAGGCCCCCATGTCCACAAGGAGGGTGGCGGTGGGTGGGGTTTGTGAGAGACCAGCACTACAACTCCCAACAGGCCCCCATGTCCACAGGGAGGGTGGCGGTGGGTGGGGGGTGAGAGAGACCAGCACTACAACTCCCAACAGGCCCCCATGTCCACAGGGAGGGTGGCGGTGGGTGGGGGGGTAGTGCGAGAGGTGTGTGGGGTGTGTGAGAGACCAGCACTACAACTCCCAACTGGCCCCCATGTCCACAGGGAGGGATGGCGGTGGGTGGGGGTGAGAGAGACCAGCACTACAACTCCCAACAGGCCCCCATGTCCACAGGGAGGGTGGCGGTGGGTGGGGTTTGTGAGAGACCAGCACTACAACTCCCAACAGGCCCCCATGTCCACAGGGAGGGTGGCGGTGGGTGGGGTTTGTGAGAGACCAGCACTACAACTCCCAACAGACCCCCATGTGCACAGGGAGGGTGACGGTGGGTGGGGGGAGTGCGAGAGGTGTGTGGGGTGTGTGAGAGACCAGCACTACAACTCCCAACAGGCCCCCATGTCCACAGGGAGGGATGGTGGTGGGTGGGGGGTGTGAGAGACCAGCACTACAACTCCCAACAGGCCCCCATGTCCACAGGGAGGGTGGTGGTGGGTGGGGGGTGTGACAGACCAGCACTACAACTCCCAACAGGCCCCCATGTCCACAAGGAGGGTGGCAGTGGGTGGGGGTGTGAGAGACCAGCACTACAACTCCCAACAGGCCCCTATGTCCACAGGGAGGGTGGCGGTGGGTGAGCGGCCTGGACTGGCGGTGGGTGACCAGCCTGGACTGACGGTGGGTGACCGGGCTGGACTGGCGGTGGGTGACCGGACTGGACTGGTGGTGGGTGACCGGCCTGGACTGATGGTGGGTGACCGGGCTGGACTGGCGGTGGGTGACTGGCCTAGACTGACGGTGGGTGACCGGCCTGGACTGACGGTGGGTGACCGGCCTGGACTGACGGTGGGTGACCGGGCTGGACTAACGGTGGGTGACAGGCCTGGACTGACGATGGGTGACCAGCCTGGACTGATGGTGGGTGACCGGCCTGGACTGACGGTGGGTGACCTGCCTGGACTGACGGTGGGTGACCGGGCTGGACTTGCGTTGGGTGACCGGCCTGGACTGGCGGTGGGTGACCGGCCTTGACTGACGGTGGGTGACCGGCCTGGACTGGCGGTGGGTGACCGGCCTGGACTGACAGTGGGTGACCGGGCTGGACTGGTGGTGGGTGACCGGCCTGGACTGACGGTGGGTGACTGGCCTGGACTGACGGTGGGTGACCGGCCTGGACTGACGGTGGGTGACCGGGCTGGACTGACGGTGGGTGACCGGCCTGGACTGACGGTGGGTGACTGGTATGGACTGACGGTGGGTGACCGGCCTGGACTAACAGTGGGTGACCGGCCTGGACTGACGGTGGGTGACCGGGCTGGACTGGTGGTGGGTGACCGGCCTGGACTGGCAGTGGGTGACCGGCCTGGACTGGCGGTGGGTGACCGGGCTGGACTGGCGGTGGGTGACCGGGCTGGCCAGACGGCGGGTGAAGCAATGACACTGTAAGGGGTTGTTTTAACTGCCATTCCAGATTGCATCATCAAATGTATGTGTTGGCCTGCACCGCCCCCGCAGAAAGCGTGCACCACCATAGCGGCGCCAGTGAGTGAATATTTTCAAATGATGCACCGTCGCGATAGCGCGCACATGCGGTTGCCGCTGTGTGAACGTAACGGTCCGTGCACATGTAGCCAATGGGAACAGCTTACGCGTTGCGCGTAATCGCATTCAAAAATTGCGGAAGACATGCACTGCCACAAAAATGTGAGTCATTGGCTCTTTTTGAATGAAGCATCCAGGGAAAACCAATTGCTGCAGACGTGTGCCACTGATATGAGCTCAGGGCCCTATATATGTGTGAAGATTTCCTGCACACAATCACTGCTTCCTGCCACTGCTGCCTGCGACCGTCACCTCCACCTGTTGCTCCTGTGCTATCAAACAACTGCTGCCTGCGACCGTCACCTCCTCCTGCTGCTCCTGTGCTATCCAACAACTGCTGTCTGCGACCGTCACTTCCACCTGCTGCTCCTGTGCTATCCAACAACTTCTGCCTGCGACCGTCACTTCCAACTGCTGCTCCTGAGCTATCCAACAACTGCTTCTGTAGTGCCACAGTCCTGGACCTTGCCATGTCGAGAGTGCGAGAGATGCGGTCTCGTCCCTTCACCGCAGCGGAGCTGTATGTCCTTGTGGACGGTGTGCTCAGCCAATATGAACGGCTCTACGGTGCCCCCGGACAGGTGGTAAGTGAAGTGGATAACATGTTGGTGGGCATGAGGTGGTCACTGTCTCCTTGCTTCTGCAAGCTTGGCGGTGTGCTGCGGGACCTTCACATGTGTTGTACTGTGCATGGCTCCATGAAGATATGTGTTTCTGCAATGTATATTATTGTGAAACAGTCCACTGACATTCCCCTCTTGTCTCCCATCCTGGTAGGTGAAGCTGCATCTTCGCAAGGCCGTGTGGAGGACCATAGCACGTGATGTACGGGCAGTGGGGGTGTGCAATAGACGACACACAAACTGCCACAAGCGCTGGGACGACATATCCAGGCTCAGCAAGAACGTTGCGGAGATGACACTGGGGATCATTCCGCGAACAGGCCGCCTTGAACGACGCACCATGACACCTCTAATGCACCGCATAATTGCTGTGACGCATCCTGACCTGTCTGCCCGGCTGAGAAGGTATCAACAGCAAACTAGCGGTAAGCAGACTGTATGTGTCTGTAACTTGTGAGTGAATGCATGTATCCGTGCTCAGACACAGTAGTGACATCCGTGGTGCGTATCTTTTGCATACATTGCATGTTGCTGTCATTAGCGGAGTGAGCGGTAGCACCCATGTCCGCCAGGTGGACATACCAGTTGATTTGGATTTGAGAGTTCCAGGACATGCCGTTGAGGTCTGGTGTCCCATAGCATGACGTGTGTGGTGGTCTGCACGCACTTGCCCTGTTTGTATGATGTACATGTTTCACAGACACCCACGGATCTATGATGTGAGGATGTGTTGTAGGGGTGGTTCGTGTGCACGATGGGTGCTACATGTCAATCGACTGTAAGAAACGGTGTGACTTTGAAACCTTCAGTACATGAGTGTGTCACTTAGGTTAACATCTCTTCCCTCTCTCTTCCAGCTTTGGCCGAGGGCACTGAGACACAGACGACGGAGATGAGTGGTGGCAATGCATCCGGATCCGAGATGACACGCACGCAGACTGACACTGGAGAGAGCAGCCACAGAGAGGGGGACAGAACCGTCTCTGAGGACTCACATGTGGAGACACCATCGTCCTCATCCTCAGAGAGTGTTGGTGAGTCAGCACCGTTGTCACAGACAGGGAGTGGGCAAGCGACACCTTCAGTCTGGACACAGCACACAGGGCCCACACTGCCACCCACTGCAACATGTACTGCTCGTGCTCGCCAGAGGAGGGGGAGCAGAGTTGCCTTCGGTGCAGGAACCGCTGCCCCTGCCCCTGTGACACAAAGTGCACTTTGTGCAGAGGCTGTTGATCTGCTGCGACAGCTGTGTGTAGGGCAGACCAACATGATCAATGCATTCCAAGACCACGATAGGAAGTTGGGGCAGGTGGTGGCTTTCATGGAGGGGATGCATGGTGATGTTGCTGGTCTCCACAGAACAGTTCAGTCATTGGCAAACACTGTGTCCTCTGCCATTGTACAGTCGCATAGACAGGGTGCTACTTCTGTACCACCATCCACACCACTTAATGTTACAGGGGAGAGTGAGTCATCAGACCAGGCCTCTTATTCAGGTTATTACACTAGGAGCAGCCACAGGCAGCAAGGCAGGGCACGGAGGGCGCAGACACCATCCCATGGCATGACATGTGTGGTGGTCTGCACGCACTTGCCCTGTTTGTATGATGTACATGTTTCACAGACACCCACGGATCTATGATGTGAGGATGTGTTGTAGGGGTGGTTCGTGTGCACGATGGGTGCTACATGTCAATCGACTGTAAGAAACGGTGTGACTTTGAAACCTTCAGTACATGAGTGTGTCACTTAGGTTAACATCTCTTCCCTCTCTCTTCCAGCTTTGGCCGAGGGCACTGAGACACAGACGACGGAGATGAGTGGTGGCAATGCATCCGGATCCGAGATGACACGCACGCAGACTGACACTGGAGAGAGCAGCCACAGAGAGGGGGACAGAACCGTCTCTGAGGACTCACATGTGGAGACACCATCGTCCTCATCCTCAGAGAGTGTTGGTGAGTCAGCACCGTTGTCACAGACAGGGAGTGGGCAAGCGACACCTTCAGTCTGGACACAGCACACAGGGCCCACACTGCCACCCACTGCAACATGTACTGCTCGTGCTCGCCAGAGGAGGGGGAGCAGAGTTGCCTTCGGTGCAGGAACCGCTGCCCCTGCCCCTGTGACACAAAGTGCACTTTGTGCAGAGGCTGTTGATCTGCTGCGACAGCTGTGTGTAGGGCAGACCAACATGATCAATGCATTCCAAGACCACGATAGGAAGTTGGGGCAGGTGGTGGCTTTCATGGAGGGGATGCATGGTGATGATGCTGGTCTCCACAGAACAGTTCAGTCATTGGCAAACACTGTGTCCTCTGCCATTGTACAGTCGCATAGACAGGGTGCTACTTCTGTACCACCATCCACACCACTTAATGTTACAGGGGAGAGTGAGTCATCAGACCAGGCCTCTTATTCAGGTTATTACACTAGGAGCAGCCACAGGCAGCAAGGCAGGGCACGGAGGGCGCAGACACCATCCCCTAGGACTGGGATATCTTTCTCCGAAGATGACGTGAGCAACACTGGAGTTGACACACAAGATCATCAAGAGGTGTTGGGGGAAATGGATTTACATGCTACACAGGCATCTCTCACAAAAGGGACTCCCAAGCCAAGGGCACCTCCCAAGAGCAGGGACACTCCCAAGGACAAGGACACTTCCAAGGAAAGGGCACCTCCCAAGAGCAGGGACACTCCCAAGGACAAGGACACTTCCAAGGAAAGGGCACCTCCCAAGAGCAGGGACACTCCCAAGGACAAGGACACTTCCAAGGAAAGGGCACCTCCCAAGAGCAAGGACACTCCCAAGGACAAGGACACTACCAATGATAGGGCACCTCCCAAGAGCAGGGACACTCCCAAGGACAAGGACACTTCCAAGGAAAGGGCATCTCCCAAGAGCAGGGACACTCCCAAGGACAAGGACACTTCCAAGGAAAGGGCACCTCCCAAGAGCAGGGACACTCCCAAGGACAAGGACACTTCCAAGGAAAGGGCACCTCCCAAGAGCAGGGACACTCCCAAGGACAAGGACACTTCCAAGGAAAGGGCACCTCCCAAGAGCAGGGATACTCCCAAGGACAAGGACACTACCAAAGATAGGGCAGCTCCCAAGAGCAGGGACACTCCCAAGGGCAAGGACACTTCCAAGGAAAGGGCACCTCCCAAGAGCAGGGACACTCCCAAGGACAAGGACACTACCAAGGATAGGGCACCTCCCAAGTGCAGGGACACTCCCAAGGGCAAGGTAGCTTCAAAGGAGAGGGACACTACAATGGACAAGTCTGCACCCAGGGACAGGGCACCCGCAAGGGATCAGGGACATTCCAGGGACAGGACACCTCCTATGTCCAAGGCACATCTCATGGCGAAGGGTTCTCCCATGGACACGAGCACCATCAAGAACAGGCATATATCACCCCTGGCTGCACTAAGGATGATGTTTAAGGAACGTACAACGCATGTGTCAGCGGTGGAGTCCCCCCATACCTCTACTCCCATCCACGCCCCGCAGAAGCAGAGGAAGGAGTACACTCTTGTTGCATCCCCCATTACACATGATGCAGAGGGCAGAAGGCAGGCCCACAGCAAACGGCAGGCAGGATCCAGCACGTCCCCAGAGAGCATACCACCACAAGCATATGATACACCTTTGATGTCTGATGATGCCACTCCAGTCCAGTCAAGTCCGGGGTGCCCAAACATTTCACAAAAAAACGGAGGCACACACCAGTGACACATGACCACCCAGATGTCGCTCCTGTACAGCTTTCCCCAGCTCCCAGGGTCACACTGCCTCCTGGCCCATACAGCCCTGTGGCTCATCATTTCAGTGGTCCTAGTGAGTCAGCTGCAGTTCACTCTCATGTGTCAGATAGTGGCACTGTGTCTATTGTACGCTGTCATGCATCATGTAGTAGCACTGTGTCAGTTGTGCCCTCTCCTGTTGCAGGTACTGGCACTGTGTCTGTCCGCCACTCTCATGTGTCAGATGCTGGCATGGTATTTGTTGGTCAGTGTACAGGGGCATGTCCTGGCAGTGTGTCTGTGTCTATGGCTCATGTGTCAGTCAGTATATCTGTGGCTGTGTCTCACACTCCTGTTTCTGGTGCTGGCGGTGTGTCTGGGTCTAGGGCTCATGTGTCAGTCACTACAGCTGTGGCTGTGTCTCACACTCCTGTTTCTGGTGCTGGCGGTGTGTCTGGGTCTATGGCTCATGTGTCAGTCAGTAGATCGGTGGCTGTGTCTCACATTCCTGTGTCTGGTGCTGGCGGTGTGCCTGGGTCTATGGCTCATGTGTCAGTCAGAAGATCGGTGGCTGTGTCTCACACTCATGTTTCTGGTGCTGGCGGTGTGTCTGGGTCAATGGCTCATGTGTCAGTCAGTAGATCGGTGGCTGTGTCTCACACTCCTGTTGCGGGTGCTGCGGTGTGTCCGAGGCAAGTAGTGCAAGCAGTCCACCAGATTCTGTGGTGTGAGGTTTAGTTGCCATCACTCACATGTCGTTTTACTTTGTGTGTAGATTGACGAATGTAACCACCCAGTTATTATTATTGTCCTTGTCACGGTTTGCTTGACACACGTACTCGGGTAGCCAGTGATGTACCTGCTGTGTTGGCCACAATGCCCTGTTGCTGTTCTGATACTGCATTCTGCCCTCTCATATGCTGCCAATGATGTAGCTGTTCTATGCAATGGACTGCTGATGCACTTAGCCCATCTCATACGCTGCCTCTGATGTAGCTGTTCTGTGCAATGGACTGTTGATGGACTTAGCCCCTCTCATTTACTGCCTCTGATGTACCTGCTGTGTTGGCCACAATGCCCTGTTGCTGTTCTGATACTGCATTCTGCCATCTCATATGCTGCCTCTGATGTAGCTGTTCTGTGCAATGGACTGCTGATGCACTTAGCTCATCTCATATGCTGCCTCTGATGTAGCTGTTCTGTGCAATGGACTGCTGATGCACTTAGCCCATCTCATATGCTGCCTCTGATGTAGCTGTTCTGTGCAATGGACTGCTGATGCACTTAGCCCATCTCATATGCTGCCTCTGATGTAGCTGTTCTGTGCAATGGACTGCTAATGCACTTAGCCCCTCTCATTTACTGCCTCTGATGTACCTGCTGTGTTGTCCACAATGCCCTGTTGCTGTTCTGATACTGCAATCTGCCCTCTCATGTGCTGCCAATGATGTAGCTGTTCTATGCAGTGGACTGTTGATGCACTTAGCCCATCTCATTTACTGCCTCTGATGTACCTGCTGTGTTGGCCACAGACCCTGTTGCTGTTCTGATACTGCATTCTGCCCTCTCATGTGCTGCCAATGATGTAGCTGTTCTATGCAATGGACTGTTGATGCACTTAGGCACTCTCATCTACTGCTGTGTTGGCCACAAGGCCCTGTTGCTGTTCTGATACTGCATTCTGCCCTCTCATGTGCTGCCAATGATGTAGCTGTTCTATGCAATGGACTGTTGATGCACTTATCCCATCTCATTTACTGCCTCTGATGTACCTGCTGTGTTGGCCACAAGGCCCTGTTGCGGTTCTGATACTGCATTCTTCCCTCTCATGTGACATGACACTCCCCCTTCCAACGTCACAGCCTTGGCAGGTACTCCCCTTCCGACAGCAATTGGTGGGTTGGCGTACCTGCGTCGTCGTCGATGATGGTCCATGACTTGCTGGTGGTGGAGCACAAAGAGTATCGGAAATGCGTGTAGCGCTGGGTCCATGACGGCGATCTGCTTGTGGTGTGTATCTCCGGTGTGGTGATTCCGCCGTGTTCAGGCCGGTTGTTTTTCAGCAGCGAATTTATGTGTGTTTTCCGCCATCGTGATTTGGAGGACGGTCGGAGACGTCATTCCGTACGGCGGTGTGTCTGGATTGGTCACGTTCGCCGCGGGGTCGGGTGTAGTTCCGCGGCGGTGCGTGCTCTTCTGCTACGTACGGAAATTTGACAGTGTTTCCCATCCTAATATGGTGGACTGAGTGTCCCCGGCAGGCGGACGGAAAAAAGTATTTTTCCGCCTACTCCAGGATGGCGGTCGTCCTTCCGTCCGCCATCCTAATCGACCCCTAAATGTGGGGCTGATGACTGTAGAGTATTAGCTACTTGATGCTCTGTTGGAGTTGATTTTTGAGTTGCATCCACCTGTTCAACTCCCTCTACAGTTGCACTGCAAGTTTTCCTTCGGCTTGACTGGTGTCTTTGTTTTTTTCTGACAACGTCTAACAAAATGTCCACTCGAGCCACAGTACGTACATGAATTACCTGTCCTCCTCTTCTCTTTTTCTTCTTTTGTTAGAGGACCCCTTATTGTTTCTATTTGCATGTGTTCTGGACCTTGTTGTCCTTTTATACTTCTACTGCCTTCAGCTCGGACTCTATCTACTGGTTAAAATTATTTTCTTTTCTCGCGCTTTCTTTCGCCTTGGCGGAAGTCGATTTCTAACACCAGATCTACTAATGACGAAATTTCTGTAGGCCGATTTGGTATCTGAGCTAATACATCCTTGAGTTCATCCTTTAACCCACGATAAAAGATCGCCACTCTTTTATTCTCGGGCCAATCAGTCTCCACTACGAGCTTGTTAAACTTGGCTAGATAAGCCACAAGATCTCGGTTTCCCTGTCGTAAATCAAGCAATTCATTATCGACTACTTGGGATATTCTTCTTCTGTCAAATATTCACAGAAATTCCAGTTTGAACTCCTCATAGTTGTGTAATAGAGGGTCATCTCGGGTGATCAGGGGCATGGACCAAGACGCGCCATCCCCACTCAAGTATGACAGAACAAAGGCCACTTTTGACTACGCATCTGGGAAAATTGAAGGGCGACACATGAGGTGTAGGGAGCACTGTGTGATAAATATCTGCGCCTTTTGTGGGTCCCCGCTAAATCGCTCTGGTGGGGCTAACGGAATAACTGGGGACAAGGAATGGATGATTTGTGTCGTCATCCTATTTGTACCTTCCATAGAAGGGTCTAGGGTTTCTTATCCTGAACTAAATGGCTGTCTATATCTCTGGGCTAATTCTGCAGTTTCTTTACTGGATTTATCTACTTCTTACCTAAGATTTTGATTGTCCTCCCTAACCGCTACTAACTCTTTTTGTATGGTCTCTAAGACTGTCCCTAGGGTCTGCAGGTTTATTCCTTCAGCCATTTCTATTCGGGTGCAAGTTTATTACGTGTGCACTTCACTCTGTCAGACACAATATTTTTTCTTACTTCTAACTTGCTTAGGAACAGAGACGCTAGTTCCCAAATCCCTCCAGAAGATACCCCAGAGATCCAAAGAATATACCTATAAGCCAGACTACCCTCCAGGGGGAAGGGGGAGTGGATAAAATAATAAACAAGAAGAGACTGTCCTGGAATTGGTTCTCTCTCTTTCTTCTTTTTCTCCTGTCCGACCTGCAGACCACCTTTTTCTCAATGAGAACCTAAACATATAAACACAAATGTTATTTTCCTAACACCTACTCTATTCTATTCCTACTCTTTTTCTACACTACCTATACCTACCCCTTGTTCCAAGATCTGTGCTCCTCTTCTGTCTTTTCTTATTTGGTAATTTTTTTCTTTCTTACTTCTATGAAACACAGATACTTATCCTACAAAACAAATATAACTCTTAACAATCCTCTACAATCTACCTATAGTGTTTATTATTTATTTTTCTATATGTGTTTTCTACTTACTTCTCTTACTGTGTTCTAATCTTATATATATCCTATATTTTTTCTTTCTTCTCTTTTGTTTTTTCCTTTCTTCTATGAACTCTATATATATTCAGTTTTCTCTTAATTTCTATTGTACTAATAATTCTTGTCCCTTATTTATTTCTACAGGGAGATTATATTGACAACTTTTCTTCAGGAAAGGTAAGTATACAATGTCTTATAATCCTTAAGTAACTTAATCAGTCATTTTACTCCTAAACACTTAGCTTTGATTTCTTCTCTTCCTTTTCTTCTCAGGAGTTGCCAGCGTGAAGAGAAATTCGAAGAGGGAAACATTGTAACCTTCAAATGAGCTGAGAGGAGAGGCGGTGATGAATTAACAGGAACACCCGCCCTGCATGATGACTGGTAACGAAGGAAGTCGCTAGTGATTCCCTAACCCCCGACGGAGGATACGGAACAAGGCCGGATGAAACTCCGACGAGGTATCACTAAATTTACAATTCCTACGGAGCTTCTCGAAAATAGGTTCTTGCGCAGTAGAATCTTTAGTGAAGTGTGCAGTGTTTAGTTAGTGCGCGCTTCAAACTTCCTTCGAAGCACCTGTGTGAGAAGGAAAAGAAATAAACTAGACCGCAATCTCATTTTCAAGATCGGCGGGCATCTTTGAATTCCGGGACCGAAGAAGGTCTGACCAACTTCTGTTTTTTTGCCACCTTTGAACACCCAGGCTATGACCTTTACTAACCAGTGTGCTCGCTATGATTTGCATACGATTTGGAGGTCTGACACTGGGATTTGGCCCTCCCAAGTAGCTAATTTTTAAACAAGCACAGGAGCCCGCGCTTTGTTTTTGTTTTTATTTTTATTACGGCGGATCCATGCACACAGCGCACATTTCCCAGGCTAGAGGGTGAAAATATGTCTTTCCTGTCCCCTTTATACATTTTTAACACTTGTCCCACTAATTTCTAGATCCTCGCTTCTACCGAGGCACAAAATGGCTGCCAACACTTCCTGGTTTCAAATGTTGACAACCCCTTGACAGTCAATTAGTGCGTGATCGGGACGGTGCGCGCAAGATGCGTGGATCCACCAAGGCCATAGATATATATGTACTTTTAATTGTAATTTTCTCAGAAACTACTGAACGGATTTGCACCATTTAAGCAAAAGGCGTGAGTCTAAACAGAGGATTATTTATACATATATATATATGAAAGAAAAGAGTTGCCCCTCCGGAGGTAAAGCACACGCAGATAAGTCTCGTTCACACAGTAGGGGCAGCCTGTGCACGCAAAATCCTCATCAACATGCACACTACCTACATGTTTCGGGCGCGGCTCCCTTCCTCATGGACAGCTTGTATAGTGAATGACGGCAAACAGAACATTACCAGCAAATTCCCTCTTTTATTTTTTATTTCACAATGCACACTCAGGTGAGTATTCCAAAGGCATTCTGGGACTGGTAGTGTGGATAACTCCCCTGTGGGGGGATACATACATACATTTAAATATATAGGTTTTAGGGACGGTATAGTTAAGGATTAGCAATTCATTGACAAAACCACAGGTTTCAGGATGTTATACTTAGCCTACGATTCAGAAAAGGGGGTGGTGATGAACAGAGTGTCTGAATTAAGCAGACCACTCTTACCCAGTCCAAAGATCAGGGCTTGATCCATCACCGTTATTTAGCTCACTGCCCCATCCCAGCTCAGAACCTGGCTATATGCAAATTAGTCTGTCCCTGGCCCAGTGCATCATGGGAAAAGGGCAGACTAAACTACCAAGCCAATTCTTCACCAGAAAGGAGACAAGCTTCCGGGGACCGGTTTCTGGCATTTCAGCCGTCGTCGGCCCGGCTTGCTTGAATCCTGATGGAGCAGTGAGCAAGGGACTCATGTCTGAGTATACCCTGCCACACCTAGAGTGGCCAAAAACGATTCAGAAAAGGGGGTGGTGATGAACAGAGTGTCTGAATTAAGCAGACCACTCTTACCCAGTCCAAAGATCAGGGCTTGATCCATCACCACCATAAGCGTGGAAGGGTATACTCAGATGTGAGTCCCTTGCTCATTGCACCATCAGGATTCAAGCAAGCCGGGCCGACGACGGCTGAAATGCCAGAAACCGGTCCCCGGAAGCTTGTTTCCTTCCCAGTATGAGAATTGGCTTGGTAGTTTGGTTTGCCCTGTTCCCATCATGCACTGGGACAGGAACAGACTAATTTGCATGTAGCCAGGTACTGAGCTGGGATGGTGCAGTGAGCTAAAAAACGGCGATGGATCAAGCCCTGATCTTTGGACTGGGTAAGAGTGGTCTGCTTAATTCAGACACTCTGTTCATCACCACCCCCTTTTCTGAATCGTTATACTTAGCCTGACATTTCACTCATACAGAACCAGAGAAATTTGACCGTTAACGTGCACCCCCGCAATGCACTAATTCACTCATTACATGGTCAGTGACATCACTGATGACATTTCAAATGATAAAACTGATGATATCATCCTGTAACTGAGTATGTTTAAAAAGTTTAAGAATTATATATATATATATATATATATATATATATATATATATATATATATATATATATATATATATATATATATATATATATATATATATATATATATATATATATATATATATATATATATTACCTACTGGCGGTCGCCAGTAGGTATATATAGTTAGGATTTTTTCCCTATGGGATTTTTGAAAATTCTATGTCTAATAACTTTGGCGTTTGTGGACGGAATTGGCTGAAATTTTCAGGAAAATGGCACATTTTGTTTCTGAGCAGCCCCTGAAAATTTTGGGGGGGTTCGTCAAGGGGGGGCCGAGAAAAAAGGGGGGTCCCAAAACGCGTTTTTCCCATGTTAATTTCCATAGGGCGGTTGGCCTCACTTTTAGCCCGAACGGCTGAATGGATTTGCACGAAACTTGGCAAAATTGTAGGGACTGGTAGCCCGATGTGCCTTTTGTAGGTCTCAATATATGTGCTCCAGTGGATTTTGAGAAATTAACGTTTAAAAAAAGATATATATCTGTAACAGCGGACCGGGCAGCGCTCTGGTTCGCGGACTTTTCGCGCAACGGAGCTTTGTGAAGCGAAGCTGATTGGTTCTCCGGCGTCTGTCAACATTCCAAACAGTCCGTAGCGGCCGCCATCTTGTCTCTCGGTAGGATCGAGAGACAAGAGGAGGCCGAAGCGAAGGGGCAAATGACCATAAGGGGGCATAGTACATTGTCGCTCACCCCCTAGGTTTGATGTGGAGGTTTTAAAAGGGCCCCGCGGGGCAAAAAAAAATTAAAATAATAATAATCGAACAGCTGAATGGATTTGCACGAAACTTGGCAAAATTGTAGGGACTGGTAGCCCGATGTGCCTTTGCTAGATCTCAATATATGTGCTCCAGTGGATTTTGAGAAATTAACGTTCAAAAAAAGGTATATATCTGTAACAGCGCACCGCTTCGCGTACTTTTCGCGTTACGGAGCTTTGCGAAGCGAAGCTGATTGGCTCTCCGGTGTCTGTAAACATTCCAAACAGTCCGTAGCGGCCGGCTTCTTGTCTCTCGGTAGGATCGAACAGCTGAATGGATTTGCACGAAACTTGGCAAAATTGTAGGGACTGGTAGCCCGATGTGCCTTTGCTAGGTCTCAATATATGTGCTTCAGTGCATTTTGAGAAATTAACGTTCAGAAACAAGATATATATCTGTAACAGCGCTCCGCTTCGCGGAGATAAAATTATATGTGTATTACCTAGCTGTTGCTAACACCAGTTAGCGACGGCTAGTAGAAGATAGCGACCATCTTGGGCCCCACTTTGCATGTGAGTGATATTTATCACTAATGACATGCAAAGTGGGCATGCCAAGATGTTAGCGACTGGAAACAGTCGCTAACATCGCTATCTCCTATTATCAACTTTTGGAAATATTCGAGATAAGGGCAAATATCTCTAAAAGCTACCACCTGCCCTGAGCAGTTCTTAGCCATGTTATCCAATGGGAGGTGGATAACATGGCTAAGAGCATTAGCTCGGTAATGCATGAATATCGCTGAGTTTTCAGCGATATTAATGCATTGCGGTCGTTTTTTATCGTATTTCCGATAAACCTTGATAATAGCAAGGTTTATCTGCGATAATTTCTGACGGTAAAAAAATCGTTGCTAAGCATCGTTAGGGATAAATATCGCTTAACTTTGGTAATATGCCCCAACGTCTGTTAACGTTCGATTCGAAGGAAATCAGGAAGTGTTGAAAAACATTGTCTGCGCCATCTTGTCTTTTTTCAAATGCCACACTTTTGTCGTGCACGGCAGCCATTTTAGATGCCTTGACCAGACCCACTCTGTGCACGCTGTCGATCCTTAGCATGGCTCCCCACCCTCGCAAACATCTCCCCCAGGCAGTGGTCACCCCCGCTCTCTGTCTTATGCATGGGTAATAAACCTCCCCCATCTGCGCTGCTGTTCCCTGAGAATCACACCCTGTGCCCGCCCGACACCTCCCTTTCGCCCTATTCACTACCGCACCCTCTGACACTCCTTTTCCTCTGTGTCCGATTGTCCAGGCTGGTCCTAGGGTATCAGCTAGCCCCGCAGATGTAGTTTATGGCCACAGCTGTAAAGAATCACCCCTCTTCAAAGGAGTTATAGTAGATCAAGGCCCACACTCGATGAGATTCGTCACAGCAGAAGCGTTGCTATTATCTGAAAACCATCCTGTATTGTGATTGGGGAGGGGACCGAGCCTGAAGCGGAAGATTCCAGGGATGACTGTTTGTACATCAAAGTTTTTACAATTATGTGTCACATTAAAAATATATAGCACTCCGACAAAGTAGTAAGATTATAAAACTTTAATAATTTATAAATATATACAAGAAAACAAAAATAGTAATAACATATAAACATTTTTAGGGAAAAACAACGAAGTAGCGGTCGGCTGTGCGAATAGTCCCAACGCAGCACAACGTCCAGATTTCCGGCGTGGGGCGTCGCGGGGGGTGGGTCATCAGTAGCAAACTGTTGTGCGAATAGTTCCAAGGCAGCAGAACGCGTTGAAATCTAGATGACACGAAAGTGATGTCTAGTAAGTTGCCACCCAGCAAATAACGGCATGGGGCGTCGCGGGGGGTGAGTCATCAGTAGCAAACTGTTGCGCGAATAGTTCCAAGGCAGCAGAACGATGGCACCAAGGTGATGTCCAGTAAGTTGCCGCACTGGTTTTGGTATCCTACAATGCTGCTCCGAATAACGGCGTGGAGCGCCCCGGGGGAGGCGGCGTGAACGGGCCTCTCCAGGTGGAGTGTCATCTGTTGTAGTGGGGCGCCCCTTTACCGTTTCAGTTGCCATTCCGTCCGTTTTTGGTCCACTGTGTCAAAAGCCGCAATTCAGCTGAGTTGCGCCCACTCTTGCGGTGCAGCGATAGGCGGCTGTCACAGGACTCTCAAAATGGCGGCAGGCTGTTTCCTTTTTGGGCCTGGTCCACTGAAATGGCCCTGGGACACCTTGGAAATCGGACGCTTGTCTGCTAGGTCTTGGACCTCATTCTCGAAAGCGTCCCCTCCGCCTTGAGAGTTCATCAAAAGTTTTGGGGGCTCCGACTCCTGCAGGCTTCTGGTGGGGAGCGGCTGCCATGATTGCTCGCGGAATGACCACGACTGAGCTACGAGATGGTGGTGCTTTCATGCTGACGCCAGCTTCAGTCTGAAACATCCAGAAACAAGGTGGGGCTTTCATCGTTTGGGGAAAAAAAAAAGTTTTCATCCTATGAAAAGTGTTGTTTTTAGGTCACATGATCAAGCCTTCCATCATTAGGAAACCAAAAGTAAAATGAACCAATGAAAAGTTTTATAAACAAGTCACATGACCTGTTATGCGGCATAGGGTGTAAAATTAGGAGAAAATACGTTGGCACGTGAGGCGGCGTCAGTAGCGGACCGATGTGCGAATAGGCCGAAGGCAACACAACGCGCCAAGATCTGGATGGCACCGAGGTGGTGTCCAGCAAGTTGCAGCACTGGTGTGGCCATCCTACAATGCTGAAAGTCGGCGTGGGGCGCCCCGTTGGCCTGTGAGTTTGCGTCAGTAGCGGACCGATGTGCGAATAGGCCGAAGGCAGCACAACGCGCCAAGATCCGGATGGCACCGAGGTGGTGTCTAGTAAGTTGTCGCACTGGTGTGGCCATCCAACAATGCTGAAAGTCGGCGTGGGGCGCCCCGTTGGCCTGTGAGTTTGCGTCAGTAGCGGACCGATGTGCGAATAGGCCGAAGGCAGCACAACGCGCCAAGATCCGGATGGCACCGAGGTGGTGTCTAGTAAGTTGCCGCACTGGTGTGGCCATCCTACAATGCTGAAAGTCGGCGTGGGGCGCCCCGTTGGCCTGTGAGTTTGCGTCAGTAGCGGACCGATGTGCGAATAGGTCGAAGGCAGCACAACGCGCCAAGATCCGGATGGCACCGAGGTGGTGTCTAGTAAGTTGTCGCACTTCTGTGGCCATCCTACAATGTTGAAAGTCGGCGTGGGGCGCCCCGTTGGCCTGTGAGATGGCGTCAGTAGCGGACCGATGTGCGAATGGGGCCAAAGGCAGCGCAACAATATTTTCTGATTTGAAGACACCACAAGGCGCTGAGATGCCAAGATCCGGATGGCACCGAGGTGGTGTCTAGCAAGTTGTGGCACTGGTGTGGCCATCGTACAATGGTAAAAGTCGGCGTGGGGCGCCCTGTTGGCCTGTGAGATGGTGTCAGTAGCGGACTGATGTGTGAATGGGGCCAAAGGCAGCGCAACAATATTTTCTACTATATTTTCGGAGTAGAAGACACCACAAGGCGCTGAGATGCCAAGATCCGGATGGCACCGAGGTGATGTGTAAGTTGCGGACGGATGTGCGAATGGGGCCAAAGGCAGCTCAACAATATTTTCTGAAGAGAATACACCACAAGGCGCTGAGATGCCAAGATCCGGATGGCACCGAGGTGATGTCTAAGGTGCGGACCGATGTGCGAATGGGGCCAAAGGTAGCGTAACAAGATTTTCTGTATGGAAGATACCACTAGGCGTTGAGATGCCAAGATTCGGATGGCACCGAGGTGATGTCTAGGAAGTTGTGCCACTGGTGTGGCCATCGTACAATGGTAAAAGTCGGCGTGGGGCGCCCTATTGGCCTGTGAGATGGTGTCAGTAGCGGACTGATGTGCGAATGGGGCCAAAGGCAGTGCAACAATATTTTCTGACTGACACCACAAGGCGCTGAGATGCCAAGATCCGGATGGCATCGAGGTGATGTCTAAGTTGCGGACTGATGTGCGAATGGGGCCAAAGGCAGCGTAACAATATTTTCTGTATGGAAGATACCACTAGGCGTTGAGATGCCAAGATTCGGATGGCACCGAGGTGATGTCTAGCAAGTTGGTGTGGTCATCCTACAATGCTGAAACTCGGCGTGGGTCACCCCATTAGCCTGTGAGATGGCGTCAGTAGCGGACCGATGTGCGAATAGGCCGAAGGCAGCACAACGCGCCAAGATCCGGATGTCACCGTGGTGGTTTCATAGTTGAGAGGCACTTCATCTGCAGTGGGGCGCCGAGATCCGGATGGCACCGAGGTGATGTCTAGCAAGTTGCTGTACTTGTGTGGTCATCCTACAATGCTGAAACTCGGCGTGGGTCGCCCCATTAGCCTGTGAGATAGCTGTTCTTTGGATT
Organism: Lissotriton helveticus; assembly: GCF_964261635.1. Taxonomy (NCBI): domain Eukaryota; kingdom Metazoa; phylum Chordata; class Amphibia; order Caudata; family Salamandridae; genus Lissotriton; species Lissotriton helveticus. The sequence goes on from NC_136059.1 coordinate 1,720,218,132, forward strand.
TGGGCCTGGTCCACTAAAATGGCCCTGGGACACCTAAGAACTCGAACGCTCGATTTTTTTTTCCTTTCCTGTACATGCAAAAAAAGGTAAATGCCCGGTATGTTACACGCTTCATCTGCCACGATGAACTCTCCAGAGGAACCGAAAAAATATATAGTTGTGGTAACTATACCATGCATCGTCATATGGAGAGGTGGCACCAATTAATTATAGTGCTGCATAAAAGAGAGATTTGGAGGAGAACCCCTGACCTGCTAGTACATTCATCAAAGAAGTGGCACTGAGAGCTTCAGAGGCAAGGGAAACGGTCCCAAATATTTAGAAGAACTTTGGAAAGATTAAAATGACATGTTTAGATTGTGGTAAATTAATTTCATGTGGGCAGATGAGTGTTACTCTAATAAATACAGCATATGAACATCATCATAGTCGATGGTTGGTAGAGACATTTTGACTATATCCTGGACCTGCCCGTCCTCGCCCAAAATGGCGCCGGAATAAATGGGACTCGTAACTCCTTGTTGTGTACTGGTTGCAGAACCTTGAAATCACGAGATACGTATGCAGTTTTGAAGCACATGGCGGGCGGGGACGAGAATTGATTGAATATTTCGACATCCCTATTGATATTAAGTTCTGATGTGTTATTGATTACTGTACTGTTGAAAATTCGAATTAACGTCACCCATGGTACTTGCCCGCAAATGTATATCTAGATAATTTTATTGTAACTGGCCCTGTCGTATTTTAATTATAAAATGTACGTCCACCGATTCCGTAACTGTTAGACACCTTAGTTTTTGCAACCTAATGGCCCGCCCGTTACGTTCCTCTACAGTGTAAATGTCTATTCATCATATACGATTACAGTTTGCTCCGTGGCAGGCCCACGTGGTTATAGGCTCGTATTTGTATAATGAAATTTTCACAATAAAGGTTTTTAAAAGAAAACATGGTAGTAGTGTATACATTGGTAAAGTTTTTAATAATAGTCACTGTTTTAGAATCATTAAAAGGCAAGTGAAATAAAGCAGACCAATTACATGAAGGGTAAAAGGTATAATACGAAGGAACGCAGTAAAGATAAATGGTCAAGGGCTGTTGTGTTTTCTATTCCTGCAACATAAAGTGATCGATAAGAATCTCATATTCAGGCGTATCGGCGACTAAGACAGCAGGTCGACCCTCTTTTGCTCAACGGCTCCGTCATGGGACGAAGAAACGCTCTTTTTCTCGAAAAAAGAATATATTTTACTTGCAGGACAGTTGTAAAATTTCCGGGAAAGTACATTAGCCTGGAACATTATAACATATATTTAAGAGAAAATAATGTTCGGAAGTAATTAAAAGCGTAATTTTTAGGTGATATGACCAAGGCTTTCATCATTAGAATAAGAAAAGTAAAATGAACCAATGAAAAGTTTTATTAACAAGTCACATGACTTGTTATGCTTACGTTACGCGCTGCGCGCCCCGGATGACTTCCGGATGCGCTAACGCGGCGCGTCATATGACGCATTACGCGACAACGCAGGTCCAGAATATAGTCAAAATGTCTCCACCAACCAGCGGTCGAAACACAACCCCTTTCAGCAGGCTAAATAGTTCTGTTAAATGACAACAGAAAGGACAGGCAACAAGAACCATCAGTCAAAGAGGGGAGGGCTAGTTCTTCTCTACCGGGTTACATTGGGGCGCTACCGGAACTGATCGAATTGGTAGTCTACAGTGTTTCTGGATGTTTCAGACCGAAGCTGGGGTTAGCATGAGAGCAGCACCATTTCGTAGCTCCGTTGTGGCCATTCCGTAACCAATCATGGCAGCCGCTCTTTATCGTTATTTTGGGCGGGGTGGGTGGCGGAGCCGAGCTGTTTTGCAGCCATCATTGTGTGGAGTTCTGTTCATCTCACTAGTTTTGTATTTGTCATGAGGGGTTGTTCCTAATGTTTCTATTTTAGCGAGGTCAAAAAGAGATCCCATTAGTGGCCTACTGATTTTGCTCGATTCCTTTTCTTTTTTTTTACACGATTTTACGTTATCTGCAAAGACTAAACAGAGTATTGCGACTCTGTGTTTGTTTGTAAATAGAGAATGAACCAAAGAGAACTAATTCTAAAACAGTAAATACTTGGATAACAATCAATCAAATGGAGAGAGAAGCAGGCACGACGGATTACAACGGGGGCAAAGGCCTGCGTTAACTACCTTTCACTATCTGCAAAGAGAGAGTACTCCTAATAGAAATGAGGGGGGGGGCACCATTCAAAGCAGATCAGTGTGCATAAACACGAAAATGTTTTCACTTACCACGTACTTGACATTCGACAGCTTATGATATTTGCTATTAAAAAACCATTGAAATTCACTGAAAAAACCATAGGTTATAGACCATATATAGTTAGGAATTAGCATTTACAAAACCTTGAAAATTCACTGAAAAAACCATAGGTTATAGACCATATATAGTTAGGAATTAGCATTTAAAAAACCTTATTTTACTCACACAAAACCATTGAAATTCCATATATAGTTAGTTGCACTAACTATATATCGCGCACCCGCAATCCACTGCTGATCATGTCACATATTACATCATTCATGACATGGTCAGTGACATCACTGATGACATCACTGATGACATCTCAAATGACATCACTGATGACATCACTGATGACATCTCATTTGACATCATTCTTGTGCTAATACGATAAACCTCTTCAGACTCTAATATAACCTTAGATACACTCAGTGTATACAGACACTCACACACTGCCACTCATCCATGGAGTTACTCACACACCCAGTCAGTCATGCAAAGAAACAATCTCACCTCCATTTCTTCAACTATACAGTTAAACACACCTTACTTATTGAAACATATACTAACACATATTTACTCTCTTATACAATCCCTGATACAAGTTCACAATGATCGATACAACCACTCACTCATTCAGTGGCTCTCATGCACAGTTATTTATATATGCCAACTCTCACATGTACTGTGTTTAACATATGTACTTACTATGACATGTAGCATTGAGATATCCATTCACTCATCAATACACTCATGCACACAGTCAACTGCCCATGTAGCTGTTTCCACATGCAGTCTTGAACTCATACACCTAGTGAATAAACTGCTCACACATCTATGCATAGAGTCACACACCTTCCAGCCACCCCCACACAAACTCAATCTGCCATAGAAATACTTGGGCAACCAATTAATAACACATATAGCCTCTCGTATAGCTAATGATCAACACATGCAGCAGTTTACAGAACAACAGACATAATGATGCACAAATTAAGACAGTTTAGTCACTAACCCATGCACTCAGTGAGACACATTTAATCACTCACTCATACATTCAGTCATGCACCTACTAAATCCTTCGTCCAGACACTTATACATCTACTCATTCTTCAGTATGTAAAACATATTTAAACTTCACAGAAACACACAGTCACTGGATGACGTCATCAGTGATCTTATCAGTGATGTCATTTGAGATGTCATCAGTGATGTCATCAGTGATGTCACTGACCATGTCATGAATGATGTAATATGTGACATGATCAGCAGTGGATTGCGGGTGCGCGATATATAGTTAGTGCAACTAACTATATATGGAATTTCAATGGTTTTGTGTGAGTAAAATAAGGTTTTTTAAATGCTAATTCCTAACTATATATGGTCTATAACCTATGGTTTTTTCAGTGAATATATATATAAACACATCCAAACCGGCGTATTCCCTCCTTTGGTCACAGAAAGGAACAACACAGGAGCCTTGGCCTCTATTATTAGTGCAGGTTTATTCAAACACAAAGTCCCCTATTTATATATATACACCATGGTGTGTTGAAGAATGAGTGTATGACTGTCTGAATGGACCCCTATATTAACAGAATTAGTGCCCCAGAGAGGTGGTGGTCTCTGGGGCTTGGGGGGGCGTTAGGCCCCCAACCATAATAAAGTATCACCCAGGGAGAAGGCGGTTCCCGGGGCTGCATGGAGGGGTAGGAGCCCCCACACATTTTTTATGAGAAGCCTTGGGGAGGTGGCAGTCTGCGCGAATGCAAGGGGGCCGCATGCCCCTGCACATTAATAACAAAGCAGAGCATTATCATGATAGATATAACAACAATAACTAAGAAAGCCAATAGTTAAGAATTTTATATAGCGATTTTCTGAAACATCCCAAATATTCACTAGAGGTATAGAATGTGGGCCTGTTCAAAAAGATAGTAGGCATGCAGAATGGTATGTAGGGTGGAAGGTTAGAGCTAGGATGAGTCAGGTTCAGAAGGCAATGCAATAATGGGTGGTAGTGATGTGAATCATTTTGTGCAAGCTCACATATCCATGCGGCACAAGCTCTGCAAAATATTGCTGCATAGCCAAGCAGACATATTTATATACACAAGACAAAGCCTGCCTCAAGCGCTCACACAAGTGGATTTTTAGCCAGCCCGCAGAACCTTCCGTGTTGTCCTGTCCCACTCCCGTGCTGTGCTGACAAACTGGGGCAGAGGGATGGGGAGTACAGCAGCATCCGTTGGGCCGACTTCATCTCAGTTACACCCTCTCCTCAACTGAGGCAAGCAGTGGGCCAGGTGTTGCTCTGGCCCCTGGGCCATTCATACCTCGGCCCCCCATGTGCCTGACTGGCCCAGCCGCAGTGTTTTCCCTCTGACCCCTTCCCACCAGCCACCATAAGCGGGTCATTGTAGGTGTAGGAGAAAGAAGTATGCATGGGCTTCGCTGGGGAACGGCCAAGGTGGAGACCTTTGAGGCCATACAGGAAAGGTAATTCCCTTGCTATCTGGCAGCCCGTGGGGTGCTCTGCAGATCTGCAGCCAAAGCGGACATGCAGAGTGAGGGTGGTAAAAAGTGTAAAAAAATTGGCTCCCTTGCAGAACTTACCTGCTGTGCCTTGGAGCACTCGTAGTTGTCTGCAGTGTGGTGAAGTGTGTGGGGCCTCACGAAGTCCATACAGAAATTTTAATATGACCTGGCCCTGCCCACCAACTTTGAAAACCAATGTGTCTCTCCTAATTTAATGTGGGTGACTCATGTTACGAGCTGTTTCTTTCTAGCACCTACATTGCAGTTCTCTTTGTACTGCTTTGGCTCCAACAAGTGGCTAAGAGGTGCAACAAATATGAAAAATCAGTGACACTCGGTTTAAACTGGGTCTGCTGAATATCATCCGGTAGAGTTCTGTCGGGCACAAGTTTAATGTGGCTGTCACCCATGCACAAGCTGTTGGAGCACTCTCCTTAAGAATAACTTTCTATTCTTGGCAAAACATTAGTAGTTGTACTTTCTAATTAGTACAAACTGACAATGTACCTATAAAAGATGTAATTTTATATGAGATAGTGACGCCTAGAAGGATGTGGTTATGTGAGTGTCATTTATATATACAAACATCAGCTAAGGTGAGTTACTCCAGGAGGGGAGTATGATACAGCTGAGATCCCGAAGTCCACAACCCCTAATTTTAGGTTATTTATCTATTTTCATATTATCTTGCTGATCTGTAGATAAGGGAAGGTTAAAGAAGCCTCTACTTAAATCCACACCCTTACTTTTAAGGTTAGCTAGATATTGTTGCTCAGATATGATTTTACCTTGAATAAATGAAAAAACAAGCGGTGTTTAGCAAAAGAGGAGAAAGTTGGTTTAATTAAACACAGACCGGGAGAGTCTTGACAGATTGTGTCTGAATAAAGTCTCTCGTTATACTAGTTTCAGCTGACATTATATACATCTTGTGAGGTACAGTGAAACAATTCTGAGTTCTTGAAAAAGCATTTCAGTTGTAAATTAATACATTTGGGCATCTGATAAGGACAAGGGTGGCTCTTGACCTTGGGGAGAGCCAGTGTGGGCCAGTGTGTATGTGTCCAGTTGTCTGGTGCATTCAGTGCGTGGTCACTACCTGTGGTGTGCATGTCTTGTCCTGATTGGCTGAGTGTTGTTATCTATATGTGGAATCTAGCTTTGTGCTATTTTTGAGGAACATGCACCTTTGGCCATACGTGTTTTATTGGGGCCAATTTTCTTGGACCTGTTTGTGGTCCAACTATCTATCTGTGGGATCGATAAAGGTTTTCCCTAGGAACGTGTTTGTCTTTGGGCTAAGTGATACTCCACCTGTGACCTGTCACTCGATAGGCACAGGTTGGGGTCGCAGGACCTGTCTGGCCACGTATATCTGACTTGCGGTTGATGCGGAGGTCACCTTGGGTGAATCTGACAGCTAGGATAGAGTTCATTAGAACTTTTAAAGATAATATGGCAGTCTTTGATATCAGTTTTCCAACATTCTCGACATTGTGCATAAAGTTGTCCTAGCGTATATCAGCATTGTTGTTACTGATATTGATCTAATTATGCGTGCCTTGATCATGGCGTACATCAAAAGTATTTCTACAATTAACAACATTGTTATGCATGAATAGATTATGGCATTCATTGGCATTGTTACTGCTGGTATCAACACTGTTGTACTGGCATGGATTTTGCAAAAAACACAGTTGATGGACAGAATGTAGAACAATGTCATACATTCACCCCAGTACAAGGATCTGGGCCTAAATCCATTGTTTTTTTGCACTCCACACCACCCTGGGTTAGACACTGGCTATATGCAAATCAGCTCTGACCCTGTGCCTCATGGGAACAGTCCAGTCCGAACTACCAAGCCATGTCTTTCCCAGACCGGAACCAAGCATCCAAGGACCGGTTTCTGGCTATCAGCCTTCATCAGCCTGGATAGCTTGATTTCAGTGGTGTGGAGAGCCTGGGACTCACGTCTGAGCATCCCCAGCCCACTCGGGGTGAAATTGCAAAAAACACAGTTGATGGACAGAATGTAGAACAATGTCATACATTCACCCCAGTACAAGGATCTGGGCCTAAATCCATCGTTTTTTTTGCATTCCACACCACCCTGGGTTAGACACTGGCTATATGCAAATCAGCTCTGACCCTGTGCTCATGGGAACAGTCCAGTCCAAACTACCAAGCCATGTCTTTCCCAGACCGGAACCAAGCATCCAAGGACCGGTTTCTGGCTATCAGCCTTCATCAGCCTGGATAGCTTGATTCCAGTGGTGTGGAGAGCCTGGGACTCACGTCTGAGCATCCCCAGCCCACTCGGGGTGAAATTGCAAAAAACACAGTTGATGGACAGAATGTAGAACAATGTCATACATTCACCCCAGTACAAGGATCTGGGCCTAAATCCATCGTTTTTTTGCACTCCACACCACCCTGGGTTAGACACCGGCTATATGCAAATCAGCTATGACCCTGTGCCTCATGGGAACAGTCCAGTCCGAACTACCAAGCCATGTCTGAAGACGGCTGGAATGCCAGAAACCGGTTCTCGGAAGCTTGTTTCCGGTCCAGGGAAGACATGGCTTGGCAGTTCGGGCTGGACTGTTCCCATGAGGCACAGGGTCAGACTGATTTGTATATAGCCATGTCTGAACTGGGGTGGCAGAGTGGGCTAAAGAACGGTGATGGGTTAAACCCAGATCTTTTGACTGGGTGTGAGTGTTTGATTGATTCAAATGCCCCGTCCATCACCACCCCCTTTTGTACTGCTTTTGGTCGCCATAAGTGTGGCAGGGTATGCTCAGACATGAGTCCCTTGCTCACTTTGCCACTGGATTCAAGCAAGCCGGGCTGAAGACGGCTGGAATGCCAGAAACCGGTTCTCGGAAGCTTGTTTCCGGTCCAGGGAAGACATGGCTTGGCAGTTCGGGCTGGACTGTTCCCATGAGGCACAGGGTCAGACTGATTTGCATATAGCCAAGTCTGAACTGGGGTGGCAGAGTGGGCTAAAGAACGGTGATGGATTAAACCCAGATCTTTTGACTGGGTGTGAGTGTTTGATTGATTCAAATGCCCCGTCCATCACCACCCCCTTTTGTACTGCTTTTGGTCGCCATAAGTGTGGCAGGGTATGCTCAGACGTGAGTCCCTTGCTCACTTTGCCACTGGATTCGAGCAAGCCGGGCTGAAGATGGCTGGAATGCCAGAAACCGGTTCTCGGAAGCTTGTTTCCGGTCCAGGGAAGACATGGCTTGGCAGTTCGGGCTGGACTGTTCCCATGAGGCACAGGGTCAGACTGATTTGCATATAGCCATGTCTGAACTGGGGTGGCAGAGTGGGCTAAAGAACGGTGATGGATTAAACCCAGATCTTTTGACTGGGTGTGAGTGTTTGATTGATTCAAATGCCCCGTCCATCACCACCCCCTTTTGTACTGCTTTTGGTCGCCATAAGTGTGGCAGGGTATGCTCAGACGTGAGTCCCTTGCTCACTTTGCCACTGGATTCAAGCAAGCCAGGCTGAAGACGACTGGAATGCCAGAAACCGGTTCTCGGAAGCTTGTTTCCGGTCCAGGGAAGACATGGCTTGGCAGTTCGGGCTGGACTGTTCCCATGAGGCACAGGGTCAGACTGATTTGCATATAGCCATGTCTGAACTGGGGTGGCAGAGTGGGCTAAAGAACGGTGATGGATTAAACACAGATCTTTTGACTGGGTGTGAGTGTTTGATTGATTCAAATGCCCCGTCCATCACCACCCCCTTTTGTACTGCTTTTGGTCGCCATAAGTGTGGCAGTGTATGCTCAGACGTGAGTCCCTTGCTCACTTTGCCACTGGATTCAAGCAAGCCGTGCTGAAGACGGCTGGAATGCCAGAAACCGGTTCTCGGAAGCTTGTTTCCTGTCCAGGGAAGACATGGCTTGGCAGTTCGGGCTGGACTGTTCCCATGAGGCACAGGGTCAGACTGATTTGCATATAGCCATGTCTGAACTGGGGTGGCAGAGTGGGCTAAAGAACGGTGATGGATTAAACCCAGATCTTTTGACTGGGTGTGAGTGTTTGATTGATTCAAATGCCCCGTCCATAACCACCCCCTTTTGTACTGCTTTTGGTCGCCATAAGTGTGGCAGGGTATGGCAGGGTATGCTCAGACGTGAGTCCCTTGCTCACTTTGCCACTGGATTCAAGAAAGCAGGGCTGAAGACGGCTGGAATGCCAGAAACCGGTTCTCGGAAGCTTGTTTCCGGTCCAGGGAAGACATGGCTTGGCAGTTCGGGCTGGACTGTTCCCATGAGGCACAGGGTCAGACTGATTTGCATATAGCCATGTCTGAACTGGGGTGGCAGAGTGGGCTAAAGAACGGTGATAGATTAAACCCAGATCTTTTGACTGGGTGTGAGTGTTTGATTGATTCAAATGCCCCGTCCATCACCACCCCCTTTTGTACTGGGAATGGATTTTGGCATACATTGATATTGCATTCATGGGTATTGACATTGTTATGCAGCACAGTTATGGCATACGTGGCATTGCATTTAACCCCTTTGCTGCTAGGCCTTTTCCCTCCTTGTGCTAAGCATTTTTTTGCTATTTGGGGAGTTCGCGCTTAGGCCCCTGTAACTTTTTGACCACATAAGGTATCCACACCAAATTTCCATCCTTGTTTTCCAACATCATGGGAGTTTTATAGGTATCCAGGGTTTGTGGATTCCCTCGAGGGGACCCAGAAATTAGCCAAAAAATCTGCTAACATTTGTTTTTGGGGGGAAAAATGGGATAAAAGTGCTGCAAATGAAAGAGTCTATTTTTTCCCTGCAAATAGTATCAACAAAGTATTTGTGGGGCTAAAATCACCATTTTCCTAGCTTTTAGGGAGTGACAGACTTTTTTCAGAAAACCAAAACCTTTTACACAGTTTTGGCATTTTACCGGGACATAGCCTATTTTTGCTATTTTTTTGTGCTTTCAACTTTTTTCCAATTAATGGTAGAAATGGGTATGAAAGCAATAATGAATCCTGGAAAGGTATACATTTTAGAAAAGTAGACATAATTCTGAATTCAGCAAGGGGTTGTTTGTGTAGATCGTTCAAGGTTTCTTCATAGAAACTAACAGTTGAATATAAGAAAAATTAGAAATAGTTGAAAAAACAGCCATTTGTCCAAACTTTTCACCTGTAACTTCTTCAAATTATGACAGCAGTTTTAAAGTTAACTAGAGCTAAAGCGTGGCTAGGTGCACAGCGACTTTTTTGTATTATTCATGTGATGAAAGTTTAGATAAAGTTTGTGAGAATTGGGTGCTCCTTGAGGTAGCGTAACCGTCCAAGTACGCTGGATAAATGAAAATTGCTAGCGCACAAACAGAAGTGAGTGCATCCCTGCTGTTGGGCACACCGTGTTGGGTTGTCAAACCGGACAGACTCCGTAAGGTTGTTCAAATGATAATCACACAAATTCAATTAATTCATCGATATCAAGTTTTTATTTTGTAGATATTTTATTTCATATCCTCATTTTATGTATCTCCGAAGTTCATTGGTAATGAGAAGCACAAACTCTCCAATGCATTTCGGGCATCGCCCTTTATCAAGAAGCTCTGTTGGTGAAAAATAATACGATTCAAATACGCTAATCTTAACATGGGGTGCATTACTTAATTTCACATTAAGCATTTGTTTGTGACTGCCAATGTGAAATTAAGTGATGCACCCCATGTTAAGATTAGCGTATTTGAATTGTATTATTTTTCACCAACAGAGCTTCTTGATAAAGGGAGATGCCCGAAATGCATTGGAGCGTTTGTGCTTCTCATTACCAATGAACTTCGGAGATACATAAAATGAGGATATGAAATGAAATATCTACAAAATAAAAACTTGATATCGGTGAATTAATGGAATTTGTGTGATTATCATTTGAACAACCTTACGGAGTCTGTCCGATTTGACGACCCAACACGGTGTGCCCAACAGCAGGGATGCACTCACTTCTGTTTGTGCGCTAGCAATTAGCAGTTTTAAAGTGACATACGGTTACATCCTCTGGACCTTTCTGGTTGTGGGGATATATAGGACTTGTAGGTTCACCAAGAACCCGACGAAACCAGAGCCAACAACTGAGCAGCGTCTTGCAATGGTTTTTTATTATGTTCCGGGTATATAGAAATTAATTTGGGAAAGTATATACATGGAAAAATCAGTATGAAAGACACCTATCTCTGAAATTGGAACAAAATATAGAGTTTAGAAACAGTCAATATTTGCACATTTCCGAAATTGTGAGTACCCATACTAGCATGAGAATTATAGGACACTTTTCCAAGTGACTTCTTTTTTACACATTGTCTTTCGTTTGGAAGGCAGAAATGCATCAAATGTCAATAGGTAATAACAGTTGCTCTACAACGTGAACACACATTATTTTTACAGTGAAAACTGACCTTTTTTTTGCAAAGTGCCTAGCTGTAGATTTTGAACCCTAGCTCTGCCGGCACCTAGGGAAACCTAGCAAACTGAAACATTTTTAAAAACTAGACATGCAGGGAAATCCAGGATGGCGTGAATTGTCTGGCTCACATCAAGTTCTATTACCCAGAATCCCTTGCAAACCTCAACATTTGAAAAAAAAAACATTTTCCTCACATTTCTGTGGTGGAAAGTTCTGGAATCTGTATAGGATCCACAAAATTCCACCCAACCCATATTCCCCAAGGACTTCCGAGAAAAATGGTACCTCACTTTTGTGGGTAGGCCTAGTGCCCCTGACAGGAAATGGCCCAAAACGCAACGTGGACACACCACAATTTCACAGTGAAAACAGACCCTTTCTTTGCAAAGGGCGTAGCTGTACATTTTGAACCCTAGGTCAGCCGGCACCTAGGGAAACCTAGCAAACCTATACATTTTTAGAAACTAGACACCCAGGGGAATCCAGGATGGGGTGACTTGTCTGGCTCTCTCCAGGTTATGTTACCCAGAAAATTTGTGTAAGCCCAGTGATCCTGCCACTTTCCCGCACAGAAATGTGAGAAAAAATGGTTTTTTTCAACTACATTGAGGTTTGCCGGGCATTCTGGGTAGGAAAGCGCTGGGGGACTGACGCAAGCCATACCTCGCTGGACTCCCCCGGGTGTCTAGTTTTTAGAAATGTATGGGTTTGCTAGTTTCCCAAGATGGCCACTGAGCCCGGGGCTAAAAACCCAGGTGACCCCCCTTGCAAAACCAGGTTGCTTGGTGATAGGTAATGTTGATGTCTCTTCAATATGTTTTGGGCCCTTGCCTGTCGTGGGTACTTGACCCACTCACGTGAGTGAGGTATCATTTCTATCGGGAGACCTCGGGAACGCTGGGTGGTAGAAATTTGTGGATCCATGTAGATTCCAGAGCTTTCCCACACAGAAATTTAAGAAAAAAGGGATTTTTGGGGCTAAATTTGAGGTTTTCAGTGGATTCTCTGTAGGTTGTTTGGCCCTGGGCCCTGGGCTTAGCGGCCATCTCACTACTAAACCCACACATTTCCCAGGAGGGTGATCTCCAAGCAGGGATACACCCACTAGACACCAGGGAGGGGGGAGCAGCCCCTTGGGCAAGGGCCTCTGCCCCCCACACACAAATTGGCCAAATTCAGCCTTTCTGCCCCCTGTAATAAAAGAGCCACTCTTGTGATTTTGGCCCCCTATAATGACCCTCAACTACCACCATTTTAACTGACTTTAGTGTGTTTTTTTACCCTAGCCTTAATGTAGGATAGTCCTGCATATGCCTGCTCCTCTTCTGTCCTGTAATCTTGCTTTCAATGGGAGCTGTTGCGGAGTGGGACAGTCTTGCCAAGAGAACAGCGTGTGGGATGTGCATTTGAAGGCGTGCAGTTGTGCAGGAATGTGTAATGTATTGTGCATTGGTGAGAATTATGAGTTCTTACTATTGGCTTTGATATGGTTTAATCTACTTTACCTTGCTTTATGGCAGTGCTTAGCTTTGACATGCTTTCATGTCATCTTGCTTTTCAATTCCATCTTGCTTTGGGCCTTTCTGTGTGCATGGCCTAACTAACTCCATTTTCATAACTGAAGCTATTTTCTGTGCTTGCACGTAGCTGCAAAGTGGGAAGGGCATGTGTTGCTCTTCCTCCTGTTTTGCATACTTTACTGACTAGAGAAAACCGGATCTTATCAGAGGAATGTACATGGTCTGTTGCGAAGCCATAGCAAAGGCCTGATCAACCGATGCAGTGGCCTTGGAGCGACTGGTACGGGCTCTCATGATAGCGAGGGGGCGAGGCTTGCTAGAATCTTTGTTATGTTCGGATTTGTATTAAGAAGGAAAGTCTCCATTGGTCTGGCAGGAGTTTGGGAGTTTGGCTGTAACCCCCAATCTGCCCCCTGGGCAGGCAGAAAATGCACTAGACCCCGTGGATTTTTTTGGGGCTACCCAAATGGGCATGCCAATGCCCCCACCCCCTGTCAAAATTAAAGCCTTTTTGCCATCTGGGGGTCAAAAAGCCCACTAGACGGTAGGGATTTTTTTGGGGCAATTTGAATTAGAATGGGGGCTGCACAAAATGGGTATGCCAATGCCCCCACCCACCCCACCCACTCAACAATTACAGTCTTTCTGCACCCCGGGGGCAGATGGGACAGTAGCCCCCAATCTTCTCCCCATTGGCAAACAGCCGACTAGAAGCCAGGGATTTTTTTATGCCAATTTGAATTAGGGGTGGGGGTTCCCCAAAATGGGTATGCCAATGCCCCCACCCCATGGGGGCATATGAGGGCTGTAACCCCTAATCTGCCCCCCCAGTGGGGCAGACAGCCCACTAGAAACCAGGGATTATTTGGGGCAATTATAATTAGGGGTGGGGGTTGCCCAAATAAAAAAAAATCCCTCTGGTGCCATCAACAGAGGGATTTCCGGTGCCATGTGCCAGGACGGCAGGAAGCCGTCCTGCGCACACAAGCACTGTGGTGCATGATGGCTACCGGCCATCGTGTTGCACACAAGGGGTTAAGGGTATTGCCATTGCCGGGCCTGCACATAGCAAGGTATTCATTGATATTGCATTCACCCATTCCAACATTATTTTCAAATTATCTTGCTCATTTGTGAAGAGGTGAAGATTACATAACATAGGAGAGAGAAGGGAATCCATCCTTGCATTGGGCAACGTTTATAAGTTGTATATCAATCAATACAATTACTCTAAGAGGTGTACTGAGTGTAAGACACAAAAGGTTTAATGGCGACTACGTGTTGAAACACAGTGCTATTTATTGCACCTTATAAATAGTGATACCTCATCCTATGTAGTTCATGGAGTGTGATAAATAGCGCTACTATGGTTTTTCTGTAAAAAACATGGAGTTTGGTGTTTAATGCACCAAAATCTACATGGTACAGTACATTTCTCTTTTTTATGCTAAAATTTAACCAAGGTTGATGCATTTAATGCATCCAATAATTATAGGATGCAATAAGTAACTCCCAACGTATAATTTCGACCCTCTCAACGTTAAGCCCGCTCTTGAATTCTTTGAAAATCTTGATGTACTACTTAGTGGCATTTGAAGCTGCTTTTTCTAAAAAGTGTTCACAGTTATGATGAACAGTTGATATAACTTGGTGGGGAATTGCAGAAATCAGGTTCTTCACCTCCTTTTCCCTTCCATGATGTGCTCTACCACAGGAGTAAGGAACCTGATTAGTGGTTGTAACTCTGACTCTTTTCCCCCTACAAACAATGTCTGCCTGGCACGTCATTTTTTGTTCCCATTGGGGCTATCTCCTTCATGTTATAGACCTTTATTGCCACTGTGACTTGTGCATTGGTGCCTATTCTGTTAATTCTTCCTGTTGAGACTACGGTTTGGAAAGCAGTGACAGTTAGGGAATATAGTGATACTCTAAGTCATCCCTGCCCTCAGATACATTTATTCACCATTTTATGACATCTGAAACTTAAAGTGCTTCTTTTCTGAATGTAGGTGGAGTTCAAAGATGGGCTGTTAATCACATCTGGCAAAAATAGACTTTGACACCACAGGTATCAGCTCACTTTTAAGAATTCCCCTGGATGAGAGGGACGGGGAGCCTGAAATCTTCTCTGTCCCAGGATAGCAAACATTACAGGTTGGTGCTGCTGCTGTACCTTTATTTCATGTTGATCAAGGTTAAACTTCCACATAAGTGGAGAACTGAATTCTCATTTGACCTCAAAACCTCACCTAACATAACCATCTCACTGGTACTGATACTGGAACTTTTCCTGGGTACCACAGTACAATTCCCTCCTCGTGCTTGTTGCCCCTACATAGACAGGTGTTTGTTTCTGAACTAAGTCAGGTAGGCAGCATTGCCTCATGCTTAGATCTTTGTATTTAGCCCTCTTTGGCACGAGTATTGCTATTCTGGCTCAGATATCAATCAAGATGCATGAGAGCACACCATAAGGACAGAGTAAAACAGATATTCGTATGATGTTTATTCATGCCTTGTGGCCTTACTGTCTCCCTGCCGTACTCCCCGCTGTATACCCCCTGAGATTGGAGCTTTGAGTCGCTTCTGCAGACAGCGAGCAATGAGTGCGGATTCAGCCATTGCTGCTTCTTCCACTGGCCTGACCACCCTATAGCCCATCCCAATCTGGCTCAATGAGCTATCCCTGGGGCGCTAATGTAGTAATGGTTGTTCCAGTTCAACTACTAATACCAGTCATCTTTCCACACTCGTCATTTCTACTCCTGCTTTTCCCAGTCCAATGGTCCTTTAGTGTTATGGGTGAGCCTTGTACTATGATGCTCCTCCTGGATTCAGGATGCTTAAGAATGACAAATAAATGTGTTATAAGTTTCTTATTTACAACATTTTCTTCTGGGTTTGTATCAGTATTTATAATTCCTGGTTTGCACTTTAAAGCCATTCTTGTCCTGTACATCAAAAGTACACAATGTTAACCTAACTTCAAGTTGACTTGGGTGGTACCGAAATAATGCAAAGCTGTAATGCCATGACTGATAATACAGAATCTAGACCTCTCTTGCTAATCCTCTGCTTAGAGTTCCCTGGTTGCATTTTGGCTTTGCTCCCAGGGGCGGCTCTAGGCTCATGGTGGCCCTGGGCAGGGAGCGTAGGTAGGGGGCCCGGAAGAGGGGGTCCAGGTGGGGTGGAGCGCGCAGGCCAGTAAAGAGGGGAGGGGGTCAGGGTGTTTAGAAGTGGAACAGAGTCGGAGGCCGCCAAATCCCTGCCAGGGGCAACCACGCAAATATGTATCCATCCTCAGAGGATTAATATATCAAAGATATGTATTGGCGTGGTGGCCCCTGGGGTTTGGTGGCCCTGTGCAGTTGCACAGCTTGCACATGCCTAAAGCCGGCCCTGTTGCTGCGTTTCTAGCTGGATGACAATTGCTCTAGTCCAATTCTAGAAACGTTGCTTGAATAACAGACATTTGAGCTGTAAAGTGCCACCAGTGTAGTATGTGCAATCTATGAAAATGAGCAGATCTCCCCCGAAAGACTGGGAACCAACCGGTGACTGGAATAATCATCACTATGCGAGGTGCATGGAGAGTTTCTGAAGTGAGACATTGGCAGGCACATTTCCACCCAGCAGGTCTCCCCGTGAAAGTTTAACTTTGCAAGCACTCCTCAGTTGCTGACAATCATTTCTAGCTAATGAGAATATTGAATGCGATATTCTGAGAGAAAATTATGCGATGCATCCTTTCGAGACAATGAAATCTACTTTCCCTTGCAGATTCTATAATCTCCACTAAATTTATCAGTGATTCCAGCTACTTAAATTTAATATAAGTAGACTAGTGTGAGGCGGCACAGTGTCAATGTTTTTTTCCGATACAAAGAGGACGCATGCTATTGGTCCTATGGTTTCTTTTATAGGAACACTGTGATAAATTTGTTACTGTTTAGTATATTGAAGTGATCTGATATGCAGTGATCGTTTGAGGCATTCATTGAAATACTCTCTGATGAATTGTATTAACAACGATTAGCGATATTTATCGCTAACTAGGCTTAGCAACAAATTTTTTATCGCTAAGCATCGCCGGAAATTATCGCTGAGATAACGTGCTATTAGCAACGTTTATCTCCAAAGCGATACATTTTCCGGCGATAGCATGAATATCGCTGAGAATACAGCGATATTCACACATTAGCGACAAAATGCTTTTAGCCATTTTATCCACCTCCCATTGGATAACATGGCTAAGAACTGGTCTGAGCAGGCGTTAGTTTTTGGAGATATTCGCGCTTAGCACGAATATTTCCAACGCTACGCCTGCCTTGTTAATAGGCGATAGCGATGTTATCGACTGCTTTCAGTCGCTAATGGGTTGGGTACGCCCACTTTGCATGTCATTAGCGATAAACATCGCTGACATGCAAAGCGGGCCCCAAACCGCTCGCTATCGTCTACAAGCTGTCGCTAACATCAGTTAGCGACAGCTTGCTAATAGGGCGATAGAATTATCGCCGCTTAGCGGCCGTCGGCGATAATTGTCTATCGCCCCCCTTGGAAATATGCCCCAAAATGTTTACATTGTTTCAAGTGGTGTTCTACCATGTTTTTAAAATTTTTAACATTATCCTTGTGAAATTTTGTTATATAGGTAATATACAGGCAAACTTTAATATTATTTTCATAACTTAGCTGCTAAGCAGTTTTGTGATGTTAACGTTCCACTTATGAAAAATGCGCACCATTCTGGCATTATGCAATGTGGTGTAACTATGGGCAAAGTTTTAGAGCGGAAGCATGGGAATTTGAATGACCAAAATGCGAGTGGACTTTCTGGGCCAAACTGAACTGATCTGCTGCTGCTGTTTTCGCTGGGGTGAGGCGAGGTCTCCCAGAATCACCACTGTCATCACGAGGAGGTGGCGCTGACCCCTGACATTCCATAAAGGCGCTGGAACACTCCCGTAGCACGAGACGCAAGTGGGCACACCCGCCTGCACCCGGGCACAGCCCAGGCCAATGTCGGGACTGTCTGCGCCCGTCAGTGCCAGGAAGAGGCAGGGCTGGACCCCCTCTCTAACATCTTACATTTAATATATTGATTGCGTCACCGGGGCTCTTTCTTGAATCTATGTGCAGCCACAGTCAGCGGAACTACTGAGTAACTGTGGGGCTGGGACTGCAACTCTTTACAAGATATGCATTATATGAGGCCCTGCAAGCCTAGAGACATAGCTTATAATAGGCTTCTTCAGTTTTGTTTGCTATTTGTTTCTCCGACAGCTGCTAATCTGGACCCTATTGGGATACCCTACAAAGGCTGCTGCTTCCAATAAGCTCCATGTGCAAAATGAAGGCAGGGTAGGGTGCAATTGGCTAATGGAAAATGAAAAAGGTCAAAAGATACGAGGTAAAAAAGGCGGGGGCTAAATGTGTTATAGAACGGATTGATGACCTCTTGGGGGAATGTAACCAGTTGCTGAATCCTGTTGAGCTCCCTGTAGTAGAATCTACGAGGGAAGCTCCCATATTGGCGGGCATGGATCAGTGTCAACCCCGAATTCCAACTATGTTTATGAAATCTAAAACCTGTCCCGAGGGTGTACAACCGAATGTGGATGCAAGTAAGAATCTTGATGTAAGGCCTAATTCTTTGATAAATGTATCACCTGGCGATGTTTTACCATGTAAAATCAGTTTCTACCTTTACTTGAACTAGCTGATATAATATATTGTATCTTTGCAGAATTCTAGCACCAGCTGTCATGCTACTAGCCCAACAGTTGCTCATATTCTTTCTGTTACCAGTCCAACAGCTGCTGTCATACCTTCTGTCACTTCTGTTACTGATTGTATTGTCTGAGAATGGAACTTAAGGCAGAGGTGGGTGAACTAAAAGCCCTTGTTAGCGAGTTGATAACAACAGTTAAACAACTTCAGACAACCAAAAATGGTAATCCAGGGGTAACTCCTACAGAGGCCACTGGGCAGATTCTTGTACCTCCGCCACCTTTATATTTACCCTTGGCTAGCATACCTGCGGTTCATAATAACCAACCTCCTCCCAATACTGTGTATTCAGGTCATAAAGCTTGTGAGAGAGAGGTCCTAGAGAGGCCCTTCGATTGTTGCTGAGTGTATCTTTAAACCCAATTCAATTCACCAATGCTGTACTTGGCCACTACCTCATTCTTAAGATAGAGGTCTATGGAGACCTGTTGAGGTGAAGGGGGGTGGAGCAGTAAGCCTAGTTCAAATAAAAACAGAAAGAATCCACAGATGTATGACTCTGCTGTGAATAGAATCTTTATGGCAAAGGTTCTGAAACCCCATTCCTCTCATGGGAAGTATTAGTTGGAAGATTCACTACAATAACCATTTCACCTAAGATTCTTGAGGCATCTGAGGGCCAAATTGATTGGTCTAGGCCAGGGCCCACTAATAATCAATGAGTACGCAATACGATAGTAGACCGAGCTGTTGCACCTGGCCCTGGTAACTGTGCGGGGATTCCTTTTCATGGTGATAATGGTGAAGCTTCTGTTATTCCCCTGAAATGAAATGAAATGAAATGAAATGAAAGTGTGTCTTGTAAAGCGCACTGCTACCCGCACCGCAGGCCTCGTAGCGCTATAGACCGCTGGGGAACCCGTCCTGGCTTTCCCTGTGAGATAGTCCCTCCTGGGGGTCTCCAAGGTGAAACCAGGCATCCCTGGTGTTTGTGGGGGGCCGTTGTGGAGATGAGGCAAGCTTAATGCCCAGAGTTACCGAGTGTGGTCCACGGATAGAGTGGGCACCGAGGCGAGAATTATCGAGTCCGCTGATCCTGGTCCAAGAACCTGCCACGTCGGGAATCGAACCCTGGTCCCAGCCCGTTCTCTGCTCTCGGGTCTGCCGCCTCTAACCAGTGAGCCACACCACCCCTGCCTATGGTGAATGATAATAATCAAGATACGTATTCCGACATTGAGAATTTTCATTCCATGGGGCTGTTGATCAATGCTAACTGGGGACTATGTACCTCTGATCCCAAATGTGTTCCTCTAGATAATTTTTAATGTGAGGTCCATACTAGTAATTAGGAGGAAGATTTACCTCTAAATTCTAGCTTGTCAATTATATCATGGAATATTGCAGGCATCTACCCTAAACTTTTCGACACTGGGTGGCTTATTTTTGTAAACGATAACGATACTTGTATTTTTCAGAAGACCTGAGCTATCAAGAGGGTATTTATTAGTGGATGTATCACATATAGCACTGAGGCGCTAGCCCCAAGGAGCACAGGGACGGCAAGCGGTGGTTTAGCAATTTTTGTAAAAAACTCTATTGCTTGTACTCACAAACAGATGCAAACCAATTCAACTGACCTAATGGAGATTCAGCCTACTTTTCCTACAGGGCTATTTATATCCATCTTTAATGTTTATGTCAGGTCTGTCTCTTCAGGGAATGACTCACCCACTTTGCATATGCTAGACAAACTGGTAGGTGCTTGCCAGCCACAGACTACGGTGCTGGTAGCTGGGGATTTCAATACCACATTTGAGCCTTCCATGTTACTTGATTCCCTGACCGAGGCTGAAGATGAATTGTGGGGAATCCCTAATTTAATTAATAAAGCTGGAGGCTCACGTAAAACCAAGGTAGCCTTCCAGCTCATTTTGCTATTAGCGTGGAGGAGTGTAAGGGCATGCAACAGTAGGACCCTCTCAGACCTCAAAGAGAGACCACATTCAAAAGAGGCCCTAGCTCAAGTTTCATTGACTATATTTTGGTGGATGTTAGATTGTGGCACCTGGTGAATGATATGATGATTACAGCTAGGTCTGACAGTGACAATAATCCCCTTCTTTTCTCTATGGTTGGTAATCCCCTTAGCAGGGGTCTGTCTGGTAGTCGCACAATGTAGCAAGAACTCTTAATTTCTAATAATATTAGTAGTGTTTTGTGGCCCAGAATCCAGAATGATAGCAGATGTCAAGCAAAAATATCCAAACTGTATGCCATCACTCTAGCCTTGATGCAGCCAAATTACTGCCTGACCAAATAAATACCACCCATTTGGGGTTTTCCAAGGAACTGAAAGGTGTGTTTCTACCTGAACCGACTGGGAAGAAACCCAGGGAGTGGAAGAAATGTGTATTTTAAGTATGGGCAAATTTTGCAGATTTGCAGTCCGCAAAATGTTGCAAAATGGCAAAAAAATCCGCGAGTTTGCCGGAAAATCCGTGAACTCGCGGATTTGCACAAATATATGTGACCACCTGTGTCTGTAACTTTGCCACCGCGTCGAAAGGCGCCAAGGTCCCTCGAGTGAGCTGTCCATCATAGTGAGGAAAGGGCGCAAAGACGTTGCATACCCTAATGTGTATGGGGCGGGGCCAAACGGGCGGGGCTTCTATGCGAGGATTACATCTAATTGTAGGCGGTAGATATAGGGAGGAAGCACACCTGCCTAGCCTAGACCGTGCTCACTAGTTGTTTGGGCTGATTATAATGCGTGACTGAATTTGAGCTTCAACTCGGGCACCTGCTTTATTTATATCTGTAAATGCTTCCTGTTGAGGTTTAATTTTTGTGACAGGAGCATCGTGCCAGAATGAATCCTGCCTGCATATTTATCCACGAAGAGACCAGCGTATTGTGCCATAACTCTACTCAACTGGAGTATTTTCTACTGGCTAATCAGTAAGTGCTACCTCGTTGGGTAAATGTATAGTGTTTTTGCTACACTACAGCTGCGTAAAAGGCCAGAAGAGTTGTCTCCAGTGACCACGTGTCTGTAACTTTGCCACCGCAACCATAGGCGCCGAGGTCCCTCGAGTGAGCTGTCCATCACAGTGGGGGAAAGGGCAGGAAGACGTTGCATACCCTAGTGTGTGTGGGGCAGGGCCAAACGGGTGGGGTTTCTATGCAAGTTCACATGCCTCTTGTTTATAAAGGGTCAGAGACCGATCAGAACAGCAGATGAGAAGGAAGCAGCCTCCTGGTCACAGGAAGTACACGGTGATTGGACTCGAGAAACTCTTGGATGCAAAGACCTCCATCAAGGATTACATTTAATTGTAGACGGTAGATATAGGGAGGAAGCACACCTGCCTAGCCTCGACCGTGCTCACAAATTTTTTGGGCTGAACGTTACTGAATTTGAGCTTCAACTCGGGCATGTGCAACAAAAAATCCGCAAATTCCGCGAGCGGAACAGATTTTGCACCATACTTAGTGTATGGTTTAATTGCGATTGTAAACAGGCATAATTTACTTCAAAATCAGCAATTCAAGAGGGCGATCGTACAGCTGTTGCCCAATCACACAATAGGTATAAAACAGCACTGGAAATGGCCAAGCATGATTGGGCTGATAAGTACAGGCAGTATTTAGTGACCACTGCAAGGTGTTATGACAATAGAACATTCTGGCATATTATATCACATGGGAGATTAGAAGGGGACAGCTCGCTGGATTACTTTATCCAACTTGAGTAGTGGGTAGTTCACTTTACCTTACTATATAACAAGATGGAATCAATCCCCCCATGGGCGGTATTGATAACCTGTTTAAATGTGAATCCAGTGAATCACGGAGGAGGGCTGTTAGTGAAGGACCTCTTTTTAGCCTGGACAACTACGGAAGGTCATCAACATATCCTTCGTAACAGCAACATTCCCGGAAAGCTGGAAGCACACCAAAATCAACACCCTCCTCAAGAAGCCCAAAGCGGACCCCAAGGACCTCAAGAACTTCCGGCCCATCTCCTTACTCCTGTTCCCGGCAAAGGTCATCGAGAAAATCGTCAACATGCAGCTGGCTCGCCACCTGGAAGACAACAACATCTTGGACCCGTCCCAGTCCGGATTCAGATGAAACCACAGCACCGAGACAGCCCTCATCGCCGCCACAGACGACATCAGTCACCAATTAGACAACGGCGAAACATCAGCCCTCATCCTCCTGGACATGTCAGCCGCCTTGGACATGGTCTGCCATCGCACTCTAAAGACAGGCCTCCTAGAAGACGGAATCCAAGAGAAGGCTCTTGATTGGACCACGTCCTTCTTCTCTGGCAGAACCCAGAGCGTCCGCCTCCCACCCTTCTGATCCGAAGCCACAACATCATCTGCGGCGTCCCCCAGGGCTCATCCCTCAGCCCAACGCTGTTCAATGTCTACATGGCCCCCCTCGCACAAGTGGCCCGCCATCACGACCTCAAAATCATCTCCTACGCTGAAGACACTCAGTTCATCCTCTCCCTCACCAAGGACCCACACACTGCCAAAACTAACCTACACAAGGGAATGAAGTAACCCTGGGCGAAGCACTACACTACGCTCGCGTAGTTTGCGAAGTTTGCGCAACTTCGCACTACGCGAGCTGCGCGTAGCACAGTGGGAACACGCGTAGCGCAGCGTAGCGTAGTGCAGCGGTCATTTTTTGCTTGTTCGCGGTCCTCAACGTCATGTTCGCGACCGCGAGCAAGCAAAATGACATCCCGGCGAGACTCTCAACTCAGGGAGGTCAGGTTTCTCATTGCAAGTGGTCGTATATGCTCGCGACCGCTCGCGATGAGAAACTACCAGTTTGCGTTGAGAAAGCTGCCGCTTGAGTGAAAATCTACTCGAGCGGCAGAAAACTTCAGCTCGCACTGTGCCAGATGCCGTTTTCAATGATTGCACAGTGCTGGATGCTTGTTCGCACTGTGCAATCATTGAAAATGCATCTTGCACAGTGCGAACATGCTACTACGCAGCTCGCGTAGTGCTATGCGAAGTTCGCGTAGTGCGAAGTGCACTTCGCGTAGCTTCGCGTAGCGCTACTTCGCGAACTACGCCCACCCCTAGAATGAAGGCCGTCGCCGACTGGATGAGGAGCAGCCGTCTGAAGCTGAACTCGGACAAGACTCATCCTCGGACCCACCGTCTCAGCCTGGGACGACTCCTGGTGGCCGACCACACTGGGAACAGCACCAACACCCACCAACCATGCACGCAATCTCGGATTCATACTCGACTCCTCCCTCTCCATGTCTAAGCAGGTCAACACCATCTCCTCCTCCTGCTACATCACCCTCCGCATGCTCCACAGGATCTACAAGTGGATCCCGACCGAAACAAGAAGAACGGTGACACAGGCCCTCTTCAGCAGCAGACTGGACTACGGCAATGCACTCTAAGCAGGAATCCCAGCCAACCACCTATGACAACTACAATGCATCTAAAACGCCTCCATCCTACTGATCGTCAACGTCCCCCGCCACAGCCACATCACCCCCCACCTGAGAGACATACACTGGTTCCCCGTCGACAAGAGAATCACCTTCAAGCTCCTCACCCATGCACACTAAGCACTCCACAACGACAGACCAGCCTCCACCAGCCTCTCCCTCTCCACTGTCCCCCGCATCCAACGAACGACCTCCGGCGGCAGATCCTTCTCCTACCTCGCTGCCAAGACCTGGAACACCCTCCCTACCCACATACGGCAGACCCAAGACCTACTCGCCTTCAGAAGACTCCTCAAGACCTGGCTCTTCGAGCAGTAGCAGCACCCCCTCTCCCCTCAGCGCCTTGGGACCCTCACGGGTAAGTAGCACGCTTTACAAGTACTCTGATTGATTGATTGACAATATTCTTAGGGTTATCAAGAGGTTGAAATCAGAGAAAGCCCCTGGGCCTGATAGGATACAGGGTGACTTGTAGAAGTCTGAACCATGAGTCTGGGCCCCATACCTAAATGTGGTGTCCAATGCAGTTGCTGAAGGGGGAAAATTACCTGCGACCTGGAGGAGGTGGAAATAATAGCTATATATAAAAAAGGTGACCCCTCAACCCCCTCTAACTATTGACTGATCAGCCTATTAGACAACATGCACCAAAATGTTGCCAGGCCGGTTTTGGATAAATTATTAATCTGTGTGGATGACAATGAGATCTTGTCACCCTATCAAGCAGGTTTCCGCACCAAAACTAGTACATGTGACCAGGTGTTCAGGCTTATTCTACTTATCTGAACATATGTGCAACTTAAAAAGCAAAAATTGTACCACAGAAAATGCTTTGGCTAGTTTTAAAACGAATGGGAGCCCTTGAACATAATCTGGTGAATTAACTACCAAGATCCCTATCCTGCAAGGGTTATGCCCAGGCAGTGTCTTCACAGCCACATTGTTTTCCCTCTGCGTAAATGGGGTGGTCAACGGACTGTAGGACTGTGAAAACAATTCTCCAATGTTAAATGGAGAAAAAGTACCAATCCTGCTGTTCGCTGAAAACTCATTACTGTTATCTAAGACCCCAATAGGACTCCAGAGGTTAATCAGTAAAGATAATGGGGAGATCCCTTGAGAGGTTGTCTAAATTTGATTATCTGGGAATAAGGTTAACCAAAACTCTGAGTTCGGATCCCCAAATAGAGAAAAGCCATCTACCTCTATGTTATAAATCCAAATCCATATTGCGATTCCACAAACAGGCTTGGTCTCAGTCAATTACTCCTGCTCTGGAGATTTACCGGATGAAAGTCCAAAATGCTACACTATATGGTGCAGAGTTATGGGGTCATGGTGACTTGCATAAGCTAGTGGTGAGCAAAAATACATTTGCTATACATTTGCTAGGTCTCTGAGACCTGTCCCAGCTAGCACTCCGCTGAGTCCATTGTTTTTTGACCTAGGGCTGAAGGGAATTGATGACGTGGCAGTAATTAAACCACTGATCTACTGGCTATGCATTTGGTCCACTCCGGAGATCGGTGATTATTGTGAATCATTGAAAGAAGTCTTAAATTTAAGTGCTGCAAAAAGGATTCCTTGCCTTCACCATGTGAAATTCCGATGTGGTTCGCTGGGGCTTATTTGCTTGTGGGATTGTCCGGAATGCATTCGAAAGAATGATATTGTCTTTGTAAAAGCTAAGTACTGGGCATTTGTAGAAGAACACTACATTACTAATAGATCAGCAGGATGTCTGACTACTGAGTTTTTAAGTATCAAGCCCCTTCCAGAGATCGAGGTTTTTTATGACCAGATCTCACCACCTATGGTGACAAGTCTCTATGTGAGATTTAGATTTGGTTGTTTACCCTTAAGGTCATTTATTGAAGGGGACATTAATACAGATACGACTGCATGACCAGCTTGTCGTTATGCATTGGAGACAGTGGAACACATCTTTTTTTCTGCAATGAATATCACTTTCATCCCAAAAACTGATTTGCCCCCTCTGTTGTAGACTGGGAATCAGACATTCTAGGGTGGCATTGAGAATACTAACATCTGAAACCACAGCACTTTGCTGTAAGCAGATTTCTGTTGCGTGTGTGGTTCAGGCGCCAGAGGTTCATGTTCCAAGTTGTTTGGGAGGATTTAGCCTTAACTGAATTGCAAGTGTAGCCAGGACTTAAATGATTGCCAACCTAGTAATTCCTACACAGGAAGGTTGATGCTCTGAGACACACAGAACTTTATGGTTATGAGCTGCACTTGTAGCTAGATACAGTGATTACTACTATACTATACTAACATCTGGTAGCATGCATTGACGACTACTGAGGTATCTAGTACTTTATAGGGTTTGATGAGTTAATAATGATATGCTTTATCCTTGGATGTTTTTGACTGTTTTTGTGATTGTATAAAATGGGAGATTTTTTACATCATTGTATAGCAGACATGTATGCTGTAAACTAATTGAAATCATATAACATTGTACCGGTCAGCTTCTGATGTACTCTGTGTAGATTTGAAATGTGAAAATGCAAGTTACCTTGCGCACACTGGCTTCTAAGGGGACATTGTTCATGACAAACGTATTTTATTACTGTATATATCAATGCATTTTAATATGGCTCTCACATTTTTTACGGTCCTAACGTATTTATTATTTTGCACTTAAATGGTCGTATGACCAAATAAAGTTGCATTGAAATTGAGTGGCTGTTGAACGCGGCACCAATTGTTACTCTGCTTGTTTTTTAGCTAAAAATGTGACCTCTCATCTAAAACAGACATAAGGATGCATTTTACTTTAAAATAAATTTCTTAAGGCTCATTAAGCATTTTATGCAATTTGCAGTAATTTTTTGCACAATTTCAAGTAACTACACAAAACCTTATCTTACAAATTGTACATTAGTCTATTACATTACTTTACTTTGTGATTTGACAAATGCATAATATATCTTTGTTTTGCTGGCAGAATTGTGCAATGTGGATATATATGGGCTTCTGGATCTCAGGTTGGTTTTGCAAACTATGGGCCCTATTAGGATGGCGGACGGACCTGCGTCCGTCCGCCACCCCAGAGGTGGAGGGACCGTCCGCAGGGGCAGCGGCGGTTCCTCCGTGCAAATTAGGATGTGACCGCCACCCTGGTGGTCACATCCTCTATTTTTAACATTGCGGTGGTGCTGCTTGAAGCAGCACCCGCCGCAAGTTTAAAAATGAATGCAGTGCATTTGCATGCCCAAAGCGTCAGGATCCGCGCGGTGCCTGCCGCTTCGTGCACGCAAAGGTAGGGGGGTACCATAGGTACCCCCCATGTGCACCCCCCACCCCCCCTGCACCCCTGGGGGCCTGCAGCGGGCCCCCAATGAAAAGACCGTATGCCTTTCCACGGCGGACATCCCGCCGTGGAAAGGCATAGGACCGCCAACATCCTAATATGCCTGGCGGTGTCTGATAGACACCGCCAGCCATGTTAGAGCTTTTCCGCCGTGGTCGGAAGGCGAACGCGGCGGAAAAGCTGTGGACGGAAAAAATATCCCCCACCCATCCTAATCTGGCGGGGGGTCTTTTTCCAGTCCTCAGCGGATAATCCGCACCCTCCGGGCCGGCAGTGGCTTCTGCCGGCCCGGAGGATGCAGATTTTCCGCTATCATAATCGGCCCCTATGTAAGCAATATGGCATAACTGAACAGTGTAACAAAATGCATACTAGGCAACAGGTGCTGTTCTGAACCATGGGGCATTGTGCTAAACGAACAATGTGTGCTTTAATTACCATTGTCCTATGTGGACAACAAGCACTTTAATAGGCTTTGGTTTGTTGTGAGATTTGGGGTTCTTGAACATTTTGTAAATTGAGAAATATCACACATTGTACAAACAGGATAGTACTTGTTTCACTGTACGCTGGGGATATGTGCAAACCTGGAAATACTAGCTTTGATTGTCTTTGAGGTTTGGGTGGTTCGACCAGGGTTTTCGTAAACAGGAAGTAATGGCCCTCAAGCAGTATTTACGTCAATTATAATTGAAAAGGAATTGGGTATGGTGCAGTCAGGAAGGGGAGACCCTAAAAAACTCCTCAATCTGTGAAGGCGAACCCAGCACAATTACAAATAGCAAGAGTACCGCACACTCATACAAGATAATATATCATGTAGACAAATGTTGAAAGCAATGGAACCAATCCAACATTGAAAACTTTGTTTTCATTTAATGGGTCATCAAACACAAAAAACATACAGCCAGTCGACATGTGTTTCGTCAGAGAAACAGTGCACTCCGACTCTTCAGGGCTATATGGCTAGATCTAAAACTGTGATATCCCAAAGCCGATGATAATTCCAACCCGATAGGGTATCCTAAGTCTCTGCCAAACGAATATTAGTTCAAGAGTGAAAATACATGCTAATCGCAGTTGCGGTCAAATATGACGCCAGTGCAAATAAATAGGGGAAATCCAATATTCACGTGAAACATAGTGAGAGTGTAACTTCCAGACCAATCCTGGTAAAGCACGAGTACGTGCTTCCTGATATTTTGGCTCTGTAACGATGCATGAATATTGGATTGTGATTATCGTATTTTCCGTATTTATCTGCACTGCCGTCATATTTGACCGCAACTGCGATAACGTGTATTTTCACTCTTGAACTAATATTCATTTGGTAGAGACTTAGGATACCCTACTGGGTTGGAACTATCACCGGTAATACATGCAATATAGTTTTTTACTTAAATTTGGGGCTATTCAAAAATATAATAACATTGGCTTTCTGTAGCGAAAGGGCATTAGTGGAAAATGGGAAATAACACCAACCCGATAGCACTTGTACCACACATTGTAAAGAGTACCACTCTTACATTCATTATATTGAGGGCAGAGTCTTACTGTGGTGCTCTGCTACAAGTGACAAAAAGGCTCAATAGCCTTTGCATTCAGGCACGGCTGGTTCAGGTAAGAGCGGTGAGGCGGGGCATGGGGTATTCGACAGACAACAGAATAGAGAAAATAAAATAAATAATAGAAAAATAAATAAACCCACTTACCTTGCGCTCCATGCATCACGGAGTCAACTATGCAACAAACTGAAGGTCAGTTATTTTATTTCTTTTTTAATATTATTTTGCCTATTTCGTCTTCTGTAAACTCCCCCCACCCCACCCCACCGATCTTACCTGAACTGGCCACACCTTGTTCTAATGGCTCTTATACCACAAATCCTATAGGACTGGGACTACTTTCTGCAGTCATTATCCTAAGGGTGGTGCTGCACCATGGATTTGGTAGGCCAGAATGTGATAGCATGGCCCTAGTGATGGAGGCAAGGGTTTCTAATAGTCTCTCATTCACATGGTGTAGTATTTTCTGTAACATGACCCATACAATGTTTATGTAATATTTTATGATTTTGTTACATTTTATAAATCTCTTTACATTTTGTAAATGACTGATTTACTAATGTATTTTGTTTCCTTTTTTTCATGCAATTATTGACATAAATACAGCTTTTGATAGCCTTTTTTTGCGAACATGTTCATGCTCTTAAAAAACTTAAATTAAATAAAACTCAAAATTTAAAATGTATGTCATTTACATTTGCTACGTACTATTGAAGCTTGCTTTTATAACATTTAGATCTTAAGTAAACAATTAATCATTTATAAATAAAATATAGATTTTATAACATTTATAAAACCCTGAGACATATATACACTTAATATATATTATTTTTCAAACATCCATGAATAGGCAATGCAATAAGATCTTGCTCTACTTGTGTCTAACTGAAGTCTGTTAAAGTGTAAAAATATTTTGGTATGAGTATGGTCACAAATAACTAACCAAGATATGGTGGTTCAATATTACCCCGTTTATTGGATCTAGCAAATCATTGCTTGATTTTAAACCACAAAATGCACTTCACAATTAATATGTATGCCATTAATATGAGGTTATAGAGTTTGAAAACTTAGTGTTTCTTCGAAACTTTGTATTACTTACTAATGTGCACTATTGCACCTTATTTCCGAATCTAGCACATTTTTTGCACATCAACATTAGGATTTTGCTGTTTTTTGCACTGTTTTGCACATCCCAAATACCCCAATTCACCATCTCAATTTATCTTGGTTGAAAACATATTATCCATGAACTGGTATTAAGCTATATGAATAATATTTGGATTTAACCTGGTATGGGTGGGACTTGTTTACGAAGCCAATAAAATGATGGATTGTATTATGATATCATATATATATATTTTATATTTTTTTAATATTTCCAATGTTCCCAGAGCTTATGACATTTCATGTATTTAAACAGAGATATTTATGGAATGACCAATTTTAGAATCATGAATATTGTTATTCTAAACTACTTTGATTTATAGTGTATTTTGCACTTAAGATACTGCTGAGCAGTCTGTTGTTTAGTTCAACAATCATGTGACAGGAGCATGTGATCGGGGCGGGATGACATTAACATTTAAAAATAATCGGCATTTTCACAGTCTCTATGTGAACAAGGGTTCTCGAGCCCGAAACGCGTCATCCCTGTATGCTGAAACTGGGTCAATAAAGAACATCCATTTAGACACTTATTTACCCATTCATTCTTCCATCGACCTTTAGATATACATATAAAAAAATATTTATTTTTCAGAGAGACACACATTCACTGGATGATGTCATCAGTGATGTCATCAGTGATGTCATTTGAGATGTCAGCAGTGCATTGCAGGTGCGCGAGTTATAGTTAGCTGAACTAACTATAACGGGGGAATTTCAACGGTTTTGTATGAGTGAAATATCCAGCTAACTATAACATGTGTGAAACCTTTGGTTTTTTCAATGAATTTGCAAGGTTTTTTAAAAGCGAATTCCTAACTATAAAGTGTGTAAAACCTATGTTTTTTTCAGTGAATTTGCAAAGTTTTTTAAATGCTAATTTCTAATTACAACGTGTATTAAACCTATGGTTTTTTCAGTGAATTTCAAAGGTTTTGTAAATGATAATTATTAAATATATTAATTATTATATTTCTTTCTTTTTATACAAATTTCTCAATTTTTTTAATATAAATATTTATATTTATTTTAATTTTAAAATTATATTCCATATTCTTAATATAAAATATTAACAAAACTAAATTGAAAACTTTTTTTAATTAATAATTTTTTTTCAAAAATATAAAAATTGAATTCGATATAATTCCTATTTCATTGTTTTATTTTGTAATCGTACCGTACGCCTACGGTAACGGAATTACACCAAATTTGACAGTGAGGTAGAGTTCAGTTCACAAATTGTGCTTTTTGTTAAATGGTGTAAATCCGTTCATCAGTTCCTGAGAAAACCCCTATAGACTATGCATGTAGTGTTCTATGCACCGGGAAACTTGTCTTTTATACCTTCAATTCCCCAATCTGTATCCTATGTGCTTATCTATACACTGTTCAAAAGAATCCATTCACTAGATTAAAACACTAATCAGCAGATGTACAATAAGTGGTACATCCCCAGAGATATGCCAGTTATTGTGTACTGTGATATCACCTCCTTCTGGCGCAGGGCTTTATAATGTGATGCACCTTCCAGATGTGTCACTTTGTAAATACTACACACCTTGGCACATCTTTTGCACCACCAGTGCATCACAAAAGTGACGCAACGGCTGTGTTAAAAGAGGCACAAGGGGGTTGTAAATCCACCCGTAACACGTAGGAATTCATCCAGGCAGTTTGACGACCAGTGCAAATTGAAGCATAGACTTGTAACATATTTATGTGCATATGTTACATTCAAGTGCTTCGGAGGTACTACAGTATACTATAGGTAAACTGCTTATAGATTTATGCTGTAGCAGTTCCTTATAGTTCTGCACTTTCACATTCATCATACATTAATAATGTATTCATTCATTCATTTATGAACTACACATTCATTCTGAGAAACTTTTATAGACTAACATAGAAATATAGTTCTTTCTTTGACCAGTGAAGGTAGTTCTAAAAAGAACGCAAAAACCGTCCAACAGGAACAATAGAATGGAAAAAAAAAACTAATGTCGAGGACAATGATGCTCCTGCTTCTTGCACTTTATCAGGTCAATAGACTGTTCCCCATAACACAAAAGTTTATCGCAATAAATGCATAGAATTTTTACTTCAGCAAAATCAGGATCAATTTGTGGGTGTGGACTGCTTGGTGAAAAGGCTGCTGCAGCAGTTGAAGTGCTTGGTGCAGTAGCAGGTGGGTTGTCCTGCAACCTCCGTTTTGCAGCTCGAGCAAAGTTGTTGGGGTGCATGTTCTTCACGTGTCGCACTATATTTGCTGTGCCAAAGGAGTATTTTTTAGATGGATCACCCCTTGAAAGAGTTTTTTGGCAAATTTTACAGGTTACTTTTGGAGCATTAACCTTTTTTTGCCCTTCAGTAAAAGTAAAAAATTTCCAAATTAGAGCTTCTTTCCTCTTCTTTGGAGGTTCTTCAGGAATGAATGAAATCTCCCTCTGAAGAATGGCTGGAAGATGAGTCCATTGCTGTTATTATGGTGATCTTCCTTCTATTTGACAGGATTCTCAGAAGAGATGCTTCTTCTTAGAAAGTCAAAGTAGAATGATTAAAATGGGACGGAACTTTCAACAGTTGGAAAAGGAAGTGTTATGAACCAATCAAATCTCTTCTTTTAAAGTCACATGGCTTTGTGTACGCTTACGGTGTGCTTACGGTGCTCTTTTGATGCGAGTACACATGACGTTCCACCGCGATTTGTGTAATTGCTTTTAAATATAATATACGATTGTTAAAAGTTTAAAAAAAACAATTTTCATAATTACCCTAGATAATGTGTTCTGTTAGTATGTACATTAAATACATAAATATATGTTTTTAAACAATGAAAAACATTTGCGCCTTTCGTGGATGGGGCGCCGCACATGACGTCACTCGGAAGCTTTGATGTGATGCGTAACGTCAAAGCGTATTCATAGCGTATGATTAGCAGTACAAAGTATGGTGCGATCACCTTCTCAGTCTCAAATCAGAGCACAGGGCGTGCTACGAGAATGGTTACAAGTGGTCACTCATTGGAGATCTGATTCTGGCCTGCCTCTGCGCACATGATAACCCCGCCCCGTCTCTCTCTGTTGTTAATTGTTGGTGCACACACTCACACTTGCACATGCGCGGTGCACGCCCGCCCACACTCCCCAGATGTCACCACCTAGCTTTCTTTTTATTACTAAGCCTGGAAGCCAATACATTAGCCAATGGGAGGTCCCCCAAGGCCGTCATTCTTGTAGAGCGCGAAAACGCTACCAATAACGGCCCTGGGCTTGGTTTGGTCAGCCCCCGCGGTTGCCATATATTGCGGGCACTGACGTGAGCACGCTCTCGTTTGCCTGCCTGTGCTGCGCTAACAGACAGACTCTCATTGTCTTCGATTGTACTACGAACTGTTTGCTCGAGTGGATGAGGACTCGTGACACTTGACGTGGTGTCACTGCTGCTGACGCCCAGTCAGGCCACCATAGGCGCAGTCGCGGCGGTGCCCGCGCCGAGCCCACCCCAGGCCCAACCAAAGTCCCAGCCTTTGAAGACAAGATAAGAGACAACAGAAGGAAAGGTAGGAGAAGCCGTCACAACATCAGGCTCCGCTGTATATTGTACCTGCATCATAGTATTTTTTTTTTACTATCACGTGGCCCTCCCAGCTCTGTTTTGCTTACGTTTTGTGCAACACGTGCTTTGTGCCTCTTCGTATTTGTTCCCTCCTAATCCTCCCGTGACTTTTAATATTTATTGCTGCCTCACGTGGCCTTCCCAGGCCTCTATTCTTATTGATCGTATATGGTTGATCGTAATATTTTCTTCTGCGCCACGGGGCCCTCCGAGGCCTTTTTTAAATAAATTGTGCATGAATTTCTGTGTCGTATTTTTTAACTGTGTCACTTGCTTTAGCCTTTATTGTTACAATTTGTGCGTTCATATTAGTATTATTTTTTACTGCGTCACATGGCCCTCCCAGCTCTGTTTTGCTTTAGTGTTCTGCGCCAGGTGCTTTGTGCTTCATCGTATTTGCTCCCTCCTAATCCTCCCGTGACTTTTAATATTTATTGCTACCTCATGTCCCAGGCCTCTATTCTTATTGATCGTATATGGTTGATCGTAATATTTCCTTCTGCGTCACGGGGCCCTCCTAGATCTTTTTTGAATAAATTGTGCGTGCATGAATTTCTGTGTCATATTTATGTTACTCTTGATAGTAAATTATACTATATATACCAGGGCTGCTCATGTAAATGCTACTAGTGGGCCTGCAACAGTAATTGTGCCACCCACACAAGTAAACCTAAATAAAAAAAGTCAGGCTTGGCACTGCAGTTTCGAAAACTGCCATGTTTTGAAACTGCATCTATTTAGCAGGCCTTACCCGTCCCTCTCTATGGACTGTACTCTGTATCCTTCACTTAAACTTTGTGGGCGTATTGAGCTCTGAAGACGGGGTGACAGTTGTTTTACTAATTATATATTCACATTTCTTTATAGTCATTTATCTGTTTATACTTGAAAGTGAGCATATAAAATGTGTTCTTTACATCTATAATGCTTTTCTTCTAACGTTTTTTCCCGTTTATCTTCACTTTCCATAGAAATGATTGCCACTAAGTATCAAGAGCTTCTTGATTATATAAGCTGTAATGTGTATCCTGATGGTTTCAGTAAATTCCAGAAGCATGAATTGCGTAGACTATCTACAAAATTCTCTGTTGACGGTACTAAAATGTTTTCCGTATTGACACATAATTTGAATGTCTAGATTAATGATGTTCTACTGACTGGTGTAATTCTCTCCTATATAGGTGAAAAGTTAATAGGTTGAAGAACAGTACGTGATTATGTCTTTCTGCACACGACATATTTTACAAACTACATTAATGTAAGAAAGGTATTTCTGATTAACTTTTTGTGTTTTATACAAACAAAAAGAACAATTATGCACATTTTATGCTGGCCAGTATTGCTTCTAAACACCCTTTCACTGCTTTCATCTATACCTTAAAAAAAAATGTCATGGATTTACACGCATAGTCTTTCAGGTCTGTATATCTGTAATGTAAAGCAAGCGTACTTGTTTTTCTTTTCTTTTGTCACTGACATATATAAACTCATCAGTCGCTCCTATGGCAAGCTTTTACAATCCTGAATGCTCAGTGCTGGGTTTTGTGTGAGAGGGGGCTCATGCATAAGCATGCTAAGTTTTCTTTGGCTGCATGGAAACATGTAGTGTAACCTGTCAAACACTTTGAAATGCTACCCTCCCACTAGTCCTAGAGGCGGATGTAAAATTCAACCGTTCTACATAAAATAGAATTGGATGTCACTAAGTACAAAGTATTTCTGTATTTTGCAAGCCCTAATGTATCTCTTGAAGATTCCAACAAAGTCCAGACACATACTCACTGAAACACACCAACCATTAGTAACCTGTACAATTTGCCAAACAACTCTTTCAAGGGGGGATCAATACAAAAAATACTCCTTTGGCACAGCGAATATGGTGCAACACGTAAACAACTTTCACCCCAACAACTTTGCTTGAGCTGCAACACAGAGATTGCGGGACAACCCACTTACTGCTGCACCAATCACATCAACTGCTGCAACAGCATCTTCGACAAACAGTACATCGTCACATATTGATCTTGATTTTGGTAAACTTAAATTTCTATGCTTTTATTGCGATGAACTTTTGTGTTACGTGTAACAGACTATCGACCTGATAAAAAACAGGAAACAGGAGCATAGCTATCCTCCACATTAGTCATTAAACATTTATCTAGCTTTTTTGTTGTAACAACTACCCCGGCCGAAGGCAGTGGGAAATTTGCACACTTGCTGCCTTTCTTGGCTGGGGTTATCAAATATTCTTCAAGTAATTCAAATTCAAAGTCCAGGCCCTTTATTGAACTTTCTTGATAAGTACTACCCATGAATGGCAGTGGGTAATTTGCACACTTGCGTCCTTTCTTGCGTCCTTTCTATCGCACACTGTGTGTACTTTGTGCACTTGCTTAACTCCTTAGATGTGGTACCCGTTTCTCAGGCTCCCACTGCGGAATCCGACTCGCAGTCTGTGATGGACTGGAAAACCAAACACCCATTTCCTTTACAAGGCAGTGGGTTGTTTACCCATCTGCTACCTTACATAATTTTCACCTTATTCTGCATCCACTACCTGAAACACTCCTACCTGCTGACTTTCTTGCTGACTTTGCCAAGTATTATTCTAATTCAAATTAGAGGCCCTGAAATGGGCCCGGTGTTGTATTTTTTCAGCCCTAATGTCCACAGTGGGAACTTAGTGCACTTACATTGCTTGCTTCGGTATGGTAGCCATTTCTCAGGCTACCACTCCGAAATTCGACCCACAGTCTGTGTAATGAGCTAGGTATCCAAAGATCCACTTCCCTTACAAGGCAGTGGGTACTTTGCACGTCTGCAGCCTTTCTAATTTGTCACTTTTTTATCTTCCACTCAATCAACACATCATCTACACATACACACAGCAACTTGCTGCCTTTCTTGCCTGGGGTTATACATTATTGTTCAATTGCATATTCTGATTCAAAGTCAAGGCCCTTTATTGAGCCTTTTTGTTGTAGCCACTACCCTGCCGAAGGCAGTAGGAAATTTGCACACTTGCTGTCTTTCTTGGCTAGGTTTATCAATTATTATAAAAATAGCTACAAGCTCAGGAACAATATTTTCGTTTGGAAACAAATTGGAAAGTAATCTTCTTTGTAAAACTTCTTTGCAATGTTCAGTCATTTTACCAATTCTTATATCTTGTAGAATAGTTCCTTTTTTTATTTTTTATTACCACAGTTGGGTCATTTAACAAGTAGTACATTCACAACAAGAGAAGATATATACATATCTATAATCTGCTTTTACATAGGTATCTACATCAAGCGAGAAGGACAGGATTACCAAATTCATATAAAAAAAATCATAAGTTCATAAACTATGCCTCTAAATAACCTTTAAGAGCCCCCCATATCGATAAACCTAATAGTTTTTTCTAACACCCTTTAAAGCGTACAGATTCCATTCCAATTCATATACATTGAACAGTTTCCTTCACCAAAATTCAAACATCGGTGCTTCTGGTTGTAACTATTCCGTGGCTATACATAAGCAGGCATTGGTCATTGCTAAAAATAAGAAATTCTTAAATTTACATAAATTCACGTTGTTATTGACACATTGTCCCCCCCCACTAACATTAGTTCGGGGGATATTTTACTGGGATGCTGAATAACTAAAGATATACATCCTTCAATGCTGGAGATGAAAGACGATAATTTAGGACAGTTAAAGAAGACATGAACAACATCTGCGTCTTCCCCTCCACACTGAAAGCATTTTCCATACATACCATTTCATTCATTATCGCCCATAAATATGTCCACTCTACGCGGTCAAACGTTTTCTCAGCATCCAGTAATATCAGCGCTAAGTCTCTTCTCTCGATTTCTGCGATGTCTATCAAAGTAATCACCTTATTAACGTGTGCAACAGTTCCTCTGTTTGGGATGAACCCGTGCTGGCTCAGTGATACTAGAGGTGTTATGACCTGAGACATACGGTTTGCAAGCATCTTCGAGTAGATCTTGCTGTCGCAATTTAGTAAAGATATAGGCCGATATGAGGCGGGCTGTTCTGGGGGTTTCCCTTTTTTTGCGAACACTACGATTGATGCATCATCCCATGACTGTGGCGCTCTCCCCAGTTGTGATGCTCTAAAAGTCTCCAACATAAGAGTTTTTAAGGGTTCAAAAAAACATTTGTACACCTCCCCTGGAATAAAATCAGGGCCAGCTGCCTTCCCGTTGGGAATATTTTTGACTGCTCTTTCCAATTCTTCCATTGAGAAAGGCTGGTCTAGCGCCTCTTTATCAGAATCTGACAATTTAGCAAAGATGATCTCTTGCAAGAATACATCTGGAGATAGAGTAGGTTGATGAGTATATAGCTCAGTATAAAACTGATATAATATCTCTAGTATTTTCTCTGGGTCTTCATGCGTCACACCACCCTTATCTTGCATTTTCGCAATTTGGCGAGCAGACTCCTTCATTTTTAATTTTAGAGCCAGTGCCCTTCCTATAGCCTCCCCATACTCATGAATAGACCTTCTATGTATTAAATATTTCCGGGCTGTCTCCTCAGAACAAACTCCTGTGATGTTAGCACGGCATTTAGCAATTAACCCTTCATACTCCTGAATTTTAATCGTGTTACCCCTCTGCTCTATTTCTTTAATCAAATTTTCTTCAGCTTTACATAACTGACCATAAAGGTCCCGCATTTTTTCCCGCTGCTGATTTTGATGGTAAAGTCCAGAGCTCACCGCTTCCCCTCTAAAACATGCTTTCCAAGTATCCCAAATTATCTCAACATTAGTGGAATTCCTGTTGTTCTGTATAAATTCTACAATCCATTTTCCCATATATTCTCTGTATTGTTCATCTAAGCAGAGTTTCCTGTCAAACGAAAAGCTCCTACTTTGTTTCATTTCTCCAACATGAGTGATCTCAATTATCAGAGGGGAGTGGTCCGATGTTACCCTAGGATATAGCTGAATCTTTATATTAGATTGAATACAAGTTGAAGTAAAGAAATAGTCCAAACGGACAAACTTCCTATGTGGTGAGGAGTAAAAGGTATAGCCTGGTAATGTTGGATGATTTTTGCTCCAGATGTCAACCAACGCATAGTCCTTAACTAAATTGTATAGTGCTTTAAAAACTCGTGGTTTCCGCCCCTTATAATTCTCTGCTCCAACCTCTAACTCCCCAACCACCAAATTAATGTTCAGATCACCACACACAACCAGGGGAGAGCTCCAGTTAGCCAACTTAGAATTTAAATCCTCAAATACATCCCCCTCATCCAAGTTAGATCCATAAATTGAACATAACGTTATATATGTACCTCCTATATTTAATGTCGCAATCACCCATCTACCCCACTTATCTGTCAAACTGCGTACTAGCGTGCCTACACGCGGTCTGATCAAAATCATTACCCCTCTGATCAAACTTGTTTGCTGAGATGCTACTAGCACCGTATACCCCAAATCAGCAGCTAAACCCCTTTTCTCCCAAGGGAGGTGGGTCTCCTGTAGACACAAACTATCTGGTTTCAAAAAACGCATTTCTGAAGCAATCTTCTTCCTTTTATTTATATTATTGAGACCCGAAACGTTAAAAGAACAAATTTTGATATTCCTAGCCATCGCAGTTCTTTCCCACCATCTTTACCATCTTTGCCTTCTCCCTTTACAAGATTTATTGTTGTTTTAATAGATCCCATCCTATCCTGACTAGTACTATAATAGTGAATCTGTGACCTTCTTATCAGTTCTGTACAGTCATCTGACCCCAACGTGGTTATTTCCCCCATTAACCCCAGTGCCACCCTCCACCAATAACCCCCAGACCCCCCACTCACCCTCCCCCCTCCCCCCTCCATTACCGAGGCTTTCGGACTCGTGGTCCTGGTGATGGCAATGAGCTTTCCACCCCCCCTGTCATCGCCCCCACAGGTTTCTTTCCATTATGTTTTTATCTTATATACAGACTACATATTGTTTTTTATCATGATTTCTATAACTTCAGGATCTAGCTATCATAAAGCCTAAAGATAAACAGTAAATAGATAAACAGTAAATCTATTAGATGCAGAACCAATCCAAAACTGAGAAC
Source organism: Lissotriton helveticus (assembly GCF_964261635.1). Classification (NCBI taxonomy): domain Eukaryota; kingdom Metazoa; phylum Chordata; class Amphibia; order Caudata; family Salamandridae; genus Lissotriton; species Lissotriton helveticus. The sequence continues at coordinate 1,720,257,964 of NC_136059.1, forward strand.
AAACTGAGTTTCCAGCAGCCTAGATTTTACGTCATACAGTACAAAAGGCTAAATAAAGCTATTCTCTAAATCAGTAACTAATACATTAAGCTCAAACATGGATAACATTCATTTAGCTTCTTTTTATATTAATGGATAATCACGTTAATCCAATCACTTTTTATTCTATATGATAGGTCTAAATATTTAAGAGTCCTTTATAAAATGCAGATATTCCTTCGCGGCTGTAACATTAGTGAAAAACTTGGTATTCTCCTTATGAATTACTTTAAGTTTCGCCGGGTTCATGATATAGGCTTGTGCACCCTTTATTTGAAATTGATTCACCAACTGCCGTAACTGCCAGCGAGTGTCCATTGTATGTTTGCAATAATCTGGTGTTGCAAAAAAAGTGAACCCTTCACCCGTGCTTTTACAATTTGTCGAGTGTGCATATATATGTCTTCTCTGGCACGAAAGTTATTGAAGGCCACAAGAAAAGGTCTAGGTTTAGTGGCATTTTGTCCCGCTCGAAGTTGGATGTTGAAAGGGTATCTATGGGCACGCTCTATCTCTCGCTCCCAGTCCCATATATTCAAGTCCGGGAATGCCTTCTGGAACAGTTCAACTATATACATGCATGAATCCTGCCCTTCTTTACAATTTCAATTTATTTTATTATGTTTTGGCACTCCGAAGAGGTCCACATAAAACAAAATACACAGATACAAATACACATTTCTCTGAATAAAAATGACAACTACAACATTTTCCACTATACAAGATAATCAGCGGCGCAAACCTCGATATTTCATCAATAAATAGCAAAAAAAAACTTTCAAAAAAAAAAAAATGTTGAAGCAAAACATTTCATTTGGAGGAGAATATAAGGCCTGTAAAAAAGAATTCACATTAAGGATACCCAATTGCAAGCATATTGGTCTTAACCACTTCAACCGAAGTGGACGCAATGCAGGACATATAAACAGTACATGAGAACGATCCTGAACAGACATATTACAAAAGTTACACGTAGGAGAGGACCCATATCATTTTGCCAAAAGAATGTTCAGGGGCAACAAGTCCTGCCTTAAGAGGAACCAAAATCTCCGAACACCATATGGTAAATTCCAGGCGACATAGGGTTGGGCAAGCGTCATTAAATATGTGTTAGCAAGGAGATCACCTCCCCTCTTTACTTGCATGGACTTCTTGTCCAACGTGAAACAAAGATCCCATGAAGCCTGTTTCAAAAGGGATTTTAACTGGGTAGGAGAGATAGTAAAAAGGGTACTCTCTTCCAATTCAAGAAGTGCAACAGCCTTTCTAAAGTTCTTAACAATTTGGGAGTACTCTTTTAAATTACCCAACAATTCCCCCTTGAGAAGGAATCTCAAAGACCCCATTTCTCCTCTAGCTAGGCTAACAACCCATCGAACTAGAGCTGAAAGGCCCTGCGCCCAACTGCTACGGAGACCGAATTCCAGTCTGCAGGCGGCCACAGAACAGGCCGAATTAAGGGATGTTATAGACCTTAATAATTTTCCTTCTACCGTCTGTAAAAAACCCCAATGCTTTAGATCAACCAGTTCCATTCCATACAGGAGGGTTGGAGGAATTTTTGCCCTAAAAACCTCCAGTAGACAAGCAAAATGTCTTCTCCCTGTGGCGGAGTAAAGAGCACTCAGACTTTTGCCTTGGGATCTGGCTTTACGGGAATTATTATCAATATGAGGCTTCTCACTCAAGTTGGCAGAAATTATTTTTCCTAAAAAGGTATATGTCTTAACCACCTCCAGTTTCTGACCACCTACTGCCCAACCAAAATTCTCGGATTTAGATTTTGTCTTCCCTGTAATGCACATGATTTTACTTTTTGTGGCATTTATCCTCATGTAGTGAGTCTCTGCAAAAAGATGTAAAGCCTGCAGACGATTGGCCAGTCCCTTGGGAGTTAAATCTAGGATAAGAATGTCGTCTGCATATAGCAGGCAGGAAATAGAAGATCCCCCCACTACCGGGGCTATGCCAACACAAGATGAAAGGGAAGCTGGAAGATCAGCAATATACAGGGAGAAAAGAAAAGGGGCCAGAAGACAACCCTGTTTTAATCCATTGATGGAGGGAATAACCCGCGATAAACCCCTTTCTCCACCTTGTAAAACTCGGCACCAGGTGTCCGTATGTAGAGACCGCACCAGATCTAATAGGAGAGGAGGCATGCCCAAGTCGGATAGCTTTCTCCACAGCAAGGGACGGTCAACTTTGTCGAATGCTGTGGAGAAATCAATAAAGGCCGCATACATTCCTCCCCCCCCGGACTCTTATATATTTGTCCGAAATAACCTGAAGGGCTGTGAGGTTATCCAATGTGCCGTGGCCCTTACGGAAGCCAGTTTGTTCAAGGGGTAATATCTGATTCACTTCAACCCAATCAGTAATTAAAGATAGGAGACATTTGGCAAAGACTTTTCCAATGGCATCAAGAAGGGCTATCTGGCGATAATTCATTGGCTTATCCCTATCGCCCTTCTTGAATAATGGGACCAATATGCTCCCCTTCCAAGAAGAGGGCACAATTTTACTAATGAAGCAAGATCTAAATAATGGAAAAAGAATCTTGCTCCATAAAACAGGATCCTGCTTCAGTACTGATATGGGAAGTTCATCAGGCCCCATTGCTCCAGAGGAGCGCATGTCCTTAATGGCCAATTCAATGGTTTTCTCCGAAGGGGAGTCAATAGGAAACTCATCTTCTTTAGTAGTCTCCTTACATTCTACCATTGCGACATTCCCAGCATACAAGTTGGAAATGTAAATGACCCATGACAATTCAGCAATGGGAATAGGGAGGGAGCTAACTCTTGCTCCACAACCCTCACCGATGAGTGACCAGAATTGTCTAACTTTGCCATGAACAGCAGCCTCCCGAAGACTTATCCAAAGTAAGTCTTCTTTTTCTTTTCTAAGTTTCTTCCTGATTCTGCTTCTCCTTCTTTTTAACAAATATATTTTATTATTTATTTCAATAGATCTACACAAAAATTGCTCCTGCACTAATTTATTTATTTCCTTATTTAGGAGGGTAATCGGTCTAGAAACATAGATCTTTTTTACAGAAGAGCTAGACCTTTTGGCAACAGAGGTGACCTCCTTCATAAAATTCTCAAAATGAATTATTTCGGAACCCTGCCAAACATTCAGTTCTAGCATTGTTTTACCTAGAATACCCTCCAGGCCCTTCTTGGCTTTAAAATTCCAGAAACATCTACCAGAATCCTTATGAAAGTTAACTATATCACTGTTAAGGGACTATGAATCGGATTTAGGAGGTTGAAATGAGAGGCTTATAGTAATCACATTGTGGTCACTAAATAATGTCGAAGAGACCACCAGATCCTTCACTAGGGAAAAAGTACAATAGTCGGTGATTACATAGTCCAAAATTGATTCACTTTGGGAGGATCTATGAGTATATTTTGCAGGGACATCAGAGGGAAGGCTACCGTTCACTATTAACCCTCCGCCGCTGAGAGTTCTTCTAGCAACAGCTTCCCTCTCTTATTAGTTTTAATTTTATTGGGGAAGAGGGATTGAGGAATAAGATAGGCTTCTTCTTTAAATTTGTTTCTAAATAGCTCTAAGCTAGAATTAGAAACTTTGCAATTAAAATCACCTACTAACAAAACATAGGGGGGAGGTTCTACCTCTTTAATCTGTTTAATGTATGAAAACACTTGCTTCAATAAAATATTAAAACATTCATCGGGGGGATGTAGGCATTTATTATTACCAGAGAATTATTATTTCCCATACTAGTTAAGCTACAGAGGGACACTGCCTGAAAGAGGTTGCTTGGATCAACATAATGGGTGAAATTCCACTTTAATCTATTGGACAGAAGGCACGCAATTCCCCCTTTTGCATGAACTTTCTTCGAAGGAGAAGCCACTGCCTCAAGGACAAAATAATCTCTCCCTGCACACAATCTACCAGCACACCAAGTCTCTTGGATGCAAATCACACTAGCGTTCAGAGAGAACAAATACTGTAGTTTCTCAGGACTACTATTTATCCCGGCAGCATTCCAAGAGAGAACTTTAAAATTACTACTAAAGATGTTGAAAGAGTTTAGAGTTGTCTGTGGATTTACTAGACAAAGCACCGGGCAGCCAATTCCACCGCTGGTTATCTTCTATTGGAAGGCTGTTCTGAATTAACGGGGCAGGCATTACATGTGTCACCAGATGTGTATTTTTCGATACCCATATTTTTAAATCATCATAAGAGGGAGAGGGACCATCTTTACCAGTTCCCTGCTGAGGAAGTCTGTTATAAGGGAAACTATGTCTTCCAGAAGAAAAAACAGGTAATACATCAATTCCCCTACACTGGAAATTCTCAGCCTGTTGCAATATAAGATTTACTATAAATTTGGAATAAAACTTTACCCTAGCATAAGGCACGGCAGCTGTTCCGGATAAGGAAACTAGATCAATATCATTAGTTTGGATTAACTTTAAACTCTCTATGTTTTTGAAACATTTAAGTAACCATGCTCTATTTAAAGGCTGATCAAAATCAAATAACGATAGAAAATCCACAGTCAATGTATCTACAAAAACTTCTGATACTTTTGTAGGCAAATGATGAGGCCATACAACGCCATCACCTGTAGCATGAAAAGCAGGGGCAGACGGATTAAGAGCCGCAGATACAATAGGGCCTAACCCTATCATCTCTGTTGCGGGGGGAGGGATCGGCAATCCTCCTACATCAAAAAAGTGGCCTAACCCTATCATCTCTGCTGCGGGGGGAGGGATCGTCAATCCTCCTACATCTAAAAAAGGGCCTACCACAGGAAAGATAGAACAATTGGGAGAAGTTTTAATGCCTGATGCATAGTGATTCAAATTGTCAAAAGGATGAGTGGCAACTTCCTGACTCAAGGACCCATTCACGAACTCTTCAGTGATAGGCTCATTGATATCAGGAACTTGAGAATCCTCAAAAATTATTTGTCTCTGCTTTTTTTTCTTATATCTGCGGATTGGTTTTCTCTTTTTTTCTTTGTTCTTTCTGTGATTTCCAGATTTTACTTTTTCTTCCCCCCTATCCCCTTAATTTCAGGCACAAAAATTGGGAATAGCTCTTTTTCTGATTTTGGAGCGGTAACATCAACATTTTCTTCTTCAATTTCAAGGACAGAATTTCTTACACAGTTAAATGCAGAAAATGTGGGTACTAAAGATGGCTCCTTTTTAGGAATAGCCACACGTTTATTTTGAACTGGATTAACATTTCCGGCTAAGTGGTCACTGCTCAACTCAGGCCCCTGCAATCCAGCCTTAGGATCTAAATCACGAACCTTTTCCGGGAGCTTTAACAGTAAGACATTTAATATCTGAGTGACCGATTCCAAAATACAATCAGAGCTTCCCACCCAATAACAGTAAAATGGATGCCAACAAATGTTCCAATGCAATCATGGATTCAGAAATCCAATTTATCAAGGCCTGGGGGACCAATAGGACCAATGCCAGATATATTAAGCAGTGGGCTCTTCGAGATGTTGTACTGTGAGGAAATATCTTGCGATTTTATGGAGGGGGTACTACTATAAAGCAGAAGACCAGACGGAGTAGCACCAATCGGGGACTTAATAGCTTCAGATCATTTCAGGGTAACATCAGCTAGGTATCGACCACAAAGCTCCAGGTTAATACTCGACAAATGGGAGTCCCCCTTAACTTCCACCTTTGACAGTGAACCTCCTATAGGAACGTTAGATAAAAACACTTTATGGTTTGCAGCTACATTGTTTTGTTGGCCGCCCTCAAAACTGGAAGCAGAGCACTTAATGTCACCAGTTATTTCAGAAGGCACTGGGCAAGGCTCCTCAGTAATCAGGGAGCCCGAATATTCTTCATTCACCAGAAGAGGGCCCTTCTTGACCACCGCAAGAGCTGTGCTAGATGGAGAAGCTATATCAAAGGCTTTGTTTGCAGCGTTTAACAAATCCTTATCCTGGGGTTTTTCCCACAATTGCAACAGCTGGCATTGGCCCTTTAATAACAAATTATTGGTAGCCTTGTTTCTAAGGGGGTTGGATCTTGTCTTCATGCAGGACCTTCCCCCCAATAATCTCCCCGAACGTAACTTTTTAGCCGTCATCCTTATACGTAGAGAAAAGGGAAGACCGTAGCCCCGCTGAATATAGTTAATAACAGTTAGTCAATAAAAAAATTAAGTAATTGGAGGTAAGTCACGATGAGTTCCTGGACAGTGGGATAATGTCTATACTGACATATTACACCATGTGATACTAAACAGAAAATATTTTCGATATCAATATATAATAATGTAAATAAGTAGGCCCAGCCCAGCCTTCTTCAGCCACAGAGGGCCCGCCCTTTGTCCGGGCATAGTCCGGCGCGTCCCGCGCGCGTCCTCGCGGGACGAGGGACCTGCCGGTGCTTTATGCGCCTCCTGGCGCGCTGGATACTGGCGTCAATTCCCCCTGGAGGCTGCTGGGAAATGTAGTTCGACCGGTGGAGCCAAGCCCGGCCGGTCGATTTCACGAAGGATATGGCGGAGCCAAGCCCGGCCGCTGGTCGCAAGGGTGAGAGCCTCAGAGAGTCTGCCAGCTGAGATTAGTAGAACAACGGGGAAACTCGGCCCCTGCCGGTGCTTTATGCGCCTCCTGGCACGCTGGATACTGGCGTCAATTCCCCCTGGAGGCTGCTGGGAAATGTAGTTCGACCGGCGGAGCCAAGCCCGGCCGGTCGATTTCACGAAGGATGTGGCGGAGCCAAGCCCGGCCACTGGTCGCAAGGGTGAGAGCCTCAGAGAGTCTGCCAGCAGAGATTAGTAGAACAACGGGGAAACTCGGCCCCTGTCGGTGCTTTATGCGCCTCCTGGCGAGCTGGATACTGGCGTCAATTCCCCCTGGAGGCTGCTGGGAAATGTAGTTCGACCGGCGGAGCCAAGCCCGGCCGGTCGATTTCACGAAGGATATGGCAGAGCCAAGCCCTGCCGCTGGTCGCAAGGGTGAGAGCCTCAGAGAGTCTGCCAGCAGAGATTTCCGTAAGTCTAGGATTGTTGCGCCGAGCCCGATTTTCAAAATCGGCCGTTTTCCATAATAAATCCTCTTTGTTAGCACTTAAAGTCTCAGTGACCGATTCTGTTTGACCAGTTCATCTTCAATTTGAGATACTCATGCTTCCACCTCGGTAAATCTTTGACCGAACTCAGACTGTGATTTTGCCAGTCTCCGGATAGAGCTTTGAAGCTTCCGACAAGAATTTTGAATTTTGTGACTTTCCTGCTCAGTTTTGTCCATATGACTTAAGATCGTCTGATAAATCGTAGCTAAAGAGATATTGTCAGACCGTTCTTCTTGAAAACCTCCAACAGAGCCCTCTGTCATAGACGCATCACCTTCACCCCTCACAGTGATAGGGCTTTCTTCTGTATATTCGTCAGCTTCATCATCGTCAGCCTCACTTTCTACTTCCTCCATACGCATTTGTTTAGAGTACTGTGTGGCCAGAACTTCGCATGAAGAGGCTGAATTTTCTGACACGGAGTATAAGTCCATAGACTCTGCATCCTTAGCTACAGCCATATCCACCCTTACTGCCAAGCCTTTCTCTGCTGTAGTCAAGCCTACAAGAGATTCTATAACATTTCCTTCTAATGACTCTGAAATAGGCTCTCCGCCTGTCATTGTAATATCAGCGCTTTCACTCACAGATGAAGTGCCAAGTGGTGCGTTGGCGTTTTGTGACACCATAATTAATGCTGACTCTGACGATTTATCGTTCAGCATCCCTTCTTTGGATGCGAGCGTAGTAATCTCTCCTGTAAAGTTATTTATTTGTGATGCTCACTATGGACTGCACGCCGCTTCCTTTCGCTTTTTCTCCTCTGCCGCCAAAAACAGGGTAGAGATCGTTTGCTTAACTGCTCCAGAGGTCTCAGAGACTGCCGTTGCCCCAGTTTTTTTTGCCGCAGCCCCACTTAAAGATTTCTCACCTCCGTTTGTAGTCAGAGAGGCATTAACCTCCGGGTCTCGTTTTTTCCGTGTTCCTTTCGGGGCCATAACGTCGAGATCTCTTGTTGCTCCTCTCACCACACGGCTTCCAGTGAGGCGGCGTCCAAACCGTTCTTAGCGCAGCCAAGCAGCAGCACCTGTGAGAGTTGCCGCCCACCAGGCTCGGCGGAGTTTTGCCAGCGCTATAACTACTTTCAGCATCAGGCGTCGGCGTTCTCTTCTTAATCGCGTTTGCAGTATTTTCAGCACGGTGAGAGAAATAAAAAGGCTGCACACGTTTTTTTCTTCCCAGTTACTTTCCCGTAATTAAGTTTAGTCAGTTTATCTCCTTGGGCCGCTTGTTTCCCCCGGTCTTTCGCATTCACCAACAGCAGCTCCACGCCATATGCCTGTGGGTCAGGGAGAGATCAGCTCACACGTCCAGCACGTCCAGCCGTGCGGGCGCCATCTTGCCTCAGATCCAATTATTGTTCAATTTGATATTCTGATTCAACGTCAAGGCCCTTTATTGAGCTTCTTTGTTGTAACTACTTCCCTGGCTAAAAGCAGTGGGTAATTTCAACACTTGCTTGCAGCCTTACTTATTTTTTACATTATTCATCGTCCACTCAATCCACACATCATCTACAAGTAAGTAAGCTTCTTTGCCATATTCAGTCACTTTTCCAATTCTTATATCTTGTAGAATAGTTCCATAATCAGCATCATTTGCTTGTCGCATATTTGTAATAAGTTCCTTTTATTCAAAATATGATCAAATGTTAACATTTCCAATGCTACCCAAAGACTTTCTGGTATCTTCATGTGCAAATGCTTTAAATACTGGTTGTCCTTTTACAGAAGTAAGTTGTACTGGATCTCCAAATCTAGAACAATCATTTGCTTGAGTTTAGGTCTTGCTGCAACATGAAATCGAGTACTTAAATCTGTACAAGAAATTGAATATTTAGCTGAAAAAGAGGCAGAAAGTGCAGATATTGTGAAAACAAATATGTTGGATACATATTATCCAAATAGTAGTCCTCATCTTGCAAACATGTGTCTCTAAGAAGTGCTTCAAAACTATATTTTTAAACGGAATATTATAGAACACATCAATAACGGTATATATGCTGTGATTGGTTCTGAAGGATGTTTGGTGAAACAAAGAAAAGGACATTTGATTAATCACCAAATACTGAGTTGCTATACTCCTGACAAAAGAGAATTTTAATATTTATCTCTTTTGCAACTCTTCAAGCCGTAACGTTCAGAATAGGAATTACTTGGAGATTTTCAGAGCTACGAAGATTTGTTCAACACAACTAAAGATATTATAGAATGTCCTGTTTTTCCTATTTATGTGAAAATGTTGAACGACAAAATTGAGCAAGAAGCTACAATTGCAGCTGAGATTGCTAGAGACAGTTCTCAAGACAGTCAAACTTCTGCTCCGTTGAGTCAGGATCCACTAGGAGAACCAATTGTTCAAAATGAAGCAGCAACTGCTATGGAACAGGTGGAAACAGCAATGTATCATGCTCAATAAAGTGTAACAAACTTAGGAAACTTGGAAGAACAACTAAATGTTGAGCAGAAACAAATATATGAGCAAGTGAAAGAACAGACTGACCATGGATTACTTATTGAAAAGAAAGAGTGCTTTTGCTCATCATTTCAACCTATCCGAATGTATGTGAGTGGACACGCTGGAACAGGAATACGTTTTTTAATTACAGTAATTACAACTTATCTACAAAAAACAACTGAGTCGCATTTGTCATGTGTTGTCACTGCTCCAACTGGGTTGGCAACACACAATATTAAAGGAATTACTTTACACTGTCTATTAATGCTACCAGTAGAGCATGAAAACAAATTGGAATACCACAAGCTATCTGTAGAAGCTTGTTGTGAAGTTTCAAGAGTCTTGAAGAAAATAAAACTTCTCATTATTGATGAGGTAAGCATGGTATCAAACTTAATGCTTGCCTTTGTGCATTTAAGAATGCAGCAAATTTTTAATACAGAGACGTGACATATTATGTAGATGAAAACACGTCATTGTTTTTGGAGATCTACTACAACTAAAGAGACATTATGTTATGCCACACCATCGCAGACTTATGTCTGTATTGACTAGTGCCTTCAATTTGCACTGCAGACAGCAGGGTTCACAACTTGAATTCAGCTTTACATCTACACTACGGACAGCATTCAAGTTGAAAATTGATTTATGTAAAGCAGAGACAATTTTGTTAATGGATGCCACAAAAGACGTTCTTCAATGGCTGTGCTAAGTACTGCCTTCAAATGTACACTGCGATCAACAGAGTTTACTGCTTGATACCAGAAGCGCATCAGTACTACAGACAACATGAAATTTAGTCTTGATTTATTTAAGGCAGAGACAATTGTACTATGCCCTCAGATCCTATTAACTGTACAAAATAACATTCATCAATGTTTGTGTCGAGTAGTACCTTCGATCTACATTACGGACAGCAGGGTTCACAACTTCAATTCAACTTTGAATGTCAATTTGTCTTCAGTATCTGTGCTGAAAACTGCCTTCAATCAATTCTGCGAACAGTAGAGTTGACAAGTACATACCAAGAGCTCCAGCACTACAGAAAACATTCAATACAGTCTTCATTTATTTAAAACAGAGCCAATTGTACTATGTCCTCAGATTCTGTTAACTGTACAAAATAGCATTCATCGATGCTTGTGTCGAGTAGTACCTTCGATCTACATTGCGGACAGTAGGGTTCGCAACTTCTATTCAGCTTTGGATGTCAATTTCTCTTCAGTATCTGTGCTGAGAATGGCCTCAAATCAATTCTGCGCTCAGTAGAGTTGACAACTAGATACCAAGAGCGCCAGCACTACAGAAAACATTCAATACAATCTTGATTTATTTAAAACAGAGACAATTGCACAATGTCCTCAGATTTACTTAAAGTTTGAACAGTAGGAAATGCAACCTTCATTTATTTAATGCAGAGACAATTCTACTATATGTCTTCACATTTTGTTTAAATAAGTGACAAAAAGCATTCGTCTGTCTGTGTCAACAACTGCCTTCAATCTACACTGCAGACAAAAGGGTTCACAACTTGAATTTAGTTTTCCATTTACACTATGAACAGCATTAGAGTTAGCCTTGATTTATGTAAGCCATAGACAATTTTGTTAATGGATGCCACAAAAACGTTCCTCAATGGCTGTACTAAGTACTGCTTTCAAATGTACACTGCAATCAACAGAGTTTACAGCTTGATGCCAGGAGCACATCAGCACTACAGAGAACATTGAATTCAGTTTCAATTTATTTAATACAGAGACAATTGGACACAACATGATTTATGTAAGGCAGGGACATTTTTGTTAATGGATGCCACAAAAAATGTTCCTCAATGTCTGTACTATGTACTGCCTTCAAATGTACACTGCGATCAACAGAGTTTACCGCTTGATACCAGGAGCGCATCAGTACTGCAGACAACATAGAATTTAGTCTTGATTTATTTAAGGCAGAGACAATTGTACTATGTCCTCAGATTCTGTTAACTGTACAATATAGCATTCATCGATGTTTGTCTACCTTCGATCTACATTGCGGACAGTAGGGTTCACAACTTCAATTCAGCTTTGGATGTAAATTTCTCTTCAGTATCTGTGCTGAGAATGGCCTTCAATCAATTCTGCGCTCAGTAGAGTTGACAACTAGATACCAAGAGCGCCAGCACTAGAGAAAACATTCAATACAATATTGATGTATTTAAAACAGAGACAATTGCACAATGTCCTCAGATTTTCTTAAAGTTTGAACAGTCGGAAACTCATCCTTCATCTATTTAATGCAGAAACAATTCTACTATATGTCTTCACATTTCGTTTAAATAAGTGACAAAAAGCATTCATTTATGTATGTTAACAACTCCCTTCAATCAACACTGCACAGGGAACGTAAAAGCTCAGAGCCAAAGATACTACTTACTCAGTGCACCATAAATCATCACAGAGAAGAGTGATGTCACAGTGAGACATACTGTCCCTTTTAAATGGAATTGATGCAGAATTCAATCGACAAAAGACATTACTTCAATTACTGTGCCTCCCCCCCAACCACACATCATCACAGAGTACGTTCAAGCTCAGCGCCAAAGGTATTACAAACTCAGTGCACCAGAAATCATCACCACGTGACCGTATTGAATGAGATGACTTATTTAGAAAAAAATATATCATACTTTTTGTAGATATACTTCAACTTACTTCTGTGAATGGACAACCAATATTTATTCGAAAACTTAATTTTAAAGACTTTGCTACCAATGCGTCCTGCTTGGACTACGCATCATCACAGACTCCACAGAACTTTGTTGCTTCAGGTGCCACTAACTCGTTCCACCACTTATCATCGCTGCAAAGAGAAGTCCCATTAGTGTATGGGAAAAAAGCTTGGAAGCTCGTTGTTTCCCTCAGTTGTTTCCCACAGGAAAAGGAGGACGATATGATGACCGACCTGTGCAGATTCCTGCATCTGAATACTGGACATCAAGGTTGTATGCAAAAGATCCAAGATTTCGACAATGTATTCCATATTTGTTTCATATTTTGTTTGAAAGTGACTTGTCTGGGATTTCTTATGCAGTGAATCATATATTGAAAACAGGTGTACATCTGCAAAATGTTTCGGCAAAAGAATTCATGGAAAAAGTACAGCAGAAAGATGTTTTGGAATCTCAGCTAGTTAATCTCATGGCATGTCAGTGTGGTACTAACGAATACTGGTACCGTCGTCATGGAGAACTTAATTGTCTGCTAAGGAACTTAGGAACTCCTACATGATTCCTTACTCTAAGCTGTGCTGAATATGCTTGGGATGATTTACTTCAATTTCTTCGAGAGGCAAATCTAAATATACTAAATATTGAATACAAGACACCTGGAGAATTGTGCTCTTTTATTCAGTTTCAGTTTGAAGATGTTATCTCATCAAGAAATTGGATTGTATGAATGTTCAGATCACTTATCATCTGCAAGTCTTTACTCCAAATCTAGAGGAATCATTTGGGTGAGTCTAGGTCTTGCTGCAACACGAAATCAAGTACTTAAATCTGTACAAGGACTTGAATATTTAGCTGAAAAAGATCCAGAAAGTATATGTATTGTAGTGCATTGGTTCATAACACATCCTATTCCAACTGTTGAAAGATCCCTCCCATTGTATTCATTCTACTTTGACTTTCCAAGAAGAACCATCTCTTCTGAGAATCCTGTCAAATAGAAAGATCACCATAATAACAGCAATGGACTCATCTTCCAGCTCTTCTTCAGAAGGAGATTTCATTCCTGAAGAGCCTCCAAAGATGAAGAAAGAAGCTCTAATTTGGAAGTTATTTACTTTCCCTGAAAGGCAAAAAAGGTTAATTAGTAACCTGTAAAATTTGCCAAACAACTCTTTCAAAGGGTGATCCATCAAAAAAATACTCCTTTGGCACACCAAGTATGGTGCAACATATCAAGAACTTGCACCCCAATAACTTTGCTCGAGCTCCAACACGGAGATACAGGAGAACCCACCTGCTGGTGCACCAAGCACATCGACTGCCGCAGCAGCTTATTCAGCAAGCAGTCCACCCCCAGAGATTGATCCTTATTTCGGTGAAGTTAACATTCTATGCATTTATTGCAATGAACTTTTCTGTTACGGGGAACAGTCTATCGACCTGATAAAACGCAAGAAGCAGGAGCATCGCTATCCTCGACATTAGTTTTTTTTACAGTAACGTGTAATTGATATCAACTACCCCAGCCGAAAGCAGTTGTAAATTTGCACACTTGCTGCCTTTTTTTGGCTGGGGTTATCAATTATTGTTCAATTTCATAGTCTGATTCAAAGTCATGGCCCTTTATCGAGCCTTTTTGTTGTAGCTACTACCCCGGCGAAGGCAGTAGTAAATTTGCACACTTGCTGCCTTTCTTGGCTGGGGTAATCAAATATTCTTCTTGTAATACAAATTCAAAGTGCAGGCCCTTTATTCAACCTTCTTGGTAACTAATTCCCATGAATAGCAGTGGGTAATTTCCACACTTGCTTCCTTTCATGTGACACACAGTCTGCGTAATGAGCTGGGTATCCAAAGATCTACTTCCCTGATAAGGCAGTGGTTACTTTGCGCGCATGCAGCCTTTCTTACTTTTTACCTTATTCATCTTCCATTCATTGAACACATACACACTTACTTGCTGCCTTTCTTGGTTGGGGTTATCAATTACTCTTCAATTTCATATTCTAATTCAAAGTCAAGGCCCTTAATCAAGCCTTTTTCATGTAGATACTACCCCGGAAGAACGCAGTAGAAAATGTACGGACTTGCTGCCTTTCTTCGCAGGGGTTATCAATTATTGTTCAATTTCATATTCTGATTCAAAGACATGGCCCTTTATCGAGCCTTTTCGTTGTAGCTACTACCCCGGCCAAAGGCAGTGGGTAATTTGCAGACTTGCAGCCTTTCTTATTTTTTACATTATTCATCTTCCACTCAATCAACACATCATCTACACATACACACACCTACTTGCTGCCTTTCTAGGATATGGTTATCAACTATTCTTCTATTTCATATCCGTATTCAAAGTGCAGAACCTTTATCGAGCCTTTTTGTTGTAATAACTACCCCGGCCAAAGGCAGTGGGAAATTAGTGCACTTGCTGCCTTTCTTGAGGGGGTTATCAATTATTCTTGAATTTCATATTCTGATTCAAAGTTAAGGCCCTTTATCAAGCCTTTTTGTTGTAGCTACTACCCTGGCTGAATGCAGAAGGAAATTTGCACACTTGCTGCCTTTCTTGGCTGAGGTTATCAATTATTATTCTTGTAATACAAATTCAAAGTGCTGGCCCTTTATTCAGCCTTCTTGGTAACTAATTCCCATGAATAGCACTGCGTAATTTCCACACTTGCATCCTTTCTTGCGACACACAGTCTTTGTAATGAGCTGGGTATCCAAAGATCTACTTCTCTGATAAGGCAGTGGTTACTTTGTGCATCTGCAGCCTTTCTTACTTTTTACCTTATTCATCTTCCATTCAATGAACACATCATCAACACATACACACACTTACTTTCTGCCTTTCTTGGCTGGGGTTATGAATTACTCTTCAATTTCATATTCTGATTCAAAGTCAAGGCCCTTTATCGACCCTATTTCATGTAGATATTACCCCGGCAGAAGGCAGTGGAAAATGTGCGCACTTGCTGCCTTTCTTCGCAGGGGTTATCAATTATTGTTCAATTTCATATTCTTTATCGAGCCTTTTTGTTATATCTACTACCCTGGCTAAAAACAACACGACATGGCAGGACTATGAAAAGCATCTAAATGTACAGCACTACATGCCAAAAAGAAATGCTTACTGTGTAAGTGACATTTTCCATCTTTAAGATATAAGATCTTTCAATAGAAAAGAAACATGTTCTCAGTGAAGTGAAATGAGTTTTTGTGATATATTGAAACTATTTTCACAACTTCTTTACTGTTGTTCGTTTTTACAGTGGTTTTTTGCTCCTCACGTTCAATATTTTAAGCTACACTGCAACTATTTTCACAACTTTATTACTGTAATATCGAGGTTTGTGGGGCTCACATAAAATATTTTGTGATACTTTGAAACTATTTTTAAAACTTGTTTACTATAAAATCAGTGTTTCGCCTGCTTTCATAAAACATTTTTGGATACATTGCAACTATTCTAAAAAATTCTTTACTGTTATATCAGTGTTTGAGGTGGTAAGAGAAAATAAATGTGATACATTATGCTTTGTGGCTCACTACAATATTAAAACAGAAGTGTGATAGTGTTTTCTGGAAGTGTAAAGATACAGACAGGGGTATTGAAGGTATAAAACACAAGTTTGATGGTGCATGGAAGAGTGCATACATAGTCTATAGGGGTTTGAAGCAGTCCATGCCCGAGGGCCCACTTTTCATAATGAGTACTTCAGTACTAGCTGAATGATTACAATTCTGTAAGAAGAGTGTCTCAAACCATTATTATTATATAATAATACATTTATTCTTGTAACATCTCATAATTTAATAGAGCTTCTAAAATAATTTCATCATGTATTTCATTTTCCTGATTATCAATTTCAAAGGTCATATGATCATACTCGATGTCATCTAATGCTTCCACAAAATCATGATCCAAGATTTCGTACATGAAATCATAACTGATATCTGTAGCATTCATAGCTTCCTCTTCATTCCCGCTACTTGTAAAAAGTATTTTCAGCTATTCTATGACACTGTTACTAATTTCGAAACCATCTTCCAAATTATTTTGTTGATTTTCCATACTGAATTTCTTATGTTGTGGGTCCTCGTACAAAAACATAAACACTTCATTTCATCGTTACTGTAACATCCGCATATGTGGTGATTCTCATAAAATAAATTAGATATTTATCTTGGAAATTAAGCAACAATATTTTGTACTTGAGTGTATATTATTTTGAAAACATTTGAAAAATAAATACAATAAATATAGTGTCACTATGCATTGTGTCAAGTGCTTTATTTAGAAAATACAGGAATATGTTACCTTTGATTGTAATGACATACAAACCAAAACCAGATAGAAAACTGCAACTAAAGCACATTACATAATGGTACAAAGCATGTCATTGGAATGTTGGTTATTAGGATAACGTACACAACTCACATAAAAAATTATTTCAGAAACTTGTTACTTTTTCGATGATAAAGATTAGTAATGTCTGTTACATCCTGCTTTTCCTCTTTCTCTGTCCTACTTTAGTGTTTGTTATATCTTGTTCAGCATGCATCTATGATGTCACACAGGGTTCTGATTGTGTATCTGAGGCTGAGCAGGAGTCCATTTGCTCCTGGTGGGGGTTTTAATTGGATTACTATTGAACCTACTTATTTCTGTATTATCAACTAATCTTCAATAAATCAGATCTATTTCTATCAACTGGATTCAAGGATCATCTTTTAATTGCTACAAATGTCTTTCCAAGAAGATTTGAATATTTAAAAGGGTAAAGTAGGAGGTGAAGAACAGAGGTAAGAGGTTACATCTCAGGATGCAAGAATGAATAAAAAGGGAGGTCCAAGGTCTCCATGTACAATGGCCAGTGGAGACGTTTTGAGGGCGGGTACACTCAAGGTATTCTATAAGGTGCAATAAGTGCTGAAGATACCACCACACAGAATGGGAAAGAACAGATAAAATGATGGATTGTATGTGCTTGGACTATGATGAGAATACACTGTAGGAGGACCACGGTCAAGTGCAAAGATTAAATACTTAAGATATAGCAAACGAGGTGGCAACAAGGGCCAGGAGGGTCCAAGAGTGGTGGAGGCTGGGTTTCTTAACCCGTGTCCTACCTACTATGTTGCAAACTTAAAAGTGACAACAGGAGTGCCTTACTTTGACTCCCCCATTACGTTGTCAATTAGGGTGGAGGGAGGGAAAGGAAAGGAGTAAACTACATGTCTACAGATGTACTGCTATGTTCAGGACACTGGATCAAGCACTGAATAAACAAAGTCAGATACAAAAGAAGATTCACAAAAGATACACAAAGGATAGCTACACAAATAAGATGGCGAATCTTGAACACAAACTGGTAAGTCAGCAAAAAAACTAAAAGGCTAAGAACACTGCAACCGACGCTACGCTGTTGAACTCATTGTGATGAGAGGTAGAAAGATACTGTAAATAAAGTGGAATTCAAATAAAGAAAAAGTAAAAAAGATACATGGATGACAATGTCACTGGGGTAATACTCTGTTCCCCAACACAAAAAACCTTTTTGCCGAAATTATATGTACGAATGTTTAAGGAGCTGCAAAGGGACCACATACCCCGGGACTCCAAAAATAACATTGGGGAGCATGGGGGGAACCCCAATACCCCCACGGTCCCAGCCGACTCCCCGCGTCCTTTGAGAGCCGGCATTACTTTGTCAGAAAGTGCAGCTTATATGCTGCTCTCTCTAACGAAAAGCAATTTGCTTTCCTACTTGAAAGAGAGAGCAGATTAACTTTCTCGCTCTTTCAAATAGGAAATCGGTTTGCTGTGGTAAAGTGGGAGCCTTGACGCTCCCGCCCTACCATAGCAAACAGCAATGTCCAGGAGGTAGGCACCCGAGACACTGCAGCAGCCGGCTCTAGGAGGTGGTGGTCCCCAGGGCCATCAAGGGCTCCAGGAGGGAGGCCGCGCGACCCCCTCCCAACATTAAAACGCCGCAAGAGGTGGTGGTCCCCGGGCTGGGGGGTCCATGCCATCACGGACGCCCCTATTTTAAATATTTCAGCCCCAGGAAGGTGGCGGTCCCCGGGGCGTGTGGGGCGGGCTGAAAACATACTTTTCAAACTTTTTTAAAAAGCCCCGAGGGGGTGGCAGTCCCCGGGGCTATGAGGAGGGACTGTGAGCCCCCCAACATACCTCAAAATAAAACCTTGGGGGTGGCGTTCCCCGCAGCTCAGAGGGCCTTGCAAGCCTCCCATTATGGAAAAAAATTGCCCACGGGATTTGGCCCCCCCTGATGCTAATTAAGAATGAAACAGACTTCTAGTTGTGTTTACATGGCCACCCCGTACGCGTACCATACGCGTACCTCGCAATTTTTTATTTAAAAAAATAAATAAATAAATTGGGCCTAAAGATCCATGTTCTCTTTGCCTGATATTCTTTACCTTCTTTCCTTTCTTACCTTTTTCACCCCCGAACCCTGTTCGAGTGTGCTCTGGATAGGTACAGGCTTGTACCCTATCAGTCTCTGAATCAGACCTCTCTAGTGGTCTTTTTATTTATGTTTATACTTGAATAAAAATTCAGGCCCGGCTGGGTACTGAAAAACTTTCTGATATAGTACTGATTAGAGTCTATATTTCATTGAATTGTTAAAATTTCTAACCCTAAGGACCGTTGTTCTCCTTAATAAAGATCCATGTGGCACCCCCTAAGCAGGCCTAGAGGGTCAAGATGTTTCTACCCTGCCCCCTTTCCTTATTTTGCAACTTTGTTTTACTGTTTTCCTTTCACTCGGTTCTACCGAGGCACAAGATGGCTGCCAACACTTCCTGGTTTGGAGTGTTGACAGACAGTTGACATCCAATCAACATGCAGCTCATACTCGTAATTGTACGGTTTTCGATACACTTACTGTACGCGTGGGGGGGCGGCTGAAAACATACTTAAATTTTTTTTTTTTAAAAGCCCGAGAGGGTGTCGGTCCCCGGAGCTGCGGGGGGGGGCCGTAAGCCCCCCGCATACTTTAAAATAAAACCCCGGGGGGGTGGCGTTCCCCAGTGCTCGGGAGACCTTATATGTCAGGAACAGCTCCTGACTCCGTTCTGAGTTATGCGCCTGCCTAAGACTACAACTCCCAGAAGGCAGCGGGAGTTATTCAGGGGTTAAAACGGTGACGGTCGCGCACACTCGTGTGCGTAATTCTTGTTCCGGGTCCTGTTCTATCCTGTCCGGAGGTTCCAGCATGGAGATCTCCCATGAGGAAAGTCCCGCTTTGCACCAAGGCCTTGGTGAGTACTGAGGATTCTAGTTACGGTTGGTGCTAAACCGTAACTTGTGTTTGATCTATTTCTCGCTTCGTTGGAGCGACTTCAGCGCGGATGTGCTTGGTGATTCGTAAGATACTCTGTTCTAAATTGCGGATTGTCTGAAGAGCCGGAGGTGGCGTTCACTTGCATCAACCCTGGGCTCAGGGTTTTAATCTACCTCCCCTTTGTATCTTCGAACTGGGCATCCTATAATATGTACAATTACTGGCTCATAAGTATCTGTTTCATATATAAAGGTATTCCTGAAGTATAAGGAAGCTTATAGGTCTCACGAAGGAACTTCATAGAGAAGGCGGCGGTTATGCTAATACCGTGGAAGCCAAGTTCTCTGGGATAGTGTGTTGGTATAAGGATATTCGTTTATTCAGCGGTGACGTAACCGCTGGGTTCATATCATTTGGTGGCAGGATTTTCAATTGGGTAGGGCGGCGGTTATGCTAATACTGTGAAAGCCCATCCAATTAATACATTGAAGGAATAAGAATCAACATTGTTCTTTAATAGCGGAAATACTGTGAAGCTCATAAACTATGTGGTGAATCATATTCTGCTATGATCTTCAATTACTGCCTTTTTCCCCTTCCCTTAGAACCGGTGAGTTGTTTGCATGTTATGACTGATAACTTGTAAGGAAGTATTGCCTATAGGCCCTGCTTACTTTCTACTCCTTTGTGCATTAGATGGTATCGTTTGGAAGTGCTCTATCGAATTGGATGGTCCACATAGAGTATGCAGTTCCAGGTGATATCCAAGGTATGCAAGGGTTATCTAGCGAGACATACGGAGAGTAGATTGTCGAATGTTCTGTTGTCTGATCTTTTGCTTTTCTTCTTTCAGGTTCTCCTTCTAGCTGTACAGGTTTCTTTTTGTTATTTTAGTTTGTTATTTTTTCCCTCACCTGATAACCTTTCAACTCTGTTATAATTTATATTCAGAGTTCGGGGATATCTGGAGGTGGACCCCTTATTGCATCATCCGGATCCTGAGGAGTGCTGGTTCTGACATTATAAGCCCCCCATTATGGAAAAAAATTACCCCCGGGATTTGGCCCCCCGGGAGCTAATTAAGAATAAAACGACTTCTAGTTTTTTTTCCTTTCCCACCGTGTACAAGTACCTTACGCGTACACCACGATTTTATATTTAAAAAAATATAAATGTTGGGCCAATAGATCCATGTGAGACACCCTGAGCAGGCCTAAAAGGTCAGGATGTTTCTACCCTGCCCCCTTTCCTTATTTTTCAACTTCGTTTTACTGTTTTCTTGTGACTCGGTTCTACCGAGGCACAAGATGGCTGCCAACACTTCCTGGTTTGGAGTGTTGACAGACAGTTGACAGCCAATCAGCATGCGGCTCGTGCTCATAATTGTACGGCTTTCGGTACGCGTATGGTACCTCGTCTTTAGATATAACTTTTGATTTTCTCAGGAACTACTGAACAGATTTACACCATTTAACAAAAAGCACAATCTGCGAACCGAACTCTACCTCTCTGCCAAATTTGGTGTAATTCCGTTCAGCCGTTCGGGCTGTAGCCCTGGCTAAAGGTCCCTATGGAAAATAGCATGGGAAAAAAGGTCAAGTAAGCCTGAGAAATAGTTACCACATCTAAGCAAGCAATGCAAGTGCACAAAGTACACACACTGTGCGGTAGAAAGGATGCAAGAAAGGATGCAAGTGTGCAAATTACCCACTGCTATTCATGCGTAGTAGTTACCACAAAGGCTCAATAAAGAGCCTGCACTTTGAATTTGAATTACTTGAAGAATAATTGAAAACCCCAGCCAAGAAAGGCAGCGAGTGTGCAAATTTCCCTCTGCCTTTGGCTGGGGTAGTAGCTACAACAAAAAGGCTCAATAAAGGGCCTGCACTTTGAATATGGATATAAAATAGAAGAATAGTTGATAACCATAGCCAAGAAAGGCAGCAAGTAGGTGTGTGTGTACGTGCAGATGATGTGTTGATTGAGTGGAAGATGAATAAGGTAAAAAGTAAGAAAGGCTGCAGACGCTCAAAGTAACCACTGCCTAGTCAGGGAAGTATATCTTTGGATACCTATCTCATTACACAGACTCTGCGTCGCAAGAAAGGATGTGAGTGTGGAAATTACCCACTGCCATTCACAGGAAGTAGTTACCAAGAAGGCTGAATAAAGTGCCTGCATTTTGAATTTGAATTACTTGAAAAATTATTTATAACCCCAGCCAAAAAAGGCAGCAAGTGTGCACATTTCCCACTGCCTTCGGCCGGGGTAGTAGCTACAACAAAAAAAACTCGATAAAGAGCCTTAACTTTGAATCAGAATATGAAATTCAAGAATAATTGATAACCGCAGCCAAGAAAGGCAGCAAGTGTGCAAATGTCTTACCGCCTTCGGCCGGGATAGTTGTTACAACAAAAAGGCTCGATAAAGGGCCTGCACTTTGAATACGAATATGAAATAGAAGAATAGTTGATAACCATAGCCAAGAAAGGCAGCAAGTAGGTGTGTGTATGTGTAGATGATGTGTTGATTGAGTGGAAGATGAATAATGTAAAAAATTAGAAAGGCTGCAAATATGCAAATTACCCACTACCTTTAGCCAGGGAAGTAGTTACAACAAAAAGGCTTGATAAAGGGCCTTGACTTTGAATCAGAATATGAAATTGAACAATAATTGATAACCCCAGCCAAGAAAAGCAGCAAGTGTGCAAATTTCCCACTGCCTTCGGCCGGGGTAGTAGATACAACAAAAAAGCTCGATAAACGGCCTGCACTTTGAATAGGAATATAAAATTGAACAATAGTTGATAACCCCTGAGAAGAAAGGCAGCAAGTTCGCAAATTTCCCACTGCCTTCTGCTGGGGTAATATCTACATGAAAAAGGCTCAATAAAGGGCCTTGACTTTGAATCAGAATATGAAATTGAAGAATAATTGATAACCTCAGCCAAAAAAGGCAGCAAGTAAGTGTGTGTATTTTTGGATAATGTGTTCATTGAATGGAAGATGAATAAGGTAAAAAGTAAGAAAGGCTGCAGACGTGCAAAGTAACCACTGCCTTATCAGGGAAGTAGATCTTTGGATACCCAGCTCATTACACAGAATGTGCGTCGCAAGAAAGGATGCAAGTGTGGAAATTACCCACTGCCATTCATGGGAAGTAGTTACCAAGAAGGCTGAATAAAGGGCCTGCATTTTGAATTTGAATTACTTGAAGAATAATTCATAACCCCAGCCAAGAAAGGCAGCAAGTGTGCAAATTTCCTACTGCCTTCGGCCTGGGTAGTAGCTACAACAAAAAGGCTTGATTAAGGGTCTGCACTTTGAATACGGATATGAAATAGAAGAATAGTTGATAACCATAGTCAAGAAAGGCAGCAAGTAGGTGTGTGTACGTGTATATGATGTGTTGATTGAGTGGAAGATGAATAATGTAAAAAATTAGAAAGGCTGCAAGTGCACAAATTATCCACTGCCATTCACTGGTAGTAGTTACCAAGAAGGCTCAATAAAGGGCCTGCACTTTAAGTTAAAATAACAAACAGAAGAATTGATAACCATAGGTCATACTGGCTAATTTTTAATATTGGTAGACTTTTGTTAAGCTTTTCATTGTACATGAATGGCAGGAAGTGCGCATATTACCCACTGTCATTCATGGGTAACAGTTACCAAAAAGGCTCAATAAAGGGCCTGCAGTTTGAATTTGTATTACAAGAAGAATAATTGATAACCCCAGCCAAGAAAGGCAGCAAGTGTGCAAATTTCCCACTGCGTTCGGCCAGGGTAGTAGCTACAATAAAAAAGCTCAATTAATGGCTACGAGTTTGAATCTGAATATGAAATGTTGTGAAGATGATGATTTCTATTTCAAATATAAGTTTCCAATATATTTGTTATCATAATATCTGTACTTTGTGGCTCTTTTTCTGTTAAATATTCAATTTCTTTAACAAATTTAAGTACTCGATTTCGTGTTGCAGCAAGACCTAGACTCACCCAAATGATTGTTCGAGATTTGGACATCTACTACAAGCTACTCCAGTAAAAGGACAACCAGTATTTAAAACACTTGTGCATGAAGATACCAGAAACTCTTTGGGTAGAATTGGAAATGTTAATATTTGGTGATATTTTGAATATAAGGAACTTATTACAAATATGCGACAAGCAAATGATGCTGATTATGGAACTATTCTACAAGATATAAGAATTGGAAAAGTGACTGAATATGGCAAAGAAGCTTACTTACTTGTAGATGATGTGTTGATTGAGTGGAAGATGAATAATGTAAAAAATAAGTAAGGCTGCAAGCAAGTGTTGAAATTACCCACTGCTTTTAGCCGGGGAAGTAGTTACAACAAAGAAGCTTGATAAAGGGCCTTGACTTTGAATCAGAATATCAAATTGAACAATAATTGATAACCCCAGCCAAGAAAGGTAGCAAGTGTGCACATTTTCCACTGCCTTCGGCCGGAGTAGTAGCTACAACAAAAAGGCTCAATAAAGGGTCATGACTATGAATCAGAATATCAAATTGAACAATAATTGATAACCTCAGCCAAGAAAGGTAGCAAGTGTGCAAATTTCCCACTGCCTTTGGCCAGGGTAGTAGCTACAACAAAAAGGCTTGATAAAGGGCTTGCACTTTGAATAGGAATATGAAATTGAACAATAGTTCATAACCTCTGCGAAAAGGCAGCAAATGTGCACATTTTCTACTGTCTTTGGCCGGGGTAGTTGATACAACAACAAGGCTCGATAAACGGCCTGCACTTTGAATAGGAATATGAAATTGAACAATAGTTGATAACTCCTGCAAAGAAAGGCAACAAGTGCGGAAATTTCCCACTGCCATTCACGGGAAGTAGTTACCAAGAAGGCTGAATAAAGGGCCTTCATTTTGAATTTGAATTACTTGAAGAATAATTGATAACCCTAGCCAAGAAAGGCAGCAAGATAGGCAGCAAAATTTCCCACTGCCTTCGGACAGGGTAGTAGCTCCAATGAAAAGGCTTGATAAAGGGGCTTGACTTTGAATATGAAATTCAAGAATAATTGATAACCTCAGCCAAGAAAGGCAGCAAGTGTGCAAATTTCCCACTGCCTTCGGACAAGGTAGTTCTTACAACAAAAAAGCTTGATAAATGTCTAATAATTAATGTTGAGGACAGCGATGCTCCTGTTTCTTATTTTTTATGAGGTTGTTAGACTGTTTCACGTAACACAAAAGTTCATCGCAATAATGCATAGAAATTTAAGTTTACCAAAATCAAGATCAATATGTGAGTATGGACTGCTTGCGGAAGATGCTGTTGCAGCAGTTGATGTGCTTGGTGCAACAGCAAGTGGGTTGTGCTCAAGCAAAGTTGTTGGGGTGCAAGTTGTTTACGTGTTGCACTATATTTGCTGTGTCAAAGGAGTATTTTTTGGATGGATCACACCTTGAAAGAGTTGTTTGGCAAATTTTACAGGTTACTAATGGTTGGCGTGTTTCAGTTAGTATATGTCTGCTCTTCGCTGGAATATTTAAGGGACACATTAAAGCTTCCATAATACATAAATACTTTTCACTTAGTGACATCCAATTCTATTTTATGAAGAGCAGTTGAATTCTACATCCGCCTTTAGGACTAGTGGGAGGGTGGCATTTGAAAGTGTTTGACAGGTTACACTACATGTGTCCATGCAGCTAAAGAAAACTTAGCATGGTTATGCATGGGCATCCTCTCACACAAAACCCAGCACTCAGCATTCAGGATTGTAAAAGCTTGCCATAGGAGTTACTGATGAGTTTATATATGTCAGTTACAAAAGAAAAGAAAAACAAGTACGCTTGTTTTACATTAGAGATATACAGACATGAAAGACTATGCATGTATATCCATGACATCTTTTTTGAAGGTATGGAAGAAAGCAAGCAGTGAAAGGGTGTTTAGAAGCAATACTGTCCAGCATAAAATGTGCATAATTGTTCTTTTTGTTGACTCTAAACACACCTTTTGGATTATGACCATGAAATTGTGGTGTAACTATATCATAGATTCTATTGTCAGATGTCTACCTTAGTGATAGTGGAATTTCCACTACTTTTTAGACTACCATTGAACAATAATGTGTGGAGGAGCGGTATTGCTTGTTGACCTTCAAAAAGGAGGAAGATTTAAATTTATATTTCAACACCTTAACAAAATAGTTGTTTGTTTTGAAAAAGAAAATTAAGTCAGAATGTTAGAGGAAGTCTGATCCAACTATAAAAGGATTGTGCAAATCGTGACAGCTGAAGGAAGTGTGTCTCAACATCACTTCTTAAAATAATCCGGACACAACACTAGATTGCAGGAGTATGCAAAACATCTAATTAGACATCTTGCATGCCATCATATTTTTACTTTAAAACATACATTTTGTACATTTGTAACCAGTAAAAGGCAAGCAGGATGTTACATTTGGTTTTATAAATTCATGGTGGACCCATCTGCTGCATTCTTAACGTTAGGCCTGTTGGGAAGATAATGAAAAGTAACTTGTTATTAACATTGCATTGTTTAAAGGTCAATAGCTTTTTTAAATGAAAACTTTATATGTATTTGCATAGTAAACATAGTTACCTCTCAACACTCAGTGGGAAAGTGGTAATTAATCCATAAGTAGTAAGGGTGCATAGCCAGTTTTCCAACATGGCAGACGTAACTCTGAAAATACCCTTACCAATGCCTCAGTTATCTGAGTCATACTAATATATACCCTGCATCAGACAAATGTGAACTGGAGGCTTAATATGTTCTAAACACCCCAAGGACTTATATCAATTTTGATCTTCAGCATCTACACTCTTTGGGGGTATTTACCATTAACTTTTGCACATATATTGATGAAGTATCTTGGTTGCAGACACCACAATACTTTTCAATAGACTCTAAATGTAAAAAAAGATGTACAGTAGCACATCATAACAGTAATGCTAACAATTAAAAACGTATTTTTAAAAAAAAAACATTTATATTTCTTTTTATTGTATGGAAAACATAAAAACAGAAAAGAAAAAACAACAATACAAGGCAGTAAAGTCATAAATGTGTTACATCAATGCGAGGATGAGGACATTCAAGTGCGTTACAATCGGCAAGGTCACTGGAGAGGCGGGGGAGAGGAAATCCGGAACAGGAGGAATGCTTAAATGGATACGGAGGAAACATCAGGTTGGGAGGGGAGCATTTCAGTCTCTGGTTCTGTGTGGGGGGGAGCACATATCTCGCCACGGTACGTGTTCCATTGGTTCCAGATCTTCCCCCATTTACGAGGCCTGCCACGAGCCACATACACCGTCTTTTCTCTAAACATGCACCAATCCATGTTTCGTTAGCATGCCAGAGCCGTAGGCGGCCTCTGGGCGCCCCATAATTGGGCTATATCTCTCTTGGCAATCATATTTCCCAGGGTTACCCATTGGAGCTGCACCACATTGTAATCATTCGGCTCCCACACATTCAATAAGCACCTCCTAACCTCAGGCACCGACATCACACCCGTGACCTCACTCATAACCTCATGCACATGAGTCCAATAGCGCGCCACCTCGGGACATTCCCAAATTATATGGAGAAAGGTACCCACGAGGCCACAACCACGCCTACACATCCCATCCAGGGAATATCCCATATGCACCAGACGCGGACCGGTAACATAGACCCTGTGAAGAATTTTGAGTTGAACAAACCGGAGGCGTGCCGGGATAGCCACCTCCTTAGGAGAAGACACCGCCGCCTGCCAATCCTCATCATCTAGCTCCAAGCCGTCACTGGTCCAAGCCTCTCGGAGGCGACATAGGAGGTCAACCCTGTTATTTATCAACTTTTTATATATTAGCGAAATAGTGCTGTCTGGGACCAGTATTCGGTCTTCAAGCGGGGTTGCCTCCGGAATATCCACACCCAACGGAAAAGCCGATAAAACCGCATGTCGAAGTTGCGCGTAACGAAAAAATTCCCTGTCATTTAAATCATACTCTGCCTTCAGTTCCTCAAACGTCTTGACCCTACCTTTGGTCCACACATCAGTCACCCTGCAAATTCCAATTACGTCCCACTTATCAAAGCCCTTCGTTTTCCATAGGGATCCCAATCTCTCAGATGCATATAGCGGGGTCGCTCGAGTCAATTTATCCGTCCAGCCCAGGGCAGCTGTGGCACGATGCCATACCTGTACTGCAATCCTGGTGGGGCCCGTGAGCGCCCTCCCAGCTGGTCTAGCGTACACAGCCCTGTTATAGTCCCCGCCGGGTAACAACCACTTATCCATCTCGAACGCAGGATTCGGCGCGGGACCATAGGTACAGTGGTTAATCGCCCCCATCTGAGAGGCCCAATAATACCGACGAATGTCAGGAAGCACGATTCCGCCATCGTACCACGGGAGTGTCATCTTCGCAATACGGGGACGACCCCCCCATAGCAATTGCCTCTGTAAACTGTCAACCTCCCGAAAATAGCTAGCAGGCACAATGTCAAGAGTATTCTGCAACGCATATAAGAACCGGGGCAGCGACATCATCTTGAACAATGCCGCCTGTCCTAGAGGGGATAAAGGGAGCCTACGCCAGGCAGCGACGTCAGACCTGAGGCGCTAAAGCGGGGGCAACAAATTACGCTCATAACGGAGCACGGGATCCAAGGTGATAAAGATCCCCAAATACTTTAATCCCTCTTGCACTACCTGTATAGGACATCCGCGAGGCAAAAGGGGAGCGTCGCCTGAGAGAACATAGATACAGGACTTAGACCAGTGAATGACAAGACCGGAGATTTTAAGGAAAGAGTTCAGGACGTCCAACAGAACTATCAACGACTTCCGAGGTGACGTAAGATACAACAGGATATCATCCGCGTACAAGGACACACGGTCCTCGAAGTCTGAAGTCCATCGAATGCCCTTCAAAGACGGCTCCCACCTCAGCCAGGCTGCCAGAGGTTCCAAGACGAGAGCGAAAAGAAGCGGGGACAAGGGGCAGCCTTGGCGTGTCCCTCTGCCAAGGGCAAATGGAGCGGAAACTCGGCCGTTTACAACCACTTGAGCTAAAGGATCAGTATAGAGCAACTTCACCCAGCTAATAAATACAGGGCCGGCACCGAACTTTGCGAAGGCCGCCCAAAGATACGGCCATTCCAGCGTATCAAACGCCATTGTGGCGTCCAAAGAAGCCAAAATGGCCGGCTCACGTAGCGTCCCCGCCCTCGCGAGGGCGCCGTGCAGGCGACGGAGGTTCAATGCCGTGTTGCGATGTGGTATAAAGCCGGATTGATCGGGGTGGACCAAGCCACCGATAACAGTTATTAGGCGATTAGCAAGCAGTTTGGCCAGGATCTTAGGCCCGGCATTTAAAAGAGATATGGGTCGATAAGAGGCGCAGCGATCCCGCGGCCTCCCCTCCTTATGTATCACAACAATAGAAGCCAGTCTTTGATCAGGTGGGAGGGAACCCATTTCCAGCGATTCCAAAAACATCGACCTAAGATAAGGGGCTATCGTATCCGGGCAAAGCTTATAGAGCTCAATGGGGAGTCCATTCGGGCCCATGGCCTTCCCCGACCGAACCGCGCGGATAGCAGTTGCCACCTCTTCGACAGTAGGTGTGGCATCAAGGAGCTCCCTTTCAGGGTCTGACAAACAGGGTAACGCGATATCCCGCAAAAGTAACCGAGAGTCCTGCTCTGGTCTATCTGACACAGGGGAATAGACATCCCGGAAATACCCCGTAAAACACTCCACAATCTCAACTGGGCCGGTTACTCTCACTCCATTCGCACTTTCAATCTCCGGAACTACACGACTAGCACACTCCTTCTTATCCAACCACGCGAGTAATTTCCCCGCTTTGTCACCCACATCATACAGACGACCTTGCTGCTCCCTGCTCATTACTTTTGCAGTGTCAGTAACCAGTGCTTTATAATCAAGTTGTTTGAGACCAAGGAGATGCAGCCTATCTTGAGTAACCCCCGAATCCAACTCCCTTTCCAGAGCGGTTATTTCATTTTCAATGCGAACAACCGCCTCCTGTTTACGTTTCTTGACATTGCTGACTAAGGAAAGGGCCTGGCCCCGAATGACGGTTTTGTACGCTTCCCACAGTGAGACAGAGGAAGACACGGAGCCCACATTCTCCGCAAAGTAATGATCTAGCGCCTTAATCAGTTCCGCCTGCACCTTAAGGTCCCGGAGGTACCAGGGGTTAATCGGAGCCACTCGACCCTCCGTCCCCAACTTCGTGTCTACGACCAACCATATTGGGGAGTGGTCCGAGATACCCCTGGCCAGATGTCTAATCTCCTTGATAGAGGAGGCCTGCGGAGAAGGCATCAACACGTAATCTAGTCTTGAGAGACTACCGTGGGCACCGGAATGGAACGTGTACTGCAACTGCCCCGGGTGGAGCAATCTCCAACAATCGACCAGTCCCAGAGTGTCCAAGAAGTCGACCGACCAGGATTGAGATTTCGCAATGTCCCTGGGGGGGTAGCGATCGCACATTCCCGACACCACTGAATTAAAATCTCCACCCACCACCAGCTGACCCTCCGGGATTCACAGGAGCACTTTCCCCAAATCGGCAAAGGTAGTTGTTTGCAAGCCAGGCGGAACATAGACAGAGAGAAGGGTGATGACCCTCCCCTCCCAGCGCCCAACAATGGCGGCATATCACCCTCTATCGTCAAGGATAATATCGTCTACCTCGAGAGGGAGGGAGTTTCTAACAAGAATACCAACCCCCCTAGAGCCAGATGTAAATCCAGAGTGCGCTAGGAGACGATAGCCACGCCTGTTCATAGCATGGCTTGTATTGCCAATCAAGTGCATCTCCTGTAACAACACCACATCAGGGGATAAGCGAGGTATCAGTTGTAGTACCACCCCTAGTTTGATCCTATCTCCCAACCCATTGACGTTCCAACACAATAACCTCAATCCCCTACCCCATCCCAGAAGCCAACCCCACCCCCACCCCACAATAGATGCAACACAGAACTACAGGAGATCATCAGTACATTGCCTTGAAAGAAACGAAAGAACTGTAACTTCGCCCCTTTCACCCCCAAGAAACCCCCAACGTCATGCCCCCCACCCTGCACCCCTGCGTAAGACTCAAAAGCCACCCCAACTTGCAGTGTGCCTGTCGCCCTAACATTCAACTAATCTACGAAAAGAACCCTAGAGGAGGAAAGACTCACCCACCCCCCACCCATCCCCCGAAAAACAGTACTCTAGCAATCAATTTTGCATAGCATCAAACCTCCACTGAGAGTCAATGTGTCGATCCGGGAGCCGATCTCGCTCCTATTCCTGCTCCACTGGGCCGCCCTCAGCCCCTCCGGAATATTCAGAGTGTTCCTGCCGCATGGGCAGCGTGTCCAACCAGTCTCCTGCAGCCTCAGGATGATTAAAGAAGAACGTCCGGTCCTCGTACATCACACGCAGCCGGGCCCGGAAGAGCATAGCATACTTCATGTCCCTGTCTCTCAGTCTCTTCTTCACCCCTTGGAACCCCAGTCTCTGCTTCTGTACCTGCTGGGTGAAGTCGGGGTAGAAACTCACTGTAGTGTTTTCAAAGGCAGTGGGGCCACTCTGGTGCGACGCCTGCAGGATAGCGTCTCTGTCCCGGAAGTTGAAAATCCTAGCAATAATGGGTCGCGGGGTGGCCCCCTGCTTGGGCTTTCCTCCCGGTATCCTATGGGCCCGCTCCACAGCGAAGAACTTACTGAGGCCCTTGGGAGCAAGGTGGTTCACAATTAGGTCCTCCACAAGCAGGTCAACCGAAGAGACATCTGTTGTTTCAGGAACATCAACCACACGAACGTTGTTCCGTCGTGCGCGGCTTTCAAAATCTTCCAGGCGACGAGAGAGAAAGTCGTGTGAAGATCGCAGGTGCCGACCTCCGCCTGTAGATCTGAGACGTCGGTAGTGAGGCTGGAAGTCTTCAAATCAAGAGACTTGACCTTTTCATTAGTCTTTGCCAGATCCGCCCTGATCAGGGTGACATCGATAGCCACTGTGTCCAGTTTGTGGGCCAGAGCTTCGTACTGTTGGCCCATCGAGGCCTTCACGCCAGTAAAGGCGCCCATGACGGCTCGCAGCGTCAAGTCCTCACCCGTCAAGGAATCATCTCCGACGTTGCTCGGGGGTTTATTCGGTCCACCCGGAGAGCCATTGGAGAGAGTGTATCTGTCCATGACGTTTGACTGTACGGAGCTCCCACGGAGAGCCGGCTTGATCTTGCGTTTCTCACCCTCGGGCTTAGCAGCCATCTTGGATATAGCGCCCCGGAGGGGAGCCTTGGACCTGGTGAACATGGCTACACTCAATGCGCCCAGGGAGGGTTCGTAAGATGTAAAGTGGGCACTTCACTCCGCTCGATGAACCACAATGGGCCAGCACAGCATTCAAGGTGGAGCGGCAAAGCCAAATGTGACATGGGCAGGTCAGGGCAGACCAGAGTCGGAGAAGTCTCGAAGCCAAAGACGAAACCGAAAGTGAATGGCTGAGCAAGGAGACTCGGCCAAGCCGATGTTGTTCGATTACTGCCCGGCTGGCAGAGAAATCGAGCCCGGGCCAGCACCAAGGAGCAGGCCAGAAAAGTTCAGAAGCCCGTAGCTTCGGCTTCCAAGATCCAAATCGAAATCTGAAAACGGCTAGTAGGTCAGCCAGGTTGTGCCAGTAACGACCCGTCGTCATAGCCAGGATAAGATGCAGGATAATCGACGGAGGTGGCGAAGGTCCGGGAGCCCTGTGCTCACACGACCATACCAGTTGCGCGCGAAGCTCCTCCCCCAATTAAAAACGTATTTTGCAATATATCATGCATGTGTCTAGGTCTTTTCAGATTCAGGAATAGAGACAGTTACAACTGTTGCAAACATATTCAAATGGCTTTACTTCAAACATTATTGTAAATTCACAACTATAATGACAATATCTTACTATACTATGTTAAAAGGTAATGCCATGTCTTTATCTATAAAAGATCTATGAAAAAACAAAATACAGAATAATCCAATGTTCAGGACAACACTAGAGTGTGAGATCTTATTTATCATTCAAATGTTAAAGTCAAACGTGATGACTCCATTTGGTCCATTGCAATTTTCAGTCGATAATTCCCCAGAAGTATTACATTAGTAAAAATATGGGCAAGTGGCTGCTGAGTTGGGTAGCATTCTGCAAACTGAAAACATAATAACAAATGTATATGTTGAGCAAAAGTCGAACCTGAATGTTAAAGCAATCATAGGTTTCAGAGCAGAGAATTTCAGTACACACATTGATGAGAAATGACTTAAAGATAAGTAACTGTATTAGGAATGAAAATATACATACATTTGGTCTTGAGAAACATGTTTTTGAGAGGAAGGCATTGATTACCTGTAAAAATATATGAAAGGACATGACCTTCTAAAGAGGAACCAACATGTACATCAAACACTATTAGCCATAGTATACACAATTTACATGTAGTAGAAACTAAGTTTATCAACTATCCATTGGTCCGTTTTAAGTGACCAAAAAGAACTGTTGTATATTTTAAAGCTGCACACTATTGCTTCCAATTGCCTTTTACTGGTTTCTTCTACACATTTAAAACTTTTTTCAGGAGTATAGATTGACTAGATGCTGCAGATGGATAACATAGTGTACCTGATACAGGTGCTGAAGATGGAACAGGTGATGAAGGTGAAACAGGTCCTGAAGATGGAACAGGTCCTGAAGATGGAACAGGTCCTTGTGAATGATCACTCATCATGCTTCCTGCAAATTAATTTTGAAACGTTTTGAAAAAGTAACATTTCTTAAAGAAGAAATTAGTTTAACAAACTACCACAAACCTTTCTCACACATAAAAAGTTCATCAGAAATACCTTTCTTACATTATGTAGTTTGTAAAATATGTAGTGTGGAGAAAGACATAATCACATAATGTTTTTCAACCTAATAACTTTTCACTTATATAGTAGAGAATTACACCAGCCAATAGAACATCATTAGTCTAGACATTGAAATTATGTGCCAATACTGAAAAAATTATTTTACCGTCAACAGAGAATTTTTTTGATAGTCTACGTAATCCATGCTTATGGAAATTACTGAAACCATCAGGATACACATTACGGTTTATATAATCCAGAAGCTCTTGGTACTTAGTGGCATCCATTCCTATGGAAAATAAAGATAAACGGGAAAAAACGTTAAAAAAAAGCATTATAGATGTAAAGAACAAATTTTACATGCTCATATTCAAGAATAAATACATAAATGACTATAAAGGTGTGTGAATATACAATTAGTAAAATAACTGTCACCCTGTCTTCACAGCTCAATACGCTCACAAAGTTTAGGCGAGGGATACAGAGTACAGTCCATACAAAGACACGGGTAAGGTCTGTCAAATGGATGCAGTTTGAAAACATGGCAGTTTAACAAAGGGCGCTCAGGCACTTCAGTGACAAGCTTGACTTTTATATTTAGGGTTACTTGTGTGGATGGCACAATTACTGCTGCAGGCCCACTAGTAGCATTTATATGAGCAGCCCTGGTATACATAGTATGCATAACTATCAAGACTAACATTTTAATCATGGACAAACAATTACCATTAGACATTCAAAAAAGGAAGCAATTGCACTTAAAGACTGATCACTGAAGTGGTGAAGAGTCCAAAACATCTATTTTGGCAAAAGCATGTCATAAAAAGATGTACGATAGAGGGAAAAATGGTTAGGGAACCTAAGCCAAATAAAGGGACAGTACAACACTGTAGTGCAAAGGTTACAAGTCCAGCAATTATCATCAATTAAAACTATGCTAGCCTGAGGAAGCAAAACTTTCGTAGGCCAACTAGACCACATAAAAAAACAACTATAGGTCACGTGAGGAAGCAAGAAATATTAAAAGTCAGTGGAGGATTAAAAGAGAGCAATTATGATGATTAGGAGAGAGTACGTAAGTTGAAACACAAAGCATGTGGCGTAGCACAAAAATGCAACATATATATTCATGAAAGCACAATATACAAGAAAACAGGCCTGGGAAGGCCATGTGAGGGAGTAATAAATATTACAATTCATGGGAGAATTAGGAGGGAGCAAATACGATGAACCACAAAGCATGTACCCCACAAAAATAAAGGAAAACAGAGCTGGGAGGGCCACGTGACGCAGAAAAAAATACCATCAAGCACGTAAAATTTAAAAGAACATAGACGAAAGCACGTGACACACTTCAAAAATACGACATAGAAATTTATGCATGCACATTTTATTAAAGAAAGGCGTAGGAGGGCCCCGTGACGCAGAAGGAAAAAATGATTACGATCAATACAAATACAGGCCTAGGAAGGCCACGTGAGGCACTAATAAATATTAAAAGTCATGGGAGAATTAGAAGGGAGCAAATACAATGAACCACAAAGCATGTACCCCACAAAAAATAAAGCAAAACAGATCTGGGCGGGCCACGTGACGCAGAAAAAAATACCATAAAGCATGTAAAATGTATAAGAACAGACCCGAAAGCACGTGATACACTTCAAAAATACGACCCAGAAATTCATTTACGCATAATTTATTAAAGAAAGGCTTAGGGGGGCCTGTGAC
The DNA here is from genome assembly GCF_964261635.1 of Lissotriton helveticus. Classification (NCBI taxonomy): domain Eukaryota; kingdom Metazoa; phylum Chordata; class Amphibia; order Caudata; family Salamandridae; genus Lissotriton; species Lissotriton helveticus. The sequence goes on from NC_136059.1 coordinate 1,720,293,233, forward strand.
GCAGAAGGAAATAAATATTAGGATCATACAAGTACGATCAATAAGATTAGAGGCCTGGAAAAGGCACGTGAGTCACTAATAAATATTAAAAGTCATGTGAGAATTAGGAGGGAGTAAGTACGATGAAGCACAAAGCATGCACCCCACAAAAAATAAAGCAAAACCGATCTGGGAGGGCCATGTGACGCAGAAAAAATACCATCAAACATGTAAAATGTAAAAGAACAGAGACGAAAGCACGTGAAACACTTCAAAAATACAACATAGAAATTCATGCACGCACATTTTATTAAAGAAAGGCCTAGGAGGGCCCCGTGATGCAAAAGGAACAAAATATTACGATCAATAAGAATAGAGGCCTGGGAAGGCCATGTGAGGCAGTAATAAATATTAAAAGTCATGGGAGAATTAGGAGGGAGCAAATACGATGAACCACAAAGCATGTACCCCACAAAAAATAAAGCAAAACAGATCTGGGAGGGCCAAGTGATGCAGAAAAAATAGCATCAAGCACGTAAAATTTAATAGAACAGAGACAAAAGCACGTGACACACTTCAAAGATACGACATAGAAATTCATGCACGCACATTTTATTAAAGAAAGGCCTAGGAGGGCCCCGTGATGCAAAAGGAACAAAATATTACGATCAATAAAAATACAGGCCTAGGAAGGCCACATGAGGCAGTAATAAATATTAAAAAGTCATGGGAGAATTAGGAGGGAACAAATACAATGAATCACAAAGCATGTACCCCACAAAAATAAAGCAAAACAGAGCTGGGAGGGCCACATGTCATAGTAAAAAATACCATCAAGCATGTAAAATGTCTAAGAACACACACGAAAGCACGTGACACACTTCAAAAATACGACATAGAAATTCATGCACGCATAACTTATTAAAGAGAGGCCTAGCAGGGCCCCATAACGCAGAAGAAATTAAATAATAGGATCATCCAAGTACGATCAATAAGATTAGAGGCCTGGGAAGGCCACATGAGGTAGCAATAAATAGTAAAAGTCACGGGAGGATTAGGAGGGAGCAAATAGGATGAAGCACAAATCACCCAAAACAGAGCTGGGAGGGCCACGTGACGCAGTAAAAAAAAATACTATCATGCAGGTGCAATTTACAGCGGAGGCTAATGTGAAGGGTTCTCTTACCTTTGCCTTGTCATCTTTTGTCTTGTCTTCAAAGGCTGGGACTTTGGCTGGGCCTGGGGTGGGTTGTGCGCGGGTGTCGCCACCTCTGCGCTTATGGTGGTCTGGCTGGGCGGCAGCAGCAGTGACACCACTTCGAGTGTCACGAGTCCTCCTCCGCTCGAGCTAACAGTTCGCCGCAGCACAGGCAGGCAAAAGAGAGCGTGCTCACGTCAGTGCCCGCATTATATGGGAACTACGGGGGCAGACCAAACCAAGCCCAGGACCGTCATTGGTAGCGTTTACACGCTCTACAAGAATGACGGCACTGTGGGAGCTCCCATTGGCTAATGTATTGGCTTCCAGGCTGAGTGATAGCAAGCATGCTAGGTGGTGGCATCTGGGGAGAGTGGGTGGGCGTGCACCGCGCATGTGCAAGTGTGAGTGTATGCACCACAAATTAACAACAGAGAGATACGGGGCGGGGTTATCATGTGCGCAGAGGCAGGCCCAGAATCGGATCTTCAATGAGTGACCACTTCTAATCATTCTTGTTAGCGTGCCCTGTGCTCTGATTTGTCACTGAGATGGTGATCGCATCATACTTTGTACTGCTAATCATACTCAGCGTGTACCCGTGCATACGGTACGAATATGCTTTGACGTTACGTGTCGCATCAAAGCTTCCGTGTGACGTCAAGTACGCCGTCCTGTACGCGAAAGGTGCCAATGTTTCTAGTTGTTTAAAAACATATATTTATGTATTTAATCTAAATACTAAGGGAAGACATTATCTGGGATAATTATGAAAATAGTTTTTTTTTTACTTTTAACAATCGTATATTACTTTTAAAAACAATTACACAAATCGCGGTAGAACGTCATGCGTACTCGTATCGTAAGAGCACCGTAAGCACACGATAAACGTACGCAAAGCCATGTGACTTTAAAAGAAGAGATTTGATTGGTTCACAACACTTCCTATTGCAACTGCTGAAAGCTCTGTTCCATTTTAATCATTCTACTTTGACTTTCTAAGAAGAAGCATCTCTTCTGAGAATCTTGTGAAATAAAAGGAAGATCACCATAATAACAGCAATGGACTCATCTTCCAGCCATTCTTCAGAGGGAGATTTAATTCCTGAAGAACCTCCAAAGAAGAGGAAAGAAGTTCCAATTTGGAAGTTTTTTACTTTTCCATAAGGGCAAAAAAAGGTTAATGCTCCAAAAGTAACCTGTAAAATTTGCCAAACAACTCTTTCAAGGGGTGATCTATCTAAAAAATACTCCCGTGGCACAGCAAATATGGTGCGACACGTAAAGAACTTGCACCCCAACAACTTTGCTCGAGCTGCAAGACGGAGGTTGCAGGACAACCCACCTGCTACTGCACCAAGCACATCAACTGCTGCAGCAGCATTTTCAGCAAGCAGTCCACACCCACAAATTGATCCTGACTTTGGTGAAGTTAAAATTTTATGCATTTATTGCGATAAACTTTTGTGTTATGGTGAACAGTCTATCGACTTGATAAGATGCAGGATGCAGGAGCATTGGTGTCCTCGACATTAGTTCTTTTTTTTTCATTCTTTTTTTCCTGTTGCACACTTTTTGGGTTCCAGTACAATTTTTTTGGTTTGTTGACAAAACACAAAAAAACACAAATCTAAAAACACAAAAAAAACCAGTTCTTTTTAGAACTACCTTCACTGGTCAAAGAAAGAACTATATTTATATGTTAGTGTATACAAGTTTCTCTAAATGAATGTGTAGTTCATAAAGGAATAAATGAAAACATTAATAGTGTATGGAGAATGTGAAAGTGCAGAACTATAAGGAAGTGCTACAGCATACATCTATAAGCAGTTTACCTATAGTATACTGTAGTACCTCCGAAGCACTTGAATGCAACATATGCACATAAATATGTTACAGCTCTATGCTTCAATTTGCACTGCTGGTGAAAATGCCTGGATGAATTTCTATGTGCTACGGGTGGATTTACAACCCCCTTGTGCCTCTTTCAACATAGATATTGCATCACTTTTGTGATGCACTGGTGATGCAAAAGATGTATACATTTTGCAAAAAAGAAGGAGAGAACTCTGGGTAGTTCTCGAGTTTAGGTGGAAAGTAGTTCTTGTTAGAACACTCTCAACACCACTGTGTCAGGGGTTGCTTTTACTCATTTCAGGTTGGCTTGAGTTGGTATTTTACCATTTCAAAGTTGTAATACTGTGCCTGGAGTGATAAATGGCTTTTGTCATTTTACAGCTCGACAAGGACAGCACTGTGCTAGTCCTATGCTTAAAGAGTTTGCTGTAGAAATGGCAAAAGACTATGTCTTTTTCTATCTCGGCGTGGATGATACTTTGCTAATCCTATGCTTAAAGACTTTGATAGAAAAACAGATATTTGAGGTGAGCAGATCTAGAGTGTCGCTGGTGTTGAGAGTGCTCTAACAAGAGCTGCTTTCCACCTAAACTCCAGAACTACCCAGAGTTCTCTCCTTCTCTTTTGGTGCAAAAGATGTGCCATGGTGTGTAGTATTTACAATGTGACACATCTGGAAGGTGCATCACATTATAAAGCCCTGTGCCAGAAGGAGATCATATCACAGTACACAATAACTGGCATATCTCTGGGGATATACCACTTATTGTAGATCTGCTGATTAGTGTTTTAATGTAGTTAATGGATTCTTTTAGAACAGTGTATAGATTAACACATAGTGCTGTATGGTCAGTACACTACTGAAACAGAAGTGTGATAGTGTTTACTGGAAGTGTAAGAATACAAATTGGGGAATTCAAGATATAAAAGACATGTTTCCCGGTGCATAGAACACTACATGCATAATCTATAGGGGTTTTCTCAGAAAGAACTGAACGGATTTATACCATTTAATAAAAAGCACAATCTGCGAACTGAACTCTACCTCTCTGCCAAATTTGGTGTAATTCCGTTACCGTACGCGTACGGTACGATTACCCCAAAAAACTATGAAAAAGGAATTATATAGAATAACATTTTAATATATTGGAAAAAAATTAATGAATCAAAAAAATATTTTGCAATTTAGTTTTGGTATTATTTTACAATAAGAATATGAAATATAATTTTAAAAATCAAATAAATACAAATATTTATATTAAAAATGTAAGAAATTAGTATAAAAAGAAAGAAATATAATAATTAATACATTTAATAATTATCATTTACAAAACCTTTGAAATTCACTGAAAAAACCATAGGTTTCACACTCGTAGTTAGAATTAGGATTTTAAAAACCTTGCAAATTCACTGAATAAACCATAGGTTTCACACATTTTATAGTTAGGAATTAGCATTTAAAAAACCATGTAAATTCATAAAAAAACATAGGTTCCACACATGTTATAGTTAGCTGGACATTTCACTCATACAAAACCTTTGAAATTCCCCTGTTATAGTTAGTTCAGCTGACTATAACTCGCGCACCCGCAATGCACTGCTGATGATGTCACATATTACATCACCTATGACATGGTCAGTGACATCACTGATGACATCACTGATGACATCTCAAATGACATCACTGATGATATCACTGATGACATCATTCTTGTGAAAGAGTGGCAGACCTCCTCTCACCCTAATATAACCTTTGATACACACATTCAAAAATAGAAACTACACATTTTAAAACAATGGAGATACCAATACCACTTACAACAACCTATTCAGCAATTTCAAACTCTACATACACATCCACTCATTCACCAACAGTTCTATATAGTCACTCATACATGTACTCACTCATCATATGTACTCATACACCTATACATCATGTTATACACCGACACTCATCCATAGAGTTACTCACACACATACTCACACATGCAAATAAACTATCAAACATCCATTTATTTGCATATACAGCTATACACACACCACTACACTTACTTTTACAGAAACGTACACATATTTACTCTCTTAAACAATCACTTAAAGAAGCACATACTTATTTATACAGGAGCTGTTCCAATCTCTCACTCTCACATATAATCACTTATATACATCAATACTCACATATACTAGATTAAAACATATGTAGTTACTCATAAAGATACTATTGAGATAGTCATTCACTCACAAACACACCCATACACACACTCAACCACCCATACAGTCCTACACACATGCTGTCTTCAAAATACATACAGTGAGTCACTCATTCATGCATCTATGCGCTAAGTAATACCCCCCATCGAACCATACAGACACTGATACTGACACTCAAAAAACCAACTAATAACCCATATACACACTCATGTAGCTACTCATCAACCCATGCAGCCACGTATACACAAAGTGAGAAACTGATACAGATATTTACATATTTAAACATTACTCACTAATACATGTATTCACTATGAAACACTTAATAATTCAGTTATACAATCAATTTTACAAAAAAAAATCTATTTAATTTAGACACTTATGTACCCATTTATTCTTCCATCGACCTTGAGATATACATAAATAAAACATATTTAAATTTCAGAAACACACACATTCACTGGATGATGTCAAATCAAATAAGTCTTTATTTCGATTTTTTATAATCATAAAAGACATTTACAACCTTAAAATATTATCAAAACGAGGAAGAAAATAAAAAAATTTTGACAATTTAAAAAATTATTAGGATTACCCTTCATTGACAGCTAGTAAAATCCACAGTTCATCACTTCAGCTCTCAATTAATAGTTATTATTGACCAGTGACTGAGCTTAAAATCCATAAATTAGAATCATTAAAATGAATAGTTTAAAATTTGTCACAATTCATTACTGGGTACATTACTCGCTAGGTACATTTTACAATTTCAAATCTCAAGTGCCATCAGGCCAAAATTACTGTAAACTCATTTTACGGGCCCGGATTATCCACATCCAGTGGAGGAATTTAGCTGTGGCTATAACTACGGCTTGGGAGTTGTCAGTACGTAAAATCCTGACTGCCTCACAACCCGTTTTGAGGCCTTACTGGACACAAATAGGTTTTAACCATGATCTCCTAGGAACCTTATATTCTGGACAGGCAAAGAGGACATGCCCAATGACTTCCCGCTGATCAGGACAGAAGGGACAGGCCGAACCTTGTCCCCCTCGCCATTTTGCAGTGAGAGCATTTAGTGGTAATGTCCCCACCCTAAATTGATGATATTTCTTTCTGTCCCCTGGGATGGTGATCCAATCCCAATATGCCTCAATTGTCGGAGAATGCTTAAGTTCCAGGAAATCAGCCGTGAAAGATGGTTCAATACAACGGCCAAATTTCTTTGTCTCTAGCATGTTCCAGTATAGGTCTCGGAGTGTTTTTTTGGTGGAAAAAGATTCCCCTCCGGGTCATCCCACAATGGAGATAATCCCATAGCCTTGTAGATTCCCTTCACCTCCCTCACCCATGCTATTTTTTGGGCCTTATCGAAGTCTCTTACCTCGAGGAAGGCCAGTGCATACTGGGAGAGTTCTGGAGTTACCCATAATCTCCTCCAGTAGGCAACCCATCTATATCTGGCCATATCCTCGAGGCTATGAGACCCTAGGTCATAGTGGAGAGGGATCAATGAAGTGGAGGCCGGTAAACCTGTGATATTGCGCAAAAATTTATTTTGCGCACCCGTCAGCCTTTTCAAATTACTGAGCACCCACAGTTCCGCCCCGTATACAACTGCTGCTCCAACTTTAGCGTCATAGATCTTAAGAGCGGGGGTGATTGGCCTAGTGTGAGATAAATAGAGTTCCTTAGTAAGTGCCCCAGTCAATTGTGAATGTTTCGTGACCAATTGATTGGTGTGCTGTTTCCAGTCTAATTTGGATGAAAGGGTTATGCCCAGATAGTTAAATACCTGGGTCTGCTCCAGTTGAACCCCATCCATAACCATCTTCCCTCTGACGAATTTAGGTAGGGGGGACAGAATGTTCTTTTCCTCTATCCAGCCCTGAATACGCTGCAGTAAGAGCCTTGCCACTACCTTTTGTATGCAAGCTATCAGGCTAATTGGCCTGTAATTTCCTGGGTCCGAGGACTCCCCCTTTTTAAAAGTTGGGATAATCTCGGCACCCTTCCAGGACTCAGGTATTGGTGAGCCCATCGCAATGCCATTAGCCAACAGATGGATATAAGAGGCCCAAAGGTCCTTATCATGCATAAAAAGGTCTGCTGGAACGGAGTCCAGCCCTGGTGCCCTGGCTTTAGGGATATTGGACAAGGTTTTGATGATGTCAGCTTTGGTAAAGGAAAGATGATTTGTGCCCTCAATTGCTTTTAGAAGAGCCTCACTCTCTTCTCCATCCTCGTCCACAGCAGTAAACTGTGACGCATAGTGGGATACCCAGGCATTTGGTGAAACGTAGTTAATAGGTTCACCCATTTTGATCCCCCTTCCCCATTTGACCATATCCCAAAAGGAACACATAGATCTTTCTTTACTAGCACTCAGGAGCTCTCTCCAATATTCGTTATCTCAGTCACTTTTTGCCTTGAGTTGTATTTTTTTGTACTTGGCTCGGGCGATCTTAATCCTTACTATATCTTTAGTTTTTACCGCATCTGATAGGGCTCTATATGCAACCCTACAGGATTTGCCATACCATTGATCCTCCTTTCTCGCTGGCCTACTCTGTTTTTGGGTCACCTTTTTAACAAAGAAAGGTTTTAACTGATTAAAAAAACTGTTGTGAATCCGACTAGTATTTGACACAATTTCCTCCACAGTGGAATTGTTCCTTAGTTCCTCTATAGCCGGAACAGTCAGGTCCCTCATGGCAGCAACACCCTCTTCATTAATTACACAATTTGCCCATCTGATTCGTCTAAGGTTATTTGAAAGGGCTATTTCCACACAATCACCCTGGCCCTCACATTTTGCTAAATCGAATAACCTAAGTGACAGGATTAATGGGTTGTGGTCACTCTCTACCCGTTCTTCTATCTGCATATCATCCATAGAGGACCAGTTCTCCTTATTAATAAGAATATAATCTATGCGGCTATGGGATATATTGTTATTAAAGGTAGAGGCGCCCTGTTTATCAGAATCCATTCTTCCATTAGTAGCACGTAAGCCATGCTCTACACATAGGACTTTAAGTTGTAGTGCTGCCTCTGTCCATTTTTTAATGGGTGGTATTGTCAGCTGAGGGATCTTCCAAACATAGTCCTCTTCCACTGTAAGATCCACATCATAGCTGTCTAAGGGTTCAAAGCAGCAATTAAAATCTCCTGCCACAATAATATTACCTTTTGGGCGATATTGCTCAAGGAGAGTATCTAACTCGTCAACTGCTTCGGTGGGTTTACCACCTGGGAGCCCCCTGGAATAAATATTAAAGACAAAGAGGTCCTTAAAATCTATACTTTTGAGTTTAATTAACAGAATGTCTGGACTATTTGTGACCAGCTGAGTAACGGAGTATCTACTGTCCTGCTTAACCCATGTCAGCAAGCCTCCCTTCGGTCTTCCCCCTAAGCTAGGGATGGCAGGTATATAAAAGTTTAAATATCCTTGCTTGAGTTAGAGAGTTACCTGCCAGGTTTCCTGAAGGAGGATTATATCCTTGTTATCTAAAAAGGCTAGCCAGTCCAGAGATGTTACCTTACTTCTCAGCCCTGCCACATTCCAAGAACCCAGGGTTGATGGGGCAGGAAAATTCGTACGATCAGGTTTAATATATAAGTCAACGCTAACCCTGCCCTCTTTTGGTAATAGACCCCCGCAAAGGCTTGTATCTAATACCTCCTGATTGAAATCAGATTTGTTTTGTTCTGGATTGTCAACCATACAGTCCCCAGATTGATTCGGGCTATTTATACTTTCCAGATCCACCGAGATATTACGTTTACCCTTTATATATGTCCGGGGCATGCGAATATCTCTTCTGGGGGCAGTGTTTTGAGCTATGGTTTCATCCATTCCACAGACCTCAGGTAATCTGATACATGTCGTATTGCGAACCCCCAGGAGTCAGTCGCAATCGTTTAGGCCTGACAGAATCCCAAACCTATTTCCTAGGTTAATCCCCCATTCGTTAGCTATGGCACCTGCACCCCACCTATTCATCATGGTATCCCACCTTGGCCCTGGAGTCTTAGGGAACGTCACATTTTGCCGCTCACCGTAAAAGAACTTTAAGGTGAGGGGAACAATAGTGCCACTCCTACGTTGAGGGGGGAGTATATTTGACAAGACATTAGGGAGCACAGCCGAATGGGAGAAATTCACCACCACACAGTCTCCTTTGAACTTTTTCGGTCTGTTTCCTATCCAGGGTGCCCTTCTAGCCGATGTAATCTCCCCTGCTAACTGCTGTTTCCCTCCAGGGGCCATCTGCATGTTGCCTGACAGCCAATGCAGCGCCTTGCTAGAGAGAGATGTTGGGGATTCAGGCTGCCCAGGTGCCAAGGGTGGGACGTTAGCCAATACCAACACCAGAGGAGAGGCTTCTACTATACATTGGGGAGAGTCTGTTTCCTGTTGAAATACTGATGGTACGGTTGATGTTGGCAAACCCTCCTCTCTTACTACTGGGGGATTGTCTACATTGACTGGTGCCTGGCCAGAGGGGATGATTGCTGTCGTACTCCTCACTACTTCTGCCACACTCACACCATTCATCCCTGATGTACCAACTAGATCTGAAATGAGAGTTGCTATATTTCCAACTTCCCCATTTACCTTGTTCTGAATCCCACCCAATTTTTTCACCTCAGCAGTGAGTTTATCAATTTTATCCACCATTGGTTTGATGATAGCTTTAATTTTACACTCAATCATATCTGCTATCCTAAGAAATAGCTCATCATCCATAATATGCTTTCCACTGTCTTCCCCAGCATCCATATTCTTATCCTCAGCTTTTCGTGAAGGAGTAGCCCTTTTCCTCCTTAGCCCTGAGCGTAACCCACCACGCTTGGGTTGGTTCTTTTTACATGTTCTAGTTGTCCTAATGTCCTGGTCTACAGAGGAGAGATCGTCTTCTACGACGTGGACATGTGTCTCAGGATCACAATCATCTTCACTTTCTGGGTCATTTTCAAGATCAATTTCTAAGTCTACCTCTGGGAGTGCGCTTTGATCTTGCCTGCCACAGGCATGAAGATCGGTCTCAGGAGCGTCACTACCAACAGCCTGTAGTAATGTATCAGCTGTGATGAATGATTGTGATGGACTCATAGGAGGGAGAACTGGGGATTGGCTTAGTCCTAATGACTGTCGCCTCTTGCTGTTAATCTTCGATACCACTTGAACCATGCAATTATCCATCGTATTTGATGTGGTAGTAACAAATTTTTTCGGCATGCTACACAGTTACAAGTTAGCGCTTCAGGAAATCTAAAAACCAATATATGGGGAGGGCACAACAACAATCCTCTGTAAAAAATGATGGGATTAGACAAGATAGTCTTACAGCATGAGAATACCTCGAAATTAGGGCAAGGTGGTCGGCCCAGTCCAGTCACGGCCTGTCTCGGACTGTCTTAGACTGTCCGCCCTTTGTCCGGGCTTCGTCCGGCGTCCCGCTCGCGTCCCGCTGAGCGTTAAGGGGCGTTATTAAGTAGGAGGAGTAGGGGGCGGGAAGAGACACCAGGTGCGCTCAGATGGTCGTGCGCGGAACCCTGGGTCTCGCAGTCCCGGCCCCTGTGTATCTGCAGCAAAGTTTCCTTCGAAAAGAATAACACCCAGCTTCAAGGTAAGGGCAGGTTCCAAGGTCTGTTCAACAAAGCAAAGCAACAGCTGCGAGCGGCTCCTGCGAAGTGGGGGCCGCGAGCTGTAAAAGGCCGATGGAGCTGGGAGGAGCAGGGGGCGGGAAGAGACACCAGGTGCGCTCAGTTGGTCGTGCGCGGAACCCTGGGTCTCGCAGTCCCGGCCCCTGTGTATCTGCAGCAAAGTTTCCTTCGAAAAGAATAACACCCAGCTTCAAGGTAACGGCAGGTTCCAAGGTCTGTTCCACATCAGTGATGTCACTGACCATGTCATGAGTGATGTAATATGTGACGTCATTAGCAGTGCATTCCGGGCGCGCGAGTTCTAGTTAGCTGAACTAACTATAACAGGGAATTTCAAAGGTTTTGTATGAGTGAAATGTCCAGCTAACTATAACATGTGTGAAACCTATGTTTTTTTTAATGAATTTGCAAGGTTTTTTAAATGCTAATTCCTAACTATAACGTGTGTGAAACCTATGGTTTTTTCAGTGAATATAGATATATATATATATATATATATATATATATATATATATATATATATATATATATATATATATACATTCGTTTCCACTTCCTCCAAAGAACACCGGGACACCGTGACATCGGTGCATCACAGGGTTAGAGGTTGCCCTGTTACAATATTCAGTTTTCACCCAGCACAACAAAGGTTGCGCCAATGCACTGCAGTCCAAACAAAAAATCGCCAATAATCCAATAGCGTGTTCCAATAGTTATTTATTTAATTCAAATCCAGCATGTTAAATCAGTTTTTCGAACAACAGCCCCAACGCCTTTCAGCGAAAACTCGCCTTGATCACGTGATCAAGGCGAGTTTTCGCTTAAACGCGTTGGGGCTGTTGTTCCATACCTGATTTAACATGCTGGATTTGAATTAAATAAATAACCCATGGTACACGCTATTGGATTATTGGCGATTTTTGCTTTGGACTGGAGTGCATTGCCGCAACCTTCGTTGTGCTGGGTGAAAACTGAATATATATATACATATATATATATTTTGTAATGCAATACAAGATTTACTTTTAACAATTCACATTTGAGATCTGAGATTATTCCTGTGAGAACATTTGGTACTTTTTCACTATATGTAAATCAACTGTGAGCAGCACTTTGAATGGCTGAGGAGGACTCCGAGCTGGGATAAACTTCGGAGCTGCAGGTCATGCTGCGCCGCCCGCAATGAGAGAGGAGCCCGCCACCTGCCCTTGGCCCCTGTGCCCAGAGTCCGCCGGGAGGTAGGAGGCATCAAAGAGGGGAGCAGGGCACCACCAGCCACCCACAGGCCCCATGGCAGAGGAGAGGAACAAGAGAGTACTGCAGGAGCTCATCCAGAGGCCGGGTAACAACGTGTGCGCCAACTGCCAAGCCCCCAAAGCTGCCATCGGCTCTCTGCTATAGATGTTTGATTCTGACCTGAAACTGTTCTAGCTGCACCACGTCCTGTCTGCTGTCCAGGGACATCGTTTCTACCCTGCTGAGCCCTGATGGGACAGGAGTCCCAGGGTTCCTCCACCCCAGCGCTGCCAGCTCTGTGAGGCGCTCATTATGGCTCCAGGGCACTACTAGTCCCAGCATCCCTTGCTCCCGCCACAGGTGCCGCAAGTGAGGGGGAGGCGCTATTCATCGCGCATATAGCGATGCCTCTCCCCCTTGCTGCGCGGGACCATCCTTGCCTGTCATTGCCAGGTAGAGGCAGGGCAGGGCCAACTCTCTTGGCTTTGGGTAAGACACTGGTGACTTCACTGGTGACTTTTATTATTTAACTTTCGGCTACGTGGTGATTTTAGACCCGCCTTGCAAGGCACCTGTGATCTGCTGATCGTCTAAAAGCTTACTAGAGTGAGCTCATCTAAACGAATACTCAAAGATTTGTATGCGTGTACATGGGAAGAGTTTGGCCTATTATCCTCTGCACATCATTGGTCCGGGTTGTTGGTCCTTGCATATTAGATTAACTTTGGCCTGACTTTTGTATTCTTAAAACTCACAGCCATTTTTCATTTTCATCTTTCTGGTTTTATTTGGCAAATGTAACAGTGTTTGCTCTTTTCTTATATTATTTGTGCCTGTGTTATCTGGAATTAGGCTGGTTGTGATACACAGGGGAGGGTCTGCTTTATCTGATTTGTCATTAGTTTAACGCATTGGAAGATGGGGAATAGAAAATGTATGGAGGGTAGTGGGAGTAGCGGGGAAGTGGGGGAAGTCTCAATGGGAGGTCTGATAAAGGTAAAAAGGCTAGGAAGGCACAGAAACATACCGGAAGTAACAGTGTCCTTGACCGCATAGATACCTTAATCAGTGAATGTGAAAACATCCTTAAGGCCGAACCACCTGTGCGCCCTTGCCCTGATAAAATACCCCACCCTTCCTTCAAAACCTAAAGCTCGAAACAACACCATTATCCCCACAATATTCCAGAAACCACCTAGAAAAGGGCCATCGACGCCTATACCTAACACTGTGTCTAATCAGGACGGAGAGGGAAATTGCCATCCCCCTATTACTCCCCCAGATATGGATCTGATCCAGTCGGGCCTGTAATCCCATGGACCAATGGGTTTCAACCTTTATCTGACATGCAGGAAGTTTATAAGGACATCACGCTGGAGCATTCTATGAAATCAACTCCTGGCAGAGGGGTAAGCTCAGGGCTTAGACCAGAACCTGAGGACACCTATCAATTCATTGACTCCCTTAGGCTCGAAATAGGGGCTATGAAACTGATGATCATGAATCTTACTTCCTTGGTTAACCGCTTGGTTCTAAAGGGTGACCCTGTGCTCCAAACCACAACTGTTAATAAAGCAACTTCCAATGCTCATCAGTCCTGGCTAGGCAATATTAGTTAAAAGGTATCCTTGTAGGTCACAAATACCTGCTCTGAGGGCTCTAACTTACCATTGAATGTGGCATTACCTCTAAAAATAACTTCTTCCCGTATGTAGGGCAAGACCACAAAGAACCACAGCATCACTCAAAGGAATATTAATTCTAACAGGCCATTGACCCAGAGATATCCTGAATACCCTGAGCTCAGTCATCTCCCTCCTTACCATATTTTCCCTGCACTACACAACACAGGTCCATCAGGCCAGCAACTTTAAACCTGGTTGAAGCCCCCAAGATTTATATGGTCAATGTACCAAGGCTTAACCCCCAGAATGGACATGAAAATGGAGATTCCCTGATTAATAAGGTTATCCACTGGATTCGGAAAGTTCAAGGTTACCGCTCGGTCATACAAGATGACATAACAGGGGCTCAGAGGTTCTATTCATCAGTAGAAGCATTGGATTACATCGAGCTCTCCTTAACTGGTATAGATCTGGCAGAAAACCTCCTTGGCCTGGAATTTCACACCTGTCCGCCCGGTAACTTTCCAATCCAGTTCAGACGATCTCCACTAGCCTGTCAGGGTAATCATGCTGAAAGGCAATTGCAATATGCACTCGGAGGGTAGTGCCTCACTGGATGAAAACAACTGTCTACCACCTGACCCCCAAATCGCCCCAGAGATGGCCCCGTCTCTACAACTCATGATCCACCAACCATCTGGGAGTCTGTAATTATTCTTGTAATCCCCATAGACCCCACTCCCAACCACCATGGTTTACCTAGTGGTACAGACCACCCGAGTTGGACGTCTTTTGATAAGCCAGCATTTGAACTAGGTTCACAAAAGCTAGCTGTAATATCCTGGAATATCGCTGGGATAAGGACTAAGATCACATCCCCCGACTGGTTATCATTGATTGATAGGCATGGTATATGCCTTTTCCAGGAAACGTGCCTACATGAGCCCCTCAACCTGGCAGGTTATCTAAATTACCATATCCCAGCTACAAGCGGGGGAAAGGCCGTCTATCAGGGGGACTGACAATCTGCGTTCGCCAAGAGATAGGTTATAACATCCAGATGTTCCCAACTCATAGAAGGGACATCCTTGCAATCAGATTGAAAATGGGCGCAAAGGGACACCTTTTTATCTATATTGTCTACGCACGAGGCACAAATAGGGGGAAAAAGTTGGAAGTATTAGCGACTCTCGACGATCTCCTAGATTTGTATTCTAGAGATTCCCTAATTTTGATAGTAGGTGAACTTAACTCGACATTTGAGCCTCTTGTTATGGGTGATCATGACCCGGCTTGGGAGGAAGACGTCCGGTAGGGCATTCCAAAACTGGAACTAACTACCATAAAAAGTGATCAGATGTGGCCATCCAAATTAATGCTATGTGTCTGGAAAATAGTCTCTGGGCTGCAAATGGGAGATTCGCCTCCGATAGACAGGGTGCAGGCACATTTATTAATGGACATAGCACTAGTCGTATAGACTATCTTTTAATTAATTTACTACTGTGGAACATCTTTGAGGATATGGTAGTAAACAATAGGGTTGAGAGTGACCGCAATCTTTTTTGTGCATCTTTTGACTTGCTCCCAGAGAGGGTATCCATTCGACAGTGTACTATGGTGACCACCCTTGATGTGGTCCCTACTAACGACATGCGAAGACTAAAGTGGGCATAGCTAATAAGAAAGCCAGCTATCATAACAGGCATTAATGCAGGCACAGACAGGACATTAGCTGAGATAGAGGCTTGTGTAGCTACCTCTGAGGTCCCTGAGAACATTATTGAAATGCATAATACATTTTTTGCCCACTTACGTTCGCATTTTACGAGTCACCACAAGAGTAACGATTTAGAACAGATAAAAGGTACCTCATGGTTTAATGAGGAATGCACTAAGGCCCATGGTTTTTTATGGGAGATGATCAAGGCTGGTGATCCAGTCAAAGTACGGGCAGCTAGATCAAAACATAGAAGGGCCCAGAGCAGGCAAAGAAAGAGTGGGATGAAAGTAGATGGCAGGAACTCAGATTAGATTGTGCTAGTAACAATTCCAGGCTGTTCTGGAACATAGTGAAGTGGGGCAGATTAGGCCATCCGACCACAACACAGAATCACGTAACCCAGGAGCAATGGGTTAACCACTTCGAACCCTAATATGCAAGTAATGTAACCAAAGGTAACCAATTTGACCCACCACAGCTGTTTTATCAAGGCACACCATTTGTAGAGGAAGACGTCATCATTGCTGTTGGCCCTGTAATGGGTGGAAGAGCGCCAGTCCCAGGCGGTATCCCGGCCGACATATACCTTTACGGCAAGCATAAATGGAGTAGATATATTGTTATAGTAGCAAATGCAATTGTTCAAGGAGCACCAGTGCCATGTTCCTGGAAGGGGGTGGAAATTATCCCTGTTTTTAACAAGGTGACAAATCGCTCCCAGGCAACTACAGGCCTATCAGCCCGATAGACTCTTTGCAAAAAATAATGGGGCGGTTAGTCTTGAATAAAGTGCAAGAGTGGATTGACGAGTGGTCAATATTGTCTCCCCTGCAGTCTGGGTTCAGATAGCACATTAGCACAATTGACCAGGTTTTTAGGTTCCAATTAATATACTGGAAATCGGTGGTCCTACGCAAGGTCAGCTTATATGTTGCCTTTGTTGATCTCAAGTCAGCTCTTGACCTAGTGCCCCGCAGGAAATTGTGGATAGTGCTCCAAGAGATGGGGATGTTACCTGAATTGCTTTCGCTTATTGTCAGACTCCATGAGGATAACTTTGCCCACCTCCACTGGGGCGCTCAAGCAATGTAACCAGCTGCTTTCCCATAGGGAAAGGCATGTGGCAAGGCTGTGTTATGGTGTCCACACTGTTTTCTTTGTTCATTAATGGAATTGTAAAGTTTTTAGAGTCCATCCCAACTCATGCCCCAGTCCTAGCAGGTAAAAAAATCGTGATTCTAATGTTCGCTGATGATACATTAAATATTTAGAAAACTGCGAATGGTCTATGGCGAGCATTGAATTGTTGCAAGGAGTTCTGTGTTATGCGGGGTTTGGAAATCAATATCTCCAAAACAAAATGTATGGCGTTCAACCCCCCATAAGGGATTTAGAGGAAGCTTACTTATGAATGGCTGTCCTCTAGAACAAATTAGTTCCTTTACATATTTGGGGGTCATATTACAGAAATACATGAGATGGGCTCAACATCTTGACATGGCCATATGAAAGCACCGGCAGCTATCTGGAGTTTTACATTCTGAATTTAACACCTCCAGAACAAAACAAGTTAGTCCGGTGCTTCTAATATATATGTTAATAAATAGAAGTCCTTGAGCCAGGTGTATAAGCAAGATAGCTTTATTCAAGTCAAGTTGCAGATCAAGTTCTTAAGATGGTAATGTAAAATCCCCACCAGGAGTGACCTCCCTGTCGCTCAGCCTGCCTGCCACCAACTGCTAGTTCACACACAGGCCAAGCCCCCAACATTCCAAGAAGTCACCAAGCATTCTAGCAGTGACACCATGTGAGCCACAGGGAAATCCCAGCCATGATATAACACATCTCCTTTCTTTAGGTAAATAACAAAACTGAAATTAGAGCAAGCAACATCAACATCAGTGTACACATCAACATCAATGTACACCATGCTTTCCGAAAATAAAATATTTACATTGAAAGAGATAATTGACATTACATTCTCAGATAATTGGTATTGACATTACATTCTCAGATAATTAATCCCATCTCCCTTCCTAGGGAAACACAACGCAACACAACCACCTTGAGGTCTAATTTTGGGACAAAGAATGCCCCACAAGCTATATGTAACAGGGTACACACCACCCTGTGAACTAAAATTGGAGTACTTTCTGCTCCATCACCACACATGTAACAGGGTACACACCACCCTGTGAACCAAAATTGGAGCATAGTACCTTATCATAATTTTGAAACGTCTTTTATTCTTTTATGGAATTGTGGTTGTCACGAAATACCAATATTTGGTTTTAAAAATGTATATATATTTTATGATGGAGTTTTATTCTGTATGTATGCACTGTGCTTTTATGATTCGACGTCGAATAAAGCTTGTTGGTATGGTATGGTAAATCAACTTCTTCTGCACCACAAAGAAACTAGTCCTGGGAGAAATTTTAATCACGACGGAGCAATCGGAGTAATTCCAGTAATTATGCAGTACTCTTGTGGTGTAATTACAAAAATTACACAGTTATGCCAGTTTCGGTAATTATGCGTAATTTAGGGCATAAATCCAACCACAGGAAATCCAAACTAAGTGGGACTACTGCTGTTTGTGTCCTGTAGCTTTCAGTACTATTGGTTAGGCACAAAATGTATACTTGAGCACATTTTAGAAAATATAGCTAAAGGATGGATTATGCTTTTCACATAATTACGAGTAATTTAATTTTGCTGTATTTACGCTTGAGAGAATGCTGCCAGTTACGCCCACTCCTATGAAACAAAACTTAGCTAAACCCCTCCACCCCAGCATGAGATAATGAACATCTTTGGTGGTCCTCTGGGATACCGCTCCAAGCACCCCGTTTGGCAACAACGAAGATACCTCAGTCAAAGAGCATTAATCATGTTTTCGTTCAGATTGAGTTCATACCAAATATCACACCATCCGGATGTTTTCATCAATGACACCATATCATTCCTCCCTGTTAAGGTTCTTGCTGCTGCTCTTAACTGCCTTTTAAACTGATTCCAACTCAGATTAAGTATCACGCTAAAGCCATAAAAGACAATATTCTGTAGCAACTATTGATTCAATATCATATCTTTCATTTCAAGTGTCTCTTGCATATTCCCACTTTGTCACAATTAGGCAGGTCTCTGAGATATTCCATCTCGCTTCCAGAGATGTCTCATTCTATCCTCACCCCTTTCTCTTCCAGGAGGTATTTCTCTTAAACAGCGTCTCTTTTTCTCCTCTGGCGAGGGTGTCTCTCTCGGCCTCGTCCCGCACCAACAAATCAACACAGCACAATAATACATTAGTACAAAACAATAATAAAATATAACACATGTGCAGCAACAAAAATTGTGTTGTATTTTTGTAGTCATGATGCGTTTTTTTGTTTTGTGGTATGATGTTGTGAATATGTGTTGATATTGTGATGTGTTCTGTTACAGCGGTGGTAGTTGTGCACTTTTATATTGAAACTCTACGTTTCTGTTGTGTAATTTCTATTATTATTGTTTTGGTAAGATTGCTATTTTACTCTGATCTATTGTAAGTTGATTGTTTTTGTTTTTTTTTACTCTGTAGCTTTTTTGTGTTGCATTATTGTGAATTGCTGTTATGTTATGTTGCAGGGCTGCCATTCTATCGTTTTTATATTGTGGTCATTTATTTCATGATATCTTATGTTTTTGGTGTGTTGTTGTTTTGTTGTGCTATGTGTGTACATATGAATGTATTAATATTGATATAGCACAAATCTTGGTGGGTAGTAAGAGCATGCTGTACGTTATGGTCCATGCTGTACCATGGTAGATGTATCATGTACATTAATTGGGGAATGATTTGAGCTGACTTTGATTTAACCAATTATATGTCAGATATTTGCATTATAGCTGCTTGTCAGTCACATGTTTATTTTTTGTAGGCAGGACCGGACAGGCCTTTTATTCCCCCGTGTATTTCCTGGTTGTATGGATGTTGATTCACAGAAATGCCAGGGGCAGCAGAATTGACATCACAAGCCTCCGACCATAATGGCATAACAGAAGTATATGCATACAAAAAGAGCTGACTGAGATTTGTTAATTTGTAATTATGCATCCCTCACATTGCTAATCAATATGAATTATTGGGCATAAACAAAAATGTGACAGGTTGTCCTCACTTACCACCAGGTTTCATGCTTCATCACAGGACAACCCATTCTCCAAAACCCTGGTTTGATGGAGAGCGGGCCTACACCTGGAGTCAGGGAGGCACTTCTGACTAACGGTGGACACGTGATTTAGGTGTATTAAAAACCAATGTGGCAACCTAAATACTTTTTTACTCGACATGACACTTGGAATTAAAACCAATCATGGGGACAAGAGGAATTAGTATCCAATCACCACTTTTATCGTCTACATGTTTCTGCCTTCTGGCTCATGTGAGTCCATAGAATTCTTCAGGATGGGAATACGGGATCCTAATGTGACAACCATACATTAGACTTGCCATTGACAAAGAGTGACCTATGTCTACCTCCTTTATATTCGGCTCTTATGTACCTCACTGTTGGGTGTTCTGGGCCCCAGGGAGGAAGGTCTCAGTAATCCCTGTAGTCACACTTTTGTCAAGGTGTGTTCCCTTGTCTGCTCCTTCCTTCTGATGCATCACAGAAGTGAAATCTTCATGACCTTTGACCCTGAATCTTCCCCTGAAGTGATGTCACATTATCTTGATTAGATTATAATAATTCAGTGCTTAATTGAGCCAGTGTTTTCCGGTGCTCGGGACTGGCAATTAGTTGTTAACAGCGACACTTGTGTCAGTTTGCTGCATGGTGGTGCTCTTTGCCTCATTTAGGGACATCTTTAGGTAATTTCCATTTTGCGATTCCCAAATAGCGATTTTTAAGGAATCTCTATATGAGAATAGCAAAATGGAATGTATGTAAAAATCGATTTTTTTTTGCGAATCTCTAACATTCCTTATTTGCCATTAGCAAATTGCGAATCGCAATTAAGGAATGAGTGTCCCATTCATTCCTATGGGCGAAAAGGCCCATAGGAATGAATGGGGATACATTCTCAAATTGCGACTTTCAGTGTGAAAATCGCAATTTGAGAATAGCAATTCCAAGGGTGCCAGGGTGTCCAAAGGACACCTGTTGCCCCCTGGAATGTGCCTGTAAGTACATGTGGCGCACATACATGCCCTAAGGGCATGTCTGTGCGCCACATGGCATTTTGAATTTTTAAACAAAATGCATTTTTGAAGGAAATCGCAAAATACCATCTACTTGAAGTAGGTGGTATTTTGCGATTCCTTATGCAAAAATCGACATTTTTAAAGCACCCCTACATAGCATTTAAGGAATCGCAAAATTGTGATTCCTTAAATGCTATAAGCAAAATAAGGAACCGCAATTTTTGCGATTCCTTATTTTGCCAAGTGGCACCTACATATCAAAACGCTGTTTGCGATTCGCAAACGCCGAAATTCGCTGAATTTCGGCGTTTGCGAATCGCAAGCAGCTACCTACATATGCCCCAGTGAGATAAACATTACAACAGCTGTGTATTAATTCAATGCAGTTTAAACATGGATAATACATCCCGCCAAAGCCATTGTTTTAGTGTTGGAGGTCTGGAATAGTCAGAATTGTCACACTTGTTAGCGTGTGATGGTTACTGTAATTGGCAGCGCCGACACCAGCAATGGGCGGTGCAAGCAGAAGTGGCCTCCTGAAGAGGGCCCTGGCACTTCTAATTTAAAAAAATAAGCACTTCAGTAATTGACACCGCTGAAGTTCCATGATAACTCCATAATTAATATAACAACACCAATGCCTATTTTTGATACCACCTATGTATGGCTGCTGATAAGATATGCCAATGCGCCCTACTCCTTTTACTTTGGATTGAATGGAAAAGTATGTGCTTTTGTGAATGTTCTTCTCAAGAGTATATAGTGCCAGAAAACATCAAACTGTATTGGGAGCATATATTATTTTTAGGTGTTATTACTAAAAAATATTTTTCATGCCTTCACAATAGCGAAACATAGAAACAACTTGTTTAAAACTGTGCATTTGGTCATGGGGGCCCCCCACCATATGCCATGGTTGCCCCCTTATGCCAAAAATTGCATTCAATATGTCAGTACCATACGTATGTCCACACATAGAAACAGACATAATCTCACACTTACACAGGCTCTCTCCCTCACAAAAACACAGTTTCACCTGATTGCATGAACACAGCATATATTTAAAAGCATTTTATTTAACTTACCTCAGCTGCCAGTTGTATGTCCTGTTACAGCTCCTAGGGCTCCATTTTTAATAAACTAAAAGTGAGTAATAGCCTATTTATCATTGCAATCATACAAAATGGGCACACAAGAAAGGAGCCCCTGTATTCTTGCCATAGGTGTTGCCTCATCAGAGGCCTGGGATTAGTAAAAGCAGTGCAGGGTTTGCAGAGTGACCGGTGAAAACCTTAATCTATGTCCATTTGTCCATTCCTCCACCTCTCATCTATTCTTTCTATTCTTTTAGTTTCATTAGTCCTCTCTCTTTCACATGTATCCTTCTCTCTTGCTTGAAGTTCTCTCACACCATTATTTCTCATACAGCTGGCTCCTACTCTTCCATTCTGTACCTTTGAACTGTCTCTTTCTCACCTGTCTCTTGCTTATTTCTCCTTTCTCTCAGAGGCCTCTTTATTACCCCATCAGCTGTCTCTTCCTAGAATAAATAAATAAAATTAATTATATTGCGCACGCTGCAATGCCATTCGGCGTTGCAGAGCGCACAATGTAATTCATTTTATTTATTTGTTTATTTACTTAACGCCGTTTGGCTGTATGGCAGGGTTTACTACCCCCCCTCCCTGCCCCTCCCCCGCTCCGCCCACCGCCCCGCAGCACTCCCTCGAGGAGCCGCCACTGCAAATGCCACTAGCAATGGTAGAAAGATGCAGCGGTTTAATGGGCCAGCTCGAATTCATGGATGAACCATGCTTGAACTTCTCAGCAACACTATGGGGTCGATTAGGATCGCGGACGGACTTGAGTCCGTCCGCGACCCCTGAGGAGGAGGGAACGTCCGCATGGGCTGCGGCGTTCCCTCCGATCAAATTAGGATGTGACCGCCAGTGTGGCGGTCACATCCTCCATCTCTAACATTGCGGCGGGTGCAGCTTCAAGCTGCATCCGCCGCAATGTAAAAAATCCATGCACAGCATTTGCGTGCACAAAGCGGCAGGCACCGCGCGGTGCCTGCTGCATTGTGCACGCAAATGCAGGGGGGTACCATAGGTACCCCCCATGTGCACCCCCCACCCCACCTTCACCCAGGGGGCCCGCAACGGGCCCCCGAAGTGAAGGTCCGTATGCTTTTCCACGGCGGTAAAGTCGCCGCGGAAAAGCATATATTTTCAGACATCCTAATATGCCTGGCGGTGTCTGATAGACACCGCCAGACATGTTAGTGCTTTTCCGCCGCGGTCGCCTTCCGACCGCGGCGGAAAAGCGGCGGACAGATTATCAGACCCACCAGCCATCCTAATTTGGCGGTGGGTCTTTGGAGTCTCCGCCGCGGTTTTTCCGCATCCTCCAGGCCGGCGGACACTTCCGCCGGCCCGGAGGATGCGGAAAAACCGCCATCCTAATCGACCCCTATATGTGTTGCTGAGGCATCCCTGTGCTAGTTAGTAATGTGAAATAGAGTTTCCTTTCAATGTAAATGTCCTGCACAGACAATTTCTTTTGCTTTTAGATGTGTAAATCCAGATTTGCTTTCCCAAAATAAATATAAGATGCAGCCCAGATATTATTCTTGGTGCTGCTAAAGTGAAATTGGAAGAATCAAACTGAACGAAATTAAAATAATCATTGTCTAGCTGCACATCTGCTGCCCAGCATGGCTGACATTTCCTGATAGCCCATAATCACAGGATGTTTAGCCGATGCTGAGTCTCTTTGCCCACCATGTTGAGTTTATTGTCCTGCCCCTCATAATACATACAAGCGATATTACTTGACTTCGATGGCTGGATCATAGCAATTTTTTCAGTGGCTTTCAGCCATGCTGAACAGCAGATGTGCTGCTAGACAACATGGCTAAAATGTATTCACGTTTACAAGGCCAATAGCTCAGGCATAGCAGAGATCTATTCGATTTCCCAGTGCTTGTTCGGTGTTGACACGTCTTGCTGAACAAATGTGGAAGTGATAGTGAGAACCAGCTGAGCTTTGAAGTGAAGCAAGGATTTGGCTTAACAGGCAGAGCTGCCAACAGGGGAATTTGGGAACCAGGTATGAATTTCGGGTATGCCGAACAATTCTGGGCAAATCACTTATGCTTTCCCCTGTCTACGACAATGAATGTGTCATTGTGTAATGTAACTTGTAAGCACTTAAAGCACCCAAAAACGATTGGCTGGTTTTAGCTTCATGGCAAGATGGAGGATGGAACAAGCACTCCAATACCATTGAATCGTGCAGTCAAAAAACTACACAAGTGCTGTTTGTGTTTTAACAACTTTTAAGAAATGCGTTTGTTTGTGTACATGCACACACATTTTAGTGGTAGGTGTGTATGTGTACCAGAGAGATTGTCTGAAAACACAAGTACAAGCACTCCAATACCATCGGAAATAAATAAACAAGTGCTGTTCGTGTTTTAACAACGTTTTAAGAAATGCATTCTTTGTATTACACCTGCATGCATTTTAGTGGTTGGTGTATATGGATAAGGAAGACAGTCTGAAAACGCAAGTACTCCAAGGGAATGCTTGAACACAAAGAAAAAAATTGCTCTGCAAACCGGGAGCAGTGTAAGGAGATATATACTTGGTCCATGTGCTATGCGAGGGCCAAACACGAAACAGATGGCAGCAAAAAAAATGAAAGCGACGCTGAAGTTTACCAATGATGAACGGCCTGTAAGCCCACAGATAGAACACAACACATCTCTTTGAGACAGCGCATGTGCTGTCTAGCTGTGACCTAAAAACAGGTAAAATAGAACCAATAAATGTACAGTTCATACTAAGGTAAGCAAAAAAACTTCAATTTATGCTAAAAGGGTATAGCATTCCAGGAAGACGATTTCAGAATTGAGAGGCCAGGATGGAGAAATCTGCCCTTGCCAACAAAAACTACAACCGAATAGGCTGAACACAGAGAGTGGCTTGATACATAACTAGTATGCCACTCCTTGATTACAGGACCTCCTGTCCCATATTGTGCTTATGAACGAGGCAAAATGCTTTAAAGGGAATTATCTGCTAGATTGGTAGTGGATGCATATTTCTCCTGCCTTCTGTGATATGATCAAATTTGTCTAAGCTTGAGGCCAATTTCACTGCCAGGTTCAGGGCTTACTGTAGTCCGGTCGCAAGTTTTCAGGAAACACTCAAGTAAAAAGTATTATCAGAGTCTAGGCTCGAGGTGACACATGAAGCCACCACATTAGCTCAATGCTCTAAGGAGGTGATATTTAGACATTTACTCAAGACTTTGAGTTGTATGGAGCATGCTTGTATCACCACATTTGACTTAAGGTCCCACATAAAGGGCCATATTATCAAGCAAGGGTGATACATTATCGCCGCTTTTATCGGCAGGAAACTGACGCTAAAGCGGCAATAATGGGCTTGATAATACACCCTTGTGAATTCCCATAGGAGCCCAGGTTAACACCAGAACCTGGGCTTCTATGGGAATTCACAAGGGCATATTATCATGCCCATTATCGCCGCTTTAGCGGCAGCTTCCTGCCGATAAAAGCGGCGATAATGTATCTCCCTTGCTTGATAATATGGCCCAGAGTTCTTTATCAAACTTGAATCCAAGGCTTTTCACCATGTTGATGAAGATTTGGGACATTAAAGGGCTTCCAATTCAAAGGGCCGCCACCTATCGCTCAATAATCAGTTGGGACAAAAAAGCAATACTTCAGACTTGTCTGTATTTAAAGTAAGAAATGACTTTTCACCCAAGCTCGAACTGCAGACAGGCAAGAGGGAAGCAATGCCTGATGCTCCTCCTCAGCAGTGGTTTAACCTAAAAAGAAGCTGAGTATTTTCGGCCTATGACATCCCAAAGCACTGAATAATATTGATGATTGGGCAAGTGTAAATATTAAACAGCATCAAGCACAAAGAGGAGCCCTAAGAGACTGCTCTTACAATTAAATTGAATAAACTTCAAACGGGCAAGGGGCAGAGAGAGGTTGTGATCTGTTAAAAAAGGA
Source organism: Lissotriton helveticus (assembly GCF_964261635.1). NCBI lineage: Eukaryota > Metazoa > Chordata > Amphibia > Caudata > Salamandridae > Lissotriton > Lissotriton helveticus. Next base: position 1,720,318,979 of record NC_136059.1, read on the forward strand.
AAAGAACCAGACCAGCACGGTCTTTCTGCTTCTTATATCAGACAGATGGTCAATCATGATTGAATAGTCGACCATTATCGTAATACCGTACAGGACTGAGACCAAAGCTGTTACAGTGCCCCTCTCTGGCCCAAATGCAGACCAGGCAATACACAGCAGATTATTGTTCTAGATGGGTTTCGCAAGCCACTGCAGTATTTTTACATTATTTTTTCATGAAGGATAAAAGGGAGATAGGATGGTTAGTGGCCTCTGCAGCAGGGTCCTGGTGAATTATTTTAGTAAAGTTGTAACCACACTGCAGGACTAGTTCAGAATAAATGTGCTGGCAGGGTAAGCTGTATCCGCTAACTCATACTAAACTTTAATAAGGCAGATGACATCCATGGACCCAGAATATATAGACATCCTTATCTGATTGGTCAAATTCTCTTGAATAGTGCCAATCTCATCAAGAGTAGGGCCTTGTGGGGATTTAATGCCAAGTTGAAGGGATTTTCAAATATAGCTCATTTCCTTTTCATGTTGTCAAATACTGTTGATCTTAACTTGTGAAGTAACACAACAAATTGTTTCATAACTCTTGAGAAAGAGGCAGCTGTTCGACTAAGCATTGCAGTCTATTGATTTCTCTGAACATTTTGAAGTCAGTTCAGGAGGAGTTGGAAGAGTAAAGAATCTTATTACCATAGTAAGCACATTTTTCTAGGGACAGCTATTTTTATAATGCTTCAGTGAGGTCCTGAAGGCTAGTAATTGATCAGGAGCGTAATTAAAATACCCCTTCCTCTCTGTCTGTTCCACTGAAAGTCTCTCTGCCTTAAATTCAGCTGTAAACCAGGGGCAGGGGGATCTTTTCATGTACATTTTTTTTAGCAGATTTGGGAAATATTTCTTCTAATAATACTTTGCAATAAGAAAGAGAAACAACTCTAGATATGGAGGATTGGAAATACATTTCCATCATTACGAACATTTTGCAGCAACTTTAATTGTTTTCATCCTGTGCCATAGTCGCTAGAGGTGGCAGTTTAACCTGGGGGTATTTGAGTTAAAGAAGTCCCAGAACCCAAATATCAAAATATATTCAAAAGTAGTCAGTCAAACTCACTGGATTGATAAAAATCTTCGGTCCAGTTAACAAACTAAAAGCGAGATCAATCAGATGACATGATGAGTAGACTGATTTGGAAAGGGGGACGATCCATAATTTGGACAGAAAAATTAAAAAGGTGATAGCTGCTCCTTTTTAAGGGGGCATCAAACCACAAACTAAGTCGCCAATGATCATCATCACCTGGGAGCCAATACACCAATGGAGGAGGATTCTAAAACAATTCACATTGCAACGATAGCCTCTTTCACAAAACTGTTCAGGTCCAAAGTGTCATCAACCACCACTGCACTTAGAATCTCTTTGTACACCATAACAACACCATCTCTTAAGCAGTTAACCATCTGTGTAAGCAATTTATGTACTAATCAATGGGACGGGTGGCATTCAACCCTGGTCTGTCATCTTCATGGAGTAAAGTCTCTGTCATAAAGAGTGACTCCAAATAATGTTTCTGTGGCAACATTCTAATCTCATGCTTGTGTTTAGTGAGCTCAGCATGCTGTGAATAAGAGAGAGATGTATTATCAATGTTCAATTCAGTTTTACTTTCTGGCTTGCCAGGGAAACTGCGATGTGCTGTAAAGCACATCAGCTGGATCAATCTATTTTCTTGAACACACATTGCTCATGCTGTCTGACACTCATTGATATGAAATAGATGTCCAACCTTGGATTAGTAAAGCAAAGACATGATATTACCTATTCATGAGTTGAGGTAGGGTCAGAAATGTGAGTGGTGGACACCCAATCTTCTGTCTAATATAAAGGAAACAAAATTCATTTCCTTGCTATTGCATTCTGTGCAGCCGTCCTTCAATTTTATTCCAGTGATAGTCTAATTATTAACAGATGTGCAAACGCGTTTTTTATGTGACTATAGACCTTCCTATCCTAATTGGGGTTGGTGATTCAGGGCCCTATTACGATGTCGGTCGGATGAGTGTCCGACTGACACCGTAGCAGGATGGAATCCACCTGACTATTAGACGGTGGTTCCACCCAAAGTATTAGGATGCAACCACCCTAAGGGCAGTTGGAAACATAAATGTTTCTCTTGCAGCTTGTGCAGCGGACAGAAAGGGCAGCAGCGCAAGCTGCAATAGAAACATTGATGTTTTCAGACATCTCTGCACCATGTAGTGGGCACCATACAGTGCCCGCCAATCTGTGCAGGGATGTTTGGTGGGGCATCACAGGTGGCCCTCAGGCCCCAAAGCGGAGATCCAAGTGTGAAAGGGGCCCTGCTAGGGGCCTCCAAAATCACTTTCCTCCTGCCTTTTCAAGGCAAGTGGACCGCCATGAAAGGGTAGGCAGGAAGTGAAATTGTAATACTGAGGGGTCCATTAGGATGACGGGCGGACTTTGCCCGCCCGTCATCCCATCGTAAATCGGGACCGCCCGTCTGCCGCTTTGCAAATGACACACAGGTACTCCCCATGTGCACCCCCCACCTGTACTTCTCTCTGGGGGCCCGCAGGGGCCCCCCAGAGTGAAGACCGCATGCCTTTCCGTGGCGGCATCGCCGCCGCAGAAAGGCACTGCACACCACACATCATAATATGTCTGGCGGTGTCTATTAGACACCGCCACCATATTATTCCTTTTCCGCCCCGGTCGCAAGGCGACCGGGGCGGAAAAGTGGCGGGCAGTGCTTCCCTCCGTTGCGGTCCCCCCCGCCATTGTAATGTGGCGGGGGGAAAAGGGTGGCGGGCGGGCATTTCTGTCGGGCGGATCGCCACCGCCACCATGGCGGTGGTGATCCGCCCGACATCGTAATGGAGCCCTGACTGTGGAGTTTCAGGATTAAAATTCTGCTTGTCGGTTGGAAGCGGAGCACAATTCCACTGCAGGTATCATAATACTGTGGTCGGATGGAAACCTATGATGTCGGGCGGAGAGCCTCCTACGAGCTGTCGGATAGCTTTCCGCCCGACATCATAATGAGGGCCTCAGTAGTTGAATTCTCCACAGGCAGGGCTCTCTGAACGCATCTACACAGAGTCAAATGATGGTGATTCTACTTAGACTTTCATCCTTCCATTGGAAATAAAAAGAGTATAATTACGTTTGGTAACAATAAAAATCTGCTATTTCAGCGCCAAGATACCCTCCGGTAGGAGCACATGTTTTACAACAAACCATTTCATGCTACACTTTCAATATATTTAAATCCATATCGTATTTTAGAGTTTTATTCCTTACCATGCCCCAATGTTCTAAAGATAAATAATTCACAATGCAAAGGTGTTGCAGTCTTTTGAACACAGTGGAGTGGACAATAGTGATTTATTTTTCTTATGTTCTCTTACGGTGAGAAGAGGTCCAACTGTGCACAACCAGGGCTAGTAAAACCCCAAAGTACAACATGAAAAATTAATTTGTACAGGAAAGCAGCAAAGACAGCCTAAAATGCTAGGCTGTCGCTGTGCTGTGCAGGTGTCCTTTCTGCAGGAGCTGCAAGCAGGGCACAGAACACGAGCTCTCTTTGTGGATAGGACACTTTTCGGTTTTCAGTGTCATATTGGGAAGTAGGTCACTGTGTTCTAGTAGAAGAGGAAGCAGTATGCAGGTGATTAGTAAACACATGAATGGTGATCTGTTTAAAGACTGACAGTTCAGTTTAGTTTATTCGTCAATTAAAACCATAAACAAAATCACACGGTTAAAAAGTACATAATAAATAAAAAGTAAATTGGAGGTAAAACAGGTATGTCATACAGCTAGTACAACCTCGACTCTTCTCGCTACATACCATTTACTTTCTTCAACATTCCTTCCTAGAAATTTTATTCAGGATACCACACTAGTTAATGTTAGATAAAAAGTGACTAAACAGGAATTGTTTGTTACCCTAATGAATAAAAAAGCAAGCTTTTTGCACAGATAACTAAAATGTCTCTTAAGTACAATATTTATATTTAAAAGGCCTATAAGCAGTACTAAGAAAGGTATGAATACGGTACCAGAAGGACTGTGAAACCCACTATTAAAACAATTATATAAATATTCACATCATTAAAAATACAGAAATAGTTAAAGTAGTTATCTAAGTCTAATGGGATAGGAAACAACTAGTTTCAGTCCCTAGCAGCTCTTCCTTCACACTTACTGTGCGTGCTCGGTTAACATTAAGGGTTTCCGAGTTATCACAATTTAGGATTACATTCAGGAACCACCTCCAGATTACACATCACATATCCTGTTAGTTTATCATTTTCTTAAAACAGCTCAATAACTGAGTCAGTCTAATGTTCAGAATAGTGTTGATTGGGTCCATGGACTCCACCAGTGCATGCCTGCAGGACCTAATTCCCCGTTCAAGGAACTCCTGTCCTAATAAACTCTTCGCTGATCCATCAAAGACGATGTGAAGCAGAGATTCAGGCCCCTGGAGGCATAGACGGCAAGACTGGTCTTCACTTTGACCGGACATCCTCCATTTTGACATGAGGTCTAGCGTGGGTATTTCTCCAAATCTTAGGGCCAAAAACGACTGTTTGATTTTCCGGTGGTAAGGCGCAGCGAGCAAGGCTGATTCCATTAAAGTGGAATATGATTTTAACACCAGCCACCCGTGATGACGTTTTGACAGGGTATCTTTGTCTGCCATCTAACTGTGCAATTTTGTAGATTTATTTACGAGCTTCTTAAAGATTTGCCCGAGATATTAGAGTTCCAAAGGTCACCCAGATCAAGCGTCTTAATGCTGTTTTCTTAAAATTTCTTGTAGGCACAGTTGCCCCTTTGCAAGGTAATTTCAGTTCAGACTAGATTTGCCAGAGTGTTTTCTGCTGCTGCTCACAAATTATAACATAGCTTTGCGAACGCCGCCGGCCTAGTGAGTGTCTGTTTTGTAAGCAGAAATTCTAGCTGGATATGCGCCGGAGAAGCCGACTTGGGGAGCCTAAAAATGTGTTTATATGCTCTTATCATCAGTTTTTCTAACAAAAGAGCATCATCGCCCAACATAATCTCCATTCCATATGCAAGGGTTGGCAACAGTTTGGCTTTGAGAACTGGTCCCATGAGCTTTAGATCGTGACTTTTAATAGATCTGGCCAGTGACGAGAAGCCGTGATTAAGGGCCTGCATTTTTGCCCCAATTACCTTCTTCTGGGAAACAAAGGAGGAATTTGCGTCTATTTTCACTCCTAGGTATACGTAGAGTTTGACCTCCTCAATTTTGTTTCCGTTAATAACCCATTTTCAATTTGTCTTGACGGGACGATTGCACACCATCACACTTGTTTTTGAAACAACACCAGGTCATCTGCATAGAGGATATGTGACAATTGTTTATCTCCTACAGACGGAGCGTGGGCAATCTGTTCGTCAAGTTCAGTGGAAAGATCTGCTAAAAATAGGTTAAAAAGGAAGGGGGTTAGGACACAGCCCTGTTTTAGGCCTAAAGTTCTTTGGACCTTCCTTTATATGTAAGAGCCGTCTCCATTTTTGATTTTTACCCAGGTGTCGGAATATACCAGTCTATTTCCTTGTAGGATGCTTGATGGGATGCCCCATTGCAGAAGCTTAGCCCATAATTTGTCCCAAGGGACACGATCAAAAGCTGCTTTAAAGTCAACAAAGCACAAGTAAAGAGGTGTCCTGGTTGCTTTCGCTCTATACCTAAATTAGACTCAGGGCCATAAGATTGGTTAACGTACCTTTGCCCCTTTGAAAGTTAGTTTGATTTAGGGGAATTCTTCAATTGCCATGTGCCCAGAATTCCAGATCGTGGAGTATTAACATTGAAAAATATTTTAACTCAACATCCATCAGTGCTATTAGCCTATAGTTGTTAGGCTAAGGGGCCAGGCCTTTTTTGAAAATGGGATGAAGGATGGAGCCCCTCCAGCTATCGGGAATAATGTTGTTTCCCAAAATGAAATTGAACATTGATGCTAGAAAAACAACCCATTTTTGGGAAAGATGTTTGAATAAAGGCTGTTGTAACCCATTTGGAGCTGGGGCAGTCGACCCGGGACTTTTTGATAACCATCTCTACTTCAGCTGCTGTAATTTTCCGCTGTACCACAGTGGTTTTATTTGGGAAGAATGTACTAGCATGATGAATCAAATCACTCTTGAAATGTGACTTTAAATAATTTACCCAGTCTGTCTCACTGATATTGGCATTATTAGCAGCTGCCTAACCTTTCTCGTTCCTATTTATTATAAACCAAAATCTTTTTGAAGGCATGTTGTAATTCGGCCCATAGCGATCCCTGTTTTGCTTGTTCGTACTTCCAGATCTCTTTTTTTTAGCTGCCGTCTTTCATTGCAGAACTTTTGTAGTAGGTAAGGGTTTCCTGGATGTTAGCATACTTGCCGAAAGAGTCTGCCTGTTTCCTTTCTCATGTTCTGAATTTGAACAGGCAGAATTAACAATTTGCCATGATCAAGTCAAATTCCCTTCTTGTGACTCCTCTCATTTTGGGTTTTAGTCATATTATTAGCGATGGTCTCCCAAGTCGCTATTGGATGAAGCTCACAATGGGCTAGGTTTTGTAGACTTGTGACCTCGTCCTGCAATAATGACTTGATGGAGCCAGGGCTCCACTTCAGGCGTTTTAGATTTTCTGAATATGTTTCTCCCAACAATGTACGAAAAGCCTCAAGTTTGCCCAGGGTAGTTTTCACCTTGATTACTTGAGGGTTGTGGTCACTTTCCACATGATGGCATATCCTATAATCACAGACCTGATGGTAAAGAGACATTGAAACAAGGGTATAGTCTATGATTGAGACTGTGTCACCACAAACCCTTGACCAGCCAGGTGGAATATCAGATGGTTTTCGGTCATTTAATACCAGCAGGCCCAATAGTTCACAGGCTTTTATGAGTTCCTCACCTGAGTTGTCCCTCCGTAAGATTGATGGCATTGCTTGTTCTGGGAGGGGGCCCACTGCGTCGCTGTGTTCTTCAGAAGAAAAATGAAAAAGGTTGAGGTTAAAGTCACCAGAAACTAGCCATTGTGCCTTGTTGTGGCTATCTTTTAACTGGGAGAGATGAGCTGCTATTCTCCAGGAAGATGTGGCTTTCTGCTTTGGATTGATGTACAGATTTGCTATGATAATGGGTTCTTTGTGGTTACTGTCCCAACCTTCCAGATTTATTACCAGCATATTTGGGTCATCCTCATACACTTCCACCATTTCAAGAATCCTGTTTGTGTTTAAATAAATTACCAGACCCCCTTTTCCCCTCCCATATGCACTCTTTCTTTCAGCTAATTTTGTGTATTCCTTGTAGCCAATGAGAGGGATAGACGACTGTGCCCAAGTTTCCTGGAACATTAAGATATCAAAGGTTCGCAGAAAACCTTTGAAAACTGGGTCTGAGAGTTTTGTCTGTAAGCGGTTAATGTTCCATTAGCACACTTCCAGGCCGCTCTGAATTATTTTTGGTGGACTTCCCTCGCATCAGTCTTGGGCATTCCCGGCTCGAGACAACGCCTGCGGTAACCAAATCCAAGAGGATTGCTGCTCGTTAGTTGTAACCAATCTTTGTGGCTGCTCAGCAGTTGTGTCATTAGTTACTCTAACAGACATTTTGGTAAGATCTGAGTCTGATTTGTGATACACTGCAGGGGAGGTCCTTCCGCCAGCTCCTCTTAATACAGACACAGTGGGCCCGACTGCTCACTTGATAACGGCTCTGCGAGCAATATGTGGGGATATCTATCTCCATGATAGGCTGTTACTTCGATGCACCAGGCCTTTAGGTGCTTTTTCTTTTCCAGAATCACACCCGGAAGCACAGAGGATGAGAGGGTGACTAAAGTTGGATCCGCAAGCTGACGTCTTCTTGCAGGCAGAAACTCAATAGAAGAAATGTCATCAGACTTTACATGGGCCAGGCCCGGCATGGCTTTAAGCAGTTTTAAGATGTTTGGATTGTTTAAAATATGCTGAGAACTCATTGATTTAAATTCTGGGATCCACAGCAACATCTGACCCGAGTTGTTTAAATCAAGAAGTTCATCAGGACCAACACCGCTTTTTACAGTTTGTTGACTACCAACAGTTGCAACCTGCAACTGAGGTTCCAAGAGAGGCTGTTCACTTTGGGGAGGTATTTTGAATTCTTCTACCAAGCGTTCTTTCGCTTGCAGCTTCCCCGTGGGTAATATCGTGTCCTCTCAGCTGACATCTTGGGCTCTAAGAGTTCCCTCTGGTTGGAGGCTGTATAACAGTGTGGGTCAGATAGAAGAGGAGTGAGATGCCCTTAGATTTTTAAGGGATGCTGCCTTATTGTGAACAACATCTTGAGATGGGGCCAAAATGGCACCCTGAGACTTCGGGCTCATTTGGGTCATCCCTAGACAATCCTTATCATCCTGTTCCGGAGTTTGGGGGGAAGGAAGCTCTCTAAATTGCCTGAACAGATTTTATTCCTTCTTTTTCTTGCACGTTTACTTTCCCTTTGGGTTTGTCGTGGTGGGTTTGAAGCAATAATTTTTGTGCTGTCATCCTCAGATGTTTCATGTACTACCACAGACGGAGTTCTGGAGTTAATCTCCACTATATCCACAGCTTCTTCCTTTAGTGGCCGTTCACTGGAAACCAATACACTCAAATCAGTTACGTCCTTAGGACTAAGTATTACCTCATTCAATAGAGTGCTGTGCCGAAACTTGGGGCCGAGGTTGTTTTTAACTTCGCCCAGTATGGCTTGCATTATACCTGGGAGTTGCACGAGTTTCTCAACTAACTCTTTACAGGAACGAACTGATTTAAATGATTTGATTTTGCCCTTGTGACTAGTGCGTTTAGTTTTTTGAGTTTCTTGTCAAGCCCGGACACAAATACAGCCATCGTGTTCAGCAAATCCACCTGAATATCCATTTTGTTAGAGTGGTGAGTTAGAGCCACTACTATTGCTTGCATAGAGTTCAGTATAGCGGCCCACAGATGTGAAGAATTTTCTCCAGGAGTCACTATCCGTGCCCTTTTATTTCTCTCGTCTTCTATAGTTACTTCCTGCAAGATTATATTAGGTTCCTCATTGGATGCTAATGGAGGTAAAGAATCCTCTTCGCAGTGTAAGTTGAACTCCAGGAAAACAAAGAATTTAGGTACCCATCCATCAATATCTTTCAAAGCTGGGCCTGTATCAACCACTTCTTCTGGCGCATACATAGGTGATCTACTGATGGATACTCATTTGGCCGCTCATTTGGTAGAGACATTGAGTTGGGTGGTGGAGAGGTCTGGGCAAGGCAAATAGCGGCCATCCCTTCTTGTTGACAATTGATATTCTTATTTAATTGTTGTGATTTCTCATGCTTATTTACCAGTCGAAAATAATCTGTCACTTTTAATGAGTTGTGGTGATCCGTCAACTTTTTATCTTCTTTGCAACTATCCTTGTCACCAACCTGGCCTGACTGCAAGCTCATAGTGCAAACTGAAGAAGTTTGAAACTTTGGGCTACTTTCTGACTGCAGCTCCATGCTGGCATCCGAGTCTGGGTCTCGGTAATAAGAGAGTCACTTTGTTTCCTCTGAGGGTGGGGATCGATGTTAACAACGGATCTGCCTGGTCTCTCTTTCGCGCTTTCTTTTCATAGGGGTTTGAGCCTTACACCGCACCTTACAGATCTCATCCTTGATATGAAAAAATCTTAATTAGTGAATGAATGAATGAATAAAGTATTTAATAAAGCGCACGATGGCCGAACGGCTTCCTGGCGCTGGGGGCCTGATCAGAGCTCAGCAGAGGGAACCCAAGGAGGTTTAGGAGGGGAATGCCTGAGAGAAAAGAAAAGTTTTAAGAGCTTTTCAGAAGTGAGTGTAGATGGGAATAGAACGGATAGAGAGAGGGAGACTGTTCCAGAACTGGGGGGCCAGGACTGAGAACCGAGTGCCCCCCGTTCTGGATTTACGGAAGCGAGGAATGTGGAGAAGAGAAAGAGAAGAAGAGCGGAGAGTGCGGACCGGGGCATGAGAAGAAACAAGAGAAGTGATGAACAGGGGCGCAGAACGGAAATGAGCCCGAAAAGCTAAACAGGCCAATTTGAAAAAGGATCTAAAGTGAACTGGAAGCCAATGAAGTGATTTGAGAACCGGGATGATGTGAGAAGATTTGGGAAGGGAAAGGATAAGACGAGCAGCTTGATTTTGAATGGCCTGTAGGCGGCGGGATTCGTAAGCCGGTATGCCCACGTACAGGCCATTCCCATAGTCAAGGCGGGAGATGACCAAGGCCATGACTATGGATTTAAGTGCATGGGTAGAAAAAAAGCGTGACATTTTCTGGATTAAACGAAGAGAGAGAAAGCAAGAAGACACGACGGAGCTGATCTGACTGTGCATGGATAAGTCATGGCTGACTTTGATACCAAGAGTGCGAACAGAAGAAGCGGGCACCGGGGGGGAGGCAAAAGAAAGGGGCCAATGTGAAGGGGACCAAGGGTTGGAGGGGCCACCCGTGAGAACAAGTTCCGTCTTGTCTGGATTGAGCTTCAGATGGTTAGCGCTCATCCAGTCAGAGATGAAAACTAGAATGGAGCCGAACTTGGGAAGAGAGTCAGGGGAAGAGGAAAGATCAAAGACGAGCTGGAGGTCATCTGCGTAGTTGTACACCGAGACCCCCAGCTCAAGGAGAGAGGTGATGAGGGGGTAAATGTAAAGATTGAAAAGGAGGGGGGAGAGAGAGGAACCTTGGGGAACACCGCAAGTGACAGGGCGGGGGGGAGCAGAAAAACCGGGGAGATGGACTGCCTGGGACCTGTCCCGCAGAAAGGACGCCAGCCAGGAGAAGGCCGCGCCCCGGATGCCCGCTGCGCTGACACGGTCGAGAAGGATGGAATGGTCAACCATGTCAAACGCAGCGGACAGATCGAGAAGGACCAGGGCTTGGGGGAGGTTGGAATCGGCCTTCCCCTTGAGCTCGTCCAAGACTGCGAGTACCCCCATCTCCGTGGAATGGCCCGGGCGGAATCCTGCCTGGTGGGATGCAAGGAGGCCGTTCTCCTCTATATAGGTGGAGAGACAGGAAGTGACATGAGCTTCAAGGATCTTGCCGAGGTAGGGAAGAAGAGAAATGGGGCGGAAATTGGAGGGAAGAGAGGGATCTAGGCCAGTTTTTTTTAGGATGGGAAGGACTATAGCGGATTTGAAGGAAGAAGGGACAGATCCAAGAGCCAAAGAGGAGTTAAGAAGAGCAAGAGGGGGGGCAGGATAGTTGGTGAAAAGAGTTTTGAGAATGCGTGCTGGCGCGCAATCCGCAGGAGAACCAGACTTGATTTTGACCAAAAGTTTTAGAAATAAATCGGTGGAGATGGGAGGGAAAAGGGCGAAAGGGGAAGAGGGACAGATAGGGGAACAGGTGGGACGGGCTTGAGGCACTGTGGGAATGTTGGGTTTAATCTTCACGATCTTGTCGATAAAAAAGTCGTTAAGTGAAGAACAGAGGGACTGTGAGGGAACTAAACTAGGAGTGGAGCGATCGGAGGTGGCGAGATTGTGGACCAGTGAGAAGATTTCACGGGGTTTGTTAGCCGCGAGAGCTACTCTCTCGGTGAAGTATGCGGTTTTAGCCGCTAGGATCGCTTTCTTATATTCAGTGAGGAGTGATTTGTATTTGACGCGCAAAGAGGGGCAGTACGTCCGTCTCCAGTGGCGTTCCGACCGCCTAAGGTCGAGTTTAAGTGTTTTAAGTTCTGGGGAGAACCATTTGTGCGCGTCATATGGACGGACCGCCTTGATCTTTCTAAGCGGGGCGACTAGATCGCACGAAGAGGAGAGCCATGTGTCGATGGCGTTAACCTGGGATTCAAGAGGAAGATTAGTGAGGTTGGGGGCAGAAGAGGCCAAAGTGAACGAGAGGGAGTCAAGGTCGGTCCGATTCCAATTGCGAGCTAAGATGTTTTTTGGACGGGGGGACTTATCGACCGCTCCCAGATGGATAGAGAAGGAGATGTTAAAATGATCCGACCACACGCATGGGGATATGAGTGGGGGTGAAACAATGGGACGTGAGGACCAAATTTGGTCCAAGATATGACCCTGGGTGTGAGTAGGGACTGAGACGTGAGAAGTGAGGTTTAGACATTGAAGAGTGCCCGAAAATTTTTTGGAGGGGGGGTCTTCCATGGGGTCGCCCGGCCAATAATTAAAATCGCTGAGCAGAAGGACGGAGGAATTGTTGACCACAAGAGTGGTCATAAGGTCTTGAAGGGAGGCTACAAAAGAAGGCATGGATTGAGGGGGGCGGTACACAAGGACAACGGTGAGGGGGGCAGAAAGATTAAGAGAGCGAGCCACAAGGTAGTCCACGTTGGGTATGGGGGGGTAGTTGAGGAGTTGAAATTTGAAGGTCGACCGAATGATCATCGCTACCCCTCCCCCCACCTTACCATCCGGGCGATCAGCCCGGAGGGCGTAATGGGTGTCAGGGAGAATGGCTAGGAGGTCGGGAAGGGAATCAGCAGTGAACCAGGTTTCAGTCAGAAAAAGGAAATCAGGGGAATCAGTGGTTAGGAGGTTGAAGAGAGCTGTTTGGTGTTTGACAGCAGAGCGGGTGTTAAGCAGTAAGGCAGAAGCTGCAGTGGGGGCAGGAACGAAGGGGAAGCAGGGTGGGCGAAGGGAGTCAGCAGCAGAAGGAATCGGACTAGAAGAAACCGGAGTCGGGTGAACAGGGGGAGAAACGAGAATACCAAGTGTGTCAAAGTGTTGCAAGAGTGAAGGTGAGGGAGGGGAGACCGCAGTGAGAGCCATGAGTTGGGCTGAGGTATACACCTGAGAAGGGGCAAGGTGCGTGGCCCCTGGTCCCGGCCCGTCGCGGACGGGCGCAGACGGGCTTGCCTTAGGCGCGCCTTTGGCGCGCAAACGGCGCGCCCGCTGTGCCCGTCCGCTGCGCGGACGGGGGAGACACATGATTTATAGTGAGGTTGGGGGCGTGGCCAAATGAAGGGGGCGTGGCTAAGGGGCGGCTCGCTGGTGGCGGCGAGCGAGGGCCACAGGACAAAGCAGGGTCCCTGGGGGGAGAACAAGTAAGTTTTTAAAGTTTAAAATAATGAGCAGCAAAGTAAAGCACTAAAGTTTTTAAAAATGAGGCTGCAGAGGTCTGAGCTCCCGCGGAAGGCAGGGGAGAGGCAGGCGATCCTGAGCTAGCAATCAGCTCCTGTTTAAATTGAAAAGAGGGCGTGGCCTAATGAAGGGGGCGTGGCTAAGGGGCGGCTCGCTGGTGGCGGCGAGCGAGGGCCACAGGACAAAGCAGGGTCCCTGGGGGGAGAACAAGTAAGTTTTTAAAGTTTAAAATAATGAGCAGCAAAGTAAAGCACTAAAGTTTTAAAAATGAGGCTGCAGAGGTCTGAGCTCCCGCGGAAGGCAGGGGAGAGGCAGGCGATCCTGAGCTAGCAATCAGCTCCTGTTTAAATTGAAAAGAGGGCGTGGCCTAATGAAGGGGGCATGGCTAAGGGGCGGCTCGCTGGTGGCGGCGAGCGAGGGCCACAGGACAAAGCAGGGTCCCTGGGGGGAGAACAAGTAAGTTTTTAAAGTTTAAAATAGTGAGCAGCAAAGTAAAGCACTAAAGTTTTTAAAAATGAGGCTGCAGAGGTCTGAGCTCCCGCGGAAGGCAGGGGAGAGGCAGGCGATCCTGAGCAAGCAATCAGCTCCTGTTTAAATTGAAAAGAGGGTGTGGCCTAATGAAGGGGGCGTGGCTAAGGGGCGGCTCGCTGGTGGCGGCGAGCGAGGGCCACAGGACAAAGCAGGGTCCCTGGGGGGAGAACAAGTAAGTTTTTAAAGTTTAAAATAATGAGCAGCAAAGTAAAGCACTAAAGTTTTAAAAATTAGGCTGCAGAGGTCTGAGCTCCCGCGGAAGGCAGGGGAGAGGCAGGCGATCCTGAGCTAGCAATCAGCTCCTGTTTAAATTGAAAAGAGGTCGTGGCCTAATGAAGGGGGCGTGGCTAAGGGGCAGCTCGCTGGTGGCGGCGAGCGAGGGCCACAGGACAAAGCAGGGTTCCTGGACTCTTGTAGATTCTAATAGGGACCTGAATAGTGACCTAAAAGAGAGATTGTGGCTGCAGTAATGCTGACTTGCTGTCTTGCTATGTTAGCAAAGGGTAAATCACAAATGGTAAGTCAATTTTCAGAAAAGTACCAAGAGGAGATACTGAGAAAATACGAGCACAGATAACCCCATGAGAAAATACTGCAACGCAAAGGCACAATGTTGCCAATGTGGATCCACATTATGACACATGTTCCAGATAATGTGGTAAGAGCTGGTGACAATGTTAAATATTATTATTGATGGCTTATATGAAATTATGCAAGTCCAAAACAATTTTTATGTCTTGTCCAGGGTTGACAACGTAGCGGTTTAACCAGACCTTTTGTTTACAATATACAGAGAGTGGGCTGTGGTTCCTCCCAGAGTCAAATAAAAGATTTGAAGGTCCCTTGTTCCATTGACTTTAAATGTATGACCTATTTTCAGCTAATTGAAGCCCTCGTCATGCCACACAATATTGAATTATAATTTAAACTTTCAGAAAAGTGCACATATCCAATGCTGCCGAACCTCCCCCAGACAAATAGTACCAAAATAATGCTTGACCAAGCATTGATGAATTGATTACTTTTTGTGTTAGTGTCTAGATTTCTTGTCATGCAAACACATTTCAGTGTCTTGGAAGATGCTTAGGGCCATGTTAAAATCTAGATTGTGGCGTAAACATTATCGGCGCCATCTTGTCCCCTTTCGGATCCATGCGTGCGCGTAAGCAGCAGCCATTTTGAATGCCATGACCCCTCTGCCTACTGCCGATAGCCAGCGCGTCTCACCCCCTCACACCCCGGCTTCGCAAGCACACCCCCCCCTTTTTCGACAGCCCCGGCCTCTCCTGCTTGGCCCTAAACGCACCTCCAGCGTGATCCTGCCTCCGAGCCACATCCCGCGCTGAACCCCCCCACACCCTTTCATCTCATTCATGAAACAGGCCCCTTTGATAACCTCTTCCTCCTTGCCCGATTGTTCGGCCCGACCCCAGGCCCTCACTTAGCCCAACAGATGCGGTTTATTGCCTCTACAGTAGGACCTCGCTTCACTTCAAAGGAGCGGGGATTAATCAATGCCCTCACACCCCTAGATCCGATCGATTACCCGCATTTCTGTTCCCAGCGGAATACCCAGCTGCGCGATAGCCAGCATGCTGAGATTAGGGGTGGGGACTCCTACTGTAGATATGTGTGGGAGCGGACCTGAACCGGGGATTCCAAAGACGCCTTTCCCGGACTTCAAAGCATTACTAAGAATGTGTTGCATGTAATAAAGTAATAAACCAGTGTATAAGAGGCCAGGCCTCAGAGATGTCGAGAGAGCACCTCGAGAAGATACCCTGTTGTCTGATTTGACGTGTTCTGTTCCGTCGGAAATAAACTCCTGTTTCCTGCCTTCCAGTCTCCAGCGCCTGCCTCTTTATTTGGGTAATCGTGAGTTGGGTGAGAAGCGGCTAACGCCGGTCAAAACCTAGAAAAGGGGTAAACGACCTGATCTGCCTGAACCCTTTTTCCACAATTGGCGTCCCAAACGTGGGGCCCATCAGCGACACGTGGATCCAGTGGGAGAGGTCCCGACGACGGAGTGAACGACTGCAATGATCGGGAAGAGCTCCTGTCCGATAGACCCTCGTCTGGCAGCCGATCATCCGAACTTCACTGGTTCCGAACAGACCTCTCTCGAGTGATCTACGGTCCTGACTGGGAACCATCAGGAGTGCCACAGCAAAAACAGAGAATAGAGGATGATCGGGCGCTGGAAGCAGAAGACGAGAAACTGTCCATACGGTCCGGGTAAGGTCGTGTAACACGACAAACTAGGAAATATTTGATTGTTTGATTGGAAAATACTAGTATTGCTCTCCGAATTGTTGGTTCTCTTGGAGATTCTCTGTCTGCAAACTGAGAGGGATAAAAGTATTCTCTCTTCCTTTGCATGCAGTGAAGGGTAGGTAACGCAGGCTTTTGCCCCCGTTGTAATCCGTCGTGCCTATCTTTTCTCCCCCACTGATTGATTGCTTGCCCGAACATTGTTTGTTCGAGGATTGCTTTTTCTCGAGAATTCTCTGTCTACAAACGGGGAAGGGTAAAAGTATTCTGTCCTCCTTTGCAGATAGTGAAGAATAGGTAACGCAGGCTTTTGCCCCCGTTGTAACCCGTCGTGCCTATTTCTTTCTTGCCACTGATTGTTTGATTGAACGAACATTAATTGTTCGATATTGGTTCTCTCTTTGGGTATTCCCTATTTGCGAATACTGTAGAATAGAAATATTCTGTCTAGTCTTCGCGAAGTAGTGAAGGATAGGTAGTGCAGACTTTTGTCCCCGTTGTAACCCGTCATGCCTATCTTCTCCCCATTGGTCAGTAGTTGGTTCAGCCCGGACCGCTTATTAGAGGTGGATCATCCGGCTCCTCTGGAGGGCACCCCTAATAAGGATATGTTTTTAAAATATGGACTAGTCGCCGTAGCTTATAGTAAGTTATGGAATAAATATACTAAAAAGGATCAGGAAAGTCAGTGGCCACTGATAGGATCCTTCGATGACACAAAAATAAACGTGCTGGAAACAGCCCTTTGTAACAATAAAACCACACCCACTATGCTTGATAGTTTCGGCATGTGGCGCAAAGAAGCAGAACAACGAAAGAAAAGAGAAGAAGCGAGAATAGAAAAAGAGTTGCGAAAGGCAGCCCACCTGGCCGCTAAGAAACTAGAAGAAGATATAAAAGAAAGGGAGAAAGCCAGACAAAAACAGGAATCTGAATCGACAGGCCAGTGTCCTGTTAGGACCCCCTCTACGCTCTACCCTGAGCTGACCTCCAAACAACGGGCGAACGATGAGCTGCTGCTAAGTCCTCCGGTCATCTATATGCCCCCCCCTTATGCCCCCTCCCAACCCCTAGTACAACACTTGCCAGCTCCGAGTGCAAATGAGAATAACCTTGAAGCTAGTGCCCCAGCCCTCACGGCCTCCGCTCCGGCCGCATTAGTAACGACATCAGATGAACACAAGACTAGCAAACAGCCACCGGGTAGACTGAATAGATTGAGCAAAGATGAGCGAGAGGGAATTGACAAGATAGCAAAGGCACTGGTAGAAGGGAAGGAGAGCGAAGAATATACGATGGATATGCACAATTCGCATGCCGGCAGCCACAGACGGCATTTCATTTTACGGTTTAGTTACCACACCCTGAACGCATATGAGGACAGGTATCAGAATCGAGGTCCTACTAAACTGACAGCGTTATATAGAAAAGTCGATATTGGGGACGAGGCCGAGCGTGACGCGGCGGACCTCTTCATGCAAACGCTTGAGGTTTTCCGCCACCTCACGGAACAAAAACCGGAAGTTAAGATTACAGTTCCCGAAATGACTGGGTCCTCATCAGAAGTAGGCAACACCATGATGCCTATCAGAGAAGCCGCCCCTTACTGGGTTCCCCCACGAGGTCAGGGAACGAACGACGATATCAACCATGCAGATGCAAAGGGGAGGGTTGTGCACAACTGGGTTTATCAACCATGGGACCGGCAGGATATTTTAACTTTTAGGCAAACCCTACCCGATTTAAGAAAGAACCCGACAGCATTTTATACCGAACTAGGTACAGCCTTAGGCTCAACCATAATGACTCTAGCGGACATTGACTTGTTTTTCGGGTTATGTCTGCCGGCTGATGTGTGGAAGCAAATCCGAAAAGCCGACCACACAGATCTGTTCGGACATACCTGGAATCAACTCAGTGAGCTAGATAGGCAACGGGAGCCCGGAAAGAAACCGGTAAAAGACATACTGAAACTCCCGGACAAAATAGTTCAGAAGCTAAAGACATTGATCCCAGAGAAGAAGGTAGACTGGTCGGTAGTCACGGCTTGCCGTCAGAAACCCCAGGAAGACGTATCAAAATACTTCTCCCGATTTGAGACGGTGTTCTCCGACTACAGTGGCCAAGACATGACCACTGCAACCGGACAACACCTATTCTTGCAAAACTACGTGAAGGGTCTATCGCAAGAGGTCTCCCAAAAGTTACAGACGAGCGAGAGTAGTTGGGGGGCCTCCAAACCTGCAGCTATCCTTCAGATGGCTCAGTATTACGAACACCAAAAGAACGAGAACGAGAGGGCGACTGAGAAAAAGAAAAAGGACTTGAAAGAGCGAGTGATGATTGCCCAATTACAAGGAGTGACGACAGGAAGGGAACGGTATAGAGGAAACTACCAACCAAATGCACCCCCTAGAGACCGCACACCCACACCCGGCGCTCCACGAACAGACCTCGATGAGAACCAGTGTGCGTTTTGCAAAGGATTTGGTCATTGGAAGTCTCAATGCCCGGTCCTCCTGGAAATGCTTAAAAATAAAGAGACAAGAGACATGGCAAATGGCCCCAAAACTAGAGGACAGGGGCGAGGGCACACCCACGACACCAACAATGACAGACCTGGCAGACCGAACACATTTGACCGCCCCCGACAGAACCAGTGCCAACAGTCTGACTGCGACAACACTCGCGACTTTGCATAGGGCTGCCAAGGGCAAGGAAGGGATCCAGTCGAGCTCTATGTTGACCAGCAAGGTCCTTATGTCACCGCTAAGGTCCTAGGTACGAAGTCTCCATTTCTGGTAGACACTGGCACGACACGTAGTGCGTTATCTAAACGACTGATTCCAGGGGCACCCTTGTCTGGCTCACACATAACATCAATAGGCTTTGATGGAACGCCCTCCACTAACCCTTTATCCGCACCGGTTTCCTTCGACTTGGACAGTAACCCCACTGACACGACGTTTCTGCTTTCCTCCAACACCCCCGATGCCATTATGGGTCTTGATTTACTAAAGCATTTCCAAGCTACTATCAGGTGTTTACAGGACGGGGTTCGGGTCATCCTGTACGATAACCCGACCCTGCTCAGACATCATCATGCACTACACATGTCTTCCATCTCAGACGCTGACGCATCCTTACTTGACTCTCTACCTCTGTATCTGTGGGCTAAAACGGACGCTGATGTAGGACGAATGATGAATTGATCCCGTGCACATAACTGTCCGCCAAGATGCGATACTCCCAAAACTCCCACAATATCGGATATCGCCCGGAGGTGAGAAGGCATTGGTAATGATTATTCAGTCCCTGGTAGAGGCAGGAGTGGTAGAGGAAGTAGTCAGCAATATTTGCAACAGCCCCATCCTACCCATTGTGAAAAAGCAGGGCGAGGGAGATGAGAAAGCGTACCGCTTCATCATCGACCTTCGAGAAGTCAACAAGGTAGTTGTACCCCAGTACCCTGTAGTCTCGGATATCGCCACCATTCTGACCCTGATTCCTTCCACAGCCACCTCCTTCACTGTAATTGACCTCAAAAACGCTTTCTTCTCCATCCCCATCCACCCGGACAGCCGCTACCTTTTCGGCTTCACGTTAAAATCCCGCTCATATAGATTTTGTAGAGCTCCCCAAGGCTACACAGAAAGTCCCAGCATCTATAGCCAGGCCCTCAAGAGACAGCTGGACGCCGTTCAGCTACCGGAGGGAGTGGTGTTGATACAGTACGTCGATGACATCCTTTTGGCGGCTGACACCACTCCACTTGCAGTCACAGCCACCCTCCAACTCCTGCACTTCCTCGCGGAAAACGGCCACAAGGTCTCCAAAAAGAAGTTGCAATTCTGCCAACCCCAGGTCACCTACCTAGGCCACCTCTTGTCCAAAGACGGGAGAAAGCTTACACCTGATCGGATTCAGGCCATTCTGGAAACCCCCGTCCCAAAGACCCAGAAACAAGTCCGCTCCCTGGTAGGCCTCACCTCCTTCTGCCGGCAGTGGTTGCCAAATTTCAGCCTCATTGTAAAGCCGCTACTTTCCCTACTAGCCAAAGATGTCCCCTTCCCACTCCCTTGGACCCCCGAATGCCAATCGTCCTTCAAAGAACTTCGAGATGCCCTTTGTTCTGCACCGGTCCTAGGAACCCCCGATTACACAAAGCCCTTCTCTCTTTACACTCACGAAAGGGAGGGGTGCGCTTTGTCTGTCCTGACTCAAACCATTTGCCCCAAGCAACGACCATGTGTCTATTTCTCTGCCACCCTTGACCCCGTAGCGAGAGCCTTGCCTGCCTGCCTTCGAGAAGTAGCTGCCGCTGCTGTCTCTATCCGACAGAGTGAGGGGATCGTACTCTCGAATTCCCTCACGGTATTAGTGCCCCATGCTGTTGACACCCTCTTGAACCAGACCAAGACGCAACACCTGACTAGCGCCCGACTGACTGGATATGAACTGACTCTGCTTGCACCCCACATCACGCTGAAAAGATGCACCACACTGAACCCAGCCACTTTGTCACCCCTGCCCGAAAACGACCCGAACGTTCCCCCTATACATGACTGTGTGACCCTCACAGACGAAAAGACTAGGAGTAGAGTTGACCTCCGAGACACCGCCTTCATGGACCCTGACGGAGAGCTATGGGTAGACGGTTCTTGCATAAAACTCCCCGACGGCACCACCTCAGCTGCCTATGCAGTTACCACAGCCCAAACCGTAGTTGAAACTGCCCGCATCGCGCAGCGATCCGCACAGGCGGCAGAGCTGATTGCCCTCACGCGAGCATGTATTATAGCGACAGGGACTACTGCAAACATTTACACGGACAGCCAGTACGCCTTCGGAGTGGTTCACCATTTTGGACTTTTATGGAGGGAAAGGGGATTCCTGACGTCCCACGGCACGCCCATCCTCCACGGAGATTTAGTCTCCGCCCTGATTGAAGCAGTTCTCCTTCCCAAACGATTAGCGGTAATCAAATGTCAGGCACACAAGAAGGTGACAGACTTAGTCGGACAGGGAAACGCGTTGGCCGACATCACTGCCCGAACCACAGCTTAGAATAGGACAACGACACGTATGTATGTGACCAGGTCACAAGCAGAAAAATGGACTGACGTTAGGGAAACGATTAGGGACATCCAGATGGCCAGCTCACCACACGAATTGACCGAATGGGCACGGGTGGGATTGAAAGACGAGGAAGGCTGCTGGCGGACGAAGGACACCAACAAATGGTTGCTACCCAATTCATACTTGATCCCCATACTGACTATGGCACACTCCCCCGCACACATAGGATCTGCCCCCATGATCGAAATCATCTCCAGGGTTTGGCACAACGACAAGATTCCCGACTCAGCCAGACGCCTGGTCCAGCAATGCCTTATCTGTTTGCAACACAACCCTGGGAAAGGAACTGTGGTACCCCGGGGAGGGTTTGGGGTCCCCGACCACCCTTTTGAGGTCCTCCAGATGGACTACATCCAACTAGAAAGATGCCAAAGCCTGAAGTATGTATTGGTCATAGTGTGTGCTTTCAGCAAATGGGTAGAAGCCTATCCAACCCGTGATAACACTGCCATGACCACTGCCAAGGTACTGCTGAAAGAGTTTTTCCCTCGCTACGGTCTTTGTCGAATTCTATGGAGCTACAACGGCCCCCACTTCATAGCTGAAGTTATCCAACTAATCTTGAAAGGGTTGGGTGTAAAACAGAGGTTTCATGCAGTTTTTCACCCCCAATCTGCTGGCTTAGTTGAGCGACACAACGCCACACTGAAACTAAAACTGTCAAAGATAGTGGCCACCACGGGACTTAAATGGCCAGATGCCCTCCCACTGGCGTTGCTATCGATGCGCTCCACTCCCACTAAGCACCATTTGACCCCCTACGAGGTTGTATTTGGGCGACCGATGAACCTCTGGACTGCCCCTAAACCGACCTCCATTCACGACGTCCCGGACGTCCTACTGTCTGATTACTTGTGCAAATTGACTAAAACATTGTCTATCATTCATCAGCAGGTGCAGCAGGCCATCCCCGATGCTTCCAGGGGTCCGGGTCACGATATCCAACCGGGAGATTATGTGCTGATCCGGAATTTCCAACGGACAAAGAGTCTGGAACCCCGGTGGACGGGCCCCTGGCAAGTACTGATTACCACCCGAACGGCTCTTCGAGTGGAGGGGAAGCGACACTGGCTACACGCGCACCACTGTAAGAAGGTCTCCTCGACCCTGACCACATCAGAAAACGTCAGCACCCAAGAAGAACTGCTGGACAAAGACCGGCCATCATTGAACTGTTATCCTGATATCGAGGCACTCGAACTTGCAAAATTCTCTGATCCCACTGTACCATCCAGGGAAGGGTATTTCCTGCGACGAAAGGAGGGAGCTTCGGCTAAGTAGACCACAGACTAAGTTGAATCTCAGAACGGTAGCCTAAACACAACCAAGGGTTACCCGAAGGGAGGCTAAACGAAGTCAGCGGTTCTGCCCACTACCGAGCACCTTGAAGATGATGGAAGCGCCAGATAAGAAGACAACGGAATCAACAGGAAATACCCGTTATCGGAACCCAAAGACTGACAGTATACACAAATCGAAGACAATTGTTCTTTTCATTGTCCTCCTCTTTTGCCTCCTCCTCATGACTTCTTTCTGGATCATGGAAGAGAGCGCACCTGCTCATCAGATATTGCTGACCACTGCAGAGCCAACTACTACGAAGGAGCATCACCTGATCTCCCTTTCGCCTCAGCTCCGAGAAAGGCGTAAGGAGTTCTGGAACAATTCCTTCGTGCAACTGTTGCACCAACACAACCTTGCCGCCAACGCCACAAACTGCTGGATCTGCGGGTTGCTCCCGCATGCCACCGGAGTCCCGGACACTCCATCCCTTTCATCCCTTCCCCTTTCTCAGTTCACGGTTCTTGCCTTGCCTGGTTGACCCTCTTGCAAGAGAGCTACAGGGACAACGCCACTTCTGGTCAGACAGTGTCGCACTTCTACCACGGGTTCTGGCTGAACAAAACCGGAAGGACTTCTGCTCCCTTTTGTCCTTTGACCTCTGGCTCCTCCTTCCAGATGGACATCCCTGCTAAGGAACGAGTCGAAATGCAGGTGTTCCATAATCCAGCCAGACCCACCTTCTCCTACTTACGGAAACGAACTGCCGCCACTCTGACGGTGGCTCTGTCTGTTATCAATGTCATGGGCCTCGTGTGCCTCGAAGGCTTGGGAACACAGCCGGTGGGTCACAGCTCCTGCCACATCACCAGAACATTGGACGCCATCGATCCCCCCTCCTTTGTTGCTTCTCCGAATATGTACTTTGTTTGCGGCACCAAAGCCTACACTTGGCTTCCAAAAAGCTGGGGGGGTACCTGCTACGTCGCCTTCGTTCTCCCTCCAACGTACGTGGCCCCCAGCAAACCACCACAGACAGAAGCGCGCAAAAGACATTGAACAAGCCGACTCCACTGGAGCACAGTTCTTGGATGCAGTGAAAGGACTGGTTCCTCTGTGGGGCCCAATGGCAAACAGCCGCGCCATCCGCCACCTGACCCAGGCAGTAGAAACAACCATGAACATCACGGCTGGCATCCTCACTAACAATACGGCCGAACTTCAGGCAGTCCGCCTGGTGGCTCTTCAGAAGCGCCTTGTTCTAGATGTGGTTCTAGCTGACCGAGGAGGAGCATGCCGCATCATTGGGTCCAGCTGTTGCACCTACGTGCCAGATAACTCGCCCTCAGTCTACAAAGCAATCGAACACCTCCACAGACTTTCCTCAGAGGTTCACCAGGAACAGGAAGGATGGTCGCTTGGAAGCTGGTTTTGGGGCACCTTGAAGGACTGGGGATGGAGGTTATTCACATTTATATTGATACCGGTCGTAATATTGTGTGGGTGTTGCCTAGGTATTCAATGTTTGCCACCTCTGTGTTCGCTCATTGCTAACTGCATGTGCCCTAAGACTTTGGACTTCAAAACTGAACACATGAAAGCATTGTATGACCTCGAAATAAGAAATATAATGGGGATTGACGTAAATTGACAAGCTGGCTAGATATGTTAAAAAGGGAGGACTGTTAAAATCTAGATTGTGGCATAAACATTATCGGCGCCATCTTGTCCCCTTTCGGATCCATGCGTGCGCGTAAGCAGCAGCCATTTTGAATGCCATGACCCCTCTGCCTACTGCCGATAGCCAGCGCGTCTCACCCCCTCACACCCCGGCTTCGCAAGCACACCCCCCCCCCTTTTTCGACAGCCCCGGCCTCTCCTGCTTGGCCCTAAACGCACCTCCAGCGTGACCCTGCCTCCGAGCCACATCCCGCGCTGAATCCCCCCACACCCTTTCATCTCATTCATGAAACAGGCCCCTTTGATAACCTCTTCCTCCTTGCCCGATTGTTCGGCCCGACCCCAGGCCCTCACTTAGCCTAACAGATGCGGTTCATTGCCTCTACAGTAGGACCTCGCCTCACTTCAAAGGAGCGGGGATTAATCAATGCCCTCACACCCCTAGATCCGATCGATTACCCGCATTTCTGTTCCCAGCGGAATACCCAGCTGCGCGATAGCCAGCATGCTGAGATTAGGGGTGGGGACTCCTACTGTAGATATGTGTGGGAGCGGACCTGAACCGGGGATTCCAAAGACGCCTTTCTCCGGACTTCAAAGCATTACTAAGAATGTGTTGCATGTAATAAAGTAATAAACCAGTGTATAAGAGGCCAGGCCTCAGAGATGTCGAGAGAGCACCTCGAGAAGATACCCTGTTGTCTGATTTGACGTGTTCTGTTCCGTCGGAAATAAACTCCTGTTTCCTGCCTTCCAGTCTCCAGCGCCTGCCTCTTTATTTGGGTAATCGTGAGTTGGGTGAGAAGCGGCTAACGCCGGTTCTCTTGGAGATTCTCTGTCTGCAAACTGAGAGGGATAAAAGTATTCTCTCTTCCTTTGCATGCAGTGAAGGGTAGGTAACGCAGGCTTTTGCCCCCGTTGTAATCCGTCGTGCCTATCTTTTCTCCCCCACTGATTGATTGCTTGCCCGAACATTGTTTGTTCGAGGATTGCTTTTTCTCGAGAATTCTCTGTCTACAAACGGGGAAGGGTAAAAGTATTCTGTCCTCCTTTGCAGATAGTGAAGAATAGGTAACGCAGGCTTTTGCCCCCGTTGTAACCCGTCGTGCCTATTTCTTTCTCGCCACTGATTGTTTGATTGAACGAACATTAATTGTTCGATATTGGTTCTCTCTTTGGGTATTCCCTATTTGCGAATACTGTAGAATAGAAATATTCTGTCTAGTCTTCGCGAAGTAGTGAAGGATAGGTAGTGCAGACTTTTGTCCCCGTTGTAACCCGTCATGCCTATCTTCTCCCCATTGGTCAGTAGTTGGTTCAGCCCGGACCGCTTATTAGAGGTGGATCATCCGGCTCCTCTGGAGGGCACCCCTAATAAGGATATGTTTTTAAAATATGGACTAGTCGCCGTAGCTTATAGTAAGTTATGGAATAAATATACTAAAAAGGATCAGGAAAGTCAGTGGCCACTGATAGGATCCTTCGATGACACAAAAATAAACGTGCTGGAAACAGCCCTTTGTAACAATAAAACCACACCCACTATGCTTGATAGTTTCGGCATGTGGCGCAAAGAAGCAGAACAACGAAAGAAAAGAGAAGAAGCGAGAATAGAAAAAGAGTTGCGAAAGGCAGCCCACCTGGCCGCTAAGAAACTAGAAGAAGATATAAAAGAAAGGGAGAAAGCCAGACAAAAACAGGAATCTGAATCGACAGGCCAGTGTCCTGTTAGGACCCCCTCTACGCTCTACCCTGAGCTGACCTCCAAACAACGGGCGAACGATGAGCTGCTGCTAAGTCCTCCGGTCATCTATATGCCCCCCCCTTATGCCCCCTCCCAACCCCTAGTACAACACTTGCCAGCTCCGAGTGCAAATGAGAATAACCTTGAAGCTAGTGCCCCAGCCCTCACGGCCTCCGCTCCGGCCGCATTAGTAACGACATCAGATGAACACAAGACTAGCAAACAGCCACCGGGTAGACTGAATAGATTGAGCAAAGATGAGCGAGAGGGAATTGACAAGATAGCAAAGGCACTGGTAGAAGGGAAGGAGAGCGAAGAATATACGATGGATATGCACAATTCGCATGCCGGCAGCCACAGACGGCATTTCATTTTACGGTTTAGTTACCACACCCTGAACGCATATGAGGACAGGTATCAGAATCGAGGTCCTACTAAACTGACAGCGTTATATAGAAAAGTCGATATTGGGGACGAGGCCGAGCGTGACGCGGCGGACCTCTTCATGCAAACGCTTGAGGTTTTCCGCCACCTCACGGAACAAAAACCGGAAGTTAAGATTACAGTTCCCGAAATGACTGGGTCCTCATCAGAAGTAGGCAACACCATGATGCCTATCAGAGAAGCCGCCCCTTACTGGGTTCCCCCACGAGGTCAGGGAACGAACGACGATATCAACCATGCAGATGCAAAGGGGAGGGTTGTGCACAACTGGGTTTATCAACCATGGGACCGGCAGGATATTTTAACTTTTAGGCAAACCCTACCCGATTTAAGAAAGAACCCGACAGCATTTTATACCGAACTAGGTACAGCCTTAGGCTCAACCATAATGACTCTAGCGGACATTGACTTGTTTTTCGGGTTATGTCTGCCGGCTGATGTGTGGAAGCAAATCCGAAAAGCCGACCACACAGATCTGTTCGGACATACCTGGAATCAACTCAGTGAGCTAGATAGGCAACGGGAGCCCGGAAAGAAACCGGTAAAAGACATACTGGAACTCCCGGACAAAATAGTTCAGAAGCTAAAGACATTGATCCCAGAGAAGAAGGTAGACTGGTCGGTAGTCACGGCTTGCCGTCAGAAACCCCAGGAAGACGTATCAGAATACTTCTCCCGATTTGAGACGGTGTTCTCCGACTACAGTGGCCAAGACATGACCACTGCAACCGTACAACACCTATTCGTGCAAAGCTACGTGAAGGGTCTATCGCAAGAGGTCTCCCAAAAGTTACAGACGAGCGAGAGTAGTTGGGGGGCCTCCAAACCTGCAGCTATCCTTCAGATGGCTCAGTATTACGAACACCAAAAGAACGAGAACGAGAGGGCGACTGAGAAAAAGAAAAAGGACTTGAAAGAGCGAGTGATGATTGCTCAATTACAAGGAGTGATGACAGGAAGGGAACGGTATAGAGGAAACTACCAACCAAATGCACCCCCTAGAGACCGCACACCCACACCCGGCGCTCCACGAACAGACCTCGATGAGAACCAGTGTGCGTTTTGCAAAGGATTTGGTCATTGGAAGTCTCAATGCCCGGTCCTCCTGGAAATGCTTAAAAATAAAGAGACAAGAGACATGGCAAATGGCCCCAGGACAGGGGCGAGGGCACACCCACGACACCAACAATGACAGACCTGGCAGACCGAACACATTTGACCGCCCCCGACAGAACCAGTGCCAACAGTCTGACTGTGACAACACTCGCGACTTTGCATAGGGCTGCCAAGGGCAAGGAAGGGATCCAGTCGAGCTCTATGTTGACCAGCAAGGTCCTTACGTCACCGCTAAGGTCCTAGGTACGAAGTCTCCATTTCTGGTAGACACTGGCACGACACGTAGTGCGTTATCTAAACGACTGATTCCAAGGGCACCCTTGTCTGGCTCACACATAACATCAATAGGCTTTGATGGAACGCCCTCCACTAACCCTTTATCCGCACCGGTTTCCTTCGACTTGGACAGTAACCCCACTGACACGACGTTTCTGCTTTCCTCCAACACCCCCGATGCCATTATGGGTCTTGATTTACTAAAGCATTTCCAAGCTACTATCAGGTGTTTACAGGACGGGGTTCGGGTCATCCTGTACGATAACCCGACCCTGCTCAGACATCATCATGCACTACACATGTCTTCCATCTCAGACGCTGACGCATCCTTACTTGACTCTCTACCTCTGTATCTGTGGGCTAAAACGGACGCTGATGTAGGACGAATGATGATCGATCCCGTGCACATAACTGTCCGCCAAGATGCGATACTCCCAAAACTCCCACAATATCGGATATCGCCCGAAGGTGAGAAGGCATTGGTAATGATTATTCAGTCCCTGGTAGAGGCAGGAGTGGTAGAGGAAGTAGTCAGCAATATTTGCAACAGCCCCATCCTACCCATTGTGAAAAAGCAGGGCGAGGGAGATGAGAAAGCGTACCGCTTCATCATCGACCTTCGAGAAGTCAACAAGGTAGTTGTACCCCAGTACCCTGTAGTCTCGGATATCGCCACCATTCTGACCCTGATTCCTTCCACAGCCACCTCCTTCACTGTAATTGACCTCAAAAACGCTTTCTTCTCCATCCCCATCCACCCGGACAGCCGCTACCTTTTCGGCTTCACGTTAAAATCCCGCTCATATAGATTTTGTAGAGCTCCCCAAGGCTACACAGAAAGTCCCAGCATCTATAGCCAGGCCCTCAAGAGACAGCTGGACGCCGTTCAGCTACCGGAGGGAGTGGTGTTGATACAGTACGTCGATGACATCCTTTTGGCGGCTGACACCACTCCACTTGCAGTCACAGCCACCCTCCAACTCCTGCACTTCCTCACGGAAAACGGCCACAAGGTCTCCAAAAAGAAGTTGCAATTCTGCCAACCCCAGGTCACCTACCTAGGCCACCTCTTGTCCAAAGACGGGAGAAAGCTTACACCTGATCGGATTCAGGCCATTCTGGAAACCCCCGTCCCAAAGACCCAGAAACAAGTCCGCTCCCTGGTAGGCCTCACCTCCTTCTGCCGGCAGTGGTTGCCAAATTTCAGCCTCATTGTAAAGCCGCTACTTTCCCTACTAGCCAAAGATGTCCCCTTCCCACTCCCTTGGACCTCCGAATGCCAATCGTCCTTCAAAGAACTTCGAGATGCCCTTTGTTCTGCACCGGTCCTAGGAACCCCCGATTACACAAAGCCCTTCTCTCTTTACACTCACGAAAGGGAGGGGTGCGCTTTGTCTGTCCTGACTCAAACCATTTGCCCCAAGCAACTACCATGTGTCTATTTCTCTGCCACCCTTGACCCCGTAGCGAGAGCCTTGCCTGCCTGCCTTCGAGAAGTAGCTGCCGCTGCTGTCTCTATCCGACAGAGTGAGGGGATCGTACTCTCGAATTCCCTCACGGTATTAGTGCCCCATGCTGTTGACACCCTCTTGAACCAGACCAAGACGCAACACCTGACTAGCGCCCGACTGACTGGATATGAACTGACTCTGCTTGCACCCCACATCACGCTGAAAAGATGCACCACACTGAACCCAGCCACTTTGTTGCCCCTGCCCGAAAACGACCCGAACGTCCCCCCTATACATGACTGTGTGACCCTCACAGACGAGCAGACTAGGAGTAGAGTTGACCTCCGAGACACCGCCTTCATGGACCCTGACGGAGAGCTATGGGTAGACGGTTCTTGCATAAAACTCCCCGACGGCACCACCTCAGCTGCCTATGCAGTTACCACAGCCCAAACCGTAGTTGAAACTGCCCGCATCGCGCAGCGATCTGCACAGGCGGCAGAGCTGATTGCCCTCACGCGAGCATGTATTATAGCGACAGGGACTACTGCAAACATTTACACGGACAGCCAGTACGCCTTCGGAGTGGTTCACCATTTTGGACTTTTATGGAGGGAAAGGGGATTCCTGACGTCCCACGGCACGCCCATCCTCCACGGAGATTTAGTCTCCGCCCTGATTGAAGCAGTTCTCCTTCCCAAACGATTAGCGGTAATCAAATGTCAGGCACACAAGAAGGTGACAGACTTAGTCGGACAGGGAAACGCGTTGGCCGACATCACTGCCCGAACCACAGCTTAGAATAGGACAACGACACGTATGTATGTGACCAGGTCACAAGCAGAAAAATGGACTGACGTTAGGGAAACGATTAGGGACATCCAGATGGCCAGCTCACCACACGAATTGACCGAATGGGCACGGGTGGGATTGAAAGACGAGAAAGGCTGCTGGCGGACGAAGGACACCAACAAATGGTTGCTACCCAATTCATACTTGATCCCCATACTGACTATGGCACACTCCCCCGCACACATAGGATCTGCCCCCATGATCGAACTCATCTCCAGGGTTTGGCACAACGACAAGATTCCCGACTCAGCCAGACGCCTGGTCCAGCAATGCCTTATCTGTTTGCAACACAACCCTGGGAAAGGAACTGTGGTACCCCGGGGAGAGTTTGGGGTCCCCGACCACCCTTTTGAGGTCCTCCAGATGGACTTCATCCAACTAGAAAGATGCCAAAGCCTGAAGTATGTATTGGTCATTGTGTGTGCTTTCAGCAAATGGGTAGAAGCCTATCCAACCCGTGATAACACTGCCATGACCACTGCCAAGGTACTGCTGAAAGAGTTTTTCCCTCGCTACGGTCTTTGTCGAATTCTATGGAGCGACAACGGCCCCCACTTCATAGCTGAAGTTATCCAACTAATCTTGAAAGGGTTGGGTGTAAAACAGAGGTTTCATGCAGTTTTTCACCCCCAATCTGCTGGCTTAGTTGAGCGACACAACGCCACACTGAAACTAAAACTGTCAAAGATAGTGGCCACCACGGGACTTAAATGGCCAGATGCCCTCCCACTGGCGTTGCTATCGATGCGCTCCACTCCCACTAAGCACCATTTGACCCCCTACGAGGTTGTATTTGGGCGACCGATGAACCTCTGGACTGCCCCTAAACCGACCTCCATTCACGACGTCCCGGACGTCCTACTGTCTGATTACTTGTGCAAATTGACTAAAACATTGTCTATCATTCATCAGCAGGTGCAGCAGGCCATCCCCGATGCTTCCAGGGGTCCGGGTCACGATATCCAACCGGGAGATTATGTGCTGATCCGGAATTTCCAACGGACAAAGAGTCTGGAACCCCGGTGGACGGGCCCCTGGCAAGTACTGATTACCACCCGAACGGCTCTTCGAGTGGAGGGGAAGCGACACTGGCTACACGCGCACCACTGTAAGAAGGTCTCCTCGACCCTGACCACAACAGAAAACGTCAGCACCCAAGAAGAACTGCTGGACAAAGACCGGCCATCATTGAACTGTTATCCTGATATCGAGGCACTCGAACTTGCAAAATTCTCTGATCCCACTGTACCATCCAGGGAAGGGTATTTCCTGCGTCGAAAGGAGGGAGCTTCGGCTAAGTAGACCACAGACTAAGTTGAATCTCAGAACGGTAGCCTAAACACAACCAAGGGTTACCCGAAGGGAGGCTAAACGAAGTCAGCGGTTCTGCCCACTACCGAGCACCTTGAAGATGATGGAAGCGCCAGATAAGAAGACAACGGAATCAACAGGAAATACCAGTTATCGGAACCCAAAGACTGACAGTATACACAAATCGAAGACAATTGTTCTTTTCATTGTCCTCCTCTTTTGCCTCCTCCTCATGACTTCTTTCTGGATCATGGAAGAGAGCGCACCTGCTCATCAGATATTGCTGACCACTGCACAGCCAACTACTACGAAGGAGCATCACCTGATCTCCCTTTCGCCTCAGCTCCGAGAAAGGCGTAAGGAGTTCTGGAACAATTCCTTCGTGCAACTGTTGCACCAACACAACCTTGCCGCCAACGCCACAAACTGCTGGATCTGCGGGTTGCTCCCGCATGCCACCGGACACTCCATCCCTTTCATCCCTTTCATCCCTTCCCCTTTCTCAGTTCACGGTTCTTGCCTTGCCTGGTTGACCCTCTTGCAAGAGAGCTACAGGGACAACGCCACTTCTGGTCAGACAGTGTCGCACTTCTACCACGGGTTCTGGCTGAACAAAACCGGAAGGACTTCTGCTCCCTTTTGTCCTTTGACCTCTGGCTCCTCCTTCCAGATGGACATCCCTGCTAAGGAACGAGTCGAAATGCAGGTGTTCCATAATACAGCCAGACCCACCTTCTCCTACTTACGGAAACGAACTGCCGCCACTCTGACGGTGGCTCTGTCTGTTATCAATGTCACGGGCCTCGTGTGCCTCGAAGGCTTGGGAACACAGCCGGTGGGTCACAGCTCCTGCCACATCACCAGAACATTGGACGCCATCGATCCCCCCTCCTTTGTTGCTTCTCCGAATATGTACTTTGTTTGCGGCACCAAAGCCTACACTTGGCTTCCAAAAAGCTGGGGGGGTACCTGCTACGTCGCCTTCGTTCTCCCTCCAACGTACGTGGCCCCAGCAAACCACTACAGACAGAAGCGCGCAAAAGACATTGAACAAGCCGACTCCACTGGAGCACAGTTCTTGGATGCAGTGAAAGGACTGGTTCCTCTGTGGGGCCCAATGGCAAACAGCCGCGCCATCCGCCACCTGACCCAGGCAGTAGAAACAACCATGAACATCACGGCTGGCATCCTCACTAACAATACGGCCGAACTTCAGGCAGTCCGCCTGGTGGCTCTTCAGAAGCGCCTTGTTCTAGATGTGGTTCTAGCTGACCGAGGAGGAACATGCCGCATCATTGGGTCCAGCTGTTGCACCTACGTGCCAGATAACTCGCCCTCAGTCTACAAAGCAATCGAACACCTCCACAGACTTTCCTCAGAGGGTCACCAGGAACAGGAAGGATGGTCGCTTGGAAGCTGGTTTTGGGGCACCTTGAAGGACTGGGGATGGAGGTTATTCACATTTATATTGATACCGGTCGTAATATTGTGTGGGTGTTGCCTAGGTATTCAATGTTTGCCACCTCTGTGTTCGCTCATTGCTAACTGCATGTGCCCTAAGACTTCGGACTTCAAAACTGAACACATGAAAGCATTGTATGACCTCGAAATAAGAAATATAATGGGGATTGACGTAAATTGACAAGCTGGCTAGATATGTTAAAAAGGGAGGACTGTTAAAATCTAGATTGTGGCATAAACATTATCGGCGCCATCTTGTCCCCTTTCGGATCCATGCGTGCGCGTAAGCAGCAGCCATTTTGAATGCCATGACCCCTCTGCCTACTGCCGATAGCCAGCGCGTCTCACCCCCTCACACCCCGGCTTCGCAAGCACACACCCCCCTTTTTCGACAGCCCCGGCCTCTCCTGCTTGGCCCTAAACGCACCTCCAGCGTGACCCTGCCTCCGAGCCACATCCCGCGCTGAACCCCCCCACACCCTTTCATCTCATTCATGAAACAGGCCCCTTTGATAACCTCTTCCTCCTTGCCCGATTGTTCGGCCCGACCCCAGGCCCTCACTTAGCCCAACAGATGCGGTTCATTGCCTCTACAGTAGGACCTCGCCTCACTTCAAAGGAGCGGGGATTAATCAATGCCCTCACACCCCTAGATCCGATCGATTACCCGCATTTCTGTTCCCAGCGGAATACCCAGCTGCGCGATAGCCAGCATGCTGAGATTAGGGGTGGGGACTCCTACTGTAGATATGTGTGGGAGCGGACCTGAACCGGGGATTCCAAAGACGCCTTTCTCCAGACTTCAAAGCATTACTAAGAATGTGTTGCATGTAATAAAGTAATAAACCAGTGTATAAGAGGCCAGGCCTCAGAAATGTCGAGAGAGCACCTCGAGAAGATACCCTGTTGTCTGATTTGACGCGTTCTGTTCCGTCGGAAATAAACTCCTGTTTCCTGCCTTCCAGTCTCCAGCGCCTGCCTCTTTATTTGGGTAATCGTGAGTTGGGTGAGAAGCGGCTAACGCCGGGCAAAACCTAGAAAAGGGGTAAACGACCTGATCTGCCTGAACCCTTTTTCCACAGCCAGGTGTACGACCATCAAGTTTAGCGAGTCGCACACTGTGCAAAATTGCTACTTGCAATTTGCGACTCACTAAACTTAATGTACAACCAGCCACGGCCGGCAGTGGGAGTACCTACAGGGCAGTGACGTGTGGAGGGGCAGGGGCAGGGTGGGGGGTAGTAATGTATGGATTACGGAGTTTTACAGGTAAGTAAACATTTAAATAAATAAAACAAATTTCGTTGCGCGCACTGCATCGCAATTGGGGATGCAGTGCACTCAACGAAATTTGTTTTATTTATTTAAATGTTTACTTACCTGGGAAGCTCCGTAATCCATACATTACTACCCCGCACCCTGCCCCTCCCCCTCCCCACGTCACCGCCCTGCCGGTACTCCCACTGCCGGTCGTGGCTGTGTCCAACAGTGTCTCAGATACTGTTTGCAATTCCCAATGTGGTCACAAATTGCATGCCTCATGAATATTAATGAGGCTGTTGCAATTTGTGACATGATTGGGAATGGCTAGCAGTCCCAGGGATGGTGGCCTGCTGGGCTCAGCAGACCACCATGTATGTGACTGCTTTTTTAATAAGGCAGTTTTTTTAAAAGCCTGTTTTCCTTAAATGAAAATGGGATGCATTTAAAAAATAAAATTGAAACTTTTCTGTTTTATTTTTTAAGGGCAGACAGTGGTCCCTGGGACCACTGGCTGCTGCTAAAAATATTTGCAGTCCCATTCACAAAGGGAAAGGGGTCCCTTCCCGTTTGCGAGTGGCTTATGACCCTTTTGTAGAGGGTGGTGAACTGAGTATGTTTTGTGACCAATAATGAGATCGCAGAACAATCATACATAGGTTTGAGGCTCGCTATTAGGAAGGGATGCCCTTGTCACGTCCCTTCCTAATAGCGAGACACTAACCCTAGTTTGAAAGTCGCTAATAGATTAGCGACTCGCATAATTGGGTTAGTAAATTGAGCAGAAGTTTTTTGCAGGTGCAAAGGGGCCAAATACCCCTTTGCAACCGCAAAAAATGGACGTACATCTGCCCCTTAGTGAACTAGTATGTAAATTAAAATAAGATAGGAAAGACGCTGACAGGCACAAAATAAGGACAAGACCATCTTATCTAAATACAAAAACCTCCTACTCAAGGAAAAGAGCAATTACATTCAGCTAATAGATGGAGCTAAAAACTCCACTAACAATCTCTTTCAGGTGGTATATAAACTTACCACACACTCCAGCAATGCAGTGAGTAATTACTGCCAAATTCTGTGACACACTATCACTCATTTTCCATGATGAAGTGGAACAAATCTATTCCAATTTAAAGGTAGCTTCCCACTCTGCTGCTAGGGCGGTTAGCGCCCAGTCAAACTACATCCATCCCTTCTTCTCTGAACTCTCTCCGGTTACTAGAGGACAGATAGCCATTATAATCAATCTGGCTAAATCTTGCTCCCCCATGACCTGCGTCCTCCTTCGGTTCCCAAACAGGCCCCTGAAATCATAGGCAACAGTGTCTCATCCATCTTCAATTCCATGTTTACTACCAGAGTTTTCCCTTTCATATGGAAAAGGCCTCTATATTACCCCTTCTAAAGAAACAAATCCTGGACCCAGCAAAAGCGACAGCTACCGACCTACCTCGATACCAGCCAACTAGCTACAAGACAACCAACTTCTTGATGAGATTAAATTTGGTTTCAGGTTGGGGTATAGTACATAAACTGCCTCAAACAAAGCCACTGAGGAAATCAGGGCAGTACTAGATCACGGGGGAGAGGCAGTGCTTACCCTTCTTGAATTGTTGGCAGCATTCAACACTGTTGACCACAAGCTGCTGATCAGCCACTTAAGTTCCTTAGGAATTAAAGAGAAAACTCTAACATTAATCACATCCTTCCTTTCAGGAAGACAACAATCAGTGGCCTTAGGCCTATATGAAGACTCCCACTTCACACTTCCATGCAGGTACCGCAGGGTTCATATATCAACCCAACATTATTTAATATATACGTTACAGAACTGGCAATCTAATCAGATCTTTCGGCCTGTCTCTGACTTCCTATGCTGACAACACTCAAATCATCCTGTCAGCCTTCAAAAATGGCACGAAAATCTCAGCTCAATTCCATGACTGCATACTGGCTGTCAGCTCCTGGATGAGTATGCATTGCCTAAACCTGAACTCAGGAATGACTGAGGTAGTCCTGTTTGGAAGCATCTCCCCTATATGGTCTCTAGCCTGGTGGCTGGACAAACTGGGCCCCCTACCTATCCCGATAACCAAGGCTAAAACTTAGGAGGGCTAATTGATGAAAAACTGAACTTCAGGCAGGAGGTCAATTCTTTTTCCTCCTCCAGTTTCTATTTACTCAAATCTTTAAAAAAAATCTTGCCCTCCCTTTCTGCCAATTCCAAAAAGACCATATTTACCACCTTAGTCTTATCTAAGTTAGACTATTGTAATGGCCTTTATTCGAATATGCTGGAAAACACCTTAATAAGCTTTATACTCTGCAGAATGCAGCAGCCAGGCTTCTCCTAGGCATTCCCAAATTCCAAACTGTGGCGAAGGAAATTCAAGATCTGCACTGACTTCCAGTAAGAAGTCACATAAAATGTAAGGCCTTTTGTATCACCTATGAGGCTCTACATAACGCACGCCCACAGTTTCTTAGTCAGTCCCTGAAATGGTACTACCCTAACAAACCCCTTTGCTCAGCAGGGTCAAACCCCATGCTGCTACCCAGAATTTGAAAGGCAACTGGGGTGGTAGAAGATTCATATCAGGATCCATTAGCCTACCGAGCAGCATAAGGGCCCTGACTACTTTAACAGCCTTTAGGAAGGATGTTAAAACCCAGTTATTTATTAACTAGGGCAAGATTGCTCTTTACTCAGAACAGCTATTAGCAAGACATCTCTGGTAAACGTGCACTCAATACATTCTTATAGCATAACATAAAATAACATAACATATGTGCATAGCATTTGAACTTGTACCTTTACCCATTGCCTATTTGAAATTAGAAATAACCTCCCATTCACAACTACCATTCCAGGTGCCACAGAGAATATCAAGTAGTGTAGTTCCTATATTACCAATAGGCTCTGCGCTTTGGAATAATATAAACAGCAGTGTAGACG
This sequence comes from Lissotriton helveticus, assembly GCF_964261635.1. NCBI lineage: Eukaryota > Metazoa > Chordata > Amphibia > Caudata > Salamandridae > Lissotriton > Lissotriton helveticus. The sequence goes on from NC_136059.1 coordinate 1,720,355,907, forward strand.
TAGGACTGAGGTCAACTAGGTCTCTACTGACTATATTAGACTTAATTAGTTTTGCCAGTTAGCTCAGAGGTCACTAGAAACTTTCTCGAATGTTCAGGAAAGAGTTCACTCTTCTGATTTAGACAAGAAGGGATTAGCTTCTGACAACCGCATAAACATGACAACTTTGCTCCCTCAGAATAAAGAGTGTATCTCTAGAGTCGTGTGAAAACAATAGACAGTTATTTCACTCAGTCAGTCGTGCATACTTAGTTTCACCAGAGTGCAGAGAAAATAGAGAGACGGGCGTTTTCAATAAAAGGTGTTATTTATTGAGCAGTCTTCTTTCTCATGCAAGAAAAATGAATTGGCACAATTGCAATACTTATCATGAAGTAAAGTGCGTACAGTAAAAGGAGTATTATGAAATAATACTGTAAAAGCATTGATATGGTTTCTTAGCCATATGATACTTTAATATGGATAAAATATATACATACATAAAAACATTGACTAACGTACTCAACTGGTGCTTCTAAGATACGCCTACCCCGGTGTACCTGACCTAAGCCTAATACGTGGGAAGGAGTAAATAAGTTGCAGTTTAAGTTAAGTTGGTTTTTGCCAAGAATCTGAATCAAGAATTCTCTTAAGTGTTTAGTCAGCTCCGTACCTTGGTTCTAGAATGTAGGAGGTCTTGTATCTCTCTCTCAGGACTCGTTCTCCCAGCAACGCGCAAGGGTGACTGGAAACACCGGAGCTGGATTTTTTCAGCTGGAGAAAAAGACAGCGTCTTTCTCAGTGCATCAAAAGGGAGGGCAAGTAAATAGCCGCTCTGCTCCAAACCACCGTGTGTTTGCTTAAGGCAGCGTTGGTATATTTATACCTGAAAGGTGCCGGGTTTGACGTAAGGTTGGACATAAGACGTCACTAAGAACTAACAGTTCTTTCTGGACTCCAGGAGTTCTTGTGCAAACCAAAACAAAAGCAGGGGGAATTCCCGGGCTGCTGGAGGCTTGGTTTGTTTAAAGAACGCGTTGTACTTTCTAGGAGTCTAGGGGAGTAGCCTTGCCGTATTTGGACTGCATGGGCTATTACTAAATATGGATATGATTCTTATGCCTTTATAAGGATACTATTTATTATAACCATATAAGGGCATAAATCGGGAATATCGAATTAGTGTTCTAGATAGAAACACAACACCCACTCCACGAATTAATGTCCATCATTACTAAAAACTTAGCAATATTAAACATATAACGATGAATGTGTGTTTAACAACCCACCCCAAAATACAAAATTCGCATTTAAAATGGTATATGGTAAATACACGAAAATGAGTATTGGTACTGTACGCTTTTTAAGCAGTGGTATCATTCAGGTAAATGCATATATATCTCAGCTGAATGAATTGCGAAAATTACACATGAAATGGCTCTGAATACAGAAAAGAAGGTCGAGACCATTTCATCACATATTTATACAATACTGTACATGTGCTAGAGGCTGAGGTAAATATTGTCTCTAGTTATCCTAAAAATAGAAGCTCTGTTCTCTAAGAATAGTTCTACTTTAAGCAGAGTACCGTATGCCAAAAAAAGTAAATATTTTGGAAATGGAAAAAAGAAATAATTTCGCTTTCAGGGGAAAAATAGTTCCAAATGTTTTTCAGTAGCTGTGTTTATCAAAAACTGAAGGCCGAATTCAGAGTTCAGGGAACGCTGTGTGCTCGTTGTTTTTAAAAAAGTTATTCTTTCTGTTCTGGGGAGAACATCATATCAGACAGGCTTGCAAAAAATTGGTCTACAACATCAGGTGAAAGTTCGACCAAGTTCGAACCTGCTGAAATTGTGCATATGTGAGAATGATTGCTATCGTTGATGTCAGGATCAGCAATGCTCACAGAAGGTTGTACCTGTTTGCTGCTGCTTTCCTCTCGTACTTCACCGCCACCTACTCGTAGTGGTGAAGTCTCAACGAATGCCGTCATCAGAATAGGTAGCCGCTGGGGCCAACACGTTGCATGAGTCGTTACCGGACCTATCAAAGTATCGATATCCATTGGTACTGCTGATGGTAGTGTAAGACAGACGTCCAACACGCATTCTTCTCTGCATAGCAGACATCGAAGCACAGGTAAGATGCAATCTTGCCAGATAGGTCTGAATGAAAGAAACCATGTTGCACTTAGATCTCTTAGCCGGGCTAATCCGAGTACTTTAGTGATGCGGTCTCGGTAGCGTATTACCAAGATCGTTTCTTCCATTGTAGCTGCAGTTCTGTCTGTTGCTTGGCTTGCATATCGGAGCAGAAGTATCAAAAATAAAATTCCTTCTACGAGTCCCAAAAGAAGAGGCAGGCCGCTGAATACAGAATGGACAAAATTCAGAAAAATGCCCAGCACTGGTTCGAAGGGTGTTAACAGTCCCGAAAAATTGTCTTAAATACATGTGCGATGCCACTGGTATCAGACATGTTAAAAATGTGGCTTAACATTTCTACAAAATGCACGGGGCAGTTTGTTGATAATAGGGAATGTATCTCTGCTGCTGTCCTTGCAACTTGCAGATCATACGTCTCTTTGGACGAGGTTAAAGGCACAGTTGTCTGTAAAAGAATGGATTTCATTCTGCTTAAAGTATCAATTCGAATAGAAGAGATATTCAAAGAAGGCCATAAAGCAGCCTCCATGTCTGGATTGCTGTTTGGATACAATACTTGCATACAGCAAAGACCCTGGAAGTGACGGTTACGAGATAGGCTTTTCCTGGCACCATGCCACAACAGCTGTGGTCACTTATTAGAACATAACTGCCGTTGGAAAGCTGTCTGAAAAATGGCTCTATCTGTTTTGCAGGAGTGCCATGCAGGTGACATGAAAGGTTATTTGAAGACCCTTCGCAGGCTCCATGCAAGTTAATAACTTGACACTGAAGTGTACCACTTAGTGATTTTTTACAATTATTACCACTAAGGAATACTTATTTTTTTCCTTCACTATAGCATTTGTGTGTATAAGGTAAATCCCAGGTTGATTTGATGTATTCTTTACCCAACCTTTCATACAGGCCTGCTGGTATATACTCTTGGCAATATTTGAACTGGAAAGTTGTTATCGGAATTGTAATTGTTCCATGTATTATCCACTCAATGACAGGTCTCTCTGACATTGTCAATGGTAAACTCTCAAGTTTTTCAATGCTCAGAATCGTATATTCTGCTCCTTTTTGTGCCAAACTGATTTGTTTATCAGTAAGGTTAAAGATAGAGAATAATGACGTTATGTTGATTAGACGCCATGGCACATAGCCTGAACGCAGGTTATGCAACGTCCAGCCTATCTGTACAATAGAACGTAATTGGGACTGACCATGTTGTAACATTAGTAAGTCCTGCTCTATTATATCAATAGCAGATGATACAATGCTGTCCAGTGAATATATTCTGGAGGACAGAGTCGTTAACCCATTGTCAACTACAGAAAGTGATTTTTCCAAATTTATACGATCAATTTCTCGTATTTTTTCAGCTGTTTCAATTTGTGTTACTTTCCAAGCTTCGTTGTAAGCAGCGTACATACCGGCGTATATGAAACATTTTTGACGCTGTTTGCGTGGTCCCAGTATGAAATCACGCAAGTCAGCACGTCTTTAAGTAAAGTCAAGTGTTGCTTAATTTCAGCCAGTGTGGATTTCTGTAGCCATTCGAGGCAACGTTTCCCTACACTGTATGTTGTAGCTATCCCTGGGAGTATCTAGGGTCTGGCCTGGTCTGTTTTAAACCCCTGTGTTTTGTTCAGAAATCTATCTTGACAGTTATTTGTGTCTGTGGGCCAGATCAACCATTTTTTCCAATCAGGATTTGTTCTGTTTTGGTGTAAAATATGGGATACGTCTATCTCCACATCTGTAGTGCTATTACTATCAGGCATGGGCTTCGGAATAGACGGTTTATTTAAGTCTTTTATCTTGGCTAGGTCAAGACAGGTTGTTTGCTGAATTGTGTCATTCAGGAATATTATCTGTTCTGGGATCATGCAGGCTCTAAATAATGCTTCTAGACCTTGTACCTGCCAGTCTTTTGAACTCCAGATGGTTTTTGTTTCAATGTTGTTTTTCCAAAATTTAAAACCAAATGTAGACATTTTGTCATAAAACTTTTCAGAATAAATCAATTTAGTATTTGTCAACCTTGTTTTCATTCCTGTCTTATTTAGCATTTTAAAATAAAACGTTTCTGGATCACTGTTGTTAAACCCTGAGAAGTATGTGAATTTGTCATAAAATGTTTTTGAGCTGCCTTTTGGCGGTGTTGGACAATGTTCCCATTGGTTGTAAGTTAAAACAATTCTAGGTTGAGCAGATTTATGCAAATAGTGATGACCATAATGATTATAACAATATAACTCTTCATAATTTGACGAACCCTGCAAATAATCATGTTCTGTAAATTTTGCTGACATTACTAAATCTGACATCATATTATTAATATTTTCAAAGTCCCAATCATCAAAGAAAGTACTTGGTGTCACAAAGTCACTTAAGGGAACTTTAAACTGGTGTGGATATTTCAAGAGCTCAATCGGGCAATAGATTTCATAATCGGTTTTGTCCCATGCTACCCCACCGGGTATTGGATTGGCTGTGATGTTCACTGGTGACAGTTCTCTTTTCTCGATGTGAGAGGATGTGTGAGGCTTTAGGACCAAGTTGATGTTCTGAATTGCTGTGTCCATTGTACTATGTGTTCCATCAATGAATTTTCCCAAACATAGAACCATGATGAGCCGAAGCAGGAGGAAAAGAACACCTAACACAATCCAAAATTCAATCCGTGGTGAAATCAAATAGGTTTCTTTTAGTTGGAGAAAAAGTTCGTTTATTTTTTCTTTGAAAGTTTTTGTTGCTGGTGTTTCTTCATGCTCGCTTGGATCCTCAGAAAAGTCATCGAAATTGATGAAGTAGCCAGATGCAGTTCTGTCAATTGTTGGAATTGCTTCCGGATTTTCATTTGCCTTTTGATTTTTCTTTGTTTCATTAGCATAGTCTGAGGCTACATCGTTGTAGACAGGTGTTTCTTGATGAACTGTTGCAATTTGGGTTTCAAGAGGCACAAGTTCCATGGCTTTGTTGCATAGTCATTTTTTATTCACTGCAGGTTTATCAAACGTGATTAGTCTCTCTGTGTGAACCTCTTGGATTGTAGCAAGATTTGGTCTTCTGCTATTTCTTGGGAGTCCACTGGGCCTACTACTTATTATTGGCCACATGATTGTGGTTTTACCAGGTCGATGGATACAACTCGGTTCTCCTTTTTACCAGTAAGGGGCGTTAGTACTACTGATCTTGTTCCTCTGACAGCTAAGACAGGTACTGCTTTTCTGTAAGAAGGCCCAAATTCCTTCTTCACCGCGATCTTCTCTCTGACTAGATCCCCAATCTTTGGAATCCAGACAGGTCTTGCTGGGACAGGTGGTTTTTCTTCAGTGCCTGTTGGCTTTAACTTTATATTACTCAGACTTCTTCTTGTTTCATTAAAGTCCTGTAAAACAGCCAAACAGTCTTTGATATCAAAGGCATTTTCTTCTACCACTGAAGTGTGACAATCTAGATCCTGAATGTGCATTCTAGTGCCGAACAATAGTTCGTAGGAAGTGAGACCTTTTAGAGAATTTCTTGGCAGATTGTTAAGACTACGTTGGACGCTTGTTAAATGTTTCACCCACCCATCACCCGAACCTAATACCCTCGCCGTTATAGATTGCTTTATGTCACGTTTTTTTCTTTCCACTACCGCATTTCCCTCAGGATGGAAGGGAGAAGACTACCGCAATGCAATGCCCATGCTGGTCATGGCCTCTTTGTAAGCTCGAGAGCTAAACGCAGGACCCTGGTCAGAATGTAGCATGCCAATTGTGTATGTGCCTATAAAGACTCGCAAATCTTTTATAACAGTTCTGGCGTCAGCCGAGCGCTGGTGTCTGCATTTTTAGTGAATCTAGTCTTAATATTTATGGGATCGCATTTCTCCTGCCGGATTTTTGCGTATAGATAGCCTTATGCTTTCTAATAGAGGTGTCCTGGCAGTAGTCTGGTCCGGTTCACGACTGCGATCTCGGATGCAGTCTGGACAATCCTTTGCAAATTTGTAATTTTGCAGGCTCATCCCCGGCCACCAGTATTCTGATTGTAATTTTTTTAGAGATTTCACGATCTCTCAGTGCCCTAGACCTAATCCCATGTGTGCTGCTTCAATTAAGAAGACTCTCCTGTTCGTGTTTGGAATTACTCTATCCCCCACTCCAGGGATTTGAGCAAAAGGAACGGAGTTTGCATCAATTATGTATGTATTACTGAGTGGATAGTCGAGAGGTAATGCTGCATAGTCGCCTATTAATGAGGTTTTTACCGCTAGCATGGTTTCTCCGTCTATGTGTTTTTTAGAACGCTTTTTTGTGGCTACGGAAGCCGGTTGAACCGCGTCCGCTGTGGCTCTGTTAGCCAATGAATTCCCTGCAACGTGAACGCCATCACGTTGATGACTCAGTGTATGTATCACTTGAGTCTTTTGTAGTTCTTTCTGCAAAAGAACTACCTGTTCCCAGAGCTTTTTATGCTTTATTGTTGCACCTGTGTCATCTTTGTAACCATTCTGAATCCAGGTCTGTATGTCCTTATTGTAGGACTTGATGCAAAAATGCGAATCACACACTATTAGTGTCGGGAATTCACGATCGGCATTTTCAAGCACCATCTTTAAAGATCTTATTTCAGCTCGCTGAGCTGAACAGTTTCTGAGTGATTCAGTTTTGGTGAATATTGGTCTGAATTTACCAAAGCGCCAGCGACCTTTAACAATCGCGCACGCTGCGTTGTAGGATTTTTCCTCTACATCGTAGTGTTGTGCAAATATGTCCATGTAGATTACACATGTGTACTGTTCGAGAGGCAGAATTTCGATTGGCAGAGGATATTCTTCTTCAAATTCTAGACTTTCTAATTTTTTCATTTTCGGGTCAAAATAGTGCTTCACGTCTTCTGCAGCAAGAGAATTTTCCCATTGTATCCATTTTGGTTCTAATGCCACTGCGTTTAGATTGCGTGGGTTTGTTAATGCCTCAAGGGCTGATTCTGCTGTTAAAACAGATATCCTCCTGCCTTGGGCTTGGGTTCTTTCTTTTGCTACAGCAGTTTGAACCGCTATTAGAAGTTTTTTAGTAGAACTGAATTTCATTTCAGCTTGTGTGTACAAATGTGATTTGTAAGCTATTGGTACCGTTTCTCCCTCATTAGAGGTTAGGTACGTGAATCCGCATCTTCCTGGGATGACTCGGATTACAAGGTTGCGTATGTTTTCGCGAGTTTGCAATTTTGTTTTAGTTAACATGCCTGCTTGTAATTATCTCAAAATTTCTGTGTGTTTCTGAGTCCAATTAATTGGTTTGAAATCAGATTTAATTAATTCATAGAGAGGTTTAACCCTCTCTGCATAATTTAAAATGTATGTTCTTCCGAAATTCAGGAAACCTAGTATTGATTGTAAATTCTTCTGCGTTTTCGGAGCTTGGAGTACAGCACATTTCTCTAAGAAATTGTCTGCTAGGCTTTTGCCTTCACTTGATAATTCATATCCTAAAAACAGGACAGTTAGATGGGCAATTCTTGACTTTTTAAAGTTGAATTTGTAACCCTCAGCTGCGAACCCAAGTATTATGGTGTTCACTCTTTTCAAGTGAGTCTCCAGGTCCTCATCTGTAAGATAGATGTCATCGACATAAGATAATGCCTCATCATCATATATTTGTAGTAACTCTGTTACCCTCGCTGAGAATAATCCTGGGCTGTTCTTGAACCCCTGTGGGAGTCGACAGAATTGTTTTTGCGACCCCATTATTGAGAAAGCGGTCAAATACCTGCTTTCAGGTGCAATGTTTTGACAAAAGAATCCATTAGAGATATCTAATGTCGTTTTATACTTTTTACACACGATGTTATTCATTAGTACTGCACTGTGTGAGTTTTGTACTGCAAATGTTTTGCAGCAGGAGTTTAGGTGTCTGTAGTCTAAAACTAGACGATATGAATCGTCTGGCTTGGAGACAGAAAACAAAGGATTGTTCATTTGTGAGGTGCATGTTTCAATCACCCCTTGATATTCAAGTTGATCTAAGATCTCCCTGACTTGTTTTTTAGCTTCTTGTTTAACTGGGTACTGCCTTTGTGCAGTGGGTTGATTTTTTAACTGGATTTTGTGAAGAGGAGAATCCTCATCCCATCCTACATGATTTTTATGTACTGTAGGAGCTTGGGCCACTGCCCATTTTCTTGCAAATGTGTATTTTTATGAATTGGATTATGATTTGAGAAGGCAGGCATAATCATTTCTTCGCCATGAGGGCACTGCCTGCCAAACTCTGGTGGCCAGTCTTTCTCAGCTAACAGGATGTCATAGCCTTTTGATAGGTTATCCCAAAAGAGACCCTTTATTTTCTTAGTCCTGGGCCCCTCTATACGCAATGTTATTTTGTATAATTTATGGGGTTTGCTAACTCTGGTGTCTGCAGTTTCCTCTTGAATGCATTAATTCGTGTCCACTGTCTCCAGAAGATTCATCAGGATCTTGTGAGCTATGGTTACTTCTGCTGCGCTGTCTACCATTGTCTGGGCCCACTCTCCGTTTTTTAGTTGTGTCCTCAGTATCCTCGGCATGTTTTATTTTAATACTAGCTACCTTCTTCTTTGGATATTGTAATTTTTTACTTTGATGAGCAGGTTCCTTGTCTTTGGACTTGACGTGCTCTTCTTTGTGTTCTGACCGTCCTCTTCTTTCCGATTTCTGTGATGAAGTCTGAAAAGATCAAGAGGGACGTGTATCAATATCTTGATGTCTGTCACGTTTTCTCAATGTATCCCTATCTCTAAGGTTGTATCTTATCTCAGAGGGCTCCCTCTGGGGAGACTTGCCACCTCGTTCAGGAGATCTATCTCTCTGTTGAGGAGACCTTCCTCTGGACTGGAATAATTTTTCTCTGGGAGTGGATTGTTTATTTCCATATTAACTCTTTTTTGGAGTGTTTAGATTATTTTTAATAAATGTTTTTTCAGGATTTTCAAGTAGTTGGGGTTTTACTGGTTTCCCACCCAAACTATCTCTACCTAGTTCTTCATAGGATTTTTCTATGATTCGGGCAAGTTCAAAAGGTTGTTCTGCTATATCTGTTTCTTTCAATTTCTGGGGGTATGTTATATCCTCCATTGCCAATTGAACTAATTCTCTATATGCCTTTGTTAATTCTTTTATCTTAACTAAAAGTTCTTCACTTGACATCTTTTCAATGTCGGGATGTGGTGTGTAGCTGGCTATAACCGGCCACGTTGCTCCTGGTCTACCTAGTGGACCGAGCCTGGTGATGTGATTTTGATGTTTTAGGGTGCCATTAAACCAGAGCAGGTGCTCTTGGTAAGTTAGTGGGATTTCAACGTCCTCGAAAGGAGCGTATTCATCCGGAGGTTCCTCTACTTTGAAATAGTGGAATTTGTGTGTCACAGCGTGTGCTGCTGGAAAATGTATCCATGAATAGAATACCTCTGTCTGCCGATATTCATAGGCCTCTACCACGAATATCACTGTACCACCTCGTGATGATACTCCATTTTCTATAAGTTTTTTAGTTATAGTTCTTCTTACATTTACCGGAATGATTTTAGCATTCGGGTCTTCATCTTGGAGACTTGTGTCATCCGCTATAAGTTGAGCTGCTAAAGCATCTCTTTCTTCGTCCCCTTCTGGCATTTTACTGACAGAAAGGTATTTTTGCTTTGCAGAGCAAGTTTCAAGGAAACAAAGATTAGGTGCACAATATTTTGGAACACTGTATCCTTCAACGTTGACTAAACCAAAAACTAATACATAGGAATCTCTTCCTACTAAGTTCCGGCGGATATTAACCTTTTACCCACTCCAAACATCTTTTGGAGTATTTACGGGAAAAAGGGTCTGTGTGAAAAAGCACGACTGAGTTACTCTAATGTCTTGCGTTAGATTATCGCCTTGCCCCACGTTGGGCGCCATGTAGTGTAGATCCTATATTCCCAATAGGCTCTGTGCATTGGAATAATATAAACAGCAGTGTAGACGTAGGACTGAGGTCAACTAGGTCTCTACTGACTATATTAGACTTAATTCGTTTAGCCAGCTAGCTCAGAGGTCACTAGAAACTTTCTCGAATGTTCAGGAAAGAGTTCACTCTCCTGATTTAGACAAGAAGGGATTAGCTTCTGACAACCGCATAAACATGGCAACTTTGCTCCCTCAGAATAAAGAATGTATCTCTAGAGTCGTGTGAAAACAATAGACAGTTATTTCACTCAGTCAATCGTGCATACTTAGTTTCACCAGAGTGCAGAGAAATTAGAGAGACGGGCGTTTTCAATAAAAGGTGTTATTTATTGAGCAGTCTTCTTTCTCATGCAAGAGAAATGAATTGCCACAATTGCAATACTTATCATGAAGTAAAGTGCGTACAGTAAAAGGAGTATTATGAAATAATACTGTAAAAGCATTGATATGGTTTCTTAGCCATATGATACTTTAAAATGGATAAAATATATACATACATAAAAACATTGACTAACGTACTCAACTGGTGCTTCTAAGATACGCCTACCCCGGTGTACCTGACCTAAGCCTAATGCGTGGGAAGGAGTAAATAAGTTGCAGTTGAAGTTAAGTTGGTTTTTGCCAAGAATCTGAATCAAGAATTCTCTTAAGGGTTTAGTCAGCTCTGTACCTTGGTTCTAGAAAGTAGGAGGTCTTGTATCTCTCTCTCAGGACTCGATCTCCCAGTAACCCGCAAGGGTGACTGGAAACACCGAGCTGGATTTTCTCAGCTGGAGCGTCTTTCTCAATGCGTCAAAAGGGAGGGGCGGCTTCCTTCGGCTCTCGCATAAGCTGGGCTTCGGGCAAGTAGATAGCCGCTCTGCTCCAAACCACCTTGTGTTTGCTTAAGGCAACGTTGGTATATTTATACCTGAAAGGTGCCGGGTTTGACGTAAGGTTGAACATAAGACGTCACTAAGAACTAACAGTTCTTTCTGGACTCCAGGAGTTCTTGTGCAAATCAAAACAAAAGCAGGGGGAATTCCCGGGCTGCTGGAGGCTTGGTTTGTTTAAAGAACGCGTTGTACTTTCTAGGAGTCTAGGGGAGTAGCCTTGCCGTATTTGGACTGCATGGGCTATTACTAAATATGGATATGATTCTTATGCCTTTATAAGGATACTATTTATTATAACCATATAAGGGCATAAATCGGGAATATCGAATTAGGGTCCTAGATAGAAACACAACAATCAAAGTACTATTTTCACCATACCATATGGTGAAATCTGATGAATTTCTCCTTAATACTCTTCCTCTGTCTTATTCCTCTTTCCCTTTTTATTGTATCTTCTTCAACTGCACAAGGGCAAACAGGAACTGCTAAAATAGTGGGTAGGATTGCCCCTTGAACCGTTACCCATTAGTTAGGGAGACCCTAGGAGAGCCACTCATAGCCTATCTCACCGGGGCCCCAGAAGCAAATGTAAAGATTCATACCATGTTTTGCTTCCCAAGGCAGAATCTAAACCCTTCCTTTCTGACAAGCTATCCCATTCACTCATCAAATTCCACCCTACCTGCAAGCACCTTTAACTACACTAATTTACACAACCCTGAGTTTAATCACAACCTAAACAGGACAATTGTATCTTCTTTAGATGCATACTTAAGTCAGTCTATGAATCTGCAACCACAGGGTTGCTCCTATGCAATCAGCCGGATCCCCCAGAACATTGCTCCGATACCTGCCAATGCACTCAACTCACAATACGCCACCTCTTTTTGAGTTGGAACCTGACTGCATGCAAACTGCCACGATGTCCTACTACTTCCCTACACCTCCCAACCTCACCCTTGAGAGATATGACCCCAACTCTTGGAGCATAAAATATCAAATAAACTTGTCAAATAATTCCCTCAAAAATGTTAAACTCAACCTACTCAAGCTACTCCCTGAAAGGCTAACTGCCGATACCTATACAGAGACAATAATGGCACCCTGAAAATTGCCTTCATCTTACTCCAAACACACTGCAAAATAGAGAAACACTTTCCTTCTCCAACTACATATCTCAAAACCAACTAAAATTCTACATGGAACCAAACTCACATCCACCCCCTCCCAAAGCTTTAGCGGGGAGGTCTTCATTTTTATTTACATACTAATCCAAGCGTCCGACCAGCACCTCACCATCTTTGAACACTATTTCTTGTCACTTCTCGCCTCATTAACACATGATGGTCTTACTCCTAACCCTCCCCCATACCCTTCTCAGTTATCAGTAAACCTCCAGCCACTCCGCTCCTGGGTTCCTGAGCCACTCAATCCACCACTCTCTCCTCTCTTGTCACATGCCTTAGTCTAGAAAATGCCAGTCCAAACCCCAATACTCCGACTCTTGCACTTGATCACACCACAGCACATCCCCTAGACAAGCTCACCAGTCATGATAGTGCCAGCTCAACCTCTAGTCCTTACTCCACTGAGCCCCCCTCGAACTCAAACGTGACTCACCACATTGAAACCACCCAACCCAATACAAACCCTCCTTTCCACCCACCTTGACAACACAGTCCTTCTCTCCTATGAGAATCTCACCTGTCCACCTGTAAATTGGTACCCTCCGCTTGTCCATGCACCCAAAGAACAGATAGCTTCCTTGATACTCTCACCTCGCGCTTGAGCCAAATTGAAAAAATTGACCTTCTAGCCAAAGACATCTCTCACATAAAGAATGACTGCACAATCCAGACCAAGGTAACCCACTACTCTGCCTCAAGATATATATATATATATTTTTTTAAAATATTTTATTGAACAAAAGCAGAGGTTATGACAAGTTGACAGTATGAATTTACAGCTTTGACATAAATTGAGTACAGTACAGCAAAGGATCACAAGTTCGAGTACAGGGGGGACCAGTCCTAGCCATTGTCATGTCAGTTGAAGGAGAAGTACAAAGTTCACCTCTATAAACATTCCAATGTCCCCATTTCCTATCCCAAGTCCCTGGACATCCCCTGACCTTGTAGACCGTTTTTTCGGATACCATACACACATCCAGTGCAGCGATCCATTTGATCAAAAGTGGTTTCGAAGGTGAGCCCCAGTGCATTGCCATCTCGCGTTTCAGTAAGAGGAAGCCCAGAGCCGCCCATTGTCGTTCCATTGCAGTGAGATCCGTGGGGTCCCACACATTGAGGAGTCCACATTTGGGAGTCAGAGGGACGGGTTTTCCTAGAGCATCAGTCATTTTATGAACAGCGTGCTCCCACAGGTCTTGAATCATTGGACATTCCCAGATAGTGTGGTAGAAGGTACCTTTCTGTCTGCAGTTACGAAGACAGAGGTCAGATGTGCGTCTCCCAAGTTTGGCCAGGAGGGGGGCGGACATGTATGTTCTGTGTAGTATCTTCAATTGTATGAGTCTAAATCGGTGGTTGATAGCTGATTCGCGCGGGGACATCAGTGCCGCCTGCCACTCGGCATCATCCATGGCCCCAATGTCGTTCTGCCATTTGTCACGTAGGAGTTGGAAGGTGTTGGGCATGTTATTGCATAATTTACGGTAGGTATGGGATATCGCTATGGTCTGGAGGGATTGAGACAAGAGTCTGTCCTCGAGAGGCGAAGATTGTGGGAGAGAGGAGAAGTCAGGGACACTGGTGAGCATGGCACGTTTGATTTGGAGATAGCGGAAGGCTTCAGATTGGGCTAAGTCGTATGTCTTTTGGAGCTCTGCGAATGTTAGTAGTTTGCCCTTCTGAAGTATGTCTCCTAAGGTAGAGATGCCAATTGTGTCCCATTTGTCAAAGCCCAGATAGCGGCAGAGGGAGCCCAATTTATGCGAGGTCCATAGTGGGGTGGATAATGTGAGAGTGTCAGCCCAGCCGAGTCGCCTGTTCGCACGGCGACAGATGGATAATGTATGGGACATCGGGCTGATATATCGAGTGCGAGAGTATTTACCATATAGAACCTCAAGATTGCCCCCGCGGCCCGTCTGGAATTTCTCTAGGTGAAAAGCAGGGTTCATGGGTGAACCGTATAGCCATGAGTTAGTGGCTGTAAGTTGAGTGGCCCAGTAGTAGAGTCGAATATTTGGTAAGGCAATACTACCATCGTACCACCCCTGTGTAAGCGAGGGAAGAGCAATGCAAGGAGAGCCCCCGTCACATAAGAGGAGGCGGAGGTCTGCTTCAAGCGTATTAAAGTAAGAGTCGGCAATGGGAAATGGACAATTCTGCAGGGCGTACAAAAATCGAGGAAGCGCAAGCATTTTAAAGAGGGCTGCTCTGCCTGGGAGAGAGAGAGGGAGCGATCTCCAGTGGGTGATGTTGTTATGGAGTCGTTGGAGAGGGCCTTTTAGGTTACGGTCGTAAAATATTTTGGGGTCCGGGGTGACATAAATACCTAGGTATTTGAATCCATCCAGGGCCACTTTGATTGAGTAGCCACGCGGGAGAGGAGGGGGAGGGCCATATAGTACGTATAGTATTGATTTGGACCAATTGATGGAGAAGCCCGAGTATTTGCCAAAATGAGTAATGACGTGGAGCAAACTATTTAGTGAGGACTTTGGGGAGGAGACGTAGACAAGAATGTCGTCCGCATATAGAGAGATCTTGTCGATCGTGTCGTCATGCCAGCGGAGGCCACGGATGGAATTGTCAGTTCTGACCCAATGAGCCAAAGGTTCAAGGGTGAGTGCAAACAACAAAGGGGACAAGGGACACCCCTGCCTAGTACCTCTGTGTAGGGAAAATCGCCTAGACGTGTGTCCGTTGACATAGACTTGACCCCAGAGATCAGTATAGAGCAGTCGGACCCACTGGATGAATTTGGGACCAAAACCATAGCAGAGAAGGACCTCAAAAAGGTATGACCATTCTATAGAGTCAAAGGCGAGCGTGGCATCTAGGGAGAGGATAGCTGCATCTTCTTGGAGATGAGGCATCCCAACTTATGACGTTGTGGACCCGACGGAGGTTGAGTGCTGTGTTGCGACCCGGTAGGAATCCCGACTGATCCTCATGGATCAAGGCGGGTAGGACTGTCATTAGCCTGTTAGCGAGGAGTTTCGCCAGAATTTTCACCTCGGAGTTGATAACGGAGATCGGTCTATAAGAGTTTCACTCATTGGCTGGTTTGTTAGGTTTATGAATGACAACTATTGATGCTAAACGTTGGTCTAGTGGCAGACACCCGGCATCTCGGCTCTCTTCGAACATTGCCTTGAGGTGCGGCAGGATCTCACCAGCCATGCCTTTCAGGAATTCGATTGGGACTCTGTTGGGGCCCATAGCTTTAGCAGGTTGTATGGCAAACAGGGCATTGCCAACCTCCTCTGTTGTGAGGTCTGCTTCTAATTCCAGCACATCAGCTTCAGAGAGAGTGGGAAGTCTCATCTCAGTTAGAAGCAATTTAGACTCCTCGGCATTGTATTGTGCCCTGGCTGTGTAAATTCCCTCCAGATGGGTGGCAAAGGCCTCTGCTATTTCACCTGGATCTGTGATAGTAGAACGGTCCGAAACGGTCACCTCTGGGATCCAACGAGATCCCTGCTCGCGTTTTTCGAGCCACGCGAGCAGTTTGCCCGCCCTATCTCCTAGTTCATACACACGATGGCGAGTCTTCAAGAGCTTGGCTTGTGCCTTCTCTAAGGCCAACGCTTTATATTCCATTTGTTTCGCGCGGAGGCGAGTTGCCGTGTCGTCTGAGGGGTTCGCGTTGTGGGTTGATTCTAGGTGGTTTAGGTCTGTTTCAACCTGAATTAGGTGTTCACTCTGTTTGTGTATGTAGCCAGTTTTGAGAGCCAAGGCCTTACCTTTGAGTACCGCCTTATATGCCTCCCATATAGTTATAGCGGATTTCACAGATCCGACATTTTCTGCAAAGTAATATTCCGTGTGTTCTAGTAGGGAGTTCTTTATGTCGGGGATTTTTAGAAGCCAGGGGGTTATAATGATGGGGCCGCGGGACCTCTGGCGGTGGTGTGTGAATTCCACAATGAGTGGAGAACAGATAGTCTATGCTGGAGCTACTGTTGTGGGCATTTGAGTAGTGTGTGAAGTAAGGAGTGTTAGGATGAGATGCTCGCCATAAGTCCACAAGGCCCATTGCTTGCGTGAAGTCAAGCAGGTCAGAGCTCTGTTTGTGGGACGCTGGGGGTGATGGTCTTGGGTATCGTTCATCGTCATGTTAAAGTCGCCCCCAATAAGCAGGGGTCCTTGTGGGAGATCTAACATTATGCGCTATAGGGCCTGCAGAGTGGTTGTGCCCAGGGTCGGGGGGATGTAAACTGAGATAACATTCAACGGTTTTCCCTCCCAGATGGCCTCTAACACAGCAAAATGGCCCAGAGGGTCAGCCCATGTCTTCACGCATTACGAACTAGGATTCCAGTCCCTCTGGAGCCGAAGGTGAAGCCAGCGTGTATAAGTAGTTTGTAACCACCCCGGTGTAGTGCTTAATACGTGTTGCCCAGCAAGTGCGTTTCCTGGAGGAGGACCAGGTCTGGAGCGTGGCGTTTATTGTATTGCAGGACTATCCCTCTTTTTATCCACTACTTAGGCCGTTGACGTTCCATGACATGAGGGAAAGAGACCTAGTCGCGGGGGGTGTCATGGTGGCTCAAAGGGTGGCATGCATGTACGGATTACGGGTCTATGAAGCAGCGATTGGGTCATGTTGTAGATAGTGGTCACATTATGGTTTATGGCGGAATTCAGGAAAGACCTGGCGCATTGAAATTGTGAAGGAGGGGCGCCTTGTGAGGGCACATATTGTCGTGTATTTAACTTCGTATTTGAGAAACCACCGTGATGTGGAGACATCAGCAGCGTCAGAAAGAGCGACAATAGCTGAGCGAACGTCCTGGCCATCCACCCCCATCTAAGAGGGAGGTGGTGTTTCCTAGTGGTAAGGACGGGACAGGTTGTGGGGGTGCGTAGTGCTGTGTAGTGAGTCTCATGCCGAAAGAAACCTCTGTAGTGTGCAAACCAAAAAAAAAAAAAAACAACAACTGTTGCATAGCAAACTTCCCAACTTTCCCTGTTTCCCCCAAGCCCTCCCCCCGACCCGCCTTCCCACCCTCAACCTCCCTCCCACCCTCAACCTCCCTCCCTGCCCCCCTGCCCGCGAACATTAAACTATCCACTCACCAACTAGGCAGAGTGCCTGTCGCCCTCCCGAACATCTAAGGGGGTGTGTGGAGAGCCGAAGGTGCCCTCGCTGGCAATTGACAGGATGATATTGTGTATTGCGGTGAAGCAATTCGCAGTAAAGATAACATTCACATAGTAAAAAGTATTAACAAGTTGATCAGAGTAGGCCACAATGACCGGTGTTTGAGGAGGATGTACGGAGACAGATGGAGGGCCCTGTCCAGTGGGCCCTCGGCCGGCCCCATGTGGGAGGCTCAGTCTATAACTGTATAGGTATTTAGATATTGTTCAGCAGTAATAACCAGTGTGTGCAGGTACCAGGCGACAATCAGTAGGATCAAGATGGTTAAGTTGCGTGGCACACCCCTCTCCAAGTAGACATAGTATTTATCACCCTCCTAAGTCTTAATTAGTCGCTCGGGGGACCCGGATTCGCCCCGAGGACTGGAGTATAGGCAACTAGTCTATTTTATCATAAAACAATCCACAAGGGTGATATCGTACACAGGATATAGGAAAACAGCATACGGAATAGAGTACTTAATTACATGGGACCAAAAAGGATACATATGGATCAGGATGAGCGGCAGTCTATAGAACTGAGTCCAATAAGCAGAAGAGGATCACCCGCTGAGGAATGGGTTCTTGGTGGCGATCTGGAGGAGAACCGGAAGTATGAACCATTGAGGAGGTCGCGTCCCTGGAGTCAAGTTAAAGTGGAGCAGGACGGCTCCAGTTAGCATGGTCAATCTTGGCAGCGACACATCGTCATAGTGGATCAATGGAAAAGTGGATCTGGACCCAGAGAATCAACAGAAAATCGTATGGTAAGTTGAAGCCACATATCAGGCATTGCAAACAGAGAAAATCCACTCAGGAATGATTCAGTAGCTAGGAAGGACTTTGTCATGTGATTCGTTGCTCACTCTGAATATTGTCCGCAAACAGGTCTTGGCTTTCAGGAAGTACCTCTGAGTCAGAGCGATCTGCAGATCGCCTGGGTCGAGTCTGAGAGGCCGCAGATTGGCGCCACCCCTCAAGCCATTCCCACACCTCAGCAGGGGATTCAAAGAACCAAGTCTTGCCCTACCATTCAATGCGTAGTTTCGCGGGAAACAGCATGGAGTACTTGATGGATTGAGCACGGAGGGCCCTCTTTACCTCCAGGAAGCTGCGTCGACGAGCCTGCACTTTCACCGTGAAATCCGGGAAGATCATGATCTGTGCATTGTCTATGCAAAGTGGTGGCCCCGCTCGTGCCGTCTGAAGGATGATATCGCGATCGCGAAAGTTGAATACGCGGGCAACAATTGGGCGGGGGGAGCGCCCGGTTTCGGCATGCCCCCGGGAACCCGGTGTGCCCTCTCTATGGAGAAGTAGTTGGAGAGTTGTTTTGGTTGGAGATGTTGTAGGACCAGTTTCTCCACAAAGAGATCGGCTGCCGGCTCCTCGAGGAGCTCCGGAACGCCCAGGATGCGGAGGTTATTGCGTCTAGCGTGCACTTCATAATCATCGAGGAGCATCTCCATCTGTTGCTGTTGTTTCTGGAGTTGAGTCACTTGTTGCTGTAGAGTGGAGGTATCTTCAACAAGCGCTGAGGTTTTGATTTCTATATCTTTTACTTTGGTGTCCATTTTACGGAGATCTGCGCGTAGTAGCGTCACTTCTATGTTCACGGAGTCTATACGGGTCTCCAATGAAGACCGGACTCCAGCAATCGCCTCCATAACATCTTCGAGGGTAGGGGGCCTTGTCTGTGAAGGAGGAGTCAACGAATTAGACGTAGCATCAGGGGCAGTGTCCTTGGGTTCCCCCTTAGAGCCCCATGAAAGTTTGTTGATTTGCCTTTGATTGGGGGGACGATTACCCTTACCGGAGGCCATCGCGGAGTGTGGAGCGCACAGTAGGTCGTACTGACGCAGACTTGAGGGGTGCACAGTTGGGGGGGGTCCCTCACAAGGTGTAGTATAGAGCACGGCTCCTCGTAGTCCGGAATAGGCTTCCCAGGAAAAACTGTGAGCTTGTAGGGTCCCAGAAGGTGAGGGCCAGTGGTATCCCACGGTGGGAAGCCGGAGCACTACCCCCAGTTGTGCAGGTCTTTCTTTTCAGAGCACAGTCCGGCTCGGGGGAGGTGAGGGAGGGCCCCAGCGTCTCCCCACAGATCAATGGTGCGGGGTTAGGAGGGCTCCCCAGGGCTATCTCCCCCCGCGGAATGTTCAGGGACTACAGCAAAGGTCGTGAAGGTAGGACTCAAGCTGGCACAGCAGCCCCCCGAGGTCACGTCCAGGACAGGGCTCAATGAGGTGCACAGTTCGCCCCAACGGTATCTGCCGGGCAACAGCAGCGATCTCGGGAAGGCCGGGCAATGCAGGACGAAGTCTCACCGCACACTGGGAGCCCCCAGAAGTCGGGGTGGGCTTCGGGACCAGGTACTCCGCCGCTCCAGAGAAAGGGCGAGCACCGCCTCTCGCGCGTCTAAATCTGGGCCAAGAGTGAAGTGGCACTCACCCGGCGCGGCCCATAAAGACCTATTCAGGTGCCTCAGTCACGTGTTAGGCAAGGGTAGATGGAGCGTCCGGCAGGGGCAGCCCGTTTGGTAGCTGAGTCAGTGAGCAGTGGGGAGGAATCGATCTCCGCTGGCGGCCGAAGCGCGGTCCCCGGCACCAGGCCCAAAGTCGGGGACTCAAGTGGAATGGAGATGCGGGCGTCAGGGAGGGCCCGTTCTTTACAGCACCGCTCGTCACTCGGAGGGCCCAGCCTGGCGAGGTCGAGCGGTATTGATGGGGGATTGCCCCCTCTAGACTCGGTTGGGGCGTGCAGAGGAGATGGAGGCTTCTAGGCTGTCGGAGCGGTCTCGGTACCTGCCGCGGGACGCTCAGTGACCACGATCGCCATCTTGGATCACGGGAGAGTTGAACGTCGGGACCAGACACCGGCGCGCTGAGAGATCTAGCGGGCAGCCGGGACCCAGCAGGGAAGCCCGAATGGAGTAGTGATCTTGTGGCTCTCGATCTAGGGCGTTGTGGTGGCACTAGCACCGGATGGGCAGCAGGTATGCAGCGAGGGCCGAGGAGCCGCCTCAGGGTGCGACCATTCTCCTCGGCTGCTAGCCACGCCCCCCTGCCTCAAGATATTAATAAAATTTCCTAACATCTGTACATATTTTGCCTTATAACATGAAAGTTCATGTTACATGGCTAAATATGTACAGATGTTAGGAAATGTGATTACTATATTTCTGTTTCCTGGACATGTGAACAGCAAATGCCTTAATGTTTAAGTTTAATGTTTTCTATCAGCACATGTATTTGACTCATCTCACCACCTCACTAAAATCACCCTCTTCCCCCTTCCACCCCCTTCAGGCCTTTGCATTGCTGATGTTTTTACCAAAATGTATGTCTTGTAAAAAACTTTTTTGACCAAATGCTAACCTGTTTCAGTGTGATTAAATAACACTGCAACTTTGATTCAGTCTTGTTTTGACTTTTCAGTTTGTTGACTATTGTATATATATTTCTTCCCCTGCTAGACACGATTGCGATGCTTTAAGTACTGGGACCACCTTATTACATACTGCTTTGTACCCGGGTCCCAGTGATTTTGGGTTTACCCTTCTTGTTGTGACCTAACTTTGAGAGGAGACAAATTAGACAAGACGAAAGGATTTGCAGACAAAACCACTCACTGGTTCACCTAGCATTTCTAACATCTGAAATGTAATCTTACAAGAAACACATCTTTAGAGAAAAAGGCACCTTCTTTCGAAACCAACTAGATGGAGCAAAGAACCAACCTAAGGAGCTCTTTAACATTATCAAACAAACTACTACATATAGGGATAACCTCGGCACTCTGACCTGTTCAATGATTTATTCATGAAGAGTCGTTCTATCCTATAATACCCAATTCAGACGAGGAACAGTAAGCAGTTTGTAGTTCTATTTAATGTATATAAGATACATAAACTCGGCAATATTCCTAATACATTTCATTCAATTTGGTTTAAAACACATAAATTGCAATGACACAGTATTACATAGATGGAAGGTTTGATACTGTAAACTTCCTGTAGAACGGTGGATCGGCAGCCAACATGTGTTTCGTTGCATAGTAACTTTTTCAAGGAAAAATGTATCCATTCATGTGTGGATGCCTTTTTTCGGGGTGGGTTTTCCAACTTTGGAACGAAAGTGGGCTTAAAACAGCCTTCTGCGCCTCAAAATTCTATGGGTTTCTCTTGGTCCAGAAAGGGTAAAATTAACTGGTCAACCCAATAACAAGCTCGCAAGTATAGGATTGAAGAATTCAAATAAAGACCCTACCATTTGGCCACCTTGTCTAGAGACAACATTGGACTATTTTTTATAAAAACAAGCCGTCCGGGTTGCAAGGGCTGCTATACCCTTACATTGGATTAAAACATTTTTTTCGAGCATCTGAATTTGTAGGTGTAGTTCTCGCTACGGATGACATTCACGCAGTGACTCAATAGGATGCGGGCAATCTTACAGGAAAACCACTGGATTGTTTTTTAAGCCTTGAAAAAGTTTGAATGGGATAGAGCAACTCTTAATGAATAAATCATTGAACAGGTCAGAGTGCAGAGGTTATCTCTATATGTTGTATGTACACTGGGTTCAATTGAACAACAGTGAGTAGACACCAGAGGTAGTGGGGTGTTTTGTACTTAACCTTGAGGGGTACCAGTAATAAAAACTAGTCTTCAGTCTACACAATGAATGATGCTACCATTGAAACCATCACTGCCGTTTGTTGATTGTTGTAAACATCAAACTACCTTCACCTCCAAACCTGATACAGCAGTCACCGTTGAACGCTGGGAAGAAATGGCTAACTACTTCACTGAGAAAGTTGCAAAAATCAAACAATCTCCTTTCCACGATACTAGTCTAACATCTCTGCCGAGCTGCATCATTGACATCTCAGTCACCACTTAAACCTCTCCCAAGGCTTAACCAATGACCCAAATGAACTCAAAATCAATCACGATTGCTTACAACCAAAAAACGATGCTCTGTGGATAGGCTCCAAACTCATGACTGAAAGCGAAGTCTTCAAAATAATAGCAAACTTGAAGTCCACATCCCATCCTTCCGATCTACTGCCCTCCACCCTAGTACAGAACGTCAACCACATTATATCTCCATTTTGGACCTAAATTCCAATGCCTCTCTTTCATCAGGATGTGCACCTCAATCCCTCCAAATAGGCCAAGTTACACCCATTCTCAAAAAACTAGGAACAGACCCCAATGGCCTGACCAACCTCATACCTATTACTAATCTTCCCTCCATAGCATAAACTCTGTAGAAGTGTGACCTCCTTCAACTAGACTGACACATATAGGAATTCAACCTCCACAACACTTACCAATCAGGATATAGGAAAGTCTGTAGCACCAAAACCACCTTAGTACATTTTTCCAATGACATCCACAGATCCATGGATGAAGATGACCCATACCTCCTAATCCTACTTGACTTGTCTGCGGCATTCGATACAGTAAATCATTCAGGTCTACTTGAAACTCTCAAAAACTGCATTGGTCTCAAAGGAACAGTCCTGAGATGGTTCACGTCCCATCTAAAACATCACTGTTATCAAATTTAAATCAACAGCTGTCGCTCCAATCCTACTCTAGTCACACAGGCATACTGCACAGCTCCATCCTCTCTCCAGCCCTTTTAATCCCTTCATGGAACCCCTCACTGTAATTTTTACACAGCAGAGGCTAAATGTCACATATATGCTGATGAAACAAACTCTATTAGAAAATAAAACCACCTTGTGACCTCTGACATCTGAACACCACACTAATTAAGATACAAGCAGGGTAAAAACCAACCACCTCAAACTGAACCCCAATAGTTAATACTCTTCTCCCCCCAAAACGATCTCTCTTACCTATCCAAGAGTGTATATAGAATATGGGTGTGTTTAACTGCTCTCTTTCTCTTTCTAACTCCGTTAAGTCCTTGGGCATCACCCTGGACAAAAAGTTGATGAAGGCGCACATTAGCAACTAAGTTAAACATGACAAAATGGATTAAAAAGATTTTTCAGGTAACCTTTTTTCAGTCTCGGGAGCTTTCAAAGCAACAATGCATGGTCGCACAACCTAAAGCTCTAGGCTCACGAACAGTGAAGCTTCAACTTGCAGTTGATACTGCCTTACAGATGAAGATAAGTTCTTTGGGGAACCAATTGCAGTTGTGCTGCAGCTGGACAGTGTCAAACACGAGTTATGGGATTTATTTTTATAATAAAGGCGATAAATAGCTGAAGAATGTTTCAACAGCAGGTATAGAAAGAAAGCCAGATGAGAGGCAAATTCCTGGCTTGGTAAACCAGGGTGAAGTGGGAAGTGCATTAATTACTGGATACAGGAACCGGGGACAGGAGTCCCGGTTTCCAAAAAGGAAAGGGTGGTGACATTTCTTTTAGACCACTACATAAGCTGTACGCGACTAAATACACAGCTTTGGAACACAACAGAGTTTTATAAAAACGTTCTCAGAAGAGCTAAAACGTTTCTTAGTAGAGCTCTTTAATTTTGTGAAAGCAGAAGGAGATTTTCCATCAACTTTCAAGGAATCTACTAGTGTCAGCTTTGTTAAAATGGGTCAGAATCCCAGTGACATAAACTCACATAGACCAATCAGTCTATTTAAATGCTGATTATAAAGTATTAATGAAAATCTAGGCAAATCAGATTACTCCAGTTGCCCAGAAGGTGATCCGCAATGATCAGGCAGGTTTTGTGGCAGGAAGACAGATGTCAACAAACACAAGATTTTGAATACATGCTCTAGATTATTTTAATACCAGTCAGATACCGGCACTTTTAATGATGATAGATACTGAAAATGCATTTGACTTGTGAATTGGGATGCCCTTTTCTATGGGCTAAAGAGGGGGGGCTTTCCTCTTCAAATTACTAATATGCTACGCAATATATATTAAGGAGCACAGGCCCAGGTTTTTGTAAATTCCAACTTAGCAGGAACAGTAGATATTATTAGTAGAACTCTGCAGGGCTGTCCCTTGTCACCCGTATTCTTCACTTATTTTTATTGAACCACTGGATGTCAGGATCAGGGCTAAAATGTCTATAGAAGCACCAATTGAAGGCATATCTAAACTTAAGTTGTTGGAGACAATATAATTCTAGATCTCAGGCTGGAAGAACAAAATATTAGAATGATGTTGTCAGAATTTGTGCAGTTTCAATCAATTGGAGGATATAAAATGAATCATAAAAAACAGAAATATTGATGTTTAATACTTTACTTTACTTTACTTTGTGGAATTGTAGAACGCAAGCGAATCATCCCCAAGGGGATCTCTTGGCGCTTTCAGGACAGGGTACTTGTTGGGCTTACACATCTAAAAAAGCCATGTCTTTAAAAGTTTCTTGAAGCTGGTTAGCTCACTGCAGGCCCTAATGTTCTGCGGCAGTTTATTCCAGTGGCTGGCAGTCAAATAAGAAAAGGCTCTCCCACCCATCCTTACCTGTGTATTCTCTGGGTACACAAGAGGTTGGCATTGCTATATCTTAGTTGTCGGGCTGGTTGATACCAACTGAGTTTATTTCTGAGATAGGCAGGGCCTCTCCCCTGTAATAAAATAAAGACCACGCAGAGCATCTTAAAGATAGCTTGCTTTCTAACCAGGAGCCAGTGTAGCTGGCTCAGCAGAGGGGCGGAAGGGATCCATGCCAGCTTATTGAGGGCAAGGCGGGCTGCTGTGTTTTGCATCACCTGAAGCCTTGATAGAAGATCTTCCTTGCTCCCACCAGTAGTGAGTTACCATAATCCAGACGACTCCCCAGGAGTAACTGAATAAGTGTTTTTCTTGCTGACAAAGGGATCCAGGGAAAGATCTTCCTAAGCATCCTCATTGTGCCAAAACAAGTGCCTGACACTGTCTTCACCTGCTCCGCCATAGATAATTTGTCATCTATACTGATGCCAAGATTCTTAGCCCAGCTCCGGGGGGGGGCTTCACCCAGCTCGGCAGGCCACCACCCAGGAGACCAGATTGCTTTGGCCTTCCCAAACAACAGAATCTCTGTTTTTGAGGAGTTGAGTTGTAAAAAATTCCTCCTCATCCAGCTGGCAATACTAGACATGCAGCTTCTAAATTTTAATTGAGTTGACATAATGTCCTCCTCTCATAAAATACTTCTAAGCCGTTTGCAGGGAGTGGGCATTGGAGGACAGGCTCTGTCCTGGCTGGAGAGTTTCCTCACCGGGCGATCACAATCTGTCAGCTTGGGCCCCTATCGTTCCACCTCAAGGGTGCTCACGAAGGGGGTGCCACAGGGCTCATGCCTAAGCCCCACATTGTTTAATGTGTACGTGGCCCCCCTTGCTGAGATTGTAAGGAAGTACGGATTCAAACCGGTGTCTTACGCTGACGACACCCAACTTCTCTACCCTTTCCATTCTCTTAACTCGAATGTTAGGGAAAATTTTGCTGAGGGCATGAGGGCAGTGTCAAATTGGATGGCTTCCAACTGCCTCCAATGCAATGTCGGGAAGACGGAGGTAATGCTCTTTGGGAAAGCCACCATACTCTGGTCTCCCGACTGGTGGCCTCAGGACTTGGGACCAGTACCCTGCCCAAAGTTGACCGTGAAAAACCTGGGTGTGAAGTTAGATCAAAATCTAACTTTAAAGGAGCATGCAAATGTAATCTCGGGAGCATGTTTCCGCACCATTGGCCTGCTAAGGCGAGTTTTTCCCCTCCTGCCCGACACGTACAGAAAGACCCTTGTACAAGCCCTAGTGATAAGCCGGTTGGATTATTGTAACGGGCTCCTGATATTAGCTAACGAGGATGCTTTAAACCGGCTACAGGTGGTCCAAAATACGGCGGCAAGACTGATCCTGAATGCTCCCGCAAGAACCCCATCCAAGCCCCTACTGAGAAAACTCCACTGGCTACCAATACGGCAACGTATCAAGTTTAAAATCTGTTGCACTGTTCATAAATGCCTTTTTGGAGGTGGCCCCAAATACCTGGCCCAAAAATTCCAGCTCTATAAACCGGATCGCCTTCTTCGATCAAGCAACCAACTGTTACTAAAATCTCCGTTCATTAAGAAGACCAGACAAGGTGGCCGTGCCCTCTCCCTTGTGGGGCCGACCTTGTGGAACAATCTGCCCCTTAGCCTCAGACAAAACACCAACCACATATCCTTCAGGAAAATGCTTAAAACAACTCTGTTCCTGGAAGACTAATGGCCTTTAGCTTATCCACATAGGTACGAACGTTTCCATCCTGGCGTGCAAAGCGCGGAGATACCCCATTGGGGTCGATTCTGGCGCGATATAAGAAACTAAATAAATAAATAATAAAAATAAATAATTGGGACAATTAGCTCCGTGTCGTCCGCATCTGAGATGGTCTCAAAACCATGGCCTCTGATGATGTCGGCCAAGGGAGTCACGTATGCATTAAATTGGGTGGGACTCAAAACAGATCCCTGCAAAACAGCCCTCTGGTCTGCAATACAAATGAGTCCAGCTGAATGCTCTGGGTACGGCCCGATAGAAAGCTTTGTATCCACTTGAGAGCCCTGCCCTTCACCCCAATCTGTCTAGCAGCATCTTATGCGAGATGGTGTCAAATGTCGCTGACAGATCAAGGAGGACTAGGATCACTGGGGTTCCTCTATCCAGTGTCAACCTTATGGTATCCGTAACCTCCAACAGTGCGGCCTCCGTGCTATGTGATGCACAAAAGCCGGACTGAGAAGGATCCAGAAGGCTATTTTGTTCCAGATAGAGAGATAGCTCTTGGTTCACCAAGGTTTCCAGAACCTTCGAGCAGCAAGGGAGATGAGAAATTGGCCTGTAGTTCTGCAACTCAGTCGGGTCCGCTAACGCTTTTTTTAACAGTGGTTTTACCCACGCGTTTTTCCACTTGTTCGGAAATGTGGCCGTCTCCAACGAGATGTTATATATCTTGGAAAGCACGTCTGCTAAGTCCGGACTGAGTGTTGACATGACTGCTGGTGGTGCAGGATCTAATGGCGAGCCAGATTTTACACGGCTTAGGAGAGAGCCTACTTGCTCTTTAGTTACGTACGAGAAGAAAGCCAGCCCAAGAGAGGAAGCCGCTTCCTGCGGCGGGTCTCTTGGTAAGTGTCCCTCAACTGGTTCTTCTCCCGCCAAGTTAAAAGACTGATAAATCGAATCAATCTTATGGGTGAAAAGTTTGGCTAAGTTGTCACATAGATCCTGAGTGGGAGGTGGTGCCGCATTATCAACCTTGGGATTTGTAAATTCCTTCAGGATCTTATATAATTCCTTAGAGGAATTGGTAGCCTCTATAATGCGTACACCCAAATGTATACTTCTTGCTGCATTGCAGCTTTTAAGGTAGGCTCTATGTGCCTTTCGAGATAGTAGTTCATTTGATTTCCCCCTTGACTTCCTCTTGTAGTATCCTCCCCTGTATTCTTCAACAGCAACCTCTTTCCTCTAACCTGATTTGATACCTGGGGATATATGTAACTAATTCCTATGCAGAGCTGTACAAATTAAATTATGATGCACTGCAGAAAAGAGTCTGATATTTATTAGACAGAATGGCACCTCTCCCTCTTACACTAATTGGCCATGTTGCTCTGATAAAAATGTAAATTCTATCTTTATTGATATTTCTTTTTATAACTGTCCTGATAAAAATCAATAGGATATATTTAAAGAACTTATAGCACTTTTTCAACAGTTTGTCTGGAACAAGAAGGTACCAAGCGTAAAATATTCTGTTTTGCAACCGAAAATTAATCAGGGTGGATTAGCATTGCCTCAGGTACACATATATTACGAAGCCTCTCTTATAGACTAATTGGTTCATATAATTGACCTCAAGGGATCCTTAGATACCTTCTTTTTGGATAAGATGGTCAAGGAAGCTGGATCTCGGCTTCTGGTCTTTATAAAGACGGATAAATCCCCCTAAAAAAACTAGATATAAGACACTACAGAAGAATCAAATGATACTCCAGTCACTTTATTTCATAAATGCCCCAGCCTCAGGGTACAAATTCTTGCAGTCAGGGAATGTAAAGTCTTGAGTCTACATATCCAGGACAGCAACGTTTAGGAATGTAAATGGCTTTAGAGACCCTGGCCACATTTTGGTGGGAGAGAGATGTATCACTTGGCAAAAGCTGCAAGCTTGTTGCAGGAATCGCTGCAAACAGTTTTTCGGGGGAGTATCTACAGATCACGAATCTCTTGGATAAATAACCAAAGCAGAGAGCTGAATGTCTTCCAGGGTAAAACCCTATCCTGCTCCAGGTACTCCATTGTGTAGTCGTTTGTTCTATTACTCATTTGTGGTCAGAGTCCACAAGGTGATGTTTCTTATTTATTCAACACAGTGTTTCCACTTGATGCTGAATCCTTACACCGAGGAGTTGAGTACACCTGTTTTATTCTCCTATGTCAGGTGAAAGTTACATTTGTGACCATGAGGACATCCCTCTTGAGTTCAACCTCATTTTTAGATGCATGCCAAGTTTAAAAACAAATAATAACTACGTCAACCTGCTCGCTTGCTTGGGATTTACCTTAAAGTGATCATCGGCGAACCATATATTTTGTGAATTAGTATCTACTGAAGTAAACCAGGGCTATCTGTCCAGCCTGCTAATAAAGTCTTACAGTAAAAAAGATATACGTTTTTTTATACGTAACAAAAATCATGATTATAGAATCAGGGCTTTCAAGAAAATATCTACCTTCCTCTGTGGAAATGTCTTCTGTAGGAATAAGCATGTGTTGGAGGCAGCAAAAGGGTGGATATGGGTGTGTCCGTCATAGATAATGTTTAGACCTTTGCATTTCTTTGCATGCGTTTTTCTGCCTCAAAAATCTATAGTTATATACTCCTACATCAGCTAGAAGCAAGTGCAGTTTCAGTATGAGATTGGTCAAGAACCACCCAATATTTAATTGGAAGTACCTGAAGGGAATTATCTAAATAGAAACCTATTGGACTGGTGAAAAAAGAAGTATTAAAAGAAAAATTTAAACACATTGATCTACCCTGAAATTGGAGGGTTGTTATGAGAAATTGGGTTGTTGGTTGACTGGGTTGTGGGTCCCGGTAAAGCAACAGCCACATTTTCTTGCAGAGTGAGTCACAAAAAGGCACTAAAGTAAATTGTGTTTAACCTTGGGTAGCTTGACACAAAAAGCAGCCAGGCTTAACTTAGGGGCAATGTGTAATGTATTTATGCATTATTTAACAGTAATAATGTGAAAATGCAGCACAAGAAAAATCCCAACCAATCTAGAAAAATAGAGTTCATTAAAAAAAATATTTGACACCAGTCATTAGAACCATAGGTATGAATTATTCAAGCTTTTAGTGAAAACTAGCACCTAAAAGATCAATACGCAGACATATAGACGCGCAAGACTGGGCCAGGGTTGAAAAATATGGTTGACAGCGATGGAGCGCAGTTCGGATGCAGAGGTTGATTGACCCCGTTCAACAATTTCCTTTGGACTTAGAAGAAATTCTGAGAAAAAGTGTCTGAGAAGGTCAAGTTCAGTGGGGCAAGGTTGCAGGAGGTGTTAGAGAAGGGAGTGTCATTGTTGCATAGCTTTGGGTCGAAGCCGCGTTGAGGTTTCTACGTTCGGACTTGGTCTCTGAAATTGAAGTTGAAACTTTCTAGCAGGACGAGGCTGAGAACTGTAGCTGAAGACAGTTCCACAAGGTCAGATACCCCTTTGACAAAGGACCACTGAAAAGACCTTGATACTGCAGAGAAGAACATAGCAAGAGAAGCCGCAAAGTATATCCAACTGGCGATGCACCTCACACAGATAGGCGAGCAGGTTGGTCAAGATCTCGTCTTTGGTCTTAGAGCACTTTTTATATAAATATTTTCTTAGTCTCCACTTTTGGATTGTGGCTATCTGGGGACATTTAGCGCCCCTTCCATGGGTCCAGGAATGGAGGGAGACCCCTTGGAGGGTCAGGACTCACTCAGGCTGTGTCCAGGTGGGGATTTAAGATGTAGGAAGCCTTTTGTGTTCCTATGGCTCTGAACAGGTGGCCAGAAAACTACCCCTTTGTGAGTCACTCTTGGGGTCCTGGAACAGATGAAGATCCAGTCCTTGAACCCAGCAGTAAAGCAGCAGAGCAACAGGGCAGCAATCCAACAGTGTAGCATCCTTCAGAGTGTAGCAGTCCAGCAGAATTGCAGTCCTTCCAGCAGCACAGAAGTCCTTCTTCCTTTCAGAGTATGTGCATATAACGTCCAGCCAGAAGGATGATATTGGTTCTTCCAATAATTGTGTTACAGGTCTCCTACAATAATGAGCCTTGACTGGCTTTTGGCCCTTTTTTGAGGAACATTGGATACGAGGAAGGATTCCCACATTGGAAGTGACTGTTTTTTTGCAGTACAGATGAAAGATTTTATTGAAATTTCTACAAACCCAAGAGACATTTTTTTAATTGAAGGTTGCTTTGTACTGTTTTAGGCGTTACTTTGGTTGATTATCAGATCCTAGATTAAGGTTGAATTGGAAAATCCGAAACACTGGATAAAACAGATAATATGGGTTGGGTGATGGTTGATGTGTGTGAGTTTCACAGAAAGAATTGATGTAGTGTGTGTTTGTATGTAATGTTGTCATGGTTTTTTGTATGATTTGAATATATGTAGTGATTTGTTTTTGGTGTATATATTGTGTTATTAGCGTTCCTGTGTGTTTAAAAAATGTTCATATGTATGTGTTTTTCAAACATGAGAATGTCATACGCAAAACGTTTTTTTTTATAAAAATGAAAAAATAAATGTTGATCATGTCAATTGAGGTGTATCATCATGGATTTGAATGAAAGCATGGTGTGACATACATATTGGCCCTTGTGCTGTTTTTTTGTGAACTTTTTAGAAGTGGCATTTTTAGAATTGTGATCAAAACTCAACTTTATCATCAAATAGGGCTTTCATCACAATTGCAAAGACACCAAACGTGACACAGCTACCTACTAATTGTAAATGACAGCATATTAAATATAATAGGGACTCTCCAATGCTATCCTATGGAAGGGGTAGGCTTCACAGTAGTGAGTAATAAATGTAGAACGTTTTCACTTTCAAGGACATATAAGACTTAAAAGTACATGCCCAACCTATTATTTACACCACACCCTCCCCTATGGGCTATCTAGGGCCTACCCTATCAGTGGCTTGTATGTAGTAAAAGGCCAGTTTAAGGGGTCCATTAGGATGGCATGCGGTGTTCACTCTGGGGGCCCCCTGTGGGCCCCAAGAGTGAAGGCCCAAGGGGGTGGCACACGGGGGGGTACCTGTGGTCCCCCCCTGCATTTGCATAATCAAAGCGGCAGGCACCGCGCGGTGCCTGGCGCTTTGTTTATGTAAATGATGCAAAGCATTTTCGGTATTGTGGCGGGCGGAGCAGAGAGCTCCGCCCGCCACAATACTATCAATAGAGGATGTGCCCGCCACTGTGGCGGGCACATCCTAATGGTGCGTGCGGGACCCCCGCCCTTAGGGCGGGCGGTCCCGATGTCCGATAGGATGGCGGGTGGGCAAAGCCCGCCCGCCATCCTAATGAGCCCCTAAGTCTTGGCAAGGGGGTTTGAATATCAAGTCAACATCAACATTTAATACTGCATTCAGGCTGCAGTGACAGGCCTGAGACAAGTTTTAAGGTGGTACTTAAGTGCAATATAAGTGCTACAGGCCGACTGGTATCTATTAATTTACAGGCCCAGTGTACATGGAAGACAACTCTACTAGGATCATACACATACATTAAATATGCCATTTGGTTTTGAGCCAATATAATCATGATTAGAGGAGTGAACACAAGCACTTTAATACTGGTTAGCAATGGTAATGGACATAGAGTCCTATAGAGAAGAAAAATGAATTTCTGAAAAAACTGGAGGTAAGTAGGAAAAATGTTTGGGGGAAGACCACCCTAAGAATATGAGTGGGTGGTGAACTCCACTCCACCGGCACAGCTTGCAAAGGTTTCCCACTCCGCGCATCGCAAGGAGCGCGGAGTTCGGCAAAAAACTATGCCTCCCCGTAGCAGAGTTTACCAGCAGAGGGCCCTCCCCTATGAGTCCTAATGTCGCAGCTCAGCCCTGGAGTTTGATTCCGGCAACCTGCTATTTGCACTTAGATGTGGCCTGTGCTCGATCTAGGTGGAGAAACCCTATCCTCTCTAGATATAGATGAGACAAGCCTTTATTACTAAGCAGTCTGCCCAGCAGGAGGCCTGTCTCAGGAGTGGCTTCACTTCATTACATTTGGAGCAGCCAACACCTTCTCGAACATATTATTGTCCAGACTCTACAACGCGCAGTGCCTGTTGGTCTCACTGACGCTGCCCTAGCCTTCCAACTGATGCTTGATTGTGTGTATTTGGTCTCACTCAAAAAACTCAAATCAAAGTTCCTGTTATATTCAATGTAGGTACCAACATATAGGCCCCAGTAATTTCATGACCCTTCACCTATATTCTTCCCTACATTACACTTGTAACGGTTTACAGGGACTGACCTTTTACCTAGATACAACACTGCATTCAGAAAGCGGGGTTTCCCTAGTTGGAAATCTCATACATTATGCATGAGGATTCTTGGAATCACAGCAGGACGACCATCTACTGTATAATATCTATATATAAAGTTCATGCCCAACAACATCTATAGGCCAACTAAGTAATACAGTGAGGTAGTACCCCTGGGGATACCTATGGGTATAAATACATCCCATTTTACTAAGATAGGGTAGAGGAGACCGAGACTTCCCGGCTGACACACTGACCAGGGACGCTGAGGTTCCTGCATGCAGACCCTACAGCTTGCAGTGGTCTAACATCCCTTGAGACCAAGATGGGGTCCTACAGTCTCTCACTTCAGGTAATAGGGTTGACTAAATCATGGAGGGATTATTGGCTTAACACCTATACGCATGCTAGGTACTTTTAGGTACATCTAGTTAGGGACGCATCGTAGAGTATGCATCTTTTTATCATGTGTTTTATATACTCTTAGGTATTCATGATTATTGTAAGGTGGTAGAGCTATACAATCCATTTACCTTTATAGTACTGGTAATCATGTTTATCTTGTACTGTCTAACAGTTGTTGCAGCTCATCTAATCTACACCAGAATAACAGCTGCTCAATAAATACTTATTGAAAACTCCCAGCCTGTTTATTATGTGTATCTCTCTGAGACAGACCAAGTAAGCGCGAGTGACTGGGTGAAAAGTTGTTCATTGTTTCCACGGTCCTGAGGGATCAGGGTTGTCATGTTCGTTGGTTGCCAATAACTATTCTCTCTTTGGTAAGAGGAGATTCTATTGGCACTGTGAGCTAGTAGGCCAACATACCCAGTGGGGGGTGTTCAGAGTCAGTCTGCCACCAATCCTACAGTGTATGCTGTCCAAACAAGCAGATACTGCATAATAATTAAAGGAGTTACACGACATTACCAGTACAGGTGCTATCCTATAGAAATATTCAATTGTTTTAATTAGATGAACACCCCGGACAATCATTTTGTAGACAAGTTACACTATGACCATTGTCTGTTCTCATGACACCTTATGCCACAGTCTTTTGCTTCTTCATAGCTCTCCAAACCAACTTTACGCAAACAGAATTGCATCTGTTATCAATGGGGAGGAACTGGTGGATGATAACCATTGGAAGACGAAAAGCGTGTTTCTAGGAATTTATCCTGTGAGCGCTGCATTGTTGTCAGTCAAAACTACATCAATGAATCTGTGTTGCGCATTATGATTGGCTGAGATGCCGAAGAAGTGCCAATCCCAGGTTTTTTTACACATTTTGCGGCCCACTCACTCCTACTTTCCAGAACACATTGCGTGGTTGGCTGTGATGGGATCCGGAAGTCGCCAAGATTAGTGATTATTTTCTTCTGTCAAGAGATACAGAGCACTATTACACACTGTGGCCACTCTACCTCGACCATCTGAGGGCTCCAATATCACAGAGTGCAGAGCCAGGTGTGAACTGGTGAGTGGAAGCGGAAGAACTTTAGCAAATACAACCATTACCAGGCAAGGAGCAGGTACCTGTGGCGATGAATTTTTGGGGAACAAACGGGGGAGGGCAGTTGCTTTGTCACTGCTCTGAGCCACCATGCTTGTTAGTCCTAGGAAGCAGCGGGTGGCGTATACTCTAGATAGGCATGTGGAGTCCATGCTGACTTTGGGGTTCTTGGTGGTCAGTCAACAACATTGTCTCATCCTGTGGGTCTGGGGCAAGACCATCCGTTGCCTCCCACAACTATATAAGAGGGCCTGGGCTCTTTGTGGGCATTGGCTTAATTCTTCTCGGTCATCTCCATGGTGGACAGGGACAGGCTCCAATGCTGCTGGTAAGGAGAGAAGGGCATGGGATGCATGGAGTCTAGGCTCCTCCCGAGGTGCTCCCACTGTAACATCTGGATCAGGAGCCAGTGGTGCCTGGGCTTCTCAATGCCTGATCGCCCCAGAGCCTGCCCCAGGGTGCTTCTTCTCTGGAAGTTTGTAGCCCAACCCATGTCTGGCTGCATGTGAATAGCCATGTGTGAATAAAATTACTTGGTGTAATAAATCCTGCAGGAGGGCCCATGGCAGATAGAGGGTATTGAGCAATAACTGTAACTGAAGTCTTTTATCAGTTGTGTTCTGGAGTCCCCTGTACTGTGGACCCCCACACCTAGGAACAAAAACCCCTCTGTAGCAATCTGTACTCACAATATCAAGGTAGAGCACGCCAGGCCGAACTCAATAGAGCTGCTGTGTGCTAGACACTTGCAATTCAGCAATTCAGCAATACAGCGAAGCACATTTAAAAATTCACACTCAGTTCATGCTATTTCTCATGATCTTATTACAAACACTACGAAATACTGCACACAAATTAATACATATTTGCCAAATGGAAATACATAAATTGCCACCTGCTAAAGGGCCTTGGAACCTAAAGATGTAAACATCAATGAAAGAGCATACTACAAATGTAATCCCCTGAATATACCCAAGAACCTCCATGCAGTAAGCACTTCTAACTGGATAACAGCAAGCTCAAACCCATACAAGCACAGAGGCCCAGATTTACTAAAGGCTTGCAAAGTGATGCAAGGGCAATGAAAGTCTTAAGTGACATTTACAATGCCACACAAAACCACCGTGCATGGCTCTGCATGTCGTAGTAAATCTGGAGTGACTCAAGACAGCGCAAGTTGCTGCCTTGTGTTACTCTGCCCTGGGAAGGTTTTCCATGGGTGATGCGTGGGTGTTTCAAGAATATTGTTTTTATGCCGGAAGTTGTCTCATCCTGCACAAAAACTATCCTGCATGCAACACAGGCACCCTTGCACCACAGCGGAAGTGTGCTTCAAATGGTGCTCTGCAGTCACTAGTGCACCAGTACAGAAGGAGAGCAGGAATTCACCATATCGTATTAGATATGGTCAACTCCTGCATCTCCATTTTACTCTGCGCATTATAGCAAGTTGTCTTGCTGCATTGCCCAGGGTCAAATTTTAGTAAATCTACCCCAATGTGCCTAACACAACATAGTGGGGTACATAAACTGAGGTAACTATATCACTGTGATAAAGAGATGCAGAATAATAACAATCAGAATAAATGTTTTAACTATAATGCAAAAGTCCCTTTCATTTAGGAACTAAAATAAAGGCAGTGACTTAAACTCTGAAAAATGCACATCAATAAAGCATATCCGTAATGAGCTACTAAGTGCCAAAGCCATACTTACATCTTAACTAAGGCTGTAAATCAACCATAAGATGTGACTAAACAGCTCCATACACATTTATATTTTAAGCCTTCTTTAGGTGCCTTTCTCATAAAGAAAGGTTGACTCTTCCAGTTGTACCCATGTAGTGATCTAGGAGAGTTATTAAACTAAAAGGTGCTTAGGATTCTGCTGCTCACTGACAGCCGCCAGAGCACAAACGTATGCTCGGAGTGATTCTGGTGCTATACCCTGTCTTCCTGGGCACCAACAATCCAAAGTTTGGGAGTACTTGCTAATGATTGGCAATCTCTTTAGTTGTTTCTCAGACCACGAAGCTTCATCTGAAGTGCTGGTTTCCTATTTTCTTTTTTGCAAAATAGACATCTGCTGGTGTGCTCACCTTTTTGTATGATGGGGTACCACTGTCCCAAAGTGTAGGGCAGCTGGGCCTTTTTGTGATTAGGGAAAATGCAGAAACTACAAGCCCTGGTGGCTCAGATAGGTCCATAATGACCTTGACACTCCCAGTGCTGGATGGGAGATGACAATTCACTCTCCCACCCAATTGGAGCTGTTCATTGGGGGAAGCTTTTGGGAGGAGAGCACCAGTTCATTTTTCAACATCAGCCTCTTACCAGTGTTAGGCCTGCAAGCCCAAGACGTGAGCTCAAGAGGTGATTGCCCCTAAAAATAGTTCTTCTCATCCTCTCACAAATCACTTTAGGTTTCCAAATGCCGAAACACCAACGAATTCAAGAGCATGCAAAGAATTGGAAGGGCCTATGAGGAGGGCCTTCCCCAATATTTCCGTAATCTCTTAGGATAAGTGGGTATTTTGGGGGTAGTCGGCTATTTATACTGCACCCATTCTCCAACACATGCTTGCTGTTGCAAATACTCACAGAGTGACTACTCTTGCAGGCTTTCTCCTGGGATCAGCTGCAGTTGTGGTTGGAAATCCAATTCAAAACCACATCGCATCTTGAAGAAAACATGTTGAACATTGAAAAAGCGAAAGAAAGAACATTCCAATACAAAGAAACTGCAATTACACAAGGTGGTAACAAGCAAGTCCTTAAGCTAAAAATAACTTACTTGAAATCTTTGAAGCATATAACCGGCAAAGGAAAATGTTGGAGTTAGACTGGTCAATCAATCAATCAGGATTTGTAGAGCACACTTATCACCCATGAGGGTATCCAGGCAATGGGATTGGCTGCATGGGGCTTCAGTCAACAAGCCTGGTCTTAAGCCCCCTTCTGAATTCCTGGAGGGAGGGGATGTTCAAAGATCGTTCCAGGATTTTGCGTCAAGGTAGGAGAAGAAAGGGCCTCCACTTTTGCTGTGGTGAATGTAGGGGGGTGAGTGAGGAAGAGTAAGGCACAGTATATGAGTCTGGTGGGGTGGTGTAAGCTCAGGCAGTTGTTGAGGTATGCAGGTCCATGATTGTGAAGGGTTTTATCGGCATTCCTCAACAGTTTCAATTGCCATTGTTTGCGTACGGGGAGCCACTGGAGGTTCTTCAGGTGAGGATGATATTGGTCTGTCTTGGGTTGCTCAGGATGAGTCTGGCTCCCAAGTTCTGTATGATTTGAAGTCGTTTTCTGAGGTGTCCTGTGAGACCAGCATACAGAGAGTCTCCATAGTCCAGGTGGTTGGTGATGATGGCTTGCTCGAAGAATCATCTGGTGGAGATTAGGAGCCACTTGAAAATGTTACGAAGCATGCAGAGGGTGAGAAAGCAGGCAGAGGAGACTGCATTGGTCTGGTACTTCATGTTGAATTTGTTGTCAAGCATGATACCAATGTTTCGGCTTGGTCCGAGAGGGTGAGGTCCCCGGTCTGTTATTTCTGAAAATGTTCATCAAGGGGGTCATATAGGTGTTGAAGAGGGTGAGGCTGAGGTATGATCCTTGGGAAACACCACAGATGACGTCCTTGGGCTTTGAGGTGGAAGGATGGAGGACTCTCTGATTTCTGCCAGAGAGAAAGGATATGATCCATTTCAGGGCGTTGTTCTTGATACCAATCTGGTGGAGCCTCTTGAGTAGGGTGTTGTTGGAGATGGTGTCAGGGCAGCTGAGCCCCTTGGTCCAGGAGTCTTCTGATGTCATACATGGCAGCAATCAGGGTGGTGTTGGTGCTGTGTTGCCTCTAAAAGCTTGTTGTCGCCTAAGCATGCTGTAAGTTGTTGGTTAATGGCTGGTGGATTCCAGAGGGAAGATGGCGGACACGCTGATGTCGGAGTGAGACAGCTGTGTTTGTCCTCAATGCTAATCCCCCCTTTGTTGCTTCCTGATGGCTTGCGATGTGAGGCACTCTGTCGGCAAGGTGTGGAGTAAAATGCTGTGGTACTTACTCTCCTGGTCTCGTGGAGAGCTCCGCGCTCTGTATTGCGCTGGCGACCCTGGACGAGTTGCGGAGCATTAGATCTACGGCTTCAGTCTGTGGCCATTCCTGCGGCGGCAGCTCAGGCGGAGAGATTGCGGGGAAACCCGGCCCCGGAGTTCGCCATCCGTAATGGCTCCAAAAAATGCATAGAAAAACATCAATGCAAATGTGAATGTGAATATGAATATAAATGCTAATATTAACCCTAAAGGCCCTAAGACTCGAGCAGCAGTTGCAGCCACATCTACGGTCACATCATCATCTATTAACGTGGCGGACGCCAATGTCGATGGTGATGTTGCCGGTATACCGCAGGAGAAAGGTATACCTCCAGAGGCCGCCCGGGTGGCTGAAAAAACGGGTGTACAGCTGAAAGTACATGGGACTTCTAAAACGAAACAGCAAGTAAAAGGTAGGACCCCAGTTATTGACTCACCGGGTGGTCCGGAAAGCTTGCGGAGAGCTCGCCCCGCAGCTCTCCGCAAGCTGCTAGAAGTGTAGAAGATAGGCAAGCACTGACTAAGGATATGCCTGAAGTGGGGGCTATGGTGAATGCACTGACTATTGAGGAAAATGAAATTTTACATGACCAATATGTCCCCTGCGTGTACCCTATGTTTAATGTATGTGCATGTCACCCATGCATTTTCCCTTAGTGGCCTGAATAATGAGGCCTCTGCATTTACGTCCTGCATTAGGATGCCAGTCATCAAGTCTCCCATGTAAGAAACGTTAATTTTGCATTGAGGCCCATGTGTTTGCATTGTGCACTCTTAAATCAAGATGAACCTATTTTGTGGCTCAGCCTGAGCCAGTCTCTGAATTAGGGTTTCATGACTCCAGACACTCTGAGAGCTGCAGTTACGTATCCCTGACCTCGCATACTTCTGGCTCAGCCGAAAGAGGCCAAGCACGGGGTGCCAAGACAGTATTTTGCACAACAGTTATCTGTTTGCTCTACAGAATCACATTCCTGCCTGGTGAAGAAGGTAAACAGAACCCGTCTGCAGAGATAGGGCCTAGCCTTTCTGTCTCCGTTTAAGTGAATTACAGAGCTTGCATCCGTAGAAAGCCCACGGCCCCCACGCAATGAACGAAGAAATATATGCCCTCTCTGGCTCTTAGTGATGAGCGACCTTTGCTTCAGATAATACATCCCCGGACTCAAGATATCAGATAATACTAGACGTGCTGATCGCCCTGACACTGAAGGCCTCCCTACTAGACTGAATGTCAGCTCCCCCCAGTTACACGTCAGTTGCAAGTCATGATCAAGTTGCGCACACAAGTAGGGCAAAGTTCCAGCTGGCCATGCAACCCCCTCCATGTATCCACCCACCTATGACTCACCTATGACTCCTCAAATGCACGCCCACATGCTCTTATCTCTCTTTCTCTTGCTCTGCCTGGAGCGTTCCTCCCTATGTACGAGATTAAAAGTATAAATATTGTACTCAGAAAATAAGGTTTAGAAGACCCTTCCTGAACCTTAGTGGTGATGGAACAGATTCTCCCCTAACTCGAGTTATGGAAATAAAGCCCTTTTGAATCAGACACCACGGACTCTGCCTCTCATTTAATGCATGACACTTTGTTTATTTATAGAAATTATGACAGGGTAATATTTTATTTACCACACTATGAATCCCAGCATCAAACTGATTGAAGATGTGGTCACTGTAGTAGATTCTGCAATAGATGAAGGGGCTCTCCCCCAGCAGATATTGGGGCCGGCTTAGATCCTCAAAGAACTTTGTCTATTGCGGCAGATGGGGTGGGCCTTGCTGAAACTTGCCAGATGGTAGGGGGTAACATTGAAGTACCCGATATGATCAAAGAGGGCGATTCAGATGGAAAATTTTACTCGATGTCGGATCTTTCGAATGCCTCGGATATTGAGAGTGGAGATGGTGATTGGGCTGATGATGGAAGTTTAACTAGCTCAGTACCGCGGGAGGACGATGAAGGCAATACTACATTATTTGGGGAAAAGGGAACAGTGCGGAAAGTTAAGGAAATGTTGAATTTACCATCTAAGGATAGCCCGGATAATGGTGGTCCGCCATTGCTTGAATACTCATTTTCACCACAGTCCGGGGGGCAGAGTGACACACTTGGAATGAATAACAGCCCCGACAATGTGGGAGAGAATGAGGTTACCCTAGTCATAATATATCAAGCCATAATGACA
This sequence comes from Lissotriton helveticus, assembly GCF_964261635.1. Lineage (NCBI taxonomy): Eukaryota > Metazoa > Chordata > Amphibia > Caudata > Salamandridae > Lissotriton > Lissotriton helveticus. The sequence goes on from NC_136059.1 coordinate 1,720,396,556, forward strand.
CACCGTGAGGAAACCAAAAGGATTACGTACACAAGGGGCGGTCCGATAACTTCAAAATACGGTGCGGCGGGTCGTTAAGACCTGTACGGAGATCTCAGCTCGGATCGGGGAAGCAGAGACAAGGACCTCTATAGTAGAAGATGAAATGGTCCAGCAGAAAGTGGCTGTGTCTTCTCTTCACTCCTTGTGGGATGATATAAACTGGAAACTCACTGATATTGAGAACCACTCCAGACAAAATTATTTGCGGGTACTAGGTATTGCCGAAGGAGTCGATGGCCAAGATATACGACAATTTGTTATTGATTTATTCTCTGAAGCCTTTCCGGAACTGACTCAATTGAAGTGGGAATTTGAGTTACAGAGAGCCCATAGATTTCCGTTCCATGTACGGGGCGGGACCAGGGCAGACAGTAAACCAAGGGCTATTTTGATCTGCTTGAATAATTTTCTGCTCCGTGAGTCTTTGTACGATCTAGCTAGGCCGGATCATAAGCGAAGGGGGAAAGGCTGAGAGTTCTTTGTACGGCCAGACTATTGTCAAGCCACAGTTCAGCATAGATGGCACCTGCGCAAGATGATCCCTTTATTTCAGGCTAAGGGGGCACAGGCCTTTCTATTAAAGCCATCAAAGCTTGAGGTGCTTCACAAAGAGAAAACACTATTTTTTATCTCTGAGGTAGCCGCGAGGGATTTCTTGGGTACAATATAGGGGGAAGGTTATAGTAAAGCTTATCTGTAAACTGTTTTTTTTTTCCTCCTCAATTTCTTTTTTTTTGGTCAGGTGGGATAGGGGAGTTAATGGAGGACACACACATTTTCTCTCAATCACAAATAGGGACTTTTCAGTCCCTTTGCCTCATTTGGGTAGGGGTGAGGGTGGGGGGTTGGATTTTTGGGGGTGGCAAGGGTGGTGGGGCGGTGGGGCAAGTAGATGTACAGATTTGATTGGGCATAGATGTAGCAATAGCAGCAAGGATATCGTGAATATATTCTTTGTAATCACTTTTTTCGTTGTTTCATTATTTGAAGTTAACATAGAGTTTGGACAAGGCAGTCGATGAGCGTCTGTTGAATTTCTTTATGATTTTTATGATGCAGGGTAAAATTTTAATTTGTTCATGGAATATCTGTGGCCTGAACGATAAAAAAAAAGAGGTATCATGGCCCAGAACCTTAAATTAATGAGGGTGGATATACTCTGTGTGCAAGAGACCGATATTGCATGGAATGATAGAAGGTGGTTAAGGGATTTGGGTATGGAGCTATTGGGCTGTACTCAACAGGGTTCAAAGGCTAGGGGAGTAGCAATTCTGAAAAGATTTGGCTGGGGGGACTGTAAACGTGTTAAAAAAGATCCTAGTGGGAGATGGGTTATTACGGAACTATTGCTAGAGGGTGCATTAATGACGATTTGTTCTATTTACGGTCCAAATTTGGATGACCCAGATATGATTAATGGTTTGAGCATTGAGTTAGCGACTTGGCCACATTCACTAATTCTATGTGGAGATTTGAATCTCCACCTGGAGGGGGGCTTTGATATAATAAGGGACCATCCATATGCTGTTAAAAAATCTAAGATTTTCAAGGCTACCAGAGGCGTTGTTAAAGAATTTGGGTTGGTGGATATATGGTAGGCGAAAGGAAATGGTGCGCCAGGGGATACTTTTTATTCAGCGCCCCATAAAAAATGTCTCCGGTTAGATTCTTTTTTTGTATCTGCAGAGCTGGCTAGTAAGGCCAGGGTCGATATTCGACCCAAAATAATTTCTGATCATAACCCCATTGTGCTAGAAGTAGATGTAAGTCATAAAGCCCAACCAAGACCCTGGACTTTTGAACGTAAATTACTGGTCGATCCAATCTATTGTGAACACATGTGCAAATGGATAGTCACATTTATTTAAAACAATAGGGGGTTGGCTTCGGGTCCTATGGTGTGGGATGCACTTAAGGCGGAAGTCCGTGGAGAAACCTTTAGTTATTCTATTAATAAACAGCGGAGATTATGGGGTGAAGTGTTTGAAGAGATGAATAAATTGCGGATACTCGAAAAAGAACTAACGGGGGCGATTAGAGATGGCCAAGATACCGAGACAATTTAAAAGGACATAGCTGTTAATAAAATGAAGCTATATCAGAACTTTGCCACTCAGCTTGCAATAAAAATCGCAATTAATAGATCGAAAGTTTACGAGGTTGGCGAAAACTCCAGCCGAATATTGGCTAAAAGACTGCATCAAAAGTCGGTTGCCAATAGGATAAACAAGATTTAGAATGATCTGGGCCAGATTTGCGATGGGCCTACGGAGGTGTTGGAGATTTTTTGTAAATTTTATACCCAGTTGTACACCGATGCTGAAATTACTGGAGTCGAATCGGAATTGGCTACATTTTGGGCTGATTTGGAGATAACTAAACTGACATGTGATCAGATGGAAGAATTAGATGATATTATAGTGTGGGAGGAAGTAGAAGCAGCTATTATATCATTGGCAACCGGTAAGGACGTGGGACCCGCTAGGATTCCGCTTGATTTCTACTGGACCTTTAGGCATGTTTTGAAAAACGAATTTATGGCTTTATTTCAGGCAGCGCAAAAGGGGGTCGCACCGGTATCATGGTGCAAGACTATTATAATAGTATTTTTGAAAAAGGATAAATCTGATCTATTACCTGCATCATATAGACCTATTTCATTAATTAACACTGACAGCAAAATGTATTCTAAGATCATAGAAATGCGTCTAGCTGGAGTCATCTCAGTAGATCATGTAAGGCGTGTGATATCTTTTGTGGATTGGGCGCAAGCAACCAATACCACATTGAGAGTTACCCTGTTGGATGCCGAAAAGGCATTTGACAGGATTTCCTGGCCATATATGTGGGAGGTCTTAAGGCTGAAGGGGTTTGGTCCTCGGATCTGCCAAGCTTTGAAGACATTATATTTGTCCCCGGAAGCCATTATTCGAATCTCTGGCCAATAACATTTTTAATTGGTCAAGGTACACGGCAAGGGTGTCCTTGTTCACCTTTATTATTTGCTTTATATATTGATTTTTTTTAAATAAGCTAAATCAGGCTAAATATATAGTTCGAGTACAATTGCAGCATGTAGATTACAGAGCATTGGCTTATGCTGATTATATCGTTGTTATTACTAGAGATATCACCACTGCATTGCCGGCAATTGAGAAATTGGCGTTTCAATTCGGTCGATTTTTGGGTACAAGTTAAACATTTCGAAAACACAGGTGCTGTATATTGGTGGGGATCCTCCGGAAAACATGATTACTGTGTCAGAAGTTACTTATTTAGGAATACAAATTTCATAACCAATTAGTAAAACCACAGAGCTAAATATGGATCCAGTGCTTATAAAGATAATTGCACCATCAGGATTCAAGCAAGCCGGGCCGAAGACGGCTGTAATGCCAGAAACCGGTCCCCGGAAGCTTGTTTCCTTTCCAGTGAAGAATTGGCTTGGTAGTTTGGTCTGCCCTGTTCCCATGATGCACTGGGCCAGGGACAGACTAATTTGCATATAGCCAGGTTCTGAACTGGGATGGTGCAGTGAGCTAAAAAACGTGATGGATCAAGCCCTGCTCTGTTGACTGGGTAGGAGTGTTCTGATTAACTCAGATACTCTGTCCATCACCACCCCCTTTTTTGAAATTATAAAGATAAATTCAACATTGGGGAGATTGGATCATTTACACTTATCTCTCTATGACAGATCAAATGTATTAAAAATGATGGTATTTCCTAAGGTTTTATATATGTTTAGAACTATTCCAATCAAATTTCCTGTTTCTTGCTTTAAGAGACTTGAGAGGATCGCCTCAAGATTTTTATGGGGCTATAGTCGGCAGAGAAGGGCTTATAAGAAGATGGTGCTGCCTAAAGATCGTGGCGGCTGGGGTATGCCTTGCTTCATGCTCTATTATTGGGCAGCGGTTCTGCAATTTATCAGTCCGTTGGTAGCTGGGGATAGGGTAAAAATGTTGCCATGCCATAGCCCATCAATCTACGAATTCGGGATAGCGGACGAGGCTAGGGGGTGTCTGGTTAGAATTATTGAACCTAGCTACTTTAAGAAAACCAAATTTAAAGTTCTCACGACTGCATATTCAGTGTGGAAGCAAATTAAGCGACAACTTGGAATAGGCAAACTTCATGCATATACACCTTTCTTTGTCCCTGAGTTGCTACTGATAATATTCCATGATCAAATAGCAAACAGGTGGCGCTTAAAAGAAGTGCAGTGTTTAGGGGATCTTTGTATTGATGGTCAATTGGCCTCATTTAGAGACTTGCAAATTAAATTTAGTTTACCTAAACATGATTTTTTTTAAAACCTCCAAATTCGTAGTTTTCTTAGTAAATCAACCTTATGTTCTGTGTATCAATGGGGAAGGATTTCATTAATAGAAACAATGTCGAAAAAAACACTTATTGGTCAATTTTATGCTCAATTATTAGAAACATTTAGAGGCTTGCCTGGAGAAATGGGGAACAAAGTTGGGGCAAGACGAAGTCAATATTAGGGAATCCTTAAAGCTTGCCAATCAAGTTTTGTTGACGGGGAGGATGCGTGCCCAGCATTACATGGCCATATACGATATGTACTATACTCCACGTAAAATTTCAAAATGGGGGACCTCTGCTGGGACTAAATGTAATAGATGTGGTCTTTATGTGGCAGATGCTGTACATATGTTTTTTGACTGTCCCAAGTTAGGGGAATTATTCAGCTCAATTGAGTGATTTTTAGGCATATTATTAGGTTCCCCCGTCAGTATAACAGGGGAAATGGTATTGATTGGGGTTGGTACAGATAGTCATGCACAGATAAGATCAGATGGAACGGTATCTTTCCTCTTTATCTGTATGGCGGTTGTAAGGGCTTGTATTACAAAGGACTGGATTAGCCCTGATCCACCGTCATTTTTGTGTTGGCGGTCTAGATAATTAGCCCTGTATAATTTAGAAACAGCAATATATAAGACAAAGGGGAGGCGGAAGAGTGCAATAGGCGCTAAGATCTGGTCTACTATCACTAATTGGATTTAAAGGACTTGAAGGGTGGGTTACAGGGTTGTTATGCTCTCTTCCAGGCTGTTTTAATATTGTTGAGGTATTTTTTTCTGTTCGGTGCTCGCTCTGATATGCTTTGAATGGTCATTATCTATCTAATGTAATTCTTTATTTTTCTCTTCTTTTTTGGGCAGTTTTATTTGCTGCTCAATATGCCTGATCTGTGTATCTTTTGCTTTATGTTACTTTTTTTGGGGGGGGGGGGGTCAAACTGAACTGTACACTTCTTGCATAAAACCAAAAATAAAATATATTAAAAAAAAAGTTGTTGGTTAATGGCTTTCTCGAGTACTTTGACTGAGAAGGGGTGTAGGGAGATCGGACAGTAAGTTTTGAGTTTGTTTGGGAGGTGGGGGGTTTCTTGAGGAGAGGTTTGGATCTAGCATGCTTCCAATCGCCTGAGTAGGTGGCTGAGGAGATGGATGTTTTGAGGATGTCAGAGGGTTTGCTGCAGATGCTGCTTTTGCTAAGGTTGCACATGCGGTGTAGAAACAGGTCTGTAGGGGATCCTGAGTGGACAGAGTGCATGATGTTGGTGGTGTTTTGAGTGGTGAGCTGCTTCCATCTGATGATTCTGTTTTTGGTGGGGTGTCTGTGGTGTCTCTAAGGCTGAGGGTGTCAGTGTTGGTGTCAGCGTGAGCATCGATGACACCATCAAGGCCATGCGCACAATCCACTCCGGCTCTCCATCAGACCCATTCCCGCACAACGTCTTTAACAGAGCAAGCAGCTCCATTGCACCCCACCTGCGCAACATCATAAATCTCTCCCTCGAGACCGCGGCCTTCCCAGAGATCTGGAAACACGCCGAGATCAACGCCTTACTCAAAAAACATAAGGCAGACCCAAGAGACCTCAGGAACTTCCGGCCCATCTCTCTGCTCCGCTTCCTGGCCAAGGTCATTGAGAAAACCATCAACAGACAGCTAACCCGATACCTCAAAGAAAACAGAATCCTGGACCCTTCCCAGTCAGGGTTCCGCAGAAATCTCAGCACCAAGACTGCCCTCATCGCTGCCACCGACGACATCAGGATCCTGCTGGACAACGGCGAGACCGAAGCACTCATCCTCCTAGACCCCTCTGCCACCTTCGGCACAGTCTGCCACCGCACACTACGCACACGCCTCCATGCTGCAGGGTTCCGAGACAAGGCTCTGGACTGGACAACTCCTTCCTCTCCGGCAGAACCCAGAGCATCCACCTCCCACACTCAGTTCCAAAGCCTCCGAGATCATCTGTGGTGTACCCCAGGGATCCTCCCTCAGCCCGATGCTGTTCAACATTTACATGGCCCCGCTCGCACACGTAGTCCGACAGCATGGCCTCAACATCATCTCCTATGCCAACGACACTCAGCTGATCCTCTCCCTAACCGCCAAAGCCAGCCTCCATGAAGGAATGAAGGCCGTCGCCGACTGGATGGAGACCAGCCATCTGAAGCTGAACTCGGACAAGACGGAGGTACTCATCCTCGGCTCCAACCCTTCAGTCTGGGATGACTCCTGGTGGCAGATGGCACTGGGGGCAGCCCCAAAACCCACCGACCACGCACGCAACCTGGGAATCATCCTCGACTCAACGCTCTCAATGACCAAGCAAGTCAACGCCGTCTCCTCCTCCTGCTTCAACACCCTCCGCACGCTCCACAAGATCTACAGATGGATCCCGACAGATACAAGAAAGACAGTCACCCAGGCCCTCGTCAGCAGCAGACTCGACTACGGAAACGCCCTCTACGTGGGAGCCCCAACCAAGCTCATCAAATGACTACAATGCATCCAAAATGCCTCTGCACGACTGATCCTCGACATACCACGCCATGGCCCCATCACCCCCCATCTGAGAAACCTGCACCTGCTCCCCATCAACAAGAGGAAATCCTTCAAGCTCCTCACCCATGCACACAAGGCACCCCACAAGACTGGCCAAGCCTACCTCAACAGATGGCTCTCCTTCTACATCCCCAACCACCAGCTACGCTCCGCCGTCCTCTCACTCGCCACTGTCCCGCGTATCCGAAGAACAACCACCGGTGGGAGATCCTTCTCCCACCTCGCCGCCAAGACACAGAACACCCTCCCCCTGAGCCTACGACAGACCCAAGACCTGCTGACCTTCAATAGGATACTCAAGACCTGGTTGTTCGATCAGTAGCGACCCCCGCCCAGCGCCTTGAGACCCTTGCGGGTATGTAGTGCGCTTTACAAATGATTGATTGATTGGTTGTGAAGCAAGGTTTCCGTAGATGGTGGATATCTTGTCATGAAAATAGTTGCAAGGGAGTAGTACAGCTCCTTGATCATGATGAATAGTTATATGCTGTGTTTGGAGCTGGCTTGGATGCTGGCTGCTAAGACATGCCTTCTGGCATTTTCAGGAGTTTGTGGATCGGAATTAACCCCTAAATATTAAACTTACACATGTGTGGATGTCCTACTAGAAAAGATAGGAGAGGTTAAGGTGGAGATTTACAGTCGGAGGTTTGTGAATAACATTTTGTAGTACTTTAGCAGTACTATGGAAGTACTAGTAAAGGTCCTGCAAAATGCAGTTTGTGAATAGGCCTAGTAGAAAGTAACTTTTATAATGTCATTATGTTGAGACAATGCAGGTGCAGCTTTGAACTGAGGTGTGAATGAAGCAAAGCAACAGGAACCTACAGAAAAGCAGTACAGACTAGGAATAGTCAAAAACAAATGGCATATTTCTTTTTGTATGTCCAATTAAATTATAATGCAAAGGCCATAACTAATGTACTTAAGCTCCCATCTACAGCTACCAGTGCACAGAAACTGGACTGAGTTAAACACTAGAACAATTATCTCATCACCCAAATGGGTGCACACTAGGTGCAGGTGAAATTTCTGATATGCTAGTGCACTCTCACATAATTTGGGGTATTTTGTGTTATGCTTGTTGCGTGAAATTTACAAAATAATACTATTGTACCACGTCACATTATTATGTGGCATTCACAGCAAAATATTAGCAAAAGTGTATCGGAACAATGCAGATGACCAGGATTAAAGTGACTTGTGTTTTTTGCACTTTTGTAGTACAAATTTAGTCAGCCCAAAATGTTGAGCAAACTGATGGTTTTGCATATCCTGTAATTTTGCAAAAACTTACCAAAAATATGCATAATTACAAATATGTAAATTATGTGAATTCTACACACTTCTGATGTGAACATATGTGCAGATGTCTTCCTGTGTAACCAAAGCAGCTTTCTTATTACAGCTGTGCAGTAGGGCCTTATTTTAAAACATCAGTTCGGCAGTGGCGTAACATAGCCCCTACAGTGTGGGGGTCGAGTTCCACAGGGCCTCCTATCGCACTGTGCAAGGCCAGCGGGCGCCTGGCCTGAGACCTCCTGACTGGGTCCGAAGTGTAGCAGGCCTTCTCCATGTAGTTTGCAGCGAGGCCCCCTCAAGTTTCGTTATGCCACTGAGTTGTGGTTAGTTCATAAAGACGTTCCACAGAAGCATACAGTAAGTGAGACTCAACTAGCAGGCTCATGACAGAGATTCAAAAGCCAGGTTGTCCAACCTCAAAAGATCTTAAATGTGTAACTGGGTTTAAACCTACTTATTCACTCATTGCCATCCTCCTGAATTTATTTTGCATCGATAAGGTGAGCATCACAAAAGTAACATTTTGTAGCAAAATGTTTGGATAAAAAGAAAAATAGATTGAACAAAGGGAGCATATTTTCCAACCCACATTCTCAGAGGGAATGCCTTTTTGTGTCCTTTGTTGGTGCGATTTGATGATATGGTGATTTTTTTTCGTATGAAAATTTGTTAAAGCTAAGCTGGTTCATTTTCTGTAGCACTTGTACATGGCAACACTGTGCTACGTTTTCAAGGGCTAGTTGGGATCTGCAAACAATACGGTCAAGAAATGTCTAAGCAGTTAAGTATCCGATAGCCTTTACATTTCTTTCAGAACTTTGCAGTATCTTTTACACTATCCTCTGTATTCCTGGTACCACACTTGTTTTTATCCCCAATTTTAAATTTTATTATTCTCACATTAGTGTGTTTTTAGCATATTATCATTTCTGTATCTTTGTAATGGTTTTAATTAACTATACAATAAAGTTTTTTCGCAATCACTAGTCCCTATTTTATATGACATTGAATTTATAAAAACGAAACAGGTTAAAAAACTAAATCTTACTTCTGTCCCTTTCAGGCTTTTTCAATCAATGATATATAGAAAAGTAATACTTTCAATTTTGACAACGTTTGTTCATTTACTCAGTCAGCACTCCGCATCAGTGGTGCCTCAGCAGACCGACTGGTTTATATCAGGTCCACCTCAAGATAGTTTTACACAATGAGTTATTTGCACTATGGCTGCGAGGATTGGTCCTAAATCATACCTGCAAACTCTTTGCCTTTAATCCGTAAAAACATTGGTCACAAACTGGACATTCTCATCCTTATGCTTTCACAATAGGGCAAACGTCAATAGACAGCATGTGTACTTGGATAAATGACAACATTCAGAAGAAATAGTAATTCGTATCCTGATTTAGAATGTGGTTACTAGATTATTGTGCTGTAGGCTGGTGGACACAGCGTCCCTCAAGGAAGATGTTTAAAATATATCGGGGCAGATTTACAAGCCCCCTGAGACACTTTCGCGCTGCCGTTGCATCACTTTTGTGACGCAACGGCAGCGTGAAAAATGCAGCAAATTTACAACGAGATGAATCTAAGGATATGCGTCACGTTGTAAAGCCATCCGTGACATTATAGCTGCGTCAGGTATAATGTATGCAGGGAAGGCGTTCCCACGCAGGAAAACCTTGTAAAAGTGACGCAGTGAAATCTACAAGACCCTGCGTCACTTTTAGGGCGCCACTGCGTCAAAACCTTACGCCTGCTTGAAGCAGGCGTAAGGAGTGATGCAGTGTGTTGGGAATAGACCACATCACGCATTGATGGAGTTGCGACATGACTCCAACAATGCGTGACTTTTCCGCCAACTGATGCGTCAGAATTTCTGATGCATCTGTCAATCTTTGCGCCATAGTGCAAAGTATTGGAAATACGGCGCATCTATGGTGGTGCAAGGGTTCTTCATGCAGGCGCAGGGAAACTGACACATCTATACAGATGTGTCAGTTTCTTGTTAATCTGTTCCATCATATATAGCACTGTCCTATGGTGCGGTGGTAGATGCACCACCAAAGTTGCTGTCTACACCATGAGAGGAGCTACTTTTTCACATGGTAAACTTGATATGAGGAATCTATGCTCTTGCATTAGGAGCATAGCCTTAAGCATGGTCTAAATCTATGTACAGGCCCACCACAGCTAACTCTGGCAGGCCCCCATACTGCCCCAGTTCAGGAAGGGCCTCAACAATTGACTCTTCGGATGACCCCAGCACTCAACAGACCAACCCTCTTGCTCCCCAGCGCCTTGAGACCCTCACAGGTGAGTAGTTATGATTTAGGAATCCTGATTGGTTTACTCTCAGATGTCCAGAAATGTAGCTCCATGTTACCAGCCCCATTATCTCTTCAGTTTAGCCTTAAATCACTTATTTTGTATTCTGACAGTGTAGTCTATCCTAGCTCACTGAAAGTTTCACTAGCACTCTGTCAACTATTTTTGAAGTGAAATGAAGAGCCTTACCTGAGGCAGAGGCTATAATGGAAATTCTGACTTCCTGTATTGGGTGTACTTTCTGTTAGAAGTGGCCACCATAGCAAATCTCTCACTGGTGGAAACACCGTTGTCTCTACAATTGGGACTGCCATGGTGCGGTACTGATTTCTCCAACCAACCGATGGGACAAAATTCATACCTCTTTTGGAAGAGTTAGTTCCCCAACAGACTTTTATAGAAAGAGCGGTGTATTTTTGTATAGAATTGAGAATTCCGTTCCTGACATGCTAAGAGACACTGCTAGCATATTAGGAAGACCAGACGTGAACACTGACAGCACACCTGAAAGTTCAGAATACTTTTCTAGGACTCAGATCAGTGGCAGCAATATAGCCATCAAACACAAACATTGACAGAACTTCCACCAGAGGCTCCCCCACTTCACCAACCCGCCTGTATGGCTTCCTGCACATCAAAGACAACCATTTTAAGAAAGAAACTTCCTCCTCAGGGCAGCACTTGTAATATGATGGAATTTCCTCAATGAATGTAGTCAAAGTTGAACACTGGTGAACTGGTGAAAAGGAATTTGGCTGGTACAACTCTATCAGCCTGCTTGGTTTCTGTGTATGAACTATAAAATTAATTGTATTTTTTTATGATACTTATTTTGGCAATTTTATTTAATAAATGAGAGTATACCTGATCTCAAACTGTTGTTGACAGTTTCTCCCATCTGTCAGTAGAATACTGAGATCTTCATACACATTTTAGCACTGGGAGCGATCTTATCATTGTTGTTGGAGTGGAAATTTTCACTTCTGAATTAGGCTGCCATTCAGTATTCTGCCACCTATTGCTATGAGATTTTTACTTTCAGCATGGAAGGCTGATCACAAGTGTCAAAAACAAGGCAAAGAAAAAAGCTCTACATCCCACTTGTCTTTTGGAAACTTATGGATTATGCTGTTCTCTAGAAACTGCAGACACTTTGAAGGGCTGTTAGCAATCATCACTTCAGAAGCAGCGTGAATCTAATCAGTGGGTACTAAGTTAAGAGGCTGCAATCTTTCCCGTGGTTGTACTGTACTTTTCAGTTGAAGCACCAAAAGTCTGTAAAGGTCACTCCAGGTCAATGGCCCTGAGTTCACATAACTACACTCAACCCCTGAAATACTACTCATACAGCCAATAAAATACACCCCCCACTTAACAAATTATGGGGCACATTTACTAAGATCTCCCCTTACACAACTCAGCATAGCAAGGAAAGCTATTGTGCTGCATCCTGTAAAAGGGAGACAGCAGAACTGTGCCTTATTTACAAATATATGGCACAGTTGTGCTCTCTCCTCGCACTGGGGCTTTGTGGCTTCCTAGCACTTCTGAATGCACCCTAGTGTCATGTCACAAGGGTGAGTGAGTTGTTATAAGGATAGTTTTCAGCAGGAAGGGAGAACTTCTTGCTCAAAAATTATTCTTTGAAGCTATTTCCTCTTTGAATGTGTGATACAGAATGCAGCACACATGCAAAGAGGAGGTAACAAGGAGAAATAAATATATTTCTCTTTGTTCCTGCAGCCTCGGGTAGGTTCGCCATTTTAGCATAAATCCCTGTTAGTAAGTCTTTGCAAATATGACTTTGTGTCAAACACATTGGTGAATGCATGGGAATACGCATGCTCTACACATGTAATGCTTACCTAGGCAAGGTAAAGAAAAGCAGCACTGTGGGGTCGATTACAATGCTGTAAGGTTTGGCTTCGACCATCCGTCAGAGCAGAGGCGTAGCTAGAGCGTCTGGCACCCGGGGCTATCCCTCAGATTCCCGCCCATGGCAGGTAGCGGGGGTGGGGGGTATGCTGGTTAACAAGAACGGCAAGCACATAAAAGAGGTCCAAGAGACACGTGGAATAACCGCTAATAGTTACCTCGATCATGCAAGTTACATGCACATACATGACACGGGCCAAGGCTACACAGTTCAATATACCGGCAGTACAAAGTCATACAATTGATGGACGGAATGCAGGATAAATCGAAACATTCACCCCCAGTCAAGAGATCTGGGTTAAATCCATCATTCTTTTGCTCAACAGGCCACCCCAGTTTAGACTTGGTCATATGCAAATAAAGACTGATTTGCAAATGGCAGGGTTCAAACTGGAATGGCATAGGGAGCAGAAAAACGAAAGATTAGGCCCAGATCTCTGTTCTGGGGTGAATGTATGACATTGTTCTGTATTCTGTCTATCAATTGTTCTTTTTGCAATAATAATATATAAGTACAGAGGTATCAAGATTGACTTGTTTGCAACCTCTAGCATATTTAACCAAAAATATGACCAGAGTACTATACGCGGTGGCAATGTGTTGTTCTGAATAGATGTTATTACACCCTAAACGTATACCTCCTTGGTTGGAGATCTCAGCACATAAAACAGAGAAGTAGTAGAGGTCTCCACAGATAGGTTTGTGAATTGCATTTTGTAGTATGAGAGTAGTTCTACTGTACTGATTCTAAAGGTTCCACTAAATGCAGTTTCTGAATTGTGCTTGAACAGTCTCTGATGTCTTGAGAAAAACCTACATGAATTCAGGATGATCCATGAGTATTTCGTCTCTGCAGGTCATTGGAAATCCTTGGATTTAACTTTCATCTGATTGGCTAGTATATGTAATGTAATGTAATGGGCATTTGTAGAGCGCTGCTACCACTCCAAGGAGTATCTTGGCGCTTACACAACCCCGGTGGAAGGGTTGGATAGGGAAAGAAGTCCAGTTTCTATATATCCCCCTAAAGGGCAAATATTAAATAGTTACATTCCAGTTCTTCTCCATGTTGAGGGGTTTTAATGCTCTGTTAAGAGACTTAGGTCAAGGATGGCTGGGCTTGTCTTTTAGCGTTAACATTTCTGTCGACAATAAAGAAGTTCTAGTGGGGCCTATAATTTTTGAAAGAAGGTGGTTCGATAATTGTTCTTTAACATATGCTCTATCCATTAAAAACCCCATAAAATTATATTTTGCCAGTTCTGACTCAATCTAGGGGAATCCTATTAATATTTGTAATTAGCACATAGTAAGAATATCCCCAAAAATGAAATGTAGGTCCCTGATTGGGGGAAGACGTGGAATGTGACATCTTGCCTCAGCTGTTTTTTCTTTTTTAGTATAGTATAGTGACACTTCAGTAGCTCTTGTGAAGAAAGGTTTAAGATGGTGGGGTAGGGGAGGTGAGGTGGCCGAATGGGTTAAGGTGATGGACTGCTACTCCATTGTGCTCGGCACTCATGGATTCAAACCCATCAGAAAGCCATCAGATTCTCTTTTGAAGGTCGGCATTTCTCGTCGAACAATTACACTCTCTTCAAGACACAGCCGTAATCCACTAGAAGGGCCCATCTGACTATTCCATTTTGGCAATTATGACAAATAAACTGAAGTATTTTGTGCTTAATAGAAATTAGATCTTTCATGGAGTGTCCAGAGCATTGCCTTTCTCTCACTCCTGACGTTCTAACCAGTTTGGATATATAGCCGATAAGAAAGCAGCTCTTATTCCTAATGTTTCAGGTTTCAGCCTTCTCAAGTGTATGACTGTTTACAAATGTCTGCCCCACTGCGACAGATCACTTCTAATAAGTGGTTTCTCTATCTATCACTGATTGCGGACATACTAACTAGAGCTATCGGTATTGGTCATAAATGTGAATACTCTCATGTTCTCATATTTAAATGGAGTTGTTCCTACTTCCAAGAAAAGTGCCTTAAGCATGCTCTTCAATTTGTGCAAGCATGTAGTCATTCATATGCAACTGCGTTTCCATACAGAGTCTCAAAATCATAGATATCTTCATACCGTAGTAAGAATACATGTTGTGATTTACATACTGCTGGCAGACTGGCCTTATAGCTCAGTTGCAGAGCGTTGGTCTTGTAAACCAGGGGTCATGCATTTAAGCCTCGTCAGGGCCTATTTATATGTGTGTTTCTGTATGTTGTTTTCAAGTCATTCTTTCTAGGAGTCACACCTTTCTTTAAGTTTTATTATTGCCAAGCTTTCCTTTCCTGCTTTCACCTCATCAAGAATACATCATGGAAACCATTGCATTATAAACTATTGCCTCACCTCTTCCGATTGCCTGACAAACGCCATTCTCACCCTGCCGGGCAAAGCCAAATAAGCCATGCATATTTACCTGCATCCACAGAATGCATGCACAGAATTCTTCCCCCTTGAAATACTTTTTCTCCCAGATGCCCCGGCTCTTAGACAAATGAGGTTAATCCTCAAAACCCCACCCCCACTGACCATATATATTCTCTTCGCCTGCTCTCCATTCAAATGTTACATGGTATCTTGTACATAGAGAGAATATGAGAACAGGCAGACTTGCTTCAAAAATTTGGTGACCTTGGATGGGTGGGCAGGATAAAGAAGTGAACCTGGTTTCGGGAAGTATTGTGATGGGGATGAGGAAAAGAGAACGTGGACAATATTCACAGGTCAGAGAAATAAATGTAATAGGTTGAATGGTTTTGAAAAGTTAACTTCAGGCAGTAATTGTTTTTCATATTGCAAAGAATTTAAAAACCAATGTGGGATTGGAGGCACAATCTGAGCAGAAAAGCACCATAAGCTGCAATTCCTGATGTTGACTAGAAACTTTAATATGATGATGCTCTTCTTTTAATATATATGTGTGTTACATTTTATTGTAAGTAGGTGATACAGCACTTTTTGCACCTCCTCAGTTTATGGTAATCATGTGACAACACTGTTTTCATCATATTTATTATTCTACAAATGTAATTTTTAAATGCACTGATATGGTGTTTGCATGATATACAAGGTGGCACATCATGGAATGTTTATACAGAGCATCGCATAGGATATGTGATATTTGGCACCTGGAGAAGTCGGACACGCAGATCTGAAAAAGAAGTAAAGACTCTCTAGCAAGGGCCGTTTTTACTCTGAAACTAAACTTTACTTTCAGTGAAACAGTGCTCCGACTTCAGAGACAGATTCACAGCCGCATGTGTGGGGGAGGTGTCAGTGTCCCCAATTAATTCATATTCGGTGTCGCCTTGTGCCACCAGGCTTGCGCCACCTCCCCCAAAATAGTGCCGCCTGGGGCGGACCGCCCCCACCTCCCCCCTCGCTATGCCATCCTTATCGCATCGTAATTACTGATTCAGTTTTCCTTCCAACCGACCCATTACAAAGGGGTCAGTTGAAAGGGAAACCAAATCGATATTCTGGATGGCTTCCGACGGGCTCAGCGAGCCCGCCCGCCATCCGGACGCCCACAGTAATGCCCCGGACGGCTATTTCCGGCTGAGGGAATTATGATGGCAGTTTTCCACTGCCTTCTTGTGCTGGCCTTTCCGTCACAAAAAGGCAGTAGTAAACGGCTTTGGGGGGCCCCCAGCAGTGCCCTCATGGATGCGAGGCAACCAAATGGCAGCCTAGTGGGCACCTATGGTGCCCCTTTGTTGATCCCGGCACCCGGTTGCAGGCACCTGGGTGTGCCTGCCACAGCGTGCATGTATGAACTGCACCTCTACTTTTAACAATGGGAGCATGCATTCCATTTGGAATGCATGCTCCCATTATTAAATATAGGATCCCGACTGAACAGGGTTCGGTCTCATCCTAATTGCAGGTCTGGAACCGACGACGCAAGGTCATTCGGTTATATTTCCTGAACGAGTCCCTCCGACCTCGTAATCAGGGCCTTATTGTTTTTTACAAAGCCACGCAAATTCACACAAATAAGACTTTGCGTGACTTTGTAAATTTCAAAATAGATTTTGCATGGCAGCTGCGCTGAGTAAGTGATGCAACCCCAGCATAAAATCTTAGTAAATCTGGGCTTAACTGTACTTCTCACTTTTTTTCTAATTTCCCCTTCTTAGAGTATGTCGCTGCAATCTTAAATATCAACGTTTTGTATGCAATGCATGCTTCATATCCTCGCCAATGACAACACTAGTGATTCTGCATTCCCCCTCTACTGTGTAGCTTGATTAAAGCAGTACCATAGCAAGGATACCATTGCCCCTTTGCTTGCAGCTTCGGTAGCAAAATCCAGCATTTTTCAGGGTTAAATGGGCTACTGGGGCTAAATAGAAATACGCTTAACAGCCTGCATCATTAATAAAATACAAAGTAGGCATTTTTTGTTCTTACACACAACTTGCAGTTTTAATTAAAGAAAGAAGACGAAATTAGAATTTATCTAGTAGATATGAAGGGTCTTTCAATACCGTGGATAGTGTTTTGGCTCCTAGCACCTGTGGTTTCTCGAGGTCAGCACTCTCTTTGAATGTGGTGGCTTTGTCATCCCCTAATGTGGAGTTTGGGATAGCAAAAGTTTCATGAAGATCCTGATTTTCACACCCAAAAATATTTTTGCACATTTTCACATTTTGTTTCATTTTCTGAAGGAAGTATTGAAGGTCACAATTATAAATTTTCACCAGTGCTTAATTTGAGCCGGTGCTTTCTGGTGCTCTGCACCTGCACTTAATTACCGGCCCCAGCATTTGGAACAGGGGCCCATTTAAAGATAAGTAGGAAAACAATTATTTAATAATTCAATACATGTTTAAAACAACTAATACAAGCCACCCCAACCATTATTAAAGCTTGGGGGCCTTGAACAGTCTGAATTCTCACACTTGTAGCAGTGTGATGGTTAGTAATTGTGTAAGTTCCGTTATTGGCAGTGCTGGCACTGGCAAAGTATGGTGCAAACTGTGGTGGCTTCATCAAGAAGGCCCCAACACTTATTTGTTTACAAATTAAGCACTGCTCTTCACAGATTCCCAGATACGAGTTTACATTCAGAAACTATGTGGAAACCTGAATAAGAATTTTAATTTGCTACAGCTTACAGTGCATGTGCATGTGCAGAAAGGTGGCTGCACTGTCATACAGGATACGTGGAAATCCCCGAGTTCTCTAGAGAACAGGGGCTGACAGAGGTCTTTGTGATGTACACACTGAACTATTTACCACATCCAGCGCTTGAAAGGGAAAAATAGAAGTGCAGGTACTCTGCAGCAGAGTACCTGCTTGTTTTTGAGAAGTGCCGGTACTCACCAATTAAAAGAATAGCATTTCTCTTGAGAAGTGCCAGTACTCCAAATCTTCAAACAGGCAGGGGTTGGCTGAAACCTGCCCCTCACCATTACCCCGTAGGAAGGGTGGATCAACAAACTTCAAAGACATTCATTTGGCTTCAACTCTGCCCTTCACCCTTTCCCCGAAGGAAGGGTGTACCAAAAAAACTCCAAAACCATTCATAACCATACCACGGTGTACCTAAGAACCATAGGACTCACACTTAAAAACACTCACAATTTAGCCCAACAATGTACACGTCATACCCCAGAAAAATTAAAACAGTCAATCACGCAATCCAACCTTTTCACATACCAAATATGCATAAACATAACGAAACACAACACCCATCAGGTTTTCAATGTTCCGTTTACCCCTGACTCAATAAACTTGAAATATGGAAGTCTGTTGAATTAACAGTGTCTGGACTGGAACCTATCTTGAGGGTTCCAGAGTGCACTCCGACACACGGGTGGTTGCTCCCCAAAGCCTCAGGATGAGTCTAACATTCAATTAAACATAAAAAAACAAGCTTGGGAAAATAAAAAAAACATGCTTGAAGGTCTTCTCGCTTCAATTGTCTCGCACCAAATGTGTCAGTTTCCCTTACTTTCAACACAAGTACTTGACACTAAAGTGTGAAATCAGAACTCTCCACCTGAGCTTGAAGACAAACGGAAACACAATCTTTGTGGATAGCCGTGGCAACACTAAGGCCACATACTAAAACTAAGGTTTTACCATCTTGTAGCTTTCCTTCTTGAGGATAGCATTACTCAGGGCAAAAGTGCAGTTCGAAGCGCACATATTTCCGGGACCTCTGAATAGAAGACTGCACGTACGACAGGAATGCGTGGGTGGCTCTCAGCACGTACGTGTTGCACAACATCGAGACCCAGACCTCATCATGTTTTAAGAGCTCGGAATGACGGAGCTCGCATTGGAAACCTCAAAGACCTTGTTGAGGTTCATTGTGTTTCCCCCATTAAAAAATGTCCACAAATTGAAAGGCTTATAAGAACAGCGATATTAACAAAAATGTAGCCAATATCTAAAAAAAGCTTCTAGTTTACACCCAACACAGACAGCTATGATCTTACTTCCCTTCAAGTGCTTTCTTACTGCTGACATGTTTCGACTTCTTGAAAAAACTTGGAATGGCTCGCAGATGGTCGTACAACTTCACCGCAAAGCAACTCTATTCCACGTCCCACTTCTTTCGCCCTCCCCAATACCAACTCCAAGCATGTGACTAACCACACTTGCTCTTTTAATGCCTCACATTTCCTCAGTACTGCCTATCTGCTTCTTGTGTACCACCGACATTGCCAGCATGCTCGTAACCACCCAAAAACTCACACACTGTTGGCAGTGAGAAACGTAGGTGTAAGTTGGGCATATCAATCCTGTTATATTTAACCCTGGGCATAGTTTGCGTAGTAGCACTACACATAGATGCACGTAGTATACTTTAAACTACACGTAATACTGTGTAGCTGATGGCACTGTGTACTTGTCTGCACTATGAAATAATTGCAAAAGGCATCTTGCACAGTGCCGGCTAATATTACCCCCTCCATGCTCATGACTGAGCTCAGCTCATCATGGCATGCAACTCTCAGGTGCTCATGACGAGCTGAGCTCGGCGTCACCACACACATTTTTGTTGCTGTCCAGCACAGCAGGGGAAACTCTTAAGCAGCGATGTGGTTAAATAAGAATCTCTATCTTTATATGCTAAAGAGTATATAGTACTTTCATAAAAGTGAAAATGAAAACTTAGCAACCTGTGAGAGAGGTGATAATTTCGGGATCCTCCCTAACCTAGGGAGAGAACCAAGCAGATGCCTTGAAAACAAAAAGCACATCTTCTTGAACAATTCGCATTTGACTTGTGAGGGACAGCTAGTAACAACTAGTTGAACTGCAGCTCTTTGTAGAATTATTTTAATATTGGATACTATAATATTCACTGCCCACTGCTAATCTCGTCCCATAATGCTTTGCAGGGCCTTTGGTTGGGATTGTTTTTTTGCCAATAACTGTGCTTGGGGTGGTCCTAAGAGGATGGGACCACCACGAAGTTCAACAAGATGTGCTTTTTGTTTATGCTCTTTGTGTTCAAGACATCTGCTTGGTCCTCCTACTAGGTTAGGGGGGACCCAAAAATCATCACCTATCTCATTGCCAAATGTTTTTTTTTTCCATTGAAAAAGTTCACTTTTGTGAATTGGTTATATGCTCTTTAGCATGTAAAATTGCTTTATCAAAGCTTCTAAGGATAGTGTTGATTTACTGCTATGCTACGTGATTAAGCACAGCTTTTGTACTGTGCTACATGCAATTTGCGGAATGTGCAATGTGCGGAATGCGTATTTGTACAAACTACGTATGCTCCGATAGAGTAGCGTAGTACTCTGCCCAGGGTTAGTTATATTCCATCACCTTGGCTTGATATAACAAAGTCCCCATGAGGGTGTATTTAGTTCCAGCATGCCCTGGCTGTTAGGCTGTTCGATGAATTTAGAGACTAGTGGGGCTAGAGGGCAAACTGTCTTTCTCCGCCCTTTGAGATTTTTTAATGGTCCTTTATAATTCTTCTTTCCGTAGTTTCCTCAGGTTTGTTTCATGCAGATTTTGTATTGATTGTTTCTTCTTTCACTCAGTTCACACGTGTAGATTTCTCTTTGATTCCTTTAAAATCATCACCAAAATATGTTGTACATGAAAGACTTCCAGTAGTTGGTTTAATAATGCCTTAACCGCGGCGGCAATTTCGCAGCGGTGTGGGCGTTCTAAAGGTTGGGCGGGGCTGCAAAGGCCAATGGTCGTTCGCAGCACCAGGGGGGGGCATGCTCGACAGGAGCACGGAAGGGCATAAGATAGATGATAGGAAGAGCCCCACCAGGAGCAGCCTTCCTGGTGCTCAGCCCATCCTCCAACTGACACCAACCTCATCCAACATTTCACACCATCACCACACCAAAATTTTACAAACCCAGTCACACTGGCTGAGCAGCAAGTATAACAGTGTCAGAAGGCAGTAAGAAACTATTGGGCCACCATTGATTCAATTTTGGTGTCCTGGGCCTTATACTGCTGATGCTTAAATTCAGAACCAAATAGACCCTAAAATGTTATATAAACTCATTATGTTGGAAGGATCCTTAAAATGTGTGCACCAATGGACCTGAACCACTAAAACACAATATCCCTTGTTATGTTAAGTTAAAATCATTTGTAGAGCGCACTTACACAAGGCGGTTTCATGGCGCTGTGGACGGGGGGGCAGCAGAAGTATAGTTAGCAGGAGCTTACTCATATGACTGAAAAAACAGAAGGGTCTTAAGGAGTGATCTAAAGTGGGTATAAGAAGTTACTGATCTGAGTTCAGGGGGGGGGGGGATCCCAGAATTGAGGGGCCAGGAGAGAAAATCTAAGACCACCGTGTTTTTTCCATTTGAAAGTGGGGATGGTGAGCAGGTTCAGGTGGGAGTAACGAAGTTCACGAGAGGGGATATACCGATGGATCATGGAGGAGTTGAAAGCCGGGGCATGACTGGCCAGGGCTTTGAAGATGGTATAGCCCGATTTAAATGCACAGCATTTGGCCACCGGGAGCCAGTGGAGGCTCTTCATCAGGGGACGGACATGTTGGTGTCTAGGTTGATGGAAGATGAGCCTAGCTGCTTGGCTTTGAACCAGTTGCAGGCGATGGAGCTGATAGTCTGGGATGCCAACATAGAGGGAGATGGCATAGTCAATGCGGGAGATGACCAAGGCCAACAGAACTAGAGTTAGGGCCTTGGTGGTAAGGAATGTAAAAAGTTTCCGGATTATTAGAAGATGGAAGAAGCAGGACGATACCAAAACGCTAATCTGAGATTGCATAGTTAGAGCTTTGCTGATTATGACCCCTAGGCTTTTTACAGATTCCACAGGGCAAGGAGGATTGCCTAGGAGGGGAGGCCAAAAGTTAGAATTCAAAGGGTTGGAAGTGCCTCCCATCAAGATCAACTCAGTCTTGTCGAGGTTGAGTTTTAGTTGATTGGCATACATCCAATTGCTAATGAGGTTCATGGTGGACTGAAAGTTAGCAACTGAGGTGGTGGAGGAGTCAATCTCAAACACCAACTGGAGGTCGTTGGCGTAGTTAAAAGCAGCAACTTTACTGTTGTGTAAGTACGGATCAGGGTAGACATGTATAGGTTAAAAAGAAGGGGTGAAGAGATGAACCCTGGGGGACCCCTCAGGTCAGCCTAACTTTCTCCGATGTGAAGTTGGTGAGACGGACTGCCTGGAATCAGTTTCTAAGGAAGGAGGAGATCCACCTTAGAGCCAGTCCCTGGATGCCAGCATTGCTGACACGGTCTATCAGGATGACATTATGGACCGTGTCAAAGGCAGCTGACAAATCCAGGAGAACTAAGGCCTGGACGATGTTTTGGTCAGCCCCCTTCTTAAGCTCGTCCATGACTGGTAGGATGTCTAACTCCGTAGAGTGTGCTGGTCTGAATCCTTCTTGCTGGGGGTCAAGGAACTGTGAGTGTTCGATAAAAGAGCTGAGGCAGTTAGCGACATGGGCTTCTATAATCTTACTAAGGTAAGGGAGTAACAAGATAAGTCGAAAATTGCACAGCATCGAGGGGTCGGCGTTGGGTTTCTTCAGGATAGGAACAATTTCGGCGAGTTTGAAGGTGTCAGGGACAGTGCCTTGTCTAAAAGAATTGTTGAGGAGCGCAAGAGGGGGGTCTGGGCAGGTGGAAAAGGCTTCTGGTAAACTGTGTGGAGGCCACCGTCTGTGGGGGAGCCTGATCCAATTTTTTAGTAGGGCGAGAAATTCCTCCTTAGAGATCAGGGGTATTTGGTCCAACACATGGGGATTTTTTAATGAGATGGGAAAAATTGTTGGATGTGGTATGGGGGATACTGATTTTGATTGTAACAATTTTCTCCGTGAAATATGAATTTAGAGAATCACATAATATTTGTGAAGGGACAGGTTTAGCTATTACTCTGACCAGTTGTAATAATTCATCGACTATGGCAAAGATGTCTTTGGTCTTAGTAGCTGAGTTTGTGATTTTCAAGGAGAAATACATTGTCTTAGTCTGGAGAATGGAGCTTTTATAGTCTTTTAGCGGGGTGATATAAGTGGCTTTTTTCTCTGGGGCATGATCTCGTCTCCAGCTATGCTCAGCTTGCCTGAGTGCTAATTTCTTTATTTTCAGCTCGTCAGAGAACCAGCGCCGAGCATCATGGGTAAGTTTGAGTTAGGTTCTCTTAAAAGGGGCGACGATGTTACTGGCTGATTCAAGCCCATGCTTGATGCTAGTTGCCTGATCGCATAAAAAGTCCTGTTCACTAGGGGATGAGGCTTTGAGTAAGGTACTGAACTCGTCGATGTTGGCCCGATTCCAGTTTCTCGCCAGGTGGTTGCCTGTGAGAGGCGGTTTTGTAAGGGGGATACAGTCCAAGGGAAATGTGATGATATGATGGTCTGACCATGGGCATGGAGAGATTAGAGGTTGGGTAATTTCCAAGTTGGAGGTCCAGACTTGGTCAAGGATGTGTCCCTTAATATGAGTGGCAACCTGTAAATGCTGAGTGCCGTTCATTCTGGATAGGAGATCCTTAAATTCTAGGGAGCTGGTGCTTTCCTTTACATCAGTGGGCCAGTAGTTAGAGTCTCCAATGATAATAATTTTACCGTTGTTAATAACTAGTTGGGAAAACATTTCACTAAGCAGTTGGGGGAAACAGGGCGTGTGATGAGGGGGATGTCGGTAAAAGAGAGCGCAGATGAAAAGGGACTGGGGTGATTTAAATTTTAAAATGAGGCTGTCGACTGAGGGAATGCCAGCGATCCTTAAAGTGCTAAACCTAAGTCTATGGTGAATAATGGCTGCTACCCCGCCTACAGGCTTCCCTGAGGGTCTGTTGGCCTGAAGTATGTAGTAGCTTGTGGGCACTGCTGCAAGGATGTCAGGTACAGACTCGGTAGTGAGCATTGTTTCCGACAGAAGAAGTATGTCTGGTTTGTCGGAATCAAGTAGCTGGAATATTTCAAGTTGGTGTTTAACCAACGAGCGGGTGTTTAAATAGCTAATTACCAGGGTCCTTTTTTCCTGGGGCGGGGGGATAGCTGCAGGTGAGCTATCAGAACTGGCAGGGAAGCTCTGTTCAGACGGTAGGGTGTGGAGTGTTCAGGAAAGGAGTTCCTGTGGTTGAGGATCCCTGTAAAGTGCAGATGGGCCTTAGTACAGGAGCTGATAGGCCAATTATTTTGTAGGTGTCTCCTAAAACAAATGTGGCATGCATTAACAACAAACTGGCATAAAGTCTCTGTCGAATTGTACCTTCATACTATGAGCAGTAAAATTTAAACATGTCTCCAATATTAAGTATTTCAATATGCACTGATTCACCTTTCAGTACAAATAAAGACATCCTTCAGCTTTAAAGTAAATTCCATAAAAAAATCATTTAAATATAACTTTTGCAGCCCACTCAAACAACCCTCACAAGCTTGTGAGGCCGCGAACTACAGACTGACGGGAGTGCAGCGTAGAGCGTGCAGAAACATGCTGACGCAGTGAGGTCGTAGCGAGTGGGAGGAGTTTGGGCGAAGCCGGCGAGCGGTGCGGTGGCTGTGGCAGGTTAACGCCGAGGTACTGGCTGCGAGTCGTTGTGGCCCATTGCGGACCGTTGTAGTGTGGCAGTGGATAGGGACGCGGTGACGTGGTGAGGGTGAGGCCAAGTAAGTCGCCCACTTGTGTGGTGGTGAGCGGTGGTGTTATTCAGCTTTGTTGATTGTTGATTGCAATTGTTCTGAGTTAAGGTGAGCCCCCTGAGCCGCTTTCAAGACTAAGACCCCGCTCCCCCCTGGACGAATTTGTGCCTCCCCGCTAGCCAGTCCCAGTCTGCCCCCCGGAACCACCCTGAACCATTTCTCCTTTGGTTTTACCCAAGCGATCAGCTTGGTGTAGGTCCCCAGCAGGGTCGCCTTCAATGTGCCGCTCATTGGCCGCACCTCAGGCCTTGGTCCCGGCCGCCTCGCGTCCCCACTCCGCTTTGCTTTGCTTTGCTCATACCCCCCCACCGCCCACCTCTTCCCACTGTTCAGTCGTTTGGGACGCTCATCAGCAATGCCCCCCCCAGCCTTGGTTCTGCTCCCCCGCCCCCTCCAACCCCCCTAGCCACTTGCCACCACTGCTGGTCCCACTGCACTGATTGGAACTGTGCCGTGACGGCTCACTCACTCCCCCCTTACGTGTGACCCTACCTGGGCGGTTGCAGGTGTCACATCTGGGGCGGTGCCTAGGAGCCAAAGCACGGGCCTCAGGCCACCAGAGTAGCAGAGACCAGTGGATAGGGGGCCGCGAGCGAGGGGTTGGGTAGGGACCAAGTGTGTGGGGGGGGCCCATGCGCATAGCACCGGCCACTCGATCCCGTTGCACATGATAAGACAAG
Source organism: Lissotriton helveticus (assembly GCF_964261635.1). NCBI lineage: Eukaryota > Metazoa > Chordata > Amphibia > Caudata > Salamandridae > Lissotriton > Lissotriton helveticus. The sequence goes on from NC_136059.1 coordinate 1,720,421,891, forward strand.
ACAAGATAATACAAGATTAGCGTTTTCGTCCCGGAGCTATCTTGGTCCTTCACGATCCTTCTGGCACTCAGTAAATCCACTCAAGTGCAGTCGGCAAAACAGAGAGCGTTTTAAAGAAGGCCCACCTGTTCCAGTCCCCAAATTTACTGGCTCTGAATAGCCACGTCCAACAGCAGAAGTGGTAAGATCCGGGAAAATAAGAAAAAGCCCCCTCTGCGCTAAAACGGAAGAAATCAAAACAGCGGGTAACTGATGCGGAGCGCCCCCCTGTCAACCCCACGAGTCCATTGGCCTCTACGGTCACACCGAAGGCCCCTAAATCATCACCAAACGGACGGCAACATACCAATAATAGCAGTACGCATTCCTCTAGTGCACCATCGTTGAATGGTTTAAAATCTTTTACCCTTTTGGACTACTTCAAAAAAACTCCGGGTGGGGCTAAGCCCCCTCCTTCCCCTCACTCCTTGGAGGCACTAAGCTTTGCGACGCTGACCAACCTGCAGAGTCAAGCAGGTACTCACTACAATCACAGTCAACATCAACTAATAAACCTGCTCCAGCTTCGGATGTGTATATTTTTGGGTCTGCATCCGTCGATCAGAACACCGTCGTGGAGGGCTTTGTGAGGGTTTCTCAAAACCCTCCACCAAGTTACCAATCTTCATTATGTCAGTTTCTCCCCCCTCGTAACATTTACAAGCAAGAGGCCTGCTCCAGCCAATCACCCCCTTACTCATATCCCCAGCCCCAAACCACTGCAACCATCGCAATCAGAGAACTTTGCAACACCGCTACCTCAAAATTCCTGTGTGCCTAGGGAGGTTACCCCTGCGCCGCACTCTCATTTAATCTTCCCACAAATCCATGCACAAAAGGATCCTGTACCCAACTTTGACATATTTAGTCCCCCCTTACTGCATGCCCCAAGCCCTCTAGAGGGGTGCCCAGACTCGACCAATCCCCAACAACGCCTATACTCACCATTAACAGCAATAATAACTTCTCCAAAAACGTCACAAAAAACTGATCCAAATGACCAACTGTTAGCGGACTTGTCCTTTTTCTTTAAAAACTCTCATAATTCACCCAATCCCAGACTAAAAATAGAGCCACATCAAGATGTCTCCACAATATCGAGCATCTGGCCTCAACTGCTTCAAACTTTTCAATCGACAATTACTGCCTTAAATTACCACTCGGACAAATTAGACACGCAGGTCGACCTACTGAACACTTTACCACTGTTCACAGCAGGGATCGATAATAAACTGGAAACATTGAATAACTTAATTATAGGAGCACAATCATCCTCAAAACTAGCACAGTCCATTTGTTGCTGCTCACCCATCATTGACTCACTCTCCTCGCTTCCAGCCTTCTTATCCACCGTCATAGGCAAGGTTAAGCAATTGAAGGGAGGCAGTCCATCCGAATGCCCCTACCAGCAACCCCAAAAACCCACAACCTCGAACTCAGAATTACCTAACCCTTTGTTTACACCTGCAATCGAGATTCAGCTGAGTGGGGATCCAGAATCTGTAACAATTCAGATCGACCATCAAGATGACCCCCACCATCCCAAAAGCCCTCCTATCTCAGTAGTGCCGACTGCATCACCGGCCATAAAAGTTTGGTCAGCAAGCGGGCAAACACACCCTATCGGCATTAACGTGGTAGTGTTGCCCGTCAACCCAGCCGCCGATGCAGTCCCTACCCCTGACACACTCCCTGCCCCCCTGCCTCCCTGCAGCAAGAGAGAGCGCAAAGTGTCCCACAATCACCATCATTGTCAACAACCCCCTGTCAAAGCCTACCTATGGCAGACTCAACTTTAAGTGCCTGTCAACAGATTTCTGTTTGTAGCCATGATTGTAATATCACATCAGCTGACGTAGCGGCACAAGAGCCTCAGCCTGTCACTGAAAAACTGAGGGTCAAACCCAACGAATCAATTACACCGATGACCACAGTCACGATAACACAATCCCAACCAGTTTCTCCCTCAAGTTCACCCCGGTTGGGAAAACCAAACACTGGACCCAATCTTTCAAAATTAATTTACAATAAGAAACCAATCTCACCTATAAACACCCAGACATTGAAGCGAGGCCCACGGGACCCTCCCCAACTCCAACTGGGATCAGACGTAGGCGCCACAATTGACTAAACAACTCAGCCTAACCCAAGTCTAAGTAAGGGTGCTAAATGTGACCCCACAGGGCTCTAAAATACTCTTTGCCCCTGAATATAAATCAAAAGGTGGGCATGACACCCTTAATAGGTAAAATATAATAAAACTAGCGAATGGTGTCATCATCAGACGACATTGAGTCCATTGAATTCCTCCCACCAAGAGGCACACAACCCTCCGAGGTATCTCTGGTGTCATTCAGGTCCCCTACATGGGCACGTGCATTCTTAGAACATAAGGTTACCTTTTGGGAATGGGGCATTAAAATTTATCCCTATTACATCCACCCCAGGTTACCCTACAGTGCTACTAAATCAGCCAGCCACCCTGCTAAAAGTTGAATCTCTTAGAACTGGAGTCAAAACCAGGCCATATTCAATCTTAAAAAATGCCTTAGGAACAACAGAATTGAACATAATTTCGTCGAGTGCAGACCTTAATCCGGACAAAACCCAAGATTGGGGATGGCTTCCGGCTGCCCTGTCTTGTAAGAAAATAGATTGACCACGTGAAGCACCTTGTGCAGACCCAAACTGCAAGGCTCTGGCCCAAGTAAGAACTCAAGCATCTCCGCCTGAAAATCTCTTAAAATCCCAAGCCAGATCTCTCTTTCACACTGTGTTCATGGAACATTAGTGGTCTCCAACATAAAATTATCAACTTGGAGACGCACTCCTTCATTTTCGGACACACTGTAATAGCCCTCCAAGAAACATGGGCTACCCAAAATTGCCCTGTGACTGGCTTCATTGAATTTTGGAAACCGGCAATTAGAGATTGCCCCTATGGCCACCCTAAAGGTGGCCTGTCGATCTATGTTTCGAACAACCTAAAAGGTCCGATCGTGCCATAAAATTTTGACGAAGACTGGCTACTTGGTGTTAAAATCGAATCATGGAGCAAACAACGTCCACTCCTACTTCTCAACATCTACATTAACCCGAGTACGTGCACTAAAAAGGACCATCTAACTCGTTTAATGAAAATTGTGTGCGACCTGGCTGCGGACCAACCTTATTCTGAGTGTATAGTCTCAGGGGACTTTAACACCAACCTCTTTCAGGGTAACACTGCTGATCACGAAGGGCTTTTCCCATTCACATTCACTGAGGCAGAGGCACAGTTCAAACCACCAAACCAAGCCTACTGTGGTCTGGGAGAACTTTGTGCTGCAACTTTACAGTGCCGGATTTCTGGTAATGAACGGCAGATCCACGAATGATACTCCACCAAAATGGTCCTGGACAAATGGCCGCAAACAATCTTATCTAGACTATACCATCTGTAACTCAGCCCTGCTTAATCACCTGGGCAACTTCAGTATTTATCCTCGAACGGAAAGCGACCACCGCCCCAGATCGTTACCCTCAATGTAAAGCCAGAGTACCATAAACCTGCGTCAACTACATGCACAGAAAAATATACTGAAAACTTGAAGCGCCTAAGATGGAGTGAAGACATAAGCCCTAATGTCATGAAGGCAAGTTTGGCTCTTACAACAGGCAGAACTAACCTGGCGCTTTCTCCTACTGTTGCATGGTCGACGCTCTGCTCACAACTGATAACTCTTTTCCCAGCCAAACAGCATTCCCACAAGGCCCCTTCCAGTCGCCAGTTTTCAATCTCAACCCAAACAAGGGTGCTGAAGAAATCCAGAAACATCGCCTTGCGGTGTCTTACGAAATCTCCAGGAAACAACGAGCTCCTGATTGTATACAAAACTGCTCAAAAATCATTTAGGCAGGCTCTCCAAAAAGATAAACGACTCCACCAAAGTCAATTCTGGTGCAAACTATTATGGGAGAGTAAAAAACGCAATGCAAGAAAATTCTGGGTTTTAATCAATCGCCATAACTCTAGCCCATTCAGCTCTGGGTCGGCAAACATTCAAGAAGCCGACTGGTCCGCCTTTCTGACAGAATATTTTAGCTCTCCAGAGGGAACAGTGCCTACAGAAATATGTGCTCCCAATTTGATGGAAATAAGCCCGGGTAAGAGCTGGAGCAGGCCCATTGGCCGTTCAGACCCATGCAGGGAAGACCTGCAGATCACCCTAGAAATGGTTACAAAAGTGTTGACTAAAGCAAGATAAGACGGAGCTCCGGGCCCTACCACAGAACTTGTTTAACTCAAATAAAGCTCTTTGGTCAGGACATTTAACTAACCTCTTCAAATTTGCACTAAGAACTTCAATTATACCGGACTCTTGGCATGGCGCAATAATTAATCCAATCTATAAATCAGGCTCCCACGCCTCTCCAAACAACTATAGACTAATTGCTCTCCTAGACATCGAGGCTAAGCACTATGCAGTTATCTTTCTGAAGGAGCTGAGAACATGGGCAGAACAGAACAACTTAATTCCAATTAATCAAACCGGCTTCACCAATAAATCCGGCACTCTGACTAACTTACTGACACTGTCCATAATTGTTGACAAAGCATTTTCAACATCCAGGGCTGTTTTTTGTTGTTTCGTTGATTTTAAAGCTGCCTTTGACTGGGTTCCCAGGGCTGTCCTATGGGAAAAGCTTAAAAAATGGGGGATTCCAGAAAAACTTCTGGAGGCGATTATTCAATTACATTCAGGCACATGGGTTCAAGTGAAGTTGGGGTCCGGCACACATCTCTCTCGGAAAATCATGACAACTAGAGGTGTCAAACAGGGATGTGTGCTGGCCCCACTTCTTTTTAATCTGTTCATTGCAGACTTGTCGGCTGCCCTAGAAGAAACAAACAGTCACCCACCCAAGATGGGAGGTTCGCCAATAAGCAACCTTCTATATGCCGACGACTTGGTTCTGTTTAGTCTTACACGGGTAGGGTTGCAAAGGCTTCTGGACAAACTATACAACTACACCACGGTGAACAAATTAAAAGTTAACCTAAAGAAAACCCAGGTGGTTACCTTTGGAAGAAAACATAATGTCGGTGGTGGCTGGTTGTATAATAATATGAGCCTTGCAACAGGAAGCACATATAAATACTTAGGGGTCAATTTTGACTGTAGGGGTAACTTTGCCAAACAGCGCAATGAGATATCAGTAAAAGCCATGACCCTATTGGTGACCCTCTCTAAGCTCTCAAAAAATCTGTCTGGCCCAAGCTTATCACCTTTACTGGAAGTTATGAGAGCAAAAATTGGGCCGACCTTGTCATACGGCATTGAGATTTTATGGGGTAATCTAAACACCAACCTAAACCAACTCGTGACCAAAATCTATAAAAAAGTCCTCCATTTGCCTAAAACTGCCTCTGCTGCCCAGATCAGACTAGAACTGGGCTTATTAAATTATGAAGTCTCTAACATCGGCATGTATTTAAATCTTTGCCACAAACTTAGACAAGCAGATATAGGCTCATTAGAGTCACTAGTCTGGCTAGACATTACCCAGAAAAACCCAGGGGGCTCGTACGGTCGCCTTTTTAAGGATTCCATCCGCGAAATGTCTGCGGGTGACCTATGGGCCCTCAACCCTAGTACGACAGCATTTAAAACCAACATTATAAAATGTGTCAGAATGAGGTCCCTTATCATTGACAAAGCCCACTTTGCCAAACGCAGACATGCATGGGCAATTATGAGTTCTTACGGGCAGCTATCCCCTGCCACCTACCTGTCCTGCACTTATTCCCTGTATTTAAAACTTAGCTTTATGGCTATCAGATTGGGTGACTGGCAATTCCTAAAAGATTTGCGCTCTTGGCGTCGCACTTAAGAAGTTCTATAGTGCAGAGGGTGCGGCAAGACGGCTGAAACCTTGGAACACGTGGTCTGTCTTTGCCCCGCTCTTATGTTACAGCGCAGAAGTAAATTGAAAACGGAGTGGAATAGGTTGGGTATTCGGACCTGCAGACAGTCAATTATTGCGGCTCTGAGCCCTGAAAATACAGCTTTAAATTTAGGCCTTACAACCTATATACGCTTTGCATACCATAACTTTATGCAGCAACCAGAAGGGCCTGCCAATTCTTTTCCCTTTTAAGCAATAGTTTAAATTAAACTGCACTCCATCTCTAAACTGCTAAAACAGTTTTTTATCTGATCGCATTTTATCATAACTCGCTGCTATTGATCTGTTTGCTGCTGTTTTTTATCCGATCGCATTTTATCATAACCCGCAGTTATTTGTTGAACACCAGATTGTTTTTATAAGCCCAACATTGCTAAGTGTTAGTATCACAAACCTCTTCTGTTTTAATGTTATGCTGACCTTGTTGTTTTGCATATTATGTTTTTTTATGGTTTTTTTTATTGATTTTCGTATTTTTCTCAATAACGTGTACTATTGTCGGAATCATTGAGGTATTCTTTTAAGGATATTTTATATCCAAAATAAAGATTATTATTATTATAACTGTTATTTCTATTGTTATACAGAGTTGCTTTATTTCACCTGTTTCTGTCCTCCAACAATACAATTTTAACCCGATCTAATTCCGGAAAAATGGCATATTCTCTGGCATTTAAAGTATCAATCCTAAAACAAAATGCTGGAAATTATACAAGGTTACGGTGTTGTAAACTACATTTACTGCACCCTATTAAAAACCCAACACTAAAAGACTAGCTCGGGAGCAAATAAAAGCATTGAAAAACTCTCCTGAGGTCATGTATTTAAATAATGACGCTGGAGGCTTAGTGAGGCAAATTTCAGAATTACTGTAGGTTGAATCATGCGAGGCCTGCCCCTGTCCTTGCAGCTGCAAAGCCCTTGATGATAACTTTGGTAGTGCTCCTGTCCTTTTGTGGCTTCACCCAGCAAAATATGCTAATTTGTCCTGAGCCCAGCAAAGGCTGATGGGGCAATTTGCGTTGCCCATGGAAGGCCCATTGATGAGGCTACCATCTACTGGGAAATCTTTTGTTTTCGTTTTTGCTTTGTTCTTTATTTTAAAGTGCCTGCTGGCAACAGCTTTAGATCGGAGTTCCCCTGCTCACATGGGGAACTCACACGCTCAAGGCTTGGAATTGCATGAAAGCCCAATACAACTGTGTGGTAAGTGTGGTTCCTAGCACACCGAACACACTCCTCATCAGTGCTGCAGGAGGAGGGACCTTTTGCAACCTGTCTTCCTCTCTGCCTCATGTCCGGCACAGAACTGTGCTGCAGCTGTAGCTGCAGCTGCGGGCAGGGGAAGCAGGCTGTTATCATACTGCCTCCTCTACTAGGAATAGCATTGCTCTGGTCTCCTAGTGTGACGTCATACAGGCTTATCAAACAAAGTGTTTATCGAGTTGACCTGCGAGGAGAAGAGCGCAGGCTGTGCTAAAGTGGAGGAGGGCCGCCTGTCGCCACGAAAATCAAGCGTATTGCCGCCTACACCCGGGCTCTGGACCACAGTCCCCAGGGTGCATCACTGCACTCACACCTGTACCAACTCAGGGGGAGGTGCTAACATCGCGGCTAAAAGCGCTGCCTCTGCCCCTGTCCAGCGGGAGTGTTTATCGAGCTGACCTGCGAGGAGGAGAGCGCAGACTGTGCTAAAGAGGAGGAGAGCTGCCTGTCGCCACGAAAATCAAGCGTATTGCCGCCAAACCCGGGCTCTGGACCACAGCCCCCAGGGTGCATCACTGCACTCACAACTGTACCAACTCAGGGAGAGGCGCTGCCATCGCACCGAAAAGCCACTTCCCTTTTACCGCGGCGCGGGACAAAGCCGGGACTAAGCCCGGGACCAAGGGCGGGCCTGTCTGTGACTGGGAGAGACTGGACAGGGTGACCCCTCTGTTGTTTGGACTGTGAGTACTTGTATACAAACTTTTTCTATTGCGGGACACTGTAAGAATACGGGGTTTTGCAAACACGTACTTTACTGTGTATGTGGGTTCGCCAAACTTTATGGGTTTAATTTTACTCTGACGGCCTAGAAATCGTTAACATTCTAGTTAGCCTTTCTTTTGGTTCAGTTGCACGTAGGAAGTGTAATAGATATGGGGAAGACTACTCCCCCTTGTCAAAGGCCCAACACTAGAAAGAAATCTTCTAAGCAAACTGCTCATCCTCATCCTACTGCCATTGATAGAATGTTAAAACTGGTTTCTAGTGAAATATCTGTAAACTCATTAGACCTACCCCAGGCACGAGTTAGTGCATCCATAACTAGAGTTAACAGAGTAGATAAGGGTTGGAGAGGGAAAAGCAAATGTCCTGCGCAAAAGAAGCGTACAGTCAGGCGGGGAAGAGGAGCTGGTTCTTCCATATAAAGAGATCATTACTGAAGAGACTAGTTTTTTGGATACCCATATAAATTCTGATGTCCCGGGTTGGGTCAAGGTGTTTAAATTGGAGCTTAAAACTTTTTGGAATCAGCTCCTTAAATCAGAACTTAGTGATATTCTGAAAAGTATTGACACACTAAAAACAACCTTGGACACTTGGGGACCCAAAATTGATGCAGTAGTGGCAGTTTAAAGGTTACAAATAAGACTGTCAAGAACCAAGGCACGCAGGCTTCCCTTTCCCCCGGTGGGCATATTACCCCAGCGGACAAACTTTTGAAAACCATCATGTGAGTAGCACTCATTTTAGTGTTCCTGATCCCATTCCTAAAGATCAAAACCATAATTCTGAGCCCTTTGGCATAGGTATGGCTGATGCTCACCAGGTTACACATTCAGTGACAAATCCCATAAGGAATATTACACTCCCGAAAATAAGTCCGACAAAACCTGCTCTCCAATGCATAGATCAACCCCTTATGTGGTAATCCTAGCTGCAGTTCCATCCCTGGAGCCGGGTCGGGGTGAAACATCTATGGAATTGAAAAATAAATTAATTCATTGGCTCAATCAACATAGACCACTCCCTTCCCTGGCACATACTGAAATTCTATTTGGCGTAGGGTTAGCTGGCTTGGACAGAGACAAAAAGATATTTCAGGGGACTGCGTGGTAATAAATTTCAGGGATAGGAGGGCAGTTCATTACATTATTAAAGGAGGACACACTCCCACAGGATTAGGAGGCATTCAAGTACTCCCACTGGGCTATTTTTATCCTCCCAGTCCTCTCTTGGATAGTGTGCATAAAAAGTGGGAAAAGTGTGCACAGAATAACGTCTCGCCACACTTAGCCCAAGATTGGGGAAACGAGGAGTACTTTAACGTATCTGTAAATAATCGCTTTAGCCCCCTGGACCTGGTTGACTGACTAGCCCCCTTGCAGGAAAATTTGAGCCCAGTCCCGAACACTTATATTGATCTCTGCCTTTTAGATTATCAAAATCTTGATAAACAGGCCTTGCAACCCTCCCCAAAGATAATTCCCTTATCTGAACCCCGGTGCACACCTAACTGTGCATTTTGCAAATCTGCCCAACAGATACAGGAGTCACTAGAGTATGAAGATTTGACGATGGTTATCCCTTGAACATACAACAGTCGGCCTCTGTAACCGAATAACTCTGGTTGCCAAATAACATTAGTGCAGACCATCAATATTCTATCCTGGAACATAGCCGGTCTAGGTTCAAAATTGGACCTTCCAGATTGGGGCGCTTATGTTGATGCCCATGAGATCTGCTTGTTCCAGGAAACCTGGTTAAGGGTTCCCGCTTGCAGAGTAGGGTACATAGCATACTTCATCCCAGCTATTCAAGGGATTAGGGGAAGACCTTCCGGTGGCCTATGCATTTGGGTCGGAACTCACTTGGGATGTAAAATTAAAGTGCTAGATACGCTGTCCCTTGATATTCAGTGTATTCTTCTAATATTTAATAATGATAGGAAAATAGCGCTTATAAATATTTATTCACGTCCAGTGAAACAAAGGTCGACTTTGTAGGTATTAGTATCTTTAACCTTTTTACATGTCCTGCCCGAGACCGCTCACATAATATTTGGGGGAGACTTCAATTGCCATTTTGAACAGTTAAATGGCCTAAATACCCCCATTACTAGTGAGGACGATTCTGCATGGTTAATAACTGACTGTAACACCTACCCGGTCAGGGGTTGGTCCCCGTTAGTTCTTCAAATTAACTCTTTTACCCTGATACACATGCTAAGGGCGTGTAATGGACACTGTCCCTCAGACAGCCCAGCCACCCCGACCTATAATAAGATTGGCCAATTTTTGATTATAGACTATATATTGGTAGATGTGGAATTATGGCACAGAGTTTTGGATTTCACAGTACATCTCCGCTGCGAAAGTGACCATAACCCACTGGTGTTAAAAATCAATCTGCCGAACCTGGAGTCAGTTCAAGGCTATCCTACCCTAGCAAATCCAAATCTGGTAGTAACAGGTGGAGGCAGAAGAGTTCGGTGGAAAACTTTTGCCCAATCAGATGATAAAAAGGCTGTTCTTTATGAACAGATTATTCCCCATTTGGAAGTGGCTTCCCAATTACCAATAATAGACCCTAGCCCTGGCTGTTTTCAAGAATTAGCCTAAAATCACCGCAAAATGCTTGGTAAAATCGCAGAGTTCTTTTATAATACTGATGTTAAAATCACTCCCCGTCTCAGTAATGCAAATTCTTGGTATAATAAATAATGCAGAGATGCTAAAAGTGCCCTGTTGTTAGCGGTTAAAGATAAGGACACCATTCGTACTAAGGAAACCAGGGCAATATACAAACAAATTGTAGCAAAGGCTAAATCCATATGGAAAGCAGACAAATGGGAAGCAATCAAACTGGCCTTAGATAACCGAGACATGAGGACCTTCTGGAATCTAGTGAGAACTGGTAGGTCCGAAGGCAAATTGGCATTAGAACCAAACCTAGGGGAAGAATTCTGGAGGTTGCACTTCCAATCTCTATATTCCAAATCGGAGGAAGAAGAACAACCTGACAGGCACCCCATAGTCTATAATATTTTACTGGTTCCTAATGCCCTGGCTTGTTCAGCAAAATAAGTCACTTTAGCTTTGGCCAAAATGCTTCCGGGCAAAGCCCCTGGATTAGATAAAATCCCAGGGGATTTATTTAAGAATGAAAGCTCTGTGTGGGTTCCATATCTAACGACGTTTTTTAGTGCCATCTTTCAAGGAATAGAACTCCCTCCGACATGGGCGGAAATGATCCCTATTCTGAAGAAAGGCTCCCCTATGAACCCTGCTAATTACCGCCCAATAAGTTTAATTGATGTGATGCAAAAGTTGTTTGCTCATGTCCTTTTGGGCAGGTTGCAGTCCAGGATCGATGAATTAAATATCTTAACCCCCTTCTAAGCTGGTTTTAGGAGCAAAACCTCAACAATCAACCAGTTATTTCGACTGCAACTAATCCATTTGAAAACTGTTATCCTGGAAGGTGGCAGTTTGTATTTAACCTTCGTGGATCTCAAATCCGCATTTGACATGGTGCAGCGTGATCAGTTGTGGGATATCCTTCGGGATATGGGTGTTCCACTATATTTATGTCATCTACTGATACGTTTCCACCATGATACTTGTGTGAAGATTAGATATGGGGAAAAGGGGGGATTTGACAGTCCCCTTTCCAGTGGAGAAGGGGGTGAGGCAGGGTTGTGTGCTTGCCCCTACCCTGTTCTCCCTCTTTCTAAATTGTTTAATAGATGCCCTGCTGGAAAAAAAGATCTAGATTCCCCGAGGTTGGCCAACTATAAAATACCCGCACTTATGTTCGCGGATGACATGCTGCTACTGTCCAAGTCACCAATGGGCATGCAGCGGGTTCTAGCGGAGTTCTGTAAATTTTGCAAGAATAGGGATATGGAAATTAATATTGAAAAAATAAAATATATGGTTTTTAATGCAAAAAACATAAACTGCCCCCAGCCACGAATGAATGGTAAGCTCTTGGAAAGGGTTTCTACCTTTGACTACCTGGGCCTTACCCTTAATGATAAGATGAATTGGGGTACCCAAGTAAAGAAGGCTAATTTAAAACTCAGATAAGCCTTTGGGGGCAGTTTAAAAGTGTATAAAAACTGCTCTCAAAAAGTTGTAGGCCCGCCAGTGGAAATATATAAAATTCAGGCCAGGGGAGCCTGTCTCTATGGTGCAGAACTTTGGGGCCCCGGTAACTTAACGTCTTCACAACAAGAGAGAACTCTTTTCCTAGACAACTTGTGAACCTACCAAAGAGTACTCCACTAACTCCCTTGAGGATGGATCTCTGGATTGGTCTGATAAGTGATTTAATTGCTTCCCGTCCGTTGATGTTTTGGCATCGTTTATGGAGCACGCCTGAGCTCTTAAACTATAGGGAGGAACTGAAGGAAGTCTTGGGAGCAGGAAACCTTCCATGAATAACATATATTAAATCCAGTTTCCATTATATGGGGTTGACAACTATGTGGTCTTCCCCGGAGGAGACCTGCTCCCTAACTTAAAAAAAAACCTTGAAATATACCATCAAAGAATACAGTTTATTACAACTCCTTCAGAGCACAAATATTAGTTCCACGACATATAGGTTTTTAGATGTCAAGTTGCATTACAGGTTGGAACCTGTGTTAAATGACATCCAACCACTCATCGGTAAGAAATTATTCCTGCAATTTAGACATGGGGTGCTCCTTCTCAGAGTTTTTACAAACCACTGGAAGGGTAGTACCAAGCTGGACTGCCCAGGGTGCGGGCTGAGTGGGGAAACAGACTTTCATGTTCTTTTTTGCCTAGCCTATAGTAGACCCAGGGCCAAATTGGTACTCCAGCTTTGTAAAAATACGGGAATAAGAGATTATACTGAGGTTTACAGGCTACTGAAATATGACACTAGCCAATTGTTTGCCTTTGTAACCTCGAAATTTTTGCTAGCGATGTGGCATATGCGTAGAGCAATTAAGAGCCAGAGCTCCGTAACCATTTAAGAGTCAAAACAACATGTTTATGCTGCTATCCCTATATAGGAATAACATTTGCTTCCACTTTTTGTGTAAATTTGTAATTACCACTTTGCTATTTTTATTAATTTCTATAACTATTTTTCACTGGATTTTTAAACTTATTTATTGAAAAGCTTTTAATATTTTAACATGTGTATATTTGCTCAGCAGAATCTTAGCTTCTGTTCTGTCTAAAGATTTTATATTTCCTTAAGCATTGTATAGTCTTCTGCAGTTGTCCTGAAAATTGTATTTACAACCGCTTACATACCTCTTTGAGAATGATGTATTGCCACTTTTGATTAAAAAATAATTGTTGGTGCTTTTATGGCTTTCAGACGAAATAAAGTTTAATTGAACTTGAACAAACAATGCTAGTTCACAAGAGGACCTACAGCATCAAGAGCTTCCCAGGGGCCTAAAGCAAAACCTTGGAATTTCCTCACTTCTGCTTGTTCTCCCAGGCACAGAGCAAATGTGGCAATTTGCATTCATACAATTGTCACAGAAGGAAATAAAGATATTGCAGGACATTATGGTTCATTGTTTTACAGAGGGACACAATATAAAGGGGGATGAAAGAGAAACAAACTCTCACAAAGCAATATGAAGGAACTTGCAAGAGAAAGATAATGGGAAAGGGGATGTCTGGGTGTGAATTAAAGAGACATTAGGTGGATTGAAGACTTCGCAGCTTTGGTATTTGGTGCACTTATATTAATTAGTCCTTACTGTGGACTTCTGGGCAGAGCTTTGGTCCCAGGCGATCATTTGTTTGCAAATTAAATACGGTGCAGGTTTCAGCCACCATGAGTGCTAATTCAGTGTCTCTTGGCCTCTAAATCTTAAATCCTAATTCTGAATGCAACACGGTTAAGATCCCCTGAAAACTGCTTATTATTAATATACTAGCAGTGGGCTGAAAGGACATTTAGGCTGTATTTTCTAGCCCCAGCTCCTGGTAGTCTATTAGACTGGGTCTTCCTCCTATAGCATCCCATTGTCCTCAGTACACACTGCTCTCTCTGCCTAAATTCCTCAGGCACCCATGCCTCCTGGCCTCTTGGTCGGTGCATGTGTGTCCAACAAGAGCTTGAAGAACCCCTTTGAAGGGCACCATCAATCAGGACCAATCCACAGAATACTATTCAGGATCTTCATCAAGTCTTGCCTTTTGGATCTGTAGGCAGAGACCAACAGAAAGCCAAAAGTCCACATCAATAGTGCTTCTACTCTAGGCAGTGGTTCATGAGCAAGCTGATATTTAGGAGAAAACAGTCCTCTGCTTCTGAGTACATTTCAGGAGATTTCTGGTATCAACCTGAAACAGTTAATTGAACAGCAATGAATCATTGGGATCATCAGTAACAATGTTCTGTTAAGCTCCTCCTATTACACAAACAATTAGATTCTAATATACTCTCTTTGGAGTACATGTGATAATTACACAGCCATTCAGTCGCAATACTAGGGTGATATTTTGTAACATAAGCAAAAATGTTCATGTACTAATGATGCAGTATATTGATTATCATTGGTGCGAGAAGGAGTAGGTTTACATTTGTTTGGCAACAACACATCCTTCCCATGTTTGGATATCAATTTGTACATCATGAGCAAGCCATCCTATTAACAACATTCTAGCAAAGCCTACCTCACACCAAGTTCTAGGTCACAGGCTTGCTTCTTGAAAATGCCCTTTCTGTCTAACCAAACACCCCTTTCTTCAACACTTTCTCACAAGACAATTGTTTTAGCACCAGCCTCAACTTCTGCCCAACCTTGCAAAAAGCTACTTTGCAAGCATGCACAGTTATGGTTTTGTTCTTGCCTTCAACCACATCCTCCAACCTTTGCACTTACCACTGCTCACCTGGTCTAGCTCACACTGCAAAAGCAGCACTGAAAGCGGTACTGCAATTTTCCTTTCCACACTGGGCTGTCCTTCTGTTTTTCCTCTCCCCTCTAAGGGGCATATGTATCAACATCCAGATTTGCGAATCTCAAATAACGATTTTTTAGAAATCGCTATTAGAAATTTGCAAATTGGTATGTATGTAGAAAATCGAATTTTTTTGCGATTTCTTGAAATTCCTTAATTGCGATTAGCAAATTGCGAATCACAATTAAGGAATAATGTCCCATTCATTTCTATGGGCCAGAAGGCCCATAGGAATGAATGTGAAGTTATTCTCAATTTGTGATTCGCAATTTGAGAATCGCAAATTGAGAATAATTTCAAGGGTGTCATAAGGACACCCTGATGCACCCCTGAAATTAACATGTGTGCGCATAAGGCGCACATACATGCCCTAAGGGCATGTATGTGCACCACATGGCACCTTCACAAATGCAAAAAAGTACTTTTGTGAAAAATCGCAAATTACCACCAACTTCAAGTTGGTGGTAATTTGAGATTTCTTAATCCGAAATCGCACAACTTGGGAGCTTCATACATTGCATTTAAGGAATCTCAAAATTTGCGATTCCTTAAATGCAATCGCAAAATAAGGAATCGCAAATTTGCCATTCCTTATTTTGCACTCAAATTTGCTACATACATGCCATTTAGCAAAAATGAGTTCGCAAACGCCGAAATTCTGCGAATTTCGGCATTTGCGTACCCATTTGAGCTTCATACATCTGCCACAAACTCTATTTCTTTATGAATGGGCTAGAAATGAAGGTAAAGCATTCTAGAAGATGAAAAACTCTACCTAATTGAGAAAAGAAATATCACTGTTTCACCAATATCTGATTTTCCCTTTGGCAGGTCTTCTGCTGACCAACTCCCCACACATCATTCTCAGGATTTCCATGATCAATTAAACAATTAGGGTTTTGTAGAGTGCGCTACTCACCCGTTAGGGTCTCAAGGCGCTAGTAGGTGGGTGAAGCAGCTCCGTTGGGTCATTGGAAGAGCTAGGGTTTGGGGACTTTCTGGAATCGGTGCAGTATCAGGCTTCTCCGGAGGTAAAGGGGGAGGTAGTTCCAGGTCTTGGAAGCCAGGTAAGAGAAATACCTTCCACCTGCTCTGGTCCTGTAGAAGGGTGAAATTGTAGCTAGGGAGATGTCAGCTGAGCAGAGGATTCTCCTGGGGGCATGTAAGTGGAGGCAGTCATTGAGGTATTAAAGTCGGATGTTGTGGAGGGCTTTGTAGGCGTGCATGAGCAGCTTCAAACGTATTCTTCTTTCGACGGGGAGCCAGTGGAGGTAGCAGAAGTGTTGGACGATGTGGTTGTGCAATGGGAAGTCGAGGGTTAGTCTGGCTACGGTGTTCTGGACGGTCTGGAGTTGGGTGAGAAGTTTTCTGTTGATTCCGGCATAGAGGGCGCTGCAGAAGTTCAGTCTGCTGGTTAGGAGTGCGTGGGTGACTGTCTTCCTGCAGTTTGGGGGATCCACTTGAAAATCTTACATAGTATGCGGAGGGTGTTGAATCAAGTAGAGGAGATGGTGTTGATCTGGTGATTCATGGTGAGTGAAGAGTGCAGTATGATGCCGAGGTTACATGCATAGTCCGTGGAGGTGGGTGGGTTTCCACGGATGCTGGGACACCAGGTGTCATCCCATGCCGAGGCAGTGGAGCTGAGGTTGAGAACTTCTTTTTTCTTAGAGATGCGTTTCAGGCAATAGTGCTTCATCCATGTTGCAACTGCTTTCATCCCTTCTTGGAAGTTGTGCCTGGTGATGTCGGGTTCCTTGGTGAGGGAGAGGATGAGCTGGGTGTCATTGGCTTAGGACACAATGTTGAGCCCCTGGTTTCTGACAATGGTTGTGAGGGGGGCATGTAGACATTAAAGAGGGTGGGGCTGAGGGAGGATCCTTGGGGTACTCCGCATCCAATCACTGTTGCTTCCAAGGGGAAGGGTGAGAGTCTTATTTTCTGTGTTCTGCGTGTGAGAAATTAGCGTAAACAGTCTAGGGCCTTTCTTCAGATGACAGCGTCATGGAGTCTGGTGGCTAGTGTGCGGTAGGAGATGGGGTTGGAGGCTGCTGATAGGTCTAGGAGGATGAGGGCTGCCATTGGTATTGGTCCAGGAGGGCATGGATGTCGTCTGTGGCAGCGAGGAAGGTGGTCCCGGTGCTGTGGTTGTTACTGAATCCGGATTGTGAGGTGTCTAGGACGTTGTTGGCTTCGATGAAGTGAGCTAGCTGGGTGCTGACGGCCTTTACAATGACTTGGATGCAAAAGGAAACGGAGAGATGGGCCTGAAATTCTTGAGGTCCGACGGGTCTGCAGTGGGTTTCTTCAGGAGGGGGCTGACTTTGGCACGCTTCCAGTTGTGAGGGAATGTGGCAGTCTCAAGGGAGCAGTTGATGGTTCGACGCAGCTCGGGTGTGAGGGCTGTGGCGGCTCTGTGGAAGATGTGCAGTGGGCAGGGGTCTGAAGGTGCTCAGAAGTGGATGCTCTTCATGGTCTTTAGTGTGTCTTCTGTCATGAGTGAGGTCCAAGTAAGTAGGGTCTGTTGGGTGGCATGGTATCAAGATGGTAATTTCAACCAAGGTTAAGCATGGCCTTGCCTCTGAGCCTGGCATTTCCCTGCAAAAATGGGTTTCCTCCCTCCAAGATTTGTAAACAAGGCCCCCTTTCACACAACACTTAGGCAGAGGGAGACACAGAGGTCCGTCGCATTCTAGTGAATACGACGCATCCTTACATTTTAAGAATGGCGATGCATGGTGTTAGCAAGTTTTTCTTAATGCCACACTTCGCCATTCTGTTGCAAATATGCTGCATTGTTTTAGAAGGTGGGCGCATGTGGTTACTGATCAGAACCATTTAAACAGAAGCTTACATTTAGTTTGACCTATTAGGAAGACTACAGCAGAGATAAAAAAAAGCAGGAGGTTCAAAACGCCTCCAGTGCAGTACTCACCCCTAGAGTTAATGATTCCTGGGTGCCATTGATAGAGCGCAAGCTCACCTGCTCAACATACTCACCTGGGACCATAAAACTAAGTATATATTTAAACAGGTAAACTTACACTCAATCAATTTTAAAATTTTACCATTCAGGATCTATACCTTTAACTTACCAAGCTATGTCACCGATACCTAAAGTCATAGAGGATCAAGGGAGTTAGCAAGAAAATTGTAGAATAATAACATTTAGCATTTCGTAAATAACCACAAACTCGAGGAAAAGTTTAAGTTCTTTTATCTAAGTAAAAATCTTTCAATGTTGAAACCATGAAATCAATAATTTCTTATTTAAAATAAGGTTGAAACAGCAATAATTGGAAAGAAATATCGTTAAGCATTAGACAGAGGATGGGTGGAGAAGGGAAAACAGTAAAATGACAAACCCACACTTTATAGTTACCTAGAATGGTGTGAAGACCATTCCTGGCCACGGGCTGAGACAAAGGCCAAGGATCCAAAGTGCAGGTGCCAGCGAGATAGAACAGGTGCAGACCAGAATCAGGACAGGTAACGGACCAAATTGGATCAGGATAGGACCACCACAGTCTAAGATCAGCACCACAGCTAATGTTCAGAACGCCAGCGTTGTAAGCCCTCTCTGCAGCTAACAGTCGAACCCCGATTGGGTCATCGAACTCCTTCCCAGAACCCCGATTGGATTATCGAATCTTCTGACAGAGTGCTCCGCCAGCACCTATGCTCTCGATCACCTATTGAGTGCGTTGGGTCAGTGACAGGTCAGCTATTCGGACAAGTCGGACAATCTAACTACTAACTACCTAAGCCTACCCTAGTTATACTATTTTTCAAGTCAGTGTACCACCCCAAAATGTTGTAAATGTGTACATTCCATAACTTTATTGGTCAGAAGACGAGAAGTCCTCACACCATATTGATATGGGGTAACTTGTCAATCATGTATTTAAATGTTCCCTCCCATGACTTTATCTTCCCATGTACTTTTATTCCACCCGGCAGTGAATGTAACAATAACATTTAATATTTTAACATATTATTCAATTCAGCTTCCTTTGGCAGGGTGAGGAGGTCGCTTTTCATAGTTTTAGTCCATGTCAGTTTTCTGGCACTGATTCAAGGCCATTGGCTTCAGTGACTTGAGTTTCTTTACACAGGCCCAGTTCCTCCAAAGATGGAGTTCAGAAATACATTTCAGGCCCAAATGCGATACATGCAAAAATAGAAGAGCAACAGTTTTAGAGACTCAGAATGAATAAATGCACTGTATACCACGTATCTTTATTCTATTCCCATTATTTTATTTTTAACTATCGCATTAGAAGTTAAGCAGAACAAACAGCTTAGCAAAAGCAGCGATGCAAGCTTCTTGCATGTTAGGACACAGAGCAGCCACCTTAGTTCTAGTGCGCTGAACCAAAAGTTTCCCACCAAGCGAGATAGTACGTCAAGTCACGTGATTGTGACAGACACATGCACAGCAGTAGAATAACCCGCCTAGAAGCAGCCATTTTAATGCAAGCGGATTATAGTTAGTAAAAGCACATTGTCAAGCTTCCCTTAGATACTAGTAATGTCGTGTAATGCAATATTAATATAACGAACATGTTAGTTAGAACATTAATATTATTTTCGAGAGGGCTGAATACAAGCAAGTCACTTTATCTGTGCAACCTTGCTCCATCAATTCCCTCTTTGATGATATTTTATATCATCACTAATTAATGAAACAACTTTTTACACTTCGCCCAACTCAATTTCATCAAACGTTCTGTTAAAATTCTTTTCATTTTTCATATGAAGATCTTTCACTTTCTTGTACAAATGTCCGTAATGCTCTTCTAATTCAATTTCATTGATATTTCTTTTCTTCCCTCTCTTATTCACTATATATATATGTCTTTTTATGCTTCCGACAATTGCAACAAGTTATTATCCCTAAAATATATAGGGCTTTACCCACCATTGGCATAAGTATTCTACCTGCAAAAAAAATTCCTACATTAGAAAACCAATTACCTATAGAGTAGAGACCATCTATAAGTCTCTTCCATGCACCATCAACCTCTAGTGGTTTGAGTTCTCTTTCTAAATGTGTAATATTCCTTACATACAACTTAAGGTCTACACTTTTGTCCGGTATGTAAGTGCAACAATGTTGCACTTTCAGCATTCTGCAGTCTCCTCCCTCTTTTGCCAACTGTTGGACTTGGCCCTTCTGGCAGGTTCACCCCTGAACTTTTTGCTTTTAATTGTGACCTGGTGTTAGTGATTTTCTGCGCACTTTACCACTGTGTCCCAGAGTAAAGTGCATGCGTGTGGTAAGGTTGGCCTGCCCTCCCATAGGAATGCATGGGGAATGTATGTGCCCCTGGTAGTTCCTGATGTGTGGGGAGTGCAGGTGCGAGTTTGGTATGTGCAGACTCGTGTGATTAAATGCTGCGATGATGATGTGTGCGGTGTTATTGTGTCTAGAAGTTGGTGTGCCTGTGCAGTGAATGCGCTGGCTTGTGATTGGCTGGAGCTGGCTGGTGAGCCTGGCTCCAAGAGTCAGGATATGTCTGCCCCGGTGGTGAATGGGAGATCTGCATGAGTGATGTGAGGGAGGAGTGCACCTGGGACCTGAATAGGGCTGGGCTTTTCCCACACAATGCTGGCTCCACCCCCTGTGGTGAGTCTGATGTCCCTGATCCATCCTGTGAATAGGCAGAGGGACTGAGCAAAACAAAGTGCTCAGGAACCAATTGTATCTGGTTCGCCCCTTGCCTGTACCTTTGTAGACAAAGAGATTTTGTGTATAAAAAGAGGCTGTGACTAACCCTGGGCGGGCGGCTACGTTCCG
Organism: Lissotriton helveticus; assembly: GCF_964261635.1. Classification (NCBI taxonomy): domain Eukaryota; kingdom Metazoa; phylum Chordata; class Amphibia; order Caudata; family Salamandridae; genus Lissotriton; species Lissotriton helveticus. Next base: position 1,720,442,630 of record NC_136059.1, read on the forward strand.
TGCACGGAGTGTGCGTAGTGCCGGCTTCTACGCATTTTGCGTAGCAGGCGTAGAATCCGGCACTATGCACGCTCCGCAGACGGAGCATAGCTGGCCGCCACCCGCCTCCCTCCCGCCCTCCCTAAATACTTTAAATTAATAGTGTAAAAGAATTAAAAGGCACTTACCTTGCCCGCTGCTGCCTGCCACGTCCCCGGGGCTCGCTATCTTCATTGCTTCCGTCTTGTGTATCTAATGCGCATGCGCGAGCGGCCGCGCATGCGCATTTCTCACGAGAAATGCGCGGTCGCCCGCGCATGCACATTAGTACACAAGACGGCAGCCATGAAGATAGCGAGCCCCGGGGACGCGGCGGGCAGCGGCGGGCAAGGTAAGTGCGTTTTAATTCTTTTCCACTTTTAATTTAAAGTATTTAGGGAGGGCGGGAGGGAGGCCTGCGGTGCGTAGTGGGGCTACGCGGAGTGCGGAGGTGGGTGTAGTTTCTCGCCCACTTCACGTAGCTCCGTGAAGCCCCACTACGCCCAGGGTTAGCTGTGACCTCTTGTAAAATGTTCTTGCTTCCTGACTAGAATCTACCAGGGGCGTGCTGCTGCTGGGGCCCAGGGGAAGGCTTGCCTCCCTGGACCCTGCCCAGTCCCTTGATTACTGATGGACTTTGTTTTGGGACCCCTTTGCCTTGCCTGGGTGCTGGAGGACTTCCTTTCACTCTCCAGCCCTCTGCTCCTAGGAGGACCTTGTTGCTGGGGCCCTGGTTGCTTAAGGGGTCATTCCTGAGGGGCCTGGTGCTATTTGTGCCCCCAGAGCCTTGAGAGCGCTTTATCTTTTATCCCTGGGCAGAGCGCTGTCGTTTTCCCTCTGAGGGAAGCGTTCCTGCCCTTTGTGTGCCCCGAGTGCGCAGGTGCCCACTCTGCGTCTTTATTTGCATGTTATTATTATTACGGGTGCCCACCCCGTTTTGATGTGTCCCAAAGCGGGTACTCACCCCACTATTTACTTTTTTATTACGAGGGTGCCTACCCCTCTTGCCCCCGAGAGAAGATCACCGTCACGGCCGGACCGCAGACAGGAAGTCAGGCGGCCGGGCGCCTGGAGCGGGGCGGGACTTCCGATTGCTTCAGGAAGTCCCACGGCCGCCGCGATTGGCTGCCCACTCCGCTGCCAAGACAGGAAGAGCAGCGTGGCTGAGTCATGGCCGCCGGTGGCCCAGGGCTCCCGTGAATTGGGGAGAGCCCCGGGGCCGCCAGCAGAACGCCACACCAGTGTTGTGGGCCTCCCATGCAGAGTAGGGAGCCCCGGTGACAGAGAGCTGCCGGAAGGAAGCCAAGGGGGAGAGAGAGCTTCCCCTACTGACGCCGCCTCCCGACCAGCCGGTAAGTGCAGGCGACCCCGTGGGTCGCTCCTCAGCGCTTCCTCTGTCGCTGGGTCCCTGAGAAGCTCCTAGGGGGCATTTGTTTCAGAGTCCCGAGGCTCCTAGGGGGCATTTGTTTCAGAGCCCCGAGGCTCCTAGGGGGCATTTGTGTTAGAGCCCCGAGGCTCCACCTACGTCCCGGGGGCATTCGTTTAAAGCCAGAGAGGCTCCTATATACACAGGGGGTATTTCACGGGGTAGAGCGGCCCCGATTGGCAGCGGGCCGCTCCCCCACATTGGCAGCATTTCTTTAGAGCCCACAAGGCTCCCTGGGGCCTTGTTGTGTTTAGAGCCCGTGGCTCTGAGGCCCCAGTTTATTCCTAGAACTAGAGGGCTCCAATTTGCGCAGTATGATGTGTTCTGAGCCTGGAGGGCTCCCAAAATGTGTATTCTTTGTTCCAGAGCCTAAAGGGCTCCCGTCTGTGGGTCGGATTTGACCAAAGGGCTAGGGAGAGCCCATGTCGCCATTTTGAGTTCCCAGCTGCCCAGCAAGTAGTGGGCAGCTGCGCTGTTTAGGTCTTTCCTTTCCAAGGACATGTACTTTGGACTCAGGAGTGATTCACACTCCTTCATCCCTACCTTGGACTTCCCCAGCTGCGTAGCACTTAGTGCCAGCTGCAGCGTTTAGGCCCTGTTCTGTCCCTGTCCTCAGCTGCCCAGCAAGTAGTGGGCAGCTGTTATGTTTAGGTATTGGCGCAGTGGCGCAGCCTGGACTTTGATGTGAGTTATGTGCTAGATGTGATTTATGTGTCTTCCCTACACCGCTGAATGTGTTTTATGCATCATGTGTTTTACCTACACCGCTGAATGGGTTTTTATGCATCATGTGCAAAGCTTCTAGCCTATACCTCTGAATGGGTGTTCATGCCTCATGTGTAAAGCTTCTAGCCTATACCTCTGAATGTGTTTTTATGCAGCTTGTTCTATGTTCTAAGTGCTAATTCTACCAAGTGCTCATTCCTGACAGTGGTCCATGTGGCCCCGTCCCATGTATATAATCCCCTGTTAATTCTGCCCGTGCCTATGGCACAATGTACTTCCTGTGATTATGATTCTGATGTGTTCTGATAATACAAAGGCTATTTTTATATAACCTTGTGTGGAGTTCCTTTTGTGGGGGGCCTAGGATGTTGTTGCTGGGGGTGCGTGCACAAATGCTTTACACATTGCCTCCGAGATAAGCCTGACTGCTCGTGCCAAGCTACCAAGGGGGTGAGCAGGGGTTATCTTTGGCAGGTGACTTCCTTGCCCTGACTAGAGTGGTGGTTTCTGCCTGGCTTTGGCGCGCAAGCCTCAGCCAACCAGAAATCCCATTTCTGACACCAACAATGTAGCAAGAGCAAGTCGATTTTGTAAAGCCATTGACCTTACCGCAACCATTTCAGTATTGATCATTAACAGTCCTCCAGCAGTGTCAGTTGATAAACAATCCACCACTGTTGACAATTTGCAAATTCTTTGAGTATTTAGAACCACTCCCACTGAAGGTATCAATGCACTAAAGGTATCACCTACAATTTCAGAAAAACTAGCTCTTTTACTACATATTAGTCCATTAGTTTCTTCATTGTTTCCAGTGATTGTGTTTACATGATATACTTTTGGGAATACCATCCCAAAATAGCAACTCCCATACCAATGATCAGGCAATTTGTAAAATGCTTTGTTCCCACATATGTAATAAATTGCAGGAAATACTGGCTCGGTTCCATCTTTGAAACCCCAACCCCCAATTACCTTTACCTTATAATTGTGTTCACATTCACTAGAACCAATAAATATATTGTTATAATATCTCGTTTTCTCCCTGTGGAGACAGAGTTCCCTTTCTTTTCAAAATCCAGCAACATAGCAGCATGAGCTTTGCCATTCAAGGTGTATTTAGGAGACTTAGCCCCTCTTTGAAACGTTTCGTAGAATTCAACCTGTGAAATCTTTCAAGTTGGTCTCACTTCTGTTGGATCATCAATTAATTTGTCATCACTTTCATCACTCAGTTCTAAATATTCAAAATCTTCAATGATGACGTAGGTCCATTCAGGGTCTCTGAACTTATTATTTAGTCTTTTCAGCTGAGGACTCTTTCTTCTTAGTTGTTCTGTGGAAAATTCAGTTTGACTTGATATTTCATTTACTTGCTCTGGTTCTTCATTTATTGGTTTAATGCGATAGTTTAATCTTTTGACAAAACCAGGCCACTTGTCTCCTTTTCTGAGTCTTTTAGCTGGTACTGTGCAATGTTTTTTCTTCAATTGCTCTTTTAATGTCGTTTAGTTGTGGTGCAATGTGTAGATCTTCGTCATCTGTATCCCTCTTTATCTGACTTGGGCCAGGTCTTGCTTCTGTTTCTTCTGCCTGGATACTAATCTGGCCTTGTTCAGGAGTGTGCTGTATTTGGCTTTGATATTGTTTGTTTTCTTCTTCCTGAACACGTTTTTCTACACCTATCTGGTCCTGCTCAGGTATCTCGATCTCTTGTTTTTCTTCTTCCTGAGTCTTTGCCCTACTACCTATTTGTCCTTCCTCAGACTCTGGAACTGTGACAGGTATCTGGACTGTCTGAGTATATTGATCTCTCCTTATCTGTTCCTCCTCAGAATTACTATTGGCTTTTATTTCTGTAATCTGAGTACGTTCTTCTATTACTGACTCATCTTCACTATCACTCTGTCTATCTAAATAAGTTTGACTTCTGGTTCTCACAACATCTGCAGGAATGTCAGTGACTGGAATCCATTCATCCTGACTGGTGCTCAGTCGTTCATCAGCAACTACTTCGGAATCACTTTCTTGAGGCTCCTCAGCTTCACAACCTTCAGCTTCAGTTTTATCAGGTTCAGTCACTCTTTTAGTGTGACTTGCATGGATCAAATCCGGAATTCACTTGCATTTTACTGCTGTAGTGGTGACCAATATCAATTTTTTTGGCCTTCCCCACCTTAGAGCTAGGCAAGATTCTCGTGTATGTCTCTTTATCACAACCCAGTCACCTGGAATCAGATCATGTGCTGGAGTTGATTGTCTGGTGATAGCGTCTTCTCCAACCCGGTGAGAGATAGAACGCACTTGGTCAGCCAGTTCTTTGCAGTACTCTAGTACTAAGTCATCAGATATATTTATCAGCTTGTGTCCTGACACCCATGCCTGCCTCATTGCTCTTCCCATGAGTATTTCATGAGGAATCAAGCCTGTATTTCTGTCTGGAATGCTTGCTTCTGAGTCCCATCGAAACAAGAGGAAAGGCATCTGACCAAGTCAACCGAGCAGATTCATATATCTTTCCCAATCTTGATTTGATTGCGCCATTCAGTTGTTCTACCACTCCAGAAGCCTCTGGGCGATATGCACAGTGCAGTCTTTGCTCAATTTTGAATGCTTCACAGATTAGACCAATTGATTTATTAAAATTACTTCCTCGGTCTGATTCAATTGTTACTGGAAAACCGAAACATGGTATGAGCTCTCTGAGTAGTAATCTTGCTACTGTGATGCTGTCATTCCTGCGTGTAGGATAAGCTTCTACCCATTTTGAGAAAAGACAGACAATGACAAGAACATACTTCATTCCTCTGCAAGGGGGTAACTGAATAAAGTCAATCGAAGACGAACAAAAGGACCTTCTGCTTTCCTGGCAACACTACACTTTTCTTCCCAGGATTAATTTGGTGACAAAGTAAACACCTATGGCAAATACTCTCTGCTACATTCCTGAACTTCGCATTGAACAAAGTTTTTCTGAACAACCTAGTCCTGGCATCCCGCCCTAGATGGGAATCACCATGGTATATCTTAGCCATAGGAGCAAGCATACAGTCTGGCAACACAGGTCTTCCATCAAGGTAAACAATGACACCATCTCTAGCCCTTCTCTGACAACCTATCTTTGCCCATTCTTCTCTTTCCTTTTGTTCTGCATCATTTTGCAAATCTCTCACGTCTTCCCACGTTTTCACTCTTTCAAGCAACATAAGTTGGCAGCTGTTTCCATTGTTTCAATTTTCTTGTTTATTGCCATTTTATTTTTGGCACAATATTGAGCTAATTGGTCAGCATATTGGTTACCTGCTGTCACTCTGTCATTGCCAGATTGGTGAGCAGCACACTTGACCACAGCCACTGTTTCTGGTAATTGGATTGCTTTCAGCAAATCTTTCACAAAATTTCCATTTTTAATAGGAGTACCTGATGAAGTCAGAAACTCCCTTTGGATCCAGAGTTTGGCATAATCATGCACAACTCCATAGCCTATATTGGCTATCAGTATAAATAGTTACTTTTACATTTTTCCCAATTTTGCAAGCCTTCGTCAATGCAATTAATTCAGCTACTTGTGCAGATTTGACTCCAGGTAAATAGAATGCGTCAACTGCACCCCATAGAGTACATACAGCATAAGCAGCACTCCAAATTCCTTCCTCATGTTGCATGCATGAACCACCTACAAATAGCTCAGGTTCTGAATTTATCAGTGGCTCTTCTCTTATATCTGGATGAGGTTTAGTACAGTATTCTGTAAGATCAATACAATTGTGTTTGCCTTCATTTTTAACTTCTGCAAAGTATGAATCAGGCAATAATGTTGCTGGTTTCAGAATATTACACCTAGCAATAGTCACATTTTCTGCACTTACAAGGATTCATTCATACTTAGTCAGCTGACTAGGAGTTAGGTACTGAGTTTTAGTCCTGGTCAACAAAATCACAACTGCATGTGGGACATATACATTTACTGGATGTCCCATAATAATGGACTCACTTTGCTCCAGACTCATGCAAGTTGCTACTACTGCTTTCAGACATTCTGGCAATGCAGCTGCCACTGGATCTAATGTGGAAGAAAAATATGGAACAGGGCATCTCATCAGACCATGGGTCTGAGTCAGAACTGAAAGTGCACAATTGTCTCGAGTATCACAAAACAATGCAAAATCTTTTGAATAGTCTGACATCCCTAATGCTGGAGCTGAGCACAGACAATCTCGTAATTTTAAGAAAGATGACATGCTTTCATCATCCCATTCTACTGGGTCTTTTGCTTTTTTGCTTTGTTATTTGTATCAATGGTTTTGCTAGGACTGCAAATCCCACAATCCATTGCCTGCAGTAACCTACAACTCCAAGAAACATTCTGATTTCTTTCTGCGTTTGAGGTAGATCCATATTTTGAATTATTCTGATTCTTTCAGAAGTAACCCTTCTGACACCTCTCTATCTGGTGCCCCAGATATTTTACTGATGTGGTACAAAATTGCAGTTTCTTAGGTGATTCTTTGTGTCCTCCTTTACCTAAATGATTCAATAGAGCAATGGTATCAACAACACAGTCATTTCGATTCTTAGACGCCATCAGTAGGTCATCTATATATTGCACCAGAACTGACTGTCCAGGCAATATCAGAGATTCAAGACACTTTTTCAAGATCTGATTAAAAATCAATGGACTTTCCGTGTACCCCTGAGGGACATGATTCCAAACGTAGATATGGTCGTCGAACTTGAATGAGAAAAGATACTTGCTATCTGGATGCAATGGTACAGAAAAAAATGCATGGCATAGATCTATTACAGTAAACCAGCCTGCTGCCCTTGGTATTTTAAACAAAATCACAGCAGGGTTTACACAACCGGACAACATGGGACAAAAATGTTATTAATTTTGCGGAGGTCTTGTACGACTCTGTACTTTCCGCCTGATTTCTTTATTCCAATTATGGGTGACTTACATGGACTGCTCATTAGCTCCTGCAAAATACCTGCTTCAACTAGACATTTTATTTCTAGTGCAACTCCTGCTTTTATTTCTGGGCTCATTTTGTACTGTCGAATATTTGGGTAAACTGAACCTTCCTTTACGGTCACTTTTACTGGATCAACATCTGTCATTAATCCTACATCTTTTCCTATGAAATCCCACACTTTAGGATTTACCATATGTTGTCATTCTTTTGGCAAATCTTCTAAGGTAAACTTTTTATTTTCAGTTCCTCGTTTTGCTAACATAATTTTATAAATTCCTTCATCTGGGGTGTGAAATTCGACACCATTTGGTGTGCAAAAGATGATGCAATTCATTTTGCACAGCAAATCTCTACCTAATAGGTTTACTGGACTGAAATCCCATACAACAAACTTACGCATTTCTTTAAAATTGCCAATTTTGACTTCCATTTGTTCTGTAACTGGGGTACTAATTTGTCTATTAGAAACACCCACTACTTGGATCACTTCTCCCGAGAGGGGTAGGTTTGGAACGTCTGCTGTTCTCACGGTAGAACGGGTAGCGCCAGTATCCAACAGAAAGGTAAAGTCATTTTCTTCAACTTTTTCCTCAATGTATGGACCTGATTGATCTACCTTTAATGATGCGCCAAGTACGCACTCCTCGTCCTCCCCCCCCCCCCTCGGGCACCGTCAGACTGTCTTCATCAAAATATGTGTCACTCAAAAGAAATTGGGGTGTCACTGTGTCCCTTTTACCACTTCCTTCCCAATTTGTGGTATCCATAATGTATGTGGGCTAACTTCCAGGGTTTGGCATAGGAGTTAATGGTAACTGGTTTTGTATTACCTGTTGTTGCTGCCTTTTCGATACCTCATTCTGCGTCTGTGAATTCAAATTATCATTTTGATGTTATTATTTAATGCAGCCTTACACTCGTTTTTCCAATGCCCCAACTTGCCAAACCCATGACAAGGAAATTTCTTTTTAGCTTCATATCGGTTACACTTTCCCCTAGGTTTATTTTCATTTCCATCTCCTTGAGTCTGAATATTTTTCATTTGAAGTTCTTGTTGCTCTGCTAATTTTACTTGTGCCCACATTACTTTTTCCTCTTAATTCTTTCGCTTATTTGCTAATTCATCTTATCAATATTTTGCATGTTTGAGTATTTCATCAATAGGTTTGGCCTGCCAACAGATCTTATGATCTTTAATCCATTGTGAAATTTCTGGTACTAGCCCAGACACAAACCGATAAGAAATGCGTCATGTCTTTGGTATCAATTTTCTAAACCAAGATACTGTTTAAAAACTTGTAAAAGGCTTTCATAATATGCATGCACAGATTCAGCTTTATTCTGTGTAGTTCTGTCTATCCTAGTCCAATCAGTCTCTTTTGGAGGTACCTTCCCTTTCAAGTACAATATTACCTGATTATATTTCTTCGTTACCTCATCTGATGGGGCTCCTGTTTTTGGGTCTCTAGGATACTCACCACTTGGCCAATCCACTGCGATTTTACATTCTGTCCATAATTCAACAGGAACAACAATATCGAATAACCCATCTAAATCGTTTAACAACACTTTTGAAACTTTTACAAATCTTTCGACTTGTCTGTACCATTCTACAGGTTTTTCTCGTAATTTAGGAAAATCATTTGTAAATGACAAACTATCTTGTCGAGACCATGGGACATGTACATAACCTCCACCTGGCACTTCTCTCATTGGACACAACCTTTCCACTTTTTCTGATTCTTTTAACAAACTCTGATGCAATGCTTTTCGTTTGAGCTTCTTCCTTTTTTCTTTAATCATCTAGCTTTACATCTGTCTAAATCACCCCATTTTGCAATAGTGATAACAACTCTTTGATCTGCAATTTTCGTCCTGACACATTCATATTTTCTAAAGCGTTGTCACAAAATTCATCCCGATATGGTTTCTGTAACACTTTCGACTTACCAATATCAATTCATATTTCATTTGCCAAACTCGTTAACTTTTCATGAAATGTTTTTGTATTTCGAGTGATACTTTGTCATATAAACAATTCATTTTTATTTAATCAGTCTAAACCCACATTTCCAGTAAGCAGTTCTTCCAATTCAACTCCTAATTTAAAAATATCCAATGTTTTTGACTGTGATTTAGTTTTTTCTATTTCTCGAGACCATCTTTCAATTTCTTCTGGGGTAACTACAGTAGCACTTTTCGTACCTGAAGAAGTTTCTATTTGTACCTCTCAAGAATTTACAGGTGTAGTTTTTCTAGCTGAGATACTTACTGGTTCTCCTATACCTAAATCCATCAGAGAAATTTCGGACTCACATTCACTAGCTTGATCATCGACTATTAATGTTTCTTTTCTTGACAGCACTACAGGTGTGGTTAGAACAGGAGGTCTAGGACTGGTTTGCTTATCTCCATATAAAGGAACAGGACCTATAGTTACTGGAATCGTTAAGGCTTCAGGATTTATATTTAACTGTGTAATTTTTTGAATTAACTCATTTCTTTGTTTATTTATTGCTTCTCGTTCCTTTTCCTGTTATACTTTTTCTAATGATGCCTCATGTATTACTTGCGGAACTAAAGGTGGCTTTAAAAACGGAGCACTAGGATTAGCTTGATTTTGCTCCTCCTCATAAGGTGGCAGATTTTTCATTAATAATTAGGGATGGGCGGAAGTCGCTTAATGGACTTTCGCGGAGAGGCACAGAAAATGAACCAATTTACGTTACATGACACCCGCCCGCCGCCCGCCCACCTCCTGCCCGCCTCCCGCCCGCCTCCCGCCCGCAATATTAAAAATATTAAAGCCAGAAATAAACTTTAAGAGACTTAAATTAACGCGGGGACATCTTACTGTATTGCGCCTTCTTCTCGAAACTGCACATGCGCGGGAGCCTGCGCATTCCTCGCCAGTAATGCACGTGCGCAGGTTCCCGCGCATGCGCACTTTCAAAGAAGAAGGTGCGAGAGACAGAAAGAGATGTCCCCTCGTTAAGGTAAGTCTTTTAAAGTTTATTTCTGGCTTTCATATTTTTAATATTGCGGGCGGGAGGCGGGCGGGCGGCGAGCAGGAGGTGGGCTGGGAAACTTCCGTTCCACTCCCCAAGTGTGCGGAAATTTGTCCTGTTTTTCCACCTTCTTTGTGGAAGGCGGAAGGGCAAATTTCCGCACATTCTGTGGGAGGAACGGAAATGTCCGCCCACCCCTATTAATAAATACTCCAAGTAATCATCTCTGGATCAGCACTTGTCATTAAATTTTTAGTTTTCAAGGGAACTTTTACTCCCTGTTTGTTCTTCTAAAGCTCGGACAGGATATAATCCTTCCACTAACATGGACTGCCACCATTGTTTCATCTGTTTATCTATCGTCTCTTTAGGAAATTTGGGATAAAATGTATTCAAATTCTTGTCACTTCTAGATCTATCTTGCTCAAAAGCCTCTGTTTCCCATTCCTCTAATGCTTCATATTGGGTTAATCTAGGGCTAGAATCTAATTCATTCATGCGTGCTCTCAAGTTGTACAAAACTCTACCATTGAAGGTACCATTTTCTTGAAATGCCAAAATTCCATCATCTTTGGTATATTCTATCCAGTTTTCTAACCATATGCAAGTGTGATGGCCCCTTTCAACCATCATGTATGATGCGGGCGTATTCGGTGGTGGAATAATATTTCCTTCTCTGGTTTTTATCGGCTTATCTTTTTTAAAGACATTTTTAACTTTCTTGACAAATGACATTTTTCTTTTATCTCCGTACATGATATAAGGTCTTCCTCTAATCATTTGTTCCTTAGCAAAACATAGATATTTTCTATCTGGTCTATTTCCTATGAATTCTGGATCTACATGTCACATATAATTTATGCCGCTTTACTTTCGTGAAGACATTCGTTTGTTTACGAAAAAAAAACTCCAATACCAATTCGTCTCTTATTTTCAATGACCAATCAACATTTAGACTTCAAATAAATTTCACTTATAATTACGCGGCTTTTCTCATGAGATGAGTTCTCACGCTCCTGTACTCACCCCTCCTTTATAATATTACCTCAGCTACACACCCGCTGTCTCAACCAATACTAGCGCGGCTCTGAGTGACGTCAGTGCAACTCCGCAACTGACTCCCTCCTTTGCAAGGTAATACGAGAACTTACTTCTATTCACTTTAAATATTAATTCTCATTAATTAACAATGTAAAAACATTCGCCACTGTGCCTGAGTAACTAATTCAAAGAAAAGAATGATTTGTTTCACTGTGAGAAACTCTCTTCCGTTTACTCTTCATACACTAAAAGTAGATCCCTTCCGTCTACCTTTCACGCAAACATCGGAGAACCTGTTACTCCCTATGGGCTTAACCTTTCTAGGTAATATAAGGCCAAAGTTTCACCAGCGAACCCCTTTGCCATGAATCAAGCTTATAAGAACATGTTACTTCTCCAGTGTGACCTTTCTAAGTGATATCACACCAAAGTTTTACTAGCGAACTCTTGAGGTTCTGTAAATTACGAATTCGTTCGTGCTCAGCCTCCATTTTGTAATCGCCGCCATTTTGTTGCCCTCACTCAGCGCAGCGAACGCGATGTTTTTGTCGTTTCTGCATTTACGTGTCAGGTGGCTTCTTTGCCTGTGTTTACTAACTAGTGTCGGGGTCTGGCCGAGTACACTAATTCCTGTATGAGCTCATTAATCCCCGTCCGGACCATTGTTGGTTCACACCATTCTTTCCGCCGAGTTATCTTATCTGCTATCCTTCGCAACATGTCTCTTGCATTCTCCCGTTTCACGATTGTCCTTCCACAACATGCAGCTGTGTTTTCTCTACTCGTAAATTGGATTGTGTGGATTCACTTGTAATTTACTCAAGGGGTCGAGTGACAAATATAACCGGGAAACTTGAGTTGCATTAGACTTAAAGTATTGTTTATAACGTTTGCCCGTCTCATTCTCTTGTGTGATTGCATTTTGCATTGTAGTGTACCATATATAAACCTGTGCGCCACGGAGTTAAGTGGCAGTCTCTTTTGAACCTCGTTTTTACCAACGACTTCTAAGACCACTGTACTAGCTGCAGCTAATAAATACTATTCTACGCCAGACGAAGGGTCCGTGTCTCTGTTTTTGACAAGGCAGGTGAATCCAGGGGATTTCAGGCGTACCCTGCGCCGCCGAGCCTTAAGGCTACGGTTCTCCATCTGGTGCCCAATGCGGGGCGACTTCAACGGTAGCAGTTGAGCCCGAGCGTCGTGAGGAGCCCCGCAAGAAAATTCCGGAGGAAGCGCACCACGTGATCGACCCCTGTATGTTGAAAGTGGACCGAAGGTCTTTGACAGCGCGGCTACTCCTCTCCGACGGCTGCTGGCGACTGCTGCCCTGACTGTCGCCCTGCCTTGGACCCTTCTGATGATGGTTGGTAAAGCGAGATGATAGACGGACCTTCGCTGGTGTAGGACGATCCTTAGTTAAGTATTTGGTGGGTCGCTCCCACAAAACTTTGTTATGTTTTGGTTTTTGGGTTTTTATCCAGGTATTGCAATACCCGAAGCCAAGGGGTAAGTACATTTGTACTGTTTGATTGATTTACACCCCTTGTTGTTTGTGAACAGTCTAGAGAAGTGACGGTGCCTGGACTGAGTACGTTCAAAAGAATTTGTTGTTTAGGTTGTACGAGGGATTCCCAGTTGGAGGAATCATGTCCGATCCCTCCAGTTGGAACTCCAACTTATGAGCTCTATTCGAAACATGGTATTGGTCCCATTACCTTTAACGAGACATGGGTCCGATACACGAAAAATAGTGGAGTTTTGAGATGGCCCCAAAATGGTAGTTTTGATCCCGCCATACTAGATAATTTGGAAACGATTCTATTTAAAAGAAAAGCCCGGCCGGCAATGTTCGACTCTTTTCGCCTTTGGCATAAGGAAGCCAAACAGAAGGAAATTAAACAAGCAAAAAAGGATAAGAAAGCGCAAAATATGTCAATTATAGAGGCTGCTCAGCAGTTTAAAAATAATGAAGTAGATGGTACGAATGAGAAACTAGAGAGACAACATCGCATGGCAATATATCGATGCTATCCGATGCTGCCTACTTCATCGTCAAATAAAAGTAAGGAATTGGAAGAAGATTCCCTAATGTCTTGTTTATTGAATTCACCTCTGCCCTAATGCACCTCTGTTACCCCCTCCTATTGCTTAACCAATGGTTGCTCCATTGCCGATTGTTCAGCAACCGGCTCAGCCTATTAATGCTTCCCTGCCTGCCTCTGCTCTGTCTTTGCCGCCTGTAATTCAGCCCCCACCCCCTCTCCAATCCCCTGCTCTTGTTACTCAGTCGTCTACGTTCTAGTCCCCGTTGCCTTCTATGACTGTAAGGACTCCTTTTCTCTAACACAGGAGGCTAGCAGACACTGTTTCGAATTTCTTTTCTCCTCTTCTTGGGTCTTTGAACCTGTCACCCACACCGCTGTGAAGGTGGTCGGTAAACGAAACTGGATGCATGGTGTGCACTGCAAGAAGGTGCCATTGCCATTACCCTTCGACCAGTGGATTCGCAGTGGTGTAAGGGAATCGGATACTGCAGCGGTTCCTTGTTTTGTGCCTTTCAGTGATGCTCAAATTTATGGTACTCAGTCTGAGAAAGCAGATGACGATATTCTTCAAGCCGCTGTGCCTGTGCATCTTCGAATAGACACTACGAATCCAAAAACTTTGTTCAAGGATCAGATGGTGCCGAGAAAAACCCGCTACAACCTGAGGTCGAGAACTGGCCAAAGGAACTGAACACTTTGAACATTATTTTTTCCTTATTGATCAGAGACTTTTTTTTGTATGATATTTAGTATTAGATGTGCCATCCGTCTCCGTCGCAGGGTCACGGTAGGAGACTCAGGCTGTAACCTGGTTTTTGTTCTTTTTAGTAGGTGGCTAGTGCCTCAGGATATACAGAAGTACGTAGCTGAGTGATCGAGGAAGATTGCCGCGAGCGACATTTTTTTTTAATAAAGATGGATGGTACTACAACCATAGGTAGGGAAAATAGGAAGCAGGAAATGAGATTGAAATATTGTAAATTATTGCGTAGTTGATTTGCGTGACTTTGTGTATTTTCATGTTTTTGTGTATTTTAATAGCCTGCATAGGTTGGTTAGTACATGTTCTACACCCGAGAAATGTGGCTAACTCTACAACTTCTTTGCCCTCTCGTCTTTCTGTCTTTTCACATAATACGTTTATTCAATTGTTGCACCAACACCAGTTGGCTATTAATATGACTGACTGCTGGGTGTGCGGTCTTATGCCACACAATGCACGAAAGGGGATGCCATATTTGGTTCTTCCCTTCTCATATGAAGGTTCAGCTTGGGCTTACCTGACTATGTTTTCGGCCGCATACCACAACAGACTTCGAAGCCCTGTAAAAACTTCTGGGAATGGATTGGATTTCAGACATAGCTCTCTGATAAAAGGTATAGTGATGATGGCTAAAATTGTAGAGAAGAGCAAGATTCCTTTAGATGAGAAGGAAGCTTATGAAGGATGGAATGTTACCCACTATGTTTCTATCCTTGGTGACAAAACTGTGGTGTATTTACTATGGGTACTGTATCGATCCCCCTGTTTCTGACCCTTGTCTGGTTAATAATTAACTAGCAGCCATTCAACTGCGCAGAAACCCGTTATCTGATTAGCCACACAACGGCACAGAAGCCCGTTATCTGATTAGGTCATAGCGCATGCCATCTCATTAGGCAAGCACTATTCCTCCAGCCCCCTAATAGGCATACGGTGTTCTCAAAACAAATCAAACCTACCACGACCTGGGAAATCCCCACAGCCATTGTTTTGATTTAGCCGAGAACTTCAGTAAAGAATGTGCGAACGACCAGTTCGTATGACATCCTTATTGACGTATTTATGTCAATCCTTACGTCAATCCCGGCACCTTTCAGGTATAAATAATACCGACATTGCCTTAAGCAAACACACGACGTGGTGACAAGATTGGAGCAGCGAGACTTGCCGAGGAGCCCAGCTGACAGCAAAGCCCACAGACGCTGCCCATCCTTTCTGACGCGCTGAGAGAGAGAGACGCTGCCTTTTCTCCTGCCGAGAAATCCAGCTCCGGCGCTTCCAAGCAGCCCTCGCAGGCAGCTGGAATATCAAGACCTGAGATAGAGATACCAGCCATCCAGCCTTCTAAACTCCCAGGTACTGAACTGAATCATCCTTTGTAGAGAATTCTTGAAGCAGACCCTTGGCAAAGCAAACTTAACCTAAACTGCTACTTATCTACTCCCGCCACGTATTAGGCTTAGGTCAGGTACATTGGGGTAGGCGTAGTTAGAAGCACCAGTTGAGTACGATTAGTCAATGTATATATGTATGTATCTATTTTATCCATTTTAAGTATCATATGGCTAAGAAACCATATCAATGCTTTTACAGTATTATTTTATAATTCTGTTATTACTGTATGCACTTTACTTAACAATAAGTATTGCAATAATAGCGATTCATTTCTCTTGTATGAGAAAAGAGACTGATCAATAAATAACATCTTTTATTGAATACGCCCGTCTCTTCCTTTTCTCTACAATCTGGTGAAACTAAGAATGCACTGAACTGACTGAGTAAAATAAGTTGTCTTTTGTTTTCACACGACTCTAGAGATACACTTTTGATTAGGGGAGAGCAAAGTTGTCATGTTCTATGGTTGTCAGAAACTAAATCCCTTCTTGTCTATCCAGGGAGGTTAAACTCCTCCTTGTCTAGTCGAGAAAGTTTCTAGTGAACTCTGAGCTAGCTGGCAAACACTAAACTTTAAGTCTAATATCGTCAGTAGAAGACCTAGTTAACCTCTGTCCGACGTCTATACTATTGAAGATATTATTCCAATGCGCAGAGCCTATTGGGATAATAGGAACTACACTACATGGCGCCCAACCTGTTTGGATGGGCGATAAATCTAACGTAAGACATTAGAGTAATTCAGTCGTGCTTTTTCACACAGAACCCTTTTCCCCATAATACTCCAAAGACGTCTGGAGTGGGTGAAAGGTTAAATCCGCCAAACTTAGTAGGAGACTTCTATGTATGGTTCTTGGTTTATTCAACGTTGAAGGATACACTGTTCCAAAAATATTGTGCATCTAATCTTTGTTTCCATAGAAACCTGATCTGCAAATAAATAAAATAACTTTCTTGACATTAGAATGTCACAAGCTGAAGAAGAAGAAAAGGAGACAGTTAGAATAGCAGCTCAACTCCTAGCTGCTGACAATAGTCTCCTACAGCAAGACCCGGAGGCAATACTCATCCCGATCAACATAAGAAAATCTATAACTTTAAAACTTATAGAAAATGGGCTGACACCGAGAGGTGGTACAGTCATTTTCGTAATTGAGGCACACGAATATCGGCAGACAGAGGTATTCTATTCATGGATAAACTTTCCAGCAGCAAACGCTGTAACAAAGGACTTCCACTACTACAAAATAGAGGAACCTACTAATGAGTACACTCCTTTCGAGGAGGTGGAAATACCACTCAAATACCAAGAGCACCTGCTCTGGTTTAATGGCGCCCTAAAACATAATAATCACATCACCAGGCTCGGTCCACTAGGTAGACCAGGAGCAACGTGGCCGGTCCTATCCGGATACACACCACATCCAGACATTGAAGAAATGTCTGCACCAGAACTTTTAGCACAGCTTAAACAACTAATTAAAATACACAGACAATTAGTCCAATATATAATGCGGACTTCAACAGTCCAACCAGCTATTAAAATTTCACAGCTGATCCCTCACCAGGGGAACATAAATAAAATTACACCACAGAACATACAGTCCTGTCTAGGTAAAGTACCCGCAAAACGGGAACAAATTCCATTCTGGTTAGCACAAAAAATCACTCAAATAGAGGCGGTATTTCCAGATACCACCCCGGTTGAGAAACACAGGATTCTGACTATCTGTCTTCCAATGGGAATCGCACCACATGTGGAGGACTGTGACACTTGGGGTACAGTCTTTGCTTCCATTTACACAAAAACACATGGTGTTCCATCCATGTCAGTAATACCAGATGTGCTAAAACAAATTCAAGATGAATACTGTCCAGAACCTGCTTTAACTCTTGGTATGAAATTACTAAAAGACTTCAAGCAGGTCTCGGCAATATTATTAGCCAATATAAAGGGAGAAGCAGCAAATGTGGCGATCCGCCAGAGGTTGAAAGAGACAGATATAGCAGACCAACCATTTGAAATTGCCAGAATCATAGAAAAATCCTATGAAGAACTAGGAAGAGATAGTTTGTGTGGAAAACCGGTGAAACCCCAACTTATTGAAAAACCTGAAAAAATATTTATTAAAAATAATCTGAACACTCAAAAAAAGAGCTGGGATGGAAATAAACAATCCACACCTAAAGAAAAAAGATTCCAGTCCAGAGGAAGGTCTCCTCGGCGGAGAGAAAGATCTCCGGACCAAGGACACAAGTCTCCCCAAAGGGAGCCCTCTGAGAAAAAATACAACCTTAGAAATAGCGATAATCTGAAGAAACCTGATAGATATCAAGATATTGATACACGTCCGTCTCAATCTTTTCAGACTTCCTCGCAGAAATTGGAAAGAAGAGGACGATCAGAACACAGGGAAGAGCACGTCAAGTCCAAAGACAAGGAACCTGCTCATCAAAATAAAAAATTACAGTTTCCAAAAAAGAAGGTAGCCAGTATTAAAGTAATCAACCATGCCGAGAATACTGAGGACACAGCTGAAAAACGGAGAATGGGCTCAGACAATGCTAGACAGCGCAGCAGAAGTGAGCATAGCTCGCAAGATCCTTATGAATCATCTGGAGACAGTGGACATGAATGAATACATTCAGGTGGAAACTGCAGATACCAGAGTTAGCAAACCTCATAAAATAAATGAAATAACATTGCGTATAGAGGGGGATAAGACTAGGAAAATAAGGGGTCTCTTTTGGGATAATCTCTCCAAGGGCTATGACATCCTTCTAGCTGAAAGAGACTGGCCACCAGAGTTTGTCAGGGAGTGCCCTCATGGCGAAGAAATAATTATGCCTGCCTTCTCAAATCATATTCCAATACATAAAAAATATACACTTGCAAGAAAGTGGGCAGTAGCCCAAGCTCCTGCATTATATAAAAACCATGTGGGATGGGATGAGGACTCTCCTCACAAAATCCAGTTAAAATCACAACCTACTGCACAACGGCAGTACCCAATTAAGCAAGAAGCTAAAAAACGGGTAAAAGAGATCCTAGATCAACTTGAATACCAGGGGGTGATTGAAACTTGCACCTCACAAATTAATAATCCTTTGTTTCCTGTCTCCAAACCAGACAATTCATATCGTCTTGTTTTGGACTACAGACACCTTAACTCATGTTGCAAAACCTTTGCAGTACAAAACTCGCATAGTGCTGCACTAATGAATAACATAGTGCGCAAAAAATACAAAACAACATTAGACATCTCTAATGGATTCTTCTGTCAAAATATAGCACCAGAGAGCAGATATTTGACCGCGTTCTCAATAAATGGCGCGCAAAAAAAATTCTGTCGTTTGCCCCAGGGGTTCAAGAACAGCCCAGGATTATTCTCAGCAAGAGTAACAGAGTTACTACAAATATATGATGATGAGGCATTATCTTATGTTGATGACATCTATCTAACAGATGATGACTTGGATACTCACTTGAAGAGAGTGAACACCATAATACTTGGGTTCGCAGCAGAGGGTTACAAATTCAACTTTAAAAAGTCAAGAATTGCCCATCTAACTGTCCTGTTTTTAGGATATGAACTATCAAGTGAAGGCAAAAGCCTGGCTGACAATTTCCTAGAGAAATGTGCTGTAATCCAAGCACCTAGAACACTGAAAAACTTACAATCAATTCTAGGTTTCCTAAATTTCGGAAGAACTTACATTATAAATTATGCAGAGAGAGTTAAACCTCTCTATGACCTTATAAAACCAGATTTTAAAAGAATCAATTGGACTCAAAAACACACAGAAATTTTGAGATCTTTACAAACAGATATGTTAGTTAAAACAAAATTACAAACACGTGACAACACACGCAACCTTGTGATTCGAGTCATCCCAGGAAGATGCGGATTCACATACCTGACCTCTAATGAGGGAGAGAAGGTACCAATTGCATACAAATCACATTTGTACACAGAAGCTGAAAAAAGGTTCAGCATTAAGGAAAACATTGTTCATGCGGTTCAAACAGCTGTAGCAAAGGAAAAATACCAAGCCGACGGTAGACAGGTTACAGTCAGAACAGCAGAATCAGCTTTTGAGGCATTAACAACACCATGTAATTTACCGACAACTGCACTGAATCCAGAATGGATACAATGGGTAAATTCTGTTGCTACAGACAAAGTAAAATACTATTTTGACCCGGAAATGAAAGAATTAAAATATCTAGAATATGAGAGAGAATACCCTCTGCCAATCGACATTCTGCCTTTACGACAGTACGCCTGTGTAATATATACAGACGGTCATGCTCAACCCTCAGTTTGGGGAGAGCTGGCTTACAATGCCACATGTGAAATTGTAAAAGAAGTGTGGCGCGGAGGTAAATTAAGACCTCTACTTACAAAAACACACTCATTGGAAAATAATTCAGAACAACAAACTGAAATAATAGCGTTAAAAATGGCGCTAGATAATGCCGATCGCGAATTCCCGACACTTATAGTGTGCGATTCGTATTACTGCGTCAAATCATACAATAACGATTTACAGAAATGGATTCAAAACGGTTACAAAGATAACACAGGTGCAACAATAAAGCAAAAAGTGCTTTGGGAACAAGTAGTTCTTTTATAGAAAGAACTACCAAAAACTCACGTGATACACTCACTGAGTCACCAGCGTGATGGCGTTCACGTTGCAGGGAATTCATTGGCTGAGACAGCCACAGCGGTAGCAACTAAATCGGCTTCCGTAGCTACAAAAAAGCGTGCAGTAAAATACATTGACGGTGAAACTGTGCTGGCAGTAAAAACGTCATCAAAAGGCGACTGCTCTGCACTACCGATCAATTATCCACTCAATCATACATATATAATCAATGCAAACTCCGTTCCTTTTGCTCGAATCCCTGGAGTGGGGGATAGAGTAATTCCAAACATGGACAGGAGAGGCTTGTTAATAGCAGACGCACATATGGGTGAGGGTCTCAGACACCTTAAGCTAAAAGATTCTCTGGAAGAATTACAATCAGTGAACTGGTGGCCAGGCATGAGCCTGCATCATCACATTTTTGTAAGGGGGGTCCCGCAGCGCCGGTAGAGGCATACAGCCAGGGAGGCTATTCACGCTCCAGGAGGAGCCCCGCACTGATCCCCTGACAGAAGCACGGGACTCCATATCCCAGGAGCCCGTGCAGGACCAGCCCAGCGTGGAGGCACGCCCACCTGCCCACCGGCGCACAAGAGACCTCGCCGGACCCGCTGGCGCGGGTCCCGCAGCGCCGGTAGAGGCATACAGCCAGGGAGGCTATTCACGCTCCAGGAGGAGCCCCGCACTGATCCCCTGACAGAAGCACGGGACTCCATTGCCCAGGAGCCCGTGCACGACCAGCCCAGTGTGGAGGCACGCCCACCCGCCCACCGGCACACAAGAGACCAACAGGCTGACGCAGCGCGGAACGCAGCGCGGGACCAACGCCGGGCTAAGCCCGGGCAAAGGGCGGGCCCTCTGTGGCCCTCAGCGGACCGAATAGGACGGGCCACCAGCCTTGTAACTTCTGCTAAAGGAGGTATAGTGTACACACATTATTGTGACTCTTTTCTGTAATATTACTATCTCCACTCTGATTATGCCCTGCACGGGGGGAACAAGCTCAGCTGCGCAAATGCACCAAACGATTACCACAAGCTCTCTGCCTACTGTGATAGACATAAACTGTCCTTGTTACTCTCCATCTAGTACGCTATCTCCTCCACTAAACTCCCCAAGAGAGCATAACCTGTCCCTGTGGGATGAACTAAACAGTCTATGCAAAACAAAGTATGTCAGCTTGGATGCACCCTCTCTTGCCAAAGGCACCGGTACTATAAATACTAAAGGCAGCACACAGGAATCCCCCTTTTTATTGAACAAAGTCAATACACAAGCCTCTGTACTTCCATGGCTATTACCCGTCAAAAGAAAGCATGATGAGGACAATGCCGAAAGGACTCAATCCAAATTCCATAAACCATCTGTAAGCCCCGCATGGTCTGTTCATAATCTCCCTATCACCATGGAGACTGATGTCAAACTGGATGAATAATTATCTTATTCCCAGATCCTTCTATTGACTCAGATTGAACAGCTTGTTAAAACCATAATTTCCCCACTAACAGAAAAAATCAACGCTATAGGAGAAAGGCTCTCGGGTCTAGAGAATAAAATCACGGCTGTCCTGAAACCCATCGATAAATCAGCAACATCGAACCGACACCAGCCATCTTCCACTTTTCCAACAGCTAAGTCAACTGCCATCCATAAAAGCATGCAAGTCACTCCACAATCCCCTAAAATCCCAGATTCAACTATTCCCAAAGCTCTTTCCAAATCATTTATACCAAGGCCCTCAGAGGTCAAGACAGTACGCAAAGTATCACACATACACCTCCCGCCAGAAGCCGCGCCATATGTGTCCGTCCTCTCAGGAGTACCAGCACTTGCGATGGGAAAAGCTGAAAGACAGCAGGATCTATTGAACAAAGTTATATTCTGGATGGGAAGAAATAGACCCCTGCCACCGGACAAAGACGGCGGAATCCTGAGTGTGAGAAGGGTAGGCTGGTTGGGCCCACTACCAAAAAACATTTCAGGGGACTTGGTACTGGTTAGATTCAGGAACCGGAACATCGCACCTTACTTAAGATCTTGTCCGCCCCAAGAAGGGGATGGCCCAATACATATTTGGGATCTATTTGATTTTTATCCCTGTATGTCAAATATGCCCCGGTCAGGACCAACAATAGCCTACCACCACGCGTTGGGTGGGGAAGTCCAGGTACCCAGTGGTATTAGTTTTTCTGTTTCCAACAGATTTAAACCATTGTACAACTGTCGCAACTCTTGAGTCTACTCATCATAAAGGACAAACCCGTGTATCTTTACTCCAGATAGGGATAAACCCCTTGAATAATATGTTACACTACTGAACTCTGAGGTTGGGGTTATGTCTTTTTTTTTTTTTTTTTTTTTTTTTTTTTAAATTGAAGTTATGTTATTCTTGAATGTACATATTTATGTTTAATGATTGTCTTTTTTTTGTACGCTTTTATGATTTTAAAAATCGAAATAAAGCATTTCAAACTGAATGCCCAGACTGCAATAGAGATCGCAGTGGCGAGAGAAACGGTTTAATATCATGGCGTTTCACTCCAGAATGTATCAAATCATCAATAAAATAAAAACCCAGTATGAATAATGCGTCACATTAACATATAAAGACTATTTTCACTTATAATGTAGGCCCCAACTTTCGGCTGACGTCGGAACTGTTATACAAAGATTTGCGAGTCTAGAATGGCATATACGCTAGAAGCATGTTATGTTCTGACCAAAATCTTTCCTTTAGCTCTACAAACAGCTTATGGGGGGTGCCTGGCCAGAATTAACATTGCATTGCGGGACTCTTCTCACTTCCTTCCTGAGGGAAACGGGATGGTGTAAAGAAAAAACCAAGGCATAAAGCAATCTATAACAGCAAAGGTATTAGGTTTGGGAGCTGGGTGGGTCAAACATTTAATAAGTGTCCAACGTAGTCTAAATAACCTGCCAAGAAATTCTCTGAAAGGACTCAGTCCGTACGAACTATTGTTTGGGACTAGAATGTTAATCCAGGACTTAGATAGTCAGACTTCAGTGGTTAAAGAAAAATGCTTTGATAGCAAAGATCGCTTGGCTATTTTACAGGACTTAAATGAAACAAGAAAAGACCTGAGCAACATAAAGTTGAAACAGCAGCCAACAACCACTGAAGAAAAACCACCTGTCCCAGCAAGGCCTGTCTGGATTCCAAAAGTCGGGGATCTGGTCAGAGAAAAGATCGCGGTAAAGAAGGAATTTGGGCCTTCTTACAGAAAAGCAGTTCCTGTCTTGTCTATCAACGGGACAAGATCAGAAGTACTACCGCCCCTTGCTGGTAAAAAGGAGAACCGAGTCATATCCATCGACCTGGTTAAACCACAATCATGTGGCCGATAACAAATAGTAGGCCAAGTGGACTCCCAAGAAGTAGCAGAACACCAAAGTTTGCTACATCCACAGAGGTTCAAACTGAAAGACTGATCACATTTGGAAAATCTACAGTGAAACAACAAAGACTATGCAACAAAGCAATGGAACTTGAACCTCTTAAAACCCAAATAAAGAAACAACAACCTACGATGATGTAACTACAGAGTCTTCTAATGAAACAAAGCAAAAGCCAAAAGCAAAAAGTAATCCAGAAGCAATTGGAACAATTGACAGAACGGCATCCGGCTACTTCATCAACTTCGATGATTCTTCAGAAGAACAAAGCGAACCAGAAGTACAGCCATCAACAAAAACTTTTAAAGACAAAGCAAAGGAACTTTTTCATCAACTAAAGAGAACCTATCTGACTTCTCCATGGATTGAAATTTGGGTGACATTAGGTGCATTTATCCTCATACTTTGGCTCATCACGGTACTATGCTTGGGACATTTCATTGAGGGAAAATATGCTAAAATGGACACAGCAAGCCAGAAAATCAACTTGATCCTTAAACCACACACATCTTCACACATCAAGAAAAGAGAACTTTCTTCAGTGAACTTCACAGCCAATCCTATACCAGGCGGTGTAGCATGGGACAATACTGATTATGAAATCTATGGCCCGGTTGAAAACCTAAAGTATCCACATCAATTCAAGATCTCGTTAAGTGACTTTGTAAAACCTAGCACATTTGCTGATGATTGGGACTTTGAAAGTATTAATGATATGATGTCTGACCTAGTAATGTCTGCTAAATTTACAGAACATGATTATTTGCAGGGTTCGTCTAATTATGATCAAATGTTCTGCTATAACCACTATGGTAACCATTATCTCCATAAATCTGCACAACCTAGAAATGTTTTGAATTATAACCAATGGGAACATTGTGCTACTCCACCAAAGGGTAGTTCCAAAACATTTTATGATAAATATTCATATTTTTCAGGGTTTAACACAAGTAATGCAGAAACATTTTATTTCAAATTGTCAAATAAGACCGGTATGAAGACCATGCTTACAAACACAAAATTGATATATTCAGATTCGTTTTTTGAGCAATTGAATACATTTGGTTTTGATTTCTGGAACAGTAACATTGAAACAAAAACTGTTTGGGGTACAAAAGATTGGCAAGTACAAGGTATAGAATCATTGTTCAGAGCCTGCATGATCCCAGACAAAATTATATTTTTGAATGACACTATTCAACAAACTACCTGTCTTGGCTTAGCCAAAATGAAAGACTTAAACAAACCGTCTATTCCGAAGCCAACAACAAACAGTAATAACTCTATAGATGTTGAGATAGACGTGAACCATATTTTAAGCCAAAACAGAACACATCCTGATTGGAAACAATGGTTGATCTGGCCCACAGACACAAATAACTGTCAAGACAGATTCCTGAACAAAATACAGGGGTTCAAATTGACCAGGCCAGACCCTAGATATTCCCAAAGACAACATCCAGGGATAGTAACTACTTACAGTGTGGGCAAGCTCTGCCTTCAATGGCTACAAACCTCCACACTGGCAGAAATTAAGCAACACCTAACTTTACTTCAAGAAGGTGCTGACTTGCGTGATTTCATTATGGGACCACGCAAACAGCGTCAAAAACGTTTCATAGCGGCCTCTATATATGCAGCTTACAATGAAGTTTGGAAAGTAACTCAAATTGAGACAGCAGAAAAAATACGGGAAATTGACCGTATCAATTTGGAAAAATCACTTTCTGTTGTGGACAATGGGTTAATGACTCTGTCCTCCAGAATATATTCACTGGACAGTATTGTGTCTTCAGCAATCGATATAATATCGCAAGACTTACTGATGTTACAACACGGTCAGTCCCAATTGCGTTCTATTGTACAACTTGGCTGGACGTTACAAAATCTGCGTTCAGGCTATGTGCCTTGGCGTTTAATCAACACAACGTCACTATTTAATATCTTTAACCTTACTGATAAACAAATCAGTTTGGCACAGAAGGGTGCTGACTATACAATTCTGAGCATTGAAAAACTTGAGAGATTACCATTGACAATGTCAGAACGACCTGTCATTGAATGGATAATACATGGGATAATAAATCAGTTTCAATACTGCCAAAAATATATACAGGCAGGCCAGTATGAAAGGTTGGGTGAAGGATATATTAAGTCAACATGGAACTTGCCCTATACACACGCTTGTGTTAGTAATAAAGGACAAAGTGTGTTCCTTAGTGGCAATAATTGTGAAAGGTCACTAAGCGGTACACTTATGTGTCAGGGTATTAGTTTGCAAGGAGCATGTGAAGGGAACTCAAATAACCTTTCATGTCACCAGCTAGGCACACCTGCAACACAAATAGAACCATTCTTTAGGAGACTCTCGAACGGGAGTTACATTCTAATTGTAGATCGCAGATGTTGCAGTCTGCTGCCCGGAAAACCTTATCTCATAACCGTGACTACGAAGGTCATGTGCTGTGAACGAGTATTGTTCCCGAACGATGCCCGAGACAGGGAGGCAAGGTTGTGGCCCAGTTTGAAGATTTCTTCTATTCGAATTGATACTTTAAGCAGAATGAAGACAGTGCTCCTACAGACGCCAACCATGTTAACGTCATCAAAAGAAACGTATGATCTCCAAGTTGCAAGGACAACGGCTGAGATTCATTCACTGTTATCAACCAATTCCCCCATACATTTCGCAGAAATACTGAGCGAAATCTTAAATATTTCTGATACAAGCGGAATCGCGAGTGTATTTAAGACAGTGTTTTCGGGAGCCTTAACCCCATTTAGAGCCATCCTGGGTATTTTTCCTGATTTTGTCCATTCCATTTTTGGCGGACTTCCTCTCCTTTTGGGACTAGTGGCAGGCATCCTATTTTGATCCTGTTACTTCGCTATGGCAAACCACGTCACAGATAAGACACCAGCGATAATGGAAGAAACAATCCGAGCTATTGGCTACCGGGACCGCATAACTAAAGTCCTTGGACTAGCACGGCTACGAGATTTGAACATGACTTGGTTTCTTTCATTCAGACCGATGTGGCAAAGTTGTGTTATGCCTGTATTAAGGTGCTTGCTATGCGGCGAAGAATGCGTGTTGGACACCTGTCTGACACTACAATCGGATATGCCAATGGACGCAGAGACTTTGTTGGGTCCGGTAACGGCTCATGCATTGTGCTGTCCCCAGCGGCTACCAATCCTGATGACGGCATTCGTGGAAACTTCACCACTACGATTGAAGAGTTGTGAAGTTCAAGATGAAAGCAGCATCGATCAGGTATGACCTTCTGTTAGCTATGCTGATCGAAACATCAATGAAGGCAATCATGCTCATGAATGCATGTTACAAAATGTATCCGAGTTAGTGGAACTTTCACAAGAAGCAGTTGACAGTTTTTTCGAAAGTCTCAACAATATGATGTTTTCACCAGAGCAGAGAGAATGACTTTGAACAAACTAGCACACGGCGTTCCCTACACCCTGTATTCGGCCTTCAACTTTGAAAATAAAGCAAAAAGAAATTTTCTCACCAGTTTTTTACAGAGAGCGAGACATTTTTTCCCCTTCCATTCCAAAATATTTACGATTTTTTTTTTTGGGACACTTATCTTCTGCTTAAAGTAAAACTATTCTTAGAGAACAAAATTTCTATCTTTAGCTACTCAAGAGACATTAGCTACCCTCTAGCATGTTCACGAGTATAATGACTTTTTTTTTGTGATGAGATGGTCTCGACTTTTTCTTCTGTATTAAGAGCCATTTCATGTGTAATTTCCGCATTTCATTCATGCTGATTTCCAAATATGCGTTTAGATTTAGTATTATTATACTGCTTGAAGTGCATATAGTGACTATACTCATCTTTTCGTGTATTTCGCATTTCCAAATTTCAAAATACATTTGATTGTATTTTGGGGTGGTTCGGTATACACATGCACTACTAGTATGTTTACTATGCCTAGACTTGTAAATATGGACATAGATTACGTGGCTGGGTGTGGTGTATTTACTATGGGTACTGTATTGATCCCCCTGTTTCTGACCCTTGTCTGGTTAATAATTAACTAGCAGCCATTCAACTGCACAGAAACCAGTTATCTGATTAGCCACACAACGGCACAGAAGCCCGTTATCTGATTAGGTCATAGCGCATGCCATCTCATTAGGCAAGCACTATTCCTCCAGCCCCCTAATAGGCATACGGTGTTCTCAAAACAAATCAAACCTACCACGACCTGGGAAATCCCCACAGCCATTGTTTTGATTTAGCCGAGAACTTCAGTAAAGAATGTGCGAACGACCAGTTCGTATGACATCCTTATTGACGTATTTATGTCAATCCTTACGTCAATCCCGGCACCTTTCAGGTATAAATAATACCGACATTGCCTTAAGCAAACACACGAGGTGGTGACAAGATTGGAGCAGCGAGACTTGCCGAGGAGCCCAGCTGACAGAAAAGCCCACAGACGCTGCCCCTCCTTTCTGACGCGCTGAGAGAGAGATGCTGCCTTTTCTCCTGCCGAGAAATCCAGCTCCGGCGCTTCCAAGCAGCCCTCGCAGGCAGCTGGAATATCAAGACCTGAGATAGATACCAGCCCTCCAGCCTTCTAAACTCCCAGGTACTGAACTGAATCATCCTTTGTAGAGAATTCTTGAAGCAGACCCTTGGCAAAGCAAACTTAACTTAAACTGCTACTTATCTACTCCCGCCACGTATTAGGCTTAGGTCAGGTACATTGGGGTAGGCGTAGTTAGAAGCACCAGTTGAGTACGATTAGTCAATGTATATATGTATGTATCTATTTTATCCATTTTAAGTATCATATGGCTAAGAAACCATATCAATGCTTTTACAGTATTTTATAATTCTGTTATTACTGTATGCACTTTACTCAACAATAAGTATTGCAATAATAGCGATTCATTTCTCTTGTATGAGAAAAGAGACTGATCAATAAATAACATATTTTATTGAATACGCCTGTCTCTTCCTTTTCTCTACAATCTGGTGAAACTAAGAATGCACTGAACTGACTGAGTAAAATAAGTTGTCTTTTGTTTTCACACGACTCTAGAGATACACTCTTGATTAGGGGAGAGCAAAGTTGTCATGTTCTATGGTTGTCAGAAACTAAATCCCTTCTTGTCTATCCAGGGAGGTTCAACTCCTCCTTGTCTATTCGAGAAAGTTTCTAGTGAACTCTGAGCTAGCTGGCAAACACTAAACTTTAAGTCTAATATCGTCAGTAGAAGACCTAGTTAACCTCTGTCCTACGTCTATACTATTGAAGATATTATTCCAATGCGCAGAGCCTATTGGGATAATAGGAACTACTCAACAAAACTAGAAAGGGTGAGTCTTCTCCTGTATGGACTGTACCCCATCAGGAAATATTTGTCTCCAAATTAACAGTAAGAAAACTGAGGTTAAGCAGAATTGTTTACACACCTACATTTTCTCGTCCCCTGATTTCCCTCCGTTGGTTCCGTCTCAAGGAACCTATTTTGTCTGTAAAGATAGAGCTTACACATGGCTCCCTTCCAACTTTTCTGGAACCTGTTATATAGCTTTCCTTCTTCCCCCTACTTATACGGCTCCGTTAGACCACCACAGAGTTAGATATAGCCGAGGTATATTTGATGTCAAGGACACGGCAGAGCAAGAGGGAGGAGGCTTCCTTAAAGGATTCCTTCCCTTTTGGGGCCCGATGGTCAACAGCAGAAACATCAGGCAATTGGTGCAAGTGGTTGAGACCACTATTAATGTTACTGCAGGTGCAATAGGTAACATTACCGCAGAGCTTCAGGCTGATCGTCTTATGACGTTACAAAATCGAATTGCGCTAGATGTGATCCTAGCAGACCGAGGAGGCGTCTGTTAATTGATCGGGTTTAGTTGCTGCATTTATATTCCAGACGATGCTCCGGCAGTATACCAAGCCATTTCCAAATTGCATACCATGTCCGAGTCGATTCATCAAGATGAAGGAGATTGGTCCTTTATGGGATGGTTTGGGGGACTATTGTCAACTTCAGGATGGAAGATCCTAACGTTCCTTGGAGCTATTTTGGCCGTCATATTCTCTTGTTGTCTGTGTGTTCAGTGTGGTCCTGCAGTATGTGGCCTGCTGGTTACTTTATGCGTTCCACGTCCTGCAACTCAGAGGACAAAGAATATTAGGTTGATGGTACAGCAGCAGCTTGAGGATTTTATGAACATCGATGCTGATTCCGACTCAGAATAACATGAGTTGATTTGTTTTTGCCTGAGTAATGGCAAAAGGAGGGACTGAGGTTCTGTAAATTACGAATTTGTTCGTGCTCAGCCTCCATTTTGTAGTCGCCGCCATTTTGTTGCCCTCACTCAGGCAATGCAGCGAACGCGATGTTTTTGTTGTTTCTGCATTTACGTGTCAGGTGGATTCTTTGCCTGTGTTTACTAACTAGTGTCAGGGTCTGGCCGAGTACACTAATTCCTGTCTGAGCTAATTAATCCCCGTCCGGACTATTTGTTGGTTCACACCATTCTTTCCTCTGAGTTATCTTATCTGCTATCCTTCGCAACATGTCTCTTGCATTCTCCCGTTTCACGATTGTCCTTCCACAACATGCAGCTGGGTTTTCTCTACTCGTAAATTGGATTGTGTGGATTCACTTGTAATTTACTCAAGGGGTCGAGTGACAAACATAACCGGGAAACTTGAGTTGCATTAGACTTAAAGTATTGTTTATAACGTTTGCGCATGTCTCATTCTCTTGTGTGATTGCATTTTGCATTGTATTGTACCATATATAAACCTGTGCGCCACGGAGTTAAGTGGCAGTCTCTTTTGAACCTTGTTTTTACCAACGACTTCTAAGACCACTGTACTAGCTGCAGCTAATAAATACTATCTTCTACGCCAAACGAAGGGTCCGTGTCTCTGTTTCTCACAAGGCAGGTGAATCCAGGGGATTTCAGGCATACCCTGCGCCGCCGAGCCTTAAGGCTACGGTTCTCCACTCTTTGCTATCAATTATTCACACATTCATACAGAAAGTCCCTAAAACAGTGCTTCCGGTTTTACCTAACCATGCACTTACTTCCTCGGACAGGTGACCTCACTACAGAGTGGCTTCCATTAACCACCCCGCCCCTGAGGATTCCAAAACAAAGCATATAACAGTTACGAACAAATTTAGTTAATACATAAAAATCAAAATTTGTAAATACACAATACAATTAATTTAACCAACTAACTACCTATCCTAACTAAACCCTAACCATACTTCTGCTACCAAATTAACTGATAGAGCGCAACCTCACCTGCTGAATATACTCACCAGGGCCCATAAAACTAAGTATATATTTAAACAGGTAAACTTACGCTCAATCAATTTTTAAATTTTATCATTCGGGATCTATACCTTTTAACTTACCAATTTTAGTCACCAATACCTAAAGTCCTGGAGGATCAAGGGAGTTAGCAAGAAAATAGGTAGAATAATATCATTTAGCATTTCGTAAATAACCACAAACTCGAGGAAAAGTTTAAGTTCTTTTATCTAAGTAAAAGTCTTTAAATGTTGAAACCATGAAATCAATAATTTCTTATTTAAAATAAGGTTGAAACAAACATATGTAATAATTTGGGAAGAAATATCGTTAAGCATTATACAGAGGATGGGTAGAGAAGGGAAAACAGTACAATGACAAAACCACACTTTATAGTTACCTAGAATGGTGTGAAGACCATTCCTGGCCATGGGCTGAGACAAAGGACAGGAATCCCAAAGTGCAGGTGCCAGCGAGATAGAACAGGTGCAGATCAGAATCAGGACAGGTAACGGACCAAATTGGATGAGGATAGGACCACCACAGTCTAAGATCGGCACCACAGCTAAAGTTCAGAACACCAGCATTGTAAACCCTCTCTGCAGCTAACAGTCGAACCCCAAATGGGTCAACAAACTCCTTCCCAGAACCCCGATTGGATTATCGAATCTTCTGACAGAGTGCTCCGCCAGCACCTCTGCTCTCGGTCACCTATTGAGTGCGTTGGGTCAGTGACAGGTCAGCTATTCGGACAAGTCGGACAATCTAACTAACTAAGCCTACCCTATTTATACTATTTTTCAGGTCAGTGTACCACCCCCAAATGTTGCAAATGTATAAATCCCATAATTCTATTGGTCAGAAGGCGAGGAGAAGTCATCACACCACATTGATATGAGGTAACTTGTCAAACATGTATTTAAATGCTCCCTCCCATGACTTTATCTTCCCATGTACTTTTATTACACCCGGCAGTGAATGTAACAATAACATTTTATATTTTAACATTTTATTCAATTAAGCTTCCTTTGGCAGGAAGAGGAGGTCGCTTTTCATAGTTTCTTAGTCCATGTCAGTTTTCTGGCACTGATTCAAGGCCATTGGCTTCAGTGACTTGAGTTTCTTTACACAGGCCCAGTTCCTCCAAAGATGGAGTTCAGAAATACTTTTCATGCCCAAATGTGATACGTGCAAAAATAGAAGAGAAACAGTTTTAGAGACACAGAATGAATAAATGCACTGTATACCACTTATCTCTATTCTATTTCCATTGTTTTATTTTTAACTATTGCGTTAGAAGTTAAGCAGAACAAACAGCTTAGCAAAAGCAGCGATGCAAGCTTCTTGCACGTTAGGACACAGAGCAGCCATTTTAGTTCTAGTGCACAGAAGCAAAAGTTTCCCACCAAGCGAGATAGTACGTCACGTGATTGTGACAGACGCATGCGCAGTAGAAAATCCCGCGTAGAAGCAGCCATTTTAATGCAAGCGGATTATAGTTAGTAAAAGCACATTGTCAAGCTTCCCTTAGATACTAGTAATGTAGTGTAATGCAATATTATTATAACGCATGTTAGTTAGTACATTAATATTATTTTCGAGAGGGCTGAATACAAGCAAGTCACTTTATGTGTGCAACCTTGCTC
This sequence comes from Lissotriton helveticus, assembly GCF_964261635.1. NCBI lineage: Eukaryota > Metazoa > Chordata > Amphibia > Caudata > Salamandridae > Lissotriton > Lissotriton helveticus. The sequence goes on from NC_136059.1 coordinate 1,720,475,062, forward strand.
CATTACCATTGACTGTGTAGGTGAGGAAATAATGAGAATTATGAGTAGAACTGACAATGAGGCTGGTAAATGCTATCAGCTCTGCAAAGAAACCTGGAGCAATCTAAATGAGGGTGTGTGGAAAAATAGGCTACTTAATGGAGCTCTTACTCAACTGAGCCACCTCTGGTCTATCGGTTCAGCCAAACTCTGAACTCAGGTCATTTTTTAAACCTTTGGATATTATGACACTGCACATTTTCCGAAATTTGCATAGAGATTTATAGATTTGTGCCCTCTGATATGGCAAGACAACATATACACACATATACCTATATATATTGAGATGTGCAGTTCTGAATAGCAAATCTATTTTCAAATATATATATAATTAACATGACAATAGTGTGGCAGTCAATATTCTGGAGTCAATACTTTTGCAGGGCAATAGTTTTTACCTCAATATTTTGGCATGCAACCATTATGAAATTCAAGTTATTCCCTGATATTGGAACTAATATTATTGTATGGGCGCTGAAAGAATTGAACTAACTTTGGCCCTGATATGGAGTTTGGTGGGTGCAAGACACAACATTTGGATGTGGGGAATCGAATGAACTAGCCACCCTATTGGAGGTGTATACCAATAATGTAACACCTGAATTAGTGAAGTAACAGTAGAAGAATGTTGTTTTCCATCTCGTCAATAGCAATCAAGCATGCAGCTTTACATGGCCTACAAATAAAATGGGAAGAATTGTTACATGTTCGCAAAAGAACAATTTAATAGGATGCTGGAGTCACATAATCTGGACAGAAGAGAGGCACAAACTATATCCAGCATCTTTAAATCCTACAATCTTTGCACTTGGCACTCATGTAAATGCTGAAGAGACTGTACTATGTGTACATTTCCAATGTTGAAGATTCCCTTACAATTATAGGAATATGCTGCATATCCTTTGGAAAGGACTGGCGCTTGGCTACAGTGGAAAGAATAGTCATCAAATCTATCCCAAAAGTTGCTAGTCTGTCCATCCATGTCACTAATTACTAGTGGCATTCATATTGGCAATAAAGGAGGCCAAGTAGTGACTTCTGGGGCTGGCAACAGGTTTCTATTGTTAGCACTGGCTGTTTAAGTTTGCATAGTTTTTTGGATCAGGCCAATATCTTTGAAGACCTATGGAAAGTTTTTTTTTTAAATCTGTACCTTATGGGAATGATGCAATTCTTTATACATTTCAACACTTAACGCTAAAGAAATAAATCATCTTTACTGCTTGAAGTGCTGCTTAGAACGAGTCTTAGTTAAGGACGAAGGACATATGGCAATCTGGCCAGTGATAGTGAAGCTGAAATGAAATATTTAATTTTATTTGCTTCTTTCTGTTAACCTCCATGCTCAAAGTGCTAACCATCAGACGCTATGGCCACTGATGTCATGTCCAACCACTGAGGAGAGTAGTGCTTGGGGGAATTTCTTATTCCAGTTTTCATGGGAAAGGTATCATTAGAAAGGTCAGAAGCTCCCCTTTCGAATGATAGCTCTTCCAATTGAATCTTTGCTTGAGGATCACCACACAGCCCCATCCACCCATCGGAAGAAAAATGCCCTGTAAACGCCAGAGATTATTTTTCATAAAAAAAAAAAAGGAGTTGTACCTTGAACTCTAAAGGAACAAAATGTCTATGCCTACTGAAGGGCAGATTGGTGGTTTATCCCAATCTGCCCCCTGTGGACTGAAAGTACACAGGACACCAGGCATATTGTTTTTAATTAAAAAAATATGGGGTCAGACAGACACTAAATGTGTTGGGCCTAATCCTCACCCCGAAATGCCCGTGGGGCTTCATTGGGGGGGGGATTTATTTCCCACTTAGCATCCCGGGGTCTGGAAGTACTCTAGCCACCAGGGATTACCTTCAGTTTTTAAAAAAAAAAGGTGTGGAGTGGGAATGGCCTGTCCAGCCATTCGGCCTTACCACCATACCAAATGGGCCATAAGTCTTTTTGGGCCCTCCCATTTGGGTTAGATGGGGGATACATCACCAATCTGCCATGGGGCATAGTAGGAAGACCACTGATTGCCAGGGACACATTTAATGAAAATGGGTTGCTGCTGGCACATCATGGCCTCAGCATGCCCCCCAATACACTTTGTCTCCCAGGGATCTAGTTCTTGGACCTTGCTCTTTCTGCAGGGTCTTTACAAATGTTTGCTTTGCTCTGCCTTCATTTGCGGAACACGTTTATTTTGACTATTAGGACCATGTGCAATTTTTCCCTGGTACTAGTGGTGAAGTGCTTGTGCTCTTTTTTTAAAACATGGTAAAACTGGGCTTCACCTAATTTGTACATTTAATTTACTTGTAAGTCCCTAGTAAATGGTACTGCCTGACCCATGTCCTATAAATTAAATGCTACTGGAGGCAGCAGTATGCATTGTGCCACCCACTATAGTAGCTTAGCTCAGGCCTGCCTCTGATACATGTAATTCAGCCTTAGACTGCTATTTTGACCTGGAAAATTAACTTTTTGCCAGGCCTTAACCTTCCTTTTTAATACTTTTAAGTCATCCCTAAAGAAGGTCCTACAGGCTCTAGGGACAGGTGCATGGTATTTAGAAAGTAGGGCATGTGGATTTAGGTAATACAAGCCCTCAAATGAATGACAATTTAAAATGCTCTTTAATGGTAAAGTCAGAATTTAGGTTATTCCGAAAATGCCACTTTCAAAAAGTTAGAATTTTCTTGCCTAAGTCAACTGTGCCTTCTTGCCAGTGTTCTGGGTCACATGACTATTAGTGACTCTACTGTCTTGAGTTGTGTATTGCTTCCGGACAGAGATACCAAAGAAGCCTAGGTATGAAGGGAGTGGGTCTTCCAGACAGGATGCCTGGGGAGGAACTGTATCCTGCCTTTGATTACATTTCAAAGGGTTCTAACTGCAGCACACACAAATAAACTTGACACCAGACCAACCCCTGTCTTTTGTTATTCTACACAATTTGGAACCAAACCTGGGGGAATTTGAAGAAGTGACTAAAACCAGTTTTCGTGGTAGGTCAGGGAATTCCTCAACACTACAGCATGCATCAGGAATAAAAATGGAACCCTCAGTTTAGTTTAGTTTAGTTTAAAGGGGTTTATAGAGCGCCTGGTGACGCCTCACGGCGTGTCCCCGCGCTGTGGAGAGAGCATAATTCTGAGGAGAGAAAGGAGTAACATTATGCAGTAAATAGATGGGTCTTTAGCCGCTTTCTAAAAGAGGCCTCATTTGTCTCTAGCCTGATGTCCGTGGGAAGGAGGTTCCAGTGCCTGGCTGCCATAGAACGGAAGGATCTGCCTCCCATTCTGGCTTTTTTGGGGCGAGGTGTTCTGAGCAGGCCCATTCCCTTCGATCTGAGAGATCTGTTCGGTTCATACAGGGATGCCAGATCTGACATATAAGCTGGCGCTTTTTGGTGGATTATCCTATGGCACCATAGTAGAGCTTTGAAGACAATCCTCTTACTAATAGGTAGCCAATGGAGGGATATTAAAGAGGGTCTCGAAGGGGCTCTCCGAGGCAGCCTTAGTACCAGGCGTGCTGCAGAGTTTTGCAGAACCTGTAATCTCTTAATGTTTTTGGCAGATGTGCCCAGGAGCAGCACATTCCCGTAATCAATGCGGGATGTGATCAGTGCCTGCGTCATGGTGCGTCTGGAGTTCATAGGCAGCAAGTTAAGGGTGCGGTTGAGCGTTTTCATTACTCCAAAACATTTGCCAACTGTTTTCTTGATGTGGCTATCGAAAGACAACTTATTGTCTATCCAGACACCTAGATTTTTTGCTTCCCGGTTAGGCGTAGGCAGAGGACCCAAACAGTTGGGCCACCATTCTTTTGTCCATTTTGCCTCATTGCCCCCAATTATAATAACCTCCGTTTTCGTGCCATTTAGTTTTAGACAGTGCTCTGTCATCCAAGTGGCAAGCTTACTCATACAAGCCTTGAAGTTGTCTGCTTCTAGAGAGGGGGCTTGTGACAGTGATATAAGAAGTTGCGTGTCGTCGGCGTAGGAGACAAGCTCCACGCCGAACGATTGCACCACTTCTGCCAGGGGAGCCATGTACAAATTGAACAGGGTGGGACTCAGGGCAGAGCCCTGAGGTACCCCCTGTTCAAGCATCACACTGTCAGAGAGAAAAGTCCCTCTTTGGACTTGAAAGCTCCTGTTGATCAGAAAGGCCTTCAGCCATCCCAGTGCCTTATTAGTGACTCCCGCTCTGTTTAAACACTGTAGCAGGATGGAATGCGCTACAGTGTCAAACGCGGCACTGAGATCCAGCATGATGAGAGCCATGGTCTTGCCCTCATCTGCTCCTTCCCGAAGGGTTTCAGTAGCCCTCAGGAGAGCTGTCTCTGTGGAAAAATTGGATCTAAAACCCGATTGAGATCTATGAAAAATATGGTGGGTTTCTAGATGATCCATGAGTTGGGCATTAGCAATTTTCTCAGCTAGCTTTGCAAGATAAGGTAGCAAAGATATTGGGCGAAGATTTTCCAATATGTCTAGGCTCATGTTCGGCTTTTTTTTAATTGGTAGCACTACAGCCTGTTTCCATTCCATAGGCAAGCAAGCCGTGGAGAAGGAGACTTGCAGCAAGTGTCTAAAGTGGGGTTCTAGTACAGGGAAGGCTTCAGCTAGAATTTTAGGGGGCGCAGGGTCTCGAGGAGATCCTGATTTGATGTTCTTGCACATTTTAGCCAGTGCTTCAAGGGGAGGAACGTGGAAAGATCCTAGGCATTCTGAAGTACTTATGAGATTGTCATTTTCAGTAAATTCAGTAGCTGGTTTTATATTAGTGGAAAAGCAGGCATATATGTTCGCGATCTTTCCTGAGAAATACTGGGCAATTTTGTTACAAGTTTCCACAGAATCGTTTTGGGAGGGGGGATTCGTGTCCACTATGGATATTTCTTTGTATATTAGGTAGAGTTCCTTAGAGAACATCAGAACATCTCATCAGAAAATTCCGGAACCTGTGGATGATTCAGAAGAAGAGCTGTCTTGTTGTCTGAGGAAGAAGGACCATCCTGCTTACTAAAGAAGGATTAGACCTGTTTGTCTTGAACTCCGGTTATCCAGAGTGAATCTAAGGGTACTGGCCTCAGCTGGAGTGAGTCCTGTTCCCCAAGAGGCACCACTCAGATCCTCGGCTACTGTCATAATTGAGAACTCCTCTTGAAAAAAAGCTGAATTTACACAAATCTTGGGCTCCTCGTGACCATGAAGGGGCCTCATTGCGCCAAGAATTAACCGCCTGTGACAGTGGCCAATGGGAAGCTCAAGCAGGACCTGCGCTTGGTGCCAACAGCAACGTCTACCATAACCGGCAACGCACTACATAAAAAAATCACCACTCTGGTTCTACTAATTGGATGTAATACATTTTTGGTGTCATTTTATTTATTAACATTTTGTCTATCTTCCTAAATTGGTGTGGGATTTTTCTTGTATTGGGTTTTCACTTTATTATTGTTTGTATGCAGTATAAATACTTTACCCATTGCCTCCAAGTTAAGCCTGGCTACTTTTTGTGCCAAAGTAGCAGAGGACTAAGCACAGGTTAATTTAGTCACATTTATAGTTCACCCTGCCATATATTGTGGTGTTTGCTTGAGTAGGGATTTCATCCACCAAATCAATACCCCAATTTCTTGCACTGATGATCATCCTTCAACTGACTAGAAGTCGATGTTTCAGCTTCAATCATTTATGGATGCTTTCTTCATGAAATATACAGCAAATAATCTGTTAGATTTGGGAAATCTCAAAAGGAGCAGAATTCATTGTAACTAAGGAAATGGTTGATCACAAACATCCAAGCCTTAAGAGGATATTTTCTCTCTAAAAAGAAGAAATCCAGCATAAAATTATTTTTTGCAGGAGACTGATATTGCAGAACAATTTTTGAAGATAAATTCTCATGGTAAAAAACATATTTTGCCATTATTTCCTGACAGTTGAGGCAAGTGGAATTGGCCAATATAAAAAAATGTTACTGCAGACCCCAAAACAACCCTCTAGGTAGTCTCCTGCCATGTCACAATAAAACTAATAGATCCGTAGAGTGTGATGCAATCCATCAAGGTTGGTCATCAGAGCTTACTTAATCAACACACACTTGACATTTAAAAATGCGTTCAAAGTGAATAAACAAAACAAAGATACATCTAACCGGCTTAACTCAAACAAAACTCCCTGGCATCCTACACATTTCCTTAATGAACTGTTTCCTATGATCCACAAAATGAACCTTAAAACTTTCACTATTCTCATCACCTAACTCAAGTTGGGGTCTAAGGCCATTGTGGAAGTTGAACATTTTTGCATAAATGTAACCTTATAATAATATAGAACTGTGTTTTAACAGTAACATAGAAAGTGCATATCAAAAATGTGTTAAGAAAATGAACTTTTATTAAATGGGCAAAAAGTGAAAATGTAGCTTATTTCTGCTGAAGATATAAGCAACAGGAGTAAACCCATAGACCTGATTGAGATCTGGGTGACAGAGTATAAACAAACAACAATATCTCAGGCGGTATTATTGAAAAGACTGGTAATTGAGCATGCATAAAACATTGCAAGAAAGGAAGGTAGGGAGACTCATAGTTTGCTTAAATGTGTCCAAGGCACCATGTATTTGGATGAATACAAGACCTTTTCAGGACAAGTAAGAAAAGGGAAGGTTACGGAAAAATTGGGAACATTTGTAGCAGCACTGTAAGCAATTAATACGTATGTAACCCAAAAGACTTTGTGCACACAAGTGCTCATGACACCCAAAAGTGGACGGCGCAGGTGACAAGTGAAAACAGCGATGGCGCAAAGTGAAAACAGGACAAATATTTACAAAGGAATTTCTGATTCACAGGTGATTATTTACATGAATTTTACAGATTTAGGTATTTTAGTGAACCATGGTAAAGGGCTTAGGGAGTAGCGCTGGTATTTCAATGGCGTTTTGATCCTAACGATTTAGGATTATCATCAGGACCAGGTTACTGAATGAAGGTGCTGTACAAGAAAGGGGATAAAGAGAATGAGGTCTGCGAATGAGGAGGGCAGAGAGGATGGGGGATGGTGGGGTAACAGTCTGAAATTACCTGAGTGCAGTAAGGAGGAGAAGAAGTGTAAGGGCGGATCAATCAGGCTTGAAGCCACAGCGGAGGATGCCAATCGTGCATGGAACGGAGCTGCGAGAAAAAGGGAGCGCCAGTTAAAAGAACTTAGGCAGGGACACAGGCACGTAGTTGTATACCTATTTGTGCACGTACCCATAGGAATGGGCAAGGAGGGAGAAGTGGTGGTGAAAGAGGGTCTGAATGGAATCCTCTAGGAGCTTGTGGGAAGAGTCCTACTGTGCAGATGCCCCCTACAAGAGAATTGAGCCAATCAATGTGTGGAATCCGGGGCGCTAAGGAGCGTCATGATGTGGTGAAAAGATTCCAGGCTTACCTGGTAAAGTTAGAGTCCAGATGAAACGGAGGCTGAAAAACCAGAAGGGCCTGGAATTAATACTTAAGTGCCCGGGGATGAGGGCCCAAACTGCAGAAACTAGCGGCACAAAAGGCGGCAAGAGCAGGTAGTGGACTTACGAACAGGCTTGGAGAAATAAAAGTAGCCTGAAGGCAGGCAGGGTCCTGCAGTGACAATCTGAGTCAGAGCCCCAATCCACAGGAAGCTGTCAGGAGGAGCGGCTGATGAGGCACAGTCGTCGGGCCGAAACTGAAAGAGAAGGAACAGTATTTAGGAAAATACAGGCCTGTGAACAACCCCGGAGCGAGGGATAAAGACAGCAAAAATCAATCGGTGTTGAGCAGGACTTCTCAATTACGGGTCAGACCAGCGGGCCTGTAGCAAGGCGGAGTCCTTGTTGGCTGTGCCTGTGTCGGGTCTCTGACCCTCAGGAAGCTGTCTCTTGGATTCAATCTCCGAATCAGTGGTAGCGCTGTGGAGTTCAAAAAGACGGCGCATGCTGAGATCAGCACGTCCATGTCGTAACAGAGAGGGGCAAAACCAAAATTGATGGACAGAATGCAGAACAATGTCATACATTCACCCCAGTACAGAGATCTGGGCCTAAATCCATCGTTTTTTTGTACTCCACACCACCCCAGTTCAGACATGGCCATATGCAAATCTGCCTTGACCCTGTGCCTCGTGGGAACAGTCCAGCCTGAACTGCCAAGCCATGTCTTCCCTGGACCAGAATCAAGCATCATAGGACCGGTTTCTGGCTGTCAGCCGTCTTCAGCCAGGATAGCTTGACTCCAGTGGTGTGGAGAGCATGGGACTCACATCTGAGCATACCAGTCCCACTCGGGGTGACAAATGCAAAAACAACAATTGATGGACAGAATGCAGAACAATGTCATACATTCACCCCAGTACAGAGATCAGGTCCTAAATCCATCGTTTTTTTGCGTTCCACACCACCCCAGTTCAGACATGGCCATATGCAAATCAGCCTTGACCCTGTGCCTCATGGGAACAGTCCAGCCCGAACTGCCAAGCAATATCTTCCCTGAGAACGGTGCTGGAATACGGGTGTTTTTGTGTTCTTGGGGGTGAAGAGATGTTTTGGTGGCAATACCAGGCTCTCTTACGTGCTCTAGAAACCAAACAGGGTCGGTAGGCTCTCTTCAGAAGTTTGTTAAAGAGGTTGGCTGCATCAAGAAAGTAATCTTTGCGCCACTTGCAATTTCTTCTGATAAGGAGAAATTGTCCATTGGGGAGTCCATCTCAAAAACTGCGGTGATGAGAACTTTAGTGCAAAAGGGTGTTGCGTTCCGTGGGTTTCCTATAGCGGGTGGTACCAATTTTCCCATCTTCCGCATGAATAGTGATCTCAAGGAATCGGAGGTCATTGGATCTGCAATCAGACGTGAATCTCAGGTGTGGTTGAGACTGGTTAAGCCAAATCATAAAGGTGTCCAGGGTGTCGGTTGGACCTTTCCGTAGAAGGAGAATATCATTAATCTACCGACGCCACAACAGTATGCGGTCCTGGAAGGGGTTGTTGGGAGTCAGGATGTAAGTTTTTTTGAAGTTGTGAACAAAAAGGATTGCAAAGTTAGGGGCGTAGCAAGTCCCAATAGATACACCCTTGATTTGGAGGTAGAAGGTGTCTCGATATAGGAAATAGTTGTTTTCCAGGGCAATCCTAAGTAGATCCATGATGAATTCTGTGGGAATTAAAGTAGGTTTAGACCCCAATAGCGGGGCCTTTCATTGGACTAAACACTGTTAAAAACATGAAACCAGTAGGCTGTAGTTTATTCATTCAACCAGTGTGTATGTTGGTTTTGGTTACAACATAAGGTCTAATAAGTTATTTTTACTTTCAAGGCTCTCATATTTAGAATGTCACCCGCTTTTATGTTTTTTTAATATTACCATGGCGACCGCTTCACGGGCTGCCGCGCCCATACATTTTATGTACATGGGCACCGCGCATTCTTTCAGCACGGCGCCGCTTTCATGTTTTAGCAAGTGCTTGTGTTTTCAGCCAATCCTCGCTGAGTTTTGCAATCTCATTTAAACTAAGTACCATTGCCACCCATTATTCCATGTTATTTGGAACGTGGCCTTCAGACACTTGCTACAGCAGGCATTTACTATATGTTGTGATGGACGTATTTTAAATTGTGCGTATACTCTGTGTCAGGCATGCTTTCCGTCTGGGCATATTGAGCCAACACATGGTTGCCCGGTTCTGTACTAACCACGGAACATTCATTCAGGGATGCACATTTACTTGGCAGCGCACTTTATTTCAGTGCTGCAGAAACCTGTGTCAGTCCCACTGTTCCCTACATCCATCCCACTTCCCCTGTCACTGTTCTCCCATACTTCCCTCCTTTGCCACCTTCACAAAGTTGCTCTGACTTCTGCCACTCGTTTTCTCACCCTCATCTCTCTAGTTCTCCCTCACCACCATCTGCACCACTCATTCTTCAACTCCATACTTACCAGTGCACTTTCTCCCCACTTACTCTACCCCTCTCTTCCTTACCTCGCTCTCCTCTGTTGTTCCTTCTCATTCACATTCCTCAGTCTTACTCCGCGCACAGACAACCGGGGAAATAATTCATCCATAAAAAATAAACAGGTAACCTCCATGTTAGATCTCACTTCCGGTCTGAGCCATTGCCCCTCTTTACTCATTTCCCTCTGCTTTGCTTTGATGCCCTGGTTTTCGCCCACCTCCAATCTTCCACTGTTGCCTCATATTTTCCAAATTCCCTCATTCTTGCACCTGAGTCTCTGACCTCTGCTTCTCCACATTTCTTAGCTTTTTCTTCGTTTCCCAGTTCCACTATCCTTTCTTCTTCCTTCTTCCTCGCCCTCCTCTGGTCACCCTCCCACATCCATGTACTGCAGGGTCTCCCCACCATCTCCCATCTTTCTTTCTTACCTTTGCCTCGCCTACTCCCTCCCCCTTTAGCTATACCAATCCCCTTACAATTTCTATATTTCGTCTATTTTTTCACCCCTTCTGCAATCAGCATAATTTCTACTTCTCACAGTTCCACCATCACCATTTTCTTTTTAATCTCATCTCCATCGCTTATTTCCTCACCTCTACATGCTCCATTCCCCTTCTCTTCCCTATACAGTCAGCATAATTTCACTCAATGCCACACACTTCCACCCCAAACAATTCAACTCTTCACATTTTCATTCCGCACCACATAATTCAACAACAAACCACATATTTCAACTCAACAACACAATTCCACAACACACCACATACATCCAATCCATACCACCAAATTCCACATCATTCCACAAAATTCAACAGCACACCACATATTATACTCCACTATATCCCACTCCAGAACACATAATACCATTCCACATAATTGCACTCCATAACGCACAATCCCACTTCCCATCATTCCAGGATACTCAATACCACATCATTACTATCCACAAAAATCCACTGCACACCATGCCTCATAATTCCACTACACAAACCCACTCCACACCACACAGTTCCACAACTAACAATACCAATTCAACCCACATAATTCCACTCCATACTACATGCATCCACTAAACTCCAAACCAAAACAGACATTGTAATTTACAGGGCCAATAGCTCTAATTTCATTACAAGACCGGAGGCTACCATTATGCATACAACTTTTAATGCAGTCCAAGCATAGCCGCATATGTCACAAAGCAAAAGTTCCAACTTAGAATACATATGAATCAACAATAGCATGAATCACTAGGCAATCAGCCTCTTTTAAATGCGGCTCCAAGCAAGATAAGTCACCTCCTTACTTAGCTCTTTATAATATTGTAATTTCATGTTTAAGACTTGTATTTTATTATTAATCTATATTTGTTACTATATACTGATTAACCCCTTAATCCCTACAGGAGTAATATTTATATATATATACAATGTACCTGTTTTATATACCATCTTATAAGGTAGAGTAACACTTTTTTACTCCTTATACCCAGACCCCCAACCTCCAATTTACGGAGGTTGGCTTCCGCTTTCCTTTCCTGTAGTTGTCTTTATTTTAAAGTTATAATTCTTTCCTCTCGCGCGCGAATTATTCAAAAAACACAGTGACCCGCTTTTATTTTCAGAACAATCTCCCAGACGTTCATAATTGTACCCAATACCTTAGACTTTGTCAAAACCTTGTGAGGTACGACGCTTTGTGAATTTATCTAATTATTTATCCGTGTTACCCTCGCCTCCCTCCCATAATCAGTCTATTAGGATTGATATTTACAAACTAATTTGAAGGTAATATTAAAAAATTTAAAAATTTAAAAAAAAGGGAGAGGATATATATATATATATATATATATATATATATATATATATTCCATATATAGTTAGTTGCACTAACTATATATTGCGCACCCGCAATCCACTGCTGATGATGTCACATATTACATCATTCATGACATGGTCAGTGACATCACTGATGACATCACTGATGACATCTCAAATGACATCACTGATGACATCACTGATGACAACATCCAGTGACTATGTTTCTGTAAAGTTAAAATATGTCTTACATATTGAAGAATGAGTGGATGTATAAGTGTCTGGACGAAGGATTTAGTAGGTGCATGACTGAATGTATGAGTGAGTGATTAAATGTGTCTCACTGAGTGCATGGGTTAGTGACTAAACTGTCTTAATTTGTGCATCATTATGTCTGTTGTTCTGTAAACTGCTGCATGTGTTGATAAGTAGCTATATGAGTAACTATATGGGTTATTGATTGATTGCCCAAGTATTTGCATGGGAGACTGAGTGTGTGTGTGGCTGGATGGGAGGTGTGTGACTCTGTACAGATCAATGTGTACTTGTATCAATGATTGTATAAGAGAGTAAGTATGTGTTAGTATATGGTTGAAAACGTAAGGTGCTCTATGTTTAACTGTATAGAATAGAAAATGGAAGTGTGATTGATTCTTTACAGGACTTACTAGGTGTGTGAGTAACTCCATGGATGAGTGGCAGAGTGTGAGTGTCTGTATAGGTGTATGAGTGCATATGATTGTGTTGTAAACATGAGTGATTGTATGTATGAATGATTGTATGGGTGAATGAGTGAATGTGTGTGTAGACGTAGGAATCAGTGAGTACGTATGTAGTAACTAGTATTGGTGTGTCAATGGTTTCAAAAATTATACTCTGTTTTTAACACTGGATGAAACAGAGGTTATATTAAAATGTGAGGAGATGCATTGTATTGTCACATGAATGATATCATCAGTGATGTGGTCATTGATGTCAAATGAGATGTCATCAGTGATGTCATCAGTGATGTCATTTGAGATGTCATCAGTGATGTCATCAGTGATGTCACTGACCATGTCATGAATGATGTAATATGTGACATCATCAGCAGTGGATTGCGGGTGCGCAATATATAGTTAGTGCAACTAACTATATATGGAATTTCAATGGTTTTGTGTGAGTAAAATAAGGTTTTTTAAATGCTAATTCCTAACTATATATGGTCTATAACCTATGGTTTTTTCAGTGAATTTTCAAGGTTTTGTAAATGCTAATTCCTAACTATATATGGTCTATAACCTATGGTTTTTTCAGTGAATTTCAATGGTTTTTTAATAGCAAATATCATAAGCTGTCGAATGTCAAGTACGTGGTAAGAATTTTTTTTTTCGTGTTTATGCACACTGATCTGCTTTGATTGCTGCCCCCCACCCCTCATTTCTATTAGGAGTACTCTCTCTTTGCAGATAGTGAAGGGTAGTTAATGCAGCCCTTTCCCCCTTTGTAATCCGTCGTGCCTGCTTCTCTCTCCATTTGATTGATTGTTCTCTTTGGTTCATTCTCTATTTACAAACAAGCACAGAGTCGCAATACTCTGTTTAGTCTTTGCAGATAGCGAAAAATCGTGTAAAAAAACAAAAGGAATCGAGCAAAATCAGTAGGCCACTAATGGGATCTCTTTTGACCTCGCTAAAATAGAAACATTAGGAACAACCTGTTGAAAATAGCAATGCGTATGTATATAAGCGGCGTTCATTTGTGTTCACAGTACCCCTTGTTGATTGTTTCAATCGAGCATTGAATTGTTCGAAGTTAATTCTCTTAACGATCTTCTCTACCTGCAAACGAGGAAGAATAGGAATATTCTATCTCCCTTTGCAGATAGTGAAGGGTAGGTAACGCAAGCCTTTAACACGTCGTACCTATTTCATTCCTCATTGATTGATTGATTGTCCGAACATTGACTGTTTGGGAATTAGTTCTTTTTGGAGGTATTCCCTGTTTGCAAATAAACGTAGGAAAATCTTTGCAAGTAGTGAAAGGGTACGTAATGCGGACCGTTCTCCCCCGTTGTAATCTGTCATGCCTATCTACTCCCCACTGATTGATGCACCTTTTTCACCCGGACCATTTACTAGAGATACGTCATCTGGCCCGACCAGAGAGCACCCCTAGTGAAAAGGACATATGCAATAATAACGAAGTGATCACTGTATCCTGTTAACAGAAACTTTACCATGAAACAACCTGGAAAGAAAAAAATAGGAAAACGAAAATCAGTAGGCCACTGATGAACATGAACTTTTATTAAACAACGAACAAAGAAACGATAACATAACGTAATGATAAAACCTATTAATGTCCTAGAAACAAGAAAACGTTAAAATATGCCAGTGATGAGAGACCAGAAAAACAGTAAGAGAAACCAAATCACCCCTCGCTGTCCCACCGCCTGCCACGCCAAAAAAATCGATAGACTAGGGAAAATGCAAGTCAGTAGAACATCCACCCCCACTCTGGAAACTTCCAAGGTGGGGCAGGGTTCCGGCTACGCCCAGCCGGGAGCAGCCCATATAAGGCAGGTTCTGCTGCCACGCCTCGGCCAGGAGATCCTAACGTAGGGTGTAGCCGGAGGAGAGGCCGAGACCAGCGGGACCCGGCCAGGGGATTGCCTTTACAACGCTGAACAGTTGCAGGGGGGGGGAATGTCTCCTCGACCCTCCCCTCTCTCTCCCAGTCCGGCCGCGGTGGCCCTTGAGAGTTGCAGGTAGTCCCGCCACATGCTCTTCCGGTCCGACCACCAACGGTCGGGGGGCCGAGGCCGACGGGATCCGGCTGCAGCCGATAAACCAAGAAACCCGTTCATGGGGCCAGAGCCAGGGGCGTCCGGCCGACATCCACCGGAAGCCCGGCCCGAAGACGGACGGGACACTTCTTTCTTTTATAATGGCTGCGACAACACTGGAGGGGGATGTCTTGCACATGCCTCCGACCCCCCCCTCGTCCTCATCGCCTGGTCCGGCCATAACAAATCTCAAGCGAGACGCCGTGGGGTGCACTGGGAGGGAGAGACGGTGCGAACAGGCCTCTCCCGCCTCCCCAGGTGGAGGCTTCCCAGCTGCACCCTCAGCGCTCCAGGCGGTGGCATCCTAACAACTACAGTGCTGCACAGTTTCGGAACGACCTAGATAACGGTTCTTCCACTGTGGCCATGCTGCAACGTCTCGCCCGGCAGGGTGGAGCCCGTCCGCTCATGTGACCCCGCGATCGCCGGTAGCTGCCGAACTCTCAAAATGGCGGTCGACCTGGCAAGAGCGGGCCCAACATAAAGAAATGGCCCGGTCACTGGTTGACTCCACCACCGTAGTCCTCCACGACCTTGAAGATTCTAGAGGAGCCGCGGGAGTCTCCGACCCCCGATGGGGAATGACTGCCATGATCGCCCGTGGAGTGACGAAACTGTATCCGCGGGACGTCGGCGCTCCCATGCTGGCGCCAGCCTCACTTTGAATTACTACAATCCTGCAGACCTCACTTCCGGTGAAAGCACAGTGTGACCCGGTAGGAAAAATTATTGCACCCCCTCCCCTTTTTGACTGATAGTTCAAACCACCGATCCTTTCCTTTGCCCTTTTAACGGAACTTTGGACTGCCTCCCCCTCTTTTACATTTTCTAGAGAAAACAAAACATTAACCACTACATTAGCATAGCAGTTGACACCAGAACTGTTTTCAAATTGAAAACCAACAACATCTTCAACAGAATCCTTTTTGTTTCTGCTGTGACCCTGCTACAGCACAGGCATTGTCCCCAGCAGTAATTCTGCAATGCCGGTAAGAATAGCTGTGGTGCCTACTGGACTCACTCACCCCCGCGGCGCCCCACGCCGTTTTTTGCTGGGCGGCAACTTACTAGACATCACTTTCGTGCCATCTAGATTTCAGCGCGTTCTGCTGCCTTGGAACTATTCGCACAACAGACCGCTACTGACAAGAATATTTCATTATTGGTGCTGTCAATTTCAATAAATCTATTGGATAATTAAAAAGAAATTGCCACGGTCTCTTCGTTGTTTAAATGTTTTTACTGTTTTTGTTTTGTTGTATATATTTATATGTTATTAAAGTTTTATATTCCTACTACTTTGTTGGAGTGCTATATATTTTTAATGTGACACATAATTGTAAAAACTTTGATGTACAAAGAGTCATTCCTGGAATCTTCCGCTTCAGGCTCGGTCCTCTCCCCAATCACAATACAGGATGGTTTTCAGATAGTAGGAACGCGTGTGCTGTGACGGATCACATCGGGTGTGGGCCTTGATCTACTATAACTCCTTTGAAGAGGGGTGATTCTTTACAGCTGGGGCCATAAACTACATCTGCAGGGCTAGCTGATAGCCTAGGACCGGCCTGGACATTCGGACACAGAGGAAGAGGAGTGTCAGAGGGTGCGGTAGTGAATAGGGCGAAAGGGAGGTGTCGGGCGGGCACAGAGTGTGATTCTCAGGGAAGAGCAGCGCAGATGGGGGGAGGTTTATTGCCCATGCATAAGACAGAGAGCGGGGGTGACCAGTGCCTGGGGGAGATGCTTACGAGGGTGAGGAGCCATGCTACGAATCGACAGCGTGCAGAGAGTGGGTCTGGTCAAGACATCTAAAATGGCTGCCGTGCACGACAAAAGTGTGGCATTTCAAAAAAGGCAAGATGGCGCAGACAATGTTTTTCAACACTTCCTCATTTCCTTCGAATCGAACGTTAACAGACGTTGGGGCATATTACCAAAGTTAAGCGATATTTATCGCTAACGATGCTTACCAACCAATTTTTTACCACTAAGCATCGTCAGAAATTATCGAAGATAAACCTTACTATTATCAAGGTTTATCGCAAATGCGATAATAAACGGCCGCAATGCATGAATATCGCTAAAAACTCAGCGATATTCATGCATTACCGAGCTAATACTCTTAGCCATGTTATCCACCTCCCATTGGATAACATGGCTAAGAACTGCTCAGGGCAGGTGTTACTTTTTGGAGATATTCGCGCTTAGCGCGAATATCTCCAAAAGTTGGTAATAGGAGATAGATATCTTGCATGTTGTAATGCAAGTTATTGTGGTATATGGAACTCATACCATAATCTCTCAGGAAAGCAGAAACTGATCCTTTTGGGACCGCCTAAAAAGGCCTAGGGGGTGAGGAGTACTCTACTTTGCCCCCTTTTCACGTTCCGAACTATTTTATTTTACTCTCTTCTGTAATTACACAAAATACCAGCGATAAGATGCATCGGAGACACACAGTGAGAGAAAGGAGGCCGGAGATGAAGAAGACATGTCAAATACACATTGGAGATAATATAGTGGCAGAAGGGAAGTAAATATGAGTAAACTTACCATGTAACATAAAAATGTTGCACTCTATACTATAAGTCTCATTTTATACTACAATCACTTCGCTACAACCTCATAAATTAAAAATAAAAATAAATAATGTCTCAAACAATTTTTGATTTCTAAATATAAATTTATTCTTCAGAATTTTCTAAATTTGAAACAACTAGTAACATGTCCTCATCAGTAATTTCCTCTTCAATCATCTCATCTGGAATCTCCTCATTAAAAGTCTGCAATGATGATTCTTGTAACTCTA
Source organism: Lissotriton helveticus (assembly GCF_964261635.1). Lineage (NCBI taxonomy): Eukaryota > Metazoa > Chordata > Amphibia > Caudata > Salamandridae > Lissotriton > Lissotriton helveticus. Next base: position 1,720,492,536 of record NC_136059.1, read on the forward strand.
TGGTCTCCAAACACTCGATAAATTCGCCATCAAGAGATTGATCAAAAAAATCATTCAAGTCATCTCCTCCTTCTGACAATATTTCATTATTGGTGCTGTCCATTTCAATCAATGTAGTGGAATCATTCAAGTCATCTCCTCGTGACAATATTTCATTATTGGTGCTCTCAATTTCAATCAATGTAGTGGAATCATTCAAGTCATCTCCTCCTTGTGACAATATTTCATTATTGGTGCTGTCCATTTCAATCAATCTAATGGAATCATACAAGCCATCTCCTCCTTGTGACAATATTTCATTATTGGTGCTCTCAATTTCAATCAATGTAGTGGAATCATTCAAGTCATCTCCTTGTGACAATATTTCATTCTTGGTGCTGTCCATTTCAATCAATCTAATGGAATCATACAAGTCATGTCCTCCTTGTGACAATATTTCATTATTGGTGCTCTCAATTTCAATCAATGTAGTGGACAATTCAAAAGAAATTGCCACGGTCTCTTCATTGTGAGCCATTTTATTTTGAAATTGCTTGCTGTAAATTGCAGAAAAAAATAATCACTTTCATTTATCGTTTTTAGTAATACATAATATAAAACTAACTTCATCAAGTATTTAGTATAACAGAAGGACAGCAAATAAATAACAGAAAACATTTTTCAAATTATCTTCAAGTGTACAACATAGTTCCCCTTACAAATTAACAACTCACCTTTTTAAAAGTAGCAGAAGTGTTAGTACTGTGTAAATCAAACACCAGAAATTCACCACCAAAAATTCCTCACAAATGTACCTCAGACAGTAGTATCACAAAATGGCTGTGGTTTCCTCTCATTTGACATATACATAACCAATTAACTTTCATCACACACAAATACAAAACCAAAGTAACATTTTAATTGGTTCTAAATTTCAACACTTTCAAATGTGTTTTCCCCATGCAATTTTCCATAGGACATTTACATACGTCTACAGCCTGAATGGCTGAACGGAATTACACCAAACTTGGCAAAATGGTACATCAAACCTAAGAGGTCAGGAAGGATCTACTATGCCCCCTTATGGTCATTTCCCCCTTCGCTTTGGCCTCCTCTTGTCTCTCAATCCTACCGAGGGACAAGATGGCGGCCGCTACGGACTGTTTGGAATGTTGACAGACGCCGGAGAACCAATCAGCTTCGCAAAGCTCCGTAACGCGAAAAGTACGCGAAGCGGAGCGCTGTTACAGATATATATCTTTTTTTCAACGTTAATTTCTCAAAATCCACTGGAGCACATATATTGAGACCTAGCAAAGGCACATCGGGCTACCAGTCCCTAATATTTTGCCAAGTTTCGTGCAAATCCATTCAGCCGTTCGATTATTATTATTTTGGTTTTTTTTTGCCCCGCGGGGCCCTTTTAAAACCTCCACATCAAACCTAGGGGGTCAGCGAGGATCTACTATGCCCCCTTATAGTTATTTCCCCCTTTGTTTTGACCTCCTCTTGTCTCTCGATCCTACCGAGAGACAAGATGGCGGCCGCTACGGACTGTTTGGAATGTTGACAGACGCCGGAGAACCAATCAGCTTCGCTTCACAAAGCTCCGTTGCGCGAAAAGTCCGCGAACCAGAGCGCTAACCGGTCCGCTGTTACAGATATATATCTTTTTTAAAACGTTAATTTCTCAAAATCCACTGGAGCACATATATTGAGACCTACAAAAGGCACATCGGGCTACCAGTCCCTACAATTTTGCCAAGTTTCGTGCAAATCCATTCAGCCGTTCGGGCTAAAAGTGAGGCCAACCGCCCTATGGAAAACTCAATGTTAAAAACACGTTTTGGGACCCCCCTTTTTTCTCGGCCCCCACTGGACGAACCCCCCCCAAATTTTCAAGGGCTGCTCAGAAACAAAATGTGCCATTTTCCTGAAAATTTCAGCCAATTCCGTCCACAAACGCCAAAGTTATTAGACATAGAATTTTCAAAAAACCCATAGAGAAAAAATCCTAACTATATATACCTACTGGCGACCGCCAGTAGGTAATATATATATATATATATATATTGAAAAGATTACTATAAACATAAAAAAAAAGGCTGTACATATATAGAAAGTTTATAGAGAGGTTAAGAATTCTATATAAGCTTCAGGCATTCTTATATATTTATTTTTTCAATTCAAAATATGTCTGAGTCTGATTCTGATTCAATTCACAGTATTACTGTTGAATCTGATTTTAATAATGATGCCATCAAAAAACTTATCCACAAGGAGATGAGATCATGTATGTTTTCTACTCTCTCCCAAGTTATGTCATCTAAGAGACCCTTGATCCATGATAATGATGACCTATCTGACTTGGACATAGCTGAGATTAATGATCTCACCGAAAAAAGGGGTAAGAGGCATAAAAAAAGTAATAATATTGATTATACCCCAGAGAGCACGGGAGGTCCTAGCACCTCAAATTTTACAGGAGGTCCTCGCACCTCATTTGCCTCAGGTGTCCCTCGCGGCACAAATCTGAAAGGTGTCCTTAGCGGCACAAATCTGAAAGGTGTCCTTAGCGGCACAAATTTGATGGGTGTCCCTCGCGGCACAATTCACCAAAGTGCTCTAGATAATGATCCAACTGATATTGATGGCTCAGAATTTCCTGACGAATATATTCTTGACCTAGATGAGGACGATCAAGATATTGATTCCTTTCTCTTGAATGACGACAATGGTCCTTCATCTTCTAAAGATAGTATCTTGGACCGTTTAGGGGAAGAAATGTTCTCCCCTTTTAACATTAAACATCCTAGAAGCTCAGAGTGGACTCCACATGAGCACGTTTCTAAATTCATATCTAAATGGATTAGGAACCCTTTAGAAAGGGAAACTTGCAATCTTTTGAGGGCAGAATGCACCAGACCTTCAATTGAAGGTAAAGTCTGTCAAACTCCTATTCTTGATCCGGAACTAATTACTTATCTTTTTAAATTAGGAAGAGACCCACGCAAAGGCTTGGAAAGGTCGCTTAAGCTCTGCCAAGATAAAGTTCTCGACATCCTAGGTCCACTTACTAAAATAATCGACGCAGCTGAGGAGAGTTACCTTAATGGTTCCCCTCTTGACACACACTCCATTCGAGGATGGAGCCAAAGAGCACTTGTCCTCTTAGGAAATGCCAACGCAGGACTTAATTGTGAAAGAAGAAGAGTAGTCCTCAATAAAATTAGTCCAAAATTAATCGATATGGCTGAAAAAGAAACCTCCATTAATCCAAAAGGTTTACTTTTTGGAGAAGTTTTAATATGTATCAACCTTTACCGCTTTAGATAGAGCGCATCAAAACATGAAAAAAGTTTTTAACTGCAACAGCAACCTTTTTAAAGGGCTGGAAGAAGGGGGCAATCTTCCGGCCGCTTTAATCGACGCCCCTTCCCAAGAAACAGAGGCAATTTTGGTAGAGGGTACCAACCACCCAACTAACCACAGTTTTATCCACCCAGAGGAAGAGGTTTCCGCTTCAGAGAATTCCGAGCACGAGGAGCACCTGCTGACTCCACCCCTCAAGTGAGTACTCCTTCCCCTTCCCTTTCTTTGAATCCAAAAGTAGGTGGCAGACTAAGATTCTTTTACCACAATTGGAAAATTATCACACAAGATCCCTGGGTTCTGAACACCGTTCAAGGTTTTTGTATAGATTTCACCAAGACTCCAATACAGTACTCTCTTCCAAGACCGACACCCCTTACACTAGATCAAGAAAAAATCATAGAAGAAGAAATTTCCTCAATGCTAAAAAAAGGAGCAATTCTAGAGGTACCCATGGAATTTATGACATTCATAAGTACTCTCTTCCTTGTGGAAAAGAAAGACAAGGGTTGGAGACCGGTTATAAATCTCATGGAACTCAACAAATTCCTTGTCTACCGTCATTTCAAGATGGAGGGCATCCATCTTCTCAAAGACCTCTTACTAGAAGGAGACTGGCTAGTCAAATTAGAACTGAAGGACGCCTACTTTACAATTCCCATGACAAAGGAACACCAACCCTTTCTTCAGTTCATTTGGAAAAACCATCTCTTTCAATTTCAGGCTCTTCCCTTCGGCCTCTCTTCTGCCCCATGGTGTTTCCCCAAGGTAATGAGAGCAGTTGCCTTATGTCTAAGAGAAAAAGTGATTTGTCTCATCATTTACTTAGACGACATCCTGATTCTTTCTCAAGACAATGCTCAAATCATCAAAGATCTGAAGACAGTTATAGACCTCTTAGAAAGTCTGGGTTTTATCATAAACTGGGAAAAATCCATTCTAGTCCCCTCAAAGAAGATGGAGTTCCTGGGCTTCACAGTAGACACAACAGAATGTCTTCTCCTTCTCCCTCCCAAGAAGATTGCCAAAATAATAAAGGAGATAAGACATGTATTGAAACAAGAAAATCTCTCCCTAAGAGAACTAGTAAGACTTCTAGGCCTTCTATCTTCCTCCATTCAGGCCATTTTTCCGGGACCACTGAATTATCGAGCCCTTCAGAGAATAAAAGCAAGATCTCTGGGGGGTCAGGTCTTTGGTACGGAGATCGAATTTCCTTAAACCCAGATGCAATCTTAGAACTAACATGGTGTTTAGACAATCTAGATGCATGGAATGGGAGAGCGATCTTTGGTTCAGCACCAGATTTTATTCTAGAATCGGATGCCAGCCTTCATGGCTGGGGTGCTTGTCTACAGAACCAGAACACTGGAGGAATTTGGTCCCAACAAGAGTCCCTGCACCACATCAATTATCTAGAATTAACTGCAGGACTTTATGCTCTAATGAGCTTCAAACGCTTTCTTCAAGGAAGATCAGTAATATTGAAAATGGACAATATGTCTGCCATTGCTTACATAAATCGTCTAGGAGGGACCAAGTCAGAAGACTTCTCCATTCTAGCAAAGAAGCTTTGGTTTTTCTGTCTAGAACACAAAATCTCTCTGAGAGCAGAATACCTTCCAGGGAAATCCAATCTTTGCGCAGATTGGAATTCAAGATTCATTTTGGATTACAGCGACTGGAAGCTCAACACTTCTGTTTTCAACTCCCTCAATCATTTATGGGGCCCATCCCAAATAGATTTATTTGCGAGCAGATTGACTACCCAATTGATATCTTATTTCAGCTGGATGCCCGATCCTGGTGCTCTAGCAGTGAATGCCTTTCTCCAACCTTGGGTAGGGATCAACGCTTATGCCTTCCCTCCATTTGCAATGATCCAGAGACTCCTTCAGAAAGTGAGACAAGAACGATCCTCAATTGTCCTAGTAACTCCTTTTTGGCCATCCCAAGTCTAACGATCTCGCTAGACTTTCGTCAACAGCTTCAACTCTCCTTGGAGAGTCATGGGCCCCTGGAACACATTACGGGTACAACAACATTTGGAAAGTCTGGTAACGTTGGTGCTTGGAAAGGGACTTGGATCCCGTGGAGGCACCTATTGTTGATATAGTTAATTTTCTTGGAGAACAATTCGATAGAGGTTCAAGTTACAGATCTCTCAATTGTTTTAGATCTGCTATTTCTGCAGGACATTCTCTATTTAACAATAAAACGGTAGGTAAAAATCCTAATATTTGTAGAATACTTAAAAGTATCAGACTTAGAAGACCTCCTCAACCTAGCTATCAATCTCTTTGGGATGTTAATTTAATTCTTGACCTTTTTTGTTCTTGGCCAGTTAATTCTCTTCTCAGCAGGAAGAATCTTTCTATCAAATTAGCTTCTCTTCTTTGCTTAATTTCATGCATTAGAGTCTCTGATGTTAAAGCTCTAGATATTTCTTTTAGATCTTACGATATGTTTGGAGTCAAATTTGAAATACATAGAAGAACTAAAACCATGTCAGATTCTATTTTCTATCCTCGTTTTGATACTTGCACTAAACTCTGTGTTGTTCAATGTATGAAAGAATATGATGTGAGAATGAACTCTCTTCGTCCTTTGAATGTATCTCAGTTACTCCTCTCTTTTGTTAAACCCCATAAAGGAATTTCTTCTAGCTCTATTGCTGGATGGGTTAAAACAGTCATGAAACTTCCTGGAATCAATCTGAATATTTTTAAACCACATTCTATTAGAGGCGCAATGGCCAGTAAGTCATTCTGCTCAGATGGTAAGTTAGATGATATTCTAAAGGCTGCTGATTGGTCTAATTCTAGAACCTTTGCTCATCATTATTGCAAACCTGTTTCTCACATGTCTGATGTTGATTTACATGGCTACCAACATGCATAATGGTAGCCTCCGGTCTTGTAATGAAATTGCGATTCTCCTATTTACATGACCAGAGAATCTGGATTTCATTAAAGACACGGAGGCTAACATTATCCCTCCCACCCTTCCCTGGGTGGTTGATTAAATGATATAATATATGTTATGATATGCTTATTTGAATTTTTTACTTACAAACAAACATTATTTTCCTTTGCAGGATTACTTACATCCTTTCCTTTGTCAGGAATTGTTATTTAGATGATTGTTTATTATTCTTGTCCTTAATACTTTTATTGGGATTTATTAACAACCTTTCTTTGCCTTGCAGATAACTTGTCTTCTTGATTTCACACCTGTGGATCAATCGTGGATGGTGTTTTCTTCCGTCATCCTTCTTCAAGTTTGATGTTTCATTGGATTTGTTTGGACTTTTCCTTTTTCATTGTCACCACATTTAAAAGAGGCTGATTGCCTAGTGATTCATGCTATTGTTGATTCATATGTATTCTAAGTTGGAACTTTTGCTTTGTGACATATGCGGCTATGCTTGGACTGCATTAAAAGTTGTATGCATAATGTTAGCCTCCGTGTCTTTAATGAAATCCAGATTCTCTGGTCATGTAAATAGGAGAATCGCAATTCCAACAAATGCGAGACCTATTACATAGAAAATAGGTGTTTATTATGCTGTAGCTACATTCAAATAACTACATTTCGACATGAACATTTACCGTGGGAATCGAGGCAGAAGGCAACGAACCACCGGAACAACCTTCCTCATTTCCTATAGATCACAAAACTGGGAAAAGGTGTGGAAGCACACCGCTTTACTCTCCAGCATAGTTCGCCCCTGGCATTATGGTAAATGTAGTCTCATGTTGCTTGCTTAGCTATAATATTTACGAGTGTTTCGCCAGAGTTGGCGCAGATAGTGATGATCTCTAGACACGTGTTTCTGGTTCTTTAACCGTCATCAGTAGAGATTACAGGCTTCAAATTTGGGGTTTGCTGAGTAGGCTGCCAAACATTACATCAGATCAGCTATCTCTCATTGGCGCGCAGGTGCTTCTCCATGAGCTCATCAGCTCAATGACTAACGGGAGTATTTTTAAAAAGGAACAGGGGTGGGAGCACATCGCTTCACCCCCCAGCAAGGTTTTCCCCTGGAATTATGCTAAATGGAGTCTCATGTTGCTTGCTTTGCTATAATATTAACAAGTGTTTTGTCAGAGTTTGCTCAGATAGTGCTGATCTCTAGGAATGTTTTTCTGGTTCTTTAACGGTCATCAGCCGAGATAACAGGATTCAAATTTGGGGTTTGCTGAGTAGGCTGCCAAATATTACATCAGGTCAAGTACCTCTCACTGGCGCGTGGGTGCTTCTTCCACGAGCTCGTCAGCTCAATGACCCAGGGAGTACTGTTGTATCTTGACTCCCATGTTATGCCTTCCCTCTCTGTGGAATCCTCATGTGATGTCACTTCACTGAATGTTGGGAGTCAAATAGCCACAGTTGGCTGGACTGAGCAGCATGCTGGCTGCTCCTGGTGGGGTCTCCCTGTGGTCTTGTTTCTATCTACTTATCATCTTGTAACTATCCTGAAATAAACCATCTTTAAACTACATGATCACTTGTGGACTTGATCATTACAATTTAGGGACGATCTTTAAAAGAACCCACATCTGTCACCTCTACAAGGACTTCAAGCATTGGTCGCCCACAGCAGTCTGCCATTTGTTCCTGTTCGCCTGTAGAGCCTACTAACGTCTGGATTGGTGCTGTGCCCTCAGTGAGAGTAAGCCCATAACTCATCAAGTCTTGGCTCATCCTGTGCTGTGCCTTTGTCTGAGGGTAAGCCTATCTTTTTTCAAGCCTACCAACGCATACGTCTTGGTGGTGAGTCTGCCATCATCACGCTTACACACTGTCTGGTGAAGAAGTGTGTCTACTCAGGTATGTGTCAGTCCCTGTGCATTATGTTTATGGGTTCCTACCCATTGTTTCGGGTTCATACCCACAGTTTTGGGTTCCCACCCAGATTCGAGTCATGGGTTCCCACCCAAGTATTTGGGTTCCTAAAAAACCTTTACTTTACATTAGTGCACACTGTGGTAGCTCCACATCAGTTGTCCATACATGGACACCTCTCTTTTTGTTCGTTTACCCTGTGTAGGGGGTGCACAATTTTGTTCTCCCTCCCTCCTGGGAGCAATGCAAGGGTGTCAGTCCCTGTGCATTATGTTTTGGGTTCCTACCCAGACGCTGTCAGCTTCACCCTTTTTCAAGGGAGTTATGCAAAGATTATAGTCCTTTTGCATTTACATGGGTTCCCACTCTAATACGTCATGAGTACCTACTCATATGTGGTGTTTATCACATTTACATTTCTGCAGTCCACTGTCTGTTTGCGCACATATTTAGCTTATGTTTTACTTTACTGACAGATTTTTACGCTTTCATTGCTAAACATGTTCTGTTTTTATTGTATTTTGTATTACTACTTTTTCACTGTTATCTTTGCATTTCATATTACCAGGAGGCGCTTGCTAAAAATCACCAGTCGGCTCCTGCATCGCGGACGCGTGCGGGTAGCGCCTGGGAATATTCCGGGTTAGGGCGGGCCCATCCTTGCCCGTCAGCACCCTTGAAGAGACCGGGCCACCCCTCTGTCACCCGCCCCCCGATTCTGGTCCACATCGGCGGCAATCTTTCTGTCGCAGAGGTACTGTGTAACTTTTGCTATACCCCCCTTGTTTGCTCCTGTGAGACGGACTGAGCAGGATCATGTTTGTTTAAACTGAATTTCTTCACTACGGCCTGCTACATAGTTTATTCCTGTGTATGGGTTAAGGCATTTCGCTTATTTACCTAGTGAAAGATTTTGATCCAGCCTTGGTGTTTGTTTATAACTGTATATCTGTCCACCTATTTACTGCTTTCTCCCCTTTCCTTTTATGGGTAAAAGAAATACCATGGAAGGTAGTGGGGGTGGAGGCAAAAAGGGTATTAGCGGTAGACCGTGTAAGGGGAAAAAAGCTATAAAGGCATCCAAACAAGCTGAAAACCCCTGTGTTATGGACAGAATTGACACGCTTATTGAGGAGTGTTAAAATATACTAGCAGCTGAAACAAACGTGAGAGCAGGTAGGAACAAAACCACACCTACATCTATGCAAACCATTAGTGAACAACTAAACCTAAATGTTGCTATCCTGTACATGTTCCTTAAGTCACATAAAAAAGGGCCCACTACAAAAAAAGAGAGCCGGAACAGAACCGGGGGCAGTTGGGTGAATCCTCTACCTGCAAATTCTACCCTAGCCCCATAACTTTAGCTGTAGACGCCATTCTCCCTAATTATCCCGTTGTGACAGAAGACAGTACCCTGCAACACATTGTTCCTACAATTATATGTACAAATAGGTATACGGCGCATTCTAACAACCTAGAGGAAGTGACATCCGGGGGGCCTGAAATACCCTTAACAAATCCAGCAAGACTGGTAGAGACTGCGACTGTAGACAACCAGGAAGCAATCGCCCTGGTGCAGTTGTTAAGGGCTCAAATAGGAGTCATGAAAGTGGCAATTGAGTATCTATCCTTTATGGTTAGACAGCTAACAAAAAGGAATCCCTGCTGCCCCAATTGCACCCATAACCAACATAACAATTCTCTACCACCTTGCCAAATAACTGCTGTAGAGGGAGAAACCGTTAAGCCCCAAAACGGTTGAGTGAAACCAGGTGAACGGCTGTATTCTGTGGTGGCGAAGTCTAAAAAACCATTACCATCATTACAGAACCCATTACCCATCCCTAGGCAGGTGCGTAACAACAATATGAGTACCACTGTCCATCATTTTGCAAACCCTAGTGGAGAGCTTGAAAACCTTCCTCTGGGTCGCAGAGAGACTCACCCCCTGAAAGTTAGAACACAGCAGGGAAGCATCCACACGGGATGGGGGACAGAACGTTGACCTAGATCGTAGTACACATAAAATCTACATGGTAAATGTTCCTAAGATAGATATCAGCAGAAGGAGGGAACATGCAGATTCTTTAACTAACAAAGCCATACATTGGATTAGGCATGTCGGGGGCTGTCGCTCTGTGATTAGGGAGGATATCATCATTGCGCGCAGACTTTCCTTCCCTAATCAGCTGACAGCACTGTATTGAGCCGACCTTTGCTAGGAAAGATCTAGTTGCCAACCTCTTTGCCTTGGAGTTCTGTACTTGCCCCCGACACCTCAACTATACAGTTTAGACAGGCTCCCTTGAATACCCAGCTGAGAGACCCTATGGGTCAGTTGCCAACAATGCCAGCGGCATGCTCCTCACTAGAGAACATCGATTGACTAGGAGGCCTGCCTTTAACAAACCTAGGTGACACGGGTGATCCCCCAACCACAAGAGGCAGTCTGCCATTTATTTACCCCCAGGAACTGACAGTGAAGGGCACGCTGGTTTTTTAGGAAGGAACAACATATTTCCATTCCTACTGGATAGCCACAAGGAACTCAGTTGCACACACGCCGTAGTCCCAGCGGACCCACTGCTGTCTTGCACTAGTTATAAACGGGGCACACTTCTGTCATGGAACATAGCAGGGCTGGGCTCAAAATTCCCTCCCCGGAGTGGCATGCCTTTATTGAAGGCTATGACGTTTGCCTTTTTCAAGAAACCTGGCTCATGGCTCCTCAATTTCCTGTAGGATACCTATCCATATCATATCCCAGCTGTGAGAGGGAATAAAGGCTGTCCATCGGGGTCTAAAAATTTGGGTGCGACAGGATTTAGGCATCACACCTAAGGAGCTCCCAAGTAGGAATAATGACATCCAGGCTTTACGCCTGAAATTTGATCTTATGGAGCATGTAGATATTTATAATGTATATGCGAGAGGTACCAGAGGGAGGAAGTCAGAAGTAATAGCAGTGCTTGATGACCTCCTCGATAAATACTGAGCAGAACCCAATGTCATCATTGCTGGTGATTTTAACACCACTTTTGAGCCCCTTGACAACGGGGAAAGTAACCTCCTAGAGGAAGAAGATGCACAATGGGCCATACCGAAGTTGGACCTCGCACCAATCAAAAAATGTTCAGACATGGCCATACAGATTAATTCTATTTGCTTAGGAAAGGGCTTTCCACTACAAATGGTAGAACTCCTTTGGATAGACCAGGGGCAAACACCTTTAGCAATGGCATAGTGGCCAGTCGTATTGATTACATACTGATTAGCTTGAATCTATGGCACTCAATTGGTGATATGAAAGTTAGGTATCGACTGGAAAGCAACCACAACCCCTTGTGTGTAACCTTGAGCCTGTGGCGTCAGTGGACATCAGGCCCGGACTGGCAATGCCGGGCACCGGGCAATCCCCCGGTAGGCTGCCAGGGATGGGGGCCGTTTTTTTGGCCGGGGGCCGGTTTTGTTGCTGGGTGGGGCCGGAGCCGATTTTTAACACTCAGTAGTAGTCAGTCACTGACTCACTACTGTACTCTGCTGTGTCTGGCAGTCTGCGTGCGTGTCACTCGCTCCAGAGCCTCCGTGCGGTAAAAAGCACCATTTAAACAATGTCACTAGAATTTCAATAATCTGCGGCTGCGTTCTCTTAAGGATGCATTTGGAGCAGGCGCAGCAGTGCGATTTTTAGGGGGTGGGTGGGTCGCATGCACAGGCTGATCCTAGTCTTCAGTTCAATCACCTTAGGGGGGTGGGGCAGGCGCGGCTGTTGGCGGTGACACATGCGCAATAAAAAGTGCGCGCGGCGTGACCCACATTCCACGTCCCAGAGACTGAAACGACGAGAGGCCCTCTCCCAGCACCCCATAATTTCATTATTTCTAGCCCTGGCCCTGCCTGTCCCAGTGTCCCACTCCCTGCTGTCGACTGTCTGCCTCCCGCCGCCAGGTGAGTGTCATTTGCATTTTTCCAAATTTCATTTCAATCAGATAATGTACAGCAGAGTAGGAGCGCAGGGTCAACAGGTAGGTAGGTAGGATCGAAGTTAGTTCATGTAGGGCAACCGCTGGAGGGACACATCTGAAGACCAGAGGTCAGAGGGCCACCACAGTGGGACATGAAGCGTTTATTTATCTAATGTGCAGAGCTGAAACAAGTCGGCTTTTAGGGTGCTGAGACTAATGAAGCACAATTTCTGCTTAACAAATGCTTGCTCGACATGTTTGCCTTGTTCCTTTGCAAGCATCCATAGCTAAATGAACCTTTCAGCCCTGTAAGTTATCTAATGCAGATGCAATCAAAAGGGCTTTTTTATTTCCTGGCTGAGATTTGCAAAGCTACGGGTTGTGTTCCCTCAGGCTTTATTATTGCAGAATTACTGTACATCCAGGGGTAATTAATATAGTTAGACTCAAGGTCATTATTTTTGAGGAGAGTGAAAATTTACTAGCATTTGTATGTGTAAGAGATAAACGAATGTACTAGGTTCAAAAACTGGTTTGTGCATTTCCAACAGGAATGTAGCACTGTGTCATTACACAAATTGCTGTTTGAGACCTTCGTCCCCTACATTAAAACAACTCAGTCTTGAAATTACAATACCTTTGCACATGCAATGGCGTGATGAAAGGTGGTACTTCGCAGCATACAAAGCAGCAGCAATCAACATTTCACATGCAAAAGCTTGTTTGCGCCAAAAGTTGACACCAGCACCGTGCAAAATTGCTTTACACCACAGAGCCCGCCCCGTTATTAGCCAAGCAAAAGGGATTAGCAGGGCAGGAACAGCACAACCATTCAATGTTGATGCAAAACCACATTTACTGACCTGGCTCTGCCTGAAATCTGAATACCAATTGACACTAGGGACAAGTGGACTATAGTTTGAGATTTCTATACATAACGTGTGATTTCTGATAAATAACTAATTTTACCCTGCTTACCCCTGAATAGTCAGGGCCCCTAGAGTGGCCAGCTCTGCACATTCCGTGCTTGGAAGGTTGGTGTAAGGGTCCGGGCCAAAGGTCCCCATAGCTTGAAATGACCACGCAGATACAGTGCTATACTATCTGGAATGGGCCCAGAGCACGTACTCCCGGCCCCTTTTAATGGAAGGCTCACCTGACCATTGACACTTGTGATGGATGGGTGTGGGGTGTGTGGAAGCCAGCCCTCAAAGAGTGTCTGGTGGAATATTTGGAAACACTAGAACGTGACAAGCCGGTCACTGCAGTTGGGTGAGGGAATGATACTGTGACGTAGTGGCTATTGCAGCTGCAGCAGGGTAAGTGGACTTTTCTCTCTGAAGGCCATGGCCCATAATAGTCAATCGCTTTCTAGGTCCAGCAACCCTCGAAGTAAGCTAGACATGGCCCGCTGGTCATTCCGGCCACCGGGCAATCCCCTGGTAGGCTGGATGGGGTGCAGGCCGGTTTCGTGGCAGGGGGGCGGGTTCTGTCGTTGGGGGCGATTTGGACCAACACGGTCAGTCCAAATCGGCCCCAATAACAGAACACAGTGCTCACAGGCAGCAGTGCACAATCAGATCTGAGGCCTGGTGTGAGCTGCTCAAAATGAACTAATAATTTATTTATAATCTGTGCGGGCCGTGCCGATTTCAAATAAATTATTATTTAATTTTGATCAGGCCACAGCGGTGCCGCCCGGCATTAATGTATATTACAAAAACACTACGTCACCGCTGACCTCACCTTCTCCTGGTCACCCGACCATGATGATGTTTTGTTCCTGGTGGTTGTTGAAGATGCGCGCAGGCTCAGCGCGCATATGTCACCGACTCCGCGGCGCCGCTGTTTTTTTTAGGGTGGGCATGCGCATTGGGAAGTGCATGTGACTGAGCTGAGGCAAGGTCAGCCAGGAAAGAGAAAGAGATCGGTACCCCTGCGCACCCCGTAATTTAATCTTACCCAACCCAGGCCTGATCTCCCCTGTCTGTCGCCCCCAGCTTAGGTGAGTGCTATTTGTTGTTTGCAGCCTGATCCTGTGTACTTGACATTTTTTTCTGAGGATGTGTAAATAAAAAGGAATCTCACCATGTCTATGCGGGAGCAGTCCTAATATGTTTGTGTGTAAGGGTTAGACGTTTACAGTTCTTACACAACAAGTTCAGCTTCCCATAACTGCAAGGGTCTGAAGAACAGAGAGCCCAGTTCATAAACGTCTTAATAAATCTTGCATGGGTAAATTTAAGAACTTCAGGGAATGGTAAAATTTTCTAAGAGCACCCCAACAAAGCTGTAACAGTAGCATGTCTTTCAGGAGGATCCCTAGAAAGGGGTTTTATCTTTCTATACAGGTGCATCCGAAATTAATTACACATACATCACTTTGCATATATACAAAGTTGAATGTGCGAAAAAGCTCTTGAAAGATTGCAATTACACTATTTCTATTTTTTCCACAGTTTAAATATTTTTCTCTTGGCGAAACCCCTTCTCTGAAGATCTCAACAACCTTCCCAAGTACACCCTTTAATGGGGATTACCGTCACCCTTTACAGGAGTGAATTTATGAATATTTCCAAGTGTGAGATGGGGTTTTTGGAGAGTTTGAGATACCCCGGAGTTCGAAACGATCCTAAAATAGCTAATCTATTCCCATATTTAGGATTTACCCATATCATACTTGTGAAATATCACTCGTGGGTATTAAAAAATAGAATTGCACTCATGAGGCCTGATTCACAGAGGCATTGCTCTGACTCAATCTTCCCCTGTGATTTCCCATTTGCCTTCACCACATCTGGGATGTCTTTGTTCATTATTTCTCCATTTAACCCTTCTCCGAGTGCTTCAGCTAATTGTATGATGGGGAGATTAGTCGTGAAAACCTTTTTGGCAGTTTAGTCTACGGTTGCGTCAGAGGTATATCATATATTAAAAAAATAAAAGTAAAATGTGGCAAATTCCGCCGGCACAGCACTACTGTGCTAAAAAGACATTTCATTCATGATACAACTGGAACTCAGTGTACAACTGCATTCAATGCTGCGCATCGCTGCCCGATTTTTGGTTAATCTGGTCTGGGCCTCTGTTTCACATCTTAATCTTTAATTCTTCCCTCCAGTTTGCTTTAGGTTGTTACTTGCTATCTATTGTTTGTGCGTGTTGTTTCTGATAGTGGTTTATTTAGTTATTTAGTGAAGCCGTTTTCTACAGTGATAACATATATGCCAGCAGCCACTTCAGAGCACTTGGTTGAGACTTTCTATCCACATGACTGTGGGTCGAATGCATCTCTGGATGCGAAGGGTTTCCAATCTTTCCAGAAGAGACAGCAGTGTCCTTATTGCCTATCAATAGGTCAGGACCATTCTAGAGGTCTGGGCCAGGGCACTTTGTGGTTCTTACTTTGTGTCTTTTTCTTTTCAATGTGGTTGGGACAAGGAGAGCTGATTTGAACAATCTTCGGTTCATTGTGAGAAGGTTACCACAGCACTGCACTGCCCAGGCCTGAGGCCGGGGTTCAGCGTCAATTTCGGGTATGGGAGGCCTAGACCAGCTAACCGAAGCAGCCTGAAGGCACATGAGCCGAAGGTCTAAAGAAAGCTGTGCTTTAAATGGGCAGGTATAGTCAAGTACCTTACCTACTACCCACACTACTTTAATTTAATGTGAGACCAAGGGCGCTCCTCGCAGGGGTGTAAGAAAATGCATTTAATGGGAGAGTACAGTACAGACAATTCTCAGGTGCATGCAGATACACTGGGTCAGGGTGGGACCCGGACTAACCTGCAGTTCTGTATCCCATTTCATGCATTGCTTGCTAATATGTGTGACGTAACGTGACACCAAAACTAGGGGAGGGAGCAGCAAGGATTAGGAAAGACTCTGACAATTCATCTAGAAGGCCTTGTACCGATTACCCCCCATTTTCAGGAGGAGGAGGAGGTGCCTGTGCGCAGCGCGCAGAATGATGCACGGTCTCCTCTGCCGTGTCTGCGTGCCTTAGAGTGCGGCTGATGTCATCATGCCGCATGCGCATTGGGCCTCGCGCAATTAAAAGTGCGCGTGACTGGCTGCCTGCATCATCACGAGTTGAGTGAGACAACAGGCAATACATGAATGTGCTTCTAAATTAGCAGGAGACAGAAAAGTTAATGCTGCCAGTGCCACCAAGGCTCCACAATCCCTCAGAACAAACAAGAAATAAAGTTTTCTATTTTTTAAATGTGTCCCTTCCGCAGGTTGCTTTTTACATTTATGAATCGTTTTTAAAAGTGTTAGATCTCGGGTTGCATTTTACATTTATGAATTGCCTCTCTGGTTTTAGTGTAAAATATGTAAGACCATTGGCATAGTCTTTTTTTTATGTAGAGCCGCTGTGTTATCATCTTTATCGCATAACGACAGAGCAACAGAACACTGGATGGATTAATTTCTTTTACACCTAATTCAAGCGTTTTCCCAATCTATACGTTTTCAAGCCCATAGAAAATTACCTAGGTTCTATGATGGAAGCGAAGGGGGAAAGGTAAATACTCCCACAGTCAAATCGGGAGCAGGGAATACCAATTATGTGACTGTAATTGCCCACTTGGTTTAAATTAAATTTTTTTCAGTCACTCCATCAGATCATGGCTGGCTCATTGCTCCCGCAGCTTTCAGAGCCCGGGCCCAGAAGTACTGTATCTGCATTGTAGTTCTCCAAATCGTACATTGTAAAACCATTACTCTGTGTTTTATGCATGGTCTTTCCTCACATTCTGTCTTTTTGTCTTAGTGCCTACCAATTTAAAAGAGGCAACATTCACCTTTTTGATTTTGTGCATGTCATATAGTCTATTTAAATCACTGTATTGGTCTCATAGCAAGAGTTACTGAATCACTCTACAGATTAGAGTGAGAGTTCAGAATCCTCAAAGACCTTGAGTTTGATGCATTCTTTTAAGGTCTGCAGTGGAGGAGAGTCCCCAGGTCACAATGGGCTTTTTTTTTTTATATATACACACACATGAGGGGGGCAGGTTGCCACAGGGCATTAGAGACTTTTTCTTTTTTTTAAATGTTGTTTTGCTGGAGGGGGTTTAAGGCACCTATCAGAGAGATAGTGGAATGCTAATATGTTTGTAGCCAGACTCCTCCCAAAAGTATGACATTCCTGCAAATATTATCTCAAAGAGCTAGACATCTTCAATGTGTCTCCGCCTCTATTATAGGCATATAGATTCACTCATTCCTTTGGCTGTACAGTGGTGGGTGGCACAGCAACTTGGCACTGGGCGAACGTCGCGCACCTCACGCAGTGGTGGTGGTGGACAGGGACTGACTGGTCACTCCCCCTAGTAGTGGTTGCTCACTGCGCCTGCTCGCTACACACCATGTGGGGGCTGGTCTCACTTTTACTTTGTTCCCTCTGATTCGCTACTTGTGTCTATTTTTGATGATCTCTGAAAGAATGTCTATGGGTACATATGACTGGGTGGGTAGCTTGATGTTCTTTAAGGTCATCATCTACTATTTACTGTGCTTTGAAAGGTGATACAATTTGAATATGTAATGAAAAATGTGCTGTAAAATTCATCATTTTGGTCTGTCGTTTTCCAAAATTTTCGTGGGGGGAGAACCCCCCCAAGCCCCCCTAGTAGCTGTCTGCCTCGCTCGCTCGCTACGTGCCAGTCGGGGGCTGGTCTGGCAAAATTTGCCAGGGCTGCTTTCAGCTCCCAGTCCGGCCCTGGTGGACATCCACACAGCGTAGGTGTGATCTCTACCCTTGCGATATAGTTCCTACTAACGATACGAGGCCCTTAAAGTGGGCAAGCTTAGTAGATAAGCCGGAATCATTAGCCAACATTACTACGAAATTGGATAATGCCGTGGCAGAGCTAGATTCCACCAAAGTAATGAATACAGCTATAGAGCGTAGCACCGAGAGCCTTAATGATTTTTTTACCCAATTGCGCACACATTTTATGAAGCGCTACAATCCAAATAAAGATACAATGAAAAAAGCCAATTCTTGGTTCAATAAGGATTGTAGAAATGCTAGAGAACTACTTGGAGAGGCATTAAAGAAGGGGGAGCCCGCTACAGTCGAAGTAGCTAGGAAGGTCTACAAGAGCATCCAGAAAAAGGCCAAAAAATCGTGGGACGAGGCAAGATGGGAGGACCTTAGGGAGGCGTGCTCTTGAAAGGATAGCAAAAAATTTTGGAGCAGAGTTGAGTAGTATAGAGGAGGCGAGCCGCAACACCCACACAATCATGTCGTACAGGATGACTGGGTAAAAAATTTTCAAACCACAGTATGCCAGCTCTGATAGTGAGCCAAATTTGAAGGACCCCATATTTGGACCATACGAAGATGATGCTTTTAATAGTACTGACGTTAGTGTAGCACTGGGTTCAATAGTAGGAGGGAGAGCTCCTGGTCCTGATGGCGTCCCTGCAGACATGTTCTTACACAATCAACTAAGATGGACTAGGTATATTTTGTTGCTGGCCAACTCGGTTGCAAAAGGTGCCCCCATACCAGACTCGTGGAAAGGGGCAGAAATAATTCCCATTAATAAGAAAGGTGAAAAAACACAACCAGGCAACTACAGGCCAATCAGCCTGATAGACTTGTTACAAAAAATAATGGGTAGGCTAATTCTTAACAAGATCCTGGAGTGTATTGATGAGAAGTGTATTTTAGCCCCCCGGCAGGCAGGCTTTCGAGCATACACCAGTACCATTGACCAGGTATTCCGCTTCACTTTGCTGTTTTGGAAATCGGTGTACCTGGCCAAGGGTAGCTTGTAAACCGCCTTTGTTGATTTAAAATCAGCATCTGATCTTGTTCCATGCCACAAACTATGGGTAATCTTGCATGAAATGGGATTCCTCCCAATTTACTCACATTACTTGTGAGATTGCATGAAGAAAACTATGCCAAAATTCGTTGTGGTTTCCAGAGCATGGTTACCAGCCCATTTCCAGTAGAAAAATGGGCATGCCAGGGTTGTGTGCTGGCACCGACCTTATTCTCCCTATTTATAATGGTATTATGAAGCTGAGCACACTGACACTCCTGTATTAGCTGGTAATAAAATCCCGATTTTAATGTTCGCGGGCGATACGTTGATCATCTCAAAGACCCCGAGTGGTTTGCAGAGGGCCCTGAACATTTTGGAAGAGTTCTGCACCACTCGCGGTCTGGAAGTCAACATGTCGAAAATGAAATTCATGTCTTTTCATCCTCATAGAAGTTTTAAAAGTAAAATTGTAATGAACAATCGCCCATTGGAGCAAGTAAATGCATTTACTTACTTGGGGGTTATAATCCAAGGTGATCTAAAATGGAAATAGCAAATTGACCTAGCAATGCTCAAGCACCCAAAACTGTCTGGAGTTTTAAATAGGGAGTTTAATACCCTATTGACCAAACCAATCAGCCCTGTGCTCCAGGTTTACAATATGAAGGTGTTTAATTCGGCACTTTATGGAGAAGAGCTCTGGGGGTACGAAAATCTTGTCAATCTTACGATTGACAAAATAGTTTATGCGTAACATTGCATTGGTCCCCCAAGTACACCGGTGTGTTCTTTACTCTATGACATAGGAAGAAGGCTCCTGGCTGAGGTGGCCAAACTGCGCCCCTTACTATACTGGTGAAGGCTCTGGACCACACCAGAACTAAATCATTATGCCGCAGGCTTTCTGGACATAATCAGGGCTGACATATTTCACAAAATAGGATGGTTGAGAGAAATTAGAGATGCCGTAGTAAGTATAGGTATGAGAACACTTTGGGAAGAACCAGACATAGATAGCTTCCCTTAAAAAAAGATCCTGAAAGAAAAATACTGGGAGATGATCACCCATAAAACATTTACTAATAATGTGTCATCCATTTTAACAGAAACTTTCTGGAAGCCAAATTGTCACCAAGTGTGAAGTGTTTTGGGACATAATAGCTAAACCACATGATAGGAAATTATATTTCCAGTTTAGGGTAGGCTCATTGCCCACTAAAGCCTTTATAGCTAGAAGGTCCAAATTTCACGACAATATGTGTCCTCTATGTCAGACCAAAGAGGAGTCGGCGGCGGCGGTCTTGCTGTTTGTTTGCCCAGCCTAT
The DNA here is from genome assembly GCF_964261635.1 of Lissotriton helveticus. NCBI lineage: Eukaryota > Metazoa > Chordata > Amphibia > Caudata > Salamandridae > Lissotriton > Lissotriton helveticus. The sequence continues at coordinate 1,720,512,816 of NC_136059.1, forward strand.
GCCGCTCCTCGTCGTGTATGGCTTGTGCCAATTTGCAAACTATTTGGAACAAGAAGTGAAGAAGCAGGAAGAATGTTACGTACAAACACCTCCAATCATTACAGCTGTAGCAAAATTAAGTTGGTCATGGGCCATAAGGTCACGCTCTTTTTCCTCCTAACAAATGCTCTTTTGTGCACCTGTATATGAAGTCCCATATCTAAACTTTGATTAAAATGTATTAGCCCTCTAATAATGGCTCCACATGTTAGGACACATTTTTATCACCTTTTACCTGAGATTTTTAATGGTGCTTGTTCTTAATGAATGTCTTTTATGTAAGCTAATAATGCTATCTTTTTTTATTGTTTTATGGTTTTTAAGATAATGTCATGAAGATTAATTCGTATTTTAAGGAAGTCTCTCATTCATGCGTAATTACTCTGTATCATGTTATCAAAATATCTCTTTAGTTATATGTTTTGCATTCCGCTTTTATAACAAATTGTCAAATAAAGCTTGTTTGACTGTGACTGTTGAACCTAATTGCACAAACGGGGAACTGCATTGATTTGGGTGATTTCATACTGGTCGAGATTTCACTTGCGATTGTTTAAAATATTCTTAAATGTGTGGGAAACCTTATCTTTAGTAGAGAAATAATTATAGCTTTGTGAGTATGAAGAAAACTTTAAAGGAGGGTGAGCTACTGCGAGGAGTGTGATTGGGTGTCAAAATGTTTCATGATGGGATTGGTTGGTTAGTGTGTTTTCATGCTGTGATTGGTTGGTGAGGTTGCAGTGTCGGGCTGGGATTGGATTCCCTTATAGGGAATACTGTATTTGAAAATAATAATTGCAATTCTATTGGCTTAACAAAGAATTGATGCATACGGAACAAAGTCATAGCAGTCAGTTTAATTCTGTTGTTTCAAATGGACCAGTCATTATGAAATGTTTTAAAGATTTTATAAGAGGGTGAGTTACTATTTCAGTACGCAAAGGTGATGAGGTGCCTCCTGAGGGTATGCCTGAATACATTATGCCTACTGAGCACAGTTTAAGCTAACGTCTTTAGCTTCACCAATGAAGTAGCACAACCGAGAAGGAGGGTGCTTTTAGTTTTCCTAGATACGAGTCATTTAACACCAGGATTCTTGATCATTTGAAAGGAAAATGATACAAAGGGAAGCCACCATCTAGACCAATTCAATATCAAGCATTTAATGCTTGGGAGAGAGTTGCCACGGAACAAGAGAGTGAAAAATACCTGGGGAGTACTAATAGGGTAGTGAAGATGTATGCGAATGCCTGATGGGATGAAGAGCATGGTAGAAGGATAAAAGCTATTATAGAAGTGACTAGATTATAGTCAGTGGGACTACCTTGACCCTCCCCAGCATGACCCCGATTTCCAGAACCCTTTGCTACTGGTAGAAGGACTGGCTTGTTTTTACTGCTGGCCCCTTCTTGGAAGAAGCCCGCTTACACATTGCTGGACTACCTTGACCACGCCCCCCCCCTCAGCAAGACCACAACTCCCAGCAGCCTTCACTACTGGGAGTATGACTGCATTGATTTTTCCACCATTCCTGCCACTCGCTGCTACTTAGAGGGTGGCCACTACCTCCATCGCAGGACTACCTACACCATCCCCAGAGAGACCACAACTCCCAGCAGCTTGTTTTTCCAACCAGCCCCTAATTAGAGGGCACCCACATTTGAATTGCCGGAAGCGCCAGGTGAAGCTGTAGCCAAGGGTGCTCCCATCGGCACCTGTCAGAGCTTGAAGGGGGCTGGGCTGGGCCACACCTCTTTCCTTTGACCCTCAGCTGAGGTAATGTTACTGTCCCTGTTCTGCCTGATGTCCCAGCACTGCCTGCTGTCCCTGCTCAACGGCTGTCTCTGCTCTTCCTGCTGTACCTGCACTGCCTATTGTCCCTGCTATGCCTGCTCTTTGTGCACTGCCTGCTGTCCCTGCCCTGCCTGCTGTCCCTGTGCTGCTGCTGTCTCTACACTGTCTGCTGTTCCTACTGTCCCTGCGCTGCCTACACTGCTGCTGTCCCTATCCCTGTACTGCTGCTTTTCCTGCATTGTTGTTGTCCCTCCGCTGCCTGCTGTGCCTGCGCTGTCCACTCCAGATCCATGCCCGGCATCCAGTACCACTAAGACCACCCAACAGAAGTTTTTTGTTTTGTGTTCAAACTATTTTATTTATTTTTTGCAAACAAAAGACAATAGTAAGAATGATACAACATTGGTATATAGAATCATTAGATACAGAACTTTAAAATACTCTCATTGTACTAAATGTATACCAAGAATTTGCAATTGTCTTTAGACAATAAAAAGAAAAAGGTGTAAATACGGAATACACAAAAGCTACTTCCCAAAGTATGAGCTGTTCAGTGATATCTATAAAATGCTAATTAAAGATTACTAAATACTTTACATATATGTCTTTATATAATCATTAAGTGGTCTCCTTAACTGTTGAAATGAAAATGTATTTTTACACTTTCCTTTAACAGATAATTGGGCACAAGATCTAAGAAAAGTCAAATAGGACCACCAAGCCTAGACTGATACTGTATCAGCAGACTTCCAATTAAAGGTAATTGATTTGATGGTGATAGAGATAAGAAGATCAAAAAGTTTAGAATAAGGCTCCAATAAGTCTGAAGATAATACATACGATTTACAGATAAGCATACTATATGTTAGGGCATCAGTATTAGTAAGTATTTTAATAATAATATCCCAAACATTTCTCCAGTGCGTTAAAGATCCCTCATAGCCTATGTAATGCCACAGGAAACCATCCAGAAATGTTAACCCCTTGCATGCTCATGACGCCTCCCGGCTGTAAAGGCGTCACGGTGGGCGTGTGCGCATGCCGGCCGAGAGCCTTCCAAATCCCACCCACCATTTATTTCTCCCCCACAGCATGGAAAATCAACCCACATCCAAGGGGTTAATGGACCATATTAGTTTCCAATCATTTAAGGAAAATGTCTTAGAGAATTTGTTATTCCAAAGGGAGGCTTAAAGAGTTACGTTAGTTGCATTCATACAGTTGATCTGTTTGTAAAATTTGGAGTCAATATGTTGGGATGCTGAGAAAGCCCTAACACAAAGCATTGAGTCAGGGGTAGTAATCTGGGGTAACACAACTGGAAAATAATTAAGTAAGACATTACAAAGAAGTTCATACTTAGGGGCTTCAGTATCCGGTAACATGAATTTAAATTGAAAGTTAGAAAAAGGTAACAAAACCCCTTCATCATAAGTATCCTGTAGGAAGAAAATACCAACATTTATCCGTTTTACAAAATTTGATATTATGATTGAACTTCAATTTAGGATTGTGCCAACGAGATATCATAGTAGAATCTGAAATATGTGAAGAAAATGAAGCATCAAAGTCAGTGATAATCAATTTAGTAGAGGCTGTAATGGAGGAGGATTTAAGCAGTGTATTTGAATTTGACATAGACAATAGTGACAAAAGAGGGGAAGTCAAAATTAAATTTTAGTCAATAGCCATGTTGATGAATAACTGGGATCAATTCAAGTAAACCAAAGTGATCCTTGTTTTAAAAAAAGCGCTTTGTGATATTTAAAAAATTCAGATAAATAAAATCCTCCATTAAGTTTGGAAAATGTAAGCTTAGTATAACAAATACAAGGTGGTTTATGACTTCAAAGAAACTTCAAAATAAGTTCATCTATTTTTTAATAAACTAAGAGTGGTCACTGTAATAGGAGCATAGACAAAGACAAACTTAACAGCCTCAAGTTTCCCCCATCATGATAAATGAAGTGTGGACCATTGGTAAATGTTATCTGGATGCTGGACACCAAAACAGCTGTGCCTCCTCCTCCCCATGATCCATCAAATAACCCTTTACCTGCCATCACTGCCACTTCTCCAGTGACACAACCTACAAAAGATCAAGTACCACTCCTGGCCACAAGACCAAGGACACCCTGAAACCGCTCCACTGTATCCTGCTCAATGCCTGCTCACTCTGCCCATACGCCATGGAAATCTGGGACACCATCACCATCCTCTCCAAGGACGTTGTCCTCATCACCTAAACATGGCTCAACACCTCCTCAAACCCTGACATCACCACCACCACTCCTGAAGGCTACAAGGTAATAGACCGAGACCAGGCCAACAAACAAGGAGGAGGCATTGCCATCATCTTCAAGGAAACCATCAGATGCACCCTCACCAACGATGACTCCACACCTCTCATGGAACACCTCAACCTCGTACTATAAACTGATGTGTAGACCACTATAAAGGGGCACCCTTGCCTACAGACCACCTGGACCCCGAGCAAATTTCAGAAATGTCATCCATAACCTCTTCGCCCTCTAGCAATCGACTCTCACCACCAACTCCATCTCGGGAGCAGTAGACATCCTTGCCCCTGCTAAACAGCACTACTCTGCCAGAAAGAGACACTCGGCACCCTGGTTCTCCGACTCCCTTAGGCTGCTAAGGCAGGGCTGTAGAAAACAGGAGAGGTGTTGGCAGGCTCACCTTGATCCTAAGGAGAGAGATATTCACAAACGCCTGCTTAAAGAATATAAGCTGGCCATAATTAAAGAAAAGAAAGCTCATTTTGTTAACCTGACGGCCTCCCTCAACTCTCCCAGAGATCTGTTCAAGATTGTAGACTCCCTTTCTGTTCCTCACATATTGGACCCCCTAGTGGGCTCCCAGGAGCTCTGTGATAAGATCTCCACTTTCTTTCATACTGAAATAGCTGATATCTACACATCACGACAATCACTTAAAGTCAATTTGGTTGCACCCCCTTTTATTGCCCCTTCCGTTCCTGACTGCCGGCCAAATGATCCCTGCCCCAGCCTTCTAAACTTCCCTCTTCTTACCCCGGAAAGGATTAACCTGGTTCTTGATAAAACCCAATCGGGCTCCCCTCTGGATCCCTGCCCTCTTAAGATACTCAAGAAGTGTAGGGAGGTGGTGATCCCTCACCTTTTAGAGGTGATGAACCTAGCAATTATCGAAGGAACTTTCCCGCTTTCCTGGAAATTGGCGGTTGTTAAACCTCTCCATAAAAAGGCCTCATTGGACCCTGGGATTATGAAGAACTTCCGCCCTATATCTTTGCTACCCGCACCAGCAAAAATACTGGAGTCACACCTTAACTTTCACCTAAGCTCCTTTTTGGATGTCTCCAGTATGCTCAACTCATCTCAACACGGTTTTCGTAGAGCCCACAGCACTGAGTCCACCCTCATGGTGGTCATCAATAACATCCGCTCGAAGGTCGACATGGGCCAGACTACCCTCTTGGTCCTGCTCGACCTTACGGCAGCCTTCGACACCTTGTCTCCCTCTGTCCTGGTAGCACGTCTCAGGGAGATTGGGGTTGGAGGCGTAGCTTTCAGCCTCCTGACCTCTTTTCTTAACCAAAGAGAACAGAGGGTGAAGCTAAGTGAATTCCTTTCCCCTTCCAAACCTGAGCAGTGTGGGGGCCCCCAGGGATCTTCCCTGAGCCCCACTCTTTTTAGCATTTATGTGGCCCCACTCGCCAGGTTAGTAAGATCTTTTGGATTAGAGGTACTCTCATACGCTGACGACACCCAGATCATGGCCTCCCTCTCCCATTCGGTGAGTTCCTCCGCTCTTAACTTCAGGAATTGCATGGATGCAGTCTCTCAATGGATGATCCAGAATTCCTTGAAGTTAAACGGAGAGAAGACAGAAGTTCTGATCTTTGGGGGTGACCAGGATATCTGGTTGAGTGACTGGTGGCCATCTTCCCTTGGGGTTTGCCCCCTTCCCTCTCAATCTGCCAGGAACCTGGGTGTGCTGATAGATACCTCGCTCTCCTTCAACCGTCAGGTCAGTAGGATGGTTTCCACCTGCTGTGGTATCATCAGGATTTTGAGAAAGATCGCTCATTACCTCTCTCCTGAAGCTCGGAAGCAAGTTGCTGTGGGTCTCGTCTCTGCGAGACTGGATTATTGTAATGCACTCTACTCAGGCATTACTAAGAATCTTTTTCAGCGCTTACAGATAGTACAAAATGCTGCAGCCAGGATGGTTCTTAATCTTCCTAGACTCTCCTCAGCCTCCTTGGCCAGGAAGAATATACACTGGCTGCCCATCCAGTCTAGGATCTCCTTTAAGATCCTCTGTCTTGCCCATGGGGCCCTGTATGGGTCAGGCTCAGAGGGCATTAGGACCCTCCTACATGCTTACTCTCCCTGTAGAACTCTTCGCTCTTCTAGTAAAAATCTTCTGGTAATCCCTCGCTTTCACAAAGTAAGGTGGGGAGGGAGAGCCATTTCCTCCCTGGCGCCCAGGCTGTGGAACACTCTTCCCCCTGATTTGGCAGGACAACCTTCTATTATGCTCTTTCGTAAAGCATTAAAAACTTGGCTCTTTGTAGAGGCCTATCCGTAGTCCTGCACTAGAAGACTTACAAGCTGTACGATCTTTCAGGCGCCTTGATGCCCTTGGGCTAAGTTGCGCATTACAAGACTCCATTCATTCATTCATTCAATGTCCACCTCAGCTATATCAGCTTCCACATCAATGACCCGAAAAATGCCAACTTCATCACCCTCCTGGAGAAACAGAGCAACATCAGCCTCACCCAACTGGTCACTGAACCCATGCCCAAAGCCAGACACACAAACTCAACCCATTTTTACCTCCAGGGTCAGAATCAAATTCAGCCACAACACAGAAATCACCTGGACAGACCATAGCATCTTGCACTTCACCATCACCGGCACCCAGCACAACATGACCAGGCGTCAGATCTCTTCCCACCGCAGCTGGAGCAAGGCCACCAAAATGCATTGGTCACAGGCTCTCTCCACTTCCCAACCCGAGGTCTCAACAAATCTCAACAAGGCTGTCTAGAACTTTGCCCCCTAGATCACTGACAGTGCTGACATAGTCGCCCCACTGAAACCCATTAAATCCACAAGACCTCTAAACATGCTAGTTGGTACACCCTAGAACGCAGGACCACAAAGTGCAACTGCCACTAACTGGAGAAATGTTGCCATGCCATTAAGAAACCCACCCATCAGAGCAGCTCACAAAACAGCGCTCAGCAACAGAAGCATTTGGTATTGTTCAGCATATCTACGATACCATCTACTCTAGAGGGGCAAAGTCTGTACATCAAGCTATCTGAAATGGCCAGATACTTTAACATCAGTTCTGATGAGTATCCAAAGTACATCTGACAGGAAGACGGGGTTATCACCCCATGAAATACTGATGGGCAGAGCCATGAGATTACCTGCCATTACTGCCAATGCTCTTTTAAATATCACAGATTATATTATATTAGATTATTGCAAGGGATTGACTCACATGGTTCGTTCTGCCTCTCATCAGGTCTCAGCTGCTACACAAGACCTGCATCAAGAGCAGTGCCACACCTCAATCCTGGTGCTTGGGTTGTGATCAAGACGCATGTTCCGAGGACTTGCCTTGAACCCATGTGGAAATGTCCCTTTCAGGTGATCCTCACTACACATACTGTTGTTAAGTATGTTGTATTCCTGAGTTGGATTCATGCCTTACACACCAAAAGAGTGAGCAATCCAGAAGAAGTGCCCTTTGGTCTATATCCTGAACTAAGAGCTTTAGTGGTTGCACTGCCAATCAAGAGACCACCCAGGTCCTCAGCACCAGTGTCAGTCCAGCCACTGGAAAAAGACAGGGGTGAAGATCAGTTGACGGAATGTCAAGTGAAAGTACCTGAAATTACACAGAGTGGCATCAAGATCTCAAACAGAGGAGAAGTATAGATCGAGACTTGGAGAGAAATTGCTGCTGATGTGGTACTAAGACAAGAAGATCTAGGCAAAGGGACCATCTCTGGAACGAGGAGATTCAATCAACAAGTGGAATTGCCACAAAGTTATAAAAACACGAATCTGGCTATTCAAAGAGGCTGAATCAGCACAAGTGCCCTGTCACAGATATTCAGCACTTGAATAGTCATACTTTCTGAGCACTGCTTTGAATGTCACATTGGAAGTTTTGTGCAACGGGAAATCTGACCTATTTGACCTCCCTGAAAAAGAGAAAGCAAGATTGATGGAAATTATCTGAAAACACTTGAAACCAAACAGAATTGAAGTGTTTGTTGTTTTAGATCTTTGTTTTATGGATGATCCACCTCGACCCGAGTTTAATAGGGACAACATTTTAAACGAACATGGAGTAGGGTTAAGGATTGTCTGGTTAGAAGCTTGCCTGTTGGAAAAAGAAATGCACTAAAGAAGCTACTTACTACAAGCTATTGAACTAAGTGTTTGCAACTTACCCAGAGAAATGTGTTGCATTAGAAATAAATGTAAATATATAATGGGTTACATTTTTGTAATAATAGTAATAATGATCAGTATAGTACTAATAGGATTTTACCTAGCACCAGAGTCAGAGACCGCAGCAAACATTACTTATTCACATATTTACAATACTAGGGAGGGCCCCTTTAGTTACTCCTTTGTAAACCTTAAGAAAAATGGTTATTCCACCAATGTATATTCCAGGATAGTACAAAAATACACCAGCGCAAAGAAATGCAAAGAATTGTTATGACTGCGCACACTTACCTACATCAGTTTTAGAGGTAGTTACCTATTATCACATACCTTTATCTTATGCTATTTCTTGCAGCATCCTATTGTCATTACTTTATAGGAGAGGACATTTTGAGTATTTCTATTCTAATCATTTTCTAACACTTTTCAGTGTCCCACTAATAGACAACTATATTTCCAAATAATTGGCTCTTCCCCAAATAATTTCAGCCAGACTGCTTCTTCTCCTCAGTGCTGGAAGCCATCGGGTAGCTATGATCTTTATACATCCATAAACATATAAATCCATAAACATAAACATGAATTTACACTCATAAGCAAAAGAGATGGATACAGCTTGGTATTATTTCTTTCCCCATAGACCCATAGATAGGTTGCAAAAAAAGTATCTTGTTTAATGAAAGAAATAGAGAAAGCTTATATAACGGCTTTAGAAGAGAGATACATTAACACAACATGAACTACTGACAAAAAGGGCAATATTTTAGTGAATGCTTGAAAGAAGAATGAAAACGAGTTTAGAAAGAAGATGGTTACATTTGAAACTTGATAGCCAACACAAAGGGATCATTTGTGAGTGCAGAGGACTAACACCCAAAAGGACTAGACATGTAGGGATTAGTAGCTGTGAATACACCTGTGAGTTCACAGGGGGGTTTTGGCAAATTTTACAGGGAGATGAGACTGCTATTTCAGCAGTTTATTATGTTTTGTCTGACTGGGAGAGAATCTGTTATCTAGGCATACTAATTACAATGATGTACAGTGTGAAGAGCTTCAAACTATTAACATTAACACCCACACACAGTCAAAAATACAATATAAAAACAGGAACAGGATAGTAGGAGATATTTTTGGACCTGTCATTCCACTATAGGCATCATTTTAAATGGTAAAAAGATTAGAAACTTATCAACAGTTGTTGACAATATGGAAACTAGCACATCTGGAGCTTTGCTTGTAATTTACACAGAACTAATTGAGATACTGTCAATGGTTTTATAAGACTGACTTGCCTCAGACATCTTACTCACAGAAAAGGGCAGAGTCTGCTGAATTCTTAAATTAACTCATTGCTGTACATACATACCTGACAACATTAGAGAAATGGAAGGCTTTGCAGAGAACATCTCAGGATTAGAACCTGAATTACGTGAATTGGAAACACCAAGGGGTGTATGTACAAGGTGATATCGCCACCAGAACAACACTTTTGGCAGCATTCTGGTGGCGATATTCCCTTTCACCCAATTTACAAAGTGGCATCAAGCCACTTAATGTGGATTAATGCTGCCTTGTAAATAAGGCCCCTTTTCACGCTTCACTTAGTGTGAAAGGGGCTTGCAATGGGTGTTGCAGTGGGCCTTCCGCTGCATCACCCATTGACTTTTGACGCTGCCAGATATTTATAAGGCTGAGGCAGGGACAAAACCTAAAACCAGGGAACACCTGTTGTTAGACTGGCGATACGAGGAGAAATTATTAGGTGCCCCTTCCTGCACATAAACAATCACCCCTGCAGTGCAGGCACCGTTGCAACATGGCACAAGGGTGCCTGTGCTGGTGCTAGGCAGCTTTATTAGCGACATCACTATGGCATACAGAGGTGTGCAATGTATTTTTGTAATTATGGCATATTCCTGCGTTCTAAAAATGGCGTAGCACGGCGTTACTAGTTTTGGCATAACACCACAGTCTGACATTGTGTTGTAAATATCCCTGCAAGTTTGCTGGAAAATTTTGAAAAAGGAATCATCATAATTGGAAATTGTTTTTTGAACAGCCGCAAAGGGTATACTGATAACTATTCTAATGCCAACAGTATTAGTGGGGCTTTGTCTAATATTTTTTTACGTACTATTCTTGGCCTGTAGATACATATTTTGTAAAAGAAAGGAAAGGTTGGAAAAGAAAAGGTATGAGGAGGATTTGTGTTTGAGGAGTATTATTAATGACGACTACCTGAACTCATTGAAATTTAGGGGTTTGAAAAGAAAAATATTAGACTCAACTGACAATGAAAGTGCACTCTGAAATGGACTCACATGAGAAACATAGATATGTAATGATTCTTTATGGACCACACTGTTATTTTATATGCGTGATCTAACCAAATTGTCTTGAAATTTCTGTAAATGGATTTATTTGACTAATTTGAATGAAAATACAAAAATACAGCCTTAGTTCTTAACACCTTAACCGTGGCGGTTTTTCCGCCGCGGTGGGGGCGTTCCATTGAGTGGGCGGGGCTCCGTCGCAGCACCCGCGAGGTAGTGCTCCCGCCGACCAACGGCCGACGGGAGCACGGAACGGGTTAAAGAGAAAATAAACTTTTAACATTTCACCAAACCTATCATTATTTAATGAACACCTAATATTGAAGACAATGTTTAGTTTAGAGATGTGTATAGGTTGTGCTTCATTCATTCATCTATCAACTGTTATTTTTGCATTCTAATACAGTGGCAAGGATTCATCAAACCGAAGAGGCATGCAAATTGGATATTTGCTCATTAAGTTTTAAGTTGAGCTACTTATAAAGTTTTTATGAGATTTCTCAACCTGATATCGATCCTCTAGTTTTGATCACAAAGACCCTGATCATGGGGGACTGAAATCTGTTTGTTGAAATTCAAAAGAATCAAGGGGCATATCTACAACAAACTGCGATAAACATTGCAGTCCGCGCTTAGCGCGAATTTGTTTAATGCCAGCTATCGCCGGATGTAATTGCCGAGATAACGCGTTATTATCAACTCATATCTCAACAGCGATAAAAAATGCGGCGATAGCCGGTAAATGTGCAATTATCGCTGGAAATCCAGCGATAAAAGCACAGTGCAATGGTAAACCTTGTTAATAAGACAGGGTGTGCTCATCCAAAGAATCCAGCTACCATAGGACATAATGGCTAGGTAAGATTAAAAGCAGCCGTAATGAAACCTGCGATAAGTGCGCTTAACACTACTTTTATAATCACCACGCAGGTTGGTGAGCAGATTGCTGATAGGAGAAATGTCTGTTAGCGACATTATCAACGTTATTTTGGTGAAGTACGCCCACTTTGCATATCATTAGAGATGCAAAGCCAGGCGTTAAGAGAAAGGGCATAGAGGCATGGAAACACACGCTAGCGTGTCCTTGCTGATAGTGCGTTACAATTATCGCCACTTTTCGCCCGAAAACGGACGCTAAAGCGGCGATAATTGTATACCGGCCCCTTGCTGATATGCCCCCAAGTTTCAGAGTCCCTATGGAATAGAGTAGTTAAACTAGCAAGATAAGCTAGATCATTTCCTGTTTTGTGCGCATATCCGTTTCCTGACGAAGACCCATGCTACATAGACCAAGTGTACTTTAGCCCTGTTATCGATGAGAAACATTGAAATATGTGGCAGAAAACCTTTGACCGAACATGCTCATTTGCATTTCACATTGAAATTAAGTCACCTCCCAAGTAAATCATGACAGCTGTGCTCCCAAATTCCTCGGTCTTTGGGTAGGTGACATCAACCAGTATCGAAAATAGGGCAACACATGGTTCGCTTCTGAGATGATTCATTCAAAGGCAGCAGTTGAACATAGTGCAATTCCAAATCAGAGACAGACAGAGCCCCCTACAAAATCCAATTAAGATGGGTGCGAGCGGGGGGAATTCTCCTGCAAGCCTGCACATAGCATGCTAGCTATGGCAAAGTTCTTTGATATTAAATGAAAAAAAAGCAAATATGTCACAAAAGTGTAAGATTTCATTTACTATTTTTCCTCACAGAAGTATTTCAACCCGTCTAAAGAGTGAAGTAGTAAGTGTGATACAATTTGGTTTAGCTTCTAAACAAAGTTTACCATGTAAAGTTTCATATGAGTTTGAACATACTTTGTATCTCTTTTTCAAACAACACAGAAAATAATAGCACATCATGAAAGGCGTACATCTTACTGAATGATGTGCTGTGTTTTGTGGCATTGGTGTATTTCCATTAGCATTCACACACTTGAGCTAGAATCGGAAACCATGAGCTTTCAGTTCCATTATGTCCTTGAATAAGGCTGTAATTGCTTTCCCAAGAGGCTTGTGGACAGACCACAGTACAGGTCAGACAGGTGTTATAATCCTGATCAATAATATTGACGTACTTGTATAAATCAATTAGCTTTGCCAGAATGAGTTTTCCCAGGTCTTCCGAAAGACATCATGCTAAAAAATTGCACATTCTTTGTTATCCTCTTGGCGCCTAGGAGGGTAACAGCTTGTCCTTCTACCTGTAACTTCAGGATCAATGGCAACAGTGAAGATGAAATGTTATGATGTTTGGGTGGCTGTGCTCCAATTAAAGAGATCACATATTATTTGTTTGAGACAACTAATACATTGCAAACAAAGTATGAAGAAGTAGTTCAGAATTTTACAGAGAAATATTTATTATAGCAGTAATATTTCAAACCTGGTAGGCTGTAGGTACAACATTATGGATTATTAGAATATTATTTTGCTTTGGCTGATGTGATGTGTTATGTGTGTGTTGCACAATGGGACTTCAGTATCATCAGGAAATTATTTTTTCTTCCTTTTTCTTTCCAATCAGCAGATGGATGGTTCATTGTCAGCAAGGTTCTTTAAAGTACAAGGACACTGAAGGCTTTGTCTTGCACGCAAATGTTTTAATTGGTAAAAGGATGTTCAGATATTTTTTATAAACAAGTGTTGAAGCTGTTTAGTATGGTGCTGGAAAAACACATGAGTTGACAGGGTGAGAAATAAGTTCAAACATAAATGTGTCTATAGAGATGTGGTCTGTTTAGTCCAGGGGAATGGGTGGTTGGCTTTGAATTATTGATTCCATTCCATTTAGTTTGTAAAGCGCGCGGCTACCACCAGCGGTGATGTCCCGGCACTAAGTGGTGGAAAAAATACCCAGCGGAGAACAGAGAGAACAAGACGCATGATGTAGCATTTGGGGAGAAGGACTTCTAGGGTATGTGAGGATGCATCTAGGTCAGGGTGTGATTGTGGAGATTGCCAGTATGGGGTTCTGGATGAGGCAAATCGTTATATATTTTACGATGTAAGTTTCAGCGGTACAGGGATTGTGTCATAAACAGGCACTGCCATTGTCTGCATCCTCCCTTATTTAGGGACGTCCAAGCAGTGAGATCCCCTGAAGACTTTTTGTTAGCAGGGAGAACTGAAGAAGTGAAATCGCTTTCTGTATGGATGGATGATGGGATGTGTAGGAAACTAGGTTATTGGTTGATGGGGGTATAGCTTCACTCAGGCACCAACCACAATCCTTGTTGGGTTGAACCACAAACGTCACTAAATTAACCTGTTGGCAGGATGAGTGGCAGGATGACCCATCCTTGTAAATTCCTAGTCCCTCTTTGTCACTATTTGGGAGAAATAGGCAAATACCAAGAGCAGAACCATTTACAGTTATGTGACCCATGACACTGTCAGAAGGCAAAAATGTTTAGGACAAATAAACACCATCTTTCTAAAAGAGGCATTATCAGAATGGTAACTTACAGTCCGCCATTACCATTAAAGAAAACTTTAAATTACAATTCCTTTGAGTCTAAACATGACATCTCTACCTGCCCCCATCCAAAACTAGCACTCATCAGATGTAATAAGGTAATTCCACGTTAGTTGATGGGAGAGATAGGCCTTATAGTAGTGAAAACAACTATTGAGGGTTTTCACTATCAGGAAATATAAAACCTAAACCCACAGGTTCTACCTTTTTTAAACCAATTTATTTTTAAGGTTTTATAAATAAATCCCAGTTCCTCGAAACTGTGGGCAGTATTTTGGAGGAAGCCCTGTGTGCGAAATCTTTCAATGCACTGGGAGATTTTAATTTCCACCTAGAGGGTAGCTCAGACCCGGATACTCTTGCACTACTTGAGGTGATGCATGGGGTGGGACTCACTCAGGTGGTTAAGGGGGCAACGCACCTAGCAGGACACACTCTGGATGGTGTCTTTACGAATAATCCGTATCTGCAGTTTGTCAAAACGGAACCTGTGGTCTGGACTGACCACGCTGCCGTGCTGTTTCACATGTCTAGCCCCTTGTTGGGCAAGGCAAGGCAGGTCATGAAAATAGCCAGGTAATGCAGACCCTGGAAGAAGGTGGTGGGCAATGCACTGGAGGAACTGTTGGTATCCTCTATGATCACTCTGCCAGCCGATGTGAATAGAGCGGCTGCCATGTATACTGACTGGATTGATCGGGCATGTAGCACATTAGCCCCGCCGAAAAAAATGCCGCCCCACTCGCGCGGTTCCATCAGCCCCATGGTTCACAGATGAGCTTAGAGAATTTAAGCTAGTGTGCAAGAAGCTCGAGCGAAACTGGCGCACAAATTACTCTGAGAGGGACAAAGCTAAACTTAAATCTAGCCAAAGGGCCTACAAAGATATGATAAGGAAGGCAAAGTGTACATACTTTACCAATCGTATCAAGGAGGCCAGTAATTCACCTAGGGAACTCTTTAATACGGTCTCCAGTCTGGCCATTTCCAAGCCGGTGATCGTCCCACCGAGTTTGGAACTCTGCGAGACCCTAGCCAACTTCTTTCTTAGTAAGGTGGAACTCATTTTCACTGCACTTGACCCTCAAGTTGGACATTGTCTACTTGATGGTTCTCATAGGAATCCGGGTGCCAACCTACAAGAGGCAAAACGTTCTGTGTTCGGTACAGTGAGTTCCGAGGACATTAAATAACTGCTGTTTGCTACGAAATCGGGCTCTCCCCATGGTCCCTGCCTGGTCTCAGTGGCTAAGCTGGCAGCTATTCCGATAGCTGGCATCCTTGCCAATCTTTTTAATCAGATGTTCGTAATCGGCGATTTTCCTACTTGTTGGAAACGGTCTTCTATTGTTCCACTGCTTAAGAAACCTTCACTGGATATCGCCGATCCCAACAGCTATAGGTCTATGGCCAGGCTGCCGCTGCCAGCCAAACTCATAGAGAAGGCTATGAACTTTCACCTCTGTGCATTCTTGCGAACTTCCCAGGGTCTGGATAAAGCTCAACATGGGTTCAGGGAAGGACACAGCACCGAGACCGCCCTGATCAAATCTACTGAGGAGGTTAGGAAGGCGATGGATGCAGGGGGCTGGGCAGCACTGGTCCTCCTTGACCTGTCCGCGGCCTTCGATACGGTCCACCATAGTATTTTGGTGGACCGTTTAGAGGACTGCGGAATCCAGGGGAAAGTCTTGAGCATCCTGAAAGCCTTCCTTGGGAATAGGGTTCAGGTGGTGGCCCTGGGAGATTTTGAGTCAAGACCTTTTAAACTCCCAGGGGGAGTCCCTCAGGGATCCTCTCTAAGCCCCACCCTATTCAATATTTACGTACCTTCTCTTGCCCCGGTAATCCGGTCTTACAGGTTTGAATTAACATCCTATGCAGACGATACTCAGATCGTTATATCGCTGCTCACGGGGAGAGAAGAAGGCGTAGCCGGCAGGTTTCAGGATTGTATGACAGCTGTCAGCTCCTGGATGGCAAGAAACTACCTAAAATTGAACTCCTCCAAAACTGAGGTCTTACTTTTTGGCTCAAAAGTAAACTATTGGAGTCCCAAATGGTGGCCTGAAGAAATGGGAACCCCTCCCTCTCCCGTAACGAAGGTTAAGAACCTGGGAGCTCACATTGATGATAAACTTTCCTTCAAACCACAAGGAAACGGGCTGATTTCTTCTATCCATTGGACCTTGAAAATCATCAGGAAGATCCTCCCCCTCCTGCCGGAGGGGTGCAAAATGACGGTGGTGACGGCACTTGTGCTCTCCCGTCTTGACTATTGCAATGGTCTACTTCTTGAGGCCCAGCAGGGGCTGCCTAATAAACTGCAGGTTCTGCGAAATGTGGTGGCCCGTCTCATTACCGGACTGCCCAAGTTTGCATCATTCTCCCGGGAGTTGGAGAAGTTGCACTGGCTCTCAGTGCGTAAACGTATCTTGTTTAAATCTTTGTGCATAGTCTACAAGGTGGCCCATGGATTGGCTCTATTGTTTCTCCAGCAGCACTTCCAACGGTACAAGCCAGGCAGACAACTTAGGTCAGCCAGTATGGGGCTGATTAAGACAGCCCGCTTCAGGAAGGTTCCTTCAGGAAGGTTCACTGGGGGGGCTGAAGGTTTGTCAGAGGGGTGGCGACTGCCTGGAATGCCTTACCTCTGCCCCTAAAACAAAGCGTAAACCTGATAGCTTTTCGAAAAAGTCTAAGAACATGGCTCTTCACGCACTAGGCTGGTGATCGGATACTTAGGGGAGCTATCATTTCAGCGCCAGGACACCGGTCGGTAACAGTGCGCTTTATAAATGATATAAATAAAATAAATTATAACACACAATAATTTTGTTCATCGAATATCGTCACTCAGTGCTACGTTTCATACATTATATAGGTTATGTTTCCAAGAATACAGTAAACAGTTTGGAAAGAGGGGCATTCCATAACTATTTAGGGCATATTGTCTGTCTCAGAGATCTGGAATCCATGACATGCAGGGCAGCTGTACGATTCAGTTCTGGTATTTGACCACGGTTGGTGACCAATAGTAGACTTTTTTGGTACTACCTAAGAGGTGGCCTATAAGTATCAAAAAAGGAAGGTTTGGGCCTTGTTTGTTTAGAAAAAATGTAATGAAAGTTTAAAACAGTTCAACAGGATGCAATAGCAGGCCTGAGATATGTTTTAAAGGGCTGCTTTAGTGGGTGGCACAATGAGTGCTGCAGGCCCACTAGTAGTATTTAATTTATGGGCCATTGGTATATTTACTACCATATACACTGCATCAAAATTAAGTAAAGTTTCTCCTAAATGTAGAAATGTACACATCCTATCCTGTTAAGCCATACACGTGGTCCATAACAAATTGTAATGTTGAAATGCTCAACTTTAAAAACATTGATCTTGTTGCTGTAAATAGTAGTCTTTTGTATGTTAATTTTCCCCATACATAGCAATGCATTTTAACCATGCTACAAGATCTGCTAGTTACTACTATAACAAAATATAAACAATAAAACTTTAAAAAGGCTTGAACCAAATGAGAACCGCATGTCACACTCCAATCATGCGCATGATGAACATTACTAATAACATAATTGATGGCCTACATGCAAATGACCTGCTACACCTACAAGACATGCAGTGCTCCAAAAGTCATCTTGTAACTTATAAGAAACCCTTAGATCACTATTCTCACATCGTGCAAAGCCTGAAAAGGCGTCCAGTTTCCAAAATGATCTAAATTTTATTTAGAGTGGACAATTTAAAAACAATTCCCCAGAGCTGAACAACAATTGTAGACAAAATTAATAAAATATACAGTGCATCCACAGTAGCCAGGGACAATAAATCACTCTTTCTAGGGACAAAACAATTATAGATTATATTAGAAATGAATAAAATAGAAACACAAGTATAGGGTCAAATGAATATAATACTTTTTCACCATGGCTATAGTAACTCTAGGTAAAAGTCTATTTTTAGGAAAGCTTTATTTAAGTAATTATATGCCTAAAATGTTTGCTACATCAAAAATTAGGCTCTTCTATCACCCATCCCTGGTGTGTTATATTTCTCATTTTTAAATGTTGTCTTCTCTCCACACCCTGTACATACTGCTACATGGTCAGCAACAACTTCTCTGCTTTGCTCCTTCCACTTCTTTTCAAACTCCCCATCCTCACTTTCAAAATTAACAATTGCCTTTGATAACTTTCGCCTGATTCCTCTTTCAGACAACGCCATACCCTATTTTTCTATAACTAATATACATCCTCATCAACGCCTTTAGAGGACCACTTGTCTTTTACTCCTATTTTGTTGCTGTAGATGAACTCTTCATGAACATGCAATTTGTGTATGTTCCAACATTATAAATGTAGTTTTTGATATCCCACTAATAAAAAAACTGCTTTTTTGGATGTTTTAACAAAAATCATTAACATTTATATGCTTAAAAAATGAATTAAACCATTTGAAAGAAACCCAAACACAGATTTTTTAGGGACGTTAATTTTTTTATGTACAAAAAACAAATAACAAATGCAGATTATTAAGTATGAGTTTACTGTTTTTAGCAGATGCGGAACAAAATCAACAGCAATCCCTTCCTCAGTCCTTTTTAGTATTCAAAGATGCATGTCCAAACAATACTCATCTGCAACAGATAATAATGCTATAGAATGCAGAGAACAAATTAGATCAAAGGTAAGGAGTGCACACAGTTCAAAAGTTCCATAAATAATTTAAATCAATGGTTTATCATTGAATTAAAGATACAACGAAAAGTTGCAATCGTGAATCGAGAAGACTCTATTATAGTAAAATGACAGGCAGCTGGCTGACTCAGTCTGCTAAAATTAATAAAGGGAAATTCAATGAAGCGGATTATGACATTTATTAACAAAAAGTTGGTAGACTAGAGAGAACAAGTTGAATCTCAGACAACGAGTACAAATGTCTTTATGTCAGCAACCTACATTTCTCATGTATTTATATATTTCAAAAGGGACCTACAAACGCAGATTTTCATCATTAAGGCCATCCAACTATGGGATTGATTCACCATCAGACCAATTATCGGAACATGTTGACAGATACGTGCCTAATTTTGTTTGCAATCTGCCAGCCTACATACAAGACAGTAAGGCTATACTTAATAAATTTGAGGACACAACATAGGAATAAGATGCTATGAAATTTGTCATTTTTATATAATAAGTTGATACACAGGCAGCAGGAAACATAATTGGCATGATAGCTTTGGAATCATAAAAACATCCAAGAGAGGCGAGCCTGTTTGAACACAAATCTATGATGTTGGAAGTGGTTGATATTATTCTCTCAAACTTTTTTTCTACTCAATCATACCCTCAACTACAGGGTACTGGGATGGGCTCCAGATTTGATCCTTTTATGGCATCTTCTTTATGGGTTAGTATGAGAAAGAGCATGCCTGAGTAAGGAATGTCACAGACTGGTTAGATCACGCATTCTTTTAAGGAAGATACATCGACAATATTACTGTAATAGGTACTGGAAACACTGAACAAGTAGACACATATTGCAACATCAACATTATAAATGACAATCCATACAACAGCAAGGGTAGACAACTAAAGGGGACTAAGAGCAAGCTTTTTAGGCATGTGTTTTCTGACTGTTGTATCCTGCTTACATTCACGTTCCCAAATGCCTGCATCATAAGCTGCAACAGGTACATATTATGATGATGTGTCTTACAAAATACTCTCAAGGGCTTCATACCTAGCCTAGAAGAAAATGCTACTAGGGCTTCGGAGCCCTTCACACATTGATAATTTCTGGAGGTTATCTACTGATTCCAGGACCCCAATGAATCAGAAAATCTTGATCTATGCAAATTGTGTATCTTTCACATAGGAAGGGTAGGGGGTAACTCTAATAGAGTTACAAGTCAAGGTGAATGACTTGGAGAGATTGACCTTGAGGTCCAAATCTGCCATAAATGGTTATTGAGTTAGCTGAATACATACAAGATGGCGGTCCCACGGTTAGCGTTCAAGCCTTCCAGGAGGTCCAGAGGGAGATAAGAGCATGCTCATTCTGTGTGCCCTGCTTTGATCTGAACTCTGTCAGAGACAGATGCACGGAGTTTCCCGCGTGTCATAAACATGATCCAAGTGTAATTGCCACACACCTGCACAATTAACAGGTACGAATAGGACACTTGGATTCTGTGAGCATTATGGCAAGGTTAAGTATTTTCAAACTATTCTAGGAATACTATATCTACAAGGGAAGTCACAAGAAAATAAGGTGGGCTTTGTGTACAACTAATTAAATTACACAATACCTAGTAGGAAAGGCACACACGGAGACTTTACTATTATGCCTAATTTTTTGAGTGTTACCAATTATTTGCACATTATTGTCCATAAAGTGATATACACTGGCTTGCATCACCGTGGATGCAGGATTGGAGTGGCTGTTTATTAAGATCGATAACTAGATTGTGTGACCTCTAGACCAAGAACAGATGGCATACAAAATGGACTTTATCTATTAAGAATTTAGGGATATAGCGTGTGAAATAATTTGACTAAACGCTGAGAGATCACAGATACCTTATACATCCCTGAAATATTTTGTTTTCTCTTTCCAATGTTGATCCAGACATTCATTAATAAGTATTTCCCCAGCATGCAAAGAATGTACACTTCTTGGAGGTATGTTTAATTCATTCAGTGGATCCTCATTAGTACAGTTTTTTCTGAAGTTATGATGGCAAATTAACCTCTCTTATATTTTTGCCTTGCTCAGAGAAATGCCAGTAGAAATGTTATGTCCTGAAAAAACCCTTATAAATTGACTTGAGGGTCGAAATGTCAATAATTTTAGAGGTGATTGTCTGTTGTCCAATTAAATGGCTGACAGGATCTTGCAAATATATGTCAGACTGTTCCTGAATTTTCAACATTTTGAGAAAATCTTTTGTTCATATGGATCATTGTAAATACTGCACTCCATTGCACATTTTAAGTACCGTGCCGTCTGCACTTTTGTTGATTCTGTTAAATTCATTTATAGTTTTGATAATAAATGGAGCAGTATATTTCATATTCCAAGAGAGAAAGCTATTTTTGAATAAATCTGAAAAGAGTATGATAGAACTCAGTTACGTGTTAACATTTTAACATGAAGACTTGAAATGGTCTATAGAAAGAACTTTTCTGAGAGCCTCAACCCCACCCCTTACTGTTACAGCTGCCTGTTCTTTCCTACCAAAACCCTCAGAGGGTAGCCCCTCCTGTGTTTGGCTCTAAAGGCCTGGCTGTCCCCCTTTGCTTCTGTGGGAGTAATTCTTTGCTGGTCAGATGAAGTGTGAAAGGTAATTAGCACGTGCAGATTATGTTCCAACCCCTTCCTCTCCCAGGACCAAGGTCAGAACTGTCAAATAGCTCCAATGTGTGTAATTCCTTTGATCCTCTGGCAGAAAAATATAACAACTTGCCAAGTGCCATGAGGACCTCAGATATCACAAAAGTAACAATGGGGCATATGTATCAAGCCCTTTTCCCGTTCGCAAACGGGCCGTTTCTCAGAATCCCAAAAGTATATCGCAAATTAGAGAACCGCAAAATTTGCGATTCTCTATTTTGCGATTACATTTAAGGAATCGTAAATTGCGATTCCTTAAATTAAATGTATGAAGCACCTAAGTTGTGCGATTTATCCTTAGGAAATCGCAAATTACCACCAACTTCAAGTTGGTGGTAATTTGCGATTTCTTTGAAAAATGCACTTTTTGTCATTTCTCAAAGTGCCATGTGGCGCACATACATGCCCTTAGAGCATGTATGTGCGCTACATGCTCACAAATGCTCATTTCAGGGGTGCATCAGGGTGTCCTTTGGACACCCTGGCATCTATAAATTGGCCTGCATCACACACAAAACGCTTCTCTCCTCACCCCAACTACTTAAAAAACAAACTGAGTAAAGCAGGTCAATAAAGAACACTAAGAAGCTCCAACTCACTCCTTCTTAATCCTCCGAAATTGAAAAAGAAAACCACCCAATACCGATCGTTTTCTGGCAACGCTCCCAGGATATGGAACGCTCTCCCTGGAGTCCTCAGATGCAACCCCTCCTTCTCCTGTTTCAAAAGGGACATGAAACTCCATCTCCTAAATACATAATTTCATGACCAACGACAACTAACCTAGTCTTCTTTATCCGAGTTGTCTCCTCTCACTCTGGACATTCAAGGATAGTGGATGACCGGACTATGTCACTCTTGCCTTTTCTTTTATTGCTCTCTCCCCCTCCGCTGCACTGCATATTTATTTCCCATGCTGTATTTTTTTTTCTGTGGTTTGCTTCCTTACTGCCGGCTTACTATGTAATGTAATGTCCTTCTGTTGGTTACTGTGTGTATGTAAAGCGCTCTGATACTTACGGGTCAAGCTAGCGCTATATAACACTTTTAAAATAAATACATTTTCAAATTGCGAATCGCAAATTGAGAATGTCTTCCCATTCATTCCTATGTGCCAAGAGGCCCATAGGAGTGAATGGGAAGGTATTCCTTAATATTAAGGAATGCCAAGAAATTGCTAACTATTTGCAAGTTTTTAAATACGTCTCGTTTGCGATTCTCAAATAGCGATTCTCAAAAAATTGCAATTTGAGACTCGCACCTAGAGTGTTTCATACATATGCCATTAAACAATAAAGAGAGTAAGGGAATAGATTCACAAAGGTGAACGGAGAGTACTCCTAGTCCCCTGGGTATCAATATCAAACAAACATAAGAGGAGTACCATCAGAAACTGCTTCATAAAAGCGATCTGAGTGGGATGACTATAGGAAGAAGAGAGTCCTTCTTTTATTTATAATACCCCTCACTCACCAACCTAGTTGGTGACATGCTTCATCAGCGGGGTCTACCCTGATAGCTGAGTGCCATTAGGGTGTGCTGCGACACCTGAATTACAGTGGAGCTGGTATTTGTGTGTGTGAAGTGAACAAAAAGATGTTAAAAATTTTCCTGGTATACTTGTGTGAAAAATAATTTTATTTGCAAGTTACTGGACAATAATAAAATTAAGTGTGTGGATACAATGAGGTATATTATGACCGTGTGTATCAATATGTGTAAGGTCTACATGTTTCAACCCGTCTGGTGGGAAGTACCGGGTTTTCGTCAGGACCATAGGAAAATGGGTGGTCAGGGCACACTAACATCCTGCCAATCCTAGATTCCTTCAAACTACTGACAAAAATCTGTCGTAGTGGAAAAACGCACCCAATTGGGCGCGAGAAAAGCAAAAAGACCTGGTGGAGAAAAATGCAAAAGTCACAAATATATTAGTTACAAGCCTGTAACAAAGTGCCGTGCTGACTCTCACGTGTCTGTTTACTTTAATGTGCATCCCATTCAGAGCTTATTGTGATCGGTCGTGTAGTGTAAGACTGTCCACCATGATCTGCTAATGGTGGGGCTTACATATGTTATACTAGATTCAAGACAAAGATCGTCTGAGGCTAGAACTTGCACACTTTATCAATTTTAGCGTGCTCTGTGATCAGTAGGTCGTTATTTTAATGGTCGAACGCACTCAGCAATTTATTGTGCGTGGCTCAACTACTCACATTAGCATTAGCGTGAATTACCAACGACGTGAAGTATTTATCCTATCATACATACAGTCACACTGAGCATACAAACAAACACACATGCAGGGACCAGAAAAGGATCAGAGCTTACTCCTGTTTCGGGTCTATCAAGCTTCACGGGGTGGAGGGAAGGTAATCCTCTCAAAATTACATATTCTAAAATGAGGAAATGGGAGAGGACAATCGTCAAGGGAACAGGCTCACGAGACGTTGATCGGCAAATGATCGGTACTCGGGCCGTCGGTGGAAATTCTACTTACAGTTATGTTGAGGTTCAATCGCATTGTACCTACTCGCCTCTCCGTGCCTCCCCGCTTGCGTTCTGAGGTGGCCGGCAGGATTAATAGTCAGGCCGATTTCCGGGGTGGGCGGGGTTACGCACGTGCGTGGTGACGCATAGCTGAGTGCGTATAGCAGGTGAAAACAAAGAAGGGACAAGGTTGAAGCTACTGTTGCTAAGCAACGGATAGTAACATACGAAGGCTGATAGCGCTTCTGATTAAGAACGCAAAGGAATAGTGACTGGCTGAGGAGCTAATGTTGCTAAGCACGGAGAGTATCATGCAAAGGCTAAAAACGCTTCTGATTAAAAAGCGCAAGGGAGTTGGAGTAGTAACTGGCTGAGGAGGGCGTTAGGCTCCTGGGTGTTCGACTAATTTTATATGACAGAGCACGGGATATTCTAGGGACACGTTTCAAAAATTCTTAGGAGGGTAGCCAAGTGTCATGGTAATACCATGACCTCAAGAGACGGTATGACTATATAGACAGTCTCGGGGTGAGAGGGCTTGAGGTTAGAAAGAGTTTATATATGGCCAATTGCAGGCGCGGGGAAAAAAAAGGGAAAGAGAATGTTCATGTCACTAGGGCATCAGATCACATAACGCTGGCCCACGGGATATTGTCATTCAGTCCTGTGACATGTGTGGATAATCTGTATATCCACCTCTGTTCCTTCTCGTAAAGACGTTTCTGCATGTTGGCTCCAGGGGTAATTTGCTCGATCACTGTCCATCTCATGTCGTTGGGCGTGTGATTTTGTTCAAGGAAGTGGTCAGTCAATTTAGTTGCACTTTTTTTGCAGTGGATGGTGCTGCGATGCTCACAGATTCTTTGCTTGACCTTTCTTGTCATCATCCCTATATAGCGTTTGTTGCACGTACATTCAATCAAATATACAACGTTGCAGCGGCTTTTCTTACGAGAAGCCACTATTTTCTTACAAAAAATCAGCTCTCTTGAGGTCATGGTATTACAGCACACCAGTCTCCTTGGTAAGTGGCACCACTTGCTTCTTCTGCTCCTTCTTACTGGCGGTGGCACTGGCAATTTTCTTGGTAGAGGAGCTACGGCCACCTTTCTTTGGGCCCATCTTCTTCAGATGTCAGAACAGCAGGATGCAGTTGCACGAGTTGCAGAGTTGTCTGTGGCTACACGTGACGTCACGTGACGTTGTGCACACACCACAGCAGGACTTCTTCCTGGCACTACAACAAGTGATGATGATGAGGATGATTCCTGGTTCTCATTCTTTGTGCACCTAAAAGCAAAGAAGCCAGAGGAACATCAGTTAAATAAATGTTGCATATGTCGTGCTTCAATTAATACTATTGCAACTAGGCATTTATTATTATTAACACAACACACCCAAAAACAGAAAATGGATGTTTAAATTGATAGAAGAGAGACCACACAGAAAGAGTTGTTTCATGCACCCATTCATCATAACCCTAGGCCTACTGGCCCGCAACCGCAAGCTTGCCGGCCTATGGCAAAAACTGCATGGCCTCACTATAGCCTCAATATGCCCCCCCCTACCCATATGGCCAGGCCATGGACCAGGCCCCAACAACACCCAAAAAATCGAAATACACACATAAATCAACCCGATCCAATGCCATCCATGCCCTAAATTTTGTTTAAATACAAGAGACCCCACAGAAAGACTTTGTCCATGCACCACTGAGTACCCCTGGGCATAATGGATGAAAGCAAGGCAGAATGGGTGCAGGCCTATGGCACAAAGCACACTGCCTGGCTTCAAAGTGGCCCCTAGACCCCCACCCACATGGCCAGGCCCTGGACCAGGCATCAAAATGGCTCCCACCCACATGGCCAGGCCCTGGACCAGGCCCCAACAACACCCAAAAAATTGAAATAAACACAAAAATCACCCCAATCCAATGCCATCAATGCCCTAAATGATGTTTAAATTCAAGAGACCCCACAGAAATACTTGGTCCATGCACCAGTGACTACCCCTGGGCCTACTGGCTAGTTTGGCTTTAACACGTACCCCAAACTTAAAAAAAACCTCCACATATAACAGTGAGCTATTCAATTCCATGCCATCCATGCCGTAAATGATATTTAAGTTCAACAAAACTCACCGAAGCAGTTGTATCAAGCACCCATGACTAAACCTGGACCTACTGGATACTGTGGCTACCCACAACATATTTTTTTTACAGTTGTGAAAAAGTTTATAAATTGTAGTTGCAGCAACTGCAATGCCCCAAACAAACAACACCAACTTACTTGTAAAAGCTCAAATCCAAAAGTGATCCAAACAAAAAGTCCTCAAATACAAATATCCAGCAGCAGCCACAAAGAGTAATCCTTCCAGCTCCAGATCCAAATGAAAAGTGACCAGGACATGGACAAAGCACTGGGAGGAGCCTGCTGTATAGGAACAGGAAGTTGGAGACTCTGGGGCACTTCCTTCCTCCCACCCCCCAAAAATGGACTCCTTGCTGCACAAAAAAGTGCAGCCAAATGTCAATCTGAGGAGTTATTCTGATCCAAATCATCATTTTCAGAAGGTTTATATTGCCAGCGACAGATTTCTTGTCCAGAATTGCAATTGTTGCGACTTCGGGAAAGCGAGCTGTTCAAATCTCTCGCCAGATGTCAGCTGCGCGTCGCATCTACATATTCGCAATTTTTTACTCTTGCGATGCGTGATCGCCGGCCCTTATGACGTATTTGCGCTCTCAAAGTCTCGCAGTGCAAGATGGCGGGACTCCATGACGTACTCGCGGTCGAAAAGTCTCGCGCGATCATGCAGCCGGATCCAAAAATGGCTCAGCGGACGCAAACCGGGAGGAAAACAACTCGGCGAACTCAGAATCACGGTAAGTCGATGCCGCGCGCACGAGATTGTATTTTCGAAGTGCGACATAGCAAAAAAATTTCGCCAACTAGCGAATTGCGGATTTTTGAGGAATTTCGCACGATTCGCGGACCGCGAAATTGCCAAAAATCCGCAAATTCCGCGAGCGGAACAAATTTTCCACCCATGCTTAAATATTTACTGGCTTTGTCTGCCCCCCTGGAGGGCAGATTTCGTCATTTTTTTTAAGTTGGCCCACCGAACCACCTGGGAATACTTTGTGGGGAGTGGCCCCTTGGGAAAGGGTCACTCCCCTTTGGGGGCTATGGTTTTGGCTGTCTGTCACCATGGGGGGGGCAGATCTCGCCTTTTTTTTATGTAAGGGCCCACTAGGGCACCAGGGATGTTTTCTTTGGAGAGTGACCCCTTGGGTAAGGGTCGCTGTCCTTTGGGGGCTGTGTCTCACCCTATTTGTCCCACTAGACCACCAGGGATTTGTTTGTGGGGAGTGGCCCCTTGGGCAAGGGTCACTCCCCTTATGGGGCAATGTTTTTTGGCTTTGTCTGTCCCCCTTGGGGGCAGATTTTGTAACTTTTTTTAATTGGTCCATTGGACCACCAGGGAATCCTTTGTGGGGAGTGGCCCCATGGGCAAGTGTCACTCCCCTTTGAGGGATATGTTTATGGCTGTCTGCCACCATGGGGGGCAGATCTCACCTTTTTTTAAATCTAGTTCCAACTAGGCCACCAGCGATTTTTGAGAGGGAGAGTGACCCCTTGGCCACGGGTGGCTCTCCTTTGGGTGCTGTGTCTTGATGTGTTTGGGCCCACTAGACTACCAGGGATTTGTTTGTGGGGAGTGTCCCCTTGGGCAAGGGTCGCACCCCTTTGGGGAGCAATAATTTGGCCGTTTCTGCATCCCTTGGGGGCAGATCGGATTTTATTTTGTATGGTCACTAAGCCACTAGGGATTTATTTGTGGGGAGTGGCCCCTTGGGAAAGGGTTGCTCCCCTTTGAGGAGCATCCATTTGGTTGTTTCTCCCCCCTGAGAGGCAGATTGGCTTATTTCTTTTTTGTATGGCCACTATGCTACCAGGGTTTTTTTTTATGTTGGGGAGTGGCCCCTTGGACAAGGGTCGCTCCCTTTTATGGGAGAATGATTGTGGCCATTTCTGTCCTCTTTGGGTGGCAGATTAGCAGTACGTTTTTTTGGCCCATCTACCCCAAAGGTGGGCAGAAGCCACCAGACAAAAGGGGGTTTTACATTTTTGTGTCGTCAAGTGGCCTCAAGGGCAAGGGTTGCTCTTCTTTTACGTGGGTGAATATTTTATTTATACTCTTAGGCCCACCTACCCCTTAGCTTAGCTGGTGGATTGTGTGTGGACTGGGGCATTATTTGCATATGTGATAGTATTGTTTTTTTTCTCTTTTTTATTCTAGTGTAAAGCTTATGATTCCTGTTTGCGTTTTCGGTTGTTCTGCAGTTTTGCATATTTGCATTTTTTTGGTAAGAAAAACGTTTTTGTTATATTATTTACTCCAAAAGAGTATTATTGTCATGCATGAATGAATTTTTGTGTTAGTGGTGTCATAATGGCAGCATATTTAGTTAGTGGTTTGAGCATGAAATTCTTTGCGATGTGTTTTGCATTGTCTTATGTGTAATTTTCTTTTTAGTGGGATATTCTTGATCCTTACTGTGTCTGTGCAGAGTAGGTGGTGGCGTGTCTAGCTGCTTCTGGCAAGTGAGTGGTATAGTGTTGGAGTATATAGGTATTTGTGATAAAGCTACATTTTGTTTATTTCTTTTTTTACAAAGGGTTTGTTGTTGTTGACTTGATTGACAAGTTGCCTTTATTTGTAATCATAGTGGCTAGACGTAGAATGACTGCGCAGCCAGTGGTTGGTATGCTTCTTGAATCTTCCTCTGAGCAGGATTATGACACTGACAGTGCGTCTGAGGGAGAGGAGGGAGGGGAAGATTTAGGCAGTGAGTTTTCTCTCCACATGGAATCATCGGATGATGAAGCTACTCTCAGTGCAGATGAAGCTACTTTCAGTGCAGATGAAGTGCCTGTTTTAGAGGGGGACATTGATGTGCCGATGGTGCAGCAAGAGACATCGGTATTCCTACTGGAAGTGCTGGACTCTGGGTTGATCCAAACATGGTGCAGCCGGTGTTGCCTGCCTTTAGTGTGGGTGCAGGGTGTAGAGTGGATTGTGAAAATGTTTTCCCTATACAGTTTTTTCAGTTGTGTATGGATGATGTACTTTTGGCTGAGATTGTTGAGCAGACTAATTTGTAACAAAGAACTAATTTGTATGCTGAACAGTTTTTGAGGGACAACAGTGCCAGACTTAGTCCCCTCTCTAGAGCTACCCGGTGGACTCCCACAAATCTGGTAGAGATGAAGAAGTTTTTGGGTTTGACTTTTTTGATGAGCTTGATAAGGAAGCCATCCATGGCTTCATATTGGTCAACCAGTCGCTTGATTGCAATGGCCATATATTCTGCAATTATGAGTCATGATCGGTATTTACTTTTGCTTCGGATGCTGTGTTTTGTTGAAAATACTTTGGCATTGCCACAAGATAACCCTGACTGTCATTTCACGATTCGGCCTGTTCTTGATCACTTTGTATATCGATTTTCAGAGATCTATCTTCCAGGGAAAGAAATAGCAATTGGTGAGTCTTTGGTCCTGTTCAAGGGTCTTTTGGTTTAGGCAGTACATTCCTAGCAAGAGGGCACATTATGGAATTAAGCTATATATGTTGTCTAAGAGTAGGACAGGATATGTCTGTAATTTCTGGGTGTACACTGGTAGGGATTCCACTATTGACCCACCTGGTTGTCCGTCCACTTTTGGAGTTTCAGAGAAAATCGGGTGGGATCTTGATAGAGGACTGTTTAACAGAGGCCACCATTTGCACCTTGATAACTTCTACACTGCTGTGCAATTATTTAAGGAATTGTTCAATGTGGACACTTTTGCTTGTGGTACAATCCGCGCTAACCGTAAAGGTTATCCAAAAGATCTTGGGGCATATTACCAACAACTAGCGATAATTTTTGTCTCTAACTTGTTTAGAGACAAAAAGTATCGCCGCACATCGGCGATTTTTATCGCAGATAAACCTTGCTATTAGCAAGGTTTATCGCAAATGCGATAAAAAACGCCCGCAATGCATGAATATCGCTGAAAAGTCAGAGATATTCATGCATTATCGAGCAAATGCTCTTAGCCATGTTATCCACCTCCCATTGGATAACATGGTGAAGAACTGCTCAGGGCAGGTGTTAGCTTTTGGAGATATTCGCGCTTAGCGCGAATATCTCCAAAAGTTGGTAATAGGAGATAGCGATGTTAGCGACTGTTTCCAGTCGCTAACATCTTGGCACGCCCACTTTGCATGTCATTAGTGATAAATATCACTGACATGCAAAGCGGGGCCCAAGATGGTCGCTATCTCCTATTAGCTGTCACTAACTGGTGTTAGCGACAGCTTGGTAATAGGGAGATAATTTTATCTCCGCTTTCTTGGCTTTTAAAGCCAAAAAAGCGGAGATAAGCCCCCTTGATAATATACCCCCTTGTTTGCAAAAAACTTCAGAGGGCACAGTGCAGTTCCTTGCATAGTAATGAACTACTAGCAGTGAAATTTGTGGATAGGAGGGATGTGTACATGCTGACTACCATCCATGATGAGAGTACTTCACCTGTGGTTGTTTGGGGTCAGATTGCTGAAGTGCGCAAACCTGTGTGCATATTAGACTACAATAAGCACATGGCTGGTGTTGATAGAGTAGATCCGAGGTTGGAACCTTACACTGCTATTCGTGTGGCTTACATTTGGTATTAGAAGTTGGCATCAATCTCTTCAATTTAGCAACTTTCCATACTTTTGTTGTGTACAAGGAGTGTTCTCCTGCGTCAAAGTTGACTTTTGTTCAGTTTGAGGAGTCTGTGATAGGCAGCCTTGTTGTTGTGTAACAGGCAAGTGTTCATAGAGTTGGAGCAGTGGATGATGTGGCTAGATTGAAAGATCACCACTTTCCTGATTTAATTCATCCCACCCCCCAAAAAACAATCCCTGTAAGAGGTATAGAGTCTGCTTGTGAATAGGTGTGCGGAAGGAGACTTGTATGCACTGTTCCGATTGTCCTTCTAATCCTGGGCTGTGTGTGCCCACATGTTTCAGATTGTATCACACTCAAAAGAGTTTTTGTGAGCAACCGTGAGTCTAAAAGTGTACTGACTGGTCTGTATGCTTTTATATAGTTCTTCAGTTTAAAGTTTGGCAATAGAATGTCTTTAGATACTGCTGTTATTTTGGTAGTTATAGTTTTGGATTTAGTTGCAATTGGTTTGTGTTTTCTTTCTTGTTTTAACAAAAATTATGACGTGTGCATGGATTGGTGCTTTGATGGTGGTGTTTGTGGACTGGCACTTGGCTGGTGGTGAGTGGACTTGCGCTTGGCTGGCGCTGTGCGTGGATTGGCACTTGGCTGGCGGTGTGTGTGGACTGGCGCTTGGCTGGTGGTGTGCGTGGATTGGTGCTTGGCTGGTGGTGTGCATAGACTGGCGCTTGGCTGTAGGTGTGCGTGGAATTGCACTTGGCTGGCGGTGTGCGTGGACTGGCGCTTGGCTGGCGGTGTGCGTGGATTGGTGCTTGGCTGGCGGTGTGCATGGACTGGCACTTGGCTGGCGGTGTGTGTGGACTTGTGCTTGGCTGGTGGTGAGTGGACTGGTACTTGGCTGGCGGTGTGCATAGATTGCTGCTTGGCTGGAGGTGTGCATGGACGGGCACTTGGCTGGCGGTGTGTGAGTAGTGACTTGTTGCTGGTCACTACACACACTGCTAGTGAAATGCCACTCCACGCAATCCGTGAGCTGGTGTGGTTGCTGTGTCAGGAATGTGGGCGTGCTAAAGTGATGGGCCTTTGAATGTCGCTGTCTGCTGGTGTGAGTGTTGTAATGTGCTGGGCCTGCGACTGGCGGTGTGAATGATTTTGTATGTGTCACAAGTATGAAAGGTATATGAATGGCCTTTAAAGCAGTTGGTGGCTTGCTATGTGCTTGCTGTCAATGGTTCAGTTACTCGTCCTTTCAATTATTAAGAGTGCATTTCATTTTTGTGAAATCTCTGGTTAATACAACTGTATATAGTGAACCATCACTCACCCTCGTGCAAAATCTAACCAGTATGTCTGTGTGCTTGAAGAATAGGTAGTTGTTCAGAAATATTTGTCTTTTTAGTCTAAAGCAGGGTGTACCTTGTCCCTTTTCGTGAATGTTTTAATGTGTTGGTTTCGTGCCTGGTACTGTGAATGGTCTTGTATGTATTACGTAGGAAAGGTGCGTGAATGGCCCGTAAAGCGGTTGGGGCCTTGACGTGGCTTTACAGCTAATGAGCTGTGAGTCACTGGTTCAGTTCTTTGTCCTTTCAATTATTGACAGTGCATTTCATTTTTGGGAAATCTCTTGTCAATAAAATTTTATATACTGAGCCATCACTCGCCCTCTTGCCAAATCCAACCAGCATGTGTGTGTGTTTGAGGAATGGATGGCTGTGCAGTAATCTTTTTAGTCTCTCTGCCAAGGTGTACATTAAATCTAAGAATAATCTACTAACTGTAGATATTGTGGTTAACTAAACACCTATGGGAGTACATGGTGATTTCTCTCTTCTGGATCCCAACAAGTTATCTTACCCACAATGTCCTGCAAACGTCAAAATGTGTGTCACATTTTCCTTGCATTATTGTGACAAACTTTTCACACTGCAGAAAGAAACAACACATTTCCTACCACCCAGTGCCCCCCCCAGGTCTCCCGATAAAAATGGTGCCTCACTTGTGTAGGAGGCCCAAGTACCCGTGGCAGTCAAGGGCCTATCACAAAATGACCTGGTTTTGAAAGGGTAGTCACCTGGGTTTTTGGCCCTGTGCTCAGCGGCCAGCTCGGGAAACCTACCAAACCCACACATTTCTAAAAACTAGACACCTGGGGATTCCAGGGACGTATGACTTGCGTGGATCACCCAATATATTCTTACCCAGAATCCCCTGCAAACCTCAAATTTAGCTGAAATATCATTTTTGTGTGGGAAAGTTGTGGCATTACCGAGCTGACACAAATTTCCTACCACCCAGCGTTCCCCCAGGTCTCTCGATAAAAATGGTGCCTCACTTGTGTAGGAGGCCCAAGTCCCTGCGACAGACAAGGGCCCAAAACATTTTGAGACAACATCAAAATTGCTTTTCACAAAATGACCTGGTTTTGCAAGGGGGGTCACCTAGGTTTTTGGCCCGGGGGATTACAGGGAAGTATGGCTAGCATGGATCCCCTAAAGTTTTCTTAACCAGAATCCCCTGCAAACCTCAAATTTAGCTGAAAAAAACTCACTTTTTTACATACATTTTTGTTGGAAAAGTTGTGGCATCACCGGGCTGACATAAATTTCCTACCACCCAGCATTTCCCTGGGTATCCTGTTAAAAATGGTGCCTCACACGTGTACGAGGCCTAAGTATCCGCGACAGGCAAGGGCCAAAAACATATTGAGGCAACATCAAAATTGCCTTGTCTGGGTGTTCAGAGCTGTCCAGGTCAGCCACACCTCTCACACTCTCAGGCTGAAGGGTGCCCTCCACCAACTCCTCCAGGGGTGTTGAATCTGTTGCTGTTGACACCACCGGTCTTTTTGGCCTCAGCCAATCTTGTAGCCACCTTTTCCTTCGACCTTTGCCGCATGTCGTACAACCTTTTTTCTGAGGTCTTCGACTGAGCGGTGTGTCACGCCAGTTGCATTTACTTTCTCCTGGATGTCAGTCCATATTTTTCGTTTTTGTGCCTCTGGCACACGTAGTGAATTTTTGCCAAGCAGGAGGTCATGGCTGCTGACTATTTTCTGGGAGAGGACCTCCAGCTCCCTTTCACTAAATTTCTGTTTCCTCTTTCTGGTATTTTCTTCCTGCTGCTTCTCTGTCCCCTGGGACTTCATTTCTCCTGCTTTCAGTTGCTGAGCACAAATCTCCAACTCTCCTCACAGCTTCTGGCAATCAGGTGCAGCATGGGCAAACCCACTTCCTGGTTATGATGTCATCATGCTGCACCTTAATTGCAGATTCTCAGAATTGCGATATCTTAATTGCGATCTCGCAATGAAGGAATCGCAATTTTAGTAATCATTATGAAATTCTGCGAATTTTGGGAATCTCTGTTTTTTTACCATATTTTACCTACATCAGATTTTGCGATTCTCAAAATGCGATTCGCTAAAAATCACAATTGCAGACTGGCAAATTCATTTTTACCTACATATGGCCCTAAGTCCATTATCTGACCGAAAAAGGCTCTTCTGTGTACAGCCATCATATAATATCTTTTCACAGTTCCCGCCTTGAAATTAAACCCTAAGTCTTTGTGTCTTTTTGATTGTTACCTCTAGCACTTGATTGACCAGAATTCGTCCGAATGGATTAACATCGGAAAGCTGAACTGAAAAGCATTTGTTGATGAAGTTCTGGTGTATCTCTGGATGTTTCACTGCAAGTAATTTCGGCATAGTATACAGGAAGATATCAGCGTAGTCCTCCCTGCCATATGCAAAACAGGCATGGTCTCATAGAGCTTATGGCAGTAAGATGTAAATGCCAAATTCCAGCTCGAGCAGCACACAGCTGAGCCAGCAAGACACTTTCAACAACATCCACATACAACATCCAAAATGCAGAGAGATCTCCATTGTCATGACACGATTTTCCAGGAATAGATTCCAAAGCTACTTTACTTCGGCAAAGGCAGCATTCTGCAAGAGGTTGTCAAATCTCTCTTGGTGTAGGTCTTTGGCACGGTCATTATCATCCTCAAAGAAGGGGTAGACTACTTAAATGTAGTACTGGGGATGAATTTCGACCAAGCCAGTCTCAACATAGATTCAAACATGTACTTGTGCACTCGAACTGCATAATTGCACATATGACCTTCTAATACCGCTGTCATTTGAACATAAATGAATTATACATCAGGGATCAGAGGGGCGGGATGTGTTTGTTTCAGTCTTCTTCATGATGCTGCACAATCGTTCACCATCAGCTCTGGAAAAAGAAATTAAATAAAACATTTATACATTTTACTTGGTGTACCTAATATAATCATAATTACTATTCTAACTATCATCAATTTATATAATCACACAAACATATAATTTTAATTTTTAATAATAAAATTCACAATATTAAAAATGATGAAAAAATGCCCATTTACATCTTAGGATTGGAGTGGTCACACACAAAAAGCAAAGAAGTATGACTTGCTATCACATATTTTCCACCTCTAGGCGTCGATACCTTGCCAGTAAATCATATTAGAACCCATCCCCCCAAGGGGTACGGATAACATGGTTGGCTCAATGCTTTTAGTGAAAGCATAAATTTGGAAGCCAAAAGGCAATTGTTTTCAAACAAGGCTCTAATAGCGAATTACCCAATAAGTAAATTATCATCGATGAAAATCCCTGCTTCACCAACAGGTTGATGCGCCAAAATTAACAGCCACCTTACCTACAAAATATTAGATTTAGTAGTGGAAACAACACTCTCACCAACAATAGATGTATACCAAAATCATAAGGCACTTACAATATTCTAACAAATTCAAGGGGCATTTTCAGAGACCATAACTCCTTTACCCAGCAATTACACAGAATAAATTACATACACCATCAACCACATGCGCAGCCTCTCATTGTCCCTGCAATGTGTGTCGATTCATTAAGGTCAAGTAATAAACTAGTCAATTGATAAAGACAATAACCGCTACAGTCTAAACATCCTTCGATAGTATAACCATTCCATCCTTACTAAACTAAAACACCATGACTTTGGAAAATCCTAAAAAATGCATTCACCCTCCAATTCGCCAGATACTTCACGGACTTCAATATTCAGGGACTGATTTTTCACTCATACACATATGAAATACAGGTTTTCTTCAAGGTAACTCGTGACCCAAATCGATACTTTATCCTCTTTAATAGTTGCCTGTAAATCATCACACCAACTGACTGTGCCTTAAGCAGGTTAAATCCTACATGTACATGCAAATCTCCTAATTTCAAAACACATTCTGATACACAGAGATCACTTTAGATAGTTTCTCAATAACATAAAAATGTGAAAACTTTACTAGTCATATTTAACTCCAATCAAACCATACAGCAATGAAGACAATTTGCCACCAAATGCTCTTCATGCTTTTCAAGTTTGTGCATTATTCATTTAATAAGAACATGAGATTGATAGTTATAAAGGCAGTCAGAGCTCAAATGAACTACAGAAATACCCTCTGCTTCAGCTTACCCCCAAACATGTTCGTCAGCTATAAAAGACACAACTGCCCACATGCATCAAGCTTTTTTGCATTCGCAAACGGTGCGAATCGCAAAATTCGTCCGTTTGCGAATGCAAAAACCTTTTTTGGGATGCATCATTTTTTTTTCCATTTTTCGGAAGTTTAAGAAATCGCAATTTTTTGCAATTCCTTAAATTGCGATAGCATTTAAGAAATCGCAAATTTTGCGATTTCTTAAATGCTATGCATGAATATTTTTAATTTGCGAATTCGCAATTAGAAGGGGAAAATTAACATGAAGTAAACCTTCATGTTAATGTGCGAAAAGTTTCAAAAATGCACAAAAGTGCATTTTTGAAACTTAGATTTT
The DNA here is from genome assembly GCF_964261635.1 of Lissotriton helveticus. Lineage (NCBI taxonomy): Eukaryota > Metazoa > Chordata > Amphibia > Caudata > Salamandridae > Lissotriton > Lissotriton helveticus. Next base: position 1,720,549,440 of record NC_136059.1, read on the forward strand.
ACACACACACATGCCCTTGGGACATGTGTGTGAGTAATATGTACTTACGTGACATTTCAGGGGTGCAGGGGGGTCCTTTGGGCCCCCCCCCTGCACCCTTGAAATTGCAATCTCATTTTGCGATTCCTTAATTACGAATTGGCAAATGCCTTCCAATTGATTCCTATGGCCCATAGGAATCAATGTAATGTGATTCCTTAATTGTGATTCGCAATTAAGGAATCGCAATAAAAGAAAATTAGGGAATCGCAAAAACTTTTGCGAAATCTTGATGCATAGGAATTTGCGATTCCTAAATTGCGATTCCATAATTTTCGCAATTTAGGAATCGCAAATTCCTACAATGATGCATGTGGGGGGTTATGCTTTATCCCTGCATCTGGCTCAAAATACAGTCATGAAAGAAGTGCAAAACTGCAGTTTTCATCCAGAAAATCCTATATGCCTACTCGCTGGAAAATGTTCAGGAAAAAAGCCAGACCTCACAATCATCCTGGTTTCTTCAACACACTGTTGAAAAAAACAGCAATACAGAAAGAAACTAAGGAGGTCAGACGTTCACCATCCCTCTACTCAATATATTGCATGTTCGTCAAAGTCACTTAGAGTCAAATTTCAAACTCCAAAAAACTCTTTCAAGCTCAGTTATGACATGCCAGTGGAATTTCTTCCATCTCCTTGAACTACAATCACCCAAGTAAAACATATCTCCTTTTTAAAGAACTTTAGAAACCTTCTAGAAGCATCAACAAGTTATGCAACTTTTCTAGCAAAGATTACAACCTGATACATATGTTTGCTTTAGTTGTTAACAACTAAAACACAAGTTATTGGATACCCTAAGGTTTTAGGGCTAGAATTAACACATCCATACTCAATAATACATCACCTACATATTGGAATTCCACACCCTCCATTTTTTAGCACAATCTGACTATGTAGGGCCCAATTTTTACCTACCTTAGAAGTTAGCACACCAAAGAAACAGTAACAAAAGATGATCTTAGAGCAAGTATCTTTTGTTCGTGTTTTGCTGTCACTTTTGCCGCCTACTTCTAGCTAGTGCTACCTTGGATCACAGAACCAGGAAATAACTATTGCATGAACAATTGACCACAAAGGCATATGAATGTGTTATTTATAACTTTTAGTGCAAATCTTGAAACACCAGGGACCACATCATAAAAAATACACCTGCAAAATGTTTGTTAGCACGTCTTACATATAAGGAAAAAAAGGCACGTAGACTTTTGTCATATTCTCAATTAGCAACAGCTTCATAAAATGTGCATGAAAAACGAAATATGCACATCTGCACTAATTACAACAAAGGCCAGGCGTGTAAACTGCTGATTTGCAGAATAAGTCACATAAACACGACTAGAGAATTGCAAACATAAGTTTGCAAACCAATTTTTTAATATGTGCGTATTGTTCAATATATGATCACAGGAAAATGACACTTTGGTACCTGTTGGGCTATAAATGAGTACCACAGACTCTTATTTTGTGAATATTTACTGTTGATACAATGGGTAGCTTGAATAGTGACCTCTATCTTCCCTGCCTGTAGGACATCGCTCGCTCTTTATTCTTCTCATCTCATCCCCTGACACATGTTCACTTCGATTGAGGAAACTGACCTCACCCATGATTTGTTTTCTGATGTTAGTGTTCTGCTTGTGCTGTAATCAATCCTGTGTTATTAACAACAACAAGGTCAGAACATTGGCTGTCTTGAGGACACAGCTGACCTGAATTGCCACTTGACTGTGCCTGCATTAAAATACATTTCCTCGGAGTAGGGAAAAGCAAGGCTCTTGTTTACTTTCAGTTATTGTGTCAGCTTCAGACATCTACAGGAGTCCCTTGTACAGACGTGTCACGGAAGCAGAATAAACAAAGAGATCAGTGTCATATGCAGACATTAACATTCTATCAGTGACATTCAAAATGCACAGGTCAAAGATTGATGGCCTCTTGGCTCGCAAAAACCCCGCAAAAAATGGGACACACTGCAAGAATAGCTTTGAAGGTGGTACTAAAAGCAGTTCCTTGATGTCCCTCCTGATGACAAGAATATAAATATTCGCTCCCAGGTACAAAGTATAAGCATTTTACACAGGATGATTTAGAAATGAGGAATCACAATACAGAAAAGAAGCATTTGCAGTGCAATAGGTCTTGCATTTATGTGAGTTTCGTAAATGCGACACCTATTGCGTTACAAATGCTAGTTTGTAAAAACACCAATGTGGCGCTTTTACTTTAATATTAATAATATTAATAATATTTAATATCGGCCACGCCCCTTTCTTTAGGCAAGCCATGTCTAAAGAAAGGGGTGTGTCCGCCATTAAAGTGAAAGCGCGGTATGGGGTGCTTTTACCAAAAAAAAAAACCTTTGTTTGTCAAGTTTGCTGTCATTTAACTTTAATGGCGACCACACCCCTTTCCTTAGACTTGATTCGTTTAAGGAAAGGGGCGTGGCCGACATTAAAGTGTAAGTGTGGCATGGGCTAATTAAAAAAAATTAAATAAATGTTTTGAAAAAAAAAACATGCAGCTATGTTTGGCTTGGCTAGTACAGCAAAGGCACGACTGCCGCTATTAGCGTGGCATGCCGTACTATGTAAAAACAAATAAAGCTGGTGAGAGAGAGTGTGTCCTGCCTGCAACAGCAGGCATGCGAAAACAATTAAACAAAATATTGCTCTGAGACTGTAATTAAAGCCAACTAAGCCACAACGCATGTAAAAGAGGGTGTCCTTATGGAAGGTTACATATGAAGACAAGGCAGTACTAAGGGGGGACTCATAAGCCTATTTACAAATCAGAAGCCAGCATTTACGAAGCACAATGACACAAGCCAAGGACATATATGGGCGGAGAGTAGGCGGGCGAGTAGCAATGTGTGAAAGGAGAGCCACCAAGAATAATTAAAACTGGTTCATGTCAATAGAGAGAAATATGAGCAGTTGTTTTTAACTAATAGGTGGTTTATTTTGGCATATTGAAACATTTAAACTTATCAATAAATGGTTTTACAATAAAAAAATCCATGATTTCTAATAATTAGAATTCATTACAAATTTACATACAAGAATAAGCTATCAGGAATGCCAATGATATATTGTTATGCAAAGTATTCTATTTGGCTCAACACAATAACAGTATTCTGCAAAATGTCAGTTACCTGGATTTGCAATATCAGCATGTACTAGAATGCCATGATCTGTTTATTGTATAAACTGACTTTCTTAGAGTTATATATAGCGCAAACCTGGCTCAAGGCTCCTAGAGATTGCATTGCAAATTTTTAGACACTCTGATAAAATATGATTGTGGTGCTTAGTTTGAGCTGGTGGCTTTGGGTACTCCACACCGGAACTTAATGTTTCACACTGGCACCTGATAGTTCACAATAAGCTGGCACTGTTTGTCCAATTTAGATATGAGCACAACAATAGAGCTTTAATAATTCAATGAAGATCTGCCATCTCACATGGTGCCACTGTTTGACACACAGTATCGACTCCCTTCACACAGTCACCCGGAGAAGAGCCAATATTACACAGTGGAAGGAAAACAAGCGGAAAAGCACTGTGAAGAGTGTATTTCCAGCTCGTTTTCAGAGGATTTGAATTGCAAACGTCCATTTAGGGATGTGAAAACGCAACCCGGGACATTAGCACCAGACGAAACAAGCTTTATTGTTTAGGAGAAGGGGGTTTGGAGGAATGGTGAGGTAAAAAGTGCATTTTAGGCACTTCTCTGCACGAGGCTCTGCCCTCTCCACTGACCCGCTCCCTCACAAGGTGACATTTTTTTTTAGTTGGCAGGTCTGCTAGTATACATTACAAGAGAACAATGTCTTCCACTCAAGCCATTCTTCTAGCTTTGGGTGGCCTGGAATAGTCTGATTGTCTTACTTGTAGGAGTGTGATGGTTAATAATTGTGGTGGTACTGTCATTGGCAGCGCTGGTAGGAGAAATGGATGGTGCAAACTGCAATGGTGTCCTGAGAAGGTCACTGGCACTTGATTTTTTTACAATTAAGAACTGTGTGATTGGTCCACAATGACAGGATGTTAAGCTGAGAACTCAAACCTGGTTTCCCAATTCCAAAGTCGGCAAATCTGGCGGTATATTTTCTAAACCGAACAATTTAAGCTGTTACCTAGAATCCGTTTTTTTTAGTTTAGCCACCAAGGGCATCAGGGGCCACCAGGGGCGGCTCCTCCGCTATGGTAGAGGAGCATCATGCCACTGCTTTATGCAGTGTAAAAAAGAGAAAAATAAAATTATAATATTTTGAAGTTATTATCATTTTATTGTTTCCCATTGTGGCATCTTTGTGGGGCGGGGCTGCTCTTAGAGCAGCGAGAGGAGTGGTTTGAACTCCCTATGTGAGCATGAGTCATGTGTACATAGCATGTTCTACATGCAGGCTGCATTACAGCCAACATGGAGAACATGCCCGCTCTCCAGCCCCTGGCTGAGTGCCATGTCACGGCTTTCAGACCAGACTCAATGCTGAATTGCAGCATTGTGATTAGCTGCAGGGAGCGTGGGAGTTCTGGTGCTTCCTGCTTCCTGTTTCCCCCAAGAAGCCAGGAAGAGGATGCAGGAAAGGCGGCGGCGGTTGTCCAGCCGGCCGCCAGGGAGGTAAACATTTTTTTTAACCCAATCCCATAACCCCCCTGCCTTCCTCCCCACTACGCCCTACTGCTGCTTCCATTTAGCAGCCGCCACTGTTAGCCACTGTTCTGGAATCCATCTAACTGCACACAGCAGTTGAATTATTTCAAATTATAACTAGGTATTCAAAATCACCATTTTGATGCCCCTGCTGTATATCTAGTGAATGTAAAGGACAAATTAGAGGTTTCATGTAAAAAAGTCACTGTTGCAACTTCAAGCAAACAGGAGAGGTAACTGACAGCCAGTCACTAAATATATTGTACTAAATATCTGTGATTTGGGACCATTTCATATACTGAAAGAAGCACACTGCCAGTCCCAATATGCAATATGTAATTGTGTTAGTTCATATTTATAACAGGGAAATAGCTTACAAGCCCTAGAATCCTGAAGGTTGCTGATTACAGAGCCTGAACGTGTTACACACTACATGGGGCTACATGGCAGCTATGCAAGGTTGTGACACAAAATCTATGACACAAAAGCCACTAGACATTTCTGAATCTGTGATTTTAGGTATATGAACCAAAATCCAGTGACACAAGAAAATTAGTCCTAGATTTGTTCTCAATGCCTTTTCCCGACTGACTGTCATCAAACCTTCCACCATAATCTTTTGATTGGAGATTAGTTTACAAAACAATGAGTCTACAACATTCAGTAAATGTAATCCTTGTCTCTGGCTTCTCTACGTTGTAGTTGCCTTGGGATAGTTGCAAGGCATATGGAGGAGGTGGAAGATGTCATCATTATCAAAGGACACTGTGGTGGTGAAACAAATCAGAACAAAGCTATTTAAATGAGGGTCAGCTGAACGCAGGCCAGATTTATCACAGGATTGTGCACCCCTTGCTCACGCAAGGTGACACAAGGGCAACAGAATCCTGAAGTCAGATTTACCAAACCATGAGAGTCCACCTTGTGTGGCCTAGCATTACATGCTAAATCTAGAGTAACGCAAGGTAGCCCAACTTGCTGCCTTGTGTTACGCTATGCTGGGAAGGCATTACATGGGTGGGGCATGGGTGTATTCCCATTCACCCACCTATTTTTTCTGGCACATTCCCAGATTTACCAAGATTAGTAACCCTGGGAAAGCGTTAAAATTGTATACCTTCCCAATAGAGGTGCAACAAGGAGAAATATTTGTATTTCTTCTTATGGATTCATCTAAGTGAGTTGCATTCCGCAGCACACTTAGAAAGAGGTAAAGACCTCTAAGTATTGTTTTTCTGCAGAGAAGTATCACTTCCTGCACAAAAACAATCCTGTCTGCAATGCAGGCACCCTTGCACTATGGCTGCATTGGCTCTATGCAGTCACAAGTGAGCCAGCATAAAGGGAGAGCAGGAATATGCCATATCTCTCCATTTGACGCAGCACAGCAAGATGTCTTGCATTGCGCTAAATCAAAATTTTGATAAATCCTTACCTCAGTGTCCAAAGACACCTCACTTGAAGCTAACATACAAAGACATGTGACCCACAGGATTTCCCCAACACTTAAAAATCCAGACTGTTTTATTTTTAATATATATTTATTTAGTATCATATATGTTTTATTGAGGTTAATAGAACATTAAAATACCTACAGTTAAAGAAAATGCAAGATGCCCTGCAACAAATAAAATATGGTTTTGTATAACGCTGCCAGCAAGCAGTGATTGAGAAGGTCTTTTTGGAAAAAGTCACTGCACAGATGTCATCACAAGCAGGATTTTTTTTTAAAAAGACAGGCAGTTGCGAAAAATCACAGAAGGTGACATGTATTAAGGCTCCGATTCACAAAGGCATTTGAGCTTGTATGTTTAACTTACATATGTATGATGGAAGCGGTTTGAGTGAAAATGTACTTTTCAAATCCACAAACCAAGAATTTACACTTGTAAAGTAAATTAATAATGAACATTTTTGCACTATTACATTTTAGTGTGGTAATTCTCACAAGCTCATACATTAGTGGGTATTCTAACACATATCCACAATCCATTTCCACCCTGAAAAAAGTGCATGGTGGGAATGGGATGGATTGCTAACATTGGTAAATGTGATGGAGAGGAGATTTCTCCATGGCAAAAATCGCTGTGCAAGCAATTGCAGGCATTTTTGGATGTGCAATTTTCCACTGTGTATAATTGGGTATGCAGAGCTTTTTTTGCTTAAATATCAGAGATTTATAAAGGTTTCCCAGAAGATGTTAAATGTTTAAGATATCAATAAAAAAGTCATCTTGGAAATATTTTATGAATTCTAACAGTTTCTTAATCTTCTGCAAATCAAGAGTTTTAACATACGAGGTGAGATGTACACATTTGTAATGAAATGGTGACCTCACAATGGGACAGGGATATTATGAGGAGGGCAGTTAAGAAATTAGGAAAAAGAAAAAATATACAACAAAAGTCAAAGTGAAGTGTGTTGAATGAAAATTCTGAAAAGTGCATCTGAACAGCGGTATCCAACAAAAGTGGTGCTTAGATTTGCATACTTACTGACATCCACTGAGAATGTGAGCCTTTCCCAGACTCTCCCTTGATCAGGGTATAAGTAAAAATACAATGTTACTGCAGTGGGCAGCAATGAGTGTCCTAGCATTGCACCCTGCAAGACACAATGTGCATGCATGTGAAGATCAGCCCAACACCCACTCCCTCAGTACATCCCTAGACCACAGAGCAGTGCCCCACCTGTGGAATCCAGGTCAAGTGTGATGGACACACTATCTCCTGGTGTAGGAGTGCAGTACACAGTAATAGCAGTTGGTAGGGGATACTTTTCTAAATTAGAAAGATTGAGGACAATCAATTTGAGGAGATCACAACTACCAGTTTTAAAACGCCAGTTTGCAGGGTGGGGATTGTGCCTGCAAATTTAGGGGCCGATTAGGATGGCGGACGGAAATGGGTACTGTCCGCCATGGTGGGGGAAATTTTACTCCCGGCTGCGCCGCGGAGAAACCGCGGTTGGGATTAGGATATTCATGTCACGAAACTCCGACCGCGGCGGACGGAACACAACCAACACCGTCCGCGGTGGACGGAACACAACCAAGTCCGTCCGCGGCGGACGGAGTCCAATGAACAACCACTGCCGCGGACGGAAATGACCGCGGAAAATAAAACATGTACCGCCATCCCTGAGAATACTCCGTGGCCGCAATTAGGATAAATCCGCCCGTACAACGGAACTCACAGCCATCCACGTCCGCGGCGGAAACAATGCAACGAGAACCACAGCATCAGGGCGGAAGGCCAACACGCACAACATCCCTAGCGCCTAACAAATGTATGAAAGTGCACCGCAAGTCCTAAGCAAACATACGAACATTGACAAGGCCCCCCCCCCCAGCACAAGCCACCATGACACGTCCCAATTATCCAATAATGCACACAAGTCAACACGCCCACCTACCACCTGACTGCCAACAACCATCGAGACACGACTATAAAAAGACACCCCCACACAACCACAATCCCTTGCACCACAGCATTGCTGCCAGCAAGAGGGCCATTCGAGACACTGCGAACTCACATAAAATCACATAGAAGACACCCACCCACCACCCTACCACACAAACACCCACCACACAAATCCTACACATCACACACCACACACCTGCACCTCCCAACTCACTCAACTCACACACTGAGCACCACACACCATGGCACCCAAAAAAAAAACCAAATTCACGGAGACAGAGTTGCGGGTAATGGTAGATGAAATTATCCGTGTGGAGCCCAACATCTTCGGGGCCCAAGTCCAGCAGACGACCGTGGCGCAAAAGAACCACATGTGGGACAGGATCGTCACTCGTGTGAATGCGTCGGGGACTGTGCCGAGGACCAAGCACGACATTCAGAGGCGGTGGCATGACCTTAAGACCAGGGTCAAGGGCATCCGAGCGAAAAACCACGCCAGAGCCAATCTTACTGGCGGTGGCACACCCCCGGAGCCCATACCCTACACCGATTGGGAGGAGAAGGTGCTGGTGATACTACACCCAGAGAGCCTAGACGGCCTTGACGAAGGAGAAGAGACTGGTGAGTACAAACCAAGCACCACGATCAGCACGACATGGTCAGGCTCACACAACTGAGAAGAAACATCCCCCACGCCCCAACCCATGCACGTCGGACACCAACACACTAACATGTCCATGGCTCCCAACAGGCCCCCATGTTCACGGGGAGGGTGGTGGTGGTGGTGGCGGTGGTGGAGGGTGGGGTGTGTGAGAGGCCCAAACTACAACTCCCAACAGGCCCCCATGTGCACGGGGAGGGTGGCGGTGGTGGAGGGTGGGGTGTGTGAGAGGCCCAAACTACAACTCCCAACAGGCCCCCATGTTCACGGGGAGGGTGGTGGTGGTGGTGGCGGTGGTGGAGGGTGGGGTGTGTGAGAGGCCCAAACTACAACTCCCAACAGGCCCCCATGTGCACGGGGAGGGTGGTGGTGGTGGTGGCGGTGGTGGAGGGTGGGGTGTGTGAGAGGCCCAAACTACAACTCCCAACAGGCCCCCATGTGCACGGGGAGGGTGGCGGTGGTGGAGGGTGGGGTGTGTGAGAGGCCCAAACTACAACTCCCAACAGGCCCCCATGTTCACGGGGAGGGTGGTGGTGGTGGTGGCGGTGGTGGAGGGTGGGGTGTGTGAGAGGCCCAAACTACAACTCCCAACAGGCCCCCATGTGCACGGGGAGGGTGGCGGTGGTGGTGGAGGGTGGGGTGTGTGCGACAGGAAACAGAAATGTCTACAAATCAATGTAACCATGTACTGTCCACATTACTGACCTGCTCGATCTTGTCCCTCAGGTGATCGTCAACTGACTGGGGAAAGCAGTACCCGGCCGCCAGCCTCGCCTCCCACACCTACAGGACTCTCTGCCGACGACGACACAGGCAGCTCCGGGGCGGAGGATGGAGCGGGACCAAGCACGCAGCCAGGGCCATCTGGCTCACAGGGACTCCCGGGACCGACCAACGTCGCATGTGTGACTCCCGCGGCACCCGTCTCTGTGATCTGCACAGTCCCCACCACCACCAGTACCACCAGTACCACCAGTACCACCACTACCACCACTACCACGAGCACCACGACTCCTGCCGGTGCCACCCAGCATGACCCAGCGCGCAACGCTGGTCCAACGGCCCCACACACAAGCAGGGTGAGTGGGCCACAAACACAGGCAACGGGACAACTGCCAATCAGGCGACCCACACACCGCCGGTCAGAGGAGGGACAGCTACCCGAGCCAGTGGCACAGTCCCTACAAGCTCTTGCCAGGTGCCAGGCCTCATACGACCGGTCCCAGGCAAACGCTGATCGTGTTCACGAGGACTCAGTGGACAACACCAACAGCCTGCGCGAGATCTCTGGCATCCTTGGCCAGATGTTGGTGATCATGGGCCAGCAGGCAACGATGTGGAGGGAATGGGTTGCCCGGAACAACCCCCCCCCCCCTCCACCATGTGTGTCAGCGCCACCGCCACCGTCACCTCCGCCTCCCCCGTCGCCTCCGCCTCCGCCTCCACCGCCGCCACCACCACCTGAGCCCCTGGCGACGGATGTGGCCCATCACCAACCTGCCCTCCCAGCTGCCTCTGTACCACCTCCGAGACGGAGGGGGCGGCCGAGGCAGGAAGTTGCTGAGAGCAGTGTTGGAGCGCCAGGCACACGCTCCAAGAGGGGACGACCTTGACAATGCCACTGCCTGTGCCAGACATTCACCCTGCAAACCATCCTGTCCCACATAGACAATCATTGCCACTGGTCTGCTGGACTAGCCTGACACCCCCCAATGTGGTGTCAGCACGGACATTTCATCTGCCATTACCTACAACTCCAACTCCCTCCCTCCCACTTACTTGTATATATTCACCAGCACAAAAGCACAACCTGTCAATAAATTGCATTTACTCACACAATGATGTTTTGCCTCCATGTTTATTCACATGATTGCCATCAGATACAGACGTAAACAGGTACAGGGATCATAGTCGCACATGATCATGGCGCTGCGGGAGTGACCTAGAGAAAACCAGAGACAGCAAACACACGTCAGTAAAGAGATTCACACACATCACAACACAATGCACAGCAACATTACACAAACGACAACCATCACACAAGCATGGGATGGGAGCACACACATCATGGACACTCCTATGTCCAAAGACATGAAGACACACATGTGCAACCATCACAAACCACACCCAGCTGAATAACCCCATATCCACACAACACCAGAAAACATACATGAGGCATTGTCAACCGCCACTAGAGGTAGATACTCACATTCAAGGGAAGTAGCGATCAATGAGCTGGCGCCTCTGGTCCACACCTTCCTCCTCACCACTATCCTCATCAGTCGACATGGGTGGGATGGGAGGCCGAGGAACTCCTTCGTCTTCAGGGTCCAACAGCAGTTCAATGTCATTGCGTACTGCCAGGTTGTGGAGCATGCAGCAGGCAATCACGATCTTGCATACTTTTCCTGGTGAGTAAGGCAGTGCCCCTCCGGTCTTATCGAGGCACCGAAACCTAGACTTCAGCAGTCCAAAGGTACGTTCGATGACTCTCCGTGTCCTTCCATGTGCCTCATTGTACCGCATTTCACCCGCCGTCCTCGGATTACGTAGGGGACTGAGGAGCCAGGGCCGGTTTGGGTAAGCCGAGTCGCCTATGTAGGGGGATGACAGAGACAAACATCAGAACAAGATATGGTGGGTACCCCATGCAACACAGAGATCACAAGAGTCCCCACTGCACACTCACCAACAAGCCACGCTTGACCGGGTGGCAGATTTGCCATGAGTCGTGGGACATTGCTGGTTCGCATGATGTGGGCGTCATGTGCGGATCCAGGAAATCTTGCACACACATGGGAGATGATGTTGCTCGCCAGGCACACCACCTGCACGTTCAGCGAATGAAAGTGTTTCCGATTCCTGAACACTTGTTCGCGTGCCCGTGGTGGAATGAGCGCGATGTGCGTGCCATCAATTGAGCCCACAACGTGAGGTATGTGGCCCAGTGCATAGAAACCAGCTTTGACAGCTGGCAACTCTTCCGGACGTGGGAAATGTATGTACTCATCCTTGTACAGCATCATAGCTGTTAACACATCCCGAAGAACCGTGCTGAACATTGCCTGTGACATACCCCCGGCACCTCCAACTGTATACTGAAATGTGCCAGTAGCGAAGAAATGTAGTACCGCCATGACCTTTGCAGTGGGTGTAAACGAGCCAGGATACGTTCTACGTGGCTGCAGATGAGGAGCCAATTGAGCCACAAGCTCCAGCAACCGACGTCGATCCAGCCTGAATTTCCGAATCACCTCCTCGTCTACCATATCCTCCAGCTGAGTGTATGGGCGATGCACATTTGGAGCCCTCCTGTGTGGGAGAGAGATGTAACTTAGGTCAACGTACAAACGACGCATACGTGTACAACTCCATCACATGTGTACCTTACTGACATAACTCCAGTCGTCACCCTAATGTATCGTAGACACATCACAGACACTCATGCAACTGCATGCACACAAACGATAAGTTTACACACGCCATGTCATCAAGCACAAATGCCACCACCAATGATGATGTGCATACGGTAATGACATGCATGGTGACAGAACGTATAAATCACATACACGGAATGCATGTGTACCACCACCACTGTAGTCACCTCGACACAACAATAAACCGACAACAGATGCATGAATTGGCCACACAGCCGTGATGTACTGTGTAGTTGTGAAGATGTAACAACGTCTGTAGGGTCAAACCCGACGTCAACACGTACGAATGCACATCTGTTGGCCATTGTGTGCCGACCGATGTCCATTGTATGGACACACATGCTATATTGTATGACATATGACCTTTCACAATCACGCTCACATCCCTCATGACGCAACTGCACACAACACATCACGGTGCAGCGTCTGACAAGATCACATATTTGGCGCCGCCATGGCGGTGCTCAACTTCCGCTACTTCCCAAAGGCAGAATGCGGCCTGCGTCCCTCTTCCCATTGGCTGCATGTGCAGGGACCGTGACGGGCACACATCGGCAACCGCACGTGCAAGCTTCAGGCACGGATGCTTCAGTTGCAACAATGTACTATCACTGGCGCCTCCATGGCGGGGCACGTACACAGCGGGGGAGGTGCAGGCCTATACACCCTGCAGATGTACTCAATGGACATGCCAGTTCATGACCCCCCTTACAGTCACCTTGCATCATCCACCGTACACCGGCCGGAGCGGCCGGCCCATGAACAACCGCCGTGCCCGGCCATGAACACAACCGCCATGGCCGTGCCCGGCCATGAACAACCGCCGTGCCCGGCCATGAACACAACCGCCATGGCCGTGCCCGGCCATGAACAACCGCCGTGCCCGGCCATGAACACAACCGCCATGGCCGTGCCCGGCCATGAACAACCGCCGTGCCCGGCCATGAACACAACCGCCATGGCCGTGCCCGGCCATGAACAACCGCCGGTCCCGGCCATGGCGGTTGTGTTCATGGCCGGGCACGGCGGATGTTCATGGGCCGGCCGCTCCGGCCGGTGTACGGTGGATGATGCAAGGTGACTGTAAGGGGGGTCATGAACTGGCATGTCCATTGAGTACATCTGCAGGGTGTATAGGCCTGCACCTCCCCCGCTGTGTACGTGCCCCGCCATGGAGGCGCCAGTGATAGTACATTGTTGCAACTGAAGCATCCGTGCCTGAAGCTTGCACGTGCGGTTGCCGATGTGTGCCCGTCACGGTCCCTGCACATGCAGCCAATGGGAAGAGGGACGCTGGCCGCATACGGCCAATCGCAAGTAGCGGAAGCTGTGCACCGCAACAACAGGGCCAGTCATTGGCCCATTTCACGATCACGCTCCCAGGGCTGACCAATTGCTGGCGACGTATGCCACTGACACGTGCTGAGGGCCCTATATATGTGTCTTGGCCAACATGAAACTTCCTACCCTGGGGACCAGTGCTGCCTGTGACCATCACCTCGACCTGCTGCTGCTGCTGAGCTGACCACCGACTGCTGCCTGTGACCATCACCTCGACCTGCTGCTGCTGCTGAGCTGACCACCGACTGCTGCTCTAGTGCCATACTCCGTGATCTTGCCATGTCGAGAGGCAAAGAGATCCGGTCTCGACCCTTCAACGCCGCGGAGCTTGATGTCCTCGTGGACGGTGTACTCCGCAACTATGGACGCCTCTACGGCGCACCGGGACGGGTGGTAAGTGCAGTGTGGGACATGTTGGTGTGCATGAGGGGGCCAAATGATCAGGCCTATTTATATCTTAGCTGTGTAGTGTGGGCTAGACATATGTTCCTGATTGTGCATGGCTGCTGACAGTAACGTCTTGCCCCTATGTGTGTGACAGGCCACCTGTCCACTGACTTAAACCCTTTTGTCTCCCATCATGGTAGGTCAAGCTGCACCTTCGCAAGGACCTGTGGAGGACCATAGCACGGGAAGTACGGGCATTGGGGGTGTGCAACAGACGACATACACACTGCCACAAACGCTGGGACGACATTTCCAGGCTGAGCAAGAATGTAGCGGAAGTAACACTGGGCCTGATTCCAAGGACGCCCCGTCTGGCCCGACGCTCCATGACCCCTCTCATGCACCGTATCATTGCAGTGACGCATCCTGAACTGGCCGAACGTCTGAGTGCCGATCAACAGCAAACTAGCGGTGAGCATACTGTCTGTGTAGGAAACTTGTGAGTGCTATGCATGTATTGGTGCACAGACACACCATTGAGTTCCGTGTTGCGTATGTATGCCTGTGATGGCATTTTGGTCCCATTGGGTGGTACTCATTTGACATCCAGGTCCGCCATGTTGACACGCCACTTGCTTAGTAGTTGAGTGTTAAAGCACATCCCCTAGTGGTCCATGTCCCCATGGCAGAAAATGTGAGGATGACTGGTAGGGGTGGGCCATGTGCAGGCTGAGGGCTCATGAACCTTTGTCTGCTATGTGATTTGGCTATCCTGTTCCTTCTGTACGTGAGTGTGCCCATGACTCACACATCTTTTCTGTGCATTTCAGCTTTGACAGAGGACACTCAGCCACAGACGGTGGAGAGTAGCCGAGGAAATGAGTCCGGCTCAGACTTCGCACACACGCAGACTGACACGGAGGAGGCCAGCGCCGGAGAGGGGGACAGGACCGTCCCTGAGGACTCGCATGTGGAGACACCATCGTCCTCCTCGTCGGACACTCTTGGTGAGCCTGCACTGTTGTCACAGACTGGGAGTGGGCACTCATCACCTTCTGTCGGAAGACAGCACACAGGGCCCACACTTCCGCCAACTGCACCATGTATTGTTCGTGGCCGAAGGAGTAGGGGGAGCAGAGTGGCGTTCGGTGCAGGCACCGCTGCCCCTGCCACGGTGAGCCAAAATGCACTGTGTGCTGAGGCCGTTGATCTGCTGCGACAGCTGTGTGTGGGTCAGACCAATATGACAAATGCTTTCCAGGATCATGATAGGAAGTTGGGGCAGGTGGTGGCATTCATGGAAGGGATGCATGGCGATCTTGCAGGTCTACACAGGACAGTGCAGTCATTGGCAAGCAGTGTGTCGTCTGCAATAGTACAGTCGAATGAACAGGGTGCTACTTCTGTTTCCCCATCTACACCGCTGGATGTCTCAGGGGGTAGTGATTATTCAGAGCAGGACTCAAATACAGGTTATTGCACTAGAAGCAGCGTCAGACAGCACGTCAGGGCACAGACCCCATCCCCTAGATCAGCTAAATCTGTTCACGTAGACGACGTCAGATGCACTGGAGTACACACACAGGATCCACAAGTGTTGTTGGGGGACATGCCTTCCGGAGCTACACAGGCATTCAACACGAAAGGTACTCCGAAGGCAAGGGATACTCACATGTCCATGGACTGTTCCTTGGACAAGGCCAGTCAGAAGACAAAGGCACCTACTGAGAGCAGGGAGACTCCCAAGAGCAGGCCCACAGCAGAGGTAAGGGACACTCCCAAGGACAGTGAGAAGACTAAGGCACCTACTAAGAGCAGGGAGACTCCCAAGAGCAGGCCCACAGCAGAGGTAAGGGACACTCCCAAGGACAGTGAGAAGACTAAGGCACCTACTAAGAGCAGGGAGACTCCCAAGAGCAGGCCCACAGCAGAGGTAAGGGACACTCCCAAGGACAGTGAGAAGACTAAGGCACCTACTAAGAGCAGGGAGACTCCCAAGAGCAGGCCCACAGCAGAGGTAAGGGACACTCCCAAGGACAGTGAGAAGACTAAGGCACCTACTAAGAGCAGGGAGACTCCCAAGAGCAGGCCCACAGCAGTGGATAGGAACACTCCCAAGGACAGTGAGAAGACTAAGGCACCTACTAAGAGCAGGGAGACTCCCAAGAGCAGGCCCACAGCAGTGGATAGGAACACTCCCAAGGGCAGCGACACACACAGGGAGCAGGTGTCTGCTGGAGGCAGGTGCACCACAGACGACAAGTCTGCTGGCAGGAACAGGGCGGCGAGCAGGGCACAGGCTACATCCAGAGACAACACTCCACCTAAGGATAAGGCACATCCTACGGACAAGGCATCTAGCATGGACAATGGCGCAATCAAGGACAGGCATACTTCACCGCTGGCTGCACTGAGGCTGATGTTTTCTACTAAACGCCAAACTGATGTCTCCGCGGCGGAGTCCCCCCATACCTCCACTCCCATCCAGGCCAGTCAGAAGCAGAGGAGGGTGTCCCCTGTTGTTGCATCCCCCATTACACATCATTCCGAGTCCAGGCGGCAGGCACAGAGCAAACGACAAGCAGGCTCCAGCACGTCCCCCGAAACCAGATCCCCGGCAGCAGTTGCTCCACCTATACTGGGTGGTGATTCTTTGGAGTCCCCACCACTTGGCAGTCCTGTCCTGTCCAGGGTGCACTCACACCTCCCTAAGAAACGCAGACACACACCATTGACACCTGCAAACCCCGATTTGGCTCTAGGTGAGCTATCCCCAGCTCCCAGGCCCACCCTGCCTCCTGGCCCATACAGCCTGTGGCTCATCATTTCAGTTGTCCCAGTGGCGCCGGTGCAGTTGACTCTCATGTATCAGATGGTGGCACAGTGTCAGTTGTGCCCTCTCCTGTTGCAGGTCCTGGCAGTGTATCTGGGTCTATGGCTCACGTGTCAGTTAGAAGATCTGTGGCTGTGTTGCACACTCCTGTTTCTGGTGCTGGCAGTCTGTCTGGGTCAGTGGCTCACGTGTCAGTGACTACATCTGTGGCTGTGTCTCACACTCCTGTTGCTGGTGCTGCCAGTGTGTCTGGGTCCGTGGCCCATGTGTGTGTCACTCGGGCTGTGGCTGTGTCTCACACTCCTGTTGCTGGTGCTGCCAGTGTGTCTGGGTCCGTGGCACATGTGTGTGTCACTCGGGCTGTGGCTGTGTCTCACACTCCTGTTGCTGGTGCTGCCAGTGTGTCTGGGTCCGTGGCCCATGTGTGTGTCACTCGGGCTGTGGCTGTGTCTCACACTCCTGTTGCTGGTGCTGCCAGTGTGTCTGGGTCCGTGGCCCATGTGTGTGTCACTCGGGCTGTGGCTGTGTCTCACACTCCTGTTGCTGGTGCTGCCAGTGTGTCCGAGGCAGGTAGTTCACGCAGTCCCCCCTGATTCTGTGATGTGACGTGCTGTACACTTCACTCAAATGTTAATTCACATGGTGTGTCCATTGAGAACTGCGTGGCACTCTTGTGGTCCCTGTGACGGGTTGGTAGGGACACGTAGTTGTGCTGCCTCTGATGTACCTGCTCTGTACTCTACAATGCCCTGTTGATGCTCTGATACTGCATGCTGCCCTCTCGTTACCTGCCTCTGATGTACCTGCTCTGTAATGCACAATGCCCTGTTGATGCTCTGATACTGCATGCTGCCCTCTCATGTGCTGCCAGTGATGTGACTGTTCTGTGCAATGGACTGTTGATGCACTTTGCCCCTCTCATATGTTGCCTCTGATGTACCTGCTCTGTTGGCCACACTGCCCTGTTGCTGTTCTGATACTGCATTCTGCCCTCTCATGTGCTGCCAGTGATGTGACTGTTCTGTGCAATGGACTGTTGATGCACTTGGCCCCTCTCACGTGCTGCCTCTGATGGAGCTGTTCTGTGCAATGGACTGTTGATGCACTTGGCCCCTCTCACGTGCTGCCTCTGATGGAGCTGTTCTGTGCAATGGACTGTTGATGCACTTGGCCCCTCTCACGTGCTGCCTCTGATGGAGCTGTTCTGTGCAATGGACTGTTGATGCACTTGGCCCCTCTCACGTGCTGCCTCTGATGGAGCTGTTCTGTGCAATGGACTGTTGATGCACTTAGCCCCTCTCACGTGCTGCCTCTGATGTACCTGCTCTGTACTCTACAATGCCCTGTTGATGCTCTGATACTGCATTCTGCCCTCTCGTTACCTGCCTATGATGTACCTGCTCTGTACTCTACAATGCCCTGTTGATGCTCTGATACTGCATACTGGCCTCTCGTTACCTGCTATGTTGTACCTGCTCTGTACTCTACAATGCCCTGTTGGTGCTCTGATACTGCATTCTGCCCTCTCGTTACCTGCCTATGATGTACCTGCTCTGTACTGCGCATTGCCCTGTTGATGCTCTGATACTGCATACTGCCCTCTCGTTACCTGCCTATGATGTACCTGCTCTGTACTCTACAATGCCCTGTTGATGCTCTGATACTGCATACTGGCCTCTCGTTACCTGCTATGTTGTACCTGCTCTGTACTCTACAATGCCCTGTTGGTGCTCTGATACTGCATTCTGCCCTCTCGTTACCTGCCTATGATGTACCTGCTCTGTACTGCGCATTGCCCTGTTGATGCTCTGATACTGCATACTGCCCTCTCGTTACCTGCCTATGATGTACCTGCTCTGTACTCTACAATGCCCTGTTGATGCTCTGATACTGCATGCTGCCCTCTCGTTACCTGCTATGTTGTACCTGCTCTGGTGCCCACTTTGCCCATGTTCACGCATACACTGTGATTTGACCCCTATTATTTGACAATAAAGGTAGTCTATCAAGTCTCGTGGTCTGTCGTTGTCATTCCTGCTTGCGTCCTGCTAATGTGTATTCGTATATGCTTCTCATCAGTGGTTTCGGTAACATGACACTCCCCCTCCCTACGTCACGTCCCTTGCTGGTATTCCCCTCCAGACAGCCAATGGTTTGTACCTTACCTGCGTCGTCGTCCATAGTAGGCCATGACTAGGACGTGGTGGATCGCGAAGAGCATCGGGAAAGCGTGTAGCGCCGGGTCCATGGTGGTGGTCAGCTTGCGGTGGGTATCTCGGCTGTGTCACCTATGTTCGCTGTGGGGATTCCGCCGTGTTAAGACAGGTTGTTTTTCCGCAGCGGTTTTATGTGTGTTTTCCGCCATCTTGATTTGGGGGACGGTCTTCGACGTCAGTGCGTACGGCGGAGCGTTTGGATGTGTTCCGTCCGCCGCGTGGTCGTGTGTAGTTGGCCGGCGGAGCGTGTTTTTCCGTCGCGGACGGAAATTTGACACGTTTTCCTATCCTGATATGGCGGACGGAGTATCCGCGGCAGGCGGACACGGAAAAGGCTTTTTCCGCCTACTCCAGGGCCGCGGTGGCTCTTCCGTCCGCCATCCTGATCGACCCCTAAATGTGGAAGCTTCTGAAGAAGAGCCATTCTCCATTGGTGAATAGTCAAACTAATATGTCCAAAAAACAATAAACAAAGCTGTGACAGCTCAGGATACAATAGCAGGCATCTGCACAGGCTGTCACAAAGTAATAAATACATCGGATTTAAACATTTTAGTGGTAATTACTGTAGGAGGAAAGCCCCACTCTTCTTCCACTCAATTCTTACTCCTTTATATGAAATCATGGGTGGAGGTGAAGTCCTGGAGTGTGAGCTCTTCAGGGATAGAGTTCATCAAGGATGTGACAAAGAGAAGTGTGTCAGGTGATGATCACTAGTTATGTACACCTAGCTTCTATGACAACTTTATTGAGAACTCCAACTCCCCTATATCTGTGATTGCTGGATGTATTATACATCCCTTTGCACAATGTACCGTGATGACCCTTCCTCGCCCGATACTAAGTTGCCAGCTAGACATTCCTTGAAGGTTTTCCAAGGGAAAGCGAGAAAGGATCATCAGATAAATAAAATGTGATACACCCTCACACACCACGTGTATAAACCTGAATACCTACTGTAATGGTGGTAGTGCAATGTTGCATGGTATGTAAGTATATTAAGTGTTTGGAACAGCTAGAAAAGGGGGCAGTGACATATCCAGTATGGCGGCACTGGAAGTCAATTGTGTATGGGTGAAGGGGAACCAATGTCATTTTATGGGTCCTCCCTTTTTTGGGCGATTTCTCAAAAACAACGCACTTTCTAAAGTAGGCACCTGAAAGCAGTGGCTCCAGGGCACGAGTTGTGGGTACACGCAGGTACACGGCGTCTACCCTCTATTTTCACAGGGTGGGCCCCGTTCACCATGCCAAGTAGTTGGGCCCCACAGCAGCAACGCCTGTACGTTGTCGCTTTCAATTCCCAGCAGCAATGTGCAGGCAGAGAGGGGCCATTTTTTTTTACCTCCAGCTAGGCCAAAGTTAAGGGGCCATCAGGCCTCCTTTTGTTTGAATATCCCGACCTGGAACCTCACACTTAAATGTAAATGCCACGGAGCGGAAACAAAGGCACACAGCTTGTTATCTCTTCACACGTACTTAAGAGAGGCATGCTTTTGCCTTTGCTCATTCCCTGTACATAAGAGATGCATGCACTGTAAGAATGTCAGATGTGTTGGTCTGTCCCAATATTTACATAAATAACAATTTTTTCAATAGCACTATTTTATTTGTTTTATAGCGATACGCAAACCAATGTAGGGTGTCAGAGCTCTTTACATAACATACACACTATACATTGACAATAAATCATGTACATGAGTAAATCAATGTTCAAGATGAGTTACATGAGACAGGGTTATAAGGTGTAGGAGTCACATGACCTCCAAAGCTCACCCTGCTATATTAGAAAGATTACAATGTATGAACTGTAGTAAACAAAAGGATCACTGTGTTTAAAGCAGTAACCCACTTTACCATCTACATTAACCGCATGCGTGCGGCGGCTATTTTTGCGCTACGCGCCTTTTTCAAAAAGCCGCGTTACATGACGAGCTGAGCTCGTCATCAGCGTGCGAGCGGCACAACTCATGACGAGCTCAGCTCGTCATGAGCGCCGAAGGGGTTAAAAAAATTGTCATCTGCATGTTACGTGATGTGCCCTTATACAATTTTGATTCCAATCTGGGAATTTACAACACAAAGATATCTCCAACAAATGCATTAAACTCCGGAGTTATCTCACTATCATAGCTATTCCCTGAGATTTACTGAGCACCTTTACAGCAGATGCCTTAACCCAATCAAATATTTTAAAATGTAGACTTTGCAACCAATTAAGCATAACAGATCTACTGCCATGCTTCCCCTTGTTGCCAATTTCTTTGTGGCAGGGCTTGAAAAAATAAAATGTATTAGTTGAGGCCCAGATTTTGCGTCACGATCGCGCCACTTATTTGTCACAACTCCAATGCCAAGTCTAATTTGTTAAATCTCATAATGCACTTAAATGTACTCATGATACACCTAGTAATCATATGTGTGAGGTCTTAAAATCTGATGCCACTTCTTGTGACTCATTTCCAGTGAGGTCACTTCCTGTAATGTCACATGCAATGTCACACGTCTTGACACCATGCACTGTGATGGCACATGTCATGATTTCACCTGCATATTGCCTAACCTCGTTAGTCCCCCCCACTTCTTTTTTTTGTTTAGGACTTGTGCCCTGAGCGGCTTAGAAGAGCAAAAAGCAGAACAGACGGTGAGACCATTAATGAAGTAGGGAAGGAGACACGGGGACCTCATTGAAGTCACCTGCAAGGATGCTAGGTGAAATAATCTCTGGAGGTGTGAGGCATCTTAAGCGCCGTAAAATAAAACAGCAACAGGGAAAAAAAGAGTCGAAAACAATGCTCTAATGAGCGTGCTGCCACTTTGTTTAACAGCCACCTCCTAAAAACCTTTCACCCGCAAATAATTATAGACTAAAGCAGTTTCTTAATGCCACATTTCTCACTTTGCTGCCAATAAGATAAAGTAACTTCTTCTAATTCACAAGTAGCCGGTGACTTTCTCCGGTGCCTTTCAATGACATCCAGCCTCTGAGGCTATTATGCGTATCGGTCGAGTTTTTCAATGTTTTGAAAAGCCTCAGTAATTTAACAATGCTGACAAGCATCCCGGACTCTAATTATCACGGCGTTCCCCAGTCGCGGGCATTTTTCCCCTGTTTGGATATGAACGCTGCTTTGTATGCTTCCTCCGTGGCGCAGTCCCAAAAGGCCTCGATCAATCATCAGCCGCGTGTTTACTTTATCCTACACCGACTGCAGAGCCCGGAGTCAGGCCTGTTGTAGCTCTTTCCTCGTGGGAAGCAAGTGCAATTTTCTCTCGGTTTTGAATTCTTGCTTGGTCATTGTCTGGGGAATTCCCCGTGGATTTGTCCTACACTCCACCGATTCCATGGCAAAACTAAAGAAATTAGAGCGAGCTGTTTTCTCCCTTCCTGTTGCGCATTATCCTCTCTGGTCTACATCATCCGCGCCCTGCGACGGAGAGTCCAGAGAACGCGGTGGGAAAATAATTGCTTTCTGGGAGATGTGGCAATATTTCAGTTTTTTCATAAACTGTAAGAACAGTAATGAAAAGTCCACAGACCCGACGGTGGCTTGTTCTGTCTAGCTATTTCACTGGAGCTAGCTGTTAAAAGGTGCTATCTCTTTTAATGTTCTTTTTTTTCTTGATCTCATACTTTAGTGTTTAGACATATTGGGGAGGTGGGGCCTGGTTGGGGGGGATTTGATAGACGACCACGAGGGAAAATGTATTAAATAATTTTGCCTCTTCATCGTCTGTCGAAATTCACCACCACCCGCCTCACCACCCTCACCTGTAGGGGCCGCTGCTATTCACTGATTTATAATCTGCTCTAAAGCAAAAATCATATGGAATTGTAAACTATTAGGCACCAATACTAGGGTTGGTTCTAGGGGTGGGCGATAAATTTCGCTCTTCCGGTGGAGATCTTATGGGCATATTAACAAGGGCTTTATCTCTGCGTTTTTGGCTTACAAAGCCAAAACAGCGGAGATAAAACCAGCGCCCTTTTACAAGAGGGTGCTAACATGCATAATTCCATGTTAGCACCCTTTTCCCCAACACCGCCTTTGCATCTCCACTGAGATGCAGAGTGGGCGTTACTGGGCGAACCCTAGATGGACTACCTTGCAAATACCCCTGATGTTTACATTTCGTGATATTTATAAGGCAGCCCACATGATTCCGTTTTCGCCAAAATCTAACATCTGCTAAAATCCTGATTTAGCCATCCCTAACATAGGGGGTGGATTATGCTGATACGACCCTGTGGGTCGTTTCAGCAAGGTTGTCGCACTTTTGCAGGGAACATCGCTGGAAAACCAGCGATGTTCCCTGCAAAAGGGCGATGACCTCGCTATCTCTGGAATTTGTATCGCCCTGGAGTAACGCATTGTTAATTACGCACTGCCAGGGCGATAAATACCAGAGATAGTCTGCGAAAATATCATAATCACTAAGCACGGGCAGCGATAATTATCGCTGGCCGTTGTTAATATGCCCCTTAGAGTTTGCTCACTCCGCGTTACATCTATAACTTAGAGTTCTGGCAAAACTCGGCCAACCTTGTTGTGGCAGAGTTTTTTCTTGCATACACCTTGCCAGCATTAAGTTGGCAAGTGCAAGAAACACTTGGTGTCCCCTAGCACGATATTTGGTGCTAGGACGGCGCCTAGTGGGATTTATTCAACATGAGCATTCGTGGGCAGTCACAACACTTCACAGTGAGAAAGCTGCTGTTCAAATAGAAAATCTACTCAAGGGCAGCAGCAAAGAAGCAGCACCCTCTGGCATGCTGTATGCTGCAGTTCTTGCTGTTTTTGAAGCGTGGAACAATCTTTTGGTGCTAAATATCAGCTTCTGGTGCTAAATATCAGCGCGTTGTGCCAGTTCCACCCACTCACAGAACTCTACGGAATCTTGCAGAGTTTTTATGTTACTCAGTGGAATTTCACGGAGTGAAACTCCTTGAATTCCACCCACCCCTACTTGGTTCCCTCTTTGGGGTGCTATGTGATGAAAAAGATGGCAAGAGTGTATTTTGAAATGTCTAAGGTGTTACTCAGAACCTCACATCTGTTTTAGTAACACAAAACACAGAAAATTATTAGTTAAAAGAAGCATTTGGAAGATTTGATGGCTGCCTCTAGTCGTAAAAACCACGATAGGGAAAAAGATGCAGCAGGTACTATTGTGGCTTTTTGTGGCACCAAGTCTTCTATGGCAACATGTTGTCATCAGGAGGTGGCACGTGCCTTATCGATTAGTCTTCCTGGCAAAGTGCCAGGACCAGCTGGAGTTCCCATTGACATGTATAGTCCAAAATAAACCTCTGTGCCAGATAATTACAAACATGCGAAACTTTGCTTATAAGTCTGGTTTACCAAATTCCTAGGCACTATACACTATTGTTAAAAATTTTAAAAAGGCAACAGATGTGAACATCAATGTATAGACCAATTTCATTAGTTGATTGCATGGTTATTTTATGTTATTTAATCTTGTACCACGCGCTCATACTCCGAGGAGTGTCCCGGTGCGAGCCATAGAGAGAAAGAATTGATACAGAGAAGTGAGGTTCAATTAGTTAAAAAGGTAGGTCTTCAGTATATTTTTGAATAGGCCAAAATCCTAAATACTGCGGAGAGCCAGCAGAAGTATGTTCCGGATCATAGCCGCTCTAACAGCAAGTAAGCTGCCCCCCATTCTTGTGAGCTGAAAGTGAGGAATATGGGCCAAGAACTGAGATGATGATCGAAGGTGTCTGGCGGGGGTTTAAAAAGGGAACCTCTTCCGGACGTAAGAAAGGCCAAGGGAATACAGGGAGCGATGGACCAGAGTCAATGTTTTAACTTGACTTGATAGGCTAAACTCCTAAATACTGTGGAGAGCCTGCGGAAGTGAGTTCCAGATCATAGCCGCTTTAACAGCAAGTGAGCTGACCCCATTCTTGTGAGCCAAAAAAGAGGAATATGGGCCAAGAACTGAGATGATGATCGAAGGTGTCTGGCGGGAGTTTAAAACGGGAATCTCTTCCGGAGGTAAGAAGGGCCAAGGGCATACAGAGCGCGATGGACCAGAGTCAATGTTTTAACCTTGACTCGATTGGCCACCCACAGCCAATGTAGTTGACGCAGATACTGCCGAACACTGCTTCTCACTGGGATGTTAAACACAAGTCTAGCAGCAGCATGCTGGACAGTCTGCAGTTTCCGAAGAAGATAGTCTGGCAAGCCGGTATACAGAGCATTTGCATAGTCGAGGTGAGAGAGTATCAAGTGCTGAACCACTGTTTCCTTAGCTGCTCTAGGCAGAAACTGAAGAATTTATTTGAGGATTTTAAGTAGCCCGAAGTAGGTCCCCACCATATTCTTAATGTGGATAGAGAAGGATAGATTTTTCTCAAACCAGACTCCCAGATCTTTTGCATGTTGCCCCGAGGAAGCAGGCATGGGAAACTCCTCTGGCCATGAGGATTCTTGAAATTGGGGGGGATGGTCCCTTACATGAGAATTTCCAACTTCTCCTCATTGCATTTAAGCTGTGCTGAGGAAAGCCATTAAAAAACTGCTGCCAAACAGTTTCTTGCCAAAGATGTGGGGCCCTCAGATTTTCCCCAGGTAAACAGCTACTGGGTATCATATGCATATATGCTATGATTTTGGCCCCAGTTCCTCAGCCAAATAGATCAAAGGGGTAACATAAAGATTAAAAAGAATTGGGCTCAAAGAGGACCCCTGCGGCATCCCAGTGGTCACCTTTTGTGGCCTGGAGGAGAACGGGGGAAGCCAAACCTGTTGTGTACATTCCTCCCAAAAAGATTTTAGCCAGCTCAAAGCAGCATCCGAGAGCCCCACTCTCACAAGGTGGGTAAGTAATAGCGAGTGGGGGCTGCCCTCCCGCCAGCATCCAGACACTCCTGAATAGCATTTGACACTTCCACCAAGGCCGACTCAGTGCTATGGGAGGATTGAGCTGGATGAAGCAGGCCTGCACCCTCCACAAAATCAGTAAGTTGTTTATTCACCATGTTTTCACAGGCCTTAGCCATGATAGGTAAGAGTGAAATAGGACAGTACTTAGCTGGAATCAGCAGATTCAGTGTGGGTTTCTTTAAGAGGGGCAAGATCTTGGCCTGTTTCCATAATGAAGGAACCTGAGCCTCCTGGAGGGAAAGATTAATACGTTTATTGGCTTCCGGATTCACAGTCTCAGTGACCAAGGCAAGAAGCCTGGCAGCACAGGGATCAGACAGGGAGCCTGACTTTAGAGGCTTAAGGATATTCAGTGACTCAGGGAAATCAATAGGGTAGAAATCCGTTAGAGAAGGTGACTCAGCATGCAACGACTCCAGGGGCGGGGCCCTCACCATAGGAAGTTCACCTAGCGTAAAAGACGTCTGGATAGAGCAAAATTTATCAATAAAAAAGTTTGAAAGTTCCACACGCCAGGCATTAGACGCAGGAAGAATAGCAGATTCCACTCTAGGGGCCATAAAACTCTGAACAATAGAAAAGCTCTCCCTATATTTATTCCTAGCTAGAGCAATACGATCCACATAATATAGGCTATTTGCCAGAGCTATAGAGGAATGATAAGGCTTTTGAACCTTCCTGAGGTTCAGTTTAGCTAATGGACACTAGTCCAGCCACCTTAGATGTTCTAACTGTTTGCAGTGTTGTTTCCAGTTTAGCAGAAGGGGCTGGTCGAGAATCAGATAGAGCTACACTAAAGGACATTGGATCAATTTTAGCAAAAGTCGGCACTTGGCCAGCCCTGCTTGGGGGGATAATACCATCAGGAACCCAGGAAAAGTATGTTAAAATGTGATCAGACCATGACACCAGTAGTGTATCCTCCACCCGAATGCAATAATTAGAACAAATAGGATCAAGGATGTGTCCCCCTGAGTGTGTCGGTGCCTTGACCCATTGAGTTAACTGGGCCAAGTTAAGAGTAGACAATCAAGGAATTCCCCAGTATCTCCAGTTTCGTCTTCATCTAAATGAATATTGAGATCCCCCAGAAAGAGATAGTGTGAAAACCACATTTCACGGGGGATAATGACATCCACCAAATTTTTCTTTAAAGGTCCTGCAGGCCCAGGGGGCCTGTAAACATGTGTTCCACCCAACGAAACATGAGTAGAGATAGTGATAATAAAATCAAGAGCTTCATCCTCTCCTAGCTGTGAGGAATCCTCACAACGTAAGGCCCATTTATCCCTGATAATAACCGCAACTCCACCACCCCTCCCAACTTTTTGGTCAACACGGAAGATCTGAAATCCAGTGGGTATCGCTAGCTCAATGACAGGATTAGAAAACTCATTGAGCCAGGTATCTGTAATAAGTAAAAAGTCAACCTGATGACAACAGGTCAAAAATATCCTGGTGGTGTCTGCCTAATGAACATGTGTTAATTAGGGCTGCTTTAAACATGGGCCCATTACCATTACCACAAGGTAAAGACCTAGGGTACTGACGAACGTCCCAGCAAGGTTGAAGAGCAAAGTGGCAGATGTTGCACACAGGCAAGGAGAGATCTAACATATCCCGCCTGCTAGACGTACAGTACGACAAAGGCCAAAGTCGGAGAAGTTTGTGACGGCTATATGACCGACCGACAGTGTGATTCAACGAAAAAAGGGCAGCGTGGCTGGCGCTGGCCGTTTCCGGGACGCTGACAGGCACAGCGGGCTTGCCTTAGGCGTGCCTTTGGCGCGCCCGCTGTGCGCATCCACGCAACGTGCATGTTTATGAGCCGGCCAACAAAACAACTAGAGCACGCACTGACCAAAATGGCGTCTCTAGTTGTCTACCCTGCGAGGCAGTAGGAAGGAAAATGGCAGTCGAATTCCCCCTAAAGTGCGGAGTGCAGATAAGAACAAGCATCAATAGTACATCATCAAATTCAAACAGACAGTTTCAATTAAAAAAATGTGAGCAATGTAAACATTAAAACAGCAAAAGTAAAAGCACTAGGATAGCGAGGAGGGCGGTATAACACTTTGTGTTACTCAGTCCCCCAAAGGCACTGGCTCGCGTGGTCCACTCAGCACGCATGTATATCGGCCGGCCAACAAAGACCAGAGCACGCACTGACCAGAGCACTGATGGTGAAAGTGGTGGACAGAGTGATGCAGTGTGGAATTTTGAATAGGGCCAAAGGAAGCGCAATCTTATGTGAAGCGTGCAATATGGTTTCATATAAGGTCATGGTGGTGATGGTACAGTGCAGCAATGCCTGAATTGAACCTTATCGAAGCGGGTGGCCAGCAAGATGCAGGCTAGATGTAGCCTTATGGAGCTCTGTTTAGCCCAAGAAAATCCTGTAAGAATCCTACTGCCCAAGGGCCCATTGGTCCCCCAAATGGAATGAAATGTGCCTGGCAATGATGTGGTTGCGCCCTGTGATGACCCTTTTGGTCCCTGGCTGATTGGTGTGGCTGTTTGCTCACCTGCACCTATTGAGGGTAAGCGACACATCCAATCCCAAGATAGTGGCTGCTTCTATTAAGCCTAACCAGAATGAGCAGTGAGGTCCCCTCCTGCCTTCCTGGTGCACGGTCTGTGGTGCAGGAGGGCAGTGGCGTCACTAGGGGGGTGCGGGGGGTGCGGACAGCACCGGGTGACACCGTCAATTGGGGTGACACCAATGTGGCCCCCGCGCTGAGCTCCTCTGACGTGTCATGCGCGCCACCACCAGACAGTCTGTCTCGGAAGGGGAGTGCTGCCGGGCCGGCAATTTGCAGAACTCCTACGCTATGGTAGGGGCCCATATCATACTATTTATTCATTTACTGTATTCTGGCCACAGCTGTGGGAACTTTTAAGTGTCTCCATTAATATTCTTTCATGGCGCTAGAAATGCATTTTGAAGGTTTTAGCTAACTGTACAATAAATGTTCTTACACGAGGTCGCGTGCATTGTTTCTAAGCATGGGGAGATTTATTATTTGTTCAGGATCACAGTATGTTGATCCGACGCCCAGACTCGAACCTCCCCCGTTCTAAAGTCTGCAGCTCTGGCCCTAACGCCACGTCCTGGGTGGGGGAAGGGTGGCAGGTAGGTAGAAGCAATTTGGTAGCTCCGCTGGTGAGCTTTACGTTCTATCAGCACCTCGAGCTGAACCGGAGTCCGGTACGGGCCTGGCTTGAGCTTTCACTGCCTCGCCCACCTCTGATAAAAACACCCCTAGGTTTCAGGAACGCCCACGTGCTTCATTGTGTCTGAAGCGTGCGCCACAGGTCGCTTGTATTAGAAAGTAGACGGGAACTCGATGTACATTGTACCAAGAGCCCTGCCTTATTATGTAGTTGTTAGGAAAGGGAAGGTTAACAAGCGATGCGTCATATTTATTAGCTTTCTATAACTGATAAGACCTTTCCCTTAGTAACTCCCGCCACCACCGGTGTCCCTTAGGCACAGGCCCAGCACCCCAAATCACCTTGAGTTCCCAAAATAGGTCACGCGGGCATCCTTTTGACACCCTGGCTGAAGGCGCATGGGCAGCTTGCGCCAATAACGCAATAACTCAATAACTCACAGAATGACGGCAATAAAAAGTGAGGAAGGAAGATACAAAAACAAGCAGCGTTATCCATGTTGTAGCCGGAGCGGTCATGTGTGCCTCCTATGTAAACAGGGACATCATTTTGCTCCTTGACGCAAGTCCGAATAGAATATACAGGAATATTATTGATGGAACAGCCCGTGGATAGTTCGCATTATAATTACGCACCGGGTGACACCAACCCTAGTGACGCCACTGCAGGAGGGCTAGCACATGCTTTGTGGCCCCCCCTTGTTTGCTAACTCTGGCCGCTGGTGACAACGAGTGCCCGTGTGTATATGCAGTGGGATCTCTGAGGGCCAGGCTGCAACCGATTAGTAAAGTGATTCCCTCACAATACGGCAGCCTCTGAAGCCTCCATGTGAAGCTGAACATCAGGGGAAGCCTCTTCCTATGACGCCTTCTCTTCTCTTGAATTTGGTTATTGAGCAGATTGTTTCTACAGTAACAAGAAGCTATGCCGGGCCTCTTTCAGCTTGATACGGGAGCTGCAGCATTCAAGCTATGCTTGAAGTTAAACTAAGGGAAGGGACAGTCCTTTTTGATTGCTGCACACCTGCTCGCGGTGGTGAGGGGCCCGAGCCCTGGGAGCCACGAGCATTGATACCACAGACTGAGCTCCTGACATCAACACGGTGGAGATATAGACAGGGGTCACCATTGATTCCACCCCTTCCCCCAGTGACTTGGAGGGCCAAGCTTAGTTTTCAGTTTTAATGGTCCCACTCCCTTTCCTTCTCTTATCTCGCAGCTTTAATATTGACAGCTGCATCATGGAGAATGCCCTTTCGGGGGGGGCACGGGGGATGCCAACCTGCTCAACTTCCTTTGGCATTTGAATCGCTTGCTTGAAGGTGAACATGGAGAATAGTCTCAACTAAGGTGTGGAGCTTTGCTCAACAGGGGTCTTTTCCTCTGGACCTCTCACCCTCTGTCTGGGTGGAGACCATGAGGTTTACAGTGGAGAAGAGAGTACTGGACACTGTTAATCTAGAACAGCAATTAGCATCGAGCTACCTTTTTCCCACCCCCTCATACTCTCCCCCTCTGTCTTCAAATCCAGGTGTGACAACAAAAGTTATTGTGAGTGACTTTACTCCTATTTCACGATAGCAAAAGATAAAGACCCTAAACCCCCTTGCCAAGGCAAAGTCGATTGAAACCCCAAGGCAGTTAACCCCCCTCGGATGGCTCTGCGGCCTCTTTACTTTCCAGCAATGAAGTTCTGCTAGTGGTGATTAAAATCTCTAGGATGGCCTTAGAATCTAGGATTGGCAAAGTCTGGACCAAGATGGATCTCCTGAGACAGGATCTTCACAATGTCGTGGACCACATGACAGCTGCAGAAGATAGGCTGTTTGAGCATGAAAATATGACTCATTCCCTTGGGAAGGACCTGGATGAGATGAATGCACTAGCTATGGACCTTTCATGGAAGGTAGATGACGTTTACCACCTGGCATGGCTAAATAATTTAAGACTGGTGGGATTCCTGGAAGGGGTTGAGGGGACTTCCTCGGGCAGTGGCTATGCTCCACCTTTATGGCTGATAACTTTTTCACGTTTCATCATTGAGCTAGTGCACAGAGCACTCACTGGTTGGCCACCACCTGGTGCACCCCCATGTTAAATAATTGAGTTTTTCCTGAACTCCCAAGTCCAGGACTTGATATTTGTGAGGCACGCCAAAGAGGGGTAATCAAATTCGATGCCTCCACGTTTATGCTGTTCCCAGACTACTCCAGGGAGGTCCAAATTCAGAGGAAGATATTTGACACAGCGAAGGCCAAGCTGCAGTCCATGCAACTGTAATTTATGCTGCTTTTCCGAACCAAATTGAAAGTACTATTTCATGACAAAGCCCATATCTTTCTAATGCCTGAGGATGCATGGCACTGGCTCGAGCAGAGGCCCCAGCTTCAGTCATCACAGGAACACTTATAGAGGCTGCTGGCCATCGTGGGCTTGAAGCCAAGCCAAAATATTGGTCCTCGATACAGAGGCGGAGAGACAGGGCTGGTATAAGGGGGGGCAGACACTCATGGGTGGTGCTTGTGGCTGTGTTGGAGGCGAGGGGTCAAAGGACTCGGAGAGAGAGGGGCTTCTTTGGAAGAGCCAGCCTTCTTTGATGGGCATCAATAAAATGGCAATCTGGCAGATGATGGAAGATGATCAGGCTGTGGTTCAAATGGTGCAGCATCAAACTCTGAAGTGGTGCACAGAGACAGTGCTGATCCTGTGGACCATTAATTCTGAAGGGGACTGGTAGGGTCCTAAGGAGCAACACCTTTAGAGAAATGGAGAAAATCTTTTTGCTTTATGGTTGCAGCAACTGTTCTGTTTCAGTTTGATGTGTATGGTGTGTAGGGGGGTTGACTGGAGAGTGACTGTGGAATTAATAGTTTTATGGTGTAGTGTTTGATAGCTGACGGGTGGTTGGGTGACATACCTCTTGGAATATGTCTGCGAGTAGCTATTTTTGGTTTGCAAGGTTGGGATTGGTTAGTTTTTTCCATTGTATTTTAGTAGGGAGAGGCAGACTATGTATGGAAGCATGCAATTCTATGGAAAATGTCAATCAAGCTGTGAACACAATGTATCCACAACGAAGGGTGGGCTCTTCAGTGACACACATTTTTATGTATTGTCCTGGAAGGGAAATGGTCTTGGCAGCAAGATGAAGCAGGGGTTAGTGACACAATGTATAGATTGACTGTGCCCTGAGGTGATCCTGCTACAAGAAACACATCTGCGTGGGACGCACTGACCATTCCTTAGCAGGGGTGCATACACCTCTCTGGCACATTTAGGATTCACCTTCGGAACCAGGGGGTAGTTATATTGATCAGGAAAACCCCTCCATTCTTGGATAGAGCCAAATTACACTTATGTTGGGGGTTCAGATTATGTGGGGAAGGATGGCAATTAACCTGGGTAGTGTCTTCGCACCTCTCCGACTACAGGCCCCCCCCATTAGAAAAGGTGGCCTCGATACTCATGGAGACATCCTGCTCAATGCCCATAATAGGGAGGACTTCAATGACGTAATTATACCTGATATTGATCCCTCTAGGCAGGTGGAGGTGCCAACACCCTACATACCTTTGGTGCTCTTTGGGCCTACTTTGGGGCTCTCAGACCTTTGGCAGTGATGTCACTACAGTGAGAGGGGTTATTCTTACTTCTCTGGTATACATGGGGTATGCTCGAGGCTCGATTATGTACTTGCCCTGGCGGGTGAGATGGGGTGACGTCACTCCAGTGAGAGGGGTTATTCTTACTTCTCTGGGATACATGGGGTATGCTCGAGGCTTGATTATGTATTTGCCCTGGCGGGGGAGGTGGGGTGGTAACCTTGTCAGACACTTACGAAGGGGGCTGTCCGGCTGCTCCCTGTTCTGGGTCTCTGTGGGAAGGAGGAGGGGAGTGGAGACAGCAGGTTGGAAGATGAACTTCTGGGATCTAAGGAATGCAGATATACTCTGAGAAATACAAATAGACACCAAACTGTACTTCTCAGAGAATAAGGATTCTGTGGAGTCTGCACTGATGTTGTCAGAGGCATATAAAATGGTCCTTCAGGACCGTGCACAAATATACTTGTGTGGAAAAAGAGGTGCAAGGTACAAAAGATTGAGGTCCTTGAGCACCAGTTGCACACTCCATGGTCAGCCTGGTCCGCAGATTCTCTGACAGATTGAAGCATTTTGAACGGAGTACTGAGAATTAGCCCATGAAGGGGCGAGACCGAGTCAGTTGGCCCCCCAACACCGTCATTATGATACTGTCAATAAGCAGGCAAGTTACTGGCATGGCTGAGCAAGAAAGTGGCAGAGGCACGCTGGGTGGGAACCGTTACGGCTTCAACGGGTGAGTCCTACATGACTTACACCCAGATAATGGGAGAATTCATCCTGCACTCTGTGGAGTTCTACGGGGCACATTCGCTGCCTGAGGCAGACTAAATTAGTTTTTTTATAGCAATTGTGCTTATCCCAGTGCACCCGCGGATGATCATAGTGAGCTTGAGGGGGAAATACACCTGTCAGAGGTGAAAGCTGGCATTGTGAAGCTTAGACCTGGGAATAACCCTGGGCTTAATGGTCTCCGGGTTGTAATTTTTAAAAGATATGCAGGCACACTGGGATCTCATCTCCTGAACCTCTATCATGAAGTGAGGGATAAGCGGGTGCTGCCTCCAGATCTTTTAGTGTACGACTATTACTGTGATACAAAAAGAGGGCGAACCCCAAACTAGCTGTGGCTCCTAATGCCCAATTTCGATTTTGAATTTTGAGGTTAAAGTGCAGGCCATGATCCTAGCAACTAGGCTGTTACTGTTCCTCTGATTCATGTAAAACAAATCAGGCTTCATGCCAGGCCGATCCACCAGGCTCAATTCACAAATTTTGCACAATTGGTTTGTCCCCTCTCCTGTTCATTCTCATGGTAAAACTGCACGAATGCATGATGCCCCCAACCTGATATTTGGGGATTACATGTCTCGGAGTCCAACCTGCTGATGGAGAAAATCTCGCTCTATGTGGATGATATCCTTCTCTACATAACAGCGCCTCATTTCACGATCATGGCCATCTTTCAGACCATCAAGTTTTTCAGCAGCTACTCAGAGTATACAGAAAAGTGGGGGGAAATTGGTGCTATGTGAAAGTCAGGGCCCCTCTGACACCACAGCCTTCCCTGATCGACTGAGAGTTAAAAGAAAGGTGTTAAATATTTGGGCATCCATTTATACCAGACAGAGACTTGTGCCTAGCTGCAAACCTTGGGAAGATATTCACTTCCTTTCAGGGAAAAGCGGAGCGCTGTGGTGAGCTGCCCCTGCCCATTCTCAGGAAGACTGCCATCTTTAGGATGATTACTCTCCTTGAGCTTTTCTATAGCCTTCAAAAGATGTATTATACTATCCTGGAGGAGAGGGATGTGAGGCTGCTACTGTGGAATAAGAGACAAAAAAGGGTGGCGTTACAGATGCTAGAACAAAACTCCTACAATGGGGGAATATTCCTTCCGGATGTGAGGGCTTACTATTGGGCACCTCACCTGATACCCATCAATCTTTGGATCTTTGCACTACAAGATCACCCAACTTACATGTTGGAAAGGGCCCGGCTACTACCACGCTACCCTCTACACTATATCTGTGACAGGACTGGCAATGCAGGTGACATTGGGAGTATAGCAGAGGGCCACCACATCTATAGGTTGGGCATCTAAGTTAATCAGGGAAATGCTGCTGTGGGGAGGGGCATTGACAAAATAATTGGGGAAACAAAGAGGCTTTGAGCCCTGGGACTTGATTGGTATCTCCAAAATAAGAGGAATACTAGTAGATGAGGAATTAATGCCCTTCCCTTCTTTGAGGCAGGAATTCCACCTTCACCAGAATCAGTATTTCAAGTTTGCACTACTCCGCCAAGCATGGTTGGCAGAAGGGTTAGAAACTATTCGCATTCCTGATTATGCCATTTTTTATGACCAGTTGCTTATGGGGGAGCTTGTGAATAAGGCTGTCTCTTACACCTAAAAAATCATTATCAACAATATCCCGGACATGCTAGGTAAAGTAAGAGATCAAAGGGTGACGGACGTTGAGATTGACAACATTGAATGGGTAGCGACTATGAACTGGCCCAGTGACATAGAAGGGGACGGAGGACTCCCGGGATCATGTACATTGTGTGGGGGGCTAGAGGCAACTTCCTTCACACACTCAGGGGTTTTACTGGGCCAGGGTTGTCCGAGAGCTTCAGGCTATCCTAGAGATGGATGTTCCACTCGACCCAAAATCCGTCCTTCTACGGATACCAACGGAAATGGATATCCCAAGGGCTCAACTCCTTTTCTTTCATTTGGGTTTCATTGTGGCGAAAAAGGATGTGGACAAATACTGATGAGTACAGGTGGTCCCCACGTTGCGCAAAATGGAAGGCAGGTATGGACATGCATGTGGCTGCAGAGCGAGTCACCAATAAGAGCCGGGGGTGTTCCCATAAGTTTGCCAAGGTATGGGGATCCTGGCTACGTTATAAGGATCTGAGGGTCTGAGACAGATGGGTCTGATAGTATGGGACGAGGAATTATAGATGTTGCATCGGGGATGTCAGTGCAGAGATTCACTCCCAAATTGAGCACTGTGTAGTGCTCTGTTTTCCTTGTTGTCGGGCACTCTGTGTTATGGTCATTGATGTTATGGTTGTCTTGGGGTAATTTTCTCCTGCTTTCTCTCATCCTGAATGTTTTAATGCTTTTGCTGTTTTGGACATTGTAAGCTCGACATTTCCAAGTAGGTATCCTTGGGGAGCACGCCTTTGGATGCTCTATAATGCCTCATTATTTTGTTGTTTTTAAAAATCAAATACAAATATTTAAAAAAAAGACGTTGCACCTTATCTTCCGCCAGTATACTATCGCTAAACTCTGTACCTGGGCTTCATGGACCTATCAAGCTCGTTCGATCGGGTGGTCAGCCCGAAGTCCTTGAAAAATCTTGCTGACCTTTAGCTTGACCCTCCTATTGTGGATATTCTGGACACCCTTCACTCTAATCTATCTGCCAAAATTTGATGTGTAAGCAACAGATAACTATTTAGTCCTATAAATCTGAAGAGGGGAGCTCACCAATGCTACATCCTTGTCCCCCTTTTATTTATTTTATATATTGATAAACTCAGCTTTAGTGAGATGCGGGCAGAATGTGACAATGATAGGCTTGAGAACATTGTTTGCTTCAGTTTATGTGGATGATGCTGTCATTTTAGCACATACTCCCAATAGTCTAAAATGTCTGGTAAAAGTTTTCAACGGTTTTATGGATGACCTTGGACTTCAAACACAATTTTATGTCTTGATGTGCTTTATCACAGTGGCATACCAAGAGCCCCCAAGGTGCGGGCGTGCCGCTGAGCTCCAGGGGTCCACCTCATGCCCTGTGCACAGGTGATGACTGAGAGGTCTTGAATGTGTCTGGATCTTGGAGGCACCCCTCCTTGCTCTTTGCCGGGGGACCATCTTGAGTTTCGTTACTCTACTGCTCTATCTCTATTAACAACAATGTCCTTGGCAGCATGTCTCACTTTCCCTATTTAGGAGTGGTATTTGACAACCAGTCGACCTGGTCATCATGTGCTACAGCAAAGTGCAATAAGTACTGCCAGTCAGTAGGTCCACTATTCATCTGGCTTCTTATTTGGCAGCAAACTTTTTTCCCCGAACTTAGAATTGTATAGAACCCAGTGCATCCATATTGCATCATATGGAGACACAGCTACAGTAAAATGGTTTCCTTGCAAACAGATTTTGCGGGCACCTAATTTTTTTCCCCGGAGCAGTCCTCATTACTTTTGCCAAAAGGAACTTTTTTAATAACATTTTTAAAATTAGGTGATCAAATTACCCCCTTGTACTATGGGTTTCTATTTGGATTAATCTCAACAATACTATACTCAATCAGAGGGTTGTTTGTGACTGCCTTAGTGAAAACCATATGAAACTTCCTTGGCTTCAATATATTAAATCTACAATGAATGAACTGGGAAGGCTGTCCATATTCAGCAGCCAGAGATTAATTGAGAAATCGAGATAACACTTGGGAGGATAATTCCTACTTAGAACACAGACGCTTGGACAGAGAGTCATTGGAACTGTCCAAACCCATGCTAAGGCATTATCCTATCCTCCAGACCTGCAGTGGAACTGAGGCCATATCCTTTGTCCATCTGCAATGCCAGTGAAAGATCGCTCCTCTATAAATTCAGACTGAGCACCATACACCAGCTTCTGTGCTTTCCTTTAGGGCAGTATTGCATCAAGGCAATTTGTCTTTGCCTGTACGATGAAGAGTATTTTGTAAATGTTACTGCCATCTCTCTGAGTATTTTTGGTACCTGTTCTGAGAAAATACTTATTCAATCGACGTAGACCTCTGCTGTGTTTTCTACAATTGTTGTCCGAGTAGGACATTTAATTTTCTATTCTGTCATTTTTAAAATCTGCAATGCAGGTTTGTAACTCAAAGACGTTTTAAATTCCCTACTATGCACTTGTTGTACATATGACTTTTATTGCGAGTGGTGGAGCCAGTAATTAAGCATGGCTATACTCCAAGCGGAACACGGCCCCAGATCGGAGGAGGCCAATAGAGGGACTCAACAAGTGGTGGCGGCCTGCTTGGTGAGTGTCTGAAAAGTTTTAACAGGTGAGTGTCTGAAAAGTACCCAGAAACCGCTCCCAGGATGCCTTTTTTCTGGTTTCAGGGAAGACCTGGCTTGACAGTTCAGGTTGGACTACTCCCATGAGGCCCAGGGTCAAGACTGATTTGCATTAAGCTGGGTCTGAACTGTGGTGGCGAAGTGAGCTAAAGAATGATTGTGGATTCAACCCAGATCTGTGACTGGGGGGGTCAGTGTCTGAAAAGTTTCAGTGCTCCATCCATCCTCTCCTTGTGTTTGCTCTGTTTGCCATAAGTTTGCAGGGTATGACCAGGCGTGGGTCCCTTGCTCACTTTGCCACTGGATTCAAGCTAGCCTGGCTGATGAAGGGTATTACCCAGAAACCGGTCCCAGGATGTTTTTTTTCCATTTCAGGGAAGACCTGGCTTGACAGTTCAGGCTGGACTGTTCCCATGAGGCACAGGGTCAAGACTGATTTGCATATAGGTGGGTCTGAACTGAGGTGGCGAAGTGAGCAAAAGAATGATGATGGATTCAACCCAGATCTGTGACTGGGGGTGAGTGTCTGAAAAGTTTCAGTGCTCCGTCCATCATCTCCTTGTGTTTGCTTCAGGAGAGGTGGCAGTGGGCATTCTGGTGTGCACAGCTGCAGGAGAAGAGGGGAGGTGAGGGGCCATAGCCGTGCAGGTGGAGCCTACGGCAGCAGCAGTGAGCCCATCGAGGTATTGCAGGCCCAGAGAAATGCAGCTGGGACCTGGCATGCGTATTCTGGAGCCTGCTGAAGTGCAACGCGACACAGGTGAGGTGGGGACTGTTTGCGGAGCGTTCAGCCCACGTTTTGGGATACCTGCACCTATTGCAGAGGGGTATTGGTGCCGGGTGTGGAGCTGCTGGGCCCGCTCCGGCCTTCTCACAGCCAGAATCAAATCGAGTCGGGCCCCACTGTGCTGCAGAGGCCTTGGGGTTTGTGACTGGGAGCTGGCATCTATATCTCAGGGGCCTGGCAGTGGGCATTCAGGTGTGCACAGCTGCCAGAGAAGAGTAGGACACCACTAGCACTCACCTGCAATCCTTGCCAGGACCATACCACCATTACCAGGGGACTCCATTCCCCACAAACCTATGTGGCAGTAGCTGCCTACGATCATCAGAAGCACCAGGAGGTGCTTAAAAGAGGGACAGGGCTACCACAGCGCAGGATGCGCATGGGCCTGCTCGGGCTGTGCTCGGGCGAAGCCTGGGCCAAGGGCGGGCCTGTCTGATCCCATCAGAGCCCGAAGGAGACTGGGCTGGGCCATCCCCCTGAAAATATATATGTGGACGGTTGACTTTATTGGAGTGAGTCCTGCTCTTTATATATCTACGTCTGGAGAGGTTTACTTTCTGGGGATCGTAACGAATTGCCACCTGAAAGCATATTGGGGCGCCTAAAAATATGGGCAATCCGTCTCAAGACTCTTTATTAAAAGGCAACCGCAGACTTACCCTCACTACTGCGGGTCACTTACCTAATATATTTTACGTATTTTGGATTTGTAAGTTGTTGGGTACTTTACTCTATTGAAGGTTTGTTTCTTTTAAAAAATTGGCGATCGATTACTGGGATATTTGGTGTCCTTTACACATATAACCCAGTCCCACACCTCTTACAACCAGGGAGCATTAAGATCATCAATCATTGTAACACATTTACTGCTGTAGGAGAGGGTTGAAAGCGAGGGAGTGGGATGGGTAAGAGAAAGGTGGGGGTACTTCTCTAACAGCAGAGGGCACACAGCAGTCTCTGATTAATTATTTAACCAGGGCAATGTAGGCCAATGAGAATTAAATCTCCTCAGTCACAGGGGAAGGTAGGAGGAGGAGTGGATATGAGCCCAGAGATAATTGTATGTAATATGTCCTAACCCAGTCAGCTTGAAGCTCCTATTGATCAATCACATTGGAACAGCTGTGTTCAAAACACATCAGGGCACATATATCTGAGCCACCCAGATTGTGACCCCTAGCCCCCATCAAATCCTCTCAGAAAATTTGAGGTAGCCCCCAAGCATACTAAAAAAATGTAATAAATCCAGTATGCTTGATGTTGGCAGGAAAGGTACTCCCCTTACTAATTCCTTAATCACTAACCAGTGTGCTGATCTTTGAAAGATAGCAGATAAAATAGACGCCTTACATATAACCTTAAGTGAAGCACTAACCAAGCAATCAGCAAGGGTAGAAGTAATTGAGGATTTACTCAAGAGCCAACACCCTCCTGTAAAAGCTATTGCTGACATCTGCCCAAGGAGTAAATCTATGACCCAGTCAGTGGGTCAAAAACATGGCGAACCGACTTGTCCTGAGCCCCTAGAAATGACCGGTTCAATGTTGTCATCAAATCCTGTTTACCCGGTCATAGACTCTATCCCCCCTTCAAAAAATGCCAACAAGGCTAACAGCCATATAGCCAACACCCTGCGGGTACTGCCCACCAAAATGTGAGAGCACATTAGCAGCCCCTTTCTAGACGCCTGCCACATTCCCAAATGGAAAAGTTTACATTAGATTTACCACCGCAGCAGCTCCCTATATAATGTCCCAGTTCTTTCAAATCAAATAAAAGAACCCTGGAACGCTTAGAGAAACAAAGCCCTTTTTTCGCTAGTTACAAAAACAGGTCTAACAGAGGCTCTATTTGTGGAGTTCAAAATGGTCAGAACGGTTAGCTGGATTGGCAGAGATTGCGTAGTATTGACATTTAGATACCCCAAATTAATACATGCGATTCTCTCTAGAGCTGGTAATCAATAAATACTGGCCACAGGCATTAACATCTTGCCTTTGGGGTACTTCTACCAGCCACACTGCATAATTCAAACAAGTATACAGAATAGGGGTCCCCAGCCTACTTCCCCTACTTTTTATAATGTCCCTGTATCTAACCGTGTCACCATCTTACCTACTTTAGAAGACATAGACTGACACAACACCCATAATATATGTGGTGCCCAAACTTAGAGACTTGATGCACATACAACTCCCGTAAGATCTGGGGAAACACTTTAACCTTCCATCTCCATCTAATATTTCTGCCCGGGATCAGGCTATATTGGTAAAGACAAATCAATATTATAGAATTGGATGCCATAACATTGACACCAAAAATAGTGGATATGGTAATAGTAGATCATCTATCTGCAATATAAACAGTTCTGGAGCATGGTGGGCCTACGATCTAAAGCCAGTGACCATTTATGGTTAAACTTTGTAGAAGATTTTAACATTCTGTGCTTGCAAGAAACCTGGCTGGAGTTTACCTTGCGTGCTAATGGATATAAAACATTCCATTCACCAGCATTAACATCGGCCAATGGTAGAAACAAGGGAGGACTGTATACTTATGTTTCCAACAGAGTTAATGCTAAAAAGATTGTATTTATGACATCAGATACTTTCTACCAGATTGTCTTGCTCCATGTGGATAAAAAGCACTGTATTGTTTTGTTAAATTTGTATAATAATATTCCAAAAGAACAGGTTGCGGGAGTTCTGAATAGACAACCGAACAATCTGCTTAACACACAGAATGATAAAGAGAAGGATATGTACATTTTTGGGGTGGGGATTTTAAATCTGTCCTGAGTCCCTACGCCAAGCGGGGTTCCTGTGATTTAGTCTATGAAAAGGGTGCCGATCCATCCCATTTCCCACATTGAACTTTTGGGGACCATTTAAATGCAATCATGTTTTCATTGAATTTGGTTTTGCAAACAAACTGTGTTATCCTATAGTTCCATTTAGCTCTACTTTTAATGGCAGAGGCTTTGGTTCCATTATTGACTTCATTATAATCTCAAATCAATATTCCAGTAGGTTGACCAAATTTGAGACACACACCATTGCAATGAGTGATCACTTTCCCTTAAGTATCACTTTCCAAATCCCAAACAATGTGTTAACCCCTTTGCCGCTGGCGGGATTACCACGCTGTGCTGGGGGGCGGGGAGCGCATAAAGCACCCCCATGCTCATGACGAGGTCAGCTCATCATGAGCCACGGTGCTCCGGTGCTCATGACGAGCTGAGCTCGTCATGACTGCACCCGTTCCAATGGAACCTTCAGCACAGCAGGGGAATCAGCCCAGCGTGCAAGCGTTCCAAGTAACGGGCGCGGTCATGATGAGCTTAGCTCGTCATGAGCACCGGAGCGCCGTGGCTCGTCATGAGCGCTCAAGAGGTTAAATAAAAAGGGTATCTCAGAGCATCACGTGCAAGACGTTATACTTAGTAGGAGTAATGGATGCTCATTGAGCTGGTCTAAAGTGGAGCCAACCGAGTTTACAAATACACTGTTAATCAAATGTCAATCAGATTTTTCAGTTTGTCTGGACGAATTTGCTCCCCATGCAGAGGTTTTAAATTCCTTTTGTTCAATCTCTTTAGAGATCAAGAGGAGTTTATTTGTGGAAATGAATAAGTGTAACACAAAGAAGCAGGGATGTTTTGATGGTTTGATTCAAAATGCACCCATCCCCATACAGCATTGAAAAGGGCCCTGCACAAACCTGAGAAAAATCAGGCGTAAATTAACTTGGCCAGAAGGGAATATAGACGTCCATTGAAAGAACGAAAGGATGCACTGAGGGCAGAAACCTGGCAGGCTTTGCATGAATCTTCTCGGCTAAGGGATAATATAGGCTTTTGGAAGGCTGTAAATGCACCTTTCTTAACCCCTAGAGACTCACCATCAATTGAGTTAACTATTAACAAGGATCAGTGGGTGGATAATTTTACTGCCATATATAATGATGTAGAACATGTAACATTTCAGGCTGCATCGGACCCCTCCCAGAGCCAGAACCGTCAAGTTTATTCCCACTTGATATTCATTTT
Organism: Lissotriton helveticus; assembly: GCF_964261635.1. Taxonomy (NCBI): domain Eukaryota; kingdom Metazoa; phylum Chordata; class Amphibia; order Caudata; family Salamandridae; genus Lissotriton; species Lissotriton helveticus. The sequence goes on from NC_136059.1 coordinate 1,720,592,059, forward strand.
AGTCTAGATGAAGTGTACTGTGATTTAATCGCTAGTGTGGGAGGCAAGGCCCCCAGCCCTGATGGTGTGCCTGTTAATTTGTATAAATCTAGTATTTCTCTTCGGGCCTACTATTAACTCTGGTCTTGAGAGCATCTTATCACCACGGCTTTATTCCATCTTGATCTGAATCTGTTTTGGTTCCAATTTTTAAAAAGAGTGACCGTAATTTACCTACATGCTTTAGAGCAATTTCTTTATTAGACTCTTTGCTCAAAGTGACGGGCCGCATTTTATTAAATAGATTGCAGTCGTGGGCAGAAGATGCGGGAGTTATTACAGAGATACAATATGGCTTCCGCCATGGCTTAGGCACAATAGATCAGGGTCTAAACCTAAATGTATTGTTAGTATTATACCGTGGTTGGTTGAGGTGGGTACTTTGGGCCAAATAGGGACCTGCGTTTCCACGTTAGGGAAAGGAAGGTCACCTTCTGCGATAGCTCTTGCTCATCCCATTGGTAGCTTGGCACGACCAGCCAGGCTTATCTTCAAGGCAAATGTGTAAAGTATCTGAAACCACGCTCACAGCAACCCATTGATGACACCACAAATAGACTCCACACGAGTTTTATAAAAACAAGTATACATTTTATATAAAAAGATATACGATAAGACTACACAATATAAATCCAAACTATGAGTATGTGTAATATTTCTCCTGGCTGGTTGTTAGGCCATATAGTAAACAGGGTGGTCCTGGACACAATTCATTTACCACATATTCATTATCAAACTCATTATAAGTCTGAGTTATTTCATGGGACTTAATCCTGAAAAACTACAAAAGAAAAGAACATATTGAGCCAAATGTGTATTCAAAAACTTCTTGGTAATACCCAAAATCAATTTCAATACAAAATTTGTAAGCAATATAAATTTACAGTTTATTTCACATTCTTATGTACAAATTTAAAACAACAAGAGAAAGAGGGGATACTGCCAGGTGCAAATAGGAAGTGCAAAAGTACGTGCTCAAGTGAAAGAGAGAAAATGAATGAAGAGGATAATCCAATGTTTTAGACAAAAACAAAGGTTCTATTCCCTTAATGTTGAGCCTACCATACGTATTTAATCATACGATTTGCTCAAAAGAATTTTTACAGAAAAGGGGACAGGGGTGCAGGCTTCAAGAAATGGGGGAGATCGTCGACGTTTCGACCCTTGCGCTGTGAAAGGAGGATCAACACCTCAGCTACGGGTCTTCCTCAGGACGGACAGGGAGAAGGGGGACCTGGGAGAAACCATACAAAGAATCAAACAGCCAGTTTCTACAGATTTAAAAAAGGTAGATGAGACCCAGTCAATGGGAAGGGTACATTACCCATATCGTGGTCAGACAGTGCCCCAACAGTGAGGTTAGCCACCTAAAAAAATCAACAAAAAACGCATATGGCTAAAATGCCCACAGACCAATTATAGGCACCTCCAAATTAATAGACAGCAACTACTAATTTCACGAATAAGGGACAGCACTCACCAATTAATGATGTGCTTCAAAATCCCAAAAATGGAAAAAATTATCTGGTTCTCAGCCCTAAGTAACAAGATCCCAAAACTGGAAATATATTCCAAACGCTATAAACCAAACAAGAGGACAAAAATAAATAATAAGTAAATCGCCCCAGACATAAAACAACACAACATTTATATGTCAACAAAGTGTGCAAACACATTTGTTAAGAACACCACTCACCCGGTGGCAATATCTATTTGAAGCAGCCCAAGGGGTCAAAACCATTTAGGCATCACCGCCAATCCATGTTTTCATGGAGTGGTTTCTGAAAAATAAATGGACCAAGGCACTAGTTAGAAGGAGCCCATAGTCCAATAACAGACTACTTATATTCAAAACACGGAGCCACAATGAGCCCCGCTTATAGCTTGGAACCCGTACCTGTTAGTACACAAATTCAAATCCTTTTCGGGTGCCGCACCATCATACAACCCGGACGCCACAATATTGGGTGTGTTATGCATCTCAAAAACGTGCGAGCACGTCTACACGGCGTGCGACGTGTACGTTATTTCAAAATAGGGGTCCCTAAGCTGAACGCCTTACCGCCCAAGGTATCAAAATAAAAGCCGGAGGCTACAGACAGAAAAACAGCTGTACAGAAAAAGCTGTGACCAGCCGATTTATTTCGCGGCGTGTAACTTGCACGTTATTTCAAGACAGGAGTCCCTAAACAGGAGACCTCATCGCCCAAAGATGTAAAAGACGGAGGCTAAGAATAGCAAGAATGCCGTACGAGAAGGGGTTAATAGATTAGATGGAATACCATACATTACATGACATCAATTGACATACAAATATTAGCATACAAAAATTAATACCAATAACAAACAATCGACAATAACATAATAGCATAACGAATAAAATCATAACCTACAATTTTCACAGTGCACGTAAGATAATAGATACGTATTGCTAGAGGCAATGTCCGAGGGACTTGACCTCCTATTATCATGTCTTTCAATGGAAGTGCTGTTGTCACTAGACATACAATTACTAATACAAAAACATAATATCTCAATAAGTTCAATGTAAGTGTAGTTGTGAACAAACATACATTATTGGCACAGAATCATAAGGGAATATATCAACTGTGTCTCCACACATATAGTGAGGATCCCTAAGAATGCCTCAGTGTAGTGTGAAAAAACAAAGGCAGAATATAACCATTTCTTGTTGCATACAAAAATCAATAACACATAATGTGGGTAATGATGCCAAGGAAACTTCTCATATCGTCATGCCTGCATATATCAAGGATGACATATAACACTAATGCATGGTCATAGGAGCATATTGATTATACATCCACACATATAGTGATGATCCTTGGGTGTACCTACATGCGGTATTGGATGAACTTAAAAAGCAAAAGACCAGCACAGGAGCAGATATCACCCAATGTGGAGGGAAGCCATTTGTCTAGTAACCTCCTCATATTCATTAAGACCTTTGTTAACTGTGTTAAACACATGCATCCATTTACACTCACGAGTGCTTAAAATGCTAGCGAAATTCCCACCCCGTCGGTTCCTGGTAACCTTCTCGATCACCCACCATTTCAAACTTTCAGGGGGGTGATCAAACTTGGCAAAATGTTCCACCAGGGGTGCCCCCTGTACCTTACAGCGCACTCGGCTGCAATGCTGGAGGATGCGAGTGTTTACTTTCTGCACTGTCTGTCCTATATACATGAAACCACATGGGCACACAATAGCATAAGTTACACCCATCGAGTTACAGTTGGTAAGATGTTGTAAAATGTGGTTATGCTCATTATATGTGAATCTTTTTAGCTCCACCGTCATTGTACAGGCTTTACAAGACCCGCACTTATGATGGCCTAACACTGGAGGCATATTCCACAGTGTGGTCTGATTATGCAAACTCTTTTGAGGGAGGAATGATTGGACCACAAAGTCCCGTATACTCCTCCCCTTACAGAACACATCCATAGGGAGTTCCGATATGCCAATTTCATCTGCAACCAGATGCCAATGGTTAATAATAACCTGCTTTATCTCCGTGCTCTGGGTATTGAAAGTGGTAACACAAGTCAGCGTTTCATTAGCTTTCAGTTTTTCAGGTTTAGGTTCAAGAATATGTTCCCTATGGCAAAATCATGCCCTCTTCCTTGCTTTTTTTAGGAGACTCTTTGTATAACCCTTATCCAATAGCCGTTCCATTAGTATGGCTGACTCTGTAAAGAAATCAATTTTGTGACTACAATTCCTACGCAACCTCAGGAATTGTCCGTAAGGGAGATTATCCCTGAGGTTGCGTGGATGATGGCTGGCGTATCTCAATAAAGTGTTTTTTGCAATCAGCTTTCTAAAGAGGGTAGTGTGCAATTGTCCTTCCTCCTCTTTTATAGTAAGGTCTAGAAAGTTGATTGCCTTATTACTGTAATCAAGAGAAAACGGAATATCCTTGTTTCTATTATTGAGCCATACATGAAATCACGTAAGTTGTTCATTATTGCCATTCCATATCAACAGAACATCGTCGATATATCGACGCCAGAGTCTGATATTGTCACGGTAAGGGTTACAGATATTCAGGACATGTTCATGTTCAAAGGCGTCCATATATATTATAGCCAGATCAGGGGCAAAACTTGCCCCCATGGCTACTCCATTGGTCTGTACATAATAGTCACCCTCGAAATAGAAAAAGTTGTTACGCATAGCAATCTCGAGGACGCTTTGGAAATCTTTCTGGGCACTTGAACTGACCTTGTGTGAACGCTGTTGCCCTGCGCTCCGCTGAATATTTCTTCGTGTGCCAGAGTTTGCAGCTTGTCCCCCTCTCGCCGCCGTCTTTTACATCAACGCGGCTGCCGAGCAGAGGGGGGCATTAAACTACAGATCCCGCCTGCCTTTGCGGCGGGAATCTCGGCACCAGAGCGCACCAGGCGGCGCTGATAAGTCGCGTCATCCCGGTGGAGCGGGTGACGCTTTGGAAATCTTTCTGGGCACTTGAACTGACCTTGTGTGAACGCTGTTGCCCTGCGCTCCGCTGAATATTTCTTCGTGTGCCAGAGTTTGCAGCTTGTCCCCCTCTCGCCGCCGCCTTTTACATCAACGCGGCTGCTGAGCAGAGGGGGGCATTAAACTACAGATCCCGCCTGCCTTTGCGGCGGGAATCTCGGCACCAGAGCGCGCCAGGCGGCGCTGATAAGTCGCGTCATCCCGGTGGAGCGGGTGACGCTTTGGAAATCTTTCTGGGCACTTGAACTGACCTTGTGTGAACGCTGTTGCCCTGCGCTCCGCTGAATATTTCTTCGTGTGCCAGAGTTTGCAGCTTGTCCCCCTCTCGCCGCCGCCTTTTACATCAACGCGGCTGCCGAGCAGAGGGGGAATTAAACGACTGATCCCGCCTGCCTTTGCGGCGGGAATCTCGGCACAAGAGCGCGCCAGGCGGCGCTGATAAGTCGCGTCATCCCCGCGTCGCAGGAGCGCGCGGGAGCGCCCGGGGCGAAGCCCGGGCAAAGGGCGGGCCCTCTGCGGCCCTCTGGTGTCTGAGGTAGGCTGGGCTGGGCCCGGTTATTTAAATTTATATATTTATCATCATACCGGTGGATATCGAAGTGTCAGTTGAGAAGGTAAAGCGTACTTCTATGTTTACATGGACATTGTCTGAAGGTTGATTGATCTCGCCTCTCCATTCTCTACACTATTTTTACGGTTCATTTATCATTTTTATAACATTATAACATCAGTGGATATACACTTTTTCTACTGCGTCAACCCTTTGGAAACCAGTGAGGATGACTAAGAAACTCCGCTCTGGGAGATTAGTGGGGGGAAGGACCTGTGCAAAAACAAAATCTAACCCCTTAAGAAATAAATCCGTGATTAACTACTCGCTAAAGGGACAGTGTCAGCTCTTCGACCTTTGGGAAAAAGCAGTGGATAAGAAATTAGCTGTGGACACAAATGATGGTTTCCTACCTATTGCGCAGGTTGGTCCATCTCAAGCGGTTGATAATATGGTTTCTCCTCTAACACTGACAGACCCATTTCAAATAGAAATCACTGCAGGGATTAGCCCTGCACATGGTATTGATAATGGTCCCATTGGGTCTTTCGTGCACTCTATGGAAGGAAAACAAATTAAAAACTCTCCGGCGCCACAGTCTTGTAATGCACGTGGTAGGTCAGAGGGAGATCTTTCTCTGTCATCCATTGACCTCGAACTTTGTGGCCGATATGTGAGCACAGGAAGTCCAAAATCCTCTGAAGTCTTTAAGCCATTATTGGACGCTACTCCATCTGGCCTATTGTTATATAGCAGTACTCCTTCGATAAATGTGCAGGATATGTCCGCGCTGTTAAATGTTTCTATGTCTCCTGAGCTCAATCTATCTGGAATCTGTCCTCCTCTTGCTACTGGCGAAAAACCAATATCGGAGTCTTTGATTGCCCTTGAAAATTTGCTCTCCTCTATACTATGTCTTTTGGGCAAATTTGTGGGCAGTTCGGACTGTATCTTAGATTCAGTCACTAAAATATTGAATGCAATGCTGCACAAGGCGCCTGAAGTGAGGAGTGTTTCTTTGAGTATGACTTATACCAACCAGGTAACGGGGAACACAAATGCACCTCCGGAGAAGCTTGATATAAAGCCGTCAGCTATGGCTCGAGAAAATAACATCACGGCTCCATTAGTTTCAGCGGCAACTAATTGTGTAAAAAACTCCGATTTTGAAATAGAAGAAGAAATGCAGTCTGGTTTATTAAGTTCAGTAGCACAGGAATTATTCCCGATTTTCGAAACCGGGAAAAAAGGGCTACAAGAAGATGATGATCAGGAAATAAACAAAAAAAGCCGGAAACATAGAAACGACAAAGGGAAAAAAAGGAAACCTTTACGTAAATACAGGAAGAAAAGACAAAGGCGGATAATCTTTCAAGACTCTATTGTTTTAATTGACAATGAGGAAAACGCTATTAATTCTAACTTGGGGATCACTACAAGGGCAAGTGAATCCTGTCATGTACACTTTGGTCCAGAGACTAATGGTAATATTTTGCCTTTGTCTGTGGAAGATTTGCCTCAGAGGGGTGGACATGGCCCGATTATCCCGCATATGGTTGAGACAGGGAGCACTACCCCGGTTGCACTGGGGGATCTTAATCCTTTGGCTCCCTCTTTTGCCCCAACGGTCAGGGCTGATAAAGGCCCACTTCACTCCCCCCATGCAAAAAAATCAATGAATTATGTGGACACTTATGTTTTGGACTTTGTTCCTTTATTTGATGTAAATTTGCCTCTAAATAGATCATGGTTGCTTAAATGTCTTAGTGATCAGGAAAGTCTTCACCTTATTCAATCAAGGGATATTGAGTTAGTTTCCCTGTTAGGTGAAGATAGTGTAACCAGTAAAAGAGTCAAATTCTATTCTAAATTCATTGTAAATTTGATATTACAGCAAGTGGAGAGTTTTCAATGCAGAGGTATTGATGTTCTGCCTATTTTCAGTTCTGAAACGACCTCTCTTCCCCACGGGATGACCCAAAAGGGTGACAAGCTAGATGGGGCATCCTCTCTGTTTGAGGATCTAAAGATCTGGGTCTCTAAGGGGAAACGGTCAGTTTCTAAAGCACTGCTTCTTCCACCAATCCAGAACTCCGGTGGAATTGGCTGCATAGTGCTCTTGCAACTAAGAGCACAGATAATTCCAAATTATTCCATCATCTTTAATAATCAATTAAAAATTATCTCTTGGAATGCAGCCGGGATACATAGTAGCCCTGAGAAGCTTGATTTTTTATTCTCTCTAGGAGCAAATGTGATCTGCATCCAAGAAACATGGTGCATTGATAATATCTATGGAGGGAAGGAATACTATGTGTTGGAAGCACCTGCTGCTCCTTCGAGGAAAGGTCATGCTAAAGGGGGAATAGTTTGCTTGTTAACTAATAAACTGTGCTGGAGATTCTCGCATTACATTGATCCCAGTAATCTCTTTCAAGCCATAAGAATTTCGAATCTCCCCAACTTTCCAAATAAATCGGGCGTCGTAATTATTAATGTGTATATCCCCCCTGAAGAGCGTTATAATATTTTATTGAAGCATGTATTTCAGTATATCGGACAGATTAAGAATGTTTCTTCTCCACCTGATGTTATTTTAGTTGGAGATTTGAATTGTAAAATCTCGAATGCTAGCTTAAATTTATTTAGAAATATACCCAAAGAAGAGGCCTATTTCATCCCACAATCGATTTTCCCCGATAAAATAATAACAAACAAAAGAAGGAAGATTCTCCTGGAGGAACTATCCGCTGTTGAGGGGCTTATTTTAAATGGGAGATTTCCCTCTGATGTGCCCGCGAAATTTACTCATAAGTCTCCTTTCAGCGCCTCTATCCTTGACTATGTGATCTCTGACTTTGACATTTTCCCATATGTTCAGGACCTAATGATAGCCCCCACCACTTTTAGTGATCACAGCATAATTTCCATAACGCTCTCTTTTAAACCTCCACCCACTGAGTCTTGGTCTCTTGGTAACAATGAGGTCACCTTCCAGGGATCTTCGGGTAGGTGCTGTTGGAACAGCACGACAATAAGAGGTGTGCATGATATTTTATGCACAACTATACTAGAACTAAATAGCTGGTGTGGTTTCGAAATTGCTAATTTCGAAAAATTTATGAGAAAGATCACTCTAGATGCAAAAAAGATCAGTGGTTCGGGAAAAAAGCCATTTGTCCCTAGTGCATTGCGCATCCTGAATAAGGAAATAAATAAATTAGTGCGAATGCAATATCTCGGCAGATCAGGTGAACTAGCTAAGGAAATTTCGAGGTTAAAAAGAAGGAGAACTAGACTAAAAGGGAGTCTAAAAAAGGAGAAGGAAGACTTAGTATGGATAAACCTGCGGGAGGCAGTTGCGCATGGCAAAACTAGAGAATTCTGGTCCATAGTCGGAAGGGGATGCGGTACTAGAAGCAGTCCTCTTCCCATACCCATTTCTGAAGAGGTATGGTCCTCCTATGTTAGGAAGTTGTATGCAGGGAAAGAAGCCTTGGCTTTAGATAGTGTACCTGAACTCACATCGGAGGATCCGATCGACTATCTAACAGTAAAAACAATAGAAATGGCCATAAAGAACATGCGTTTGTCAGGCGCAATGGGACCTGACGAACTCCCCATGATGGTTTTAAAGCAGGAACCTTTACTCTGGAGCAAGATTCTTTATCCATTGTTCAAATCCTGCTTTGATACCAAAACTGTCCCAGCCTCCTGGAAGGGAAGTATATTGGTCCCTATTTTTAAGAAGGGATCTAGGGATTGTCCCATAAACTACCGTTTGATTGCTCTCCTTGACTCAGTTGGAAAGGTTTTTGCTAAATGTATTTTGGGCTTGCTTGAAAATTGGGTCGAGGAGAATAATATTCTACCATGTGAACAGACTGGTTTCCGTAGGGGACACGGTACATTGGACAATCTTACCATCCTCCATGTGATCTCTGACAAATATTCACGTGTAAGAGGAGGAGTGGTGTTTGCAGCGTTTATTGATTTCTCCACAGCGTTCGATAAAGTCGACCGTCGAACGCTGTGGAGAAAATTAGCCGCCCTTGGTTTACCACTATATCTATTAGAGCTGTTACGAGCTCTTCATTCAGAAACCTGGTGTAGTGTTCTCCAAGGGGGTGAGAGGGGACTTTCGCATAAGATTCCCTCTCAGAACGGCCTCTAACAAGGCTGTCTCCTGGCCCCACTATTGTTCTCACTATACACCGCAGATCTTCCTGCTTATCTATCAGCGTGTGTGGGTATAGCCCCGGTGGTAGGTGGGACCCCTATTTCTTGTCTCATGTACGCTGACGATATTCTTGTTTTAGATCTAACCCCCAAAGGTCTTGCTAATCGGCTGAAAGCCTTACACGTTTTTGCTGATGCCCACTGTATGAAGATTAATATATCTAAAAGCAAGATCATGTGTATTGCTGGAAAAAAGAAATGCCGTTCTGTAAATTTTGGATGGTTTATTGGTGGTCAAAAACTAGAGGTTGTCAAAACCTACACTTTTTTGGGTAAAATCATTGCGGCCAATTTGAGTGAGAGGCCCCATATCGAGTACAGCTTACGTAAAGCACTTGCCCATGGCAAAGGCTTAAATTCCCTTTATTCTGCTACTGGAAAGAGACACTTCGCTTGTCTTCTTGAAGTGTTTAGGGCTAAGATTCCTCCTACGATACTATATGGCATAGAACTTATAGAGTTGAAGCATTGGGAGTTTTGTAACAAAATTGAGGGGAAACTCTTAAGATCCCTATCCAACCTTAATACCTCCTGCTCTTTGGCAGCATGTAGGCTTGATTTCGGCCTTAGGAGCAGCTGGGTTCAGGGACTATGTGCCCTGGTAAGATGGGTGACTTGCTTGGCTAGAGCCGAATCAGGGTCGATGAGGGCCCTTCTTAAAAAGGAATTGTTGGGCAACTTTAACGAGTTCTCACGTTTAGTAAGGAATTTCAGAAGAGCTGTGTCACTTTTAAAGTTAGATGAAAGTGTGTTATTCCTATATTCATCGTCACAGCTAAAACTTGTGCTAAAACAGGCATCGTGGGAACTCTGCTTTCAAATGGATAGGAACACAATACAAGGAAAAGGGGGTAGTGATCTTCTCCTTAATTCCTATACTATGAAGTTGGCCCAACCTTATGCCACATGGAATATACCCCATGGTATTCGTAGATTATGGTTTCTGTTACGATACGATTTATTGCCCTTAAATTCACTTCTCTCTAAATGGCATGGAACCTCTCCCATGTGTAACTTCTGTAGCTTGAGTACTCAGAATTGTATCCATGTTATGCTAATTTGCCCTGCAGTTCGACCATTGCGTTTTAAATGGTTAAAATCGATATGTCTCCAATTGGGTATTTCTGATGTTAATACTTTTCTACGATTTCTATACTGTCCTCCAAATGAAATGTTTTGCTTCTACATTTTTAATTTTTTTAAAGGCTTTTTAGCTATTTATTAAGGAAATCTGGAGAGGTCTGACATTGCTCCCTCATGTCATTGATTCTATGGATGAAATCAGTTTTGTATGTGTGATGAGTCTTATTTATTCTGTTTGTATTTGTTCTGAATTTTATGTGGCCCTTAACTAGAGCCAAACATAATAAAATAAAATTGAAATTGAGGAGATCTATTAAAAAACTATTAGGGATTCTATGTGGTCTTGGTCTATCATCCAAAACTTTATCCATTACACCAAGTGCTGCTTCCTGGGAGATGTTTGTATATAAGGATGTTATATCCATTGTAACTAACAAATCCTTTTCCTGATCAAACAGTTGTTCATCAACTAGTTTGATCGCCTGCATCGTATCTCTCAGGTAGCTTGTTGTTTCTTCCGCAATGGGTTTGATGAATATATCAATAAACTTGCACAGCGGCTCCAGCACAGAGCCACAACCGGATATGATGGGCCTACCCGGAGGGTTATTTAACCGCTTGTGCACTTTAGGAAGTGTGTAAATCATTGGTAGTCTAGGGTAGGTATTATGTAAATACACAAATTCATGTTTAGTAATAAAACACTCCTGTATTGCAAACTCAGTGATTGCCTTTATAGAAGCTGCAATCTATCTTGTAGGGTCTGTAGGTAATTTTCTATAATTGCCTTCAACAGCCAACTGAGAAATGGTTTCAGACTTGTAATCATCCCTATTCTGAATAACAATTGCTCCCCCTTTATCGGTGGGTTTTATTACAATTTCAGTATTAGATTTAAAAGATTCAAGTGCCTGTCGTTCCTGTCGTGTAATGTTATACTTCATATATTTCCTTTCCGTCAGTATTTTATTCACATCCCTAATAACCACTTGTTCGTATGCCAACACCTTATGCGGCATCATTTGTGATGGAGGAGTGAATGTAGAGGGTGGCCATAGTCCACTACTGCTAAATACTCGCTGGTATGGAATTTTGTTGAAGTAATGTTTCAATCTGACCTTACAAAAGGAACGGTGAAGTTCAATCCTAAGATTGAATGTATTAGGTAAACTCGTCGGTACAAAAGATAAACCTTTGCCCAATATTTTTTCTTCCTCAAAAGTCAAGTTGGATTTTGAAAGGTTAATCAGAGGGCTCTCCGATCTCATTTCAATCTGTGGATTCACCACCTGTAATGCTGTTTGCGGGTCCGAATGTCCCCGTGGCCTTCCTGACCAAATTGGACCTGCTTGATTGTTCTGGCCCTGCCTTGGTTCCAACCTGGTTGGCCCCGACCCCTGGGGCGTCACCAGGGGCGGCCTCTGCCTCGTGGTTCTATCCATGGATCCTGCTCTAAAAATCAGTTTGATATTCTTGTTGGGCAGACCCCCCTGTGTTTTATTGCTCACTCTCAGAACCACTGCTTACCGAGGAGTTCGAAAAAGTATTATACCTTCGGTACCCTCCTCTGCCCCTAGTGGAGTACCTTCCTTGGGATTCCTGATTGTAGTACCCCTCCGCCAAATAGGGGTAGGCTGTTTTCTTATCAAAGAATTTCAAATCTTTGGCAAGCTTATCCAATTTAGTAGATTGGGTAAACGTGTCAAAATCCTTAAGTGTCCTTTCTAAACGTTCAAGGGCCTCCTTAGCGTTGTTCAAAGCTTTGTCGTCTATAATCTCTTTTCTGAGATCTGCAATTTCTTTAATGAGGCGCTCAACCTCCTCAAGGGCAGTTTTAATTCCAAGCACCATCCAGTGCCTGGAACATGTGTTTGAGATAAAACTGAAATTTCCTTTAAATTACGGAATATCTACAAATATTGCAGGCTCATTACGAACCTGCAAACCCACTGGGATTATATTTGCTTGTAAATATTGCGTTAGGACGTGGCCATGAAGTCTGGTCCTGACAAATTTCTTTTCCAATCTCTCAAGTCTGTTAATCTTATTGTTAAGGGTCAGATCAATGATCGGAGTCGTGCAACCCAAAAAGTTCCCACCACCCTGAGCTAACAATAGTCTATCAATATACTCTTCAATATATACTAGCGTTTCCTTTTCTGACATGACCGGTATATCTCAAAATACATTAGAATAAGTGCAAAACGAATAAACTCAACTAACAGTGACAGGTACACTCCAAATACATACAACAAACAAAATCCCTCGCAGGAATCCCTGCATAAGGAACCATTAAGAAAATGTGGTATTACCCAGAAAGAGTCAAAGGACCTGGGTATTCGATAATATGGTAAACAGGGTGGTCCTGGACACAATTCATTTACCACATATTCATTATCAAACTCATTATAAGTCTGAGTTATTTCATGGGACTTAATCCTGAAAAACTACAAAAGAAAAGAACATATAGAGCCAAATGTGTATTCAAAAACGTATTGGTAATACCCAAAATCAATTTCAATACAAAATTTGTAAGCAATATAAATTTACAGTTTATTTCACATTCTTATGTACAAATTTAAAACAACAAGAGAAAGAGGGGATACTGCCAGGTGCAAATAGGAAGTGCAAAAGTACGTGCTCAAGTGAAAGAGAGAAAATGAATGAAGAGGATAATCCAATGTTTTAGACATAAACAAAGGTTCTATTCCCTTAATGTTGAGCCTACCATACGTATTTAATCATACGATTTGCTCAAAATAATTTTTACAGAAAAGGGGACAGGAGTGCAGGCTTCAAGAAATGGGGGAGATCGTCGACGTTTCAACCCTTGCGCTGTGAAGGGAGGATCAACACCTCAGCTACGGGTCTTCCTCAGGACGGACAGGGAGAAGGGGGACCTGGGAGAAACCATACAAAGAATCAAACAGCCAGTTTCTACAGATTTAAAAAAGGTAGATGAGACCCAGTCAATGGGAAGGGTACATTACCTATATCGTGGTCAGACAGTGCCCCAACAGTGAGGTTAGCCACCTAAAAAAAGCAACAAAAAACGCATATAGCTAAAATGTCCATAGACCAATTATAGGCACCTCCAAATTAATAGAAAGCAACTACTAATTTCACGAATAAGGGACAGCACTCACCAATTAATGATGTGCTTCAAAATCCCCAAAATGGAAAAAATTATCTGGTTCTCAGCCCTTAGTAACGAGATCCCAAATCCGGAAAAATATTCCAAACGCTATAAACCAAACAAGAGGACAAAAATAAATAATAAGTAAATCGCCCCAGACATAAAACAACACAACATTTATATGTCAACAAAGTGTGCAAACACATTTGTTAAGAACACTACTCACACGGTGGCAATATCTATTTGAAGCAGCCCAAGGGGTCAAAACCATTTAGGCATCCCCGCCAATCCATGTTTTCATGGCGTGGTTTCTGAAAAATAAATGGACCAAGGCACTAGTTAGAAGGAGCCCATAGTCCAATAACAGACTACTTATATTCAAAACACGTAGCCACAATGCGCCTCACCGCTGGTTGTTAGGCCAGCCAGCCCTTGTAAGTTCTGGCGCTATTAATGAGCACTTCTAAACATTCCACTCTAATCCTAATACTATGTTATGCAGTTCGTAATGCTAGAATCAGGCACTTTGCAATGTAAAAATAATGCAATGCGTAACACAACAATCAGGCACTTTGCAATGTAAAAATAATGCAATGAGTAACACAACAATCAGGAACTTGGCAATGTAAAAATAATGCAATGCCTAAGTGTTAGAAGGTGGTTCTGACACTATGGGCCACCCGGATTTTTTCGCTTTTTGAGCACCTAATTGTTGAGGTTTTACTGTGGGGGAGCCTCATAATCTGGGACTCACCCACAGTGAACTCATAATGAAGGAGACTGCATGGAGATTTTACGGGTGTCCCCCTGGCTTTACTAGGCCGCTGCGCAGCAGCTGGAGTATGGGGCACCGTGCTGGTTACATGCAGACACAGGTGTACATGCGTGTGCACACGTGTAGTGGCTGCGCAGGGGAGATTCCTAGTGTGTGCAGTCCAGGAGCAGCTACAGAGGGAATGGCGTGACCAGCTTATGCAGAATTGGGTGGTGACATGGAATAGGCTTTATATCCTGGGAAGGAACATGCCAGGGAAAGTCAGTGTGTTTTACTGTGTTTTTACTTCATTATTTCCCTATGGGGATGTGGGGCCCATGGCTAAAATGACTTCCACAAAGCCTACAGATTCCAGACACGCACGAATGTCCAGTGTAGCAGATGTGAAAATGAGTATTCTGCAAACTCCAAAGTCATATTTGTACTGCTTTTGGGTCATCCAGAAATGTCATATTTCTCTGAGTCCCTGGCTGGGGTCTGGCCATGTCAGGTTAGATTAATGACCTTTCTTCCCAGAGCAAGATCTTCCCTCCAAGGAGAAAAGATAGGTGGAGCTAAAGCCAATCCATCAACTGCTGTCGCTGGGTGCAAGGCACCAGTTTGCACCCAGGAGAGAAGGCAGTGAAGGGGGAAGGAGTTGGGTTTCAGAGGCCATGTGGCCAGAGACACTGGATGACTCCATTTTGAACAACCCAGAGGCTGGACAAGAAGGAGGGAGGGGGCAGGGAAGTGATGTGTCACTGTGTGATAGGACACACAGAGACTTCCTGCCAGCCCCCTACTCAACTTTAAAAAAGTACTTGCACAGGAAGAGAAGCTCTCTCTGGGGTGTGGTCTGCGGAGGCGAAAGGTGCTGGAGCCTGGTGCAATGGGCAGTTGGAAGGAGGAAACCCCTGACTGCCCCCCAGGCCCCTAACAGCGCCAGAAGAAGAGCCTGGGATCGTGGCGCAGAAGAGGAGGCCTCTGCGCAGGGAGAAGAGAGGCGCAGGGAGGACATGAAAACCGCTACCTGCAGAATGCACCCTCTTGGAGACCCGGAGGACGAAAGAGAGTGCTCCCAGTGGCTGGGGGACACCACCAGGAGCGAGAAGACGCAAAAATGGGGCAGATCGGACCCCCAGGGGCTGAGATATGGCCCCCGGAAGGTGAGCGACCTTTGACCCCTAAGAAGACCGACGACGAAGCGCGTGGGACTCCGCCGCCGGTCCCAGAGATGCCCCCGGGGTGGGTCAGGTCCCGGGGGCTGCCCCCCAAAAGAAGTAAAGCCGGGGTGCGCCGTCGCGCACCCCGTGAATATGCCCCCGCGGGGTGCCAGGAGCCCACTCTGGCGCCCCGCCGAAACCTGCGCTGGGGAGCGCCGTCGCGCTCCCCCTGAAGCGGTGCGGGTGTTGAGGGGCCCGGGAGCCCAACTCCGGGCCCCGTGTGAGGAGGCGGGGGCGGGAGGCGCCGTCGCGCCCCCCGCAAAGAAGATAGGAGGAGGGGCCCGGGACCCCATCCCCGGGCCCCGAGGTGCCTGAGTGAGGGGGAGCGCCGTCGCGCCCCCCCGAACGAGTCCGGGGGCCCGGTACCCCATCCCCGGGCCCCGATGTCAGCAGGAAGGAGGGGGGGAGTGCCGCTGCACTCCCCCGAGGCCAGCGGGAGCCGCGCTGGTCTCCGTGTCTGCCCGCCGGCGCGGGCAGACGAGAACTGAAGGGCCGGCTCCCGCGGTCGCACACAAGGGTGCGGGCCGAGCGGGGAGCCGGCGGGGGCAGCCAGGGGTGGGCTCCTTGGACTGCCCTCCAGCATGGAAGGTCGCGGGGGTCCCGGGTGGGACCGGGGCCCCCAAGAAGACGGAAATGAGGTGTCCGGGGCCCGGGTGGGACCGGGCCCCATAAAATCGGCAAATCGGCCGGGGGTGGGCTCCCCGAGCCGAAGGACTTACCTGGGGGTCTGGGTGGGACCGGACCCCCCACCGAGGGCCCAGGAAGCAGCGAAGCGCCAGCGCGGCTCTCCCCGGAGCAGCGGGAGAGCCGCTCATCTAATATGCGGCACAACCCATAATGCCTTGCAGGCCAGGACCGGCCTGCAAGGGCAATACAGCGTTTTCTTGGCTCGTGGTGGCCCCAGAAGAACGGGGTCACCAATACACAGGTGCAAAGGTGCTGGGGGAGCTGCAGGAGAAGCGCAGTCTCCCCCCAGCACAAGCTAAAGTCCCACTCCAAGTGTCTTGGGGATTTCAAGGAAGCAACCCCTCCAGGGCTCGTCTGGCAGTTAACACCTTCTGGGCTGGAACTTTTGTTCTTCAGCTGAGGGTGTTGTGGATAACTGCATCAAGGAGTGAAGGGCTGAGGCGGGGATGTCTAGAAGGGCATCCCCTGGAGGTGAAGAGGTGTAATTGCACTGAACTGCGATTATTAATGGTTATTTCTTGTAGAGGGATTGACTTTTACCTGGTTAATGTGAAGTGCTGGTGCAAGGTGATGCCATATGAAAAATAGATTTAAGTGGCTAGACATTCCTGCTAGGGTGTCTGACTGTAGATACTTAAACCTGTGATTTTATCTGTGATGCCTTTAGGGGCTGTAATTGCAATGCATTCTAATGATATCCAAATGTGCTGAGTACTGTCATTCTAAAGTGTGCGTAAACATGTATTCTTGCTGCTGCGCTTAGGTGAAGACCCCAGACTGTTAGCCCTTAAGATGAAGAGGTGAAAACTGTATGGTCGGTAGGAGATGCTCAGTCAGGGTCACGTGTCACCAAAGCAGGTGTAGCCTGTTTAATGCTTGTTGAGGTAATGGGGGGGTCGCCACTGGGATGGTGCCAGTGCGCAGGGCCCTCGCTCCAGGTTAAGACCAATTCACTGCATTGGGGGCAAGATGATGTGCATACATGGGAGTGGTGGTACTAGACCCCACCCCCCTTTGCGGGAGGGGTGCAGATGTTATGCAATGTCACAAAGTAATTCCATCAGCTTATGTATATTTGTAAATTGTGCATAGTATTGAGTGGTGTGTGTGTTGAATAAATGTACTCTTACTTTTATAAAGCAAAGTACAGACTGGACAATCAATTATTGAGTATTATTTTTGCGCACCTGCAAATGGCGATTACTAGCCCACACCACCTCCCTTGAGTAAGCCTCAGACTGCTCTGCAACGCTACCCTCTGAGAGTCAGGCGCTGCCCTAGGGTGTTTGGTTCCCAGTAAAGGACAAATGTGTCATGTAATTTGTGCAGGCCTCACAGATGCTGCCTCGTTTTCCAACATTGGTGGCTAGCGGCGGGAAACATAGTATCCCATTCTGGTGTGCATTTATAGCATTTGATAAGTCCAGTTTAGCCACACATTACCTATGCAGTAATGAGCAAATGGAAGAGCGCAAGGCTCTGAGAAGGGTTCAAAGTTTTGGTTATGTGAACTAGAAGTATGTGAAAGTAAAGCCCCGCGCCCATATGTGTCATGTGAAGATATTATAGTTTAAAGGTAAACTGTATTGATATGACCGCGCTATGTTGATTATCATGTGCTAGCGGGATTCTGCTTTCCAGGAAATGATTACAAACAAATGTTCTAAACCATATTGTACACATTTGAACCCTAACATTACACGCACTACATCTGCATAAGAAGGGTGTCTCCTCAAGAGATAGGGACAGCAACTGATACCTACATCACAGAGGAGGGTGTGGTAGAGTTCAGTGTCCGGCAGGTCCACCAGGTTAACTGGTGGGGAGGTGAGCAACCCAGGGGTGGCCCCTGGTAGTGGGTGGCCCTAAAGGAGGGTAGTTCTGGAGTGATGGTGTGTAGTGGTAGCCCCTAGGTGGGCTAGGTAACTGACCCAGTGAAGATCTGAGTGGGGGGATGTGCTCCCTAGTTTTCAGTAGAAGGGTTAGTGGTGGACGGTGACCAGTCCGGTAGTTCCTGTGGGACTTGAACCCCAGGACCTGGAGCTGGTGAGGGAACCTGAAGTGGTGGCTGGGGCGATGCCTAGCCGGGAACCAGTCAGGTAGGTCCTGTGGGACTTGGACCCAAGGACCAGGGGCATGGGGATGTTCCCCTAGCTCGCGGCAGGAGGTGGACTTCTGCATGGTAGTACCACCCTGAACACAGGTGGGGCCTATCTTCAGTGAAGGGACCCTGTGTTTCACGAAGGGGTGGTGCAGGCCTAGCCGGGATCTTTAGGGTCCCTGGCTGAGGGTGGTAGTACTACCCTGAAGGCAGGTGGGGCCTATCCTAAGTGAAGGGACCCGGCTCCTCAGAAGGGGTGGTGCAGGCCATCCAGGGACCATATAGGCCTCCCAGGGCGCTGCCGGGAGACTGGGGAGAGCCAGGAGAAGTGGGCCTGGGTCTAACTAACTCGGGGCCCACAGGCTCTCTAAGGGTACTCCGGGAGGAGAGCGCGCCTCTCGGAGGGAAGGGTGCATAGGCCCTGTTCTCGCAGCGGACAACAAGAAGGGGGTCTAGGTTCCCGGGGTAGTTTCCGTGTGGAGCTACTAACGGGGGGAATGAGCTGTAGGGGGTCTGACAAGGCACCCTCAGTGTTCCTCCCTAGCACTGCCAGTGGGGTAGTGAGACCGGTCTGAGGTCCTATTTTTGGAGTCAGTCTAGTGGTCAGAGGAGCTTTTCTGTGTGGGAAAAGCATGAGTGGCTGTGCTTTCTTTAGGGAAGACAGTCATCCCGAAAGGGTGGTGGCAGCAAATTGACCTCAGCTGCAGGCTGAGGGTGAGGGTCCAGAGAGGTGACATCTTTAGGGTGAAGGGACCAAAACGGAGAGAGGGTACTGGTTGGAACAAACTCTGGAAGGGAGACCAGCTAGTGACCCGGGGATGGGGGTAGACCTATCCCGGGAGACCGCATCAGTGCTGAGGCACTGTACCCTTGTCCAGAGAATGGGTAGGCATAGTGTTACATGCCCACGGGCAAAGGTGGGCCTAGTTAGGCTGAGTCCATGTAGACCATGAGTGACCTGGAGGTATCTAACCTAGAGCCGGGAAGGTTCTTAGGGTAGTCTGGGATCCCTGTCATGGGTGGAGATTTCATGGAGGGGAGAAGCAGGTGGTCTGAGCGGATAACTGGTGAGTAAGGGGGGTCTGGTCAGAACCCCTTATAACTAGTTATCGCTGACTACGGGAAGTGTACCCATGTAAGAGTGGCTACTTATTCCCTGTAGGAATCAGCTGGGCGCGGCGTGTTTTAGAAGGTGGTTCTGACACTATGGGCCACCCGGATTTTTTCGCTTTTTGAGCACCTAATTGTTGAGGTTTTACTGTGGGGGAGCCTCATAATCTGGGACTCACCCACAGTGAACTCATAATGAAGGAGACTGCATGGAGATTTTACGGGTGTCCCCTTGGCTTTACTAGGCCGCTGTGCAGCAGCTGGAGTATGGGGCACCGTGCTGGTTACATGCAGACACAGGTGTACATGCGTGTGCACACGTGTAGGGGCTGCGCAGGGGAGATTCCTAGCGTGTGCAGTCCAGGAGCAGCTACAGAGGGAATGGCGTGACCAGCTTATGCAGAATTGGGTGGTGACATGGAATAGGCTTTATATCCTGGGAAGGAACATGCCAGGGAAAGTCAGTGTGTTTTACTGTGTTTTTACTTCATTATTTCCCTATGGGGATGTGGGGCCCATGGCTAAAATGACTTCCACAAAGCCTACAGATTCCAGACACGCACGAATGTCCAGTGTAGCAGATGTGAAAATGAGTATTCTGCAAAGTCCAAAGTTATATTTGTACTGCTTTTGGGTAATCCAGAAATGTCATATTTCTCTGAGTCCCTGGCTGGGGTCTGGCCATAGCAGGTTAGATTAATGACCTTTCTTCCCAGAGCAAGATCTTCCCTCCAAGGAGAAAAGATAGGTGGAGCTAAAGCCAATCCATCAACTGCTGTCGCTGGGTGCCAGGCACCAGTTTGCACCCAGGAGAGAAGGCAGTGAAGGGGGAAGGAGTTGGGTTTCAGAGGCCATGTGGCCAGAGACACTGGACAACTCCATTTTGAACAACCCAGAGGCTGGACAAGAAGGAGGGAGGGGGCAGGGAATTGATGTGTCGCTGTGTGATAGGACACACAGAGACTTCCTGCCAGCCCCCTACTCAACTTTTAAAAAGTACTTGCACAGGAAGAGAAGCTCTCTCTTGGGTGTGGTCTGCGGAGGCGAAAGGTGCTGGAGCCTGGTACAATGGGCAGTTGGAAGGAGGAAACCCCTGACTGCCCCCCAGGCCCCTAACACCGCCAGAAGAAGAGCCTAGGATCGTGGCGCAGAAGAGGAGGCCTCTGCGCAGGGAGAAGAGAGGCGCAGGGAGGACATGAAAACCGCTACCTGCAGAATGCACCCTCTTGGAGACCCGGAGGACGAAAGAGAGTGCTCCCAGTGGCTGGGGGACACCACCAGGAGCGAGAAGACGCGAAAATGGGGCAGATCGGACCCCCAGGGGCTGAGATATGTCCCCCGGAAGGTGAGCAACCTTTGATCCCTACGAAGACCGACAAAGAAGCGCGCGGGGCTCCGCCGCCGGTCCCAGAGATGCCCCCGGGGTGGGTCAGGTCCCGGGGGCTGCCCCCCAAAAGAAGTAAAGCCGGGGTGCGCCGTCGCGCACCCCGTGAATATGCCCTGCGGGGTGCCAGGAGCCCACTCTGGCGCCCCGCCGAAACCTGCCCTGGGGAGCTCCGTCGCGCTCCCCCTGAAGCGGTGCGGGTGTTGAGGGGCCCGGGAGCCCAACTCCGGGCCCGTGTGAGGAGGCGGGGGCGGGAGGCGCCGTCGCGCCCCCCCGCAAAGAAGGTAGGAGGAGGGGCCCGGGACCCCATCCCCGGGCCCCGAGGTGCCTGAGTGAGGGGGAGCGCCGTCGTGCCCCCCCGAACGAGTCCGGGGGCCCGGGACCCCATCCCCGGGCCCCGATGTCAACAGGAAGGAGGCCGAGGCCAGCGGGAGCCGCGCTGGTCTCCGTGTCTGCCCGCCGGCGCGGGCAGACGAGAACTGAAGGGCCGGCTCCCGCGGTCGCACACAAGGGTGCGGGCCGAGCGGGGAGCCCGCGGGGGCAGCCAGGGGTGGGCTCCTTGGACTGCCCTCCAGCATGGAAGGCCGCGGGGGTCCCGGGTGGGACCGGGGCCCCCAAGAAGACGGAAATGAGGTGTCCGGGGCCCGGGTTGGACCGGGCCCCAGAAAATCGGCAAATCGGCCGGGGGTGGGCTCCCCAAGCCGAAGGACTTACCTGGGGGTCCGGGTGGGACCGGATCCCCCACCGAGGGCCCAGGAAGCAGCGAAGCGCCAGCGTGGCTCTCCCCGGAGCAGCGGGAGAGCCGCTCATCTAATATGCGGCACAACCCATAATGCCTTGCAGGCCAGGACCGGCCTGCAAGGGCAATACAGCGTTTTCTTGGCTCGTGGTGGCCCCAGAAGAACGGGGTCACCAATACACAGGTGCAAAGGTGCTGGGGGAGCTGCAGGAGAAGCGCAGTCTCCCCCCAGCACAAGCTAAAGTCCCCCTCCAAGTGTCTTTGGGATTTCAAGGAAGCAACCCCTCCAGGGCTCGTCTGGCAGTTAACACCTTCTGGGCTGGAACTTTTGTTCTTCAGCTGAGGGTGTTGTGGATAACTGCATCAAGGAGTGAAGGGCTGAGGTGGAGATGTCTAGAAGGGCATCCCCTGGAGGTGAAGAGGTGTAATTGCACTGAACTGCGATTATTAATGGTTATTTCTTGTAGAGGGACTGACTTTTACCTGGTTAATGTGAAGTGCTGGTGCAAGGTGATGCCATATGAAAAATAGATTTAAGTGGCTAGACATTCCTGCTAGGGTGTCTGACTGTAGATACTTAAACCTGTGATTTTATCTGTGATGCCTTTAGGGGCTGTAATTGCAATGCATTCTAATGATATCCAAATGTGCTGAGTACTGTCATTCTAAAGTGTGCGTAAACATGTATTCTTGCTGCTGCGCTTAGGTGAAGACCCCAGACTGTTAGCCCTTAAGATGAAGAGGTGAAAACTGTATGGTCGGTAGGAGATGCTCAGTCAGGGTCATGTGTCACCAAAGCAGGTGTAGCCTGTTTAATGCTTGTTGAGGTAATGGGGGGGGTCGCCACTGGGATGGTGCCAGTGCGCAGGGCTCTCGCTCCAGGTTAAGACCAATTCACTGCATTGGGGGCAAGAGGATGTGCATACATGGGAGTGGTGGTACTAGACCCCACCCCCCTTTGCGAGTGGGGTGGAGATGTTATGCAATGTCACAAAGTAATTCCATCAGCTTATGTATATTTGTAAATTGTGCATAGTATTGAGTGGTGTGTGTGTTGAATAAATGTACTCTTACTTTTATAAAGCAAAGTACAGACTGGACAATCAATTATTGAGTATTATTTTTGCGCACCTGCAAATGGCGATTACTAGCCCACACCACCTCCCTTGAGTAAGCCTCAGACTGCTCTGCAACGCTAACCTCTGAGAGAGTCAGGCGCTGCCCTAGGGTGTTGTGTCATGTAATTTGTGCAGGCCTCACAGATGCTGCCTCGTTTTCCAACACTAAGACAACTACCAGGTATGTCGTTATGCAGAAATGAGATAATGCTAATACACTAATAAGGTAGTTCAAAATGCAGGAATTATGCAATGCATCATAAGACAATCAGGTAGTTTGATATGCAGAGATAATGCCATGCGTCATACACTAATCAGGTAGTTTGTTATGCAGCCATAATGCAATGCGTAATAGACTAATTAGGTACTCCGTTACGCAGAAATTATGCAATGTGTATTACGCCAATCTGGCCTAAGGCCCATAGGAATGAATGGGAAAGCCATTCCTTATTTGTGATTAGCAATTAGCGAATCGCAAATAAGGAAGCGATTTCAAGGGTGCCAGGGTGTCCAAAGGACACCCTGTAGCACCCCTGAAATGGTAATGTACACTAGTGTTGCGCACACACATGTCCAAAGGACATGTGTGTGTGTAACATACAACTTAGAAAAATGCACTAAAGTGCATTTGTCTAAGTTTTCGCTATTTACCACGTAGTTAGACTTCGCGGTAAATAGCGGCATCAGATTGCGAATTCGCAATTTTAAAATGGTTCATGAATTGCATTTAAGGAATCTCAAATTGAGATTCCTTAAATGCAATTTTTCGCAATTTAGCGATTTCTATAATTGCGATTTTTGCAATTGGGATGATGAATCCCAAATGCAAAAATAGCGCTCGCAAAGGGCCAGATTCTCAGAATCTGGCCCTTTGCGAGCCGATTTTGCTTTGATGAATCTGGCTGCATGTGTTTTTAAGTGTTTCTGCTTGGTTGTGAGTGTGAGTGTATGGCTGAAGAAGTACAGTTGAAATATAACAAGACAAGTCTTGTGAATGCTCAGGTGGAATATGCACGTTCTCACATTAAGTAAGGAAACAAAGAAATGTGCACCATAGTTTCTTATTGTAGGGAATGTCAGAAAGAGGAACACAGTTCAAGTTTCAAAAGGTGGGTGGGACGTACTCGTTTGTATTATGAAACTCTATAAAATACTGTGGCTGAAAAAATCTTGTATACTTTATTTCTGAAACATTTTGAAATTATAAATATACATTTAAAAAAAAAGAAAATTGTCCTCAATTGCCGTAACCCCACTTAACAAGAAAAAAGAGAAAATTACCTCCATCTTTCATTTCATGTCTCGGTATACTCGTTAACTGCCCTCAACCAGAGACACTCGATTACTCAACGGAGGCTTGTGGGAAAAAGGTTTATACTCGATCTAGGTTTTCACAACCTGCCGAACCATCTACCTGGGGGACCCTTTTGGAAGTCCGAGGAGCATTAAAGGCATAATCATAGGACCCGGGGAAAAAAAAAAAACCTGACTCCTACCTCCTCCAAGTTTTCAACAGCTCCCAAAATGCCAAGTTCTTCTTATTACAGGTTCTGGCCATATAAACCTTAGAGACCTCGAACAGCGAAGTCAGCCATTCTGAATGAGTTGGTGCTGTTGATTCTACCCAATACTTGCATATTTGCCTCCTTGCCAGTAGTATTGCGTAGAAGAGCAACGACTTTGCAGGGCCCACAATATTGCCATCAAGGCAGAAAATGAATAATTTTATGCTCATGGTCAAAGGGACTTTCAAAATAGATTCCATAGATGTTTTGACTTTGTCCCAAAACACGGATAGAGAGGGGCAGTCTTTAAACATGTGAACATCCGGTGCCTCTGGGAAGCCACATTTATTACACAGTTTGCCAGGCTGAAATTTCGAGAGTTTATACGGAGAAAGATAAGCTCTATGGACTGTAAAGATGTGGTTGCGCCTGAGCCAAGAAGGTTTAACTACTCTATAAAGAGTTTCAAATGAATCCATCCACAACAGATCACACTGGATATTCAACTGCTCTCCCCAAAGTTCATCTGCTAGTTTAAATTCGCCATCTGCTTCCTCTGTGATAGCCCAATACCATAATAAAACCTCCCTTCTCCCTCGCGGCTTAACTACAAGTTGGTTTTCTAGATTACTATCTATCCCAAGGGGGACTTTGCTTTTTATCTGTGACCGAAGCCAGCTATTCAATTGAAAATATTTGAACCTAGATAAGCCCGGTCCCACTCTCTCCCGAAGCTCTTCCCAAGAAGGTATACTGGCCCCTTCAGCAAGTCACCCCACGTCAGAAACCCAGAGTCTCTAAGGGGCTTACTCAGAGTATCTCGAAGACATGCAGGAGTGCCCGGGGAATCCCATAATGGTGCCCTATTTGAGTAGTAGCCCAGCCCAACTCTTCTTTTAATCGCTGACCAAATTCTGGTTATTGACTGAAGAGTCTTGAGTTTAATCTTTTTTTTAAAAATGTGGTCTCCAAATTTGAACAAAAAAACGGTTTCTGGCAAGTCAGACCCCTTTAGCATTGCCCGAAACCCACCGTGGTGCTAGTTGGCATTTTCAGCAACATTCACGAGTGAGACAGCTGAAACGCCCAAGCGTAGTATTGCAAGTCGGGCAATGCTAAACCACCCTTTTCCCTTTTCCGCCTAAGTTTTTTCCAGGCTAACCTGGTGGCTTTGTGCTTCCAGATGAACGAGTTTAGTTCACTTTGACATTTTGCTAATTGATTTGTGTCAAAAACCAGTGGGATTGAGTTAAAAAGAAATGTTATCTTGGGGAGAATAGACATTTTAACTAAGTTAGTTCTTCCCAAAATTGTTAAGGGAAGATGCACCCACGAGTTCAGCTGTTGTTGGCATTCTTTAAAGATGTGATCAAGGTTAACTTCCGGGATCTTTTCAACCTTTTGAGTTATTCTAATACCCAAGTACCTCATGGTGGTAGCAATATCGTGATGTGATTGCTGCATATTCCAGACCATAGTCTCAGTCTTATTTGCATTAATTTCATACCCCGATATTGCCCCAAACTCCTCCGCACGTGCAATGATCGTGGGAAAAGCTGTATCAAGGTCGGCTGTATAAATCAAGATATCATCCGCATGCAGGGCCACCTTCCTCTCCCACTCTCCAAATTTAAACGGAACAATGTTATTATCCTCTCTGAGTGCCTGAGCAAATGGCTCTATATACAGATTAAACAGGAGCAGAGAGAGGGGCAGCCCTGTCACGTGCCCCTAGTGATCGTAACAGGGTCAGTCATAACTCCATTAACAAGTAGTCTGGCCCTAGGAGTTTTATACAGTAATTCAATGACCCGACAAAAGCCTCTTCCTATGTTAAACTTATTCATCACCTCCAAAAGGTATGGCCAATAGACCCTATCGAAGGCTTTAGTCGCATCTAGTGTTAAGGCTGCCAGTGGAAGGGTAAAAGTAGATGCGATGTCAATGGCACCAGTTAGATCATAGGTAAGGTCTGCCAATTGACGTCCCTGAATAAATCCCTTTTGATCCTCGTGAATGATGTTGCCAACTACTCCCCCCAATCTTTTAGATAGTATAGAGGCGAAGATTTTATAGTTGCAGTTAAGGAGTGAAATTGGGCGATATGAGCCACAGTCAGAAGAAGATTTCCCAGGTTTTAATATTAAGACGACTGTGGCTTCACTCCAAGACCCCGGGGGAACTTTTCCCCTCACGAGTATACTATTGAAAAGCTTCAACAAGACTGGGGTTATAGAATCTATAAGAGCCCGATACAGCTCTCCTGGAAGGCCATCAGGCCCTGAAGCCTTTCCAGGTTTAGAATAGTTGATCGCATCTCTAACTTCCTTTTCAGTAATTTCCTTATCTAAACCAGCCTGGTGATCATTAGTGAGGCTTGGTAGGGAAATCCTTTCAAGCCATTTTTTCCTTTTCACAGGATCCTCAATTCTGTCATTTGTATAAATTGCCTGAAAAAATTCCTGAAAAGCCACACCTATGTCTAAGTTAGATTCCCGCATCTGGGGCTCCCCCTCCACCCTAATCTGTTTAATATGATTTCGGACCTGATCTGTTTTAGTTTTCCACGCGAGTAGTTTTCCAGCACTTCCACCAAACTCAACGTGGGAGATTTTGCTTACTTCCCACCTGCGGGCAATTCTCTCCTGGAGAATGCTCTCTAGTTGTTTTTTGATTAAATCATGCTCTTGTAGGTCTGACCCCGAAAATATTCCAGCTTGTGTACTCAATTTTGATTGTATTTTAGCCAGATCTTCTTCCAGTCCCTTGACAACATTTCTGAATTTCTTTTTACTGAAGGAAGCTCGATTGGTGATACAGCCTCTCAAAAAGGCTTTCAAGGTGTACCAGACCACTGAGAGATTAGCTGTATCTAGATTTGTGTCAAGGAACTGGGTGGTCTTGATATTGAGAAAGTTTACCTCATCCTCTGCTAGTAAAATGGAGCGATCAAAAGACCACGACCTAACTTGATGTTTTTGCGTGAACGATAAACTGAAAACTAATGCCGAATGGTCCGACAGATGAGATGGAAGGTACTCGATATTTTTGACCAGATCTTTTAAAGAGTAGCTAAACAGGGCATAATCGATTCTAGATTTATGATGGTATTTTAAATTGATGAATGAAACCCCGGGTTGGTCTCCTGCACACTCCCTCCAAATATCTGATAGACCAAGCTGGTTCAAGATATTAATAAGAGTCTGCCGTGATTTAGAGGGGACTGCACCTCGAGACTTAGGGGATTTGTCTAACCTTGGGTCTAGGACAATATTTAAATCGCCCATCCAAATAATAGGGTCAGGGAAATCCACCAGATGGTTACATATGATATCTAGACACGAGGGGCCTTCCTGATTGGGCCCATAGTAAGCTACCAAGGTAAAAGGCATGTCTCCTAAGAGAGTTTTTATTATTCGCCACCTACCGCTTGAATCCTACCTGCATTCTACTACTTGTGCCTTGGCTTGTTTTTTAAATAGAATTATCACCCCTCTAATATTAGCTGTCTGATCGGTATATACAAAAGTGTCCAGCCACTTCTGTTTTTTTAATATGTCAACAGTCTCTGGCTTTAATAGGTGTGACTCCTGGATGGCAATGACCTGCACAGGCGAGTCTCTTAGATATTGTAGGATTTTATCTCGCCTGTTCCTAGTGCGCAGGCCATTGACATTCCAGGACAGAAAATGTATCAATGACATAACAAACTTGTTCATCTCATCCTTCAAAGCCTGCTCACCAACCCCTCCCCAATGTAGATTTAAGAGCAGGAATTTATATTCGGTGCACGAATGAGCCCCCCAGGGGAGGCTCTGACTTATAACATTTTGAAAGATGGCACTCATATAATAGTAGTGGGGTATCATCAAATGAGGAAATTTTGCTTTTATTACAACAGTGCCCCCCCCCTATTGGGAAACCCAACCCTTGATCCTATGGCCTGGTGAATGGCCACTTTGCATCCCCCTGCCCCTGCTCCCCCCCAACCACCATACACGTGACAACCTAAAAAAACTAAAGATATACAAAGAATTCTAATAGAAGCACAAAGAGGAAAGGAAAGAGGCAAATTAAAACAGTGCTAGTTCTATGTGAGAAATTTCCAACCCATCTCCCTTTTTCTCAGTGTTAAGCTCTTGTTATATATTATCTTTTTATTGTATATATTAAAAAATTTTTTTTCCATTATTCTCATTTCTTCTTTCTTCTTCTCCTATCCCTCTCCTATCCTCTTCTATTGATTATCCAATTTTTTATTACTTATTTTATTATATATATATGTATTTTTTTTCCTCTGAGATCCATTTTTATTTTTTTACTTTCTATCTTTTCTCTTATTATTATTGTTTTTTATTACTTAGAGAAAGAGAAAAAAAGAAAAGAAAAAAAAAAGCTTCCCCTCCCAATCAATACTCATTAAGGGGAAAAGCCCAAATCACCTCAATAGTTGGAAACGGAATCACTCCTTCTCCTTGGAAGCACAACTCAAGGATTCTAGTAACTCGTCAGCCTCATACGGCGTTCTGATGTTAAACATCTTGTTGTTAAACATAATCTTAAGAAAGGGCGGGAATCTCATCTGCACCGTAGCTCCTACTGCCCTAAACTTATCCATTTTCTGACCTAATTCCCACTGTCGCTCCAGAGTTACTCTAGATAGATCAGAACACACTTCAAATGAGAAATCAGGCCCCTTGAGTGATTTGACCTTAAGAGCTAGATTCAAGATCCCTTCCTTTACCGCATAAGTAAGGACGTTTGTGAGGATCTTTCTTGGATTAGGCCTGTTTGGATTCCGCCGAAATGGATCTTTATGAATCCTCTGAATATCTTGTTCTAGGAACCCCACAGATTCCTCGAGATTCAACGAGTCCTTCAGCAATGCCACTATATAGGTCTTCAAGTCGCTTCCTTCCTTACCCTCCGGAATCTTTAAGAGGCGTAGGTTATTCCTGCGTGAGTTATTTTCGAGAGATTCAAGTCTCTCTCGCAGAGCATCCCCATCCCTTCGTAGTGCTTGGATTTTACCTTCTGCTGACCCGAGACTGACTTTAAGATGTTCAACTGAGCCCTCCAGCGTCTCAGTTCTTGAATTCAAAAGGTCGACTTTCTTCTCGAGGGCATCACATGCTGCTCTAATCTCAGATTGATTCTCCTCTGAGACTGCAAAGCCCTGCTTTATGTCCGGCAACAGCAAGAAGAACCTCGGGGGGAACATGACTCTGCTTTTCAGAGTTATCAAGTAAAGGGAAGGAGTGTCAAAGGGGCTAAAAGTAAGGGCTCTGTCAAGACATCTGCAAAGGCTGCTTCCACTCGGGTTACTCCCTCTTTGCGTTCTTTTTTTAAGGTTCAACCACAGATTCTGAACCTCACAAGTCAAACAACATCTTCCCAGCAGGGCTCTTCAGTTCTCGGTGATAACGGGGGCTGGTCTCCCTTTGGCTCTCCTGCGATGGCTAATCCTGCATGGCCTATCAGGCCGACAATTGCGACACCTACCTTTCCCATCACTTCTGAACCTTTTATGCCCTCTCGGGTACAATCAGTGGCGTCACCCTCGGTGCCTGTTACCAGGATATCGACCCCAGAAGATCCAATCTCCTCGGGTATATCTGTTGAAGCCTCTTTGGAGGCGGCCTGTGAGGACAGTGAAGAAATTATAAATATACATGTGTGCAATATTGCTGCACTAACTTTCAACAGCATTAATAGTTGAATATATTTTTAGGAGAATGGCTTTCTTTATCATTTTAAATTACCTTTGCTAGTTGGCAGTCTATATTTAGATTTTGCATAGATTGCTCAACGGGGATATTTAAGCTCTTCCAGCCTCTCCATTTATGCAGATTTAACCATCAGATATCTATTTGCAGCATGAGGGCATGGTAGTGAGGTAGAAATGTAGACTACATGGAAATAACTTGAAATATGTAGAAATTGGTCTGCTCAACAGATGGCAATTCAATTAAATTCAATTAATCTGCAACATTTATTTTATTTAATGCCCAAAACTTTACATTGTACTGGTTGACTATTTTACTCAAATGCAGAATGTTCTGTAACACTTCATGGTGCAAAATGTCCCTTGTAACCTACAGTTATGAACGAGATGCATCATGAACCTTTTTTTAGGACTTTCTCTTCAAAACCTTCTGTCTTTCACAAATTTAAAAATGGTATTGGCAGGCGCATGATGGAGATGGAGGAGAAAGCTAAGCAAGCAGATATCTAAATTAAAAAAAGATATTTATTCACAGAGCCATTGGTGGGTAACGCAAAAAAGATACAGGAGCATGATGCAGAGAAATATTTTACTTACACAACTGCAGAAGATAATCTTATATGTCGTTTCTGCAATCAAGTTAATCGTTTTCACACTTTGCTTCACAGATTCATAAGGCACTTTGTGAACGTGAAAGTGTGTAAGTTATATCTCAGCAAGGACACTAACTTGTGCAAGACTTGCTTTCAAAGTTCAAGCAGCTCAATAACTACTGGCCACACCATTGGCAAGGCACTACAATCGCGTTTCAGGTGAAGATTAAGTAGTGTTTAGAAAAAAAGGGTTGTTATCAGTTCCTGGAATGGGGAGCGGGGTGCTCAGTGATTCAGTATTCCAAATAGAGAACTGTTTGCTTTCCCACAAACCACTTAAACTGGGTGGGTCACTCTTTCATGTGAACGAGAGAACTTGTTTGGAAACATGAAGAATACAGATAAAATGTCTAGTGTAAAATAACACACATCAAAAAGCTGTTAGATATGGAGAAAGATTCTAACTTTTAAATAATTTCCAAGGAGTGCAAAAAAAGAAACTGTTTGCAATACACATCTCCTTTCTTCTTGTCTACCTAAAGCTCGAAAAACAGTGCAGAAGAAGAAATAAAAGTAATGTTTTGTTTTTCATTCGGTAAACTGTTCTTTTAAGAATGCTCCATGACCTAACCTGCCTTCCCTCTTAATTGCTGGCTGTTGCAGCAGGTATTGTGACATGACAACCCAACTGTAATAGTTATTACAGTTTTCTGATGTCAATACTTTATAATCTGCCACTGGGTGCATCACAGGCCACGGATTATAAAGACATTAGAGACTGAGGGGCATATTATCAAGCAGGGCGATAGGCAATTATCGCCGCTATAGCAATGTTAGCGACAGCTTTTAGGCGATAGCGAGCGGTTTGGGGCCCGCTTTGCGTGTCAGCGATGTTTATCACTAATGACATGCAAAGTGGGCATACCCAATCAGTAAGCGACTGAAAGCAGTCGCTAACGTCGCTATCGACTATTAGCAAGGCAGGCGTAGCGATGGAAATATTCGTGCTAAGCGCGGAAATCTCCAAATACTAACACCTACCCAGACCAGCTCTTAGCCATGCGAGGTCGATAACATGGCTAATAACATTTCGTCGCTAATGCGTGAATATCACTGTATTCTCAGCAATATTCACGCATTTCGCCGCTATCGTTGGATATTTTAGTACAATGGAGAAAAACGTTGCTAATAGCATGTTTTCTCCGCTAACATATCCAGCGATAGGCAGCGATAAAAAAATCATCGCTAAGCCTATTTAGCGATAATTATCGCTAATTGTTGGTAATATGCCCCTGAGTTTTATAGAGGGATTGCAGAATCCCATGTATTATATATTTCTCTCAGCAAAAAAAAATACTTTGTAATTACTCTTCAAAATAACAATCTGAACAAGATCACTAGAATAATTACACTAAAAACACCATACATTATGCAAACTGTGGGAGAAACAAGATGCAGGTGCAGTACACAGGGTACTTCAATGCTCAGAAAAGAGCAAGGAGGTCATCATACTTCTTTTACCTCCCTGTTTAAAGTTAAGGAAGCTTGGAATTTGGACAGCTCACAACGAAAACCTCCTAGTGACACAGAGGCAACAACTTCACACCCATGGGGACTGATCTTGGTACTGAAGGGCGCAGACAGCAGGGGTTCTGATCTTCGAAGGAGGAGTGTTGAGGTTTAGTTCACAAGCATATATATATATAAGGAAACAATATCTGATAGCTTCTGATACTGCAAACTTGCAAGCCAGCCAATAGATGGACCACTACACTCCAAGGCAGGACCAGGGACACTGGGTAGTTTAGGGATCATTTTTCTGGATCCCAAGTAAGAAAGGGTGACAATGAATCTATGCTCACACATGGAGGAGGTAAGTGGTAAAGAGAAATGGGCAAGTGGGAAAGACCTACAAAGCAAAATAAACAAAGCCAGCATGGCACAGGAAATTGGCTCGCCTTCAAATCTCAACCACAGCCCACCTAAATGCTGGATGCAGTATAACCAATGTAACAAATCTAATAGAAGTACATTAATGTAATTCTATACCTAAAGGAAAAAATACCATTCTTTTAGCAAAAGTACAGCAATTACATAATTAATTGTGCTGTGCTTTTACAATGAAACAATGAATTGAGAGTAGTCTTTTGCAGCCTTTGAGCTGATGAGTGATATGGCACGTTGTTTGTAAATGTCAAATATTCCTAGTGTAGGTTACTTTCTGTATTAAGTTATATCACCTGCTAAATGCTAAACATGGAAAAATAATGAGGTATGAGACAAATCCATCTGATCATGAACCCAAGTTGGAAACATAGTAGCTAAGAGGGGAGGCCCATCAAAATGGGCCTTTGCCACCCATCAGATCTGCAGGAGGAACCAGGAGGAGCCAGGCAACCTGTTTCCTGCTCTCCTACTACCAAGTCTGAGACTAGAAGAGCAGTGGACAATGGACAGCCACAAACATTGCATTCCATAGTGGGCAACTTCAGTAGCACCCAACTCTTGCATGCACACTGTGACTCTTTGTGACAGTTCTGTGGGCATGTTGGTTTTGTGGTGTAAAACCTGAAATGTTTCCCTGGCTCAGGGAAAGCAGTTGGCTCACCCTGAGCACTGATGTGTGCTAAGGCCAGCCTTCCGGAAATCACATATTTTTCTCATTGAGTGAGCTTTCAAATGGTCAGCCAATGATAACTCCTCTTCAGTTTCACTCCCGCCAACAGGACTGAAGGCACGCACGATGGGTTGTTCCACAATTCTGCAGACTTTGGAACTGTCCCTTTCACCTCTTCTCTCCCCACACTTGACCTGGGGGTGAGCTGGAAGAGGAGCCAGACGGCACTTCCCAGTAACACCGGGACAGGTGCTTTTGATGGAACTATGAAGATGCCACCTGGGCAGATACCTTAACTGTTCGTACTTACCGCGGAACCCGAGCAACCTTGGCCGATGCCTGGTGGAGCTGTCCTATGCAGTTATAGAGGAGTTTGGCTCTGGTTCACCCCCTCGGCCGTCGCCTACCCAGCCGTATATCTGACTTTGTTTTCCTCGTCTCCCCGCTGTGTTTCCTTCCCTCTCCCGACTCTTCCCTGTGTCTTGGCTATACTCTGCACTAATTACCCATATTATTGTGTAATCTCATGCTTTTGTCTTATGTATATATTTGGCTCCTGTTATTGATGTAATTATGTAACAAGTAAATTGCTGATCCTCATATAAAGCATTCTGATACCTCAGGGTCTAGCCAGCGCTATATAAAACTTTGCAAATAATTAAATAAATAAATGAGAGGAAGAGGTGGAACCTACAGAGCATAAAGTTGCCATTCTGCTCTGTCCATGTTCCTGCCATCACTACATCCATTGTTTGTTATATCATGCCTTCAGCTTAGCTGCCCTTTGGCATTGCATGTGGCCGCAGTCGCTAGGATGAGCAGATTATTCCACCATACAACTGCTGTACCTATCTCCTTCACAAGCAGATGACACAGAGCCTGCATAGATCATATTGGGAGATGCAGGACCATGGTGAGACATCACTCTTGAGGTAGGTGCAGGAAATAGGAGAGGTTGGGCCTTGAGGCAAAGGTGTTTGTGTGAATGTTTGAGCACGTGTGTGAGCATGTTTGAAGGACCATCCCCCAGATTCATCATGGTCATGTTTTGCGAGTCCTTAATAGCGAATTTTAAGGATTCGCTATTAAAGACTCACAAAACGGGATGCATGTAGAAATCGCAAAAATTTGTTGCGATTTCTACTGCTTTCATATTTGCAATTCGCTAATTGCGAATCGCAAATAAGGAATGGCTTTCCCATTCATTCCTATGGGCCTAAAGGCCCATAGGAATGAATGGGGAGTCATTCCTTATTTGCGATTCGCAATTAGCGAATCGCAAATAAGGAAGCGATTTCAAGGGTGCCAGGTTGTCCAAAGGACACCCTGTAGCACCCCTGAAATGGTAATCTACACTGGTGTTGCGCACACACATGTCCAAAGGACATGTGTGTGTGTAACATACAACTTAGAAAAATGCACTAAAGTGTATTTTTCTAAGTTTTCGCTATTTACCACGTAGTTAGACTGCGCGGTAAATAGCGGCATCAAATTGCGAATTCGCAATTTTAAAATGGTTCATCAATTGCATTTAAGGAATCTCAAATTGAGATTCCTTAAATGCAATTTTTCGCAATTTAGCGATTTCTATAATTGCGATTTTTGCATTTGGGATGATGAATCTCAAATGCAAAAATAGCGCTTGCAAAGGGCCAGATTCTCAGAATCTGGCCCTTTGCGAGCCGATTTTGCTTTGATGAATCTGGCTGCATGTGTTTTTAAGTGTTTCTGCTTGGTTGTGAGTGTGAGTGTATGGCTGAAGACGTACAGTTGAAATATAACAAGACAAGTCTTGTGAATGCTCAGGTGGAATATGCACGTTCTCACATTAAGTAAGGAAACAAAGAAATGTGCACCATATTTTCTTATTGTAGGGAATGTCAGAAAGAGGAACACAGTTCAAGTTTCAAAAGGTGGGTGGGACGTACTCGTTTGTATTATGAAACTCTATAAAATACTGTGGCTGAAAAATTCTCGTATACTTTATTTCTGAAACATTTTGAAGTTATAAATATACATTTAAAAAAAAAAATGTTTGTCCTCATTTGCCGTAACCCCACTTAACAAGAAAAAAGAAAAAAGAGAAAATTACCTCCATCTTTCATTTTATGTCTCGGTATACTCGTTGTTAACTGCCCTCAACCAGATACACTCGATTACTCAACGGAGGCTCGTGGGAAAAAGGTTTATACTTCATCTAGGTTTTCACAACCTGCCGGACCATCTACCTGGGGGACCCTTTTGGAAGTCCGAGGAGCATTAAAGGCATTATCATAGGACCCGGGGGAAAAAAAAAAACCCGACTCCTACCTCCTCCAAGTTTTCAACAGCTCCAAAAAATGCCAATTCTTCTTATTACAGGTTCTGGCCATATCAACCTTAGAGACCTTGTACAGCGACGTCAGCCATTCTGAATGAGTTGGTGCTGTTGATTCTACCCAATACTTGCATATTTGCCTCCTTGCCAGTAGTATTGCGTAGAAGAGCAACGACTTTTCAGGGCCCACAATATTGCCATCAAGGCCGAAAATGAATAATTTTAAGCTCATGGTCAAAGGGCCTTACAAAATAGATTCCATAGATGTTTTGACTTTGTCCCAAAACACGGAGAGAGAGGGGCAGTCTTTAAACATGTGAACATCAGGTGCCTCTGGGAAGCCACATTTATTACACAGTTTGCCAGGCTGAAATTTCGAGAGTTTATACGGAGAAAGATAAGCTCTATGGACTGTAAAGATGTGGTTGCGCCTGAGCCAAGCAAGTTTAACTACTCTATAAAGAGTGTCAAATGAATCCATCCACAACAGATCACACTGGATATTCAACTGCTCTCCCCATAGTTCATCTGCTAGTTTAAATTCGCAATCTGCTTCCTCTGTGATAGCCCAATACCATAATGAAACCTCCCTTCTCCCTCCCAGCTTAACTACAAGTTGGTTTTCTAGATTACTATCTATCCCAATGGGGACTTTGCTTTTTATCTGTGACCGAAGCCAGCTATTCAATTGAAAATATTTGAACCTAGATAAGCCCGGTCCCACTCTCTCCCGAAGCTCTTCCCAAGAAAGTAATACTGGCCCCTTCAGCCAGTCACCCCACGTCAGAAGCCCAGAGTCTCTAAGGGGCTTACTCAGAGTATCTCGAAGACATGCAGGAGTGCCCGGGGAATCCCATAATGGTGCCCTATTTGAGTAGCAGCCCAGCCCAACTTTTCTTTTAATCGCTGACCAAATTCTGGTTATTGACTGAAGAGTCTTGAGTTTAATCTTTTTAAAAAAAATTGGTCTCCAAATTTGAACAAAAAAACCGTTTCTGGCAAATCAGACCCCTTTAGCATCGCCCGAAACATCTCACCCACTGTGGTGCTAGTTGGCATTTTCAGCAACATTCGAGAGTGAGACAGCTGAAACTCCCAAGCGTAGTATTGCAAGTCGGGCAATGCTAAACCACCCAGGCTAACCTGGTGGCTTTGTGCTTCCAGATGAACGAGTTTAGTTCACTTTGACATTTTGCTAATTGATTTGTGTCAAAAACCAGTGGGATTGAGTTAAAAAGAAAGGTTATCTTGGGGAGAATAGACATTTTAACTAAGTTAGTTCTTCCCACAATTGTTAAGGGAAGATGCACCCACGAGTTCAGCTGTTGTTGGCATTCTTTAAAGATGCAATCAAGGTTAACTTCTGGGATCTTTTCAACCTTCTGAGTTATTCTAATACCCAGGTACCTCATGGTGGTAGCAATATCGTGATGTGATTGCTGCATATTCCAGACCATAGTCTCAGTCTTATTTGCATTAATTTCATACCCCGATATTGCCCCAAACTCCTCCGCATGTGCAATGATCGTGGGAAAAGCTGTATCAAGGTCGGCTGTATAAATCAAGATATCATCCGCATACAGGGCCACCTTCCTCTCCCACTCTCCAAATTTAAATGGAACGATGTTGTTATCCTCTCTGAGTGCCTGAGCAAATGGCTCTATATAGAGATTAAACAGGAGCAGAGAGAGGGTGCAGCCCTGTCGCGTGAAATGAAATGAAATGAAATGAAATTGGATTTATAAAGCGCATGGCTGCCCGTGAGCGTCCCAGCGCTACCATGCGAAAATAAGAAGCTCTGAGGGGGGCAAGGGAGTTTAAGAGGCTTTGGGAAAAAGAAAGAATTTGAGACATTTGCGAAATTTGCTAAGGGATGGTTCAGTGCGAATGTGTCTGGGGAGGGCGTTCCAGGTCTTTGCTGCATTTACCGAGAAGCGACGGCCTCCCGAGCGGGCTTTCCTAATTCTGGGGACTATAACCAGGTTTTCAAGGTCCGATCTCAAGGCCCGTGGGGGTCTGTACGGGCGTATCAGGCCACTTAGGGCCCGGGGTCCTTTGCCTTGAAGAGCTTTGTGAACAATGCATGATGATTTAAAGGAGATGCGCTCGCGCACTGGGAGCCAGTGCAAGGTTCTCAACAATGGTTTTGCTGATGCTCTTCTTGGGGCGCCCAGGAGCATCCTGGCAGCAGCGTTTTGTACTCGTTGCAGGGTGTTGATAGTGGCTTCCGGGGCTGCCAGGAGTAGAGCATTACTAAAATCCAATCTGGACAGGATCAGTCCCTGAATTAATAATTTTCTAGATTGGAAGGGAAGCAGTGGGAGGACTTTCCGCACAGTTCGGAGCAAGCCGAAACATGTGCCTGCCACTTTCTGGGCATGTGCCCTGAAGGTTAGTTCAGGCTCGAACCATACCCCCAGGCTCTTGATTTTGTCTTTTGGTGAGGGCACCTCTCCCATGCAGGGGGGCCAAGATGTGTTGGGTAGAGAGGAGAGTTGGTGACCCAGAATTAGAATCTCGGTTTTTGCTCCGTTTAATTTAAGCTTGGAGTTAGACATCCAGGAGAAAATTTCCGAGAGGCAGGCCGAGAGGTTGTCTGAGCATCCCGAATTTTGCGTCAGCGAGACGACTAGTTGGGTGTCATCAGCGTAGGTGACGCATTTAATCCCGAACGGGGCTAC
Organism: Lissotriton helveticus; assembly: GCF_964261635.1. Lineage (NCBI taxonomy): Eukaryota > Metazoa > Chordata > Amphibia > Caudata > Salamandridae > Lissotriton > Lissotriton helveticus. Next base: position 1,720,630,166 of record NC_136059.1, read on the forward strand.
TACCTCCTCCAGTGGGGCCATATAAACATTGAATAAGGTAGGGCTCAAGGATGAGCCCTGGGGGACTCCACACTGGAGGGGAGTAGATTTGGACATGATGCCATTATCCCAGATCTTAAATGCTCGTTCATCCTAAAAGGATTCCAACCATTTCAGGGCCATTCCCGTGATCCCGAGTCTTGCCAGACGGTGGACTAGTATTTTATGGTCCACCGTATCAAATGCGGCGCTTAGATCCAGGAGGATCAGGACTCCGGATCCCCCTGAATCCAAGATGCATCTTGCTTCTTCAGTAACCACTATGAGGGCTGTATCAGTGCCCTGGCCTGGGCGGAAGCCTGTTTGCGAGCCACTCAACAGGTCATTGTTTTCTAAAAACCCAGAGAGCTGTTTATTTACAATTCTTTCAGCAATTTTTCCCAGACCAGGCAGCAGCGAGATGGGACGATAGTTGGCCAAGTCGGCCATATCTAGGCCTGGTTTTTTCAAAAGAGTCCTGATTCTTGCTTGCTTCCAACTGGGTGGGACCACCCCTTTAATGAATGAAGCATTAAGTAGATCTGTTGCAAGGGGGGTAATGGTGTCAACCACTTGTTTGAGGATATACATGGGTGTAGGGTCAGATGGAGACCCGCTCTTCACTGCGGGGAGCGTATTGCGGAAGTCATCCATAGTGATGGTTCTAAGACTGTCCAGCCGGGGTGAGTGAATCAGGGCAGGAGGGGCTTCATCGCCAGCAGCGGGGACAGCCTGTGGGAGGGAGTCAAGTATTCGTTGGACTTTGGTGTTGAAATACTCTGCAAGCAGGTCACATCTGGCTTCTGTACACTCCTGGTTGGTAATTGGAGTGGGGGATTTGAGCAGTTGCTTTACAATTTTAAAGGTCTCCTTAGAGGAATTGGCGGAAGAGTTAATTTTTTCCTCAAAGAAAGCAGCCTGGGTTTTCTGCCGTGCAGCTTTATACAGTCTTAAAGCCGCCTGATAGGAGAGCTTACTGTTGGCTGCCCAGTCCTTCCTCCAGGTGCGTTCCAGCTTTTTACAGTTTTTCTTGAGATCCCTCAATTCAGTGGTGTACCATGGTGATTTGAAGGTGCTACTTTTCTTTGTGACCTTTTTCAGGGGCAGTACTACGTTAAGGGAATTGGTAAGCCAATTCTGAAAATGTAGGTCTGCTAACAGAGGGTCCGATTCTGCCATAGGGGCTGTTTGTTCTAGGGCCTGGGTCCATTCTTCCACTGATAGTTTTGCCCATGCTCTCTGTAGAGTTCGCGGGCGGGGAGCGTTTTTTCCTTCTAGTGGACTACTCCAGGAGAAGGGGACCATAAAGTGGTCCGACCATGGAAGTGGTAGTGGGGGCTTAACCATGATGAGGCTATTATTAGAAAAAATGGGGTCCAACAAATGTCCCTTAGTGTGTGTGCTCTCTGTGTTTAGGAGTGTTATACCCAGTGCTTTGAAGTCCGCACTGAGGTCAGAGGCTGCCTTGTCAGTGGGATCATCAAAGTGTAGGTTCAGGTCTCCCAAGACTAAAAAATTGGGCGACTGTGCTGCTGTCCCCAATATAGTTTCTAGTAGGGATCCTGTAAACTGTTTTAGCTGGCCTGGTGGGCGATAAATAAAGAGTCCTACCACTGACTTGGTGGGGGAAGTTTGAATATGCCCCTAGTGATCGTAACAGGGTCAGTCAAAAACTCCATTAACAAGTAGTCTGGCCCTAGGAGTTTTATACAGTAATTCTATGACCCGACAAAAGCCTCTTCCTATGTTAAACTTATTCGTCACCTCCAAAAGGTATGGCCAATAGACCCTATCGAAGGCTTTAGTCGCATCTAGTGTTAAGGCTGCCAGTGGAAGGGTAAAGGTAGATTCGATGTCAATGGCACCAATTAGATCACAGGTAAGGTCTGCCAATTGACGTCCCTGAATAAATCCCTTTTGATGCTCGTGAATGATGTTTCCAACTACTCCCCCCAATCTTTTAGATAGTATAGAGGCGAAGATTTTACAGTCGCAGTTAAGGAGTGAAATTGGGCGATATGAGCCACAGTCAGAAGAAGATTTCCCAGGTTTTAATATTAAGACGACTGTGGCTTCACTCCAAGACCCCGGGGAACTTCTCCCCTCACGAGTATACTATTGAAAAGCTTCATCAAGACTGGGGTTATAGAATCTATAAGAGTACGATACAGATCTCCTGGAAGGCCATCAGGCCCTGAAGCCTTTCCAGGTTTAGAATAGTTTATCGCATCTCTAACTTCCTTTTCAGTAATTTCCTTATCTAAACCAGCGTGTTGATCATTAGTGAGGCTTGGTAGGGAAATCCTTTCAAGCCATTTTTTCCTTTTCACAGGATCTTCAATGGTGTCATTTGTATAAATTGCCTGAAAGAATTCCTGAAAAGCCACACCTATTTCTAAGTTAGATTCACGGATCTGGGGCTCCCCCTCCACCCGAATCTGTTTAATATGATTTCGGACCTGATCTGATTTAGTTTTCCACGCAAGTAGTTTTCCAGCACTTTCACCAAACTCAAAGTGGGAGATTTTGCTTACTTCCCACCTGCGGGCAATTCTCTCCTGGAGAATGCTCTCTAGTTGTTTTTTGATTAAATCACGCGCTTGTAGGTCTGACTCCGAAAATATTCCAGCTTGTGTACCTCAATTTTGATTGTATTTAGCTAGATCTTCTTCCAGTCCCTTGACAACATTTCTGAACTTATGTTTACTGTAGAAAGCTCGATTGGTGATACAGCCTCTCAAAAAGGCTTTCAAGGTGTCCCAGACCACTGAGAGATTAGCTGTATCTAGATTTGTGTCAAGGAACTGGGTGGTCTTGAGATTGTGAAAGTTTTCCTCATCCTCTGCTAGTAAAATGGAGCGATCAAAAGACCACGACCTAACTTGATGTTTTTGCGTGAACGATAAACTGAAAACGAATGCCGAATGGTCCGACAGATGAGATGGAAGGTACTCTATATTTTTGACCAGATCTTTTAAAGAGTAGCTAAACAGAGCATAATCGATTCTAGATTTATGATGATATTTTAAATTGATGAATGAAACCCCGGGTTCGTCTCCTGCACACTCCCTCCAAATATCTGATAGACCAAGCTGGTTCAAGATATTAATAAGAGTCTGCCATGATTTAGAGGGGACTGCAGCTCGAGACTTAGGGGATATGTCTAACCTTGGGTCTAGGACAATATTGAAATCCCCCATCCAAATAATAGGGTCAGGTAAATCCACCAGATGGTTACATATGATATCTAGACACGAGGGGCCATCCTGACTGGGCCCATAGTAAGCTACCAAGGTAAAAGGCATGTCTCCTAACAGAGTTTTTTTTATTAGCCACCTACCGCTTGAATCCTCCCTGCATTCCACTACTTGTGCCTTGGCTTGTTTTTTAAATAGAATTATCACCCCTCTAATATTAGCTGTCTGATCGGTACATGCAAAAGTGTCCACCCACTTCTGTTTTTTTAATATGTCAACAGTCTCTGGCTTTAATAGGTGTGACTTCCGGATGGCAATGACCTGCGCAGGCGAGTCTCTTAGATATTGTAGGATTTTATCTCGCCTGTTCCTAGTGCGCAGGCCATTGACATTCCAGGATAGAAAATGTATCAATGACATAAAAAATTGTTCATCTCATCTTTCAAGGCCTGCTCACCAACCCCGCCCCAATGTAGATTTAAGAGCAGGAATTTATATTCGGTGCACGAATGAGCCCCCCACGGGAGGCTCTGACTTATAACATTTTGAAAGATGGCACTAATTTAATAGTAATGGGGTATCAACAAATGAGGAGATTTTGCTTTTATTACAACAGTGCCACCCCCCTCCCATTGGGAAACCCAACCCTTGATCCTATGGCCTGGTGAATGGCCATTTTGCATCCCCCTGCCCCTGCTCCCCCCCAACCACCATTTACGTGACAACCTAAAAAAAGTAAAGATATATGAAGATTTCTAATAGAAGCAAAAAGAGGAAAGGAAAGAGACAAATTAAAACAGAGCTAGTTCTATGGGAGAAATTTCCAACCCATCTCCCTTTTTCTCAGTGTTAAGCTCTTGTTATATATTATCTTTTTATTTTATATATTTTTAAATATTTTTTTTCCTTTATTCTCATTTCTTCTTCCTTCTTCTCCCATCCCTCTCCTATCCTCTTCTATTGATTATCCAATTTTTAATTACTTATTTTATTATATATATATATATATTCACTGAAAAAACCATAGGTTAGAGACCATATATAGTTAGGAATTAGCATTTAAAAAACCTTGAAAATTCACTGAAAAAACCATAGGTTATAGACCATATATAGTTAGGAATTAGCATTTAAAAAACCTTATTTTACTCACACAAAACCATTGAAATTCCATATATAGTTAGTTGCACTAACTATATATTGCGCACCCGCAATCCACTGCTGATGATGTCACATATTACATCATTCATGACATGGTCAGTGACATCACTGATGACATCTCAAATGACATCACTGATGACATCACTGATGACAACATCCAGTGACTGTATGTTTCTGTAAAGTTAAAATATGTCTTACATATTGAAGAATGAGTGGATATATAAGTGTCTGGATGAAGGATTTAGTAGGTGCATGACTGACTGTATGAGTGAGTGATTAAATGTGTCTCACTGAGTGCATGGGTTAGTGACTAAACTGTCTTAATTTGTGCATCATTATGTCTATTGTTCTGTAAACTGCTGCATGTGTTGATCAGTAGCTATATGAGTAACTATATGGGTTATTGATTGGTTGCCCAAGTATTTGTATGGGAGATTGAGTTTGTGTGAGGGTGGCTGGGAGGTGTGTGACTCTGTGCATACATGTGTGAGCAGTTGATTCACTAGGTGTATGTGTTCAAGAGTGCATGTGGAAACAGCTACATGGGCGGTTGACTGTGTGCATGAGTGTATTGATGAGTGAATGGATATCTCAATGCTACATGTCATAGTAAGTACATATGTAAAACACAGTACATGTGAGAGTTGGCATATATAAATAAATGTGCATGAGAGCCACTGAATGTGTGAGTGGCTGTATGGATCATTGTGAACTTGTATCAGGGATTGTATAAGAGAGTAAATATGTGTTAGTATATGTGTTAGTATATGTTTGAATAAGTAAGGTGTGTATAACTGTATAGTTGAGGAAATGGAGGTGAGATTGTTTCTTTGCATGACTGACTAGGTGTGTGAGTAACTCCATGGATGAGTGACAGTGTGAGTGTCTGTATACACTGAGTGTATCTAAGGTTATATTAGAGTCTGAAGAGGTTCATCGTATTAGCACAAGAATGATGTCAAATGAGATGTCATCAGTGATGTCATCAGTGATGTCATTTGAGATGTCATCAGTGATGTCATCAGTGATGTCATTTGGGATGTCATCAGTGATGTCATCAGTGATGTCACTGACCATGTCATGAATGATGTAATATGTGACATCATCAGCAGTGGATTGCGGGTGCGCAATATATAGTTAGTGCAACTAACTATATATGGAACTTCAATGGTTTTGTGTGAGTAAAATAAGGTTTTTTAAATGCTAATTCCTAACTATATATGGTCTATAACCTATGGTTTTTTCAGTGAATTTTCAAGGTTTTTTAAATGCTAATTCCTAACTATATATGGTCTCTAACCTATGGTTTTTTCAGTGAATTTCAATGGTTTTTTAATAGCAAATATCAGAAGCTGTCGAATGTCAAGTACGTGGTAAGTAAAAACATTTTTGTGTTTATGCACACTGATCTGCTTTGAATGCTGCCCCCCCCCCTCATTTCTATTAGGAGTACTCTCTCTTTGCAGATAGTGAATGGTAGTTAACGCTGGCCTTTGCCCCCGTTGTAATCCGTCGTGCCTGCTTCTCTCTCCATTCGATTGATTGTTATGCAAGCATTTACTATTTTAGAATTGGTTCTCTTTGGTTCATTCTCTATTTACAAACAAGCACAGATTCGCAATTCTCTGTTTAGTCTTTGCAGATAGTGAAAAATCGTGTTAAAAAACAAAAGGGATCGAGCACAATCAGTGGGCCACTAATGGGATCTCTTTTTGACCTCGCTAAAATAGAAACATTAGGAACAACTCCTCTTGCGAAATACGAAACTAGTGAGATGAACTGAACTCCACACCATGATGGCTGCAAGACAGCTTGGCTCCGCCACCCACCCCGCCCAAAATAACGATAAACTCTATGCAAATATTACAAATATATACAACACACCAGCAAAGTAACAGGGTAAAACATTTTATTAAATAACTATTTACATAACTATTTTATACTTTTTGTTGCCCGATCCGGCTAGCTCAATCGATCGAGCATGAAACTCATGCACTCTGATAGTTCAAAGTTTTGAGGAGTGCTTGTTAGACTGTCTGAAGCTTATTTGCACCTGCTACAGCTTCACTATTCAGTCTGAAACATCCACAAACACTGTAGACTACCAATTCGATCAGTTCCGGTAGCGCCCCAACGTGACCCGGTAGAGAAGAACTTGCCCTCCCCTTTTTGACTGATGGTTCTTGTTGCCTGTCCCTTCTGTTGTCATTTAACAGAACTATTTAGCCTGCTGAAAGGGGTTGTGTTCCGACCGCTGGTTGGTGGAGACATTTTGACTATATTCTGGACCTGCGTTGTCGCGTAATGTGTCATATGACGCGCCGCGTTAGCGCATCCGGAAGTGCTCCGGTGCGCAGCTTCCCGGAAGCGATCCGGGGCGCGGCGCGTAACTTAAGCATAACAGGTCATGTGACTTGTTAATAAAACTTTTTATTGGTTCATTTTACTTTTCTTATTCTAATGATGAAAGGCTTGGTCATATGACCTAAAAATTACACTTTTTATTACTTTCGAACATTATTTTTTCTTAAACATATATGTTATAATGTTCCAGGCTAATGTACTTTCCCGGAAAATTTACAACTGTCCTGCAAGTAAAATATATTCCTTTTTCGAGAAAAAGGGCGTTTCTTCGTCCCATGACGGAGCCCTTGAGCAAAAGAGGCTCGGCCTGCTGTCTTAGTCGCCGATATTCCTGAATATCAGATTCTTATCGATCACTTTATGTTGCAGGAGTAGAAAACACAACAGCCCTTGACCATTTATCTTTACTGCGTTCCTGCGTATTATACCTTTTACCCTTCATGTAATTGGATTGCTTTATTTCACTTGCCTTTTACTGATTCAAAAACAGTGACTATTATTAAAAACTTTACCAATGTAAATACTACTACCATGTTTTCTTTTAAAAACCTTTATTGTGAAAATGTCAGTATACAAATATGGGCCTATAACCACGTGGGCCGGCCACGGAGCAAACTGTAATCGTATATGATGAGGAGACATTTACACTGTAGAGGAACGTAACGGGCGGGCCATTAGGTTGCAAGAACTAAGGTTTCTAACAGTTGCGGAATCGGTGGACGTACATTTTATAAGTAAAATACAACAGGGCCAGTTACAATAAAATTATCTAGATATACATTTGCGGGCAAGTACCATGGGTGACGTTAATTCGAACTTTCAATAGTACAGTAATCAATAACACATCAGAACTTAATATCAATAGGTATGCCGAAATATTCAAACAATTCTCGTCCCCGCCCGCCATGTGCTTCAAAACTGCATACGTATCTCGTGATATCAAGGTTGTGCAACCAGTACACAACAAGGAGTTACGAGTCCCATTTATTCCGGCGCCATTTTGGGCGAGGACGGGCTGGTCCAAGATATAGTCAAAATGTCTCCACCAACCATCGACTATGATGATGTTTATATGCTGTATTTATTAGAGTAATACTCATCTGTCCACATGAAATTAATTTGCCACAATCTAAACATGTCATTTTAATCTTTCCAAAGTTCTTCTAAATATTTGGGACCGTTTCCCTTGCCTCTGATGCTGTCAGTGCCACTTCTTTGGTGAATGTACTGGCAGGTCGGGGATTGTCCTCCAAATCTTTCTTTTGTGCAGCACTATAATTAATCGGTGCCACCTCTCCATATGACGATGCATGGTATAATTACCATAACTATATTTTTTTTCGGTTCTTCTGGAGAGTACATCGTGGCAGATGAGGCAGGTAACGTACATGGCATTTACCTTTTTTGCATGTAGAGGAAAGGAAAAAAAATTCGAGCTTCCGAGTTCTAAGGTGTCCCAGGGCCATTTTAGTGGACCAGGCCCAAATCCAAAGAACAGGCCGCCATTTTGAGAGTCCTGTTGCAGCCGCCTGTCGCTGTAGCAGCAAGAGCGAGCGAAACTCAGCTAGACGGCGCTCCACTGCAGATGAAGTGCCTCAACCTGGAGAGGCGGGAGAGGCTCGTTTGCGGCGCCTCCTCCCCCCCCCTTCGGGCACCCCCGCCGTCTTTCGGCGCAGCATTGTAGGATGGCCACACCAGTGCGGCAACTTGCTAGACACCACCTCGGTGCCATCCGGATCTCGGCGCCCCACTGCAGATGAAGTGCCTCCACATGGAGAAGCGGGAGAGGCTCGTTTGCGCCGCCTCCCCCCCCCTTCGGGCACCCCACGCCGACTTTCGGCGCAGCATTGTAGGATGGCCACACCAGTGCGGCAACTTGATGAACACCACCTTGGTGCCAACCGAATCTCAGCGCCTTGTGGTGTCTTCCATTCCGCAAATATTGTTGGCAGCATTTTGAAAGGAAAGATAAGCAGCCGGTCTGCTATTGACGCCACCTCACAGGCCAACGGGGCACCCCACGCCGACTTTCGGCGTAGCATTGTAGGATGGCCACACCAGTGCCGCAACTTGCTAGACACCACCTCGGTGCCATCCAGATCTCGGCGCGTTGTGCTGCCTTCGGCCTATTCGCCGCAAGTGCGCACGCAACTCAGCTGCATAGCGAGTGAAACACCAAGGGCCGCCCCACTGCAGCCGAGGAACGTCCATCTTGGGGGCGACGCACAGCATCACATTGCTTTCCAATGCAGTCAGGTCCTCAAACAGCCCCCACTGACTGACGCGAACTCACAGGCCAACGGGGCGCCCCACGCCGACTTTCGGCGCAGCATTGTAGGATGGCCACACCAGTGCGGCAACTTGCTGGACACCACCTCGATGCCATCCGGATCTTGGCGCGTTGTGCTGCCTTCTGCCTATTCGCACATCGGTCCGCTACTGACGCCGCCTCATCTTGGGGGCGACGCACAGCATCACATTGCTTTCCAATGCAGTCTGATCCTCAAACAGCCCCCACTGACTGACGCGAACTCACAAGCCAACGGGGCGCCCCCACGCCGACTTTCGGCGCAGCATTGTAGGATGGCCACACCAGTGCGGCAACTTGCTGGACACCACCTCGGTGCCATCCGGTTCTTGGCGCGTTGTGCTGCCTTCGGCCTATTCGCACATCGGTCCGCTACTGACGCCGCCTCATCTTGGGGGCGACGCACAGCATCACATTGCTTTCCAATGCAGTCAGATCCTCAAACAGCCCCCACTGACTGACGCAAACTCACAGTCCAACGGGGCGCCCCACGCCGACTTTCGGCGCAGCATTGTAGGATGGCCACACCAGTGCGGCAACTTGCTGGACACCACCTCGGTGCCATCCGGATCTTCGCGCGTTGTGCTGCCTTCGGCCTATTTGCACATCGGTCCGCTACTGACGCCGCCTCACGTGCCAACGGATTTTCTACGCTTTTTATAGCCCTATGCCGCATAACAAGTCATGTGACTTGTTTATAAAACTTTTCATTGGTTCATTTTACTTTTGGTTTCCTAATGATGGAAGGCTTGATCATATGACCTAAAAATACACTTTTCATTGGATTAAAACATTTTTTTTTCCCAAACGATGAAAGCCCCACCTTGTTTCTGGATGTTTCAGACTGAAGCTGGCGTCAGCATGAAAGCACCACCATCTTGTGGCTCCGTCGTGGTCATTCCGCAAGCAATCATGGCAGCCGCTCCCCACCGGAAGCCTGCAGGAGTCGGTGGGCCCCATGACTTTTGTACAGTCTTCAAGGCTCAGGGGACGCTTTTGAGAATGGGGTCCAAGACCTAGCAGACAAGCGTCCGAGTTCCAAGGTGTCTCAGGGCCATTTCAGTGCACCAGACCCAAAAAGGAAAGAGCCTGCCGCCATTTTGAGAGTCCTGTGGCAGCCGCCTATCGCTGCACCGCAAGACTGGGTGCAACTCAGCTGAATGGCGGATTTTGGCACAGTGTACCAAAAGCGGGCGGAATGGCAACTGAAACGGTAAAGGGGCGCCCCACTACAGCAGACGAGCCTCCACCTGGGGAGGCCCGTTCACGCCGCCTCACCCCCCCCCCCCGGGGCGCCCCACGCCGTTATTCGGAGCAGCATTGTAGGATACCAAAACCAGTGCGGCAACTTACCGGACATCACCTGGGTGCCATCCACATCTCAGCGCGTTCTGCTGCCTTGGGACTATTCGCACAACAGACCGCTACTGACCAGGCCTCCCCCCGCACCCCCCGGGACGCCCCACGCCGTTTTTCGGAGCTGCATTGTAGGATACCCAAAACCAGTGCGGCACCCAGGTAACATCACCTGGGTGCCGTCCAGAACTCAGCACGTTGTGCTGCCTTGGGACTATTCGCACAAAACACAGCTACTGACCATTGTTGCTTCTTTTTAAAAAAACATGTTTTAATGTATTTACTGTTTTTGTTTCGTTGTCTATATTTATAAGTTATTAAAGTTTTATAATCCTACTACTTTGTTGGAGTGCTATATATTTTTAATGTGACACATAATTGTAAAAACTTTGATGTACAAAGAGGCATCCCTGGAATCTTCCGCTTCAGGCTCAGTCCCCTCCCCAATCACAATACAGGATGGTTTTCAGATAGTAGGAACGCGTGTGGTGTCACGGATCTCATCGGGTGGGGGCCTTGATCTACTGTAACTCCTTTGAAGAGGGGTGATTCTTTACAGCTGGGGCCATAAACTACATCTGCATGGCTAGGTGATTGCCTGGGACCGGCCTGGACAATCGGACACAGAGGAAGAGGAGTGTCAGAGGGTGCGGTAGTGAATAGGGCGAAAAGAGGTGTCGGGCGGGCACAGGGTGTGATTCTCAAGGAAGAGCAGCGCAGATGGGGGGAGGTTTATTGCCCATGCATAAGACAGAGAGCGGGGGTGACCAGTGCCTGGGGGAGATGCTTACGAGGGTGGGGAGCCATGCTAAGGATCGACAGCGTGCAGAGAGTGGGTCTGGTCAAGGCATCTAAAATGGCTGCCGTGCACGACAAAAGTGTGGCATTTGAAAAAAGGCAAGATGGCGCAGACAATGTTTATCAACACTTCCTGATTTCCTTCGAATCGAACGTTAACAGACGTTATCTCTCCCACACTACCGGTCCCCCTGGGCTTAAACGCCGAGATGGTAGGGACTGCATCCCGTGGAGATAGGCCGAGACGTCACTCAGCAAAAATTTTTTTTTTTTTTAAAAAGTCTTTAAACATACAATAAGTTAAAAGTCTATCATTTTTTTTTCCTTGTAGTACGCTCCCCAGACTGCTTCCCGGTGCGCGAACCGGGCGCTCCCCACGAAAAAAAAACGTTATTTTTTTTTGTTTTGTTTTTTTTGCCCCGCAGGGCCCTTTTAAAGCCTCCACATCAAACCTAGGGGGTCAGGGAGGATCTACTATGCCCCCTTATGGTCATTTCCCCCTTTGTTTTGGCCTCCTCTTGTCTCTCGATCCTACCGAGAGACAAGATGGCGGCCGCTCCAGACTGTTTGGAATGTTTACAGACACCGGAGAGCCAATCAGCTTCGTTTCGCAAAGCTCCGTAACGCGAAAAGTACGCGAACCGGATCGCTGCCCGGAGCGCTGTCACAGATATATATTTTTTTTGAACGTTAATTTCTCAAAATCCACTGGAGCACATATATTGAGACCTAGCAAAGGCACATCGGGCTAACAGTCCCTACAATTTTGCCAAGTTTCATGTTAATCCATTCAGCCGTTCGGGCTAAAAGTGAGGCCAACCGCCCTATGGAAATTAACATTGGAAAAATGCGTTTTGGGACCCCCCTTTTTTCTCGGCCCCCCTTGACGAACCCCCCCCACATTTTCAGGGGCTGCTCAGAAACAAAATGTTCCATTTTCCTGAAAATTTCAGCCAATTCCGTCCACAAACGCCAAAGTTATTAGACATAGAATTTTCAAAAATCCCATAGAGAAAAAATCCTAACTATATATACCTACTGGCGACCGCCAGTAGGTAATATATATATATATATATATATATCCACAAAATCCTCCCGTTCCAAGCAAGGATGACAAGCCACACCATCAGGTACTTAGAAAGTTGTTTATTTGGGCATAAACAAACGACGCGTTTCGAGCTCACGGGCTCTTGGTCACAAGTCAGTGATGTCACTGACCATGTCATGAATGATCTAATATGTGACATCATCAGCAGTGGATTGCGGGTGCGCGAAATATAGTTAGTACAACTAACTATATAGGAGCAATTTCAATGGTTTTGTATGAGTAAAATGTCCAGCTAACTATAACACCACTAAAACTTATAGTTTTTTGAGTGAATTTCTAAGGTTTTTAAAAAGCTAATTCCTAACTATATAACTCCTGAAATCTATGGTTTTTTCAGTGAATTTCAAAGGTTTTTTAAATGCTAATTCCTAACTATATAAGGCCTGAAACCTATGGTTTTTTCAGTGAATTCGCAAGGTTTTTTAAATGCTAATTCCTAACTATATAAGGCCTGAAACCTATGGTTTTTTCATTGAATTCGCAAGGTTTTTTAAATGCTAATTCTATTAGCGGATAACGTTTTTATATATTAAAACCATTTTTAAATCTCAAATGCCTGCTTTGCTAACAGAGTTTTTAAGCACAGGCTCTTTTGTCTCTGGTGGCCATCTTGGGAGACTGCATATCAGAATTTTTTTAATGAAATATAAGAGGATTTAAGAAGTCACTCAAAATGTGCCCTAATTTTTCTTTCTTCAGCACTAATCATAATTTCTATGGCAAAATGAACCCCCTCATTTTGTTCCTTTGCAAATTAAATGTTTTAAGTGTTAACACTTTATTCCAATCAAGATGACTTCAGGTGTGCCATACTTTTGTCATAAGTAAGACTGTTAGCGCTCTAATTGTTCTTTAGAACACTCTGGGACATTCTGTCATTGGGCTATAGTTGGGCTACATCTGGCTGATATTTGGGCTACATTTGTTTTTTTTGTCTCTGGTGGTCATCTTTGGGCTACATTTGGCTACATTGGGCTACATTGGGCTACACTGGGCTACATTTGGGCTCTAACATATATATAGCCCAATGTTGCCCAATATATATTTTTTCAAAGTTAATTTTCGTAAAAACTACTGGAGCACATATCTTGAGACATAGCAAAGGCACATCGGGCTACCAGTCCCTACAATTTTGCCAAGTTTGGTGGAAAACCATTCAGCCGTTCGGGCTAAAAGTGAGTCCAACCGCCCTATGGAAATTAACATGGGGAAAACATGTTTTGGGACCCCCCCTTTTATCTCGGCCCCTGCTTGACGAATCCCCCCAAAACTTTCAGGGAAGGACCGGAGCGCCGCGAGGCAAAGTTAAGGAAAATTTCAGGAAGATTCCTCAACCGGCGCCAAAGTTATTCCCAATAGAATGTTGCGATTTCCCTATGGAAAACAATCCTAACTATATATACCTACTGGCTATCGCCAGTAGGTAATATATATGCTACTGGGAGAGACAGGTCCTCTTTGGCGAACACTCCGACACTGCTAGGCGGTCCATTATACGATGGTATAGTTACATTGATGATGTGTTCCTTGTTTGGAGGGGCACACGTCTGGAAGCTGAGCAATTTGTTGACAAATTGAATTGCAATGATTACAACTTGAAGTTCACCTCGACAATTAGCAGAGAACAGGTACATTTTCTAGACATGACAGTCACTACAAGAGGGGAGAGACTTGAAACCAGGTTGTACCGAAAGCCGACGGCTGGAAATACAATACTCCATGCCAGTAGTCACCACCCTGCACACCTCATACGCAGTATCCCGTATGGCGAGATGCTGCGTATAAGAAGATTGAGCAGTACTGAAGCTCAATGCCATCTAGCTCAGCAAGCCAGTAGGTCTAGATTTTTGGCAAGAGGGTACAAGGCCGTAATGGTTGATAAGGCTATAACCAAGGCAAACGCACTGTCACGCAGTCAGGCCTTGCAACGTAAGGTCAAGGTTGCGCCTTCTGCCTCCGAGGATCATAAAGTGAGACTTATCTGGGCGTATAACAAGCAGCATGGGGCACTAGGTAAAATCATTTCCAAACACTGGAGTCTCATTAAATGCGACCCGGTGATAGGTGACAAAATTTCCATTAAGCCTTTAATCACCTATAGGAAAGCGTATTCCATGCAAAATGCCTTAGTGAAATCTAGCCCAGAAGTATCTATACGAAAGAATTGGCTAGACAAGAGCAAAGGTTTCAGGAAGTGTGCTTCTTGTAAGGCATGCCAGCATGGGCTGAATAAAACCGAATACGCAGTGCCCTTTACCCCGGTTGCTCGCAAGATCACAAAACAGCTGACTTGCAAGAGTGAATATGTGGTCTATGTGCTGGAGTGTCCGTGTGCCCTGCGGTATGTGGGCAGTACCAAGCTGCAGGTGCACAAGAGGATACTCCAGCACATAAGGGCCATCAACACCAACGATCCGGCGTATCCGGTGGCCCGCCACTTTAGGGAGCACCACAACAATGATAGCTCCCTTCTACGTTACTATGCTGTAGACTGTGTGGGCCCGTTGAGAAGAGGAGGTGACAGAGATGGTGCCCTTAGAAAGTTGGAGACCAGGTACATATTGGAAATGGACAGTCGAGCTCCAGGGGGACTAAATTCCACAGAGGATTTTTACACTTGTCTTTAATTGATCTAAAAGTGTATCTTGAGGCCCTATCCTGTCCAGTTTTAGCCTATCTCCCCATAGTGTCTGTTTAGCTATCTGACTGGTAGTGGATTTCTGATAACACCTAGCCACTAACCAGTACATGTCTAGCGTTGCGAATGGTGACAGAGTGGAATGCAGTCTAGGCTTAGGTTGCATTCTATGTCTTATGCTTAGTATAACACCGACTATGGTAAAGCATGTTTTAATTATAAAAAATGAAAAGGTTTGTAGATAAGATATTAACAAACCACCTAAAAAATGAGCACTTTAATGACCTTTTTTCACTGCTCACTTTTTTGCTTATCACTAGTATGGTGTTGTGTAATTCGTGGTCACATGTCTAGGAATGGTGGTATGGGAGGCGTGGCTGCGATGGTCTCCAAATCTTCCGATTTGGTAGCATCTCCTCTCCTCCCAATACACCTTTGTAGTACATAGACACAGGATTGGCTAGTGCATAAAGTAGAGTCAGGATGCTGCGATCTCGGTGTATAGGCTATAAATGCATTTACGCAGCCAGGATTTTATATCACCTGAGGTCTCATCCTGTCATAAAGATATATAATTGGTGTATATATATTTATTGTAAATATGCTTGTACATTCTTGCTTTTTTTACACAGGTATTTATATATGTAAATATTCAGAGTTGATATATAGTCTTTTACACTTGATTTTAACATGATCTTGTGTATCTAGTATGTTTTCTGATATTTATTATTATGACTAATGTTTACAAGACACCAATTGCACTTTAAGGACGTTTTTGCACATTGCCAACTTTGCACTGTATTCTTGAAGTCTTGGATTATCCAATGAATGAATTGTTTCAGTGTTTTGCTCAGTATGATTAAGACTGCATTTGCACTTTATTTGCGCATTTCCACAGAGTCTGGCATATGGGGTTATCCCAAGATGTAATTTACAATGACTAGTTGTCTATGTCTATGATACCAGTCACTCCACATGTGACTACGCTGCACCAATGGGTGTCCATTTGAATTAGCACTTGCACTTTAAAAATTGCCTCCTCCCTAGCATGCGTCATGTGATCAAGGCCTCTGTGAAGGCCGAAACGTCATGCTGTGGTGTGCCGTCTCCCCGAGGAAATAAAATACACTGCTCACCTGCACTTGGGTCTCCTCTCTTCTTCCGCTGCGCTGTGGTATCCAGGATTGGGCTCCAGGCGAGAGCAAGCAGGGACTGTTCTTATCTCTACAAACCGGCAGAGTGCTTCGCTGGTATTTGGATGACCCCTTCACTTGCAAGCGGCGGAGCAGCAGGAAGTCAAGACCTCTGGTGACCCGGAAGCCGTTTGTCTCTCCCGTTAGGGAGTAATTGCTCCAGCCCCCGGCTACTGTGAACGCCGATTTGGGACACGAACCTGACAAAGAGCACGGAGAGTTTTGCTCTCTACCAGACTGCAGGAGTCGGGCTGCGGTGTTTCCAATCGTGAAATACAGATTACGCCGGTAAGAGAAGTGTGTGCCTGATTGGTCGGCGGTTCGCATTTGCGGATACTGTCAAGTAATCGTGAGAACGCATTGTGCATTGTACAAACAGGGAGGCGGCATGTCAGCTGACGCATTGAAAGCAAGGGAACGGGTGGCGCTGAATGCATTTGATGACTCCCCGGCTGGGGGGTCCTCTGCACCATCGGCACAAAATGTACCAGCAAACGAAGCTGGCAGCGTTCGTGACAAATTCAAGAAATTAGAAAAACTAATGAAGCGCGAGCTTTCAAAATGGTGGGAGCACCGCTCCCTGAGCAGGTACTTGGAAGTGAACAGGATACCGCGGGGTCTCCGCGTGATGCTGGCTCCCAGCTACGAAGACCCAGACCCAGAAATGCTCAGGGAGTGGGCGGACTGTAATTTGGAGTCATCGCGCAAACTGGTTCAAATACTGGTGCGCTATGCGGAGAGTGACCGCCTTAAAACACAGATTAAAATCGATGAGCTGAATCAGGAAATTGAATCATCCTGTGAGGAATATCTGAGTGAATGCACTAAGCTGGGAAGTGACATGATGGCAAGGCTTCAAAAGGAAGAGGAGATCATCAGTAAAAGAAAAGCCTATAAATTTCAAAGGGACAAGGCGGATTATGCGGAAGGGCGCATTTTTACTTTCGCCAAAAAATATGATGCCATCAAAGCTTCAAGACAACTCAAAACTGCGGCAACAGTGAACTGCCCTGCCCAACGACATGGAGCAGAGGCAGCCCAACAGGATGAATCATCAGAGTCTAACTTGAGCTCTTGTGTGAATAGTGATTCAGACTCCAATGATGGACGATTGGGGTTTACCAGGCTCACACTAGCAGAGGAACTCGACTGCATAAGGAAGGACTGGCGCGAGACTCTACGTCCGAGAACCCAACTGCGCTCCGGAACAAAATCCGTAACGCCAAGCGCTACCAACGCCGAAAGGCTAGATCGAGAGGAAGAAAAAAATCAGCAGAAAAAGAAGAAGAAAAATCCGAAAAGATGGAACAGGAAGTGAGCCCACAATCAGGAGTAACGGACATTGCCCCCTCTATTATCAATTTGACCGATATGATTTTATCAGAGACTGAACATCAGATACTATCTAAGGGTCTCACATTTTGTCCTCCATGTGACTTTAATTATGTGGACACAAGAATTGATCTATACAAATTTGTCCGCAAGATCAAGTTGCAGAAACATTTTATGGGTGGCAAGACACGCATCACCCCAATGAGGACAGAGCAAACTAATGTGGGACTGCAAGTTCGTGATGCTCCAGGGTTGGAGGCCTTGGAATCCCTAAGATTGGAGCAATCAACTTCCCAAGGGGCATCAGGATGTGAACCAAACATGGTAGGGGGTCTAACATCCTTTAAACCACGTTCCACTTACACACCTGTGATGTTATATGACAATCTTGACATCTTCCATGACGCTGCTGTAAAAGACATCAAGTTGCTGCACTCCAAACTGCTCAGTTCTAAACGTAAGAAATATACACAGAATGATCAGTACCTGCGGCTCATCCACAAGATCCAATCAAATGAGAATATCATTGTCAGGCAATCTGATAAAGGAGGGAATATAGTTCTATGGCCGCGGAAACTATATTTGGAAGAAGCCCTCTTTCAATTAAATGATTCAGACTGCTACCGACACAGTGACATCACCCTAATTAAGAAAGCCCAAGAGGAGTTTTTTTCTTTGCTAATGGGGTGGAGATCCTTTGGGTTGTTGAGTATGGATGAGCTCAAGTATCTGAAAAACAACAATCCGGTCATGCCTGTGCTATACCTAATCCCGAAGGTCCACAAGAACATGAACAAACCCCCAGGCAGACCAATAATAGCAGCATGTGGGGGCTTACTTGAAAAGACAACTGTCTAGGTGGACTCATTCCTACAAGAGTTCGTACAGAGCCTACCATCCTTTGTTCAGGACTCTAATGACTTTGTGAGGAAAATTGAGGACATAAAATGGGATTCGGAGTCGTGGCTCATTACATTAGACGTCACGTCTTTGTATACAAGTATCATTCATCAAGACGGACTGAGAGCCATAGAATTTTATCTAGGCTTAAGACCAATGATCATGGCTGACCACAATCGTATGTTACTATCTATGATTTCATTCTGTTTACACCATAATTTCTTTATGTTTAACAACAGATACTACCAGCAGGACAGAGGTGTAGCCATGGGGGCCTGTTTCTCTCCCAGTTATGCCTGTCTCCACATGGGCTACTGGGAGAGACAGGTCCTCTTTGGCGAACACTCCGACACTGCTAGGCGGTCCATTATACGATGGTATCGTTACATTGATGATGTGTTCCTTGTTTGGAGGGGCACACGTCTGGAAGCTGAGCAATTTGTTGACAAATTGAATTGCAATGATTACAACTTGAAGTTCACCTCGACAATTAGCAGAGAACAGGTACATTTTCTAGACATGACAGTCACTACAAGAGGGGAGAGACTTGAAACCAGGTTGTACCGAAAGCCGACGGCTGGAAATACAATACTCCATGCCAGTAGTCACCACCCTGCACACCTCATACGCAGTATCCCGTATGGCGAGATGCTGCGTATAAGAAGATTGAGCAGTACTGAAGCTCAATGCCATCTAGCTCAGCAAGCCAGTAGGTCTAGATTTTTGGCAAGAGGGTACAAGGCCGTAATGGTTGATAAGGCTATAACCAAGGCAAACGCACTGTCACGCAGTCAGGCCTTGCAACGTAAGGTCAAGGTTGCGCCTTCTGCTTCCGAGGATCATAAAGTGAGACTTATCTGGGCGTATAACAAGCAGCATGGGGCACTAGGTAAAATCATTTCCAAACACTGGAGTCTCATTAAATGCGACCCGGTGATAGGTGACAAAATTTCCATTAAGCCTTTAATCACCTATAGGAAAGCGTATTCCATGCAAAATGCCTTAGTGAATCCTAGCCCAGAAGTATCTATACGAAAGAATTGGCTAGACAAGAGCAAAGGTTTCAGGAAGTGTGCTTCTTGTAAGGCATGCCAGCATGGGCTGAATAAAACCGAATACGCAGTGCCCTTTACCCCGGTTGCTCGCAAGATCACAAAACAGCTGACTTGCAAGAGTGAATATGTGGTCTATGTGCTGGAGTGTCCGTGTGCCCTGCGGTATGTGGGCAGTACCAAGCTGCAGGTGCACAAGAGGATACTCCAGCACATAAGGGCCATCAACACCAACGATCCGGCGTATCCGGTGGCCCGCCACTTTAGGGAGCACCACAACAATGATAGCTCCCTTCTACGTTACTATGCTGTAGACTGTGTGGGCCCGTTGAGAAGAGGAGGTGACAGAGATGGTGCCCTTAGAAAGTTGGAGACCAGGTACATATTGGAAATGGACAGTCGAGCTCCAGGGGGACTAAATTCCACAGAGGATTTTTACACTTGTCTTTAATTGATCTAAAAGTGTATCTTGAGGCCCTATCCTGTCCAGTTTTAGCCTATCTCCCCATAGTGTCTGTTTAGCTATCTGACTGGTAGTGGATTTCTGATAACACCTAGCCACTAACCAGTACATGTCTAGCGTTGCGAATGGTGACAGAGTGGAATGCAGTCTAGGCTTAGGTTGCATTCTATGTCTTATGCTTAGTATAACACCGACTATGATAAAGCATGTTTTAATTATAAAAAATGAAAAGGTTTGTAGATAAGATATTAACAAACCACCTAAAAAATGAGCACTTTAATGACCTTTTTTCACTGCTCACTTTTTTGCTTATCACTAGTATGGTGTTGTGTAATTCGTGGTCACATGTCTAGGAATGGTGGTATGGGAGGCGTGGCTGCGATGGTCTCCAAATCTTCCGATTTGGTAGCATCTCCTCTCCTCCCAATACACCTTTGTAGTACATGGACACAGGATTGGCTAGTGCATAAAGTAGAGTCAGGATGCTGCGATCTCGGTGTATAGGCTATAAATGCATTTACGCAGCCAGGATTTTATATCACCTGAGGTCTCATCCTGTCATAAAGATATATAATTGGTGTATATATATTTATTGTAAATATGCTTGTACATTCTTGCTTTTTTTACACAGGTATTTATATATGTAAATATTCAGAGTTGATATATAGTCTTTTACACTTGATTTTAACATGATCTTGTGTATCTAGTATGTTTTCTGATATTTATTATTATGACTAATGTTTACAAGACACCAATTGCACTTTAAGGACGTTTTTGCACATTGCCAACTTTGCACTGTATTCTTGAAGTCTTGGATTATCCAATGAATGAATTGTTTCAGTGTTTTGCTCAGTATGATTAAGACTGCATTTGCACTTTATTTGCGCATTTCCACAGAGTCTGGCATATGGGATTATCCCAAGATGTAATTTACAATGACTAGTTGTCTATGTCTATGATACCAGTCACTCCACATGTGACTACGCTGCACCAATGGGTGTCCATTTGAATTAGCACTTGCACTTTAAAAATTGCCTCCTCCCTAGCATGCGTCATGTGATCAAGGCCTCTGTGAAGGCCGAAACGTCATGCTGTGGTGTGCCGTCTCCCCGAGGAAATAAAATACACTGCTCACCTGCATTTGGGTCTCCTCTCTTCTTCCGCTGCGCTGTGGTATCCAGGATTGGGCTCCAGGCGAGAGCAAGCAGGGACTGTTCTTATATATATATATATATATATATATATATATATATATATTTTTTTTTTTTTTTTTTTTCTCTGAGATCCATTTTTTTTTTACTTTCTATCTTTTCTCTTATTATTATTGTTTTTTATTAATTAGAGGAAGAGAAAGAGAAAAAAAAAGAAAAAAAAAAGCTTCCCCTCCCAATCAATACTCATTAAGGGGAAAAGCCCAAATCACCTCAATAGTTGGAAACGGAATCACTCCTTCTCCTTGGAAGCACAACTCAAGGATTCCAGTAACTCGTCAGCCTCATACGGCGTTCTGATGTTAAACATCTTGTTGTTAAACATAATCTTAAGAAAGGCCGGGAATCTCATCTGCACTGTAGCCCCTACTGACCTAAACTTATCCATTCTCTGACCTAATTCCCACTGTCGCTCCAGAGTTACTCTAGATAGATCAGAACACACTTCAAATGAGAAATCAGGCCCCTTGAGTGATTTGACCTTAAGAGCTAGATTCAAGATCTTCTCCTTTAGCGCATAAGTAAGGAAGTTTATGAGGATCTTTCTTGGTTTAGACCTGTTTGGATTCCGCCGAAATGGATCTCTATGAATCCTCTGAATATTTTGTTCTAGGAACCCCACAGATTCCTCGAGATTCAACGAGTCCTTGAGCAATGCCACTATATAGGTCTTCAAGTCGCTTCCTTCCTTACCCTCCGGAATCTTTAAGAGGCGTAGGTTATTCCTGCATGAGGCATTTTCGAGAGATTCAAGTCTCTCTCGCAGAGCATCCCCATCCCTTCGTAGTGCTTGGATTTTACCTCCTGCTGACCCGAGACTGACTTTAAGATGTTCAACCGAGCCCTCCAGCGTCTCAGTTCTTGAATTCAAAAGGTTGACTTTCTTCTCGAGGGCATCACATGCTGCACTAATCACAGATTGATTCTCCTCTGAGACAGCAAAGCCCTGCTTTATGTCCATTTTAAGCGAGAGAAATAATGCCTCTATCGAGCTAGTATCAATTAGGGGACTTGGAAATTAGGGGAACATGGTGCCCACTAGCTGAGCGATAGCGTGCGTCTCGGCTCTGTGCTCTCTCCCCTTCTATCAATCACCACGATCACCTAATGGAGATTTGCTATTATAACGGCTGTAGCGGCATGATAAGCTAGCGGATCCCGCTGGTGATTAACTTGGGCTTTCTTTCGTCGTTGGTCGAGCTGCAAGGGCTTTGTCCGGATGTGCCCCGGGCTGGCCGGACCTTCTCACGCCTCCCCCACCCCTCTGCTCCTGCCGCGCTGGTGGTCAGCCGCCCTGGAGCTGAGACGCGGTCTCAGAGTGGCGGCTCGCAGTCTCCTCCGGGGTAGCCAGGGCAGCGTCAGAACAAGCTGCAGAACAAGCAGAACAAGCAGTATTGGAGCTTTTTTCCTGCGAGAGGGGGCGGCCGGGCCCGAGTGTCTCTCGGCTTCTGCCATCGACCGGTCTGCTGAAGGTAGGAGGGAGGATAACACGGTTCCTGATGGTAAGACTGACTCTTTTTTGGATCCAGAGTGCTCCTCCATCCATACTCCCCGAAATTTGGGCAATAGCAATTCTGAGACTTCATCCAAGGTGGGTGGTCGTAAGAGAGGGGGAAAGGGGGGGAAGGGGAGGACTAAGTGCCTAAATAAAAAGCTGCAGAAAAGCCCCACTGGCGGTTTAGGAGGGGTTAGTGGTGATTTAAGCGCCTCTCAAAATACAGTAGCTTTAAAATCTAAGAAGAGCAGAGGACAACAGCAACAGTAAGAAGAACCTCGGGGGGAACATGACTCTGCTTTTCAGCGTTATCAAGTAAAGGGAAGGAATGTCAAAGGGGCTAAAAGTAAGGGCTCTGTCAAGACATCTGAGAAGGCTGCTTTTAAGGTTCAACCACAGATACTGAACCTCACAAGTCAAACAACATCTTCCCAGCAGGGCTCTTCTGTTCTCGGTGATAACGGGGGCTGTTCTCCCTTTGGCTCTCCTGTGATGGCTAATCCTACATGGCCTATCAGGCCGACCATTGCGACACCTACCTTTCCCATCACTTCTGAACCTTTTATGCCCTCTCCGGTACAATCAGTGGTGTCACCCTTGGTGCCTGTTACCAGGATATCGACCCCGGAAGATCCAATCTCCTCGGGCATATCTGTTGAAGCCTCTTTGGAGGCGGCCTGTGAGGACAGTGAAGAAATTATAAATATACATGTGTACAATATTGCTGCACTAGCTTTCAACAGCATTAATAGGTTAATATATTTTTAGGAGAATGGCTTTCTTTATCATTTTAAATGACCTTTGCTAGTTGGCAGTCTATATTTAGATTTAGCATAGATGCTTAACGGGGATATTTAAGCTCTTCCAGCCTCTCCATTTATGCAGATTTAACCATCAGATATCTATTTGCAGCATGAAGGCATGGTAGTGAGGTAGAAATGTAGACTTCATGGAAAGAACTTGAAATATGTAGAAATTGGTCTGCTCAACAGATGACAATTCAATTAAATTCAATTAATCTGCAACATTTATTTTATTTAATGCCCAAAACTTTACATTGTACTGGTTGACTATTTTACTCAAATGCAGAATGTACTGTAACACTTCATGGTGCAAAATGTCCCTTGTAACCTACAGTTATGAACGAGATGCATCATGAACATGATCCAGCGCCCCTATAGAAAATATGTCATAATAACACTTCCCTACTCCATAATACTCACCATTAATCAGAAATCACTCACAAGGCCCATAAACTAACATGACATATTTTGAGCAACTGAATCATGTGACCTAATTAATATCACCTATTCACAAAATATATACACTTTTATATACAACTGCAGTATAATATTTACACCATGGTTTTCATAAATTTTGCATTTAATTAAGTCACTTTGGTTAATGTATCTGCTGATGATAACGTGACTCTGAAATAACAAGACCAGCTTGTCTTTTCAAAAATCTTATTTATTAACTAATTATTCGAGGAAAGTGCATTTAATTAGAAGAATAACAAATTAGACTGACAGTTTTAAGCAGAATCAAATAGCATGTTAAACAAAGAAATAAACAGTTTATCATTACATAAGCTCTATCTCTCTGTCTAAAACTCATTTCACCTAAAGGAATAAAAGTTAAAGTCATTTGGCCCTATTGATCCTTACGTGCTCCAAAGAAAGTCAGACAGCACGTCACGCCTAACTGGAATCAGGAGAAGATGAGCAGCAAGAGCAGCGAGAGCCCCCTCCCTCCCATGGGGACAGTTTTTATACCTTTTCTGACTAACTAAAGTATCTTTATCGCACGTTTTTCTGAAAATCCAATCTTCTCATTGGTTGAGCCATGTCAGTCCACTATTAGGTCACACTTTTTTGACCAAGTTCGGGGCCTCATCATAGCCCTTATTGTTCTTAGTTTCACCATCCTTTTTCCTTCCTCAAAAAGATACTTTCCCGGGGAGAATTTTTTTACTTCCTAATCTTGGCAGGCAATACAGTATCTTGTCCTTGGCCATGACTCCAAGAACACATCCGACTCGACCATAATTATTTCTGCAGAAAACGTTGTCAGCTCAGCAAAATGCTCTGCGCATGAGTGAAGGTTTCACTCTAGTCAAGTCTTGAAAACTGCAGCACTGCCAGCCATCTTGTTTAGGCCCATTCGTAAAACTAATGTATAAACAAACACAAAACATCAATTAATAAAAAAAATAGAATTCGTTCTGTTACCCACCCACCTTTACTAATTATTAACCCATTCATCTATGTTACCTAGCAGAAACAAATAAAGCAACAAACAAAATTGTGCAACATAAAGACAGAAAGACAAAACATGAGCACACGCAAATAAGCACATGCCATTAATAAATCAGCCGCATTTAATTCTGACAAAACAATAGACAAGATTAGTTTATTATTTTTTTTAACAAGCATTTGCAACATAAAGCACATAAATGAGCACATATATTAATATTCAATAAACCAGGAGAAAGAGGATCTAAGGGATGGTTTAACGACCCAGCAATACTACTATCCCTAGGTACAGTTACTCCAACAAAAAAGTAGCAAGGGGTCAAAGGCAAAACAAACTAAGTTAAATCCCTACACAGTGGCTGAAAAGAGAAAGGAAATGAACTACTGGTGTGTGTAGTGCGAATCACACATAGGGTCTCCTATCTCTTAAGAGCAGATTCCCATCAGTCACCACTCGGATCCGCCCTTCATTATCTGGGATACTTCACCCTCAGAGATACAATATGGGACCCACAGTGGACTGGCAGATGTGGAATGCCTTATCCTACCTGTGGTGTCCAGTGTGAGGGGGACACTAGATGTATTATGGTGACCAAAAGCAATGCTAAACAAGTGAAGTGCAAAGTGAAGTTGTGAAAAGGATTATAAAATTAGGTAGGGAAGTGAAAAAATTATTTATTAAGGTTCACTTCAATCCTAAAATTAAAAATGAGTGCGTAGTGGTCTAAACAAATAACCACTGTTGGAAATAAGAGGTCGACATGTTTCTGCAGACTGATAAGAGCCACATGGTATCTAGCTGCTTCCTCAGGACCATAACGCTACTGCTTTACAAAAAATAGTGGGAAAAGGAAAGAAATAAAAAGATATCACCTGAGATCTAGTGATACCGTCCTTCTCCTGACTGTGTAGTTCAATGCCAGGATTGAATCCATTCACGATGAGACACACATGAAGGGAAGAAACAAAGTACACACCAAATTAGATATAGAGCCCTGTATTGAAACACATTCTTTCTAACACAAAATTATCTCTTGTATAGAACAGTAGTGTCGTACCCTACATGTACATATCATACACCACTGTGCATAGCAACAAGCTCATGACTGCTCACTTACCAAATTGGCAGGAGAGAGAAGTCCTACCTCATCTGGCCACAGCGCAGGTAAAACAGGGCACCGCTCTAAAGTAGCGAAAGAAATAAATGAAAAGGAAAATTAGGGCACTCAGGGCGTCACGATACTCTAGCAAGAGTCGCAGGCCACAAATCCATTTGAGGAGAATACACCGACAGTCATTACACAAGTGCTGCCGTGACGCAAGTACTGCCGTGTCATAGTATGAGTATAACATATTGTTTAAGCGTCTTAACTCTAATGATGGTAAAGAAACAGTTGCAGCATTGGTGTACTGAAAAAGGCCTAAACAGCCTGAATTCCTCTATTACTGTTTCCATAAGAACGCTTATTAAAGAACCGCTTATTAAAGGAAGTCAAAATCTCCAAAAGCAGTCCGACCCACAGATGATCAAAGTCGGAATCGATAGGTCACAAGTGGACGGTTTTACAAATTACCATCTGCAATAGCCCTCAGTTCGATAAACTGGGCTTGCAGGGCGTGTCGTATTCAAAAATAGGTGGCAAAAGGGCAGCTCTCCGTGCATCGTGAGAGGAGGATGTAACTCTCAAGGCTACTAACAATGGCGCACTCGAACGCCCCCAAATGATGATGAATGCTAAAGAAATCGTGTGTGCGCCTACCTGTCCGTCGGTACCCCGGGCGTCCCTCTGGTCTGTCGTGGGAGGTACCGACGCGGCGCGTAATCCGCCATTATATTTCCACCTTGTCACCAGCAACAGCTGCGACCGGATGACGTGCGTCTATGCGCGACGTGCATGGCATCATGGGAATTGGAGTTTGTATCTAACTGTGCGCTCATATCTCATTCTTTGCACATATTAGGCACGTGCGTCTATGCGCGACGTGCATGGCATCATGGGAATTGGAGTTTGTATCTAACTGTGCGCTCATATCTCACTATTTGCACTTATTAGGCACGTTGTAAATTGTTGTAGAATGCCTTAAAGTGCACCATAAGAGTCAGTCATGTCTGTAATTAAATAGATAACATTTTGGCTGTTGCAGTTTGTAAATCATCGCTGCTCCCAGGGACGACCTGTGCCAATATCAATCTGTGTAGACTTCGTTGTTAAAAGGCAAGCTACACAATTACCACAGGGATGGTGTCCTGTGACCGAAATATGTGTAATAACAAATGATTTAGGAAAAGCGTAACATTTATAAAATTCTGTATACATGTATTTGCAAAATATTGGTGCTAATGGTAATTTTTTATCATTTGTAGTGACCCCCGAAGAAGGGCCCTATAAGGGCCCGAAATGCATTGGGTTTTATTTTAAATAAAAACTGCCTGTGATGAACACAGCATCAATCATATTCTTTCAAGAGGCCAGGATCGGCACTGTTTGAATATAAGAAAACTGAAAATTGGCATATGAATGTGTTCCGTGGATTTGGATAAAATAATATGATAAATGAAACTAACATAAAAAAGTGACAAAACTAGAACAAAAATCGGGATTACTACAGAAAAATGGTTAAAATACCTTCGAAACTGACATGCACGCCAGGGGCGGCATGACGCTGTGCAAATGGCTCATGGAGCTTAATGTAGCTCCACTTCACTTGTTGTCCTGTGACCGCTGGCATATCCCATAAAGTACCTATCGGTCATGGACTCGTGTATTTTGGTCTAGTGTGGACCAGCTGATCTTTAACATTACGTCCACGTTTGAAGGCAAACAACGGAGGAGGTAAAGTGGTCGTGTCACTCCCGGTGTTTAAGATCGCCCAATGCTTCCTTACAATTTTTTGGATCTGATTAGTCTTCGTGCTAAAAGTATTAACACATGTTATCCTTTTTGATGTTGGCTTGGGAGGCAATAGTTCTAATAAGCCGTCCCTATTGTTGTTTGAAGCACGTTTCTTAGCAGCCCTGACCAGTCTTTTCGGGTACTTCTTCTCAATCAACTGTTTCTCTAAAGTCAGAGAATGTTCTTCAAATGCAGATTTAGTTGAACAATTGCGTTGAATACGAAGGAATTGTCTATAGGGCAAGTTGTTAAGAAGGGCCTTAGGGTGATAGCTCTCATAACTCAATAGTGAGTTCCTTGCCACTGGTTTACGGTATATTTCTGTATGTAAACCAGTGGGAGTAGCCGTGACTAGCAAATCAAGGAAGGATAGCTGGTGTCTGCTAAATTCCATGGTGAATTTGAAAAAGGGGTTTCTCTCGTTTAACCACCCATGGTATTTATGAAGATCGTCAACTGAACCATGCCACACCACCAGGACGTCGTCAATGTATCGTTTCCATAGACGCACATTTTCTAGGAATGGATTGATTACATTGAGCACGTGGTGTTGTTCGAAACTGTGCACGTACAGATTCGCGAGACTAGGGGCAAAAACGCTGCCCATACTGGTCCCGCTAATCTGTAGGTACACAGAGTCCTCAAACATGAAAAAATTCTCCGTCATGGCCAAGGTCCCCACGGTCATGATCAACCTCACCGGTGTGATAGAGTTAAGATCTTGAGTTTCAAGCAAACTCTCTATCACCTCCAAAGTTTCAGTTTGGGGTATGGAAGTGTAGAGGCTTTCGATATCAAAGGAGACTAGAAGATCTTGTTCAATATCATAATTCACCTCTGGTAGAATTCTAAGCACTGCTTTAGTATCTTTCAAATAAGTTGGCATCTCTAGAACCAGCGGTTTCAAGAAGTAATCTACAAAGGTGGATAAGGGCTCGAGCAACGAGCCTATGCCCGATATTATGGGGCGCCCAGGTGGTGGTCTCTGGGGTTTATGTACCTTGGGCAGTACATAGAAGTATGGCATCACTGGATTACCTGCACAAAGATATTGTGCCTCTTTCTCCATGAGCCATCCTTCAGCCAAAGCTTCTTCAACAATGGTACCAATGATGGTGGTCAGTCTAGCAGTAGGGTCTGTTGATAATTTGCGATAGAATTTCTTGTCGCTTAATTGTCGCAAACATTCTTCCCGATAGGTGTCAGTGTCCAAAAGGACTATGGCACCCCCTTTGTCTGCCGGCTTAATTGTGACAGATGAATTGTTAGCTAAACCATTAAGAGCTACTTGTTCTTTTCTGCTCAGATTGATAAAGGGTTTGTGATGTTGTTGAAGAAGCATCTGTAAATCATGGTCCACTGCTTCTTCGAATGCCATAACTTTGGCAGGTAGACCTATAGTGGTGGGATTGAATCTCAAAGGGTTCCTTAAGCCAGTATTGTCATCAGGGGTTTCATTACTGCCATCTTGTGCCTCTTTGTTAGCAAAAAGGAAGTGCAATCTGATTTTCCTGAAGAACTTGTTCATTTCAATGTTAGTCAGGAAGGGATCTGCAGTATTCGTAGAGACAAAACCAAGGCCTCTATTCAATACTTGTTCTTCAATTGCAGACATGGTATGGGAACTGAGATTAATTACGAGAGAGGTCCCGCTGATGTCCTTGGTGTTTCTTGGGGGATCTTCTTCCCGTTCCTCAGGTCCATTGTCTGAGGAGGTAGGTTCCATTGGACCTGACCCTGCTGCTGGGATCTGCGTCGGCCTCTCGGTCTCCCTTGGCCATAGCCTAAAAAAGGCTGCTGTGAGTAGTCGGGATAGAAATTTTGGGGACCAAAAGGACCTCCTGGAGGTGGATAAGTAGGGGTACCCCAAGGTGAGGGTTGCCACCAAGGAGGCGGTGGTGGTGGACCATAGTTTGAATTGTATCCACTCCAATTTCTCCTATTGTATCCTCTACCTCTCTTATTGTTGTTGGTATTGGTATGGTTTGAAGTGTCAGAGTCGCTCGACTCTGTATCAGAGTTAGAGGTACCATAAGTAGAGCCCCCTTTCCTGCCTTTCTTATTAAAAGGCACGGGTATGTAGTTCTCGCTGGTATATGGATAAACTTTATCCATGGCAAATTTTGCAAGGTCTTTCTTGCATATCTCGAGTTTAGTGAACAGAATAGAATCCCTAAACTCCTTGTTAGCTTTATTGCTCTCATCTTGATTCTTAGAAAAGATCTTTGTTGTGAGGGTTGTCTTGATCTGACCCTCCAAGAGCTGGATCTCTATTAAAATCTTATCAGCTGCTTTTTTAGCCGTTTTAATAATAAGCACCAGCCAGTCTCTCGTACACTTCCAGGCGATCAGGGACCAATCGCGTAGGAAGTCCTTGTCGTCTAAAAACAAGCGTGGAGCATTAGTAACAATAAGCCCACTGGGGGCACCGTTACCCCGAAGGTATTCTGCCATGGAAATTCCATGGACACAGATCCTTGACTGACTTTTTTTCAATAGCAGAATTTTGGCCCACCCATCTTCGCTCGTAACCTGGGCAGGTGGTAACATTCTAAGACACTAGGATTCTCTGACAGATTAGACTGGATTTCCATTTCGTCGAACGCCAGTCTGGCGACAGTAGCCATCTTTAACACAGACTAGTGGGCAACAGACTATGCTAAAAAAGGAAACAACCCTGAGGTGCACACAACGTCCCTATCATGAGTCCAAGATCTAAAGTGCAACCTTGGGATTAAAAAGACCCGCCGCTCAGCAGCTGCACAAGAACATTCAATAAACCAGGAGAAAGAGGGTCTAAGGGAAGGTTTAACGACCCAGCAATACTACTATCCCTAGGTACAGTTACTTCAACAAAAAAGTAGCAAGGGGTCAAAGGCAAAACAAACTAAGTTAAATCCCTACACAGTGGCTGAAAAGAGAAAGGAAATGAACTACTGGTGTGTGTAGTGCGAATCACACATAGGGTCTCCTATCTCTTAAGAGAAGATTCCCATCAGTAACCACTCAGATCCGCCCTTCATCATCTGGGATACTTCACCCTCAGAGATACAATACGGGACCCACAGTGGACTGGCAGATGTGGAAAGCCTAATCCTACCTGTGGTGTCCAGTGTGAGGGGGACACTAGATGTATTATGATGACCAAAAGCAGTGCTAAACAAGTGAAGTGCAAAGTGAAGTTGTGAAAAGGATTATAAAATTAGGTAGGGAAGTGAAAAAATTATTTATTAAGGTTCACTTCAATCCTAAAATTAAAAATGAGTGCGTAGTGGTCTAAACAAATAACCACTGTTGGAAATAAGAGGTCGACATGTTTCTGCAGATGATAAGATCCACGTGGTATCTAGC
Organism: Lissotriton helveticus; assembly: GCF_964261635.1. Taxonomy (NCBI): domain Eukaryota; kingdom Metazoa; phylum Chordata; class Amphibia; order Caudata; family Salamandridae; genus Lissotriton; species Lissotriton helveticus. Next base: position 1,720,661,257 of record NC_136059.1, read on the forward strand.
TGCTTCCTCAGGACCATAACGCTACTGCTTTACAAAAAATAGTGGGAAAAGGAAAGAAATAAACAGATATCACCTGAGATCTAGTGATACCGTCCTTCTCCTGACTGTGTAGTTCAATGCCAGGAATGAATCCATTCACGATGAGACACACATGAAGGGAAGAAACAAAGTACACACCAAATTAGATATGGAGCCCTGTGTTGAAACACATTCTTTCTAACACAAAATGATCTCTTGTATATAACAGTAGTGTCGTACCCTACATGTACATATCATACACCACTGTGCATAGCAACAAGCTCATGACTGCTCACTTTCCAAATTGGCAGGAGAGAGAAGTCCCACCTCACCTGGCCACAGTGCAGGTAAAACAGGGCACCGCTCTAAAGTAGCAAAAGAAATAAATGAAAAGGAAAATTAGGGCACTCAGGGCGTCACGATACACTAGCAAGAGTCGCAGGCTACAAATCCATTTGAGGAGAAGACACCGACAGTCATTACACAAGTGCTGCCGTGACGCAAGTACTGCAGTGTCATAGTATGAGTATAACATATTGTTTAAGCGTCTTAACTCTAATGATGGTAAAAAAACAGTTGCAGCATTGGTGTACTGAAAAAGGCCTAAACAGCCTGAATTCCTCTATTACTGTTTCCATAAGAACGCTTATTAAAGAACCGCTTATTAAAGGAAGTCAAAATCTCCAAAAGCAGTCCGACCCACAGATGATCAAAGTCGGAATCGATAGGTCACAAGTGGACGGTTTTACAAATTACCGTCTGCAATAGCCCTCAGTTCGATAAACTGGGCTTGCAGGGTGTATCGTATTCAAAAATAGGTGGCAAAAGGGCAGCTCTCCGTGCATCGTGAGAGGAGGATGTAACTCTCAAGGCTACTAACAATGGCGCACTCGAACGCCCCCAAATGATGATGAATGCTAAAGAAATCGTGTGTGCGCCTACCTGTCCGTCGGTACCCCGGGCGTCCCTCTGGGCTGTCGTGGGAGGTACCGACGCGGCGCGTAATCCGCCATTATATTTCCACCTCGTCACCGGCAACAGCTGCGACCGGATGACGTGCGTCTATGCGCGACGTGCATGGCATCATGGGAATTGGAGTTTGTATCTAACTGTGCGCTCATATCTCATTCTTTGCACATATTAGGCACGTGCGTCTATGCGCGACGTGCATGGCATCATGGGAATTGGAGTTTGTATCTAACTGTGCGCTCATATCTCACTATTTGCACTTATTAGGCACGTTGTAAATTGTTGTAGAATGCCTTAAAGTGCACCATAAGAGTCAGTCATGTCACTAAAGCGTATTCGGGTAACTACAGTGCCCCAAGGTGATAGCGTGCCCTGTGTGAAAGACATTAACAGTATTGATGCATTATTGTTGTCATCAGTGTCAGAAGGCAACTAACTCTTCTTTGCGCGTAAAAGGATGGAAACTGCATGTTTTATGCGACAGCACGAACTGAGATTAATTACGAGAGAGGTCCCGCTGATGTCCCTGGTGTTTCTTGGGGGATCTTCTTCCCGTTCCTCAGGTCCATTGTCTGAGGAGGTAGGTTCCATTGCACCTGACCCTGCTGCTGGGATCTGTGTCGGCCTCTCGGTCTCCCTTGGCCATAGCCTAAAAAAGGCTATATAGAAGTTGGCCATTTACCAACAGAGCTCAAATGGACAGTCATTGAACAGCCCATGATTCCACCTCACATTACTGACATTAGTGGCTTTTTATTCAGAAAAGAACAAAGATGGGTGTACAAACTCAGATCCGACAAAGAGGGCCTTAACGTGGAAATTCCTTGGATGGCACTCAAATGAGGACACCTGTTAGCGTACAGAATGATTATTCTCAAGATGACTGCATGTGCATTCATTTGGATGCGTCATTTGTGTCTTATTTCATCTATCTTTAGATTTCTGAAGGGCAGTACTCCTATGACGAACCAGTAAGATAGTGCACTGGTAGACATTTGTCTAGATATAGCACAACTCAGTGGCAGCACTATAAACAAGAGCGTGCTGTCGCATAAAACATGCAGTTTCCATCCTTTTACGCGCAAAGAAGAGTTAGTTGCCTTCTGACAATGATGACAACAATAATGCATCAATACTGTTAATGTCTTTCACACAGGGCACGCTATCACCTTGGGGCACTGTAGTTACCCGAATACGCTTTAGAGACATGACTGACTCTTATGGTGCACTTTAAGGCATTCTACAACAATTTACAACGTGCCTAATAAGTGCAAATAGTGAGATATGAGCGCACAGTTAGATACAAACTCCAATTCCCATGATGCCATGCACGTCGCGCATAGACGCACGTGCCTAATATGTGCAAAGAATGAGATATGAGCGCACAGTTAGATACAAACTCCAATTCCCATGATGCCATGCACGTCGCGCATAGACGCACGTCATCCGGTCGCAGCTGTTGCCGGTGACGAGGTGGAAATATAATGGCGGATTACGCGCCGCGTCGGTACCTCCCAAGACAGCCCAGAGGGACGCCCGGGGTACCGACGGACAGGTAGGCGCACACACGATTTCTTTAGCATTCATCATCATTTGGGGGCGTTCGAGTGCGCCATTGTTAGTAGCCTTGAGTTACATCCTCCTCTCACGAAGCACGGAGAGCTGCCCTTTTGCCACCAATTTTGAATACGACACGCCCTGCAAGCCCAGTTTATCGAACTGAGGGGTATTGCAGACGGTAATTTGTAAAACCGTCCACTTGTGACCTATCGATTCCGACTTTGATCATCTGTGGGTCGGACTGCTTTTGGAGATTTTGACTTCCTTTAATAAGCGGTTCTTTAATAAGCGTTCTTATGGAAACAGTAATAGAGGAATTCAGGCTGTTTAGGCCTTTTTCAGTACATCAATGCTGCAACTGTTTCTTTACCATCATTAGAGTTAAGACGCTTAAACAATATGTTATACTCATACTATGACACGGCAGTACTTGCGTCATGGCAGCACTTGTGTAATGACTGTCGGTGTATTCTCCTCAAATGGATTTGTGGCCTGAGACTCTTGCTAGAGTATCGTGACGCCCTGAGTGCCCTAATTTTCCTTTTCATTTATTTCTTTCGCTACTTTAGAGCGGTGCCCTGTTTTACCTGCGCTGTGGCCAGGTGAGGTGGGACTTCTCTCTCCTGCCAATTTGGTAAGTGAGCAGTCATGAGCTTGTTGCTATGCACAGTGGTGTATGATATGTACATGTAGGGTACAACACTACTGTTATATACAAGAGATCATTTTGTGTTAGAAAGAATGTGTTTCAACACAGGGCTCTATATCTAATTTGGTGCGTACTTTGTTTCTTCCCTTCATGTGTGTCTCATCGTGAATGGATTCATTCCTGGCATTGAACTACACAGTCAGGAGAAGGACGGTATCACTAGATCTCAGGTGATATCTGTTTATTTCTTTCCTTTTTCCACTATTTTTTGTAAAGCAGAAGCGTTATGGTCCTGAGGAAGCAGCTAGATACCACGTGGATCTTATCAGTCTGCAGAAACATGTCGACCTCTTATTTCCAACAGTGGTTATTTGTTTAGACCACTACGCACTCATTTTTAATTTTAGGATTGAAGTGAACCTTAATAAATAATGTTTTCACTTCCCTACCTAATTTTATAATCCTTTTCACAACTTCACTTTGCACTTCACTTGTTTAGCACTGCTTTTGGTCACCATAATACATCTAGTGTCCCCCTCACACTGGACACCACAGGTAGGATTAGGCTTTCCACATCTGCCAGTCCACTGTGGGTCCCATATTGTATCTCTGAGGGTGAAGTATCCCAGATGATGAAGGGCGGATCCGAGTGGTGACTGATGGGAATCTTCTCTTAAGAGATAGGAGACCCTATGTGTGATTCGCACTACACAAACCAGTAGTTCATTTCCTTTCTCTTTTCAGCCACTGTGTAGGGATTTAACTTAGTTTGTTTTGCCTTTGACCCCTTGCTACTTTTTTGTTGAAGCACATATATTAATACCCACGTGTAATGTTTTGCAATTTAATCTAGGTTGGTTAATATTATTCACTCCATTCACATTAGTATAATTATTTCGTTATGGAAGTTTAACTTTGCGAGTTGAAATAAATATATTTCTAAATCTCGGTCCATCAAACATTTTTTTAGGACTTTCTCTTCAAAACTTTCTGTCTTTCACAAATTTAAAAATGGGATTAGCAGGCACATGATGGAGATGGAGGAGAAAGCTAAGCAAGCAGATATCTAAATTAAAAAAGATATTTATTCACAGAGCCATTGGTGGGTAACGCAAAAAAGATCCAGGAGCATGATGCAGAGAAATATGTTACTTACACAACTGCAGAAGATAATCTTATATGTTGTTTCTGCAATCATGTTAATCGTTTTCACATTTTGCTACACAGATTCATAAGGCACTTTGTGAACGTGAAAGTGTGTAAGTTATATCTCAGCAAGGACACTAACTTGTGCAAGACTTGCTTTCAAAGTTCAAGCAGCTCAATATCTACTGGCCACACCATTGGCAAGGCACTACAATCGCGTTAAAGTTGAAGATGAAGTAGTGTTTAGAAAAAAAGGTTGTTATCAGTTCCTGGAATGGGGAGCGGGGTGCTCAGTGATCCAGTATTCCAAATGGAGAACTGTTTGCTTTCCCACAAACCACTTAAACTGGGTGGGTCACTCTTTCATGTGAACGAGAGAACTTGTTTGGAAACATGAAGAATACAGATAAAATGTCTAGTGTAAAATAACACACATCAAAAAAGCTGTTAGATATGGAGAAAGATTCTAACTTTTTAATAATTTCCAAGGAGTGCAAAAAAAGAAACTGTTTGCAATACACATCTCCTTTCTTCTTGTCTACCTACAGCTCGAAAAACAGTGCAGAAGAAGAAATAAAAGCAATGTTTTGGTTTTCATTCGGTAAACTGTTCTTCTAAGAATGCTCCATGACCTAACCTGCCTTCTCTCTCAATTGCTGGCTGTTGCAGCAGGTATTGTGACATGAGAACCCAACTGTAATAGTTATTACAGTTTTCTGATGTCAATACTTTATAATCTGCAACTGGGTGCATCACAGGCCACGGATTATAAAGACATTAGAGACTGAGGGGTATATTATCAAGCAGGGCGATAGGCAATTATCGCCGCTTTAGCATTGTTAGCGACAGCTTTTAGGCGATAGCGAGCGGTTTTAGGCCCGCTTTCCGTGTCAGCGATGTTTATTGCTAATGACATGCAAAGTGGGCGTACCCAATCAGTTAGCGACTGAAAGCAGTCGCTAACGTCGCTATCGACTATTAGCAAGGCAGGCGTAGCAATGGAAATATTTGTGCTAAGCGCAAATATCTCCAAATACTAACACCTGCCCTGACCAGTTCTTAGCCATGTTATCCAATGCGACGTCGATAACATGGCTAAGAGCATTTCGTCGCTAATGTGTGAATATCGCTGTATTCTCAACAATATTCACGCATTTCACCGCTATCGCTGGATACTTTAGTACAATGGAGAAAAACGTTGCTAATAGCATGTTTTCTCCGCTAACATATCCAGCGATAGGCAGCGATAAAAAAATCATCGCTAAGCCTATTTAGCGATAATTATCGCTAATTGTTGGTAATATGCCCCTGAGTTTTATAGAGGGATTACAGAATCCCACGTATTATATATTTCTCTCAGCAAAAAAAAATACTTTGTAATTACTCTTCAAAATACCAATCTGAACAAGATCACTAGAACAATTACACTAAAAACACCATAAATTATGCAAACTGTGGGAGAAACAAGATGCAGGTGCAGTACACAGGGTACTTCAGTGCTCAGAAAAGAGCAAGGAGGTCATCATACTTCTTTTACCTCCCTGTTTAAAGTTAAAGAAGCTTGGAATTAGGACAGCTCACAACGAAAACCTCCTAGTGACACAGAGGCAACAACTTCACACCCATGGGGACTGATCTTGGTACTGAAGGGTGCAGACAGCAGGGGTTCTGATCTTCGAAGGAGGAGTGTTCGAGGTATAGCAAGCATATATATATATATATATATATATATATATATATATATATATATATATATATATATATATATATATATATATACACATATATATATATACATATATATATATATATTTTTTTTTTATATATATATATATATTCACTGAAAAAAACATAGGTTATAGACCATATATAGTTAGGAATTAGCATTTACAAAACCTTGAAAATTCACTGAAAAAACCATAGGTTATAGACCATATATAGTTAGGAATTAGCATTTAAAAAACCTTATTTTACTCACACAAAACCATTGAAATTCCATATATAGTTAGTAGTACTAACTATATATCGCGCACCCGCAATCCACTGCTGATCATGTCACATATTACATCATTCATGACATGGTCAGTGACATCACTGATGACATCTCAAATGACATCACTGATGACATCACTGATGACATCTCAAATGACATTACTGATGACATCACTGATGACATCTCAAATGACATCACTGATGACATCACTGATGACATCACTGATGACATCTCAAATGACATCACTGATGACATCTCATTTGACATTACTGATCACATCACTGATGACATCATTCATGTGATAATACGATGAACCTCTTCAGACTCTAATATAACCTTAGATACACTCAGTGTAAACAGACACTCACAGACTGTCACTCGTCCATGGAGTTACTTACGCACCTAGTCAGTCATGCAAAGAATCAATCACACCTCAATTTCCTCAACTATACAGTTATACACACCTTACTTATTCAAACATATACTAACACATATTTACTCTCTTTTACAATCCCTGATACAAGTTCACAATGATCCATACAGCCACTCACACATTCACTGACTCTTATGCACAGTTATTTATATATGCCAATTCTCACATGTACTGTGTTTTACATATGTACTTACTTTGACATGTAGCACTGAGATATCCATTCACTCACCAATGCACTCATGCACACAGTCAACCACCCATACAGCTGTTTCCACATGCACTTTTGAACCCATACATCTAGTGAATCAACTGCTCACACATCTATGCACAGAGTCATACACCTCCCAGCCACCCACACACACACTCAGTCTCCCATACAAATACTTGAGCAACCAATCAATAACCCATATACTTACTCATATAGCTACTGATCAACACATGCAGCAGTTTACAGAACAACAAACATAATGATGCACAAATTAAGACAGTTCGTCACTAACCCATGCACTCAGTGAGACACATTTAACCACTCACTCATACAGTCAGACATGCACCTACTAAATCCTTCATCCAGACACTTCTACATCCACTCATTCTTCAATATGTAAGACATATTTTAACTTTACAGAAATACACAGTCACTGGATGTTGTCATCAGTGATGTCATTTGAGATGTCATCAGTGATGTCATCAGTGATGTCATTTGAGATGTCATCAGTGATGTCATCAGTGATGTCATTTGAGATGTCATCAGTGATGTCATCAGTGATGTCACTGACCATGTCATGAATGATGTAATATGTGACATGATCAGCAGTGGATTGCGGGTGCGCGATATATAGTTAGTACTACTAACTATATATGGAATTTCAATGGTTTTGTGTGAGTAAAATAAGGTTTTTTAAATGCTAATTCCTAACTATATATGGTCTATAACCTATGGTTTTTTCAGTGAATTTTCAAGGTTTTGTAAATGCTAATTCCTAACTATATATGGTCTATAACCTATGGTTTTTTCAGTGAATTTCAATGGTTTTTTAATAGCAAATATCATAAGCTGTCGATTGTCAAGTACGTGGTAAGAAAAAACATTTTCGTGTTTATGCACACTGATCTGCTTTCAATGCTGCCCCCCCCCCTCATTTCTATTAGGAGTACTCTCTCTTTCCAGATAGTGAAGGTTAGTTAACGCAGGCCTTTGCCCCCGTTGTAATCCGTCGTGCCTGCTTCTCTCTCCATTTGATTGATTGTTATCCAAGCATTTGCAAACAAGCACAGAATCGCCATACTCTGTTTAGTCTTTGCAGATAGTGAAGGATAGGTAAATGCAGACTTTTGTCCCCATTGTAATCCGTCATACCTATTTTTCTCCCCATTGATTGATTGATTGAATCGAGCATTGAATTGTTCGAAGTTGGTTCTCTTAAGGATCTTCTCTGCCTGCAAACGGGGAAGAATAGGAATATTCTCTCTCCCTTTGCAGATAGTGAAGGGTAGGTAACGCAAACCTTTAACACATCGTGCCTATTTCGTTCCTCATTGATTGATTGTTTGCCCGAACATTGACTGTTTGGGAATTGGTTCTTTTTGGAGGTATTCCCTGTTTGCAAATAAACGTAGGAAAATCTTTGCAAGTAGTGAAAGGGTAGGTAATGCGGACCTTTGTCCCCCGTTGTAATCTGTCATGCCTATCTACTCCCCACTGATTGATGCACCTGTTTCACCCGGACCATTTACTAGAGATAGGTCATCTGGCCCGACCAGAGAGCACCCCTAGTGAAAAGGACATATGCAATAATAACAAAGTGATCACTGTATCCTGTTAACAGAAACTTTAGCATGAAACAACCTGGAAAGAAAGGAATAGGAAAACGAAAATCAGTAGGCCACTGATGAACTTTTTATTAAATAACAAACAAAGAAACGATAACAATACGTAATGATAAAACCTATTATTGTCCTAGAAACAAGAAACGTTAGAAGTAAGCCCGTAATAAGAAACCTGAAAACAGTAAGAGAAACCAAGTGTGACATTGCAACGGCCACAAGGCAACGAGGCTTCATCGCCCCTCACTGCCCCAAAACTTGTCTGTCCCACCGCCTGCCACGGCCAAATAACGGCAAACTGGGAAAGATACAAGTCAGCAGACATCCGCCCCATTCTGGAAACTTCCAAAGTGCAACAGGTTTCCGGCTACGCCCAGCCGGAAGCAACACATATAAGGCGGGTCCTGCTGCCAACCGTCGGCAGAAGATCATCACGTAGGGTGTAGCCGGAGGAAAGGCCGAGGCCAATGGCACCCGTCCAGGGGGATTGCTACGACCACCCTGGAGAGTTGCAAGGGGGGGAATGTCTGTGTCCTCGACCCTCCCCTCTCTCTCCCAGTCCGGCCACCATCAACCAGAGGCCGAGGCCGACGGGATCCGGCCGCGGTGGCGGTAACCCTGGAGAATTGCAGGTTAGACCCTCTCTCTCCCAGTCTGGGCCAGCATCCATGGAGGGCCTGGGAGTGGAGAGGCCACTGCACAAAAGGCCCAGGAGAGGCACCACACGCCAAGGCCTGCCCCACCGGATGAGCCAAGGAACCCGTTCATGGGGCCAGAGCAAAGGGCGTCCGGCCGCCATCCACCGGAGGTCCGGCCCAAAGACGGACGGGACATTTCTTCTTTCTTTTATAATGGCTGCGACAACACTGGGGGGGGATGTCTTGCACATGCCTCCGACCCCCCCCCTCGTCCTCATCGCCTGGTCCGGCCATAATAAATGTCAAGCGAGACGCCGTGGGGTGCACTGGGTGGGAGAGACGGTGCGAACAGGCCTCTCCCGCCTCCCCAGGTGGAGGCTTCCCAGCTGCACCCTCAGCGCTCCAGGTGCCCGGAAAAGGGTTCTTCCACTGTGGCGATGCTGCAACGTCTCGCCCGGCAGGGTGGAGCCCGTCCGCTCATTTGACCCCGCGATCGCCGGTAGCTACCGAACTCTCAAAATGGCGGTCGACCTGGCAAGAGCGGGCCCAGCATAAAGAAATGGCCCGGTCACTGGTTGACTCCACCACCGTAGTCCTCCACGACCTTGAAGATTCTAGAGGAGCCGCGGGAGTCCCCGACCCCCGCAGACACCCCGATGGGGAATGACTGCCATGATCGCCCGTGGAGTGACGAAACTGTAGCCGCGGGACGTCGGCGCTCCCATGCTGGCGCCAGCCTCAGTTTGAATGACTAGAATCCTGCAGACCTCAGTTCCAGTGAAAGCACAGTGTGACCCGGTAGGAAAAATTGTTGCACCCCCTCCCCTTTTTGACTGATGGTTCAAACCACCGATCCTTTCCTTTGCCCTTTTAACGGAACTTTAGACTGCCTCCCCCCCCCCCCTCCCCGCGGCGCCCCACGCCGTTATTTGGTGGGCGGCAACTTACTGGACATCACCTTGGTGCCATCCAGATTTCAGCGCGTTCTGCTGCCTTGGAACTATTCGCACAACAGACCGCTACTGACGACCCACCCCCCGGGACGCCCCACGCCGGATACCCAAATCAGTGCGGCACCCAGGCAACTTCTTCTGAATTTTCATAATTTGAAAGAACTAGTAACATGTCCTCATCAGGAATTTCCTCTTCAATCATCTCATCAGGAATCTCCTCATGAAAAGTCTGCAATGATGATTCTTGTAACTCTATGGTCTCCAAACATTCGATAAATTCGCCATCAAGAGATTGATCAAAAAAATCATTCAAGTCATCTCCTCCTTTTGAGAATATTTCATTATTGGTGCTGTCAATTTCAATAAATGTAGTGGATAATTCAAAAGAAATTACCACGGTCTCTTCATTGTTTAAATGTTTTTACTGTTTTTGTTTTGTTGTATATATTTATAAGTTATTAAAGTTTTATATTCCTACTACTTTGTTGGAGTGCTATATATTTTTAATGTGACACATAATTGTAAAAACTTTGATGTACAAAGAGTCATCCCTGGAATCTTCCGCTTCAGGCTCGGTCCCCTCCCCAATCACAATACAGGATGGTTTTCAGATAGTAGGAACGCGTGTGGTGTGACGGATCTCATCGGGTGTGGGCCTTGATCTACTATAACTCCTTTGAAGAGGGGTGATTCTTTACAGCTGGGGCCATAAACTACATCTGCAGGGCTAGCTGATAGCCTGGGACCGGCCTGGACAATCGGACACAGAGGAAGAGGAGTGTCAGAGGGTGCGGTAGTGAAAAGGGCGAAAGGGAGGTGTCGGGCGGGCACAGGGTGTGATTCTCAGGGAAGAGCAGCGCAGATGGGGGGAGGTTTATTGCCCATGCATAAGACAGAGAGCGGGGGTGACCAGTGCCTGGGGAAGATGCTTGCGAGGGTGGGGAGCCATGCTACGGATCGACAGTGTGCAGAGAGTGGGTCTGGTCAAGGCATCTAAAATGGCTGCCGTGCACGACAAAAGTGTGGCATTTGAAAAAAGGCAAGATGGCGCAGACAATGTTTTTCAACACTTCCTCATTTCCTTCGAATCGAACGTTAACAGACGTTGGGGCATATTACCAAAGTTAAGCGATATTTATCCCTAACGATGCTTAGCAACGAATTTTTTACCGCTAAGCATCGTCAGAAATTATCGCAGATAAACCTTGCTATTATCAAGGTTTATCGCAAATGCCATAAAAAACGGCCGCAATGCATTAATATCGCTGAAAAGTCAGCGATATTCATGCATTACCGAGCTAATGCTCTTAGCCATGTTATCCACCTCCCATTGGATGACATGGCTAAGGACTGCTCAGGACAGGTGTTACTTTTTGGAGATATTCGCGCTTAGCGCGAATATCTCCAAAAGTTGGTAATAGGAGATAGCGATGTTAGCGACTGTTTCCAGTCGCTAACATCTTGGCATGCCCACTTTGCATGTCATTAGTGATAAATATCACTGACATGCAAAGTGGAGCCCAAGATGGTCGCTATCTCCTACTAGCGGTCGCTAACTGGTGTTAGCGACAGCTACGTAATACGGAGATAATTTTATCTCCGCTTTCTTGGCTTTTAAAGCCAAAAAAGCGGAGATAAACCCCCTTGATAATATGCCCCGTTATCTCTCCCACACTACCGGTCCCCCTGGGCTTAAACGCCGAGATGGTAGGGACTGCATCCCGTGGAGATAGGCCGACACGTCACTCAGCAGAAAAACAAGTCTATAAACATACAATAAGTTAAAAGTCAATCATTCTTCTTTCCTTGTAGTACGCTCCCCAGTCCACTTCCCGTTACGCTAACCGGGCGCACCCCACCAAAAAAACGATTTTTTTTTTTGCCCCTCCAAAAAGAACCAATTTTTGCACTCTATACTATAAGTCTTTTTTTATACTACAATCACTTCGCTACAACCTCATAAATTAAAAATAAAAATTAATAATGTCTCAAACAATTTTTGATTTCTAAATATAAATTTATTCTTCTGAATTTTCATAATTTGAAAGAACTAGTAACATGTCCTCATCAGGAATTTCCTCTTCAATCATCTCATCAGAAATCTCCTCATGAAAAGTCTGCAATGATGATTCTTGTAACTCAATGGTCTCCAAACATTCGATAAATTCGCCATCAAGAGATTGATCAAAAAAATCATTCAAGTCATCTCCTCCTTGTGAGAATATTTCATTATTGGTGCTGTCAATTTCAATAAATGTAGTGGATAATTCAAAAGAAATTGCCACGGTCTCTTCATTGTGATCCATTTTATTTTGAAATTTCTTGCTGTAAATTGCAGAAAAAAATAATCACTTTCATTTATCGTTTTTAGTAATACATAATATAAAACTAACTTTATCAAGTATTTAGTATAACAGAAGGACTGAAAATGAATAACAGAAAACATTTTTCAAATTATCTTAAAGTGTACAACATAGTTCCCCTTACAAATTAACAACTCACCTTTTTGAAAGTAGGAGAAGTGTTAGTACTGTGTAAATCAAACACCAGAAATTGAGCACCAAAAATTCCTCACAAATGTACCTCAGACAGTAGTATCACAAAATGGCTGTGGTTTCCTCTCATTTTTGATATATACATAACCAATTAACTTTCATCACACACAAATACAAAACCAAAGTAACATTTTAATTGGTTCTAAATTTCAACACTTTCAAATGTGTTTTCCCCATGCAATTTTCCATAGGACATTTAGGTACGTCTACAGCCTGAATGGCTGAACGGAATTACACCAAACTTGGCAAAATGGTACATCAAACCTAAGAGGTCAGTGAGGATCTACTATGCCCCCTTATGGTCATTTGCCCCTTCGCTTTGGCCTCCTCTTGTCTCTCGATCCTACCGAGAGACAAGATGGCGGCCGCTACGGACTGTTTGGAATGTTTACAGACGCCGGAGAACCAATCAGCTTCGCAAAGCTACGTAACGCGAAAAGTACGCGAACTGGAGCGCTGCCTGGTCCGCTGTTACAGATATATATCTTTTTTTGAACGTTAATTTCTCAAAATCCACTGGAGCACATATATTGAGACCTAGCAAAGGCACATCGGGCTACCAGTCCCTACAATTTTGCCAAGTTTCGTGCGAATCCATTCAGCCGTTCGGGCTAAAAGTGAGGCCAACCGCCCTATGGAAAACTCAATGTTAAAAACACGTTTTGGGACCCCCCTTTTTTCTCGCCCCCCCCTTGACGAAACCCCCCCACATTTTCAGGGGCTGCTCAGAAACAAAATGTTCCATTTTCCTGAAAATTTCAGCCAATTCCGTCCACAAACGCCAAAGTTATTAGACATAGAATTTTCAAAAATCCCATAGAGAAAAAATCCGAACTATATATACCTACTGGCGACCGCCAGTAGGTAATATATAAGGAAACAATATCTGATAGCTTCTGATACTGCAAACTTGCAAGCCAGCCAATAGATGGACCACTACACTCCAAGGCAGGACCAGGGACACTGGGTTGTTTAGGGATCATTTTTCTGGATCCCAAGTAAGAAAGGGTGACAATGAATATATGCTCACACATGAAGAAGGTAATTAGTCAAGAGAAATTGGCAAGTGGGAAAGACCTACAAAGCAAAATAAACAAAGGCAACATGGCACAGGAAAGTGGCTTGCCTTCAAATCTCAACCAAAGCCTACCTAAAAGCTGAATGCAGTATAATGTAACTCAATAACTAAATTGAAAAACACCATTTTTTTAACAAAAGTACAGCAATTACATAATACATTTTGCTGTGCTTTTACAACGAAACAAAGAATTTAGAGGAGTAGTCTTTTGCAGCCTTTGTCTGATGAGTGATATAGCTCGTTTTTGGTAAATTACAAATATTCCAAGAAGAAGTGCTTTTCTGTATGAAGTTATTTGTCCCTGCTGAATGCTAAGCATGGAAAAATAATGAGGGATATGAGTAATCGATCTGATCATGAACCCAAGTTGGAAACATAGTAGCTACCAGGAGAGGCCCATGAAAATGGGCCTTTGGAACCAACCAGATCTGTAGGAGGAACCAGGAGGAGACAGTAAATCTGCTACCAAGTCTGATACTAGAAGTGCAGTGGAAAATGGACAGCCACAAACCTTGCTTTCCATAGTGGGCAACTTCAGTAGCGCCCAAATCTTGCATGTACACTGTGACTCTGTGTGACAGTTGTGTGGGCATGTAGGTACTGTGGTGTAAAAACTGAAATTTTTCCCTGGCTCAGGGAGAGCACTTGACTCACCATGAGCACTGATGTGCTAAAGCCTTCCGGAAATCACATCTTTTTCTCATTGGGTGAGCCTTGAAATGGTCAACCAATGAGAGGAAGAGGTGGACCCTACAGAGCATAAAGTAGCCATTCTGCTCTGTCCATGTTCCTGCCATCACTACAGCCATTGTTTGCTATATCATGCCATTAGCTTAGCTGCCCTCTGGCATCCCGTGTGGCCGCAGTCGCTAAGATGAGCAGATCCTTCCACCAGACAGATGCTGTAACTAGCTCCTTGAACATAAGATGACACAGAGCCTGCATAGATCATATTGGGAGATGCAGGACCATGGTGAGACATCTGCTCTTGAGGTAAGTGCAGGAAGTAGGAAAGGTTGGGCCTTGAGGCGCATGTGTTTGTGTGAATGTTGAGCACATGTGTAAGCACGTTTGAAGGACTAAGTGTTTTTAAGTGGTTCTGCTTGGTTGTACGTGTGAGTGTATGGCTGAAGAAGTACAGTTGAAATATTACAAGAAAAGTATTGTGAATACTCAGGTGGAATATGCACGTTCTCACATTAAGTAAGGAATCAAAGAAATGTGCACCAGATGTTCTAATTGTATGGAATGTCAGAAAGAGCAACACACTGTTCAAGTTTCAAAAGGTGGGTGGGATGTACTCGTTTGTATTATGAAACTCTATAAATTACTGTGGCTGGAAAAATCTTTTGTACTTTAATTCTGAAACAGTTTGAAATTATTAATATATATGTGTACAATACTGCTGCACTAGCTTTCAACAGCATTAATAGGTGAGTATATTTTTGGGAGAATGGCTTTCTTTATCCTTTTAAATTGCCATTGCTAGTTGGCAGTCTATATTCAGATTTAATATAGATTGCTCAACGGGGATATTTAAGGTCTGCCAGCCTCTCCATTTCCACAGAATTAACCATCAGACACCTGTTTGCAGCAAGGAGGCAGGGGTGTGAGGTAGAAATGTACACTTCATGGGAATAACTTGAAATATATGGAAAGCGACTGGTCTACTCAACAGATGGCAATTCAATTAAATTCAATTAATCTGCAATATTTGTTTTATTTAATGCCAAAAAGTTTAAATTTTACTGGTTGACTATTCTACCCAAATGCAGAATGATCTGTAAAGGCTCAGAACCATGTGAGCAATTTCATAGTGCGAAATGTCCCTTGTAACCTACAGTTATGAACAAGATGCGTCATGGACTTTTTTTAGGACTTTCTCTTCAACACCTTCTGTCTTTCACACATTTAAAAAGGGGATTAGAAGCGCTTGGTGGAGATGGAGAAGAAAGCTAAACGAGCAGATATCTAAATTAAATGAAGATATTTATTCACCGAGCCATTGGTGGGTAAAGCAAAATACAAGATCCAGGAGCATGTTGCAGAGAAATATTTTAGTTACTCAACTGCAGGAGATAATCTTATATGTCGTTTCTGCAATCATGTTAATCAATTTCACTTTTTCTACACAGATTCATAAGGCACTTCGTGAACCTGAAAGTGGTTAAGTTATATCTCAGCAAGGACACTAACTTGTGGAAGACTTGCTCTCAAAGTTCATGCAGCTCAATATCTACTGGCCACGACATTGGCAAGGCACTACTTTTGCCCTAAAGGTGAAGATGAAATAATGGTTAGAAAAAAGAGTGTTGGTTTCAGCTTCTGGAATGGGGAGCGGGGTGCTCAGTGATTCCATATTCCAAATGGAGAACTGGTTGCCAATTGTTATATTTTAATATCTTATCGGAGAGCTTCATACAGGAGTGAGCAAATGCTACCATTATCCGATGTCATGGTACTCGGTCTGTTGTATATGAAGTGTTGGGTTGGCCTTGCTGGGTTTTAGATTCAAAAGGCATGTGGGAGCAGCCGTCGATAGAGGAACAAACGATTTGCTCCCCTGATAACTTTGGATGGCCTTAACATTTGAGGTAGTTTTTTTTTAATTATATTAACTTAGATACAATATACTTATTAAACAACACTATTCTTGTTACCTTGCGGTGCTTCACAGCAGGCAAAGGTTGGCTAAAGAACTGTCCAAGCAAGCATCATTACATGACCTTGTACTTATCATATGGCATTGAAACAGGTGAGTCTGTTTCGTGTGCTCAATTGTGATTGCTGGGTGAGCAGCAGACCCTCAGGGGTTTACTAAATTCTTTAATTTCTGCATGCTCACAGAACACTATTGCATCAGCATTGAATGCAACATCAGGGAATGTGGCACTTCAAAAACAAAGACAACCTACCAGTGTGCACTCTTTACATTTATTGGGTCCTTAGCAGGTCCATCCAGCAACTGCTTTGGTCATTCGAGATGGTCTAGACAAGGCAAAACTGGAGGCCATCTTAAAAGACAGATAGGCCTCTTGAAAAAATGATGAGTATGTTATGTTATGTTACTAGGGGGCATATTACCAAGGGTGGCGATAAGCAATTATCGCCGGTTTAGCGGCCATTTTCGGCCGCTAAGCGGCGATAATTCTATCGCTTTATTAGCAAGCTGTCGCTAACTGATGTTAGCGACAGCTTTTAGGCGATAGCGAGCGGTGTGGGGCCCACTTTGCATGTCAGCGATATTTATCGCTAATGACATGCAAAGTGGGCGTACCCAACCTGTTAGCGACTGAAAGCAGTCGCTAACGTCGCTATCACCTATTAGCAATGCAGGCGTAGCGATGGAAATATTCCCGCTATCGCCAAAAACCAACGCCTGCTCAGACCAGTTCTTAGCCATGTTATCCAATGGGAGGTGGATAACATGGCTGAGCATTTTGTCGCTAATGCGTGAATATCGCTGTATTCTCAGCGATATTCACGCATTTCGCCGCTATCGCTGGATATTTTAGCACAATGGAGAAAAACATTGCTAGTAGCATGTTTTCTCCGCTAACATATCCAGTGATAAAAAAAACGTTGCTAAACCTATTTAGCGATAAATATCGCTACTTGTTGGTAATATGGCCCTAGATTTGTAATGTGCATGGCTGCCCCAGCAACGGGGCGTGCCAGCGCAAAAACCAAACATAACCTTGACAGGTGGAAAAAAGAAAAAGGAGGCAGAGACAAGCCATAGCATAAGGATAACCCGGGCACAATGCTGCTTATCCTTGACTTGCTGTGTGCATGTTAACATAATTCTGACTATCACGACACAAGGATGATGCCTTCTGAGCCAGTTTATGTGAAACCTGTGCAATAAAATGAACCGTTTAACTTTTTCCAAACAATTTGCAGTAGAGCACCCCCTACACAAAGAGGAGTCAGGTTTTTGCACATGCTGTTCACACATGATCTGGCAAACTTAAAGCTCTATTTACGCCTCACCACTTTCAAAGGTCATCAGCCGCCAATGGGATTCACCCTGCAAGCAGTATTAGAATGTGGCTTTTCTCATTTGTTTGACCTCACTCCCGATTTCCGGATCTTTGTTTTATTTTTAAAACAAAACGCGCGCGCCTCTGTAGTTTCACAGAAGTGGCGTCATTCAATGAAATACGACATGCTAAAGAAAATGGGACAGTAATCGAGTGACTAACTGGACTGAGCGGCCGACGATCATTCCCTGCGCTCCTGTTTCTCGTAAGAAGGTTAATTACTTTTGCTATCTGTATTGGGAACAGTAATTGTCAGACCTAATTAGTCTCTCTGGCGGTGTAGTCTAAAAATCCGTCACACGGCAAGCTATTTTGGAAGGATTTGCATGATCAGGATAATCGTAAATGCAATTAGGAGACACTTCAGTGACACCTACCTATGATGATTTATGTGAACGCGCCACCAGACATCCTTTCGATGTCACTCTCTGATTTACGTCGGAGTTTTAGCTCGTTAGACAAGAGAGCATGACAGAAAATGATTAGGGGTTTAAAAATCAGGTCGCCTCTCTATAAGGAATAATAATTATGGATACATAAATGTCATTCCTGGTGACAAATATACGTGCAAGAACATCCTCCTGGATTTTTATTCAAGATCAGACCAGCAGAATACCCACGTCACTATCAGTACAAAATGTAAATCGGACAGGAAGTTCATCCTTTGTTTTAATGTATTTAAACCAAAAAGAGGATGTATTCCTTACAATTCACTCAAGTTGCCCGAAGGACTCTGGATTTAGGGAGAGATGTCTGTTTTCTTTAGAAAGAAAATTGAGTGGGGATAGTTTCCATCAAATGACATCACAGGTGTTTTAATATGTTGACACTTGATTTCAGCTGATGTTCCATAACATCCAGATAAAATCTAAACATTCTACCAGCACTCAGAAAACGTTCGGCGTCGAGGTCGAGGTATCAACAGTTCTTTATTCAAATATCCAATTTCGCCCTTATGCTTGGACTTTCCACTTGCCAACACGTGTTTCGTCTTTATACTGTGAGCGTAACAGCAGACTTTTTCAGGGCTAGTAGTGTGTATATTCTCCTTTGTCCATTTATGCGAAATATCGACATCTGTGCAGTTTATTTTGTATAATAGTCTAGAGGGAGTTCATAATGTGCTTGCTATGTCCTAAGGTCTAGAGTGGGGACTGGGCCACTGTGTGTAATATAGGCTTGAGATTTGACGAACACAGCGATACCGCAGAGTACGATACTGCATTTCCTTCCGGCTAAGGAGATTGGGGGGCTCCTCCTCTTCCAGAGCACCAAATGATACATGGACATTCAGTGTATAGATTTACTTATATATGTCTTTACCTCTCATATGTAATAAGTTGGGGGCGCCCACATTCCCAGCCACCATTTCTTTTTTGTTTCAACATCCAAAGAAACTTCTTCCTTCTAGGGTCCAATTCACCTCGGGGGGGGGGGGGGATATACATCTGTGGGTCTTGCCACCAGGTTTTGGGAGTCTTCAACACTTTCTGAGGGTGCACTGTTAGGAGCAGTCAGTGCTACACAGCTGGGGCAACAGATTGTGGGGATTCCACACTTTGCCAGGAACCACCAAGTTGTGAGGATTCCATAACCACATCCAGAGTCAGCAATATTCTGAGGGGTCATTGCTCGAATACCGAGTCCAGTAATGTGTGGGGAATCCATGAACATTAATAATATGTACTATGCCTCTTCATGACCGTGGCCACCATTGCACCATTCCATTGGTGATGTGCGTGGTCTAAGATTCTATTATTAGGGCAACACATAAGGCACAATGACCAATGCAGATATTTGCTGAAGGCCACTTGCTGTAGGGAGGATTAGACTATGCTCCCATAGAAAAGTTGCCTATTATCACTGTGCAGCACCTAGCCAATAAAAGTGCATGGCATTAAGCATCCACCCATTGCTCAGCTTTCCCCCCTAAGCCAATAGTTATACTATGCAGCTGTACGTGCACAGGTACTGTCGTGGGCATCCATCAGGTGACTCACCGTCCCCACAATTTGGCATTTAACCAGATAATGTAAGGGTGGACAGGCACGTGTCCAAAGTGGTCTGATTTCCAATCCAGCCAGCACATCACCAGAAAATGTAGGGTTCCTGAAAACGAGGTCCCAGAAGACATTCTACGCATCACATCAATAGTCACCGTTCCAAACCATATCGAAGTAAAGAGATCAAATCCCTGTTCCATGGAAGAAACCATGCACCTTATTTCCTATTCATGAGTTTCTTCTAAAGAACAGTGTTCCTCAGATTTCAGAAGATAAAAGAAATGATTACAATTCTGAACTATCTCTGTGAAAGGCTACGTGATTTTTCAGATGAAATGGACTGATCAGAATTCATACTGAATACCTGCCCACGCACATGGGTTAAATCAGATTGACCAGGGAGAGCAGCTGTTTCAGCGGGACAGACACTAAAACCAAAATATTTTACAGCTATAACATAGTTCACATTGAAAAGGTGAACATGCCTTGTTGAAGAGCAAGTTTCACAATACGTTTTGTGATGGAA
Organism: Lissotriton helveticus; assembly: GCF_964261635.1. Lineage (NCBI taxonomy): Eukaryota > Metazoa > Chordata > Amphibia > Caudata > Salamandridae > Lissotriton > Lissotriton helveticus. Next base: position 1,720,681,648 of record NC_136059.1, read on the forward strand.
TTTGTCTTCAAAATTGTCACCATCGTTTGAAGGAGTACTAATATCAGTTTGAAATTCACAAGCTTTTGTTTACTGTGTAAACACTAGCTTGGAAGCACATTTTCACATAATCATGCTGTGCAAAACAGCATTCACTGTCGAAACTGTGGTTACAAATAATTTAATAAAACTTTGCAAAGTCATCAAAGTAGAGTATGGGTAATGCGTACATTTGATCTCAATATCAGAGAAAAGCACATTTTGAAAGCCATAATGAGTGGAGCAAGCAGGAAATCGTGCCCTAACCGTTTTTTAATCTACGATGTCTTGGGACAAGCAGAAGACTAAATCTAAAGCCGTAGCTAGAAAGAGGGAACGTTGGGAGACATGTAGGACCTTATTAGGTTTAAGCAGGTTCACTTCTGAATTAACTGCGAGATATGCATATTCATAAGGTAGAATAGACTCACCAAGGACAGTAAATTGCATAGACCATAGCATGATCGGCAGAGCTAGCTCAGTGCAGGCCATCACACAGTTTTATGCGCCTGCAGTGTGTAAAGTGAATTCATTTAACTCAATATATCTCCCCGCCAGGGCTTGATTTTTCAGACATTACGAAACGGAAACAGTGAGTAGGCTTCGCATTGTTTTGTTTCTGAGCTATGATGTTTGAAATAATCTACTAACTCTTAGAAATTGGGTTACATTAATGCACCATACTCACTGCAGGTGCATAAAAAGAAGAACTCTCTGCTGTGATGAGCAGGCACAGCCCATCATGATACAGATCCAGGAGAACTTTCTCATTCCAAGCAACTAAATGTAAGTGGTTGACCTGGTCTCAATTCAAGCATCTTGAATCAGAATTTTGACCACTTCTTCTAGCAAACTGCAGGTGGTGATTGGCCATTCATACAGAAAGACAACCCTTCCTAATGAACCAAAATGTGATTGCAAAACATAAGGGTTCTGGACAAGTAAATTGAGCTCATGGTCTCTATGCACAATGGAAAATTCAGCTGCAAACTTTGCTTTATAGCCAAATGTATCTTACTTATGTCCATCAGGAATTCCTAAAGAGATTCCTGGCAAGTGTACTCCCATCTACAAGTGCTGAAATCCAGCGGTGTAACGCAAAATAATGGGTACCCCCTTCCTGCATAATGTTATAAATGGCCCCCAAGTCTCCTCTATCTCACAGATATTCATGGGCCTTGGGCAGAACTGGGCCACCCTTATAATGGTTGGGGCTCGCTGGAGGGTTGGGGGCCAACCCTGCACTGCAAGGGTTGAAGGGACCTGTGTTACACCCCTGTTAAGATCTCGGCCACCAGTGTGAAATTCTCTGCACTCATAAAGCCCCGTCAAGCAGAGGGAATGTGGGTAGTCCTGAACATCCCAAGGCATGGTTAGTCTAGGAATGTTGTGAACATTCTCATTTGTGGTCAATCACAAACTCCTATTGGTCGACTCTCCAGCATATAAAGGGTTAGGTTATTACTCCCACACAATGTTTGCTTAAATACCATTTCCAAGGTTGGAATCTGAGTGAAACACCTCAGTGAATGGAGGTTATTTTGGGGAAGAGGTTCCTCCCAGGACAAAATATCTTCCCCATGGAACAAAAGATATACATTTGCACAGGCGATCCAGTTCTTCCGATGTGGTGTTCTCCACTATGGAGAACTCTAAACAGTAGGAATAGGGTCCTGATTGGAAAATCACATGTCATTCCAGGCCATTCCAAAATTCCCACAGTCACCCATGCTGGATGCAAGATCGTGCATCTAGATCACACGAATAGAAATGGCAGCGGCATAACCTTCATCTACAAAGAGAACCTCAATTGCGCAACCTCCACAGATGACACCACCCCCTTCATGGAGCACCTCAACTTCCAGCTCTATACAATCAGCAAAACTACAATCTGAGGCTCTCTTGCATACAGGCTCTGCCCCCCTTCTGCAATGCCATGCCAACTACAGCACTCCTATATCCATCTTTTCAAATTTGTACATCTGCTTAGGAGACCTCAGCTTTTATCTTGAGAACACTGATGACACCAAAATGGCTCACCTCCTAGAAAGTAAGGCAAACCTCAGACTCAAGCACCTGGTTACTGACCCCACCCACATGGCAGGACACATGCTCAACCCCATCTTCACCAGCAACAGAGTTAAATACACCCACACTAATGAGCTCACCTGGATTGACCACCGCTGCATCCACATCATCACCCCTGAACCCCTCAACACTCCCACCTCCACCACAGGTGAAACATGGCACAGTTGGTCCAAGGAATCAGAACAAGGCTGGACCAATGCACTCAACTCCTACCTAACCACGACCATCGAGAACACAGAACAAGCAATGGACTACTTCACAAACTCGATCACAGCAAGTGCTGATGAAGTCACCCAGAGGAACCCTACCTAGAAATTAATAATACACGCCTACTGGTCCATGGAAGAACTAAAATCAAAGAAATGAAACTGCAGACAGACTGAAAGGAGATGGTGTGTCAGTAAGACACTTGAAGACCGAATACACTTCAAAGCTGCACTCAACCGCTACCACCACCTCCTGGAAAACACCAAGAAGACCGCCCTAGCTACGTGCATCAATGGCAGCTCCAACAACTCAAGGAACTCTTTAACATAGTAAAGGAGTTCACCACCCCTTCAGCAACAGAAAACAACATCACACCCTTGCAAGATCTCTGTGACGTCCTGACGGACTTTCTTCACGACAAAAATAACACATCTACCTAGACTTTGCATCCCAACCCCCTGCTGCAGATATAATCAACTTCCTCCTGCCAACTGATGCCAACCCACACCAGCACACCTCATGGGAACCCCCTCCTCAAAAAAGAAACAGCAACCATCATGAGATCCATCCACTCCGGAGACCCTGAAGACCCCTGCACCACACTTTCAACCTCAGCAATCAACTTGTCAGCAAAGAACTCACCAAGGTACTCAACTCCTCGATCACCTCAGCCCACTACCCCCAGAATTGGAAACACTTCAATGTGAAGCCTTTGCAGAAGAAGCCATCCGCAGACCCAGGAGAATTGAAGAACTACTGTCCCATCTCTATGCTTCCCTTCCAGTCAAGCTCATAAAGAAGGCAATCAACACCAAGATCACCAGACTTCTGGAGAGCCACAACTTTCTGGACCCCTCCCACTCCGTCTTCGAAACAAACCACAGAACTGAGACAGCTCTAGTCGCACCCACAGATCACATCCGTATGCTGACAGTGGCCATCATCTCCTCGACCTCTCAGCAGCTTCGACACCGTATGCCACACACTGATCAACAGGCTCCACCAGATCAGAATCCAAGGAGCGGCCCTCAAGTGGATCGCATTATACCTCACAGGAAAGTTGCAGAAAATCTCCTTGCTCCCTAAGAACATTACCTGGGGAGTAACTCAAGGATCACCCGTCAACCCAACACTCTTCAACACATACATTACCCGTCTGGCCAACATTGTCAAAAGCCACAGACTCAACAATATCTCTTATGCCGATGACACCTAACTCATCCTCCCTCTGGCTAGCAATCAAAGACAAGTTCCAAAGTTGCATAAAAAATGTTGCTGACTGAATGAACAACTGTCTCAAACTCAACACCAACAAGACAGAAATACTCATCTTCGGGAAAGGCAAGGACACACACTGGAACAAGGAATGGTGACCCATAGAGCTGGGCCCAACCGCGATACCCACTGGACATGCCTGCAACCTCAGAGTCATCCTCGACAGACAGATATCCATAAACGGGCAAGTCAGCACCGTCTCCACCACCTGATTTCTCAAGCACTGGATGTTCAGGAAGGTTTTCAGATGGTGCCTCATCAACACCAGGTGAACTGTCATGCAGGCTCTCGACACCAGCAGACTCGAATATGGCAACTCCCTCTACATAGGAATAACACCCCAACTCACAAAGAAGCTCCAGACAATAAAGAACACAAATGCCAGGCTCAACCTCTACCTCCCCAGATGTACACACATAACCCCTCACCTCAGGAAACTCAATTGGCCACCATTCATGAAGAGATGTCAGTACAAGCTACTCACCCATGCACACAAGGCATTACACAATGAATGACCTGCATACCTCAACCAAAGTGTGACTTTTCACCATCCCACCAGGAAACTAAGATCTGGGACCCTCGCCCTAGCTGCCACCTGTCGCATCCGCCAGTCAAACATATGAGGCTACGCTTTCTCCCATCTTGCGTCCAAGACCTGGAATGACCTCCCATGTATGTCAGAGCCTCAACATCACTCCAGCATTCGGGAAGGACCTTAAAACATGAGTGTTCACCCGATAGGAGAACAGACATAATTTTCTGACAGTGCCTTGAGACCCTCACAGGTGAAGCAAGCGCACTTTACAAATCCTGATTGTTTGGTTAAAATGTATTGTGTAAGAGATCCATGTTTCTAAGAGTTAGATGTATGAAAATGTTTTTAGATTGTAATCCCTCCGTTTCGCAAAGGTACTGGTTTTCAACTGAAAAAAACAACATTATAATGATCTGGAAATGTTTAGGACTCATTTGTATCATATGGTGTAGTCTGTATGTAAATAACCTTGACTTCACTGTCACACTGTCACACAATTAATTATTTTTGTCCCTTGGATTCCTTTCAGAGCATCAACCTGCTTGACTTAATTTTTAGCACACCCTTACAGTCTCAGTCAACTTTTCCCTCTTGAGCCTCAGAGTGACCAGCCTTTCCATTAATATGAATGATTATCATTAAAATAGATGTAACAATGTGATGGTCTTCACTAATGCTCTTTTCATGTAAATACTATTGTAAGAAGGAGGAATCTGAATATATGGTTACCCCCACTTTTTTTTCTGGTATTTTACTGGTTTTTGACTTAGTTGGCCTGGGAACCTGCTATTCAGGGCCCCAGTATATCTGCTTTCTCTCTAAAAAGGACTCCATGTACTTTAGGTACATACCAGATTGGTTACTGGGTCACCCTTGTGAGCCCCTGTATAGTGCACCCTAGGTACCCAGGGCATAGGTGCACCTTAGGCCTACCAGGGGCTGCAGCATGTATTGTGCCACCCCTGGTTTGCCTTCCAAACTGACCACACAGCCTGGGTAAGGTGGTTTAATCACCCCTTACTTAGATATAGTATACCTATATCTATATATACATATAGACACATATACACCTATAAGTCACTCCTATGGCAGGCCTTAACAATCCTGGAGGCAGAGTGCTTGGTTTTATGTGAGAGGGTGCCCTAGCATGAGCTGAGCCCCTCTGCAGCTTTCGGAACCATCTCCTTATAGCTGTTCTATGATATAGCCATACCATACACTCTTAAGTGCATTATAATTCTTGCGGTTAATGCTAACTATGGTTTGGCTTTATCCAAACATGTTGTGTAAGTTGTCAAACACTTTGGAATACTACCCCCCTGCCAGTCCTGGCGGCGGGGGTAGGATTCCACCCTTCTAGAGGGAGAAGACATGTAGTTACTGGTTTACCCGGTTAAAGTTAAACAGAGCCTCAGCATCACAAAATGAATGCTGCTGCCACAGACACGAGTCTGACCTCCTGTTGCTGGATGAAACTCCGGCAGGGGAGGCCTGGACAATAGGTTTCCTGTCCAAGGAGGTGCCAGCACCTCCCCAGACAGACTTTTGTGTATTGGGGCAGGGAGGGCTGCATTCAGTGAATGCTTTCCAGACACTGCCTGGGGCACAGAAGGTGCTCACTGCATTTCCCAGTTCAAACTGGTTGCTGGGGCACTCTGCCCCAGCTCTGGCGCAAAACTGGACAAAGGGAAAGGGGAGTAACCACCCCCTTCCCAGGTCCACCCATAGGAGGGACCTTAAGGGTAGTCCAGCCCCTAAACTCAGTATAGGAGCTATGTCCCTAGGACTTCATATTACCCTGGACGAAACTTTGATACAGAAATCCTGGACTTTCGACATTCCATTTCGACTGGAAGACGGAAAACATCTCCCTTGTGGTCAAGGAGTGACCACCCTGTTCAAACAGGCACCAACAGCAACTTTGCCAGTGTGCATTTTTTAGGCTCCCGCCAGATCCTGAAGAATCTGCATCACAGGACATAGAATTCCAGACATCTCTGACCTCGCCCTTCAATCCCAGCAAAGCTGAGACCTGTGGCAGACATGAGAGACGTGGGACCGGAACTACATTCTGAATTTTGCTAATTGCATCAACTCCAGAGGTATCTCGCAGTTGTGTATTGGGGTACGAGAAGCCCCAGACCTGAGCACCATTTGCACCGAAGCTCAGGCTCTCACTACACGAATGTCCCGTGGGGCCCGCTCTTGCATTTGGGCGTGACGCGTCTTCCTAGTTCCTAGTCTGTTGGCTAGTGAGCCCCTGAAGACTTTCTTTTACATCTAACTTGCGTTCCTGGTTGTTCCAGGCTTGCTTCAACTTCCCTACAAAGGAAAAATTCCTCAAGCCTTGCTGGTCTGCACCGAAGCCATTCTTGACATCCTGTGTGGGTTGCATTTACCAAGGCTTGTTGGGTCCAGTCCGGATACCGACACTGCAGTCGACTAGATCCTTTGTGGGACAGCTGGAATCCAGCTCCTAGTCATCGTCGACACCTCCTGGTCCTCGTGGCTGAAGAGACAAACTTCACATCTTCACCTGAAATCACCCGACATCTGGTGGCATATTCCTATTTCCGCCCTGGTCACTGGCAAGTGACCCAGACTCTGTCCCTTCTGCTTTCAGGTTCTACAGATATTCCATCCACCCGGACAATTTTCCTCTGGTCGCCTGCAGCACTTCTTTGCAGCTCTCCATTGAAAACGACGACAAAACCCGACACAAAAAGACACCTATGCACCTGGCTTCCCTGGGTGAGGTAACACCAGTACTCCGGTGCTCCCATGGGTCTTGACTCTCGAAGTGTCCTAGTTTAAAAGGGTTCCATCGTAGTCCATCCGGAAGTGTCCTTAAATTGTATATTTGTAACTTCTTCGTTTCCAATAGAAAGTCAATGGTAACCTGTGTCTGTGTTTAGACACTGCACGCGTCTCCCGTGGGCCTCCTACTTCCTAACCTTTGGTTTTTCAGAGTAGCCCCAGCGATTTCACAGGCCCCAGGCCTGCTTTCTAATTCTCTTGTGGTTCTTATATCACTTTTATAGTATATGGTTTGTGAGGCCCCTAGGGCATAACGTATACTGTGCAACTTATTGTATATTAACTCAGTGACTTGTATTGTATTTTTACCTCTGACCTCATAAAGAGTGCAGAGGGGTTGTGTTTAGAATAAATACATATATATTTGATATATACCTTGTGTGGTGTCCTTTCATTTGGTACTCAAGGGATTATAATTGTTAAAACAACTTGCTTAATACGCTCTCTGAAGTCTTACCCTGATGACTGCTGGTCCATGCTACCACCTGGATAGCTTTCTATAAGGTTGACTTTACAACTACCATCATTAAAGGTCGATTAGACTGGTGCAAGGTGGCCACTAGAACTAGTGGACATCATATGCCAGGCTAACTTCTCACAACTATCATACACACTTTTATATCCTCTATGACAATGCCCAAATAAGGACTTTTGAACAAGGGTGTTGTTCTTCAATTTTCTTCAATGTTCATGTCATCTTGAGCATGCCTAGCTCATTTCACTGCAGCTGTATGTTTCTTATTTGTGTTTTGTATAATGTTATATATTTCTGGTTCTTTTTACTAATTCATAGGAGGGGCCCTTTATTATCTTGAACTACCCACAGTCCTGAAAATGGTCTCATTGATATGCAACTACAGAGAACGAAATGTCAACACACTATTCCACTTCCTTCATAGTCATTGTTAAACATGCTATTTAGAGCCTAGTATCTTTTGTTTGACAGGCCTAAATTATGTATATAGGAAGTGGATATTTGATACATTGTCATGTAGTTCACAAATGTGTATGCAATCTAGCAATACCCATTGAAAATGTGTCATGAGATATATTTCTGTGAACCCCTGTTATTGTATTTATGAAAATGTATCTCTTTCAATATAAACATTATGAATATATACACATGAAGTTATGTTTCTTTTGAGTTCACTTCAAAGTAAACTCCAATTACGTTATGAAGTCAAATTGTAGCATACTGAAAAGTTAAGAATTTGTATATAAGTATATGTGTTTAAATAAATCCCTTGCTGGCATTCTTACCTATATGGTATATCCAAAAGTGGCACTTTGACTATCGTTAAACCATAATTTCAGCAGAGGCGATTTTTTTAAGCCAACAGTGTTTGTGGATCATAAAAAATCAAATAACAATGCACACTACAGTTCTGAAAGCATGAAGCTGACAAAGATCATCCATTTACAATAGCAGTTGTGTCTATTCTTAAGAGATAGCAGGAATGTCTTAATGCATTGTTTTAAAACTGTATGTCCTTTGTGCCATACCCAGTGCCCTAATTTGGATGGCCAGTCACAGCAGAATTTGTGATTAATACTCAGGTGAATTAAGAAGATATCTGTTACTGACTGTCCTCAAGGAAAACCTTGCTTCAAGCCTTGGTAAACAGTAGCCTTGATTACGGCAACTCACTCCTGGCTTCCATCAATGAGAATCTACTGTTCAAACTTCAGGTGGTCCAAAACACTGCCAAGCGCCTTGTCTGTAACCTCCCTCCGCACTCGGCCACTGCCCCTCTTCTGCAGTTTTTACACTGGCTTCCAGTAAAACAGAGAATCATTTTTAAATGATGCTGCCTAACCCACAGTGCCTTTCGCGGCCAAGGGCCTTCTTTTCAATCTGCTAAGGTTCTGCCCTACACTCCATTGAGAATTCTTAGATCCTGCGATAAATCCCTGCTAAAAGTCCCCATCTTTAAGAAGGCCAGGGCAGACTGCAGATCTTTCTATTTCCTTGCCCTCCAACTTTGGAATAACCTGCCCACATAAATTCGTCTCTGTGAAAACCATTTTCTTTTTAGGAAGGCACTTAAGACTCAATTTAGGCCAATCCTAGCCTGTCCTCTACCCTTGTCTCGTGCTGAGATAGCCTTTCGAGCTGAATCGAGTGTGTAATACATTAAAATAACATACCCTAACATAACTGACTATGACTTCCTTGTGTGGAAGAAAGGTTAGCGTGATATTGTGTGTGCTTTTGTAACGTGAAACAAGATCTTGTATGAAAGGAGTGTGATATGAACTGCTCTCTACATCGGAAACCACAAACTCGGAATCGGTGCTTAATTTGTTAAAAAGTGAGTAGCAGGGCCCAATGTAGTTCATAAGAGGCTATTACAGCTTTCACCACCCACTGTCTCTGTCAGCGCTGCCACATGCTATTACCAATACAACTACTAACCACCAAGTTTCTTCAAGTGCAACAGTTTGGCCCAGATGCCCTGGTATTATACCTTTTTCATGTATTTTTATTGTTAAACATGCTGCTAAAATGTTCACTTCAAACTTAAGACAAACAGCGCCACCATGTGAGGAACTGCCATAAGACCCGGTGTTGAGAATCAAGTGTTGGTGCCCAGTACTAGAAAACTAATTAAGCACTATCAGAAATTCAGGGGCGTTATTAGTATAGGAACATTTATTGCACTATTACAGAATATAAGCAATTTGCAGACTTTATCATTCGCAAGTTCCAGCTTCTTTGAAAAGTCACATAATAGAGGGGGAAAACAAACACACTCTTGTTCCACTTTTCCATTTTGGTAATACATATTTTAATTGGAGACTGTCAACTTTAACCATTTTTGTAGAATGTGTTCTTCCAAAGTCAAATAAACAGCCAAGTAATGTTCAACATATCAGAATGTTTTAAATAATAAATAACAACATGGTCTCACCTTTTTATTTTTTTGCAATCTTGCCTTTAAAGCAGGGTCTTCTTTGTAGCAATGAAAAAAAATAAAAGTGTACAGTAATCATCAGGTGTTTCAAGAACAAGACGAGCATCTGCGGCAATCCAGCACAATATGACAGATCCACCCCACAACTCCCCAAAATGTTTTAGCAGCGGGGTGAATTGCATGCCTCTGCAGTCCCTGTGGTGCAGGGATGCAGGGCACCCCTTCAAAGGCCCCCCCCCCAACCATTCATGGGGGATCCATTCTGTCCAAACTCAACTAACTTAAAACAAAATCCTAAACTTACTACCATTTTGGTATTCACTGAAGACACATAGGGCCATATGTATCAAAAAGTGATTTTGCGATTCTCAAATAGCGTTTTTTGAGAATCGCTATTTGAGAATCGCAAAATGCTAAGTATGTAGGATTGGCAATACATTTTGCGAATCCTACATATTCCTTAATTGCAATTAGGAATACCTCCCCATTCATTCCTATGGGTCTAGAGGCCCATAGGAATGAATGGGAAGACATTCACAATTTGCAATTAGCGAATCGCAAATTGAGAATGCAATTTCAAGGGTGCAGGGATGTCCAAAGGACACCCTGTTGCACCCCTGAAATAAGCATGGGTGCACATGTGGCACACATACATGCCATAAGGGCATGTATGTGCGTCACATGGCACTTTGAAAAATGCAAAAATGTGCATTTTTCAGAGAAATCGCAAATTACCACCAACTTCAATTTGCGATTCCTTATGGCAAAATTGCACTTTTTTTGTGCTTCTTACATTGCATTTAAGGAATCGCAAAATCTGCGATTCCTTAAATGCAATCGCAAAATAAGGAATCACAAAATTTGCGATTCCTTATTTTGCACGCAGATTTGTTTGATACATACCATTTAGCAAAAATGCGTTCGCAAACGCTGAAATTCTGCGAATTCCAGCGTTTGCGAACGCATTTGTTATGTTAGGTTATGGTATGTTATTTTAATTTATACAGCGCACAGCTACTCGGAAGTGTCCCGGCGCTAACAGCAAAAAGGCAGAAGATGCTCAATTACCAAATTAAAACAGAAGGGTTTTTAGGGCTTTCCTGAACAGAAGAGGATCCTGAGTGGCTCTCAAGGCCAAGGGGAGCTCATTCCAGGCCAGACAAGCCTTGCGGACAAAGGAGTTCCCCCCCAGTCGCTGGCGCTTAAACTTCGGAGTCTGCATCAGCAGCCCGAGCAGATGAACGCAGCTGTCTCACTGGAGTGTAAAAGGCAATTCTCTTCTGCAAATAGCTAGGACCAAGATCATAAAGGGCCAATTGCACAATTGAGAGCATTTAAAATTTCAGGCGAATTTCAACCGGAAGCCAGTGCAATGTCCGTAAAAGAGCCCGGGCACTGTGTAAATGTAAATGTAAATGTAGGTGTACTTATATAGCGCAAACCTGTCACCCAAAGGGCATCCTGGCGCTTGCTTAGGGAACCCGTCCTGGTATTCCCCTGTGAGAAACCCCGGCAGGGTGTCCACAAGGTGAAAGCCAGGCATCCCGCCGCGAGGGGCCTTAGTGGAGATTAAGCAAGCTATTGCCCAGAGTTGCAGAGTGTGACCCCGTGATTCGAGTAGGCACCGGAGCGAGAATTGTCGAGTCCGTGGAATTTTTGAGCCCGAGACCCGCCGAGGCGGGGAATCGAACCCTGGTCCACAGTCGAACTCAGCTTCCGGGTCTGCCGCCTCTAACCACTGAGCCACGCTTCTCCACTGTGCCTGGAAGACAACCCCCCTATGAGTCTGGCGGCCGAGTTTTGGACCACTTGCAGTTTCTTCATAAGGAAACATGGGCTGCCAACTAGGAGGGCATTGGCATAATCCGAGCGAGAAAGAATCAGTGCTCAAACAACCGTCTCTCTAGCTGAGATTGGCAAGAAGGGCAGAAACTTTCTCAAACTTTTCAGCACACCAAAGCAGGTGCCAGTCAGTTTTTTTACATCCGTCATAAAATTCAGATTCTCATCGAACCAAATGCCAAGGTTTTTGGCTGCACTCTTATTCTCAGGTGGGCAGGGAAAACCAGGGGGCCAGAATCTCCCTCTGAAGTCTGGAGCAAAAGAGCCGAACAGCAGAACTTCAGACTTTCCCTCATTACATTAAAGCTGCGCATTGGCCAGCCAGTGAAAGACCGATGACAGGCACTGATGGGGTCTCTTGACCGAGTCCTCCTCCTTGCTCCAGGTGAACAGCAACTGAGTATCATCAGCGTAGGCCATCACCTTAGCACCCAGTGACTCCGCCAAGAAAATCAGTGGAGTCACGTAGATGTTAAATAACAGCGGGCTAAGCGATGACCCCTGCGGAACACCAGTGGAAACCCTCATGGGCACAGAGGCACAAGGAGGGAGTCAAACCTGTTGCGATCTTCCCTCCAGAAAAGAGTTGATCCATTGTAAAGCTAACCCAGAGATTCCTATTTCAGATAGGCGATCTAGGAGCATGGCATGAGGCACCATGTCGAACGTTGCCGAGAGATCAAGCTTAACCAATGCTGCTCTCCTGCCAGCAGCAAGACACTCCCGAATTGATTCAGTGACCTCTAGCAGAGCGGACTCCGTGCTACAAGAGGCACGGAAGCCAAACTGCACCGGGTGAAGCAAGCCGGTCCCCTCAACAAAGTTGGTAGGTTGGAATGTGACCGCTTTCTCACAAACTTTAGCCAGACTAGGCAAAAGTGAGATAGGACGATAGTTTTCTGGGACCAGAGGATCAAGCGACGGTTTTTTAAGCAAAGGAAGGATCAGAGCATGTTTCCAGGCTGTCGGCACAGAAGCTTCCCGCAATGATTTGTTGACCATGAAATTCACCTCCGAATTAATAGCCTCAGCCACATCTGATAGTAAACGGGCCACACAGGGGTCGTTGGGGGAGCCGGACTTGATGGCTTAAAGGATTCGGAGAGAACATGCGAGGTCGATAGGACAGAATTCAGAAAAAAGGGAGAACGGATCCGCACTAGGCAGATGCAGTGGCGACATAAGGTCGCTGTTTCTGGGAGAGGACAGAAACGTCTCCTGGATACTAATTATTTTGTCCCTGAAGAATGACGCTAGTGTGTTACACCAGGACTCCGTGGCAGGAGCAGCCACCACCTGGGCGCTGGGGGACAGGAAACTCTGCACAATTGCAAAGATTTCTTTGGAGTTATTATCAGCCCGCTCAATGCGAGCGGCACAATACTGTCCTTTGGCCTCTCTTATCGCCACATAATAAAGTTTTTGTTTGGATCTGAGGATGTTTTTATCAGAAAGGTAAGGGCTGCCTCTCCACCAAGCCCTCTCCGCAGCCTTACAGGCATGCTTCAAAGTCTTCAGCACAGGAGTGTACCAAGGCTTAGAAGGGGATTGACGCCGCAGCCTTAACTGACACTGCCCTGACCCATTAGCAACAGCGCCAGCAATCCAGTCAGCAAATTGCGTTACATTCTCCTCCAACCCACCTGTGAAAGAGGGCCGGGAAGCAGCAAGCGAAGTGCTTAGCTGGCCGGGGTCCACCTTCCTGGAAATAGGGGGGCGACAGCAGTTGGCCTGCCGGGGGGAGTCATCCACATCCCATGAGAAGAATATGGGAAAATGGTCTGACCAAGCCACCGGCCGTGGTTTCATCACTAGTATGGGGAAATAGGCACAGATGATGTCCAGCGTGTGCCCAACCAAATGTGTGGGGAACAGAACCCTTTGAGAGAGGTTTGCTAGATGGAGAGAGTCCATCAGAGCTATGAAGTCCCCTTCCTCAGAGTGGTCAAGGTGGATGTTGATATCCCCGAGAAGCACAAACTTCGAGAACCGTAGCGCCCGCTCGGCCAGAGCATCTCCACAGGTCGCCAGAAAATTCCTTGCAGGCCCAGGGGGCCCATAAATCAAGGAACCACCCAAAGTAGATTGGGCTGATAATTGAATGTGAAAGTTCAAGACTTCACAGTCACCCCAAAGGGTGGATATTTCGCTCCGGAAGGTCCAGTCTTCCCTATACCTTTGTGCTTACTCCTTTTGGTATTCACAGTAGGCACTTACCCGTTTCGATACTCACAGAAGTTAGGAGTCCTAACTTTAGGACTCCTAAATGCCTTCTGTGAATACCGAAAGTCTTAAAGTTAGGATTTTTCTCAGTTTAGGAGTAGTAAAGTTAGGACTCCTAACCTGGGGACTTTGGCACTAGACATTGTAGGATCCTGGGCAAATCACGTAATATGCCTGTGCACAAATGTGTGTAAATTATACTTGTTTGACCCCCAGTTGACGTACACGAAATTGGAGCTTGTCTCCCGACCCCTCGCATGATGCACAGCTTGCCTTCCAGTGCTTATTTTGAACCAGTGTTTTTCAGTGTGGGCACCAGCACTTAATTCTCAACACCAGTCTTATGGCAATTCACCAAATGATGGCGCTGTTTGTCTAAGTTTGAAGTGAACATATTAGCAGCATGTTTAATATAAAAATACATGAAAAAGGAACTATACCATCACATCTGGGCCAAATTGTTGCACTAGTAGGAGCTTGGTGGTAAGTATTTGCATTGGTACTGGCATGTGGCAGCACTGATAGCGATAGTGGGTGGCAAACACTGCAATTGCCTCTTATGAAATACCTTGAGCCCTGGCACTTTACTTTAAAAAAATTAAGCACTGGCACCCTTACTTCACAGATAGGTCCACATGATGTAGATACCAATACATACATATATATTCAACAGCAGACTTTTGAGCAAAGGAGCACAATTTCCAAAAGTTCGGACAAAAACCCTAAGGAATGGTAAACCCAAAGACATGTCATATATTGTTATTATCAATACACAATGGAATATTTATGATTAACATCCTTCATTCCTTCTTGGAAGTTGAGTCTCCAAGATGGCGGCTGTGTGAGTCTTGTGGAGTGGAGCGGGTGGCAATCAGGCATCCCTGTCCGCATCCACTACTCAGCGTGCCGGTGAGAGCAGAGCCCTGGAATCGAACGCTGATGCTCGCCACTCTGGTCTACACGGGAACGGTGCGCAGGAGTTAAGAACAACCCCAGGGGAGTTGAAAGGCGAAAAAGGAGCACGCGGCAAGGCGCCAACTGTGCCTGGAATGTTTGCAGGCAGAGACGCTGGCAATGCTTCAACTTCGCAAGCAGCCCCAGGACAAACAAAAGGTAAAAGTGCTACCAGAATTAACCCTAATGGCAGACTGCTTAAAGATAAAGATGCTGGCATGAAAGATACGGTGGTGAAAAAGCAAGCAGTAGATAAGGTAGCCGACAAAGCAGCTGCTAAGGGGGGTGACAAAGGGCCACAAGATATTGGGCTGATCACCACTACTAAGGAGGGCCTGGGGTCAAGCGCAGTGGAGATCAACGGCCTTGCTGATGACCTGGCTAATATTTTCACTACGGGCCCCCCTAGCACAAACAGCGGGCCTGTAATACAGACCTCAGCAGAACCCATGGAGGACATGATGTTAAATGAAGGAAAGTCAGGGGACGCGAACATCAGACCCCCCAAACTCCAACTAAAGACTGTTCGGACGCGACCGGTCAGGCACCTACGGAAGGAGCTGGTGCAGGGACCCCTGAGGTGGATAATTTTTATTCCATGACAGATGCATCCGATGCATCAGGGGAAAGCTGGCAGAACAGACCTGATGAGCTCTCCTCAGATAGCAGTGACCCCGCTCTCAAGCCTGATACTCAGAAGCGCTTGCCTGCCCGCAGTAGGAAGAAAACCTACAAAGACTTTGGGAAAGATCACGGATTCACGTCTGATGCTAGTCAGTCAAACCAGCTGGTTTGGGACTATTCCGCCTCACACCTGGAAGGAGCACTAGAGCCAGACACCACACCCGGGCAGCATGTCAAAAAAGGTGCAGACACTGGGGCAGGGGCAAAAGGAGGGCCACCTTCGATGGATTTCATTTATACCACCCTAAAGCAAATTCAGACTGAAGCTCGACAGGAATATAGGAGGGCCCACGCAGCCACCAGAAAACTTCAGGGTGCGGTTAGGAAGGTTATTAACGCTTGTTCCGAGATCATCGACCGGACTACTGCACTGGAGGAGCGTGTAGTCCATCTTGAGGCAAGTGTGGAGAACTCCGACAAGCAAACCATATCTTAGTAAAGTAGACTAACGGACGTCCTCTGGAAGCTGGAGGACTTCGAAAACAGTCAGCGGCGAAACAACCTTCGGCTACTGGGAATTGCGGAAAAGGAGAAGGAGATGATATTCGAGGCTTTGTTTTTCGACTTTTAAGGGAGGCCTTCCCAGAAATGTCACATTGAGATTGGGATGCAGAAGTGCAAAGGGTGCACAGGTTCCACTTAATGCTTAAGAAAAGATCAGGCCAGGAAGACAAACCGAGAGCCATCCTAATATTCTTTGGCAATTTCTTGCTACGCCAAGCCATTTTTGAAAAAGCCCGGCCCGATGCAAAAAGAACTGCAGCAGGACATTCTTTCTTTGTCTGCCCTGACTTCTGCCACTCCACGGTAGAGAGGAGATGGAGACTCCGCTCTCTGATCTCCCCCTTCCAACAGCAAGGGTGCGAAGTATATCTGATGAATCTAGCTAGGCTTAAAGTTATTTTTAAAGGCATGATTAGAGTGTTTACCTCCGAAATCCAAGCGCTGGAGTACTTAAATGAGTTGAAAGATAAGGGAAGTAGGAAATGAGTTATTTTTTTTTCTTTGTTAAATAGGCAGTTTCACTTAACGGCTAGGGTGTGGGGTCAGGGCCGGGAGCGGCTCGGGGCGCAACCACATGCAGGAGGCATCACAAGGGCCTCAGGACCCTTTTGCCACATTGAAGGGAGGGGGGTGGAGGGGTTGGGAGGGGGTGGGGCGGAACCACGGGAGAAGTAGTAATATGTCACGGGAGACAGGTGTGCATAAAATGTTGTGTTTCCTTTTTTTTTTTTTCAGGTGTCGGATTGTATTTATTTGTTATCCTTTTATGCCATAAATGGGGAGAAAAATTAGAATTGCCTCAGTGAATATCTGCGGTTTAAATGATCCCCTGAAAAGGAGGCAGATCAGTATTGATCTGCAAGTTTTAAGAGCTGACATCTTATGCCTCCAAGAAACGCATATTGAGGGTAGCAGGAAAAGACTTCTGGATCTGTCTGGGTATTATATTGTAGCAAATACTTCGCAAGAATCTCACACAAAAGGAGTGGCTGTCCTGGCAAAGAATGGGACAAGGGGCTTCCTTAGTTTCTCTCGATGTTAGGCTGACAGTCTGGGTAGATGGGTGATTGTTCAAGGGTGTATTGAAAATAAAATATTTACTCTTTGTTCTGTATACGGGTCAGTACTGGATGACCCAGCTCCACTGAATTGGCTTAGGACGGAACTAGTAGGTTGGACTTTACCGTTGATTCTCTGTGGGGATCTAAATCTTAATCTGAATTGCCAAGTTGCCTTAAGGAAGATTCCCTATCAGGGCAGGAAACCCAAAGTGTTTAACTCTTTATCCCAGCTGCAGGCACTGCATGGGCTAGAAGATGGGTGGGTTTTAAATAGGGGGGGTGAACCAGGATATAAATATTTCTCTGTGCCTCACAAGCTCTTTGCTAGGCTGGATTATTTCTTAGCTTCTCAGGAATTAGCCTCCAAAAGCACAATTGATCTATTCCCAAAGGTCATGTCAGACCATAACCCCTAGTGATTGAGCTAGATATTGAGCTACCTCTCAGGCAGACACAGTGGTCTTTCAACTGAGCCTATTTAAGTGAGGTAGATTATATCCGGCAGCTTGGCGAGTGGATCCCCAGGTTTATAGAAGAAAATTACGGAAGCACTAACCTAAGATATGTGTGGGATACGCTGAAAGCAGGGATTAGGGGAGAAACAAACAGATATGGGTGGGAATCTCAGAGGGAAGAAATGAACTGAAATGAAATGAAATGAAATGAAAATGTGTTTTGTAAAGCACAGATAGCTGCCCAGAGGCGTCCTAGCGCTATGGCTAATGGTGTACAGACAGCTAGGCAAGTGACAGAAACAAAGGAAAACAAATCTATTTATTAAACAAAAAAGTTTTCAGGTGCTTCCTAAAGGAAGTGAGATCTGAGTTGGACCTTAGATACAGGGGTATGCTGTTCCATAGCCTGGCAGCATTCAGGGAAAAGGAGCAACCTCCCGATCTGGACCGTTTGACCTTTGGCACGACAGCACGAAAGGCATTGGTAGACCGTAGCTGTCTGCTAGGGAGGTAAGGGGTGATTAAGGGGCGACTGATCGCTGGGCAAGTTTCCCAGAATGACTGATGGGCAACACAGAGAGACTTAAAACTGATCCTATCCCTAACAGGGAGCCAGTGCAGTCTTATTAATCCGGGTTTGACAGACGTCCTACGGGGGATTTGGAGCAGGGTCCGGGCCGCGCAGTTTTGGATCACCTGTAATTTCCTCAATGTGAAGTCTGGGGCTCCAAGATAGAGTGCATTTCCAAAGTCTAGTCTGGAAAGAATCAATCCCTGAACAACAGTTTGTTTGGCCTCAAATGGTAGTAGGGGGAGGATCTTCCTCAGCATTCTAATGAGGCCAAAACAGGTGGCGGATAGCACGACAGCTTGATGATCAAACGTTAAGGACTTGTCCAGCCAGATGCCTAGGCTCTTAATAGCATCCTTGGGAACTAGAGGAGGGCCCAGGCAGGCTGGCCAAATCTGGCCAACCGCAGATGGAGCCGAGCATCCCAGCAGCATGACCTCTGTCTTGTCCCCGTTAAGTTTGAGACAAGACAGAGTCATCCAGCTGTTAACTTCACTCAGACAGCCCACTAGATCCACCGTGCCCGCAGGGTCCTCGGCCCGCGTCAGAGAGACCACCAGCTGGGTATCGTCCGCATAGGTCACGATCTTAATACCATATGGACGGACGATCCCAGCCAGCGGCCTCATGTATACGTTAAACAACGTCGGGCTAAGTGAGGAACCCTGTGGAACTCCACAGTCCAGGGGTCTGCTAGTGGAGGTGGTGTTTCCCTCAAAAACCTGAAAATTTCTATCGGTCAAGAATGACCTGATCCACTCCAACGCTCCTCCTTGAATCCCAATATCCTGGAGACGCTGCAATAGGATTTCATGGTTCACAGTGTCAAAAGCGGCACTCAGATCGAGGAGGATGACTGCCACCGATCCTCCCCGATCCAAAATGCCTCTTGTTTCCTCCAGGACCGCCAATAAGGCGGATTCTGTCCCATGCTTGGGGCGGAAACCAGTTTGTGAGGGATCAAGCAGATGGTTCTTCTCCAAAAAAATTGGTCAGGGAGCTGTTAATATGTTTTTCCAATAACTTACTGACCCAAGGAAGCAGGGAAATTGGACGATAATTGCTGAAGTTGTTGATATCCATGTTAGGCTTCTTAACAAGTGCTCTTACTCTAGCCTCTTTCCACACAGATGGAACTGTGTTAGTGGATATTGAGGCATTAAGTACCTTCAGTATGACAGGGAGGATGGTGTGGCTAACAGCCTTTAAAAAGCTCGGGGGGGCGGGATCGCTGGGAGAGCCCGATTTAACCTGGGCCATTAAGGTAGCTAGTAAGTCCAAGTGCAACAAAGGGAAGTTCTCCAGCACAGGTGAAACATTACCTGTCGTGTCGTGTTTGGAGTGCACCAGTGTGGCTACGGGGATATCTGAATGGATGATTGGAAAAGAGGAGTAGATAAGGTCTATTTTATTATAGAAGAAGTCAGCCATCTCATTACAACGAATTTGTAAATTATCACTGTTTATAGGGGGCTGGGGAGGACAGTGAGACTTTTTACAATCCGGTAGATTTCCTTAGAGCTAGATCTGGCTTCAGAGATCTTTTGTGTGTAATACAGAGATTGAGCTTCCTTAATCTCCAGCTTATAGTCCCTGATGGAATTTCTATATAAAGTTTTATCTAAATCAATGTAGCCCAGACACCATTTCCTCTCTAACCTTTTGCACTTGCGTTTGGTTTCCCTAAGCTCCTCAGTATACCAAGGGGCTGAGATCCTGGATCTTTTAGCCCGAGTTGTCTTAACTGGGAGTATGGTGTCTAACGATTGAGTTATCCAATTATTAAAAGTATCATTGGCTACCGAGGGGTCTGTACTAGTGGGAGAAAAGCCTGCTACAAGTATTGTATCAAGAGCTAGGCGCAGCGGAGGCTCAACTGATAGAGGTGCTGTCTGCTGGAACAGATTCAGAGGCTATGCAGATAAAAGTTACTGTCGCAAAGTCTGCCATCACACAAATATCAGTGAAGAAGGCAGCCGGTAAATATGTGGCATGGAAATCCCGGGTGTATAAGAGCAGTGAAAAAATAGGGCACCTTCTGGCAACACGCATCAGGGAAAGATCAGTGCACGCCAGGATAAGAGAGATCAGGGATCCGGACCTGGGGCTGGTGACTGAGACAAAGGCCATTATCGCGGCATTTCAGAATTTTTACCAGAAACTGTACATTAAGACATCAGGGGTGGGAGCCAGAAAATTCAGGATTACTTAACAGGGGTGGCTTTGGGCCAATTATCTGCAGAAGAGGGAAATCAACTAGAGGGCCCTATCACCTGGGAAGAACTGTCAGCAGCAATAGACCAGACCCCAATAGGTAAAGCCACTGGACCTGACTCAATCCCAGGGGAATTTTATAAAAAAATTATGGGACTGATGCTGGAAGTCTTCCAAAGGGCACGACGGGATCAGATCATGCCAGATTCATGGAAAGGGGCGTCTATCATAGTTTTTCCGAAAAAAGGTAAACCAATTGAGGAATTAGGATCTTACAGACCAATAACCCTGCTGAACAGTGATTTAAAGATCCACTCAAAAATGTTAGCAACTAGACTCTCAGCGGTTATAGGTAAACTAGTATCTCCGTTTCAGCACAGATTCGTACCTGGCAGAGAGACTACAGACCACATAAGGAGGATAATTACGCTGTTTGATCTTGCTAGAGTGTCAGGGAATCCTATCGCGGCCATACTTTTAGATGCCGAAAAGGCCTTCGATAGGGTCTCCTGGCCCTTTCTAAGGGCCACTGTAGCAAGGCAGGGCTTGGGCAGAAGCTATATTAACGCAATAAGCTGCATGTATCAAAATCCTGAGGCAAGGCTTAATGTGATGGGTGCCTCATCAGATCCAATGAAAATCACCCGCGGATCTCGTCAAGGGTGTCCCTGTTCACCACTAATATTTGCTTTATATAAAGACCCCTTTATTAGGACAATAGTGGAGAACAACGACATCTGGGCAGCTCAAACCAGGGGAGAAGTAAAGATCGTAGCTTATGCAGACGATCTCGCCATAACAACATCAAACCTTGCGGAGGCAGTTAGGGTGGTAGAAAAAGAGGCCGAAAAATTCGGGGAAGTTTCAGGCTACTACCTGAATAGGGAGAAAACCATGATCATTAAAAACTCAATGGTAGACCTGGCTGATAGCAGGGTCACAGAGAAGGCAAGATACCTAGGGGTGGAAATTACAGCAAAAGTGGATGATGTAGTACAATGTAACCTGGCGCCTCTACTATCTAGAACCAAGGCAGACTTCAATAGAATGAACAACCTCTAATTGACACTACTAGGAAGGTGCAACGTTATTAAAATGATGTTTTTGCCAAGAATGTAATATATTTTTTTATCAATCCCACTGGAATTAAACAAAAAAAGGCTTTCTGCCTTTAACAAGTTATCTCCACGTTTTTATGGGCAGGGAAGCATCCACGGAGAGCTTTGAAGTATATGACTTTACCCAAGGACCGGGGGGGATGGTCGGTCCCTGATATTCAGATATTTTATTGGGCAGCTAATCTCCAACAGCTGGCTGAACTGTTGGCTAGAGGATACACTGATGACCAAGAGGGATCCTACCCCACCATATACAAAATATTGCTTGGGGAAGAGGCCCATGGCTGTCTGACGCGGCATATTGATCTTGCCTACTTCAAAATAGTTAAATTCAAGGTTATGCTGGGCGCTTTTAAAATTTGGACCTCAATTAGGAAAAAATTGAAATTGAATAGGATACATAGGTATACGCCTTTACAAAACAACCCACTGTTACCAGAGATCTTTCACGATGGCTATATGGAATCTTGGAAGGAGAAAGGGATAAGGCACACCGGGGATTTAATACGGGGCCAACTCAATTTTGTCATTTGCTTTAATTAAAGAAAAATTTGGTGTGGGGAATAATCCCTTTTTTAAATACTTACAAATTAGGGATTACCTTTTTAAAAAGATGATCCAGGGCCATAGAATTCCACTAATGGAGGCAGTCTTAGGATCACAAGGGGCATCAATCTCTAAGCTCTACACATTACTTAATGATATAATGGAGGATGATCTCGTCAAGCATTTGGACCAATGGCAAGCAAAGGTTCTGGCTGATCCGCGGTCTGCAAGGATTCCTTAATATTAAGCTCTACTGCAGCTATCTCAGCTAATATTCAGGTTCAATGCTATAAAACGTGGTTTAACCTGTATATTACTCCAGCGCGGATTTTCAGGTGGGGAGGTACTTCTTGAATTAACTGCTCCCGGTGTGGAGAATTGGCCGCCGATAGTGTGCGTATTTTTGCTAGTTGTCCCGGTCTAATGAGTTTAATTGGGAAAATGGGACATTACGTTACATAAATATTGGATAGTGATATCGTGTTGTCACTACAGGTTATACTGCTGGGCGTAAGCAACCAGGGTTTGCCATCACCCGAGAAGACGCTGCTTACATTATGATGGCGGTGTTCAGGCTTACCATAGCGACAGTGTGGCTTGATAAAGAGCCCCCTTCAGTTCATTGCTGGCTGGGAAAATTGCTTGCTACATACCGCTGGGAGAAAGAAATATACAAACGCGTTATAGCCCGGAAAAAAGGGGCAGACATGTAGGCTCCAATTAGTTCATGGATTAATGATTCTATATTTTAAGTTTGCAAACTGCTAAGCAGACAACTAGGTTAAGTGGTCCACTGGGTCAGGATGAACCGTAAGAACCAGATTCCGGTTAGACTAATAGGTATTATTCAAAGGATAGCTCTGGGCACAAATTAAGACTACATTTAATTAATCTAAATTAATCTAATATAATTTCTCTTTTCTCTTTCTTTCTTTCTCCCTTTTTTTTTCTTTCTTTCTGGAATATGATCCCCGTCGGTCCCGGGAAGTGGGTGGGTCGGGCTGGGGGGGGTGAGGGGGGAAAAACTGGATGTTTGTATATATATTTTTGTGCTTGATCATACGGTTGTGGCTTGTTATTTCTGCTTTTCAAATTATTTGTTTTATGGTATGAATTATTGGAAAATGTTGGTTCAAAATAAAGGATTTATAAAAAAAAGGAATATTTATGGTTATTAGTACGTCTGACTATGAAGAAGAACTAATTATTTCTTATAAACCAACTACTCCTCACCTAATGTGCTCAATCTTTAAATACCTTTACAAACCATTTTCAATTTAAGAACTTGTACAATAGCTCTACTTTCTTTTAGGATTGATTGCTGATATAGTTCAAATCTGAATACAATATTTAATCTCAAGCGAAGCCTGTTAATTAGTTTCTGGATAGCTTCCAGTGGCTGCTGTCGCTAAAGACAATTTTCATTATTCAGCACATTTAATTTCAGGATAGTAAGACATATTGTATGAGCACAATGCTTCAACTGAAATAACCCCAGCTTATGTCATTTATATGATATTTTCTGCTACATTTTAATGTCAATGAAAGTTAAAACATTTAAACCAACTGTTTCACGTATCTGATTCTAAATTCTAAGCAGCATGAAAGCAGTACATGCTGTGCATGAAATATGCTATCTAAGACTAAAAAGCATTTCATATTTGTGCTATGGAGTTGATAGTCCAAAATTGGTATGTAGGGCTGAAAATCTCTTGTATAGAAATTCATCTGGTAAACAACAACAATGATATCCGTGTCCAGCTGTGCATTAACATTATGTGGCTGGATATTTCTCAGCAAAACCTAAAAACTTTTCAGATATTAAAAAATTTATATAAAATAGACAAAATGTCAACCAGGAGTACACTGGGTATAATTGACAGCCTCTATTTTAAATTCACTTGTAACACACAGGGCATCATTATGATGTCAGTCAGAGTTGCCCCCGACCAACATTTTTGGGGTTGTAGAACTGACGGATCTCCAGTCGGCAGTCTCGAAAACGCAATTAGGATGCGACCGCACATGGTGCTGTCTCAAACTCCCATTTCGGATGCAGTTGTCAGAAACCCGATGCATAAAAAGCTTCCATTGAGAAATGGGAGTTTCTGTCATTCATTGCACCATGTGGCCGGCACCTCATGGTGCCTGCCACAAGGTGCAGGGATTTTCAGGAGGGCACCATTGGTACCCCACATTCCCCCTCAACTGAAGTACTTGGAGAGATGGAGACCCTGCTAGGGGCCCCCAAAGACACTTTCAAACAGCCTTCCCATGTTCCAAAGGTATGCGCAATTTCCGACTGGCCGATGGGCTCCTTGAGCCCGTCAGAAGCCACTCGGATTGAGTGGCCGGTTTGGACTCCGACCGCCGTCATTGAAGTTTGAAGTTCACAAATGACCTTTAAAGATGCACTTTTGCTAAATTACACATTGAAGGCTGCACGTTATGGCCCCAACTTATCATATTACACAGTTCAATATTTACTACACATGAAGAAAATGAAGTGTCTATTTCCAAATTGAATTGAAAGACCCAATGAATTATGTATTGTGTAGCATGAATCTTTTGGTTACTGATTCGGTTACTGATTTGGTTACTGATTCCCCTGATTTTCTTTTTCTGACTGAAACTTGGTTCACTGCTGATTCCCTCCCAGATCTTCTAGCCATCCTCCCCGATACCTACTACGCCCTCCGAGCTGACCACCCGGATGGCAGGGCTGGGGGAGGAGTGGCAATGATCATTCGGTCGACCTTTAAATTCCAACTTCTTTCTCACCCCCTATACCTAATGTGGACTACTTGGTGGCCCGCTCCCTTAACCTTCCTGCCCCCCTTACTGTTGTCCTTGTCTACCGTCCCCCTCAATCTATGCCTTCTTTTGTAGCTTCCCTTCAGGACCTTTTGGCCACCTTGGTGGTCAACCACTCTTCTGTCCTATTGCTCGGCGACTTTAACTTCTGGCCGGGTGATCCCAGGGAAGATTTTCCCTCTAAAGATTTTTCTGCCACCCTTCAATGCTTGAATCTCACATCTTATGTTACAGTTCCGACCCATGTTCAAGGTCACACCTTAGATCAGATCTGGTCTTCTTGTCCTCTCGTTTCACCTCCTTCTATATCTCCTTGCATCTGGTCGGATCACTTTATTATTTCCTTCTCTATTCACTTGGGTGTGGTCGACAAGCCCTCCCTTCCCAAAAACATCTCAGCCCGCAACTGGAATAAGACCGACTTGGACTCCCTTTCATGCTCTTTGGCTTCATCCGCCCCTGACCTCACTGATCTTCCCCTCGAATCTCAGGTCAACGCCATCAGCACATGGCTATCTTCTTCGTGTGACCTAGTGGCCCCGCTCAGAAGGATCAAAGCTGTTCGCCCCTATGATTCGCACAAATGGTTCTCTCCAGAGCTTAAAGCGTTAAAACTCGACCTTAGACGGCCGGAACGCCTCTGGAGACGGAAGTATTGCCCCTCTCTGCGCGCCAGATACAAACAACTTCTCATCGATTACAAAAAAGCGATTTTAGCGGCCAAAACCTCTTATTTCACGGAGAGAGTAGCTCTCCCCGCCAACAAATTCCGTGAAATTTTCTCCTTGGTTCACAATCTTGCCACTTCTGATCGTTCCTCCCCTAGTTTGGTTCCCTCTCAGTCCCTCTGCTTGTCACTCAATGACTTTTTCATTGACAAGATTGTGAAGATTAAAGCTAACATTTCCACTGTGCCTCAACCCAGCCTCACCCACCCCCTCACCCCTCCCTTGTCTTCCTTTGTTCTTTTTCCCCCTATTTCTCCTGATTTATTTCTTAAATATCTGATCAAAGTCAAGTCGGGCTCTCCTGCGGACTGTGCACCGGCATGTATTCTTAAAACCCTCTTCACTAACTGTTCTGCCCCCCCCTCTTGCTCTACTCAATTCTTCTTTGGCTCTTGGTTCTGTTCCTTTATCTTTTAAATCTGCAATTGTTCTTCCCATTCTAAAAAAAACTGGTCTGGATCCCTCTCTCCCTTCTAAATTTCGACCCATTTCCCTTCTTCCTTACCTCAGCAAGATCCTCGAGGCCCACGTTACCTCTTGCCTCTCCTCGTACATCGAGGAGAACGGTCTCTTGGCATCCCACCAGGCGGGCTTCCGCCCGGGCCACTCTACGGAGACAGTGGTCCTCGCGGTTCTGGATAAACTCAAGGGGAATGCTGACTCTAACCTCCCCCAAGCCCTGGTCCTTCTCGATTTGTCCGCTGCGTTTGACACGGTTGACCATTCCATTCTTTTAGACCGTGTCAGCGCAGCGGGCATTCAGGGCGCGGCCCTATCTTGGCTCGCGTCCTTCCTTCAGGATAGGTCCCAGGCTGTTCACCTTTCCGGTTTCTCTGCCCCTTCCCGCCCGGTCATCTGTGGTGTGCCCCAAGGTTCCTCCCTTTCCCCCCTTCTGTTTAATCTTTATATCCATCCTCTCATCTCTTCCCTTCTTGAGCTGGGGGTCTCTGTGTATAATTACGCCGATGACCTCCAGCTCATCTTCGACCTTTCTTCCCCGGACTCTCTTCCTAAATTTCGTTCCACCTTAATTTTCATTTCCGAGTGGATGAGCGCTAACCATCTTAAGCTTAATCCCGACAAGACGGAACTTGTCCTCACTGGTGGTCCCTCTAACCCTTGGGCCCCTTTCTTTTGGCCCCCCCCCTTCACCCGTCCCCTCTGTTCGCACCCTTGGCATTAAAGTCAGTCATGACTTATCCATGCACAGCCAGATCAGTTCCGTCGTGTCTTCTTGTTTTCTATCCCTCCGCCTCATCCGAAAAAATCTCGCGATTTTTCTCCACCGACGCACTCAAAACCATAGTCATGGCTTTAGTCACCTCTCGCCTTGACTATGGGAATGGCCTGTACGTGGGCATACCTGCCTACGAAATCCGTTGGCTTCAGGCCATCCAAAATCAGGCTGCCCGCCTCATTCTGTCCCTTCCCAAATTCTCCCATATCACTCCCGCCCTCAAATCCCTTCACTGGCTTCCTATTCGTTTTAGATCCTTTTTTAAACTGGCTTGCTTAGCCTTTCGGGCTCTTTCTCGCTCTGCCCCCTCTTTCATCACTTCTCTCATCTCCTCTCACGCCCCCAGTCGCACCCTTCGGTCCTCCTCTCTCTCTCTTTTGCACATCCCCCGCTTTCGCAAATCCAGAACGGGAGGCACCCGGTTTTCGGTCTTGGCCCCCCAGTTCTGGAACAGCCTCCCACTTTCTATTCGTTCTATTCCCATTTATACTCACTTTCGTAAGGCCCTCAAAACTTTCCTTTTTTCTCAGGCATTCCCTTCTTAGTTTCCCCGGTCTCCTTGTGTGAGCTCTGATCAGGTCCCCAGCGCCAGGAAGCCGCTTGGCCGCAGTGCGCTTTATTAAATACTTTTTTCATTTCATTTCATTTCATGAAGTGAAGTGAATTGAATTTTGTGAGTGATTTGTGTGAAGCAAGTGAATGATTGGGTGCAAAGTAGAATATACATGGAGAACAAAAAAGTAGGTGTGTGAAACAAGTCATAGCAGCATAAATAATGTGAATCTGGCCTAGTGAAACTGCAAATTGAGGGTGTGTCAGGGATAAGGCAAGAGAACAATTTTTTGACATTGTGACCTGTCTGACCTTGCCACAAGGGGAGGAGGAGGAGCCAGTACAGACATCTACTTGTAACAGGCTTACTGATGGGGCAGCATGAGGTCTCACCATAACTCAGATGGGTTGTTCAGTGCAGTTATTTAACATAATTTCAGAAGGAAATCCACCTTTTCTATGTAGTCAAAACAGATTTTTATGGATTTAATTTATTTTGCTGCCATCAGAGCTCTGTGCAGCTTACCCCTGTTAAGGAGGAGTAAAGTACACATGCTTTCCCATTTCCCCTCATTCTCTATTTGGGTTATCCCTGATTGCCATATTTATAAGTCCCTAGTACACAGTGTCAAAAATGCACCCAGGACCTTTAAGGTAAATTCAACCTGTGAAATGCAGAACCTACTGTGCAATCCATAGGGTTAGCCTGTAAAACATGGCTTCAGGCCTAACATTGTAGACCTATTACTGCAATTCTTAAAATTAGCAATTCAACTTGTCAAAATAACCCTTTTTCACGGATAGGAAACCCTGCCATTAAGTATTCATTTAAGTTTCCAAAAGGCGAGGGATGGAATGTTTGAATGAATCTCAGCCTGTGGGTAAATACTCTTGCCACATTCCAGGTGATTGTCATTTTGCACACCATACCCTCTCAGTTTGGACCCAGCCATATGCAGATCAGTCTTCACCCAGCTCCAATAAGAACAGTCCTGCGTGAACTGCCAGGATACGTGCCCCCTGAACTGGAAGACAAGCAACCAAAGATTTGTTTCTCACTAATTAGGGATCTTTAGTCGGCTATAACTTGGTTCCCGTGGCACACTATGCATGGGATCAAGTCTGGGCGACCCGTCCATCTTAGGGCATTGCGTTAAAGTATACAAAAAAGGGCTGAATGGACTGCTTAATTTAATCTCAGCCACTGGTAGTTACTCAGGGACTCATCCCATCCCATCGTTATTTTGCACACCATGCCACCTATATTTGCCCCTGTAACCAAGTGTTTTTTTAGGCCTGCTCTGTTTTACCTAATTAAATAAGAATAGGTGACCTCTAAGTATACCTTGTTGCTCTGTGGCTAGAATGCCTGATATCTAAACGTGGAACAGGTGCAAAAATACCGTTGACTTGTTTCTCCACCGAGTAGCCCCAAAAGCTTTTTTCACTGGCTGGACTGTAGCAGCATCAACGAAAAAGAAAAATTACCATATTACAAACTTTAATATGTATCTTTTGACAGGAACTGACTAAAGTAGTTGTGTAAAGGCTAATTTTCATATTTATGAAAATTTAAATTCATTGGGGAAGTCAGGTGTTTGATACATATTTTGGAAAAGTTTAGAAAGTTACCTTTTCCCTGACTGAAGCTCCTGGAGGATAATTTGCATTAGACTGACAGCAACTGCCCAGCTCTAGTTACCTTTAATGAGGTGTGAAAACAGCTCCCAGAGTAGGGACAATGACTGGTTGTGAGGAGGTGTTTTTCATCCCCATGCATGAAGTCCAGTTATGGTGGACCCAGGAACATTATTAACTTGTAAAGGGCCTGCTCTTTCACAGGAACATGTGAGGTGTGATATGGATAAAGCAACTCCATCAGTAAGGCTGATTCTGGTAAAAACTGCAATGTACCCCAATATAGGCCTAGGTAGTTGCACAACATTTTACCTACATTTGTCCTACCTTGCTCTACATAACGGTTCTGGTGCTGACCTTTTGCCTAGTTAGGTACTGAATACATGTGTGATTTTCTCAGAAAACTAGCCTAATTTATTATGCATGAGGACTCTTAGTATCACAGCAGGATTACCATCTTCTTCAGAATAACTCTGTATAAGGGTCACCGCTATTGTCATCCTTTGCCGACAGGCCCACAATACCATGACACACCTAGGTAGAACCCCTGAGGGTATATAAGTACCACATCTTCGCTGGGCAGACCAGAGGAGAAACAACTTCCATGCTGACACGCTGAGATGAGGCGCTGAAGTCCCTGCACACAGACGCCTAAGCAAAAGAGATGTTTGAGTGACCACAGAGGGGGTGACTTCTCATTCCTCTGGCTACACCACAGGGTGAAGACCAGAGCTCTGCACTAGGGGTAGGATTTCCCTATGTTGGATTGATTTAGGAGTGAGGGGCACTTTTGGATTGTTTGCAGTACAGGCAAAGAGAAACTGCTGAAAAAGTGGGTAGGGTGCTCCCTGGACCTTCTAGCCTATTGGATAGGGAGGAGTCAGGAGTCTCCTCTACCCACTAACTGGTGCCAACCATAAATATGGCACCCCAGGTCAACCTCTTCAGAATACTTTCTGGACCTGCAGAAGATCTATTACCTAGGAGTAGCAATGAAGGAATGGACCTACTCCCTCTTGTGCCCAGGACAAAGAAGGGAACTCCAGGATAAGTTGCTGACCTCCTGTGTGGGTACAGAGGCACAACAAGCTGCAACATGCCTTTTTCCATAAGTGATTAGTTGACTAGTACCAACTAGACCTGGACTGGACCTTACAGGGCCTCTGCTGGAGTCAGGTCTGGTCCATAAGTGCTACCCTTTATGTCCTGGGTGCCTTAGAAGTGACCCAGAGGATCTTCTACAGAGACTCTGAAAAGTTGGGATTTAGAGAGTATTTGGATTTCAAAGACATCTAGAGCCAACAAAGGGACCTCACTTTCAATGCACTTTTCTTGGGTAGAACGGTAGTGAGACAACATATCGAAATTAAAATATCGATATACAATAATATCGATGTTTTAATTTCGATGGTATAGAATATCGATGTCCAGAATATCGTTTTTTAAAGGTATGTATGTTACTAATATCGAAATTTACTAATATCAACATTTTGTTTAGTGTTATGTATTTTAATATGTTGTTTATATGTTTGTTAAATATGTTTTGTAATGTATGTTTCAAAATTAGTAATTTTGTTTACATTTGGCATTTTAGTATCAGAGCGGGTTGTGGGTTTATAGTGGAATAGGGTGGGAAGTAATTTAATAATAATTAATTAATTAATATATTTTTTTTAATATTTTTAATTAATAATTAATTGGTAATTAATTAATAATAATTAGTTAATTAATTAATATATTTTTGTAAATATTTTTAATTAATAATTAATTGGTAATTAATTAATATTAATTAGTTAATTACATTAATTAGAGTTAATGCTTTAATATATATAATTTTTTGTAATTGTTAATTAATTAATTGGTAATTAAATAATATTTATTAATTAATTAAATTAATTAGAGTTAATGTGCTAATATATTTAATTTTTTGTTATTGTTAATTAATAATTAATTGGTAAATAATAATTATTAAGTGAATAAATGATGTGATTTATTTATGTGTAGTGGGTTGTGTGTTTATAGGGGATAGGGTGTGATATAATTAAATGTAATTAATTAAAGAGATTGTATTTATTTATTGGTATTTATTGTTAATTAATTAGTAATTAATATGTGTTAATTAGTTCATTTATAATTACATCAATTTAGTAATATTAATTGTTATTAATTGATTAATTGAAATTTATATTAATTGTGTTTTTTTGTATGTGTAGTGTGTTGTGTGTTAAAGGGGGAGTAGTGTGGGAAGTAATTTTTACCCCCATGCTATCCAACGCTTTCCCTACTGTTGCATCCTCTGGAGTGGGAATAGTAATTTAAACCCCTACGCTGTCCAACGCTTTCTCTACTGTTGCACCCTCTGGAGTGGGAATAGTAATTTAAACCCCTACGCTATCCAACGCTTTCCCTACTGTTGCACCCTCTGGAGTGGGAATAGTAATTTAAACCCCTATGCTATCCAACGCTTTCCCTACTGTTGCACCCTCTGGAGTGGGAATAGTAATTTAAACCCCTACGCTATCCAACGCTTTCCCTACTGTTGCACTCTCTGGAGTGGGAATAGTAAATTTTACCCCTACGCTATCCAACGCTTTCCCTACTGTTGCACCCTCTGGAGTGGGAATAGTAATTTTTACCCCTACACTATCCAACGCTTTCCCTACTGTTGCACCCTCTGGAGTGGGAATCGACATTTTTACCCCTACGCAATCCAACGTTTTCCCTACTGTTGCACTCGCTGGAGTGGGAATAGTAATTTTTACCCCTATGCTATCCAACGCTTTCCCTACTGTTGCACCCTCTGGAGTGGGAATAGTAATTTTTACCCCTATGCTATCCAACACTTTCCCTACTGTTGCACCCTCTGGAGTGGGAATAGTAATTTTTACCCTACGCTATCCAACGCTTTCCCTACTGTTGCACCCTCTGGAGTGGGAATAGTAATTTTTACCCCTACGCTATCCAACGCTTTCACTACTGTTGCACCCTCTGGAGTGGGAATAGTAATTTAAACCCCTATGCTATCCAACACTTTCCCTACTGTTGCACCTTCTGGAGTGGGAATAGTAATTTTTACCCCTACGCTATCCAACGCTTTCCCTACTGTTGCACCCTCTGGAGTGGGAATCGTAATTTTTACCCCTACGCAATCCAATGTTTTTCCTACTGTTGCATTCGCTGGAGTGGGAATAGTAATTTTTACCCCTATGCTATCCAACGCTTTCCCTACTGTAGCACCCTCTGGAGTGGGAATAGTAATTTTTACCCCTACGCTATCCAACACCTTCCCTACTGTTGCACCCTCTGGAGTGGGAATAGTAATTTTTACCCCTACGCTATCCAGCGCTTTCCCTACTGTTGCACCCTCTGGAGTGGGAATAGTAATTTTTACCCTACGCTATCCAACGCTTTCACTACTGTTGCACCCTCTGGAGTGGGAATAGTAATTTAAACCCCTACGCTATCCAACACTTTCCCTACTGTTGCACCCTCTGGAGTGGGAATAGTCATTTTTACCCCTACGCTATCCAACGCTTTCCCTACTGTTGCACCCTCTGGAGTGGGAATAGTAATTTAAACCCCTACGCTATCCAACGCTTTCCCTACTGTTGCACCCTCTGGAGTGGGAATAGTAATTTTTACCCCTACGCTATCCAATGATTTTCCTACTGTTGCAATATGTGGAGTACGTATATATATTAATTTATATGTAGAGTTTTTAATTTATTTTAAATGTATATGTATTAGTTATAATTTTTAAATATGTTTTAATGTTTTTATTTAATGTTTGTAAAAATATATGTATTTTAAAATTATTTTTACATTATTATTAATACATTTAAAAAAACGATATTTTTAATTTCGATATTTTTGTACTACGATATTAATTTTTCAATATTTTTGTACTTACCTTTATGAAGATATAACCCCGATATTTTTGATTTCGATATTTTTGTGTCGATATTTTTGTATGTAGATATTCTGTCTGTCGATATTATGTCATAGATCCGGTAGAACATCACGCTTACCATGCTGGAGGATTTTGATCTCCATAAAAAAGACTAAGGACCCCATTTGGAAGTTTGATGGAGAAGGTACTCCTTTCCAAAGGTACAACAGCACCCTCTCAGCCAATCTCTTGGTCCACCCACCTGATTGGCGTCACGGTGACCACCAGGCTTACATTGATAAGGCCATTTCACTCCTTCTGTGTAAATGCTACGATGGGGCGAAGCTAGATACCTGAGTTCTTCCTAGGGTCTAGCCCAGGTGACAGTAAATTACACTGTATTGGTGGAAGGCCCTAAGGGGAAAGGGGGTTTGGATTGAAAAAGGCAAACAAGATGCTGTGGTGCTCCTCCGTGGCAGCTACAGCATAGTCTCAAAAGGCCTGTCACCTATGTTGTATGAACGCCCAGTCAGAGGAGTATCCTAAACAGACATCTAGTAGTCCTCTGTCTTTCCGATTAGAAGGGTTGTGTCTTGGAGTATGGATTCCCAATGAATCACTCGACGGATGTCATCACAATTATCCAGTCCTTGTGTCAAGATGGTATCTACCCAAAATGTACTCCTAGAGTGCACAGAATGTTGTAGAAAGGTTTAGTCTTTGCAAAGCACTGCCACTTCGAAAGTCTATTGTGCTCTTTAAAAATCAAAGGACTGCTACTGAGCTCAGAGCACAAAAAACAAGAATAGTATTTAGGAAAAATGCCTGATATCAGTTTTCTTCCTTTTGTTGGCAGTTGTTTTTTCTAGGAAATCCGATGCTGGAGCGGTCAAAAGGCCAGGATCAGGTCGGGAAGCAGCTGCTGCCTGAAGCTGAGAGTTGAGGAAAGCTGGTACAGTATTGAGACGTGAACTGGAGCCAAAGAGGGGGCTTAGGGAAGGGAATCAGGTGAGTGCGGGATAAAGAGGCCACACGGGAGCAGCCTTTAAATAGAAGCTGACCACATGTTTCTAGAAGCAATTGAAGTTGAGTTTGATTGGCAGGTGCACCTGCCACTGCCACCAGGGTCATGGAAACCTAAATATGAGCAAAGTAATCAGTTTTATAAGTGCAACTGCTGCTGCCCCCAGGGTCATGGAAGTTTCAAATTGAGCAGAGTAATTATTCTTGTAAGTTCACCTGTTGCAGCCCCCAGGATAATGGAATGTTCAAATTTAGCAAAGCAATTCGTTTTGACAGTTTCTCCTGGTGAATTTGAATAATAGTTGCACCTGTCACTGTTACCCAGAGTTTGGAATGGTATCATGGACTTTTTTAACGAGATGATTTTTGATTTTAGTCAACTGTCTGTTAAGGCCAATAGCTACCACCATGCCACCAGGGAAGGAACACACAGCAACCTACACCACAGAGTGAACATGACATTTGGGGAAGGAGGAGAGAACAAGGAAAAAGGGGAAATGCCTACCTAAATCATAAGGTCATAAAGAGTTATGCAGTGACTGGGACCATGACTGTAAATCTTCATCTGATGGCCTGTTTCAATGGAGGCTGTCAGAGGAAGCACATAACACTGTCTGATTGTGAGGGACCAGGAAAAAGAAATAATGACCCAAGTACGTTAAAAAACTCCCATGATGGGGATGTCATTAACTTTTTATTTTTCAAAAACGGACTCCTGCTTTCGGAGTTTGTTCATAACAATAAAAAACATTGGAAACGTTTGACACATATGTCCATCACACTTTTCCACAATTGACAGGAACCTCCATGACAGGGTACCTGCCAATGAATAGAGATGTCTACGGGGCTGGTGTACAATTCTTAGTTTGATGGGCAGAGAGGCAGACATAATTCCTCTTCACCCTGTCTGCCTTTACTCCATCAGCCTAACTCTAAATTTGGCCCTAGGTTAGTAGCAAAGTCTTTGACTAAGATTAACCCACTAGGTGGATCTGACCTGGGCACCATCAAATTTATGAACAACACAACAAAACCGGGGGTCTAAAAGCCAAAAAATTGTGGCTGGCTAATAACACTCTCTCAAAAGTAGAGTGTTGTCTGTAAACTTACAGAAAAAGCCATGAAGCTAAGGTCCTCAAGAGACGACAAAAAAGGAACTATTAAATGTGACATGTGGTAGGGAACAGCTTTTCATGATGTCCAAATAACCATCAACTATTCAAGATGATCAGTATTATCATTTGGTCAAACGGCTCAAAAGGTCAGTGTATCTCTTGATCAATAGAGTACACCGTCCCAACAGGTACTCAGCCGAATACCGCCCACATTTACTTTAAACAGTCCAGCGGGCAACTTGCATATGAAGGGATGGAAGCAGTGCAAAACAAAAAAGGGCGAGTAAAGTGGTGAATAAAATAGGGTGGTGTGCCCTATCACAAAAAACTTTATTAAACTCAGACACACCCCCTAACTAAAAACAGAACAGTGCAAAATGCAGTTCGAAAAAATAACTGCCAAAAAGAGCCGACATGTTTCAGCCAGGCGGGCTGTAAGTCCCTAGGCGTTCTTCAGGGCTTCTGCTCTAATAGATTGCTACTGCTTATGCAAACAATCCAATAGTGAAACTTATAAATCAACACAGAATTGCCTGGTATCCATCAATGTAATAACAAGCATAAGTTGAAAAAATATATACAACCAGTGAAAAACTGATCCTCCCCGTCAAGGTATGCAGATGGCATCTAAAATAAATCAAATTAACATAGAATAAGCTTCTCTAGTCGCTTCATGTATTCCTTTACGAAAAAATATTTATATAGTTAAGCTTAAATATGCTCACCCAGTTTGACCGGGGACTGGACCTCACCTCACCTGGACCGTGCTCAGGATATGGAGGCCCCGCTCTGCAGGAAGGAAGATTGAAAAAGGGAGGCTGCAGGATATTGAAACAAGGAGCTGTAGTAGTATACAGTCCCTGAAAGTAACAACCACCTCGCCCACCTAAACTTTTACTCTTGCTAACCAGAGGGCAGTACATTCAAAAAAGCCCCTGGTACAACATCAATCATTTTAGGCATTACACAGCTCTCAGTCTATTAAGTATTACAAGGAAAAAGACCTCATAAGTGTCCACATATTGGCAACTTAGTCTCTTAGCAATGAAAGAACTAATGTAGGGACGTGTGTATTAACCCTCATTGGTTTGTCTAACACTTGTCAAATGTGCATCATGTTCTCATAGTTGATATTTAGTCTGGTCAGCAGGAATCAATCCTCACATCCAAATACTACCTTGTGTGAAAAATGGTGAAATCGCCAGACATACAAGCAACACGGAGCCAACACCAAGCTGAAGCCTACCTGTCCGTCGGTGCCTCGGGACTTCTCTGAGTCTAAGGGGAGGCACCGATGTGTGGAGAAGTGTGGCTCAATGGTTAGAGTGGCCGACCCTGGCCCGGGACCAGGGTTCAATTCTCGCCTCAGCGGGTCTTGGGCTCAATTTCCTCGCACCGCATAATTCTCGCATCGGTGCCTATTCTAATCATGGGTCCCACTCTGCAACTCTGGGCAATAGCTTGCTTAATCTCCACAACGGCCCCAACAGCGCTGGGATGCCTGGCTTCACCTTGGGGGTGCCCAGGAGTGGACATTTCACAGGGAAAAGCCAGGAAGGGTTCCACAGTGGTATGTGTTACAGCGCCAGGACACCCATGGGTATTAGTGCGCTTTACAAGTACAAATTACATTTACATCAGGAGGCTGTCTTAAATCCATTAGTTGGATAAGCGGCAATTGCATTACCAAACCGCGTATCAATCATAATGTCACAAAACCGTTGTATATTTAGTTTAAGCGGCGATAAGCACTCACTCGAACGTGACGCTCTCATTTTCAAACACTGGTTGAATATTCTCTTCTCCGATGTTTGCCCCGAAAAAATCCATGGCGGCGTGGTGAAAGACTATGAACTGACGTCAGAAACATGGCGTCTGTAGTTCGCGCCGCTCGACCTGACATACGCAAATGACTACAACATGACGTCATAGCAATGGCGTATGTAGTTTACATCGGTCGATTTCTGGAAGAATAATTTAGTTATGTTATAATATATTTTTGGGGGGCACATTGGTAACCCACAATGTGTGAAGAATATATCAACCCTCTTTATATGCTAATTACATCCTACAACAAGGTCCATGGCGGCGCGGTGAGGGACTACAGATTAACATAAAAAACATGGCGTCTGTAGCTCGCGCACCCACACATAACTACAACATGACGTCATAGCAATGACGTTTATAGTTTATATCGGTCGATTTCTGGAAGAATAGTTTTGTTATATTATATTCTATTTTTTGGGGACACATTAGTAACCCACAATGTGGGAAGAATATGTCAACCACCTTTAAATGTTAGTTAAATCCTACAGCGAGGTGCATTGTGCCCTGTGTGAAATCGAAGCCGCACTGGAACAATATAGTGTGGATTAATGTAGTCTATCGTTCAAAGGCCTTACCATCCAGGCCTCTAACTACCCTAGGGCATCATAGCTGTGACATATTTTTCATTGTGCTATTGTACTACTCATCCTGTAGAGGCTATATTAGAATAGGAATGTTAGAATACATGGTGAATCAGATCGAAACATCAGCGTATATGGATATTAAAATGTATAATCAGGCAATGTCTGAAAGTACTGATCTCGAACTTACATCTAATGAGCTAAACTTTATATACGTTGTTTTGGATAAGAGAGATGAAGGTGCAGTAATGAGGAATCATGAATTACTCTCTACTTGCCCTATCTCACCCATATCAAGCTGACCTTCTGTAGGGTGCACAACCATATATAAGGTCACTACCGTGTTGTTAACCCTCCAGTCTCCTTTCTACCTCTTAAGGGTAAGCACTACTGTCAGTCGGTCGTCGGCGTAATGTGGGCATGGGATATAGCTGGGTACTAATTGGTCCAGACCCTCTTATGAATACAAAGTACCCACATTTGTTTATATGTTAGACCAAGGTATGTCATCGTTAAGTCCCAAGACATCTGTGCGGAGCTTAAATATCCACGTTTGCTCTTTGATGAATAGGTATCTGGAGACATCACTTACATGAGATGGAATCACGGGTTTCTCCAAAACCGTCCATTGGAAATCCTCTTCCCCATGTTGTTTATCTACAAAATGTTTAGTGAGTCTCGTGATGATTTTCTTACACAGGAATGAGCTCTTGTGTTCCAGCATACGTACACGTACTTTCCGAGTCGTCATGCCAACGTATCTAGTTGAGCAAGGACAAGTAAGTAGATAAATTAAATTCTGACTATTGCAATTAGAAAAATGCACTTGATCCCAGGGTCGGTCTGTACCTATAACCAAACTAGTCGTGTGTCTGGTTTGTGGACAGATAGAGCGGCTTCCGCATGGGTGATGACCCACCACAGCTGGAAGATTCCAAAGGGTACCTAATGTTCTCTTGGGAACAGTCTTAGGGCGAGTGTGGACCAGCCGGTCTCTTATACTACTTGCCCTCTTGAATGCAAATAAGGGTTGTGCAATTTTCTCACTGCTGTGATTGAGAATGCGCCAATGCCTCCGGACTATCTTTTGAATGCGATTGGCTTTAGTACTAAATGTGCTTACAAAGGTCAGCCTGTCCATAGGTGATTTAGGAGCCGGGGGCTCTAGTAGCGCTTCGCGATGATTGTTCTTAGCGCGCTTCAGAGAGCGTTTGATCAGAGCAGTTCGATAATGTCTCTCAGTCAATTGTTTAGTCAGTCCCATCGCATGGTGACGAAACAATTGATCAGTGGAACAATTTCTACGTACACGTAGAAATTGCCCATATGGGAAATTATCCCTAAGGGCCTTAGGATGCTGGCTCTCATATTGCAACAAAGAGTTCCTCGCCATGGGTTTCCGATAGAGCTCACTCTGCAAGCCTGCAAGGGTTACATATATGGACAAATCCAAGAATGCTTACCTCTCTTTACTGATTTCTACAGTAAATTTCAGATATTGGTTTCTGGCGTT
The DNA here is from genome assembly GCF_964261635.1 of Lissotriton helveticus. Lineage (NCBI taxonomy): Eukaryota > Metazoa > Chordata > Amphibia > Caudata > Salamandridae > Lissotriton > Lissotriton helveticus. The sequence goes on from NC_136059.1 coordinate 1,720,720,592, forward strand.
GAGCCATTGATGGAAAGCCTGAATGGACTCATAATCACCACGCCATACCACCAAAATGTCGTCGATATAACGTTTCCACCAACGGATCGACGTAAAGAAGGGGTTGGTGGAGGTCAATATGTGTTGTTGCTCAAATCGATGTACATAGAGGTTAGCTAGGCTTGGCGCAAAAACGCTGCCCATGCTAGTACCTGATGTTTGGAGGTAAATATTATCCTCAAAGCGAAAGAAATTGTCCTTCATAGCTAGTTTCGCAAGGGACATTATGAAAGTCACTGGCGTTATGGTGCCCAGAGTCGCATCGCCCGGGATGGATGTAATGTCTTCCAAAGTCTTATTCTGGGGGATCGAGGTGTACAAGGACTCTACGTCGAAAAACACTAAAAAGTCTCTCCCGACATCAAACTCAATTTCAGGTATGACTCGGAGCACGTCTTTCGTGTCCTGTAAGTATGTAGGCATTTGTTGCATGAGCGGTCTAAGAAAATGATCTACAAAGGTAGATAAGGGCTCGAGAACTGAACCAAGACCAGAGATGATCGGTCTTCCGGGGGGAGGTCTCAGAGGCTTGTGCACCTTAGGTAAGATGTAGAAATACGGCATTACTGGATGTAAAAATTTAGCCTCTCTTGCCGTAATCCATCCCTCCGCGAGAGCCTCTTCTACCAATAAACTGATTTGCCTGATAAGGTTTTCAGTGGGATCTTCAGTCAGGCGTACATATGCCTCGGTATTACCCAACTGCCTCAGGCACTCTGTCTTATAATCACTGGAATCAAGGATGACAATCGAGCCACCATTATCCGCCGGCTTTATCGTGATCGACTGATCTTGGGATAATGCTGGGCTTGTCTTAAAAATTTTCCCTATGACCCTCCTCCTCTCCGTGTGTATTGACACCATCACATTTAGCCTGTAATTGTGCCTAGGTCCCGGTCTACCACTTCCATAGACTATCATTGGTGCGTAGTGCTTTATGGCGCTATGTTTACTTATTAATTTTTTTAAATCATATGTCTTATCCCCCTAATTGGGTTTTACTTGTTTGGTGTCATTTTTTGCACTAACATTTCCTCTACTTTTCTAATTCAGTTTCGCATTTTTATCGCTAGGTATTTTGACTTTATTACTGTTTTGGTACCTAAATATCTTACTCAGTGCCATATCTAAGTTTTTTTTTACAATGTTCTATAGCTACTAGGGGACTGAGCTGAGATCAATTTAGTGATTTTAGGGTTCACCCTGACAAGATAGTGCTATAATTCCTTGAGGTTGGTCTCCACCCACCCTACATAACAACCCACTTTTTTGAAATGTCAGATTTGCGACGTTAATGCGTATTTTTTGCTTACAAAGGGTAAGAGAGTGGTTATTGGCGGCTATAGTGGATTACATTGTGTACAATTGGGAGAGACGGAACAGTGCTAAAGTGAATAGGCTAGACAGTATTTGGCAGTGAAAATTACATGGACTGTTCTTGGCAGAAGGTAAATATGGAAAGATTTTCGGTGATATCTGTACCTGACTGTAACAATGCAATATGAGGTAATAGGATGGTTCACTAAGGGGGATCAATGATGGTGATCTCCTGCCGCTCTGTGGCTGCAAGTCAACGTTTTTATCCATGCCTCACAATGTGTAATATAGTTGCTGCCTGATTCCTTGTTTACACAATTCTTATGAATGTGCTAAGATTGGTAAGATGCTAACACTTGGCATACGTCTCAGTAGCACAGTGGTTTTAAGTAGCAGGCTTAGTATTTTTTTATAGTGTTACTCTACATACCAAATAACTCAGCCGCGGCCCGTGGAGGGAGTTATGGTGGGGCAGGGAGGCGGGGAGGGGGAGGGGCAGGGTGGAGGGACCTAAAAACTGGCATATGGATAATTGCGGGTAAGTACACAATTTAATTATTAAAACGAATTTCGTAGCGCGCACTGCATCGAAAAATGCGATGCTGTGCGCGCTACGAATTTATTTCGTTTTATTAATTAAATTGTGTACTTACCTGCAATTATCCATATGCCAGTTTTTAGGTTCCTCCATCCTGCCCCTCCCCCTCCCCGCCTCCCTGCCCCACCGTAACTCCCTCCACAGGCCGCGGCTGAAATAACTACATCTGCATCCGTAAAGCATCTCATCCTGCAGATGCTTCTTAATTCTATGCATGCTAGCCTATGTTGCAGCTTTAGAAATCTGAGAACTTTCAGAGAACTTGACTGAGGCAGTTGGATGGAGGAGCTATAACAGAGGAATGCTATTAACTTGTGCCTGCAGTGGTGTCATTGAGCAAAGTGACGCTGCCAGTTATGTAGGGTTCCATAGGGAATGGGCCAAGTCTCATATTAAGAGAAGATGAAGAAGTGCACCAGGACTCCATAGTGGATACATTTTGTATGAATGACTGAGAATATCATGAAATCCAAATATGCTCTCATGAAAACCTTACTTTCCACTCAAAACACAACCCACTATTCATAATATAAAGATAGCTCACCTCAACTTCCTCATAAAACATCAATGCCCTTAGTCTCTTGGGCTAAAATATCCAACATGTGGTACATACACATAAGAATGGCGGCGACATGGCCAGTTTTACAACCCACAAAGTCAACCAGCACTCAAGCTTGTGGAGCTCCACGCATGCCATTTCCTACTTTCTAAAACCCAATCCACCACGATCAATTCCATGTACAGACCTCACAGAGACAACAATGGCTTTATAGATGACTTCTGAGCCTGCCTGATAACCTCATCCATAAAAAGTTCTCAGTCCTTCTTCCTCGGTGACTTCAAGCTTCAGAAAACTCAAGCATTAAAAAACAGGCGATACATTCCTTAATTTTGTTGACATGCCCAAAACGGTTCTGCATGTCACTCAGTTAGCACACTTTAAATGCCACAGCCACATCTCTGTACTCTTTACATCAGTATACATCAAATTCAAAGCATCCATATGTCTGGAAAGGATCAACCAACTTACCATCCTATCAACCTGCTCAGTATCCAACCATCACTCCAAGATCACCCCGAAAGAGAACAAATTCTTCAGATTAGTCAAAGACATCTTCATCAACAATCTATAGCACACTCTCATTCTTTGTCATGCTACCTGCTCCTCATATGACATCAACTCTGTTCAGCCTATTGCAGGAGAACCATGGGAACACTGGGCCCGATTCACAGAATGAACTTAAGACTTAAGACTAAGCTTCCGGCCCAGAGGCAGAGCTCGCGGCTTGGAGGCGGAGCTTCCGGCTCGGAGGTGGGTATTTTAGCCATGGCTGAAATCTCCACCTCTGGGCCGCAAGCTCCGACTATGGGCCAGAAGCTCCGCCTCTGGCCCAGAAGCTCCGCCTCCGGTCTGGAAGCTCCTCCCCAAGCCGGAAGCTCCGCCTCCGGGCCGGAATTTCCGGCTGGAGTTCGGACTTAGAGTTAGTAGTCTTAAATCAATTCTGTGAATCCCGAAAGTAGTAAGTTTATTCTGTGAATCCCGAAAGTAGTAAGTTCACTCTGTGAATCCCGAAAGTAGTAAGTGCATTCTGTGAATACCAAATAGTAGTAAGTTTAGGATTTAGTCTTAAGTTCATTCTGTGAATCAGGCCCACTCACACTTCATCGAGGACAAGATGAATGTACAAGACATGTACAAGATGAATTCTTTATCATCTTGGTGCATTAAAAAACCTCGTTGATCACACAAATTCCATCTGCAGACAAGACTTGGAAGAAAGCCAGAACACCCTAATGACCTTACAATACTAAACTGCCCACGCTTAATGTGCAGACCCATCTTCACATCAGCCAAGGCCTTGTACAATATGATTTCTGTAAATTAACAACTAATAGAAGCAGATTGGTCTTCAAGACTATCAAATATTACATCAACCCCCTCCTTGATCCTTTTCTTTCATGCTCCACATACAGGTTTAATGCTATCAAACTCTTCTTAAGTGACACATGCAGACAATCCAATAACACATTCATAACACTAAGCATGCTTTTCTATTGTACCCCCTCCATGCTGAACTCTGCAATAGCCATCTTTTTAACCCTGTCTCTTACAGGTCTTGCCAATGTCCTCAACTCCCTCAAAGGCACTTCCTGTGAAAACCATATATCCTTCCATTATTAATCAGCATAGCTCACCAAAGCTCTCTCCAGAGACCTCTCTCATGCATACCTTCTTCAATGTGCCTCTCACTCAAGTCATCTACCCAGAAGCTATGAAAAAATAGCAACTTCTTCACCTCCAGAGGAAATTACATCAGACTCAAAAACCCATAATGACAATTTCTCGCATACGCTTCATCAGCAAGATAACTGAAAAAACAGTCTGTGCACAACTCAAAGATCAAGTCAAAGCCAACCACTTATGCACAAATATGAATCTGTCCCAGTTTAAGCTACAGCATGGAAACAGTAACCTTGTAAATTGTGGATGCTGCCCTCTTGACCACAGGTAAAGATGACCCCTTCCTCGTCATACTGATGGACCTGTTTGTCTTCAACACTGTCAACCCAAGGCTTCCGGACACTGTTCAACTGCTACATAGAACCCCGATCCGATATCCTCAAATGCTCTCACATTTCCTACCATAGGTATGCTGACGACACTCAACTCTACACATGAATGACCTCCCTTGAGGACATCCACACCCTCAATAACACCCTAACATTAACACAACTCTTGACTCGCAATCACCTCGATCCCAATGTCCTTAACACCTAATTCTTACTGATCGCTCCACCCACTACCACCTCTAACATCAAAGATTGGCTCCCTCTTTTCTCTGCCTTGAATTGCCCCCCTTACACATCTTCGACTCCACAAAATCCATAGGTATTACTTTAAACAAAGACCTCTCCATGCAAAAACACATAAGCACCATCACAAGAAGATCTAACCATCCTGAGGAAACTAAAATATTTCGGCCCACAGCTGAACTCACAACTGAGACTCATGCAGTGTGCTTTCAAAACTAGACTATGGCAGTGCTACCCTTATAGGCCTACTGAAAACCTAATTTGCTCCTCTGAAGGCTACACCTAACTCAGCAGCTAGGCTCATTACGGGATCTAAAAAAAGCGATCACATCACCTCTCACCTTCAAGCTCTCAATTGGGTACCATTCAAGGTCAGGATACATTTTAAAATTTCTTGCATAACTCATAAAGCGCTGTCGGGGGCGTGGCTACGAGCCAAGCATGGCGGACATGATCTGAGCCAGCTCCGACTCATGCCCTAAAAACTGGCTAATTATCCTGTACCCCCGTTCCCGGAGGGCACCCACCTTTGCCCATAAAGCTGCTAAAAGTGATCGGAAGCGGCGGACTTGCCTTTTTTGCGGTGCCCATTGTTCCCTGTAGCGGATGAGTCTGCCGTGGGCGGGACGGCCTTGCCACACGCCGGACGCCGTGGACTGTAATGATCAGAGGAGCCGGGCTGGGAAGGGCTTGCGAGAGGAGCCATCGGCCTGAGGCCCGGAGGTGTGCGGCCGGGACTCACAGGAATACGCGATAACCAGCTACTCATCTGAACACACAACACCAGCTGCGGGAGCCAAAATTAACTGCGTGGTGGAGCGGCTGGGACTACAGTGCCGTTTGCAACCCTGACGCCAGTGCGGAGACCCGATAACAGGAACCCCACGGAGGACGCTGCTGGAGACGCGGTGAGAGTACGCGGAGTGGTGCAGAGCGTCTGGGTGGGGAGTTGGTGCGATGAGGGGTACGAGACTGGCAGCTGTCCCCTGTTCTCCTGCAGTGAGGGAAGACGCCGAATAGACTCCAATACACGGAAGGGCGACCGCCATTTTATGACCCGTGGCGAAGACCTGCTGCCCACATGTGCCCTGACTGGAGTCCTCACAGGGAAATGTGCGGAGACTTTCCTGGAATGCGACGGGCAGTGAGGCCGCGTTGATGTAATAACGAGGGGGAAAGGCTGCAGACATAAAGCGCACACCGCAATAGTGACTGCCCTGCTCTCCGTGAAGCACGAGATCCCTACAGAGCCGGGCCGAACCTAAAAGTCGGCGGAGGGTCCCACCTTTGTCACCAGTCCGAGTGCCAGGGGAAGTGGTGTTGTAAAGCCCTCTGTATCCCTTAATCATCAGATGAGCAGCAGTACTTGGCCACCACCATGCTATGAAGGAGAGAACACAGAGAGTTGTCTACTATAAGTTTGCAGGCTATAGAGGGGACGTCCTGCCCCGACCCTGGTCCGGGAGATACAGGTTCAAATCAGGGGTTCCTATGTGTGAATGCCACTGAGAGCTGTGGCAGTGCAGGAGCACCCGCTGAGGCCGCCCCAGGCGCTTTGAACCCTCACACTGCAGCTGGTCCGCTGGCCTCCCTGCCATCATGTGCAAGTGAGTGAATAACACCACCACCTACGCTCTTCACTATAAGGGCCGAGTACATACGCTGAAGCGCGAACCCCGATGCCTCTACACCCTGCGACCATGGGGCGGAACAGAATCACAAAACAGCAGGACCCAGGGGCGAAAGCAGACCTCCAATCTACTGGTTCTGAAGACCCGCTGGCCTCTTCCAACAACGACATCATACCGCCAACGGGCAGGAACTCGCGGGAGGCTAATTTGGACTTAATTTTAACAGAAATAAGGGCCTCCAGAGAAGCGTTGGAGACGCGGATGGATGCGATGTCGACGGGGCTATCCCTGCTCAAGGCTGACCACAATAAACTGGTTGAGAAGGTCACGGAGCACAAACTAGCGATTGACGACCTGATCCCGCAACAAACAGAACACTCCACGAGATTGGAGGTCATGGAATGACAGCTTAAGACCTTGAGGGATAGGGTGGCTGATGCGGAAGGACGCTCACGCCGCAATAATGTCCGCATACTGGGAGTTCCGGAGCGCAGCGAGGGGAGGAACTTCACACAGTTCGTGGAAGACTGGCTAAAGTCGGTAGTGGGACCTACGGATCTCACTCCGTTGTACAGGGTGGAGCGAGCGCATAGAATGCCTCCAAAACCGCCCAGGCCGGGAGCCCCACCGCGGCCTCTAATAGCACGCTTGCTACACTATAAGGACAGAGACTTGGTGCTGAGGGTGGACAGAGAAAAAGCCCCCTTGAAGTATGAAAACAAGACGATATCTATTTACCCGGATTTTACTCCAGCGGTACAGAAAGCTAGGTCGGCTTTTCTGGGGGTGAAACGCAAGTTACGTGACCACAATTTGAAGTACGCACTCCTCTTCCCAGCCCGCCTTAAAGTAATGCACGAAAACAAATCCTACTTTTTCGAATCACCTGAGGAGGCCGCGGAGTGGATGGAGGTGGCGCTGACGCCGCTCAACACACAAGACCCATTGGCGGATGAACATGAGGAGGACACAGCACGACAGGGAGAACGGCGGCCAGGACCAAGAGACGACGCTGCGGAGAAGGCTGGCGCGAAGGGAGGGAAGAAGCCGGGCAGCCCGTACTCGAACCCAGAAGTGACTTTCCTGACATCGGATGCGTTGGCTGAACATCATGCCAGGGATAAGTCGGACATGGGCAGTAATTCGGACACACGCACTGAAATGTCAGCCTCTGTCACTATTTTGCAATTGTTCCCAATAATTACTGCGCAGTTGGCGAACGAATTCTGACAGAAGCTGTTGAAGACACCGATTGGTAACATATGAAGATAATTGTGTGAGGACGGGGATGGGCTAACAGGGAGCGGGGTACATAATGGTAAAGGGTATGGTGCCGTGATCTCCGGCAGATACCTAGTGTGTGCACGTGGGAACCACCCCCCCAGGGCGCAGGCACACTTCAATTCAGTTGTTGCCCACGTTGGGCTCTGATGTTTGGACCTCAGGTTTGTTCAGATGGGGACCTTAAGGTTCTGGGGTTTACTAAAGTTCAGGCACTTATGACACCACACTACATATACTGCCCACGGAGAGTTCTGTGTTTGCCATGTATAATAGAAGTACACAGCCATGGAGACACGTAGCAAGTATAAGGTATGCACCTGGAACGTGCGGGGCATGGGTTCAGTACACAAGCGACATAGAATTCTAGCAAAGTTGAATCGGCGGCAGGTGAACATAGCATACCTTCAAGAGACCCACCTTAATAGTGCAGAAAGTGTGAAATTACACAGGAAATGGAGGGGCCAACTATTTGCCACTGTCTACTCTGCTTTCTCAAGGGGGGTGGCAATTTGGCTCAAAAACTCTGTCCCCTTTAAACTAATTGAGCAAAGGGTGGACCCGGAGGGGAGATATGTATTTATACGTGGCACGCTGGATGGCTCCCCCATAGTGCTTGGCAGTCTATACGCGCCAAACACGGGTCAGGTGGCGTTCCTTGCAAAGATCAACAGGGCGCTGGCTGAGTGGTCGGAGTATGACTGGATAGTGGGAGGGGACTATAATGCAGTTATGGACATTTCCCTTGACAGATCCCATCCGCCGCTGCAAGCGACAGAGAGTAGGAAACAGGCAGAGGCTTTGACACAATGGGCGGATGGTTGGGATTTGTCTGATGTATGGAGGAGCACACACCTGCTGCACAGGGAATATACATTCTACTCCCCACCTCACAAGCTACACACCAGGATAGATCATATTTTCTGCTCTAGAACCATACTGGGAACTATGATTATGGCTGAACATATGGGGAAGACGATTTCCGATCACAACCCTGTGGAGGTCACGGTACGCTGGTGGTAGGATCCCGACCCCCATACCGACGTGGCGCCTATCGCCGGAGCTGCTGGAGGACAGTGTCTTCAGATCCGCGATGGCTGATGCTATCACACAGTATTTCGCCGTGAACACGGGCACTGCTAGCTCGAGACAGATCGAATGGGATGCATTTAAAGTGTCCATAAGGGGTGTAGCAATGGGCACGAGGGTGGGTATGAGGTCCACGACTCTAGGCAAACTCAAGGAGGTGGAAGGGCGACTGGCAATATTGGAGAATGGGGCAGCGTGCACCAACGCAGGACTTACACAGTTGCAGGAGTCGCACATACAGCACGCCGAATTACTGGAAGAGTTGAGGTTGCTGGACTATAGGGAATATACGCGCAGGCAACACGCACAAGCGGAGAGGTTTGGTCCCTTGTTAGCTAGACTATTGCGTAACACACCCATATCCACCCCAATAATGGAAGTAAACGACCAAAGGGGGTCTCCGGTCACGACACAACTGGAACTAAACACTACATTCCAGAAATACTATGAGGCACTATATGGCCGGCACCCGCCCTTATCGGAGGAGTCATATGAAGCTTTTATGTCTAACCTCGACATGCCACAGCTCGCGGACAACCAGAGGGAGGAGTTAGCACGCCCTATCACGATCGCAGAAATACGGCAGGCGATACGTGCACTACCACAGAATAAATTCCCCGGGACTGACGGCCTACCGGCTGAGTTTTATGGGGCATATATAGATCTAATTGCCCCGTGATTGCACGTGTTGTATCAGGAGGCGATGAAATCCGACGGACTCCCACCCACGACCCTGCAGGCGCTGATAGTCTCGCTGCTGAAACCCGGTAGGGATGGGCTCCAGCTCGCGAATTACAGGCCGCTCTCATTACTAAATACAGACTACAAGATCCTGAGCAAGATCTTGGCGACGCGACTGACTCAATATATCCCCCAACTGGTGCACCCTGACCAATGCGGTTTTGTGACCGGTCGGAGCACAGCGATGAACCTGCGGAGGCTCAGCCAGATCATGCTACACGAGGACGCGACCAGAGGTGTGGAAGGATGTCTATCATTAGACCTCAGGCAGGCGTTTGATTCCATACGGTGGGATTATATGTTCGCCACTTTCAGCAAATTTGGCATACCGCCTGAGTTCATCGCATGGGTGACACTGTTATACACGTATCCCATGGCCAGGGTACGCACTAACAAATGTATTTCTGAACCTCTAACAATAGCAAAGGGTACTAGACAGGGATGCCCGCTGTCGCCCCTGTTGTTTATCCTAGCCCTGGAACCCCTCTTGCATAAACTTAGGAACTCTGCCCAGCATAGAGGAATACAAAAGGACCACAGTGACATATGTGGTGTCGGCTTACGCGGACGACCTAATACTATATCTGAGGGACATGAGGGGCGGTCTCGACCCTATACCGGGTATATTCGAGGACTTCAGGGCGATCTCGGGTCTTACCATCAATGACACTAAATCCTATGGGTATTACTTTGCCGCCCCCGGGGAGGATACCCAATTGCGATTCCCCCTACCGCTATCAGATAGCGACAACGACATTCCGGTATCTAGGAGTCCAAGTATACAGGGAGAAACAGGACATGCTGGACGGGAACCTGGGGAGAGCGATAACATCACTAAAGGCGCAGTTGCAGTTTTGGAACACACTCCCACTGTCGGTGGCTGGCCAGGTGGCCATCTCTAAAATGGTGGTGCTGTCCCGTCTCCTCTATTTCCTTACGAACCTGCCGATTTTGACCCGCACTAGCATATTCAAAACGCTCAACACTGTATTTACCGAACTGGTATGGGCGACGGGTAGGCGGCGCATTAGTTTAGCTAAACTGCAGCTACCGTCTGATCAGGGTGGTATGGGGGTCCCAGATATGACGGCGTATGGATACGCTTGCCAGCCGCAATGGCTAGCCTACTGGCTGGCGGGGCGTAACCTCCATGAATTAAACATGACTGAGACCGATAGAGCCATTGGCACCATACACAAACTGTTACTGCCAAAGGTTACGGTACCCAGCTCAACACCGCACCTGCTTAGACTGGCCGTTAGCTGCTGCAAGAAAGCGGTGCAGTACACGAATGCAACGTCCAACTATGCACCCACAGTACCACTCCTAGGGATTCCCCTCGGTACTGGTACACTGACTGGCTGAGAACTCACTCCGTGGCATGACGCAGGGGTCCTGCAGGTAGGGGACCTATTTGACGGCGGCAGTGTTATGGTATATGAGGACTTTTGTCAGGGCACATCAGACTCCTGGGGGGTTATTCCTTTTACACGCTAGGATCAAACACTACATTACATCGACCTGGGCAACGAACGGCACGGAACCACCCATGAACCGGCTACTCACTATGCAGTATTTAATGGGGTCGGGCAGCCACCTAACGAAATGGATAACGAACGGCATTAGGGCGGGCAAGGCACTCTCCCTCCAGCCCACCCGAGACCGATGGGAGGGTGACGTCGGCAGGGCTTTTAGAGATAAGGAATGGGAAAGAATCTTGAAATTCCCCAAAAAGGTCTCGAGGAATCCAAAATTTAAATGTATTCAATTGTAGTGCATCGGGCGTACCTCACGCCGCACAGACTATGCGCCATGTTCCCCAATGCTGCAGACACATGCCCCCGCTGCGGAGCTGGTGATGCCAAACTGCTACACATGATATGGGAATGCCCCAAATTAGGGTACTACTGGACGACAATACACGACACACTGGATAGGATAGTACCAGCCAGACCATACACAGAAGTGACATATAGTGTGCTGGGCCTAGGCCCTACCGAGAAGAAGAGGAGCATAGGGACTCGCTTTGCTGACTTGGCCCTTTTATTGGCAAAGAGAACGATCACGATGAGGTGGAAGTCAGCTAGACCGCCAGACCCCGGGGTTTGGCACAGGGAGGTGGTGCGATGGGCTAGAGCAGAGGGTATGGAATTGCAGAGGGAGGAACGTAGAAGTCTACAGAAAACCCCTATCTCAATGGAGTGGAATGCAATGTTATTGGACTTTGAAGCTGGTACTGATACTAATGTGAATCATTCACCTGTGGTGGATTCTGAGGGGGAGATACACTCCTAGAGAGCTGGGGCCCCCCTTTTTCCCCCTTCCCCCCTTTCTTCCTTTTTCATCGGCCCTTGCCCTCCCACCCCCCCTCTCCCCACCCCTGGCCCCCCTTCTGCCCTCCCCCCTCCCTCTCCCTCCCCCCGCCTTAATGGCGGTTAACCCCCATCGGCCACTGCAAACGCACGCGCGGGTGCAGGAAGCAATGTTTTTCTACGATATGGACAATGCGGGTGTCTAAAGATGGCGGGGTTGTAAAGGAAAGTTAACAGTCTGAGCAATGCAAACACAGTACAAATGTGGGGTAAACGATGTTATGTAAGTGCCGTGGGGTTAGCGGTTGGGGGGAGTTGTCATAAGTAGTAAATAAAACGTAAAAGAAAATTGTTAAATGGGCATTCCACGCTATGTACATGTATGGACCTATATTACCGGAATGGTGTATTGTCGTTACAAATATACTGTATTACATGTCCATGCTTCTTGTTGGAATTAAAAGTATATATTTTTTAAAACTCATGAAGCACTGTACTACAACTCCCCTTCATATCTGTCCCAGAAATGGAAGCTTTCAGGTGGTATCAGATCCTCCAGAAGTATCAGCTCCTTACTTCTCAAGCATTAAAAATTCAATAAAAAGAAAATCCGTAGCCAATCCTTCCCTGGAATGGCACCCAAATATCTGGAACTCTCCCTTCTGAGATCAGATGCAACTCATCCCCATCCTTCTTCAGGACAAAGGTAAAAATCTTTCTATCCATCAAATTCCACTCTCATTGAAGACTGGCCACGCCTACCTTCCCTGGTTAGACCCCGCTCTCCATTTGTTGATTGCCTCTTGTCCCACCGCAACATGCCTGAACGTTGGACCTATGTCATACTACATCTCCTATGTAAATCTGTGCATCAATATCTCAGTGAAAACTCTTCACCTACTCTCACCACCCTTGCTTCTCCCTTTACAACTGCCTCAGTACTTTGCGTCCACTGTCTTTCATAGCCCTCTTTGATTTACTGTCGCTGTGTATTTTTTATTTGCACTTTATGTGAATTGGGTACTTGCTGCTATTTTCTTTACGTATTCCACAGTATCTCTTTACTCTTCTTTAACATCATTATATAATTCTATTTACTTTCTAATTACCTAATGTTTTTGCTTTTGTGCCTACTCTGTATAGTGCTAAATTGCCATCAATGCAAGCAATAAGATGCCATAGTCGTTCACTACCTCGGGGAGGAAGCTGTGCATCTAGTCTCTCCATTAGGGCAACTCCTTATCATAACGAGCTCAAAACATTTGCATTCACATATCCTACTGTCTATCAGATTCTTCTTTTATATAATGTTGCTATGTCTCTTAATCCATGTTTTACGTAACTAGGGTATTTGCTGCTATTTTGTTTACATATCCCACTGTATACCGTTTACTCTTTTTACCTTTCCCATATATTTGTATCTACTCTCTATGTACCTCATGTTATTGTTGTAATGCTTACTCTGTAAAGCACTCTGATAACTTCGGCTCAAGTTTGGACTATATAAAACTCATAAATAGATAAATAATCTATCCCAGCCTGATTCACACCCTGATTCCTTGAATATGATTCATTAATGATGTCATCCAGTGGTTTTCATCCTACATGTTCATGCAACACTAGTTAATTCACAAGGGCTCTTCCAGATCCTAACAGGTCTGGATCACCTGTTTTGTCTCCTAAGGACCCACCTTCTTCCCTGTCATCCTTAACATGTACATGGAGGCCAATGTAAATCTACTCACCAAAATCATCAATATGCTGAGGACACACATCTTTACATAAAAGTTTTTTCCGCTCTTGACACTCAATGCCTCCCACTGCCTGACCTCATGCAGCTATAATTATCCAGCACTTCCTTGCAACATGCCCCATCAAAGTAAAATTCTTCCTACACAACAATAACCAACTAGTCTAAACCTGGCATGGTGGGTTGAATCTGCATTGATTCCCACAACAATTGTATAATTTCAAGTTAATCTGATTCATGCTTGACAAAGATCTCACACTCAAGATACACACTAGCAAAAAACAAGTAGACTTGGTAACAGCTTTATTTATTAAAAAGAGAGGAACTGTTGCTCCCTGAAATTGACTTCAGGATTGAAGTTCAAGATCTTGTACTCTTGCATGTGAATGGAGTAAAACCCTCTCCATGGTCTCCAATTCTTCGCACTGGTCTCCCATAAGGACATCTGCAATATGCGTCACCAAGGGCCTGGAAAACACAACATTCTTCTGATTTTGCTGGCAGCAAATCTGGACACCCACGTCTGTGGGACCTTGACTCTGATCCAGCGGGCTATAGAAAATATATCATAAACTACGCTACTCAACTTCATAACCTATAAACAAAATTCTATACTAAATATGGACCCATTTATGAACCTGATATATTTTGGGCCTACTGAATCAGGTGGTCAGAATAAATCTATATACACATTATCTACACACTATATACATATTTATACATTTGCAAAAAGAATATTGTCATTAGAATAAAACCCAACCATTTAAACGACCACCATAGGTGACGTGATCTAGCTAATGGTAACCTATACTTCTAAATAATCAAGACCAGCTTGTTTGTCAAAAGTAAGATTTTATTTTCTAAATTATGGTATATATGTTGTAAGTTTTATAAATGAAATTTATTTGCAATAAGGCAAGCATGATGGTAAGAAATATAAGAAAATTATAATTTAAGCAATTGAATCAATTTTAAAGAAATTATATAAAGTTTAGCATTTCTAAAACCTATTTCCCTAACTGAGCTAAATAGACAGAAATTAAAGTAAAGATCTTTGAGGATTCTTACGTGCTCCACGCAAAGTCCAGCAGCACATCACCCTCATCGGAAAGTCAGAAAGCAGCAGCCAGCCCAACCCTAAGGGCATGACTTTTTATACCTTTCTACGCTAACTAAACTAGCAAAGGAAAGTTTTCAGAAATCCTCGACGTCCCATTGGCTAAGAGTGACAAGTGACATGTCACCCGATTCTTAAAAAGTTCCACAAAATCATGTCTTACAAAGACCATTGTCTCTTCCACGTGAAGCCAGAAGCTTCCTGCGATTGCAACTTTGTATTAAGTCATCCTCGCAGCTTCCATAGTCTTTCAGTACAACTTCCGCGGACGCCAAGTTAAGGACTGACAAAAAGTTCATTTTCGACCTTGGCCATGTCCGACAGAATGATGTCAGCTCATCAGTTTTTGCTTTGTGAATGCAGCTTCAATAATCGTTTTAATTCAGAATGGGCGTCTCGTGACTTTCTGCAGAATTATAGATCAGCTCTTTTTCTGCGGCTCAAATAACTAGGCCCAAAAGCAGGCAACTTATGTTTTCTAGTATAAAACAAACACAAGAAAAGTATTAATGTAAGAAATAAAGTATATTCTGTATCCACCCCATGGTTTACTAATTAATTAACCCACCCGATTAATCAAAATGTTACCTAGCTAATGCAAACAAATAAAGCAGCGTTTATATTTACCAGTCTCCGTTTTTCTATGAGACCCATATGCACCTAGAATAGTAGAAATGACATCACACAGACAAGGAAAAGCAAAACAAGCACATGCTTCTTTTAAGTTTGCAGCAGTTAGTAATGACAAAAACGAAAACAATAAATTATTTTATTATTTTGCACGAACAAAAAGATGCAACAAATATGCACGTTTATGAGCACACATGTTAGTCCCTCCACGTGTAAAGTTTAATCTAAGTTGTATTAGCATGACATATCACAAATCATTAATAATTTTATTCATGTTATGGAAATGTGACTTTGCGAGTCTAAACAAAATTTTGTTTTCTATCTCGCTCCATCAACTCCCTCATCTGGTGATTAACAAATCACCACACCAGCACTCAAAATTTTGGTAAATTAAATTTTAAGAAATCGATTCAAATTCATTTGTATTAGTAAACCTAAAAATCTGTTTCAGCATAATCTTTGCAATTAACATGACGCTCTCTATGTAACTCCTGCAACTCGATTTCCCTTTCCTCTTCTTTTCTGAGTTTATAGATTCTCTTCTTTTCCTTCAACTGTTTCTTTCTTTTATGTAACAAACAACCTACTTTAGTCAAAATAAAAATGAATACTATTATAATCAAAGGTGCCAGAATCTTGCCAAGAATTGAACTTCCGATATTATGAAACCAGTTTTTAATTGCTTGAAACCTTTTTGAAAGTTTCCCTGTAAAATCTTCTTCTTCTAAAGGAATTATCTCTGAATGCATTTGTGTAATATTCTTAATATACATTTCAATATTCTTACTTTCATCCGGTATATATGTACAGCAATGTTGGACATGTAAAATGCCACAGACTCCTCCCTCTTTTGCTAGGAGTATGTCTAAAGCAAGGCGATCTTGAATTACCATGGATCTAATTGCAATAACTTCAACATTCACTAATTGAAATCCATCAGCAGTGTCTGTTGATAATCTATCAACTATAGTGGACAATTTTCTGATTCTCCCTGCATTTAGGGTTATACCAACAAAAGGTATTACAGCTTGGAAAATATCTCCCAGAACTTCAGTAAAAGTTTCTCTTTTAGCTCTATTTACATAATTATGAATTTTAAACAATCCTTCTGAATCTCTGTCAACATGAAACACTTTAGGAAAAACAATTCCCACATAACAAGTTCCATACCAATGGTCTGGAAGGTTATAGTAAGCTTTGTCACCACAAACAAAATAAATTCCAGGGAAGATAGGATCTTTTCCACCTTTAAATCCCCAACCTCCCATAATCTGATAAGTATCTTCACAGTTGCTTGCACCTACAAAATAATTATCAAAAAGTGTATTATCTCTTCTAATGCAAAGCTTTCCACTAACAGGTTTGTCTATGTGAATTGCAATATTTTCAAGCATTTTGCCATTTAATTTCTCATCCTCTTTTTGCCAGAAGGATGACTTAGTCTGTTTGACTAATTCATTTCTCTTATAAATTGCTCTTCTCTCCTCAACCATATTCAAAAATTTCTTTCCTTCAGCACTTAATTTACATGTTAGATTATTCTTATAAGCATACTCATAAGTGAGTTCGTTAGTAACAAGGAAATATTCTCTCAATTGTTTTGCTTTCTTATGCTTATTTAAAGCATTATCAATCTTAACATTAGCAAAAATCTCATCATAATTTGAATAGTAATATTCTAAACGTCCAGTTTGGTAAAATAAACTAGTTAATACACTACATGTTACAGCATAAGTGAGAGGAAGCATATTATATGTTACTCCCTCAGAAACAGAAGCAGGTAACTTAACACAGACATAACAGTCTTTTGCATCCATTACCTTTACATATTCACTCAAAAGTTTTGTGAATGTATTGCTTGAAAAATCACCTATTGATTTATCTTGATGAATGTTAGGCTGATGATCAATTACTTTTGCAGATGCACTATGTTTAGTTTGGCTAACCAGAGCTTTGCTTGTTATGTTAACTTTCTGTAATTCTCTATTCATTTCTAAAGGTATAATCACAGCTAGCACCAACCAGAGCAGAACTAAAATGAGCAGACACACCAGAGTCATCTTACAGCATCTTTTAAAAACAGAACATTTTGAAGTGCTCTCCTTAACGTAAGGCATTTTTAGGTTAGTTTTAGCCTCAAAAATAAAAATAAATTTTAAAATTTATATACACCCCCCTTTTAAAATATATTTTTCTTTTATAACCCTAAACAAGATTTCTTCGACCTTATGTCATACATAAGTTTTCTTCAACTAAGCAGTTTTTCTTCGACCTTGTGTCAACTAACAGATTTTCTTCAGCCTTTTGCCAATTTAATAATTCTGTACTTCAATCATTGTCACTAATTTCTTGGATTTCGTTTTCTTCTTCACTACTATCATATATGTCTATAACAGGTGGAATTACTAAGTAAGTCCACTCAGGAGACTTGTATTTCTGGTTTGATCTAATTATTCTCTTCCCTTTTCTCGATATCACTTCAATTTTTCTTCCAACTCCAATTTCTTTTCCTGGACTCTTTTGACTACTTATTTCTTCAACTTGTTCTATTGGCTTTTTGATCAATCTGACTCTCAATCTTCCACCAGGCCAGTAGTCTGCTTTTCTCACGTACTTCTTCTTTGGTTCAGAATTATTTGATTCTGATTTCCAAGTCCTTTTCTTTCCGTTTTCACTTCCACCTTCCACGTCACTTTCTTCAGTTTCGTAGTCTGAAATTTCAATTGACTCAGGAACTTCTCTATTCGGCAATTTCACTCTTTCAGGAACTTCACTTTGTCTTCCATCACTGGTACTCGGTAATTCGTTCTCCTCTTCTTCTTCAATTACCTCTAGCTTCCCAGATTTCGGATTTCTGTTCCTTACTTCAGAGCTTGTTCTCTGCCTTTCGGTACTCTCCTGGTCTGAAACTTCTTTTGGTTCAGCTTCTTTGTCTTCAATAGAGACAACTGAATCCTCAGTTATCTTTCCTTTTAACAGATTCTCTTCACCTTCGGAATCTATTTCAATTATTTCTAAGTCTTTTCTTGTCAGATTTCCATTCACTGGCACAGTTTCCAGATGTCGACTTTCTTGTCGATCTTCAGAATCTGGAATTACTTCACCTTCTGTTCTATCTTCTGCTTCAGAATCAGAATCATCTGTGGTATCACTTTCAACATCAGAACTCTCAGGAGTTGGTACGGGAATAGTATGACTTGGATGAATCCAGCGCTTCAATCCTCTGCACTTTACAGCATTAGTAGTGATCAAGATTACCTGCCTAGGTTTCTGCCATCTAGGAGATAGACAATTCCTCCTCCGATGTACTTTCGTTCTGACCCAATCGCCAGGTCTCAGATCATGAGTCAAAACTTTTTCATTTGATTGAGCTTCAGTTCCCACCTGATTAGACACAGAAGTTACCATATCAGATAACCTTTTACAGTAATCCAAAATTGCACTGTCATTTATGCTCAACAGTTTACCTACAGGTACAAAAGCTTGCCTCATAACTCTTCCCATTAAAATTTCATGAGGACTCAGACCTGTCTTTTTATCTGGTGTACTTCTTAATGACATCAAAACAAGTGGAAGAGCATCAGTCCACTTAACACCTGTCTCTAGACACATTTTTCCAATTCTGTTTTTGATAGTTCCATTTATTTGTTCAACTACACCTGATGCCTCTGGTCTGTATGCACAGTGTATTTTCTGCTCAATGCTCAAAGCTTCACAAATTAACTTCAACAGTTTGTTATCAAAATGGCTTCCTCCATCACTCTCAATAGTGACTGGAAAACCGTACCTTGGGATGATTTCTCTGAGCATTAGTTTTGCTACTGTAATTGAATCACAATGTCGTGTAGGGAAAGCTTCTACCCATCTTGAGAATAGGCATACAATTACAAGTACATATTTCAAACAGTTGTGTAAGGGCATTTCAATGAAATCTATTTGTAACCTGGTAAAGGGACCACCCTCTCGACCAATTATTCCTGTCCCCACCACTGATTTTCTGTTTGGATTCATTTGTTGGCATGACAAACACCTTTGACAAAAAGATTCTGCAATGGTTCTAAATTTGGTATTGAACCATGTTTCTCTAAAAAGTCTGACCATAGAATCTCTTCCTAGATGTGCAGGACCATGATATAATCTGGCCATGTCAGCAATCAAGCAATTTGGTAAGACTATTCTGTCATCTTTGTAAACCCACACTCCATCTTCTTCACGTGGTCTACAATCTGATCTTAACCATAGGTCTTTTTCTTCATCATCTGCTTCGTTTTGTAAATCTCTAATCTCATGCCATGTTTCTACAACAGTTGTTAGCATTAATGAATTTGAATCAGTTTCTTTACTCCTCTCCCGATTGTATGAATAATTTTTTCTTGCGCAGTACTTTGCTGTTTCGTCTGCGAAGGCATTTCCCTTGGAAATATAATCAGTTCCTCTAGTGTGCGCTGCACACTTGACTATGGCAATTTCTTTTGGCAATTGTATTGCTTCAATTAATCTTCTAATGAAAACTGCATTTTTAATTGGTGATCCTGTTGATGTCATGTATCCTCTCTGTGACCAGAGTTGTCTATAATCATGCACAACTCCGTACCCATACTGACTATCAGTAATGATGGTAACTCTTATATCTTTTGATATTTCACATGCACGAATTAAAGCAATCAGTTCAGCCACTTGTGCTGAACGAACTCCTTCAAGACATGATGCTTCTTCAACATCTACAACTGTACAAACTGAGTATGAAGCTTTCAAGACACCTCCTTCGGATCTTAAGCATGAGCCATCTACAAAGTAGACAAAATCCGATTCAAAGGTCTGTCTTTGATGTCTTTTCTTGGTTTTGTGCAGAATTCCATGACATCTAAACATTCATGTTCAGTTTCAATATCATCAATAATTTCAGAATCAGGCAGTAATGTAGAAGGATTCAGATTCAAACATCTTGAAATCGAAACATTATCTGCTCCCAGTATTATTTTCTCATACTTTGTCAATCTGCTACTTGTTAAATGTTGAGTCTTACCTCTTGTCAGTAATATTTCAACTGAATGAGGCACAAAAACTTTCACAGGAAATCCCATAATGATTCCTTCACTTTGTTCAAGGCTGATACTTGTAGCTGCAACTGCTTTCAAACATCCTGGTAATGCTTTTGCAATTGGATCAAGAACTGCAGAGAAGTATGCAATAGGTTTCTTTAGATTTCCATGTCTCTGTATTAATACAGATAATGCACATCCTTCTCTCTCACTGCAATACAGTTCAAAATCTTTCTCATAATTTGGCATACCCAAAGCAGGAGCTTGGCATAAGCTCTTTTTCAGGTTCTCAAAAGATTCTATCTCAGCATCATTGAGAATAATTGGATCTTTTACATCTGATTTGGTCAATCTTTGTAGTGGTTTTGCAATTACTGAAAATCCACTTATCCATTGTCGACAGTAACCTACCATTCCCAGGAACATTCTGACCTGTCTTTGTGTTCTTGGCGGTAACATTGCTTGAATCATTTTTATTCTCTCTATTGTTACTTGTCTTTTTCCTTTTGCAATTCTGTGACCAAGATATTTTACTTCTTGTTTGCAAAACTGTAGTTTTGCTGGGGACACTTTATGTCCTTCTTCTGCAAGGCGATTTAACAGAATTATTGTGTCTGTTACACAATTTTCTCTTGTCTTTGCAGCTATTAACAAATCATCAATATACTGCACCAGCGTAGACCTACCTGGTAAGTCTAAATCTTCTAATGATCTTTTTAACAATTCATTAAAGATTGAAGGACTTTCTGTATAGCCCTGAGGGATTCTTGTCCATCCAAGGGTCTTACCTTGGAATCTGAAAGCAAAAATTTCATAACTGTCTGGGTGTAAGGGAACAGTAAAGAATGCGTTGCAAAGGTCAATAACTGTGTACCATTCAGCATCATGTGGAATCTGAAATAGAATTACTGCTGGATTTGGAACCACAGGACAACATGGAATGACAATTTGATTAATCTTTCTCAAATCTTGTACGATCCTAAATGTTCCGTTAGACTTTTTAACTCCCATAATTGGTGAATTACAAGAACTACTTTTCATTTCCTTTAATACGCCTTGCTTGATTAATTTTTCAATTATAGGTGTAATACCTTCAATTGTCTCTGTTTTCATTTTATACTGTGGAGTGTTTGGAAATTCTATTCCCTGTTTTAATGCTATTTTTATAGGATCTACATTTTTCATCAGACCCATCTCATTCCCAGTAAAATCCCATATTTCAGATTTCACTGTTTCTTTTAGCTCTTCAGGTAAATCCTTTTCTTCAAATGCAGGAAACAATTTTGTTTCTTCTGCTTCCATCATCATCATTGTCATCCTGTACAAACCATCTTCCTCCATTGTTTGTAATTCAACTCCTTCAGGAGAACAATATATTCTGCAATTCATTTTACATAGGATGTCTCTGCCTAATAGATTTACTGGACTACTGTTACAAACCACAAATCTGTGTTTGTCTCTGTAATTTCCAATTTCAACTGGTACTGGATCAGTTAAGTCTGTTTTAATTTGCTGATTACTTACTCCCACAACTTGGATGGTATCCCCAGAGAGAGGTAGGTTTTCAATTTCCACTGATCTAACAGTAGAACGGGTAGCACCAGTGTCCACTAGAAAAGTGATGTCTACATCATTAACTTTCCCGTTTACATAAGGACCAGACTGGTCAACCTCAAGAGTGGCTCCAACAACACACTCTTCCTCCTCTCTCGGGCACCGTCAGCAATAATCATCAGAATCACTGTCTTGACTTTCTGTTAATAAAAATTGTTGTGAAGCATTTTGCATTTGAACCTTTTGCTGCTTTTGCTGTTTTTGTGGTTTTATTACCTGTTCACATCCCTGAAATCCTACGTTTGGATTATATTTTTGAACTCCCCCACAATTCGGAAAAGGTGGTTGTGGTAACTGGTCTTGACGATTATTCACCTGTTGTTGTTGCTGTTGTTGTAACTGTCGCTGAATATTAAATTCATTTAACCCCTGTTGCATCTGTAGCTGTTGCTGCAGGTTAACACCATTCTGCATCTGTGGATTCAATAAGGGATTCTTTGAGTTTCTAGGAGGATGAGGACACTCGTCCCTCCAATGTCCAATTTCGCCACAATTAAAACAAGGTAATCTTTGTTTCAACTCTTCTATCTTTGGGCTAAATTTCTTTGGGAAATTATTACCTTTAAACTTTCCTTGTATCTGGTTTGCATTTCCAGTTTGAACAAAATTAGTGTTCTTATTTCCCATGCTGGCAATCTGTTGCTCAGCCACCTTTACCTGAGCCCACATGGCTTTCTCCTTCAGCTTCTTCTGTTTTACTTCTAATTCATCGCTACAATATTTTGCTTTTCTTAGAATATCATCTACAGATAGTGCTTGCCATCCGACAATACTAGTTCTGATCATTTCTCCAATTTCAGGTTTTAGTCCATAAACAAATCTATAGATAAAATGACTCATGTCTTTTTCATCTAATTTTTCATAACCACTGTATTGTTTAAAGATTAACAATAGTCTTTCATAAAAAGAATGAACTGATTCTTTTGTTTCCTGTTCTGTTCTTTCTATTTTAACCCAATCAACTTCTTTGGGTGGAATTTTGTTTTTCATCCAAACAATTACTTTCTCATAGAAATCCATTACAAGTGGATTTGGGGCACCTGTTTCTTTGATTCGTTCAGGTTCTGCTTTTGGCCAACTAATAGATATTTTACATTCTGTCCAAAGATCAGATGGGACTACAATGTCAAAAAATCCATCTAAATCAATCCACAGAACTTTTGACACTTTGATAAATCTATCGACTTGCCTGTACCACTCAACTGGTTTCTCCCTCAATTTTGGAAAGTCATTTGTGAATAACAGAATGTCTTGTCTTGACCATGGGACATGAACATATCCTCCACCTGCAACTTCTCTCATTGGAAATTGTTTTGACAATTTTTCCAATCTTTCATCTTCCTTCCTTTTGGTCCATTTCACTCTCCATTTGTTCAGTTCTCCTAGCTTTTTGATATAGACAATCAAATCTTTAATGTGAACTATTCTTCCCATTGAGTTCAAACTCTCAATGTCACTTTCTGAAAAGTCTAATCTGTAATGTTTTGCAAAATTCTTTTGTTTACTCACATCGATTTCCAGTTCTGCAGCTAGATCTTCTAATTGATCATATTTATTTTTCGTTTTCCACTGAATACTTTTGCAAATGAATAGTAGTTCATCATCCCGATAGTAATTTAAACTATCTGGGCCAATTGTTCCAATTATTAATTCTTCAATATTAGCTTTTAATTTGGCCACATCAAGTTTTGGTGTGGTTACCCTAACTTCAGGACTTCCTACATCTGACATAGCACCCATTGGTGTTTTTGGAGATAAATCCTCATTAAAGGTTAAATCAGGCATTCTCGATCTAGAAGTGTTTAATTCAGTCACGTCTGAATAAAATTTTTCAGCAGGCTTTTGAATTTCTGTATTTAAAGGAATAGTTAATCCATTTTTGTTTGTATCTCTTTGATCAAATACAGGCTGAACAGGACCTATTGTTACTGGAACTGTGACAGCTTCCATGCCTTTTGTCATTCTTTTAATTAATTCTTCTTTAGACCTTAAATATTCATTATAATCAACATCCTCAACATTTCTTGTCTCTCTTGCATAATCTTTTGGAGGTTCCCTTGCTCTTGGAGTCATTGAAAAATGTCTACCTTCATTTCGAGCATTCTCGAATTCTGATCTTCTAGGAGTTTCAGTGATTTCACTATTATTTGGATAAAGTTTAGGAGCTTCACTAATTGGAGGTGCACTCGGTGAAGTTTCAGTAGAAACCACCGGAGTAGACCATGATCTAGGAGGTCTCAAAGGCTGATTAGGCTGTTTCTTTCTAGCAGTTGTATATATTTCTTCCATAACTGCATCCTCAGATTCACTTTCCATAGATTTCCCTGTAGGAGAACCCATTACCATTTCATGAATTAAATATAATCCTTCACTCATGTTTCCCTGTCTCCACATTCGCAATCTATCTTCATGAGTTTCTCTTTTCCATGATGGATTTTTAGAAGGTCTTTTAATTCCACTAGCTTCTCTTTGTAACTGATACATCTTGTCTTCCCACTCAACTAAAGCTTCAAATTGAGTTGGTCTCGGTTTTGGAACAAGAGCATTCATTTTCTCTCGTAAATTTCTTAAAACTCTTACATTAAATGAACCATCATCAGGCCAAGCTAAAACACCGTCGTTTTTAGTATAACGTTTCCAACTGTCGAACCATAAGACAGTATGATATCCGTATTCACCTTCCATGTACGCTGCAGGAGTTTTATACTTATGAAGTAGTTTACCACCTCGCGTTTCGATTTTCTTGTCAGGTGAAAATAAATTCTTAAATTTCTGAAATAATGTTGTCTTTTTCTCAACATGTTTAAAATGATAACTCATTTTTAAGAGTTAAATTTAATTCACAAAATCGTTCGTAAAATATTTCCGGGATGTTCCGCAAAACAACCAATCCGTGCGCGAAACACACCAACAGGCCAATGACAGTTGAGCTGCGTCACTTTTCAGCTCGACCAATAAATTTGGAGATTTTCCGAAGGACCAATCAGCTCACAGGCTGTCAGAGACTCAGGAGCCAATCAGAATACAGCTTGTGACGTAGGTCACCCAATCCCAGCGCGGCTCTGTGACGTACACAGCAGCTGCGGTTTCTCGCTTCTCACTCCTGGCGCTTACCCCTCCTTCACAAAATCTTTTCACAGCGCCATTTTAAGGACACTTTTCAGTGTAAATTAATTCTTAACAATGACTATAAAGACAACATCTGTTCGTTTCACTATTTAGGATAGTTTACATACATTCAAGTATCCACACTTCGGAATAGACGGCGCTATTCACACTAAGGATAATATTCAATTGTCAGTAGAGTAACCTTACCCCACCCTTCTAACACGTATAATTATGAACTCGCTTTGCTCTGAACCCACCGCGAAGTGAAAGTTCTAAGAGTTCCACTTGAACATAAAATACAATTCAAACTCGCACTTTTACACGGAAAATTCCCTAAATTCAAACACACATGAAATCCGTACAGGACTCTCACCTGTTTATAGAATTCATGCACCGTTAGCAAAATAACGACGTTATCCGTACAGGGCTCTCACCTGTTTATAGATATGAAACATGTACCCGTACAGGACTCTAACCTGTTTATAGATAATCATGTACCGACGTTAATTTTACCCTTCACTCAAGCTCGGATATAACTAATACTCTCATCACAGTGAGTTTTATGGAAGGCGCTTTGTCCCTATTCTCATGCTGCTTTGATTTCTTAGAAAATCTTCACTATACAAGATTCAGACCTAGCCCTAAAACTGTGCTGCTCGGCGACAACACTATGGTACACGGCGATACCTCTTGTGATACTCGGCGATATCACTACAAACAGAACAGATGGCTTGCGTGACTAATTTCTCGCCACACAATCTATACCGGTATAGCTTACAGATAGCACGAAAAACGAACTTAACATGTGTTAAAACATCGATCCTATTTCTATACCATGACGTAACCCTTAGCAACCTATATATTACCTTGGTTACCTCTTAGCAACCATCAATTTCTGCTACCAGAGAATTGATCCAGCGGGCTATAGAAAATATATCATAAACTACGCTACTCAACTTCATAACCTATAAACAAAATTCTATACTAAATATGGACCCATTT
Organism: Lissotriton helveticus; assembly: GCF_964261635.1. NCBI lineage: Eukaryota > Metazoa > Chordata > Amphibia > Caudata > Salamandridae > Lissotriton > Lissotriton helveticus. Next base: position 1,720,746,677 of record NC_136059.1, read on the forward strand.
ATGAACCTGATATATTTTGGGCCTACTGAATCAGGTGGTCAGAATAAATCTATATACACATTATCTACACACTATATACATATTTATACATTTGCAAAAAGAATATTGTCATTAGAATAAAACCCAACCATTTAAACGACCACCATAGGTGACGTGATCTAGCTAATGGTAACCTATACTTCTAAATAATCAAGACCAGCTTGTTTGTCAAAAGTAAGATTTTATTTTCTAAATTATGGTATATATGTTGTAAGTTTTATAAATGAAATTTATTTGCAATAAGGCAAGCATGATGGTAAGAAATATAAGAAAATTATAATTTAAGCAATTGAATCAATTTTAAAGAAATTATATAAAGTTTAGCATTTCTAAAACCTATTTCCCTAACTGAGCTAAATAGACAGAAATTAAAGTAAAGATCTTTGAGGATTCTTACGTGCTCCACGCAAAGTCCAGCAGCACATCACCCTCATCGGAAAGTCAGAAAGCAGCAGCCAGCCCAACCCTAAGGGCATGACTTTTTATACCTTTCTACGCTAACTAAACTAGCAAAGGAAAGTTTTCAGAAATCCTCGACGTCCCATTGGCTAAGAGTGACAAGTGACATGTCACCCGATTCTTAAAAAGTTCCACAAAATCATGTCTTACAAAGACCATTGTCTCTTCCACGTGAAGCCAGAAGCTTCCTGCGATTGCAACTTTGTATTAAGTCATCCTCGCAGCTTCCATAGTCTTTCAGTACAACTTCCGCGGATGCCAAGTTAAGGACTGACAAAAAGTTCATTTTCGACCTTGGCCATGTACGACAGAATGATGTCAGCTCATCAGTTTTTGCTTTGTGAATGCAGCTTCAATAATCGTTTTAATTCAGAATGGGCGTCTCGTGACTTTCTGCAGAATTATAGATCAGCTCTTTTTCTGCGGCTCAAATAACTAGGCCCAAAAGCAGGCAACTTATGTTTTCTAGTATAAAACAAACACAAGAAAAGTATTAATGTAAGAAATAAAGTATATTCTGTATCCACCCCATGGTTTACTAATTAATTAACCCACCCGATTAATCAAAATGTTACCTAGCTAATGCAAACAAATAAAGCAGCGTTTATATTTACCAGTCTCCGTTTTTCTATGAGACCCATATGCACCTAGAATAGTAGAAATGACATCACACAGACAAGGAAAAGCAAAACAAGCACATGCTTCTTTTAAGTTTGCAGCAGTTAGTAATGACAAAAACGAAAACAATAAATTATTTTATTATTTTGCACGAACAAAAAGATGCAACAAATATGCACGTTTATGAGCACACATGTTAGTCCCTCCACGTGTAAAGTTTAATCTAAGTTGTATTAGCATGACATATCACAAATCATTAATAATTTTATTCATGTTATGGAAATGTGACTTTGCGAGTCTAAACAAAATTTTGTTTTCTATCTCGCTCCATCAACTCCCACAGGAGCAAGGTGGCTGAAGTGAAAAAAGGCTCCCTGGACTAATCAGAGCACTCTAATTTTAAACTGGTGCTTCCGTAAGACTCTCTTGAGCATCTTGTTTCCCCAGTCATCCAGATATACAATTATTTTTCAATCTTATCTCTCAAAAACTGCTAAATGGATTTACACCAAATCACAAAAAGCCCAATCTGTAGACCAAGATCTAGCTGCCTGCCAAATTTAGTGTAATTCGACCCCATCTTGTCGAAACCAAATCGTCAAATATGGGGAGGGGGTCATGCGGCCCCTCTCCTCGAGCTATTACAGGCCCCAGGGAGCCCACCTATGGGGCTGTATTTAACAAGGGAAGGGGTCACGCTGCCCCCCTCTCCAAGCCATTGCAGACCTCAAGGAGCCCACCCTAAGGCCAACTCTCACTAAAAAGGGGAAGGGGACCACTCAGCCCCCCTTTCTGAGCCTTGAAAATGCCCTGGGGACCCCGTCCCCCAGGACCGCTAATGTTCTAAAAAAAGAGGGGGGTCACAGAACCCCCTTCATGGGCCAATAATGGCCCTGGGGACCCCATTCCCCATGGCCAGCTCACATTCTATATCCTGTGGAGCCCACATCCGGGACCCAGCAGTTGCTTTGCCTACACCAGTTTGAGTATGGTAACCTGTGTTTGCTGTCGCATGGCTGGAGTCTTTTTAAATCTCCCACCATACGGGACCAAACACAAAGTGTGCTCCTAGTGGGCAGGAACTTTGAAACTGCTCACTCCAGCTGGTAGCAGATTTTTGGTCTGTTTCTCTGCCCGCACGGACATGGACAGGGAAACAGATCAACAGATTTCTTCCAAATGGAAGGAGCAGCATAAATGGCTGCTCCTTCTGTGGAGGAGCAATATGTGTTGTTCTATGCAGCCCCCTTTCCTGACCACGACTTTTATTAGGCCCCAGGGATCCCATTCCCTGGGGTGGATCCTATTCTCTGGGGTGATGCTAATATAAAAGGTGAGGGGCCCTCCCATTCATACACATAAGGCCCTGGGGATGGGCTCCTCAGGGCCTAATGGTGCTTGGGGAGGGTGGCTACACAGTCCACTCTCCTTTTTTGTATTGCCCGAGGAATGGGATTATGGGGCTTAATCTGGGTCATATAAGGGTCAGGGAGGGGGGGCTGCACAGCCCTCCTCCCCTGTTTTCTTGTATTTGGCCCCAGATGAGGTCCCTTGGACCTGAAGGCCAACCTTCTGCTTTCTGATGTTGCTGGCAGCTAAGAACTTAAAAACATTCTAAATTCACTAATAAAAACAAAGGTTAAAGTAACGTTATACTTAGGTGAATGTATCAGTGACAACATTATTGTTTTGAAGGAAGAAAACACAGAAATTCCCCACTTAGAGTTTGCAGAGCTACCTGTAGCTTGTGCCCCCACCATGCACTGCTTAAGACCTTACATATGACATCACTTATGACATGGTCTATGACTCATTGATGACATCTGTGATGACATTTCAAAAGACATCATTGATGACATCACAGATTTTATCACTCAAGACATCATCCAAGTTTCTTTTGCAAACATTTCATGAATTAGTATCTTTACAAGAAACAGTGGTCCCTACCAAAGGAACATAAGGGTATAAGCACAGAACTACAATTAGGGCTGTCTTGGTATATATCCTAATGGAAAGAATGGTATTTATTTAAACATACAATAATAATTTAAACATACAATAAAGAAAGAAAGAACAAATTACAACCCAGTGTAATCGCTTCAAAAAGTGACATTCAACTGTACATATTTACAACATTCACAGTGCGAGAAACATCTTGTGCTCCACATAAATCATCATAAAATTGGAGTGAAGGTGTGGGTGTCGATGACTTTTCGATACCCGCTTAAAATAGGGGGATCATCATCAGGACAAGGAGAACTAAATGCCTGAGAGGTAGCCCAAATGAGGCAAGGAATTAAGTAGGGTAGGGGAGGAAGAGGTGGGAAAGCGGAATAAAGGAACGCAGGAGGGAAAAGGGGAAAAGAAAGAAATAAGAACCAGGTTAAAAAAGGGGGGGGTGTAATAAATAAATGAAAGCATGCATGTGCTGATCAGAGGTAACCAAGGGTGACTAAAGAGTAACCAGGTGTGGTCAAAGCCAGCTGTACAATGTTCCTACAGTAAAATTGATGTGAATCATATGTACAAAATTGATCAGTGCTATGGTGAACACGGACTAAAAGTGCTGAGGCCAGATACGGTGGTAGTGCACAGTTCTCAGCGGCGTGTGATGCAAGGATCCCCGGCAAATCCCAACAATGAATTGGGGTGATGAACTGACCTGAGTCGTATACATGTGAGTGGTAGAGATAGCCGAGTCGGACGGTCCTCCGGTAGGTAATCAATCTAAAATAAACCCGAATGTTAGGGTGGTGATGCGATGGAGTAGTAAGAAGAATAGATCTGGTTACATGGGCATAAAATAGCATAAACAGCATTGTTGGTATTACAGTTGGAGGAATGGTTCAAGGCTACTGCTGGTAATGCTGGTCTAACTAAGTGGTCTCTGGTGTTTTTGTTTTCATCAGAGTGCATTTGGTAGAGCAGCATTACCAACTGTAAAGACCTCTCAGACACTGATTGAATTATGGGACTTACCGCTTGTGCTATGCCATTTTAAATGTGGAGGGTGCAGTGTGTGCCATTTAACCATTGAGAGTAAAAAATGTATATACGGAACTATTGAAGTAACCATGAACCATTTCACCTACTGTAATACCAATAATGTTGTTTATGCTATTTTATGCCCATGTAACCAGATCCATTTAGGTCAAACCACCCAAAAAGACATCTACATTATTCTTGCTTATTCATAACCCCCAAATTCTCTCCTAGGTGTCCTAAGGGTGGGTATTCATGTAACTATAAGCAGGGTTATAATATAGCCTTATAGCCCGCCGTAGAGGGCTATACCGGCTATTAAAGGCCCTCTCCAGCGTTAAAGGCCCCGAGCCGAAGGCGAGGGCCTTTAACAAGGGAGAGGGACTTTAATAGCGGTATAGCCCATCTACGAAGGGCTATAAGGCTATTAGAACATTCTGTCACTAGAGGACAGAATGTTCTAACAAAAAAAATAATGCCTTTTGGGAGCGTGAGGGGATTGGAATCCCCTCAGGCTCCCTGAAGCCTTTGTTCACAGCCAGAGCTGTGAACAAAGAAGCATTGGAATGTTGGAGCTCCAGGCTAATACCAGCTATTATAAGCCCAGAGCACTCCATTGTTTTCAATGTAGATCCCAACATTCCAATGTTCTAATACAATATGTTTTATCTGCCCTGGTGTTGTAGAAATTGTACATTTCATTTTCCCCATTGTAGATCACCAGGCACATAGGATAACTTTGCAATATTTTATGAGCGCAAAAATATTGCTAGGAATTCTATGGAAATATCATTTAAGAACTAAGGAGAGTGGTATTGATTAATCCAACAATATGCTATTGTTGCATTTATCTGAAAATACCCAGAAAATAAGTTATAAGTCTTTCTTGTCAGTAAGCCAACATTCAGCCTTCTTATGCTCTTCCCTCATTGGTCAGAGTTAACAGGATTAGCCAGGCTGATTTGATGAAGTGATAAGTGGCTATCTGTTGGAGAGAGCCCTGCTGCACAGTAATGCCAGAGCAGGGGGAAGGGATCATAAAGCATGAAGCTTCAAAGCAGGAATAGGACAGGTAGGGAATGCCATGTTCATCTATCCCCATCCCCTCTGACCCAGCCAGATGGGATGCTTAAGGAAGGAATCTGCAGATGTTAGGGTGAGGAGATCTATGGAAATGAGCCATACTGGAGGTTGGTTTAGCTAGTTATTGCCCCTCTGCTGAGATATCAGCCACAGTAACATTTGGAGGAATAGTTCTTTCTGGGAGAAGAATATGCCATACTTTGGAGACAGTGTTCAGGCTCTGGGGTGTTGCCTTGCACCCCATTGGACAGCACTGCTCTCCTGAATAAATATGTGAGAGGAGCAGAGTCTCTCAGATCTGCTGCTGGAAGCTAAGAGAAGAAGATTTGCTAAGCTGGAAACTTGATTTGCAGTATCAGGCCCTGCATACTGACTGACTGTACCTGTTGCATTGTCAGGAAGTCCAACACTGTGAATATACCTTGCTTCTAAAGGATTAAAGAGTGAACTCCCTGCAAGCTACAGGTTACCAGAGCTCACCTGGACCATCTCCACCAAGAATCCCCTGCCTGGTGTGCGTCCACTGGATTTGTAAGAGTATGTTGAGGTACATTGTGGGATTTGTGTTCGCAACCTTCCAAGGACCTTCTTAGAGCTTCCAGACCCTTGGATTGGGTTTTGGACACTTTGAACCCTCAAAAGGAACTTCAGGAAGTAGTTTGCAATGTTTGGAGAATTTGGTAAAACTTTGGATGAAAGCTTCATAACGGGACCGACTCAACCACGAGAGCCAAGCCAACCACATTCAACCGCGACCCGGACAGGACTCCAGGTTCGTACGACTGAAAAGCTCCAGAGGTCTGACTTCCAGAGTTTGACTGGCAGCCCCCTGAAAAGCAAGCCGGCAGACAAAGCTCCAGAAAAGTTTCTAAGTCCGAAGGTAACATTTTGACTCAGGCCAACCATGAGGGGTATCCGGCCACGGCTTCATCGCGGTCGGCCTGAAATTTTGTCTTTGATTTTGTCCTGGTCAAGCACGACCAGTTGACCCAGATTGACACTATAGATTTCTAAGTGCTAGAAATTGTATATTCTTTATAAATTCATGTATAGAGTGGAGTGTCTTACAGAGCTGTGGTTTGTGGTATCATAGAGGTTTGCCATAGAGTGGAGAAGAGTAGAGTGCCACAGAGTGGATTCAAGTGTTGTACAGTGGAATGGCTTGGGAAGAGTACAGTACGGTACAGCGTGCTAGAGTGGAGTGGCATGGAGTAGAACAGAGTGTAGTGCCATAGAGTAGTGCAGAGTGGAGAGGTGTAGAGTGGAGTAGTGGAGAACAGTACAGTAGAGTGCAGTAGTGTGTTACATAGTTGTGTGCAGTACAGTGGGTTGCAGTGGTATAGAGGGATTTGCGTAGAGTGTTGTACAGTGAAGTAGAGTGTCATACAGCACCATAGGATAAACTAGAGTGCTGTATACTTGCATAGACTAGCGTTCGCTGCTGTACAGTGGAGTGCTATAGAGTGGAGTTTTGTATGGTAGAGTTGAGGGGCACAGAGTATCACTGAGTGGATTAGAGTGTCGTACATTGGAGTTCAGTGGAGTGGGGTTGAATGGAGTGGCATACAGTGGAAAAGTGGAGTACAGCTGAGTAGAGTGGAGAGATCTGTCATAGAGTCGAGCAGAGTAAAGTGGGGTGTAGTGGCATAGTGGGAGTTGCAAAGTGTATCCTATAGTGGGGTACGGTGTCATACAGTGTAGTAGAGTGGTGTACAGTGGCATAGCGTGGAGTAGTGTGTTGTATAGTGAAGTGTAGGTGCATAGAGTGTAGCAGAGTATTGTGCAGTGGTATATAGTGTAGTAGAGTGTTGTAGAGGGGAGTGGTATATAGTGGAGTAGAGTGTCATAGAGTGGAACAGCATAGAATGTCCTGGAGTAGAGTGGGGTGCAGTGGGGTAAAGTGTTGTAGAATGGAGTGGAGTGACATAGCATAGAGTGGATTGGCATAGCGTAAAGTGGAGTAAAGTGTCATTGAGTATAGTACTGTGTCTTTTAGTACAGTGTTCAGGAGTAGAGTAGAGTGCATGCCATAGCATGGAGTGTAGGTAAAGTGTGATCAAGTGTGAGGTATGTCGTACAGTGGAGGAGTGTGGTGTGGTGTGTTGTAGAGTGTCTGAGACTGTCATGCATTACTATACAGTGGAGTGACATACAGCACACAATAGTTTATTCCAGTGTGGTAGAGGGGTAAAGAGTGCCCTCCAGTCAAATGGTATAGAGTGGCATCAAGTTGGCTGGTATAGAGAGGTTAGTGGAGTGGAGTAGTGTACACTGGAGTACTGTGTCATAAAGTGGAGTGAAGTAAATTGAAATGGAATGCTGTAGAGAGAGTTGCATAGAATGTTGTAGAAGGGAGTAGAGAGTTGTTTATTGGCAAAGGGTTCTCCAGTGTTATACAGTGACATAGACTGGAATAGAGTGTTGTAGAGTGGAGTGGCACAAAGTGGAGTAGAGTTTGTTACATGAAAGGTGGATGAGTGTCATAGAGTGGATTACAGTGCTGTGAGCAAAGTAGACTGCAGTGGCATAGAGTGAAGTGGTGTAGAGTTCAGTATTGTGACGTAGAGTATCATATGGTAGACTATTATGGAATAGAGTGTCATAGGGTAGAGTGTTGTAGCATACACTGGCGTGGCATACAGTGTTGTAGCATACCGTATTGTGGCTTAAAATGTCTTGGCATAGAGTGGAGTGGCATTGAATGGAGTGGAACAAAGAGGAATTGGTCTGGACTGGTGTAAAGTTGAGTCGTATTGAGTGGAGTGGCATAGACTGGTGTGACGTAGAGTAGAGTGGCATAGAATAGCCTGGTGTACTGTGGAGTAGCATCCAGTGGATTGGAGTGAAGTGGGTAGCACAGAGTAGAGATACAAATATTGAAATAGCAGAGAGTGGAGGTACGTACAGTGGAGTCTCGTACATTGGAATAGTATACAGTAGAGTGACGTAGAGCACAGTGGCAAACAGTTGAATACTGTAGAGTCAAAGGGCTTACAGAGAAGTTGCATAGAGAGAAGTGGCCTAGAGTACAGTGGCATGCAGTGAAATACCATAGAGTGGAGTGGCGTAGAGTGTAGTAGCATACAGTTGAATAATGTATAGTGGGATGGCGTAGACTGGAGTAAGGTGCAGTGGAGTGGTGGATCATAGAGTAGAGAGGTAGTAGAGGGCATCGGAGTCGCATGTTGTAGAGTAGAGTGAAGTGGCATACAGTGGAGTGGTGCAGACTGAAGTGGCTTAGAGTTGAGTAATGTGTTGTAGAGCAGAGGGGAATGCTGTAGTGTGTAATAGCATAGAGTGGAGTGGTGGAAAGTAGAGTGGCATAGAGTGCAGTGACGTACAGTGGAATAGCACCAAGTGGACTGGCGCAGAGTGGAATGGCATACAATGGAATAGCATAGAGTGGAGTAGCATACAGTACAGTGCCATAAAATTAATTAGCATTGCAAAGATTAGCATAGAGTGGAGTAGCATACAGTAGAACAGCATAGAGTTTTACAGACTATTGTGGATTGTCATAAAGTGGAGTGACATGTTGTAGTGTAGAGTGACTTGTAATAGAGTGGAATGTTGTACCAAACAGCTAGTTGGAGTGGTGTGTCATACAGTTGAGTGTTGTGTCATACAGAGGAGTGTAGTAACATATCATGTCGTAGAGTCTAGTGTAAAGAGACGTAGCGTGAAAATGGCTGAAAGGATGTCCATACACATTTTCAGGATAATGGAATATGGCAGAGGTCTTCAAACTTTTGGATGCCGAGACCCCCCTGTCAACATTTTGAGGCGTAAGGACCCCCTCCTGACAAAATGTCTAAACCTGTAGGCAGGGCTACTAGAATTATGAGGCAGGTGAAGACAAAATTACACGACAGGCTTGACTAAATAGTGTGGGAAGAAAATGTAAGTGATGTTATGTGATGCCGCGTATTTTGGGATAGCATTGCTTCATTATTTTGGGGCCTTCCACTCCGCAGGAATACCTGCTGTGAGATTAGAAGCTCACTTGGCCCTGACCAGGAGAAGCAGGGGTCCCTAAAAACCTGGCAGTTTTGTGCAGAGCTAAGCAGGTTGCCCATGCAGCTTTCCTCTCACCCCCTCCCTTCCATCCCTCTCTCCTCTCCTAACCCCGGATCCCTCTCTCACTTTGCAGGCCATTTTCTTTCACCCCTTTTTACAACATCTGAACTCTCCCCATTCAACCTCTCACTTCACCTTTAATCACCTCTTGCCATTTTGTCTTTTCACTGCCCTCATCTCGCACAGTCTCTCACCTTTATCTCATGGCCTCTCTGGTCCCGTCACCTCCCGTGCCACTCAGCACTTCTCATTCACCTTGTCTCTCCATTCAAATTTTTGTCTATTTGTATCTTACACCTGCCCAGTCCCCCCATTCAACGTTCACATCTCCCCTTTGTTCTAATAGAAGCCCTCACCTTTGGCTCACACTCACTTCTTGCGTGTCCACGCTTCTCTTTGGCAATTCACATTTCTCCTCATCCCTGTTCTCTTCAATTGAATTCTCTCACTCCCTTGCTGTCCTCTCTCATCCTCTCATCTCTCCTCACCAAGCATACAGGTCGGACTCTGCTTATTGTTCCCTAATTCAAGAAGGCATGAGTTGTCTGCCTCGCTGTTTTGGTGCAAGCCACGCAGCTATGGAACTTGCACCATCCTTTGCTTCGCTCCACCAAGAATCTATTATCCTTTAGGAAGATATAAAAACCTTTCGCTATGCTCTGTAGGTTATCCCATTTGGCTGGTTCTCCTTCTCCTTCTGTGTGTTCCTCATTTGCCTACAGGCAGCAGATGATTATTAGCCCCAGGACATCTTTTGGTAACAACAGCGCACTACAAATGTAAATAATAATAATAGCCAGAAGCAGGGGAGTCACTAGACCAGAAATTCGGAGAGGACTAACATTCCCAGCCAGGGCTAGCCCTAACACTGGTCGCACACAGCGCAACAGTCTTTTTTGGTGCCCAACCCCCGTTTCCTCCTTCTCCATGAATTCCTTCGCTGCCTCTCACCAACAATGCACCTTTCTGACAAACATTAAATTTTTTTATAGTGGTATTCATAGTTTACTCACACTCAGTTCTGTGATCTGCATGGTGCACGTTCTTTGTAGCAGGCACATTAACCCTCTGCACACTGTGTGGGTGACAAGAGTGCCCATGTGAGTGCACGGTTAGCGATGCAACAGTGTGAGCGTAGGGTAAGAGGAGTGACTGCATGGTGAGTGAGGTGGAGTATGAATTTGGGTCCGGTTGCAAGTTCAGAATGGGACGAATGAATGTATGATAACTGATGGGCTTGTTTGAGTGAGTTGCATATTGAGCAGTGAGTGGGTCAGGTGAGTGAAGTGTCACATGAGTGCAGGATGAGTAGTGTAGTCATGTGACTCCAGGGTGAGGTATAGGGTGAACAGCGCAAGTGCATTGTGAGTGCAGAGTGATCACTGTGAGTGCAGGGTGAGCGGGTGAACGGTGTGAGTGCATGGTGATCAGTGTGAGTGCATTGTGATCACTGTGAGTGCAGGGTGAATTGTGTGAGCGCATGGTGATCAGTGTGAGTGCAGGGTGAGCGTGAAAGTGAAGGGCGAGAATGAGGAGTGAGTTGTCTGAATTCAGGGTGCATTCCCAGACACTTGAAGTAACTCAGCATGTTATTGACGGCGGCGTAGGGTTTAAGATCTAAGTTAAACTACTGCGGCATTAATCGGGGAGCGAGGGTGGAGGAAATAAATAATGTGCTGATCCTGCAACACACTTACAGTCCTACGGTTAGGGTTGCCAGAAGATTATTTTGATGGCCCAGTCCGTACAAAAATAAGCAGTCACCTAAAGCTGTATTTTCAGCACTTATGTGCATACTTCGTACAGCAAATATAAATATAAAGCACTTTTAATTGTCTTCTAGGGCTGCCTCAATGATCCACGACTGACAAAGAGAAAAAAAGACAGAAAAGTCACATAACTAATGCATACATAATTTTGTATTTAAAAGTCGATTTAGTGTCAAGAAGAGGTCTTTGCAGGCTCTTTAAACAAAGCAGGCAGGCATTTTTATTTTGGCAACCCTACTTTATATTCCTTTTCATTAAATGCATTCTCACACTACAGCAGTAATTGTAAAGTACAAATGTAAGGCACAGGCACAGTGGGGGCCCAGGGGGTACTGAAACCAGGAAAAAAAACTAAGCCTCTGTAACCAGTTTACAAAGGCATGTAAATATGCAAATGGTCTTTAAAGACCTGTGAGAAACTCGGGCCTGCCAGAGATGACTCCAGACACTGCCCAGCCGAGCCCCCAGCAGATCAAGTTGCACTGAAGCGACAGCCGGGCTGAGAGACACGACGAGGGAGGAGGGGGGCTGAATCCCTTGGGCCTGGGCAGAAGTATGACTGTGAAGGCGCGACCCCCTTTGCATCGCTCCACGGCCCCACTGGGGGTCGCGCCCCACAGTTTGAAGACCCCTGGAATATGTTGTGCAGTGTAATGCACGGCAGAGACTTGCACTGCCTTGCATTACTCCAAATTTACCAAGGCGCTCAGGATAAGCCATGGTGACGTCTGTGACTTGTTAAATCTAATTTTATTATTGCATTGCCCTAGCAACACCATGTGTGACACAAGGATAATACAATACAATTATATACCTGTCCCTTTGTGGCATACTGTGGCATGGTATACCACTGTAACTTTGCTGTGTACAGTGGTTCCTGCAAATGACAAGGCAGTATATAAAGGGCTAATGACTGCCTTTACAAAACGAAATGGCAGGCATATACACTTTAGCTGTGTTCTGGGTTAGCCCTTAAATATAAATAGTAGGATTTATTGTTGTCACCTACCTATTACAACTTTATTAAAATGTTAATAGGTGGGAAAGTTTATTTATATTTTTCTATATATTTTTAAAGAAGTTTATGGAGGACCATACTAGAACCTAGAACGTGTCTTTTTTTATGAAATGTAAATCTTATTATATTTTCAAGTTGTGTTCTAATTTCTCTGCATTTCTGGTCTACTTCATACCCTTTCTTCTAAAGAAACAAATACGTAAAAAAGTTAAATGCCTGGTAGTACACTATATTTGTGAAATATAGGGACATATGTAAAAATGTAAGGATAGTGATTTTTTGGGAATCACAATTAAGAAATCGCTATACCTGATGATGTATGAAACTCGCGTTTAGCGATTCCTTCTGGATTGCAAATCAATCTACCTCATGATTATTAATGAAGCCAGGTTGCAGTTTGCAACCTATTACCAATTGCAGCCCACACAGGGATGGTGGCCTGCTGAGGTCAGCAGACAATCATGCGTGGGATTGCTTTTTAATAAAGCAACTTTTTTTTCTTTTAAATGCATCCCATTTTCTTTAAAGGAATACAGGATGCATGTCAAAAAATAAAATGGAATGTCTAAGTTTAATTCTTAAGAGTAGGTACTAGTCCATTGTACGAATGCCAGCTCCTAAAAACCATTTGTTTCAACATTTACAAATGGAATGGATCCCAGTTGGGCCCCTCCCCATTTTGGAATGGTTAACACACCCTTTAAATGTTTGTAAATATCGAATGTTTTGCAACCATATTTTGGTCGCAAAACATTCATACATAACACTGAAAATTCAGTATTTGGAAGAGACACCCTAAACAAGCCCCTTCCAAATACCGAATTGCTAACAACACTTGCAATTTGGTAACATGTTACAGAATCACAATTTGTGCTTTCTGCATATGAAAAAAAAACGTCGGTAGAAGCTGGCCAATTCTGCAAACTAGGCAATTTCCAACTGCACAAATGCTTCTTTACAGATAGCCCATTGAGTATTAGTGTTTTTAATTTTGTTCTACCTATCTTTTTTAAATGTATGTACCAAAGTATACATTAGGTTTTAAGTAGTATTGCAGTACTCTGTGAAATGTTATTTTGAATATATAGGAACTATATCTAATTTTCCCCTACCTATCACCACTCTAACAAAGTGGTAATAGCTAGGGGAAAATGATAAAACCTAATTCCTATATCTAAGCCCTTATCTCAGAACACTGGCAAGGGGCCTTAAAACTTCGGGGCAGATTTATGAGGCTCTTGCGCCCTCCTTGCGCCGCAATTGCGTCACGTAATGTGACGCAACGGCGGCGCAAACAATGTGCCCTATTTACAACGTGACGCATCTAGGAGATGCGTCACGTTGGAAACCCCTGCGCCATAAGGAGGCGGTTCCTGCGCAGGGGGGGGCGTTCCTGCGCAGGAACGCCTCCTAAAAGTGGCTGAGTGAAATCTATGAGATTTCACTCAGTCACTTTCTACGTCAATTCCCTACGCCTGCTTGAAGCAGGCGTAAGGGTGACGCAGCATGCATAGAATAGGTGGCTCCTGTGCATTGCAGGAGTCATGTCGCACTTGCGACATGACTCCTGCATTGCACCGCACGTACGCCGAGAGATGCGTCACGCATCCTCACTGCCTTGCACCATGGTGCGCCGCATCATAAATGCGGCGCACCATGGGTGGTGGAGCAGTGGCGCACTGTGGCGCATGTTAACTGGCGCATCCCTGGGGATGCGCCAGTTAACATAAATCTGCCTAAAAATGTCAGCCTTTAACTTTTCATTCATTTGGCAGTCAAGTAATGACTTTTCATCGTCATGTACCACTGTAGTTTCACAATAGTTAAAAAAACTACTGCGGTCACAAATATTACTAAGTTTAAGAGCCTTATAAATTTAACAATACTTACCTTTACTCCCCAAAAGATTCATCTGCACACCATAATCTATAATCATCCCAAATATCCCAGATCCCATGTAAATCCATTCAGCTTTTTGATCGTTATGCGTGAGTACAACGTATATGGAAAATGCATTAGTGCCAAAATACATTTTGGGATCCCCCTTTTTTCTTTGCACCCCCTAGACGAATCTCAATGAAGCTTTCCATCATTTGCTAATGTAGAAAAAGCAGAAAGTCTGGAAAAGTTCATGGACATTCTTCAACCAGTTGCAAAGTTATCAGCAAACAAAATCAGAGGAATTCCTATCTCTGTGAATCCCACCACCACCAATCTATAATATATGTAAATGTGTGTAAATATATATGTATGTGTGTGTGTGTGTATTACCTACTGGCGGTCGCCAGTAGGTATATATAGTTAGGATTTTTTCTCTATGGGTTTTTTGAAAATTCTATGTCTAATAACTTTGGCGTTTGTGGACGGAATTGGCTGAAATTTTCAGGAAAATGGCACATTTTGTTTCTGAGCAGCCCTTGAAAATTTGGGGGGGGTTCGTCAAGGGGGGGCTGAGAAAAAAGGGGGGTCCCAAAACGTGTTTTTAACATTGAGTTTTCCATAGGGCGGTTGGCCTCACTTTTAGCCCGAACGGCTGAATGGATTTGCACGAAACTTGGCAAAATTGTAGGGACTGGTAGCGCGATGTGCCTTTTGTAGGTCTCAATATATGTGCTACAGTGGATTTTGAGAAATTAACGTTTAAAAAAAGATATATATCTGTAACAGCGGACCGGGCAGCGCTCCAGGACGCGTACTTTTCGCGCAACGGAGCTTTGTGAAGCGAAGCTGATTGGTTCTCCGGCGTCTGTCAACATTCCAAACAGTCCGTAGCGGCCGCCATCTTGTCTCTCGGTAGGATTGAGAGACAAGAGGAGGCCAAAGCGAAGGGGGAAATGACCATAAGGGGGCATAGTAGATCCTTCCTGACCTCTTAGGTTTGATGTACCATTTTGCCAAGTTTGGTGTAATTCCATTCAGCCATTCAGGCTGTAGACGTATGTAAATGTCCTATGGAAAATTGCATGGGGAAAACACATTTGAAAGTGTTGAAATTTAGAACCAATTAAAATGTTAGTTTGGTTTTGTATTTGTGTGTGATGAAAGTTAATTGGTTATGTATATATTTCAAATGAGAGGAAACCACAGCCATTTTGTGATACTACTGTCTGAGGTACATTTGTGAGGAATTTTTGGTGGTGAATTTCTGGTGTTTGATTTACACAGTACTAACACTTCTCCTACTTTTAAAAAGGTGAGTTGTTAATTTGTATGGGGAACTATGTTGTACACTTGAAGATAATTTGAAAAATGTTTTCTGTTATTTATTTGCAGTCCTTCTGTTATACTAAATACTTGATAAAGTTAGTTTTATATTATGTATTACTAAAAACGATAAATGAAAGTGATTCTTTTTTTCTGCAATTTACAGCAAGCAATAAAATGGCTCACAATGAAGAGACCGTGGCAATTTCTTTTGAATTGTCCACTACATTGATTGAAATTGAGAGCACCAATAATGAAATATTGTCACAAGGAGGAGATGACTTGTATGATTCCATTAGATTGATTGAAATGGACAGCACCAATAATGAAATATTGGCACAAGGAGATGACTTGAATGATTCCACTACATTGATTGAAATTGAGAGCACCAATAATGAAATATTGTCACAAGGAGGAGATGACTTGTATGATTCCATTAGATTGATTGAAATGGACAGCACCAATAATGAAATATTGTCACAAGGAGGAGATGACTTGAATGATTCCACTACATTGATTGAAATTGAGAGCACCAATAATGAAATATTGTCACGAGGAGATGACTTGAATGATTCCACTACATTGATTGAAATTGACAGCACCAATAATGAAATATTGTCACAAGGAGGAGATGACTTGAATGATTTTTTTGATCAATCTCTTGATGGCGAATTTATCGAATGTTTGGAGACCATAGAGTTACAAGAATCATCATTGCAGACTTTTCATGAGGACATTGCTGATGAGGACATGTTACTAGTTCTTTCAAATTTAGAAAATTCTGAAGAATAAATTTATATTTAGAAATCAAAAATTGTTTGAGACATTATTCATTTTTATTTTTAATTTATGAGGTTGTAGCGAAGTGATTGTAGTATAAAATGAGACTTATAGTATAGAGTGCAACATTTTTATGTTACATGGTAAGTTTACTCATATTTACTTCCCTTCTGCCACTATATTATCTCCAATGTGTATTTGACATCTCTTCTTCATCTCCGGCCTCCTTTCTCTCACTGTGTCTCCGATGCATCTTATCGCTGCTATTTTGTGTAATTACAGAAGAGAGTAAAATAAAATAGTTCGGAACGTGAAAAGGGGGCAAAGTAGAGTACTCTTCACCCCCTAGGCCTTTTTAGGCGGTCCCAAAAGGATCAGTTTCTGCTTTCCTGAGAGATTATGGTATGAGTTCCATATACCACAATAACTTGCATTACAACATGCAAGATATCTATCTCCTTTTGGAGATATTCGCGCTAAGCGCGAATATCTCCAAAAAGTAACACCTGCCCTGAGCAGTTCTTAGCCATGTTAGCCAATGGGAGGTGGATAACATGGCTAAGAGCATTAGCTCGGTAATGCATGAATATCGCTGAGTTTTTAGCGATATTGATGCATTGCGGCCGTTTATTATCGCATTTGCGATAAACCTTGATAATAGCAAGGTTTATCTTCGATAATTTCTGACGATGCTTAGCGGTAAAAAATTCGTTGGTAAGCATCGTTAGCGATAAATATCGCTTAACTTTGGTAATATGCCCCAACGTCTGTTAACGTTCGATTCGAAGGAAATGAGGAAGTGTTGAAAAACATTGTTTGCGCCATCTTGCCTTTTTTGAAATGCCACACTTTTGTGGTGCACGGCAGCCATTTTAGATGTCTTGACCAGACCCACTCTCTGCACGCTGTCGATTCGTAGCATGGCTCCTCACCCTCGCAAGCATCTTCCCCAGGCACTGGTCACCCCCGCTCTCTGTCTTATACATGGGCAATAAACCTCCCCCCATCTGCGCTGCTCTTCCCTGAAAATCACACTCTGTGCCCGCCCGACACCTCCCTTTCGCCCTATTCACTACCGCACCCTCTGACACTCCTCTTCCTCTGTGTCCGATTGTCCAGGCTATCAGCTAGCCCTGCAGATGTAGTTTATGGCCCCAGCTGTAAAGAATCACCCCTCTTCAAAGGAGTTATAGTAGATCAAGGCCCACACCCGATGAGATCCGTCACACCACACGCGTTCCTACTATCTGAAAACCATCCTGTATTGTGATTGGGGAGGGGACCGAGCCTGAAGCGGAAGATTCCAGGAATGACTCTTGGTACATCAAAGTTTTTACAATTATGTGTCACATTAAAAATATGTAGCACTCCAACAAAGTAGTAGGAATATAAAACTTTAATAACATATAAATATATACAACAAAACAAAAACAGTAAAAACATTTAAACAACGAAGAGACCGTGGCAATTTCTTTTGAATTATCCAATAGATTTATTGAAATTGACAGCACCAATAATGAAATATTCTTGTCAGTAGCGGTCTGTTGTGCGAATAGTTACAAGGCAGCAGAACGCGCTGAAATCTAGATGGCACGAAAGAGATGTCTAGTAAGTTGCCGCCCAGCAAATAACGGCGTGGGGCGCCGCGGGGGTGAGTGAGTCCAGTAGGCACCACAGCTATTCTTACCGGCATCGCAGAATTACTGCTGGGGACAATGCCTGTGCTGTAGTAGGGTCACAGCAGAAACAAAAAGGATTTTGTTGAAGATGTTGTTGGTTTTAAATTTGAAAACAGTTCTGGTGTCAACTGCTATGCTAATGTAGTGGTTAATGTTTTGTTTTCTCTAGAAAATGTAAAAGAGGGGGAGGCAGTCCAAAGTTCCGTTAAAAGGGCAAAGGAAAGGATCGGTGGTTTGAACTATCAGTGAAAAAGGGGAGGGGGTGCAACAATTTTTCCTACCGGGTCACACTGTGCTTTCACCGGAACTGAGGTCTGCAGGATTCTAGTAATTCAAAGTGAGGCTGGCGCCAGCATGGGAGCGCCGACGTCCCGCGGATACAGTTTCGTCACTCCACGGGCGATCATGGCAGTCATTCCCCATCGGGGGTCGGAGACTCCCGCGGCTCCTCTAGAATCTTCAAGGTCGTGGAGGACTACGGTGGTGGAGTCAAGCAGTGACCGGGCCATTTCTTTATGCTGGGCCCGCTCTTGCCAGGTCGATCGCCATTTTGAGAGTTCGGTAGCTACTGGCGATCGCGGAGTCAAATGAGCGGACGGGCTCCACCCTGCCGGGCGAGACGTTGCAGCATGGCCACAGTGGAAGAACCCTTTTCCGGGCGCCTGGAGCGCTGAGGGTGCAGCTGGGAAGCCTCCACCTGGGGAGGCGGGAGAGGCCTGTTCGCACCGTCTCTCCCTCCCAGTGCACCCCACGGCGTCTCGCTTGAGATTTGTTATGGCCGGACCAGGCGATGAGGACGAGGGGGGGGGGTCGGAGGCATGTGCAAGAAATCCCCCCCCAGTGTTGTCGCAGCCATTATTCAAGAAAGAAGAAGTGTCCCGTCCGTCTTCGGGCCGGGCTTCCGGTAGATGTCGGCCGGACGCCCCTGGCTCTGGCCCCATGAACGGGTTTCTTGGTTTATCGGCTGCAGCCGGATCCCGTCGTCCTCGGCCCCCCGACCGTTGGTGGCCGGACCGGAAGAGCATGTGGCGGGAGTACCTGCAACTCTCAAGGGCCACCGCGGCCGGACTGGGAGAGAGACGGGAGGGTCGAGGAGACATTCCCCCCCCCTGCAACTGTTCAGCGTTGTAAAGGCAATCCCCTGGCCGGGTCCCGCTGGCCTCGGCCTCTCCTCCGGCTACACCCTACGTTAGGATCTCCTGGCCGAGGCGTGGCAGCAGGACCTGCCTTATATGGGCTGCTCCCGGCTGGGCGTAGCCGCAACCCTGCCCCACCTTGGAAGTTTCCAGAGTGGGGGCGGATGTTCTACTGACTTGCATTTTCCCTAGTCTATCGATTTTTTTGGCGTGGCAGGCGGTGGGACAGCGAGGGGTGATTTGGTTTCTCTTACTGTTTTTCTGGTCTCTCACCACTGGCATATTTTAACGTTTTCTTGTTTCTAGGACATTAATAGGTTTTATCATTACGTTATGTTATCGTTTCTTTGTTCGTTGTTTAATAAAAGTTCATGTTCATCAGTGGCCTACTGATTTTCGTTTTCCTATTCTTTTCTTTCCAGGTTGTTTCATGCTAAAGTTTCTGTTAACAGGATACAGTGATCACTTAGTTATTATTGCATATGTCCTTTTCACTAGGGGAGCTCTCTGGTCGGGCCAGATAACGTATCTCTAGTAAATGGTCCGGGTGAAACAGGTGCATCAATCAGTGGGGAGTAGATAGGCATGACAGATTACAACGGGGGAGAAAGGTCCGCATTACGTACCCTTTCACTACTTGCAAAGATTTTCCTACGTTTATTTGCAAACAGGGAATACCTCCAAAAAGAACTAATTCCCAAACAGTCAATGTTCGGACAATCAATCAATCAATGAGGAATGAAATAGGTACGACGTGTTAAAGGCTTGCGTTACCTACCCTTCACTATCTGCAAAGGGAGAGAGAATATTCCTATTCTTCCTCGTTTGCAGGCAGAGAAGATCCTTAAGAGAACCAACTTCGAACAATTCAATGCTCGATTGAAACAATCAACAAGGGGTACTGTGAACACAAATGAACGCCGCTTATGTACATACGCATTGCTATTTTCAACAGGTTGTTCCTAATGTTTCTATTTTAGCGAGGTCAAAAAGAGATCCCATTAGTGGCCTACTGATTTTGTTCGATTCCTTTTGTTTTTTTACACGATTTTTCGCTATCTGCAAAGACTAAACAGAGTATTGCGACTCTGTGCTTGTTTGTAAATAGAGAATGAACCAAAGAGAACAATCAATCAAATGGAGAGAGAAGCAGGCACGACGGATTACAAAGGGGGCAAAGGGCTGCGTTAACTACCCTTCACTATCTGCAAAGAGAGAGTACTCCTAATAGAAATGAGGGGTGGGGGGCAGCATTCAAAGCAGATCAGTGTGCATAAACACGAAAATGTTTTTACTTACCACGTACTTGACATTCGACAGCTTATGATATTTGCTATTAAAAAAACATTGAAATTCACTGAAAAAACCATAGGTTATAGACCATATATAGTTAGGAATTAGCATTTACAAAACCTTGAAAATTCACTGAAAAAAACAAAGGTTATAGACCATATATAGTTAGGAATTAGCATTTACAAAACCTTGAAAATTCACTGCAAAAACCATAGGTTAGAGACCATATATAGTTAGCTGGACATTTTATTGACATAAAACCAATGAAATTCCATATATAGTTAGTTGCACTAACTATATATCGCGCACCCGCAATCCACTGCTGATGATGTCACATATTACATCATTCATGACATGGTCAGTGACATCACTGATGACATCACTGATGACATCTCAAATGACATCACTGATGACATCACTGATGACATCTCATTTGACATCAATGACCACATCACTGATGATATCATTCATGTGACAATACAATGCATCTCCTCACATTTTAATATAACCTCTGTTTCACCCAGTGTTAAAAAGAGTATAATTTTTGAAACCATTGACACACCAATACTAGTTACTACATACGCACTGACTTATTGCTACGTCTACACACACCTTCACTCATTCACCCATACAATCATTCATACATACAATCACTCATCTTTACAACACTATCATATGCACTCATACACCTATACAGACACTCACAGTCTGCCACTCATCCATGGAGTTACTCACACACCTAGTCAGTCCTGTAAAGAATCAATGAGACTTCCATTTTCTTGTCTATACAGTTAAACATAGAGCACCTTACATTTTCAAACATATACTAACACATACTTACCTTCTTATACAATCATTGATACAAGTACAGATTGATCTGCACAGAGTCACACACCTCCCAGCTAGCCACACACACACTCAGTCTCCCATACAAATACTTGGGCAATCAATCAATAACCCATATAGTTACTCATATAGCTACTGATCAACACATGCAGCAGTTTACAGAACAACAGACATAATGATGCACAAATTAAGACAGTTTAGTCACTAACCCATGCACTCAGTGAGACACATTTAATCACTCACTCATACAGTCAGTCATGCACCTACTAAATCCTTCGTCCAGACACTTACACATCCACTCATTCTTCAATATGTAAGACATATTTAAACTTTATAGAAACAAAAAATCACTGGATGTTGTTATCAGTGATGTCATCAGTGATGTCATTTGAGATGTCATGTCATCAGTGATGTCACTGACCATGTCATGAATGATGTAATATGTGACATCATCAGCAGTGGATTGCGGGTGCGCGATATATAGTTAGTGCAACTAACTATATATGGAATTTCATTGGTTTTATGTCAATAAAATGTCCAGCTAACTATATATGGTCTCTAACCTATGGTTTTTGCAGTGAATTTTCAAGGTTTTGTAAATGCTAATTCCTAACTATATATGGTCTATAACCTATGGTTTTTTCAGTGAATATATATATATATATATATATATATATATATCGAAGCAGGTGCCAGTAATCCCAGGCCAACTTGATGCTGCAGGGGCCTCTCGCGTAGTACTGGGGAACCACGCATCAATGTCCGCACATATCTCCACAAGGAAGAAAGAGGCCACACCAGGGAAAAGCTTGGAGCGAGCTTTAATGAGGAGCACAGTGAAACATGGCGAATGCATTTCGGCTATTATGCCTTCTTCAGCGCCAGGGTTAGTAGTGGGAACGCAGCCCAAATGCCTGATTTAAATATCTGCTGCGTCCTGGTAGGTGGATATCTGCTCCGCCCCTCTTTGTCATGAGCGCCAACGCCACCTTTGTGCTGCCCAGTGCATGGCAACTACAGTTCCCAGAATGCCACATTCCGTATTGTGAGGCGTTGCGGTGGCGGAGCAGTCTTTGGAAATCAAACCCCCAAGTTCCTTGGTGCGCCAAATCAAGCTCTCTCCTCCAGTCCCTGACTGCAGCAACCCCCAAGTCTCCGGAAAGAAATCGGCGGGGGCTAAGCAGGAAATCCGCTATGCCCAACGTGCAGTCAATGACTACTACATCGCCCCATAATTCTCCGAACCTGAAGGTGGGCCAAGGATATCCAGGTGAGTGGGAACAAAGAAATCCGCCGAAGCAGGTGCCAGTAATCCCAGGCCAACTTGATGCTGCAGGGGCCTCTCGCGTAGTACTGGGGAACCACGCATCAATGTCCGCACATATCTCCACAAGGAAGAAAGAGGCCACACCAGGGAAAAGCTTGGAGCGAGCTTTAATGAGGAGCACAGTGAAACATGGCGAATGCATTTCGGCTATTATGCCTTCTTCAGCGCCAGGGTTAGTAGTGGGAACGCAGCCCAAATGCCTGATTTAAATATCTGCTGCGTCCTGGTAGGTGGATATCTGCTCCGCCCCTCTTTGTCATGAGCGCCAACGCCACCTTTGTGCTGCCCAGTGCATGGCAACTACAGTTCCCAGAATGCCACATTCCGTATTGTGAGGCGTTGCGGTGGCGGAGCAGTCTTTGGAAATCAAACCCCCAAGTTCCTTGGTGCGCCAAATCAAGCTCTCTCCTCCAGTCCCTGACTGCAGCAACCCCCAAGTCTCCGGAAAGAAATCGGCGGGGGCTAAGCAGGAAATCCGCTATGCCCAACGTGCAGTCAATGACTACTACACCGCCCCATAATTCTCCGAACCTGAAGGTGGGCCAAGGATATCCAGGTGAGTGGGAACAAAGAAATCCGCCGAAGCAGGTGCCAGTAATCCCAGGCCAACTTGATGCTGCAGGGGCCTCTCGCGTAGTACTGGGGAACCACGCATCAATGTCCGCACATATCTCCACAAGGAAGAAAGAGGCCACACCAGGGAAAAGCTTGGAGCGAGCTTTAATGAGGAGCACAGTGAAACATGGCGAATGCATTTCGGCTATTATGCCTTCTTCAGCGCCAGGGTTAGTAGTGGGAACGCAGCCCAAATGCCTGATTTAAATATCTGCTGCGTCCTGGTAGGTGGATATCTGCTCCGCCCCTCTTTGTCATGAGCGCCAACGCCACCTTTGTGCTGCCCAGTGCATGGCAACTACAGTTCCCAGAATGCCACATTCCGTATTGTGAGGCGTTGCGGTGGCGGAGCAGTCTTTGGAAATCAAACCCCCAAGTTCCTTGGTGCGCCAAATCAAGCTCTCTCCTCCAGTCCCTGACTGCAGCAACCCCCAAGTCTCCGGAAAGAAATCGGCGGGGGCTAAGCAGGAAATCCGCTATGCCCAACGTGCAGTCAATGACTACTACACCGCCCCATAATTCTCCGAACCTGAAGGTGGGCCAAGGATATCCAGGTGAGTGGGAACAAAGAAATCCGCCGAAGCAGGTGCCAGTAATCCCAGGCCAACTTGATGCTGCAGGGGCCTCTCGCGTAGTACTGGGGAACCACGCATCAATGTCCGCACATATCTCCACAAGGAAGAAAGAGGCCACACCAGGGAAAAGCTTGGAGCGAGCTTTAATGAGGAGCACAGTGAAACATGGCGAATGCATTTCGGCTATTATGCCTTCTTCAGCGCCAGGGTTAGTAGTGGGAACGCAGCCCAAATGCCTGATTTAAATATCTGCTGCGTCCTGGTAGGTGGATATCTGCTCCGCCCCTCTTTGTCATGAGCGCCAACGCCACCTTTGTGCTGCCCAGTGCATGGCAACTACAGTTCCCAGAATGCCACATTCCGTATTGTGAGGCGTTGCGGTGGCGGAGCAGTCTTTGGAAATCAAACCCCCAAGTTCCTTGGTGCGCCAAATCAAGCTCTCTCCTCCAGTCCCTGACTGCAGCAACCCCCAAGTCTCCGGAAAGAAATCGGCGGGGGCTAAGCAGGAAATCCGCTATGCCCAACGTGCAGTCAATGACTACTACACCGCCCCATAATTCTCCGAACCTGAAGGTGGGCCAAGGATATCCAGGTGAGTGGGAACAAAGAAATCCGCCGAAGCAGGTGCCAGTAATCCCAGGCCAACTTGATGCTGCAGGGGCCTCTCGCGTAGTACTGGGGAACCACGCATCAATGTCCGCACATATCTCCACAAGGAAGAAAGAGGCCACACCAGGGAAAAGCTTGGAGCGAGCTTTAATGAGGAGCACAGTGAAACATGGCGAATGCATTTCGGCTATTATGCCTTCTTCAGCGCCAGGGTTAGTAGTGGGAACGCAGCCCAAATGCCTGATTTAAATATCTGCTGCGTCCTGGTAGGTGGATATCTGCTCCGCCCCTCTTTGTCATGAGCGCCAACGCCACCTTTGTGCTGCCCAGTGCATGGCAACTACAGTTCCCAGAATGCCACATTCCGTATTGTGAGGCGTTGCGGTGGCGGAGCAGTCTTTGGAAATCAAACCCCCAAGTTCCTTGGTGCGC
Organism: Lissotriton helveticus; assembly: GCF_964261635.1. NCBI lineage: Eukaryota > Metazoa > Chordata > Amphibia > Caudata > Salamandridae > Lissotriton > Lissotriton helveticus. The sequence goes on from NC_136059.1 coordinate 1,720,771,218, forward strand.
CAAATCAAGCTCTCTCCTCCAGTCCCTGACTGCAGCAACCCCCAAGTCTCCGGCCCCTGCAGCATCAAGTTGGCCTGGGATTACTGGCACCTGCTTCGGCGGATTTCTTTGTTCCCACTCACCTGGATATCCTTGGCCCACCTTCAGGTTCGGAGAATTATGGGGCGGTGTAGTAGTCATTGACTGCACGTTGGGCATAGCGGATTTCCTGCTTAGCCCCCGCCGATTTCTTTCCGGAGACTTGGGGGTTGCTGCAGTCAGGGACTGGAGGAGAGAGCTTGATTTGGCGCACCAAGGAACTTGGGGGTTTGATTTCCAAAGACTGCTCCGCCACCGCAACGCCTCACAATACGGAATGTGGCATTCTGGGAACTGTAGTTGCCATGCACTGGGCAGCACAAAGGTGGCGTTGGCGCTCATGACAAAGAGGGGCGGAGCAGATATCCACCTACCAGGACGCAGCAGATATTTAAATCAGGCATTTGGGCTGCGTTCCCACTACTAACCCTGGCGCTGAAGAAGGCATAATAGCCGAAATGCATTCGCCATGTTTCACTGTGCTCCTCATTAAAGCTCGCTCCAAGCTTTTCCCTGGTGTGGCCTCTTTCTTCCTTGTGGAGATATGTGCGGATATATATATATATATATATATATATATATATATATATATATATATATATATATATATATATATATATCACGCAAGCAAATGTCCCAGGCGGGGGGAGCAATCAATAGCTGGCGCTGGCGGCGAGGAATGGGACAGCCTCGCTGTATTTACAAAAAGCAAAATCCTCAATGAAGAAGACGCCGCGCACCACTTTCAAGATGGTTTTAGTGCTTTATTTTCTGTAGGTTTTCTCTCACCCTACGCGTTTCGGACTTTCCCAGTCCCTGGTCACGGTATACAAACAGTAGTCCCTTGTTTGTTTTGCAATTTTATACACAACTCCCAATTGGCCAGTTACGATACATTATGGGTGTTGTAGGCAGTAAGAGTAGTATTTCTACCAATACTGATATTAATTCATACATTTATGAAGAAATTTACATGAGCGACAATAAGCAATTGCTTGTTATATTATCCCATGTTTACGTTGAGTAAAGGCTGAGTGCCATAATGGGGAGCCGCAGCGTGGAGGTCTGAGGGGCGGTATTTTGTCAAGGGGGGCAGCGGAGCCCTTTGCTGTTTCTGCCAGTACTTTGGAGGCAAAACTGAATAACATTCTAACCCTGGGCTTGTTGAAGTCGCGCCGGAACACCGAGGCGGACTCCAAGCCCTAGGATCCTTCAGCGGATACCACCTGGCCCGGGGACAAGACACGCCCGCACCGCCCAGCTGCTCTACAAAAGACCTCGCCGCTCCCGCTTCACGGGAGCCGCAGCGTGGAGGTCCGAGGGGCGGTATTTTGTAAAGGGGGTCATCGGAGCCCTTTGCTGTTTCTGCCAGTACTTTGGAGGCAAAACTGAATAACATTCTAACCCTGGGCTTGTTGAAGTCGCGCCGGAACACCGAGGCGGACTCCAAGCCCCCGGATCCTTCAGCGGATACCACCTGGCCCGGGGAAAAGACACGCCCCCACCTCCCACCCTACATAACAGCATCATACCCCCCGCGATGCGGAAGCGCGCGGGAGAAGCCCGGGACAAGGGCGGGACAGTCCTTGGCAGTCATCTGCAGGAAGAGGCAGGGCGGGGCCACCCCCTTTCTATTCGCCTACAATATGGGTAAGCGTAAAAACATTGTTAGTATTGATGAAGGGGGGTAAAAAGCCTAAGGTGGCCAGACAATCGGATTCTATAATGACATACTTGACTACTGCGGTGGGGGCCCTATCTAAGGAGATAGAAACTGCACAACAGGAACTGGGATTACGAGCAACATCTCCTAATACATCACACCCGAACCCCCAGCAAGGTCTCCCCTTGGAACCTGATATAATCATACTGAAACCTACCCCAATCTCTGTACAACCACAAACACAAGTTTGCACCTCAACAGCTTCTCCACTTACCCTGCCTTCTAATCCGGTCGCTCAAACAAAGTCAACATCCAAAACAAGAAAGAAAGGAGAGGGGGACATTACTGCCAAGTGCATACCGGCGGACATTCTTAAAGAACATCTTGACACCCTCTTTGAGGAACGGATTGAACCTCTGTTAGTAGATATCGCTAAGGACATTGTTAACACCATGAATACTTGCCTTGAGGGGTTGTTAAAGAAATGTGTACTGATTGACAATTTGGTTAAAAAATGTGATTCTCCCAATTTACAACAGTTACCCTCGATATTCGGAGTTAAGGGACCTACCCAATCAGCAGTTAAACCATTACTGCCTTCACCTATGAACATATCGACAGCTGTGTCTAGTGTAGGGATGAGCATGGCTGACAAGCACTGTAAAGTGGGCTCTGCCCAGTCCAATTTAGTAGGGCCCAATACAGCTATAGAGGCCACAATAATAGCAGAGTCCCATACTCACATAGAATCTAAGAAACATCTAAACCTCCCCCCAGCAGCAGTTCCCTTTGTGGCAGTTTTTCTGGGGGTTCCATCGTTAGCAGAAGGAGAAGCTGAATCCACTACAACTTTAACCCAGATGGCTAAAAAATGGTGTGATAAGAATAGCAGTGGAGGTGCAAAAATATCAGATAGCATAATTTTTGCCAGAAGGGTGGGTTGGGTGGGTTATCGCGCAAAAACTGTGAGAGGTGACTGCGTTGTAGTAAATTTTAATAGCACGCAGTGCGCAGACAGACTTTTCTGGGATGGCTCAGAGATACGAGATCATGATATCATCAGAGCAGTCCCATTAGGATTTTTTTACCCCCCTCATAGGAGCAATACTCCTTCCAGAATATACCCATGTACACTCTCCAAGACAGGTACAGTGGATAACGCATGGCAAACAATACCTCATAGGCCAAACCAGGATAGAATTGTCCCCGCTATTACTAATCCCAGCTTAGATTTGGCAAATAGATTCGCCCCATTAGCTGACTTAGACTCCAATGACTGACAACCAGCACCAATACAGAAAACGACACGAGCTCTATCAGGGGAGGTGGCCCCATCCCTATGTACATTTCTCAGCTGGAATGTGGCAGGCACAAGAGCCAAAAGGTTAGACTCTGCCTGGACCAACTTTATATCTAGTAACCACGTGATAGCTCTCCAAGAAACGTGGGAAACCGCGCCAAGTTTTTGGCTAGATGGTTTCTCTAGTTTCACTATACCGGCAATACCGAGTAGTGCAGGAAGAGCGAAAGGGGGCCTAATTTTACTTTTTTCTTTAAAATTGGTGGGGTCTTTTAAGCAGATAGAGTCTGGCTCCCCAAATATTTTAATAATAGAATGGAATATCTCTCCAGGTTGTATCCTTTTGGTAATTAATTTCTACAACTCGTGGGTAAGAACAACGGACACAGCCCATGTGGACCTCCTGGAAAATCTTCTATATAACTATAGCCAAAATACACATATTCCTTTTGAGCTCATTATATTGGGCGATTTTAATATCCACCAATGCAATTTGCCATGTAATGTAGGAGCTATTGAGGGCCTCAGTTATACTGAAAACCCACATTTTGCCCACACCAAAGCAGGGGAGGCACTTGAACTCTTGCTTGCTAGTTTTAATCTGTATGAACCCCCTAGTACGGGGGATTGCGAAACGTTGCCCACCTACAAAGGTTCGGACAACGGGTCGGTGACTGACTACATTTTTATTTCCCATGGACTCATATCTAAGGTGAAAGAATATAAGGTAATTGCCTCACCACACAGTGACCACAACCCTCTGTCAGTTGAGTTGCACTGGAGTGACCTATGGAGCAAACATTTGGGTCAACCCAGGGTTTGCACATTAACGGTGCCCAGTGACCAGGGCAGACGGCTCAAGTGGGGTAGGGTGGTACAGGAAATCTTTATGGCGTCCCTACTGCCCAAAATAGAGGGGTCCATGGCTATTTGTTTGGATCAATATGCTCCGAATAGTCAAATCATAGTGGCTTTTGATTTTATTTGTGCACAAACTGCTAGAGACCTCACAGTTTCTCAATCACGACTTCCACCCAAGCCACATAAATGGTTTGATGCCAACTGTTCACGGGCCTATAGACACTTTAAACGCGCACTAAAGGCAACACCGAGGGACAAGATTCTAATTTCCAACCTGAGACGGGAATATAAATCAATTGTTAAGGCAAGAAAGAACACCATTAAAAATAACGCTTGGAACGATCTCCTCACCATAGATGTCCTACGAGATAGTAAGAGATTTTGGGACATTATAAATAAACCATTTTTCTCGGGGGACGTCAATTCTATCTCAGACTGCGTCATCCCTGACGAGAAATGGGTACACCATTTCAGGAACATATATGGTGGTAATGACGGCATGGAACCTCGTAGCATAGGGGTGGGTCAGGGGACACCGGTAGTGGAGTTTAGTGAGGAGGAGGTGTACAAAGCCATAATGGAGTCCACTAAAAACAAGGCGCCGGGACCAGATGGTGTTCCGGTGGATTTCTTTAGATACTTCCCCAACAATTTGGACCCAAGTACTTTCCAGAGTTTTCAGGGCAGCAAATGATGGTATCTTTCAAGAAACATGGGCAACATCTATTATTGTGCCCATCTTCAAAAAAGGAAATAGGGAGGACCCAGGGTGTTACCGACCTATTTCCCTCATTGACTCTGCCTTTAAGATCTTGGGCAGAGTATTACTGACTAAACTGAGGGCTAACCTGGAGCTTTGTGGGGGGCTAGCAGATATACAATATTTTTTTAGAGAGAATCGGGGGACCCTGGAGCAATGTTCTAATTTACATCTCTTAGTTTCCAAATATACGGCGGCTGGGGAGGGGTCAGTATATTTGGCCTTTATGGACCTCTCCTTGGCCTTCGACTTAGTGAACAGGTCCAAGTTGTGGTCCCTTCTTCATGAGCTTGGTATCGAGGATTCCCTAGTAGCTCTTATTGCAAGTTTACATCAGGAGCTCTCAGCCAAAGTCCGGGTTTCTAGGGAGGGCCGGTGCTCAGATAGCTTTAGGTCCGAGAAAGGGGTGCACCAAGGTTGTATCCTGGCCCCCCTTCTCTTTACTATCTATATTAATGGCCTGGGGAAATCTTTGGAAGCTGGTAATGCAGACGTGCCGCGTGTGGGAGGAAAGCAGGTCCCGGCACTCCTATATGCGGACGATGCCATTTTAATCGCCCGCACGGGCATCGGCCTACAGATTCTTTTGGACCTATTTGGCTCTTTTATGGGAAACCTAGACTTGAAGATAAACGTAGCAAAGTCACACACAATGATTGTTGGCCCACAGAAAGGCAAATTGCGTACAAAAATCTTTACATGCAAGGGCGAGGTCCTATCAGGGGTCCCAGTTTTCCCATATCTAGGGATTCTTTTTGATGAGAGAGGATCCTGGGCCCCTCAGATTAAGGCGAAGAATATCTCCCTAGCTCGGTCAACATCAGCCTTGTTGGCTTTTACAAAAAGATTAGGAGCTAGACCAATGGAGGCAGTTCTAAAGGTTTATAAAAGTAAGTGTGTTTCCATTGCCATGTATGGCTCCGCTCTGTGGGGGTATGTAAATTTGGATAAAATTCAGAGGGTAGAAAACGGGCTCATTAGGCACATTTTATCCGTCCCCAAATCCACATCCACTTACTCTATTCATGAGGAAGTGGGCCTCCCTTACATTATGGATGGGTTGAAACTGGCTCCATTACTTTTTTGGCTTAAAACATGGTTAAATTCGGAGCTAACTCTAAACCATGGTATCCTTACAGATGTGATCTCAAGGGAGGGGGCCATGAAAATACCATGGTTGAAATATATCAAATCTTCATTTGCCTCCCTTGGGAGACCCGAGCTTTATTCAGTACCATCGAACATCAGGAGGAAAGACATTAGGTGGATTAAGCAGGAATTTTTGGGGAGGGCCCGCCTAGAGAGAGATGAGATTGAAGTTAGAAAACCCTCAGTAAGAGCTCACTTGGTTCTTTCCACTTCTCCCGCTCTGGAACCATACTTAAAATATGTTACTAACCCCCTACATAGATTTTTGATAACAAGATTGAGGATGAATCTGATCCATTACTCGCTAGGACGTTTTCCAGTGTGGGCAAACCCAGAGTATGCACCGCCCTGTGATTGTGACCAGTTCTCTAACCAGGACACCCTCCATTTTATGTTTTTTTGTGGGTTATATACCATTGAGAGGGCAAAATATGTAATACCACTGCTTAAGACCATGGGCTTTACACAAGTAAGACCTGCATTAATTTTTCTCCAATCACTACCTGACACATATACCACCTTTTGTGTTGCAAGCTTCCTAACAGCTGTCTTTAGAGCAAGGAACAAAAGAATCCCTGGGAATGTGTTGTTTTAATTAAGAATGTATTAACAAATCAATTTTAAATTATTTTTAACTATCTCATACTAGATTTCCACTTGATTTGCTAAGATGTTGTATATAAATGTATTGTGGATTCTTAAAAATATTTTATTGTATGCTTTGTAGTTGCCTTTTATGATTTTAACAGAAATCGAATAAAGTGTATTTTGACTGACTGATGTATGTATATATATATATATATATATATATATATATATATATATTTATACACATACATATATAAATGCATATGCATATATATGCATATATATATATGTGTATATGTGTGCGTGTAGAGAGAGGTAGAGAGGTAGAGGTGTAGAGGTAGAGAGGTAGAGGTAGAGAGGTAGAGACTAGTAGAGAGAGAAATAGAGAGAAGTAGAGAGAGGTAGAGAGTAGAGAGTGAGTAATAGAGAGTAGAGAGTGAGTAGTAGAGAGTAGTGGAGAGCAGTAGAGAGAGTAGCAGAGAGTGAGTAGTAGAGAGTAGTAGAGAGTGAGAAGTAGAGAGTGAGTAGTAGAGAGTAGTAGAGAGAGAGTAGTAGAGAGTGAGTAGTAGATAGTGAGAAGTAGAGAGTGAGTAGTAGAGAGTAGTAGAGAGTGAGTAGTAAAGAATGAATAGTAGAGAGAGAGTAGTAGAGAGTGAGTAGTAGAGAGTAGTAGAGAGTGAGTAGTAGAGAGTAGTAGATAGTGTATAGTAGGGAGTGAGTAGTAGAGAGAGAGTAGTAGAGAGTAGTAGAGTAGTAGAGAATGAGTAGTAGAGAGTGAGTATTAGAGAGTAGTGGAAAGAGTAGTAGAGAGTAGTGGAGAATATTCCAAAGTTTGGCACAGCACCACTTGCACAACAAGTCCAATCAAATCATATCACTTAGAGTCCTTATTGAAGCACTGAATCTTGGTGTATATTCAAATGCTTTTATTTTCCTTAAGTTTATGTACCACAGCTAGCCGACACGTTTCGTTCTGTACAACAGAACTTCTTCAGGGCGTTCTTATTTCCTTCAACTTATGTCCTGTTGTCATATAACTAGATATTTCTTCCAAATGTTAGACGAGTCGTAAGTACATTCTTATTCAAAGTGACTAGGTATAAATTTTACCCACCCAATTCGGGCAGACTTGAGTAATTTATAGCATCCTCAAAGTCGGTCTTTCAAAAATTCCAAAGTATACGACATGATAATCCGAATCCAAATGTTTCGCAAGAAAAGTCATTTTCAATCGTTCGGAATATCGGCGTTTGGGTAGATATGACCCAGGGACCCCAGTATGCAAGGGGAATTAGTATATAGTTATAGTTTATTAATATAATAGCCTGATATAGTTAGGATTTAGCATTTAAAAAACCTTGCAAATTCACTGAAAAAACCATAGGTTTCAGGCCTTATGTAGTTAGGAATTAGCATTTAAAAAACCTTGCAAATTCACTGAAAAAAACATAGGTTTCAGGCCTTATATAGTTAGGAATTAGCATCTAAAAAACCTTTGAAATTCACTGAAAAACCATAGGTTTGAGGCCTTATATAGTTAGGAATTAGCATTTAAAAAAACTTTGAAATTCATTCAAAAAACTATAAGTTTTAGGGGTGTTATAGTTACCTGGACATTTCACTCATACAAAACCATTGAAATTGCTCCTATATAGTTAGTTGTACTAACTATATTTCGCGCACCCACAATTCACTGCTGATGATGTCACATATTACATCATTCATGACATGGTCAGTGACATCACTGATGACATCTCAAATGACATCACTGATGACATTACTGATGACATCATCCACGTGACAATCACATACACCTTTTTATACACTAGTAAAATCTTTCATCACTCTTTGTAAAATACAGAGTATCATATTTGAATCCATTGACACAGCAAAACAAGTATCTAAAAACCCACTCAGTGATTCCTAGATGTATACACACATCTAATCACTTACCTGTAGATTCACTCATACATGCTGTCAATGAACAATAGAACACTTTCAAAAATACTTATACACCTATATTGACATTACACACAGTACACAACCTATTCACATATGAAGTTATCCTACTCACTTATGCAAACAATGGATCATACTTACATACTTACTTAGGTGCACACTTATAAAAACACCACTTCATAGTAAGTCATACTTAGTGTATTATAAAATCATTATTACAAGTATAGTTATCCATATAGTCACTCACACAATCATTGAGTCTTATGTATACTCATTTATATACAACAACTGACACATACACTGCCTTTTATTTTTCTAGTTTGTTGGACATGTACCATTGAGAAATATATTTGCTCATCACCACACCCATAAAGATATTCACTCACCCAAACAACTGTTAGAACATGTAGTTATAACTTCATATATCTACTGAATCAACTATTCACACATCTTTGGGCAGTCACACCCCCCCACCGAACCACACACACATTCACTCTCCCATACAAATACTCAGTTAACTAATCAATAACTAATATAGACTTTCACATAGCTAGTAACCAACTGGAGAACCAGTTTACACAACAACTGACAAAGTGATACAGATATTCACACAGTTTAGTCACTATCCACTATATTTAGTGAGTCACTATAAATTTTTAAAGTAAACAGTCAATTACAATGCTACTAAATCCTCCATCCAAATATTTATTTCTATATATCCACTCATTTTTCAATGCAAATTGCTATATATATATATATATATTTATATATATATATAAAATGCATATTTAAATAACAAACCTAACCACATTCACTTGATGATGTCATCAGTGATGTCATTTGAGATGTCATCAGTGATGTCACTGACCATGTCATGAATGATGTAATATGTGACATCATCAGCAGTGGATTGCGGGTGCGCGAAATATAGTTAGTACAACTAACTATATAGGAGCAATTTCAATGGTTTTGTATGAGTGAAATGTCCAGCTAACTATAACACCCCTAAAACTTATAGTTTTTTGAGTGAATTTCAAAGTTTTTTTAAATGCTAATTCCTAACTATATAAGGCCTAAAACCTATGGTTTTTTCAGTGAATATATATAAATAAATATATATATATATATATATATATATATATATATATATATATATATATATAGATATATAGATATATAGATATATAGATATATTATTCAACATCATATGGATGGTAAACAAATCAGAGTTCTAATTACATTCACTTTGTTTAAAAGATTGAAAAAAAGTCAGTGAAATTGTTCGCCAACATTAGCATTAGAACAAACGTACCTTATATATATAAAAATACGTCAATTTTGACAGTTGACTTATAACCATTGTTAAGATTTACTCTCAACAAAACCTGTCTATACATGTGTTTTCATGTAGAAAAATAGGAATTTGTTTTGACTTGGCATGTCAAGCATGTAAAAAGATAGTCATTTGTTCCTGAACGTTTCCAATGGCCAAATATACATATGTATTTGTTCAGAGAGAATAAAACACACTGGCTTTTATTAAACTGCACTGTGGTGTGAATGAGTTAGTTATTGTTCTCCACTGCAGTGTAAAATTGGTAAGCTTTCTCTTGGCAGCCACGTGGGAAAAACAAAGTCCTGAAGCAAGCTTTCTCTTTTTAGTTTTTGTATCAGGTTCCTGTTCAAATAAATACAAATATTACAAGAGTGACAATAAGCATGGAATATAATTAGAGAATAAATAGACAACATTGCACAGTATTGCAATTCAAACGTAAAAGAACCTTAACAAAAAAAATAGCATTCAGGATTGAAGGTTTACAGAGTTTCAAATCCTATTTAGTTCCCAAACTATGCTGATTTATAATTTAGTATTTAAATTGACAGGCACGAAAAAAATATATAAATATACACTTTGATACAGTGGCTACTTAACCTATTATAATCAAATTTCAGACAGATTTCTACTATGATGGACAGAGTGGGGTGTTGTAATGTTGAGTTCAGCAGAAATGGGTTGTTTAATGTGGTAGGGCTCAAAACACAGTTCTGGGAGAATCTCCATTGAACCTATATTAGCTATGCACAAGCATTAGACATTTACAAGAGACATGTTTGCAAGGTTCATGCAGTAAGACCAACAATTTAAAAGAAAATAACACCACACAATAATATTCTCCAATCCATGTTTGTTTTGGAGTATCCCATCTGCCAAGATCATAATCAGGTGGGAAAGGTTATTCTGGTCAGTAATGCAGCCCTTAGCGCCTAAGAGCAGCCTTGTGGACAATAGGGGCCTTGTTACGATGGCGGGCAGACATAAGTCTTGTTCCTTGGACTGACCGACCTCCGGTCGGCGATCCCGACTGGCAAATTACAATGCGACCGAACACTGTTCGGGCCAATACTCCCATTTCTCATTGGGAGCTCATGTTACAGCTATTAACCGGCAATAACGCAAGCTCCCATTGAGAAATGGAAGGTGTTGTTCATCCCTGCACCCTGTGGCAGGCACTTCAACTTGCTTGCCACAAGGTGCAGGGATCAACAGGGGGCACCATAGGTGCTCTCTCAGCCCCCAACTGGACGCAGCACACACAAGGCGGCCCTGCTGGGGGCCTCCAAACATGCTTTCCGACATGGTTTCAATGTCGGACAGGCCCACATTAAAACCACGTCGGAATCCATGCATCTTAATCCTAAGGGTGGAAAGACTCACCCTTTGGGATTACTGCCATCTCCAACTGACGGAATTACCGGCCGGTTTACTTTTCAACCGCCAGCCTTGTAACGCAGCAGTCAGAAAGTAAACCGAGTGGCCAATTATCATGAGGCCCGCTTTATGGGCTGCATCATAATCAGCCCCTAGGTCCCTCTCCACCTTGGTCTCTTGTAGGGTCTGGATATCTTTAGTCAGCTGGTTCTTCTTGAAGCCAGGAATCCTTTTGTATTTTTTATGTCCCTGAGCAGGAAAACAGGAGGCTAACTATTTGATCCTTTGAGAACAGTTCCAGTTTCCCTATGATATCAGGATTCCAGAGCCCTTGAGTCCTTCTGTGAGCCCTCTTCTTCCAGTCAAAGTTCAGTATTATTCTTCCAGCAGCGCCTTTTTTGTCAGAAGGAGTTTTCCAGGTCCAGAAATGTTCTGAGGAGGTGGTGGTTGAGGAGTCTGTTTTCATTTGTGGACTATTTAGTGACTGGATAACATTTACCACCCAACATAACTATTTTCTTGCAGCAGATGTAACAGAAACCACAATTTATTTGTAGAGGTGCAATATAATCACACGTGTAAAGTGCACACACATATCCTTTGCTGTATTAACAAAAGTGTTAGAATTTCAAAATGTAATACCATGAAATTTGATGTGTTGAGGCAATTTAAAAGTAACATGAAGAATTAATGTAGAAAGTGAATGAAACTAGCAGGAAATATTACCTTGAAGAGCTCTTGTTGTGGTATTTACATCTATCTAGCAATGAACTAAAATTGTTATTAAGCGTGTCATTTTACATGTAGGTAAATGTATTAATTGAATGTGCCTTATTTGATATGCAATTTTGTAAAGCTCACATGCCATTTTCTTTTGTTAGCCAAATCTTGTAGGTTTAACCCCTTTTCCCTGGAAACTCTTGCTTTAGAATTAACAGTTGAACTCCATTTGTAATGTAGAATTTTTTATTTCTCACATTTTGTGTTGCTGGTGAAAGAAGCCCTGTTGTTAGCTAGAACAATGTCTTTGTTTTTTAGTCATGTAAGGAGAGAAAAAGTTACATAGTTCGGTCTGAATCAAAAGGGGAAGGCCATTGTCCCTCGCACATGAGAAGGCTTGGGAATAAAGGACAAATGTGGGTAGAAGCAGAACACCATTGCTCCATGTAAAGCTACCTTTGAGACGGTACCTAGAGCGGATGGAGTGACCTGGTTTCTGATCTTCTGCATTTTACTTCTTGAATTAATTGTTTTTTTAGGCTGCACCATTCACATTGGATGCACAGATGTGGCTCTATGCTGATTCCGGTGTATTTCTACACTCTCATCTTGAGGTGTCTTTACGTCCAGTTATTGTTGCCTTGTAATAAATTAACTAACCTTACGTAGTTGTCTGTGGTTACTATGTGTCTGGAGAAATTCCTGTTGAATCAATGGGCATTAATATCAACTTTCTCCCCTCTGTGTTTGCAATCTGCTTAAAAAAAATCAAAATTTTATTCTAGACTAAATCCAGAACTTATGGGCTCGGCCCTTTCATGGTCATATTACTCCTTTTGGAGCACTTCCTCTTTGCCTTACTGTACAATTACACAGGATCCCCTTTTTCAACATAGAAATGCATGGCTGCAACCAGGCGGGTCTCAGTTCAGATTCTTGGCCATTCCCCTATCTGATAGGTGAAAACTAATTATCCCTTCTCCTGAACTGAGGCCTGGTTGTCTTGGAGGGCCTGAGAAGGAACAGAAATAGCCGTCCTTAGCATTTGCAAGTTAACAAGTTTTCTTTTGTTCTGCAGACTGTTTCTGTCTCCTGTCAGGTAGTTAATCTTTATTAGGTGGTCATCGGTTAACACCCATGGCTTCTTCCTTGGCTCAGAGGTAAGCTATTGTTCCACATCTTCCACAGAGCCACCAGCCCCATCGACCCTGAACTACCCTGCACCATCAACAGCCCTATTGAGACCTCCACCTACCTCAATGAGTGGAAACACACCAAGATCAACCCCCTGCTGAAGGAACCATTCACCGACCCGACAGACTTCAAGAACTTCAGGCCCATCTCCCTGCTCCCCTTCCCAGCCAAGGTCATTGAGAAGGCCATCAACGTCCAACTCTCTGAGGTCATCTAAGCCAACCATGTCCTGGACTCCTCTCAATCAGGCTTATGAAGCAACCACAACACCAAGACCGCCCTCCTCTCTGCCACCGATGACATCCGCTCCCTCCTCGACTGGGGAGAAACAGCAGCCCTCATCCTCCTCGACCTCTCAGCTGCCTTCAACATCGTCTCTCACTGCAACCTAATCAAGAGACTGCACAAGGCTGGCATCCACAACAATGCTCTGGACTCGATCTGTTCCTGTTAGGGTTTGTACTAAGAACATAGCCCAGCCCCATACTGTGTAATGAGGATTGGCCCTGTGTGTCTTTTGCTTTTACTTTTTAATGAATAATGTTCCTTGTTTTATATTTTACTATGAGGGGTTTTCAAGTTAGCTACTTTTGCACAAGCGTAGGCCAAAGTGAAATTTTTGTACAACCTGCTGCAGGAATAAATCGGAAATTCAGTTTGAGCTCAGGGGCTCATCTGCATACTCATTGTGCAACCTGATGCAGGAATAAACTGGATATTTAGTTTGAGCTCAGGGGCTCATTTGCATACTCAGCACATGGCCTTAATGGCAGTTGAAGCATACTTCCCATGTTTTTCAAACCACACCCTAAATGGAGAACCCCACCCAAAAAAACAGTATAAAAGGCCCCACATTACCACAGAACTCGCTTGTGCTCGTTGAATCCTCTTTCTCACCTGATTTCCAGAGCAGCTCCAGTCCCATGTGTTCCTCTGCAGTCTTCAAGGCACCTTCCCAGCGCGGGAAGTGTTTTGGCGGTGATCCAGCTTCGGCAGGGTTTCTATGGTGACACCGACGCTGCAAATCTTCCTTTCGGGTCCCAAGGGGCAACCTGTCCGATCTGCAACAAATAAAATAGAAATCATAAATCAAGTAAGATCTTTGAAAAAGCTAGCATTGAGAGAAGCGCGCATAAAGGGAAAAAAGGTAACTACCAACTCCATTTGTTTTTGCGTGTGTATTCTTTGATTTTCCGAATATTGTTTACAGAATCAAGACTTTGGTAATAACGAAGGAACTACAAAACTGAAAGAACAGATATTTGTGCTTAATGAAACTTCCGATGACTTAGCTTTGAATCCCTGAGCATAATCCGGGACACTTCTGTCGCCACAATCACAAATCTGAGAATAAAAAGAAAACACAAGAGAAGAGAAAGAACTTTATTGTGAGCATATTAAGACTTAGTGAACTTTGTGAATACTATTCATATGTTTTTGGAAGTTATTATTTAGTAAGTTAGTGCGAAGGTCATATTATATAGTGTACTGGAATAACAGTGCGGGTCAGTGATTTTTGTCATTTTATTTCCACAGATTTAAAGATAAGGATAATAGCAGTTTTGTCATAAAAACTCCTTATGGTGAATCAGAATCACGTTTTATACAAAAGGTTTCTTCTTGACTAATGTTATAAACATATGGAGAAAAAGACAAGACATGGTTTTTATTAGAGAAGTGTGATAACATATTCGCTTATGTTTTAGATGTCTTGTCAACTCACAGAAGTAAGACTTGCTGAAGGCTTTAAGCTAGAAAGGAGTGACGTCTAATCAACGAGAGCAGTAACCAGAGGAGTATTTCTTTTTTGTTTATTATTTTGTCCCATTTTCTCCCCTTCCCCATGGAATCTATTCTTTGCCAAACTGAGTTGTACATCCAGTTGGGTTAGTATAGGTTTTAGGGGTGGAAGAGAATTAGCGTCTCATCTCTCAAGTTGAACAACCTGGATTTCAGGTGAGTGAAGGTTAACAGTTCCTTTTTCACCAGTAGAACACAGCGAGTCAGACTTCCCCCTGTTCCTCTCATAATCCACTGAAAACAGCTGCGGAGTGCCTCAGGGCTCCTCCTTGAGCCCCACGCTTTTTAACATCCACATGGCCAGCTCACAGTCATCCTCAGGAGCCACGCACTCAACATCGTTTCCCATGCTGATGACACCCAGTTGATTCTCTCCCTCCCTAATGAGCCCACTATTATCACCAGAAACAACTTTCACAACGGGACGAAGGCTGTTGCCACCTAGATGAGAGACAGCTGTCCCAAACTCAACTTGTACAAGACCAAAGTCCTCATCCTAGAGCCCAACACCTCCACTTGGAAAGATGCCTGGTGGCCCACCAAGCTAGGAACCCCCAAATCCACGGACCATGCACAAATCCTCTGCATCATACTGGATTCTTCACTCGCCATGTACCACCAGATCAACACCATCCCCTTATCATGTTTCGACACTCTTCGCCTGCTTCAGAAGCCCCTCAGATGGATCCCCACTCATCAGCAGCAGAGTCAACCATGGAAACGCATCTACGCAGGCACCACCCACGCACTCCTCAGGAAACTTCAGAATGTGCAGAACTCCACAGCCAGGGTGGTCCTCAACATCCTCAGCTGCAGCCACATCTACAAACATGCATGTGAAATCCTTTGTCCCCAGTCAACAAAAGAGCCACCTTCAAGCTCCTCGCCCATGCCTACAAAGCCCTCCACAGCACCGAATCAGCATACGTGAACCATTGCCTCTCATTCCACATACCCACCAGATATCTCCGCTCCGTCCAACTGGCCTTTGCCACCATCCTTCGGATCCACAAAAACAGGACCAGGGGAAGATCCTTCTCCTAGCTCGATGCCAAATCCTGGAACGTCATGTCTCTCCACCTCAGGCTTTCCCCATCTCTGACACAATACAGGAAGTATCTCAAGACCTGTCTCTGAATAAACCACAGCGCACAGTCAGTCCTTCAACCACCACACACTTTCCCAGCCAAGGATTGGTATTCAAGTTCTGGAGGTGGGTGAGTGTTGAAACTGATTTTGAGCCAGTTCTGGCTAAGGCACCCAGAGTACATTGTTACAAAGTAACTTATGCTAAAGTTATCAAAAAACAGATTTTACCAATAAGTCTGATTTTTTAAACTAAGCAGGAAATAACTTTAAAGCACTTTTCTATCTCTTCCATGGGTGGAGGTGGAAAACTATGGGCCTGATTCACAAAGGAAAAGTTAGACAAAAGTCTAACATTACGACTTTCCGTAATCACAAAGGGCATTTAAGAATAGTAAATGCCCTTTGTGATTACAGAAAGTCGAAAAGTTATTTGTTCTGAAAAAAAAAAGAAAGTCGAAAAGTTAGACTTTCGCTTAACTTTACCTTTGTGAATCTGGCCCAAAGAGTTTAATCCTACCTAAGCCTATAAAGGGAGAATTTATCCAGGACTAAACAGTGTACTATCTTTTGGGTTTTACTTTACTGTGAAGGCAAACTAATCCCAACATTCAACATTTTATATATTAGTACCCTGCCCGGTGTGCTAACCAGACACCCTTTAGGATATATAAAATAGTCTTTTCCTACTGTCAAAGACGTTTACCTGCCACCTGTTGCTGAAATGCTCCTAAACTGCCACCTAGCCAGGGCACAGTGGTGCTCCCGAAAGAAATATAATGTCCCAAATGTGGATGGGGTAAATAGACACTGCAGCCCACATATGAAATTTAACTTTCAGTGATACAGGTGCACTTAAGGCACCACTTACAATGGACCGACTAGGGAGTTCCAATGTACAGCAAATGTTTACAAGGAGAATCATAGGCACTTTACTACTGCTGAGTAGTGGTAAAGTTCACAGAGTTCAGCAACAAGAGGGTCCAGTGAAAGATGAAAGTTCCGAAATGACTATGCAGAAAAGATGACTTTGCTACAGCCCTAAAGTGTTTTAGCTCTAGGTTAAAGGGATTTTTTTTATTCTTAACTGACTAAATTACTTTTTATAACCACTCAGCTCTTCTACCAATAGGCTCAGCTAGCTCTAACTTGAAAATTGACTAATAGATAAGTCACCTGTACTCTATTTACCAGCTTTAATGACCCTTTTCTAAAAGAAAACCAGACAACCACCTTGAAATTGTATTCATTGACAGTTAGACCAAACATCTATTTGTAAAGCTGTCAAGATGAAAGAGAACTCAGAAAACAAATTGCAGCATTATCCAGCAGGATTTTATAATCAGGATACTTAAGGACCTCAAGGTGATCAAATCCTACATTAAGTCGAAAAGTTCCTTCCTTACAGAGATTACCTGTGGTCCCTAAACTAAAGAGAAAGGAGTGCCAGACAGAAGCCTTTCTGACCTTGATTGGTGTAGGTTGTTGCCACAGTGGTATTAATCCAACAGTTTTATTGTGTGATTTATAAAAATCATGACAAAATGTAAACTAATAATTACATAATCATAAAACTTCTGAGATCTGATCTACAAATGCAAAAATTAGAAACAGTGGTTAGTGACAGCTCCTTTGTAAAGTTGTACTAAAATATGAGTATTCAACACCATATTACATAAATTATTAATATTACCTCTTCATTAAAAAAAAATTCAAGCCGCCCAACAGCGAACCTTAGAGAATATGATCCTCTGTCTTAACATTCTGTATTTAAAAAGTCTTTAGAATCCTTTTTTGAGATACAGTAATCTCAGGACAAATTTAAAAAATGTGCTAAATCATTTAGAAGATGTCTTACATACTCACATTTGATTTCCCACACTCGCATTGTAATGATATGGAATTTGTCTCACATTCATCATAAGTATAAGTGTCTTATGGTTGTAGATGAAAATATAAAAAAATATATTTACAAATGCCTGGCTCAATCATAAACCAATGATACAAAGCTCTAACTTGAAAGTCTCCTCTTTTCAAGACACCCATCTGCTCAAAGACTCAAAGACTGTTTGCACATCATCCAGGCCTGGATATTCAGAACCTCCAGAGCTCAACCTGTTATTTGCCTGGGACAATGTGGTAAAACACCTTTTTTGTATGATCACCCCCATTTCTTTTGAACTGATGCCTCTGTCTTTTTTTGCATTGGGACTCTGCTAACCAGGCCACAGTGCATGTGATTCGACCGCTACAAATTTGACTTTACTCCTAACAGAGATATTCAACTTACCTACAAGTCCCCAATATATGGTACAAAGTGTACTCAGGGCCTAAAGTGATGTTGCAAAACATGACTGCAGGCCTGCCACCAACAACCTGGCTATGCAGGTTTCAACTGCTAATTCAACTTGTCAAAATAACCCTTTTGAAGGGTCCTTTTAAATATTAATAAGTTACCTCTTGGTAGGTCTTAAACGCCCATAAGGTGATGTGCATGATATTTAAAAGTGGGACATGTAAGAATTGTATGTTAAATATATCCTCACTTTGACAATTCCCTTAAAAACTATTTTCACTGTATCTGGGTTAGCTCCTCTATTTGAAAGCATTGAGATACATTATTAATAATTTCCTTCTTGGACTATTTAAAATATTTATTACAAATCCAATTAATTGCTAAAGTCGGAATTGTGACAGATATTTTTACAAAAAGTACTTTTCAAATGTCAACTTTAACTTGCATAAAAGCCTCTAGAACCCCTTTTGCCCGAGCATCTAGATGTCACGTCAGTGCAAAATTGCTCCTTGAAGAAGTGTGAAACAATTGGGTTACTGGTTGAGGGGGTAATTCCCTTGTCAGGGTGGAGTACCAAGCAAACCCCAAATAATCTATGATCAACCCTTTAGCTGTCTGCCACAGGGCAGTAAGGCTTAACTTAGAGGCATATACAATATATTTGTGCAACACTTCAAACAACAATAAAATGAAAACACAGCACAAAGGGTATCCCATACCGGATTAGAAAAATAAAGTACATTTTAATGACTAAACCAAGACCAAAAGAACAAAAAAACAATCAATGGAATTGGAGATAGGCAATTCTAATTATTTCAGTGAAAGTATCCCTGGAAAGCAAAAATTGCCAACTGTGGATATCTGGTTGTGATAGGCCAAGACAATCGCGATGGAGTTCAGGCCGGCTCCAGGACTCCGGTTAGAGCTGCTGACCTAGAGTACCTTAAATTCTGGTTGCAGAGTGTCTCTGAGTCCCTCGTCAAGGATGTGTCATGCAGCCGAGGCAACGCATTGGTTCCAAGGTGCTGTGAGGCTTCACTATCCTGCGTCATCATTGACACACTTTTCAACAAGGGCTTGTGACGGCAAGTCTGGCTTTGAGAATGCGCCACACAGCTGAGGCAATGCATCAGTGATGAGAAGCTGAGAGGATGCGATGTGAAGTCCTGCCTCGTTGTCAAAGATCCTATTGATGAGAGGCTTGAGATGTGCAGGCCTGAGCCAGGGATGCCTCGCATAACTGCGGTTCCAATGGGGCTGTGAGGCTGCTATGCAATATCCTTGCTTAGGGAAAGTCATGCAGCAGAGACAATGCCTGAGTTCTGCTCTGAGTTTTGTGCCGTGAAGCATCTGTGAATCCAGCAGAACTATCTGCTGGATCCACAGATGGGCTGGCATTGCATCTTCAGGCCCACTCCCAAGGGGAGTGAGGTGGCACCACTTCGCGGGGTAGGAATCAAAGATGGTTCATGTACTGGGATGAAGGTTGTTGGAACCTTCTGTCCCAGAGTCTAGTAAGGAGGCCCGCCAACTAATCCTTGGAGTCACTCCAGGGTCCTGGGTTCAACAGCTGCAGGCACAGTCCTTGTCACCCAGGCAAGAGGGTGGCAGGCATCAGGTCAACAAAGTAGGGTAGCAGTCTTTCAGAACAGCTGTCCAGCAGAGTGGCAGTCCTTTCAGCTGCACAGTAGTCCTTCTTCTTTATCAGGAGTGTAAAGTGCCTCCTTTGAAGTGGGACATGCTTTTAGAGGTTTCCCTTTGAAGTGCACAGGTTTCCTGCCTCCCCTGACCTGGCTCTAGACTAACTACAGAGGGTATGCAGCCCTCTTTGTGGTTCAGTCTATTCAAGTGTAAGTTGGACTGTGTCCAGCTACGCCCTCACATCCTCCCAGTGATGGCCCCTGAAGGCACACCTATGCCCTGTAATGTGTGTGGCTGTCTAGGAGGAATATACAAAGCCCAACTGTCAGTTACACCGTCATGTGACCCAGAGACAGGCTGCAGATACTAAATGGCTAAGTCAGGAAAAAGCCAATGTTCTAAAAGTGGTATTTTCAGAATTATAATTTAAAATCTAATGTTACCATAAGATAAGGTTTTTCATTACAAAAGACATACAACATGAACTGACTACGTGGTCCCATTTGGAACTTACAGCTTATTAAATGTAGTAAGGTAACTCCAATGTTATCCTATGGGGGAGGCAAGCCTTACAGAAGTGAAAAAAGTAAGAGGTTTTCACTACCAGGACATGTAAAACTGAAATGCACATGTCCAACTTTTCTAACATAATGGATCCTGCGCTCTCGGCTGGCTGTCAAGGTCCTACCCTAGGGGTGACATATATGTATTACAAAGAAAGGTTCGGGCCTGGCATAAGGTTGTTTTTGCCAGGTCGAAATAGCAGTTTTAAACTGCACACACAAGCTGCAATGGCTGAGCTGAGATATGCTTAACCCCTTCGATGCTGATGACAAAGCCAGCTCGTCATCAACGTTACCTGCGGTGCGCGGATGACGAGCTGGCTTTGTCACGATCAAGCCATTTTTTAAATTCCCGCGTACCGCGGGAAAACGCGGGAGCGCGGTAGCGGTTAAAGGGCTATTTAAGTGAGTGGTACAATCAGTACTGCAGGCCCACTAGTGGCAGTTAATTTACAGGCCCTTGGCACAGTTAGTGCCCCTTGTCTAGGGACTTAGCAGTAAACTAAATTAGCCAATTGGGTGTATGTCAATTCTATCATGATTTAGGGAGAGAGGATAAGAACCTTAGTACCAATTTGCAGTAGTAAGGCCAGTCAAAATGAGATCAGCAAAAATAAGCCCGGGTAAAAACAAAAGAGTTTGGGGTAAAACCACCCTATGGCAAACAGGTCCAACAAGGTGTGAATTGTGTCCCAGAGCTGACACAATAGGCCTTAGGTGTGTGAGGTTGACCTTCCCTTGACAAATTGGCCTGAGACTGTGCCCATCCCCTTGCATATCTTCAAAAGATGCCTACCTTGTCACTAGCAGATGTAGACCAGACCTAGGCCTGCCTCACCTTTGTCTTTATAGTCAGTCAGGCTCTAATTCTAGAGAGAAAGGAGCTGACCTCAAAACCATTTGTAAATGACCACAGTGGTGGGGTTGCTCACTTCCATGGACTTACTACTAGGGAGGGTGCAAGCCCTCTGCACAAGAAAAAAAATGTTCACCATCTTGGTGTTAGCTAGAGAGCGCATGTGGGATGCTTGCAGTAGGGCACATAGGAAGTGGCAGGGTATTCCTAGGAACTTTTCTCGTATTAGGTGGGGAGGGGGCAGAAGCCACCCCGAACCACAGTCCAATGGCAGGCAAACATGTGACACCCCTGGGCACCCTCTTCAGAACACTAGTGGACTTGTGGAATGTAGAACAAGGATTGCACCTGCTGTTAAGACCAGTGAGGAGAGTCCTACAGGCAGGACCTACTCCCACTTTTACCCAGGACTAAGAAAAGGACTGTAAAGGTGAGTTGGCTGACCTCCTTTTAAGCTAGAAGGACACGAAAGTTAAAAAAATGCCCACTTTCCTGAAAAGCCCAGTTGAACAGTTTCGACTGGACCTCCCTTGGACCTTGCTGGTGACTTCTGTTGGAGTGAGGGCTGACTCCCAAATACTGTTCCTGATGTCCAGAAACCCTTGACTGGCATCAGAGTGTATGCTTTCTGCCTAAACCTATAAACCTGGGACGTAAAACTGTTTCACTAACTTTCTGCCTAGAGAAGTGTTGCGGAACGGAAACCGTCACTGGTGGACCTAAATTTACCACAACTCCCTATACATTCTTCTTTGCAGCAGCAAATCCATTTCAGCTTGTCCAAGGCTGACAGGCATCAGATGCTGTCAAACCCTCTTTAGCTAAAGCCCGCAGACTTGCCCTGTTGAGGAAATCAAACTTCCAGAAAATAGTCTTAGGACCTAATATATTTATTGATGGACGGGGTTAACTTGGTCAGGGGAGCCTACGCAATTTAGAATTGACTGCCACTTCGGCGTTCACCTCGAAAGCATTGGCAGGAACTGTTGTCATGGCATTTCTCTCATTGTATTTCTAAGTTTGGTGCACAGTTCCATCAACATGACGGAGCTGCCTTTTAAACATATATTATTTTATTTTCCCAAAGCAGAATTTTATTTTTGAAAATAAAAAAATGCCTCCTTCACCATGGGAGTCATCATGGCATGACGAGGGTGGAATATTTAGTTTTTTACTGCCCTTTACCACCAGAGTGTGCCAAGCAGTGACGGCCAGTAAACAAGCAACTATATGTCCCCCTATCTTAGTTAGGTGGGTGGACATATAGCCAATTCTTCCATGTCAATTACTCTGTGGGGCCGTTGGAGAAATTTGGGCACAGCAGAGATGGAATAGTCTCCACATTGGCCAAACTGTGGTCTGCCTGTGTTTAAATTGGGTGGGTTGAGCATCATTTTGGCACGAAGGATACTCCCTTGCTGTTGTGACCATTTATCCTAAATCTAAGATAGAAATGTGGCCATACGTCTGAAGGTATTAGGCTACACCGAGTCCAGTGCAGTGCAGCATTAGCTCAACACTCATGAAAGCCTAAGTGCGAACTCTAGACGTTTCTGACTCTGAACTTTTCTGCTTTCTTTGACTACTTCACCAAGACCTTGTCCTTGACCAACTTGTTTTTGAAGAGTCTATATTCAGATCTAGCCTACGGCTATGAAGTGTGAAGGTAACTTTCCGATGGGAAAAATCCGACTTGTGTATCCAGCCATCACTCTATCATGGTCAGCCTTAAAACCTACCCTTGTCCCAGTCTAGTGTGGCAAGTTGCCCACGGTGGATCTTTTGCACTTTTCGTCAATACTTTTATTTAAAGCTTAAAAAATGTATATGTCTAGTTCCCCGTATTCAGTATATGTCATTTTGGTGTTGTTTTTGTCATTAAAATATTCTCTAATTTTTATAAATTGAATGTTTTTAACTTGTTTGGTACTTAAATGTTTTACACATTTTCCTAAATTAAGCTACCTGCTTTCACCATAGCTGAAACCTTTACTGGACCTATCAAGAATAGTGACATTATTACTTGTGATGAAGTTTCCTCCACCCCAACTAATAATCCACTTTCTCACGAATAGCAAACAAGAAACAATACGAATCTGGCTTAAAGACTTGAAACTTTATGGCTTCGAACCCCAGCTTTCACTGAATGTCAAGTCACTTGGAATTATCCGGGTACTAACCTCACTCTCATGGAACACATGCCAAGAAACAAATTCGGACTGCAACCAGGTTTCTCTTCTAACAAAAAGTGTAAACAACTTTTCCAGAAAGCAACTTTAGAACTGCTGTTCAAGCCCCTTTGCACCTGTATGTTGGTAACACACTGCTTCATGGCCTCCAAGTATCCACACTGGCACCAGATAAGAATATTATACATGCCATAGCGTGGCTCATTCAGGACCTGAAAAATATGACCACATCACCCATCCCTGATGAAACTCTGTTGGCTCCCTTTGACAGCCTGGAATATCTTCACACCCATCTGCATTATTTTAAAAGCCGTCACGACCAGCACCCCTGTTTATCTTGCTGACTAGAGGAGAATCAGCTGCTCTGATCCTGCTTGACCTCTCCGTCGCCTTCAACACTGACTCCCACTACACATTCATTGATCGCCTACTCCAGATGGTATAACAGGCAATGCGCTCAGATGGATGGCATTGTTTCTCAGAGGATGCATCCAGAGAGTTTGCCTCCCTTCCTTCACATCGCAAGCAAAGCACAACATCTGCAGTATTCCCCAAGGCTTATCTGTCAGCCCAACATTCTTCAACATCTACATGACACCACTTGCAGACATCTTCAGATCGCACAACATCATTTCCTACGCCTATGACACACAACTCGTCCTATCACTCTTTGCTGACCCCACCTCAATGGAGTCTAACTTCCACAACTGCATGAAGAACGTTTCAGCATAGATGAAGGATAACTGTCTATAAAGCTCAACACGGACAAGACGAAAGTTCTCATCTTCCGCAAACACACGGCCCTCGGGAATGACTCCTGGTGGCTATCAGGACATGGATGCACCCCCACTCCCGAAAGACCAAGCCTTCATCCTCAGCATCATACTAGACAACTAAATCTCCATGAAATGTCAGGTCAATGCTGTCTCCTCAGCATGCTTCCTCATGCTCTGCAAAATATTGAAGTGGCTCCCCATCATTACAAGAAAGACGTTAATATTAACCCTGGGCGTAGTTCGCATAGTAGTGCTACGCGTAGCTACGCGAAGTGCACTTTGCACTATGCGAGATACGCATAGCACACGCGAACTGCATTGTCCGCTATTCGCGATGACTGCAAAGTGCCGGATGCTTGTCAGCACTGTGCAATCATTGAAAACGGCCTCTTGCACAGTGTGAGCTGTCATTTTCTGCCACTCATGTAGATTTTTACACGAGCTGCAGCTTTCTCAATGCAGACTTGTAGTTTCTCATCGCGAGAGGTCGCGAGCATAAGCGACTGTGAGAAAGTTGCTCTGTATATATACTAGAACAGAATAAGGTACAGTGAGTATAGAGTCCACAAACCCCAGAGGTATAACAGAGGTTAAAGCCAGGTGTGACCTTACTCTCTAAAGAGGTAGCTTGGTCGAGCAGTAAGGCAGTACCAGAGGACAGCATAAAGCATTTGTTGTACACACTCAGTCAGCAAAAGGTTTCACAGACTCAAAGACTGAACTCCAGGCCAATTGTTTTTATATCAAATACATAGTTGTTTTATTTCTAGAACCAACAGGTATCAAAATATACTGTTCTCAATATGAGAGGTCTCAGATGAGTACTTTGCAGGAAGGCAATAAACTTTGTAAACACAATAGGTACAGGGGTTGCAGTAGGCAACACAATTCTACACACAATTTAGCATTGAGCTCAATAGATTTTCTTATATAAACACAGTTCTCACTCCCCTGCAAGCGGGTTTTAGACCAACTATTCCGGCTCCAGCTAATTTACTGGAAGCACGTTGTGTTGGAAGGTGGGAGCCTATACTTAATCTTCGTTGACTTAAAATCTACATTCGACACAGGTGGACCGTAGCCAGCTGTGGACCTTATTGCTGACTATGGGGGTTCCACAGTACTTATGCTATTTACTTAAACAACTTCACGAAGGTACCTTTGCTGAAGTTAGATATGGTAGGAACGGCCAACTGACAGATCCGTTCCCCGTGGAAAAGGGGGTGAGGCAGGGATGTGTGTTGGCACCCACCCTGTTCTCTGTCTTTTTAAACGGTTTGATAGATGACCTACTAGCGATCAAGGATATAAACTCCTCCAAATTGTTCCAGTACCGCTTTCCCGCTCAGATATTTGCCGACGACACTCTGTTGTTGTCAAGTCTGCGCGGGGAATGCAGCGTGTTCTTAATCAATTTGCACAGTTCTGCCAGAAATGGAATCTCGTGATCAACATTAAAAAAACAAATACATGATTTTTAATGCTAGATCCATTAATTGTCCACAACCCTTGCTAGATGAGGGAGTCCTTGAAAGGGTCCCCACCTTTGATTATCTTGGCCTTACATTGACAGAAAAAATTGGATGGGGCCCCCAGATGGTGAAGGCCAATCTTAGACTCACCCAATCAGTTGGGGGTATTTTAAAAGTCCACAAGAGCTGTGTTTTAAAAAACATTAGCCCCCCATTGGAAATATATGGGGTCCAAGCAAGATCAGCATCTCTTTATGGGGCAGAACTGTGGGGGCATAAGCTCCAGAAGGATCTTACAGTTACCGAAAATAATTTCCTAAGGCAGCTTTTGACTCTGCCTAAAAACACACCCCTTGTTCCATTGAGGCTGGACTTAAATATTATTCCTGTTGCGGATATTGTCTCCAACCGACCACTCTTATACTGGCGGCGACTGTGGAGTACTCCTGAGTTGGCCAGTTATAAAGAGGAGCTTAAAACGGTGCTATCCATTTTGAGGGAGTGCAACCTACCGTGGCTTTCTTATATAAAACATTCTTTTACGGCCATTGGTATGAAAAATGTATGGACCGATCCTGAAACATCCTGCCCTGCTATATCCCAGAAATCCTTGGTGAAGGTGCTAAAAGAACATCAATTGACACAGATATTCCAGCTAGCAAACCCCTCAAGCTTAACATATAGATTTTTAGATTTTAAGTGCAATTATGAATTTGAAATGGCTTTGGACGCTATTCAACCGACCTTAGCCAAGAAACTGTTTTTGCAGTTCAGATATGGAACCCTTCCTCTGTTCGCGATTACCAACAAGTGGGTTGGATGTTTTTCTTCTCTTTGCCCTGGGTGCCAGACTGAGGAAGAATCCTTAATCCATTTTACGCTATTCTGTGAAGCTTATAGGCACCCAAGGCGTAAATGGATTATCCAACTTTGCAGGAATCTGGGGGTTAGAAACTACCTTGATTTCTTCAGGATCCTAAGGACTGATACCGATCCACTCTATGTGGTCGCAGTATCAAAATTCTTGTTCTCTATGTGGCTGACCCGTAGACATTTCTTAAAATCTGAACCACCTAAGGCCAATGACTAGTGTGTTATGGATTCATACATAGAGTACCTTGATTCGTATTTGCAGTATATATATTTACTTATTTATAAGCGGAAGAGGGAGATTTGGTGGGCTACAGCTAGGGAATTGAGTGATAGGGACAGCCAGTTGAGAAGTTTTTAATAGTTCTTATATTTTAAATGTATGATGTAATTTATATTCTTATACTGTATTTTATAATTATGACTTTTTATCAAGACTGTATTTAACCTATCTTGCCTTATTACTAAGTGTTAATTGAATGGTGTACTGTGACCTTGGATTGGTAATATGACTTGTATTGTTGTGAATGTGCTTTTATGGCTATAACCAGTTGCAATAAAGTTCAAATTGAATTGAATTGATTTTCTTATATAAACACAGTTGATTACGTTGTAGAATACTTTGGTAGTTCCAGGACTGGCTCCTAGATTCAGTCCTGGGGTCTAAGCTGAAAACAGTTTAGTAAAAACGTTTTAGGTATTGCAGTGCTTTTCAGGAATATAAAGCTTTTTTAAAAGTTCACACAGAAACTTTTCAACGGAAATCTGCCAATGTTATCCAATGGGAGAAAATTCAGGTTGCAGGTAAAGTACAATCTTGTTACTTTGGTAATACAGTACTGGGCTCCTGGGTCTAGCACTGGGGTTTCAACTTAAAATAGGTAGGCAATTTCCTTTCAGTATTTCGTATGATTTTTAAAGAATAATTCAAATTTTCAAAAGTAGACACTTAGAAGAAATTTCATAGAAAAGCAGACAATGAATTCCTATGGAGACAATTCAGATTATTAGTAAACCCGGTAAGGATTACTTTTGCGGTTCAGTACTGGGCTACAAAGTACAGTATTGCTTCTCTCCTGATCACAGGTGAGTACTTCAGAATTCGGAATTCGGTTGATTTTATATGAATATTTTAAGTTTCCAAAACTTCACACGTAAAAGATTTTTCGAGTCAAACCAGTCAATGTTATCCAGTGGCAGGTAAGTGAGTTACCAGTTTCCAGGTGAGTACTCGACTGGTGAAGTTGTGGTTCTGGGCCTAGACTCAGGGGTCCCCCAGGGTCAGGTAGGTACAGTTGGTTCACCCTCAGCGGCGCAGGGGCGGCCCGGTGCAGAGGTAGTTAGGCCCAATGTTATCCAATGAGGGGCACGGGGCCTTCGGTTGGTGGCTGCTGGCTAGCAAGCTACGCGGCTGTGGGAGCTGGGCTCCTGGTCACTTGCTCAGGGCAAAGGGGGAAGCAGGATAGGGCAAAGGTGGCACAGCCAGTGGTACTTGGGCGGCTGAGTGCAGGGTGCTTTTGAGCCGTCGGGCGCTCAATGTTATCCAAAGGGAAAGGTAAAAAGGGAACAAAGGCTGCAGGCTCAGGGGCGAAGACTCTCCAGGGGCGACCAGCACATCGAGAGGTAAGTTGGGATCTTGGAGCACAGGTAGGTACCCCAAAGGGAGGCACAGGGGGCTGTAGGGCGCCAAGTGAAGGGGTGTCTGGGTGTCGGAAAAGCTTACCCTCAGCTGGTCGCGGTTGGGGTGGCCACTGGTTTTGAGTCTGCAGGCGTCGTCTGGTTCATCGTGGAGGATCTTTGGGCACTGGACTTCGGGTCCCAGTCGCCGGGGGGACGTCCTTGTGGTCTTGCATCACGCTGGCACGGGCCGGGCTCGGAGGATGAAGAGTGGGCTGGTCCGGAGCTTCCAGGCTGGCACCAGGGGGGTTGTTGCAGAAGATCCTCTGCTGATGGGAGTCCCAGTCTTTAAGAGGGTCAAGGCAGGCAGGTCCTCTGCGTGTCCCAAGGTTGCTGTCCGCAGGAGCCGCGGGATTCAGGCAGGTGCAGGCTCCAGGATCGACAGGCCAGTAGGGCTGGAGCCACGTGAGTTGCTGTCGTCCTGTTGTTAGCAGCTGCGCTGTGGGTCTATTTCCTCTTGGTCTTCTTTCTTCTTTTCTTACCGGGATCTGAGGAAGGAAGGTTCAGGGATGCACTCTATGCAGGCACAACCTCCAAAATCTTCCAAAGGCTCCAGATGATCCAGAACGTAGCTGCCAGACTAATTGTCAACCTGCCCAAGAGAACCCACATCGCCAAGCATCTGAAAGACCTCCACTGGCTCCTGGTCCAGAAGAGATGCCATTTAATGCTCCTGACTCACACCTACAAAGCCCTCCATGACCTAGGACCCACTTACTTGAAGCACTGTCTGTGTTTCCACCATCCCTCAAGAACCTCCACTCCGCTCACCTCGCCCAGATGCCTCGTATGCGCTGCTCCTGTGCCAGAGGACTCTCCTTCTCCTTTCTTGCCACCAAAGCCTGGAACACCCTCCACCTCCGCACCAAGCCATTGCTGACCACTTTTAGGAAGGGGCTCAAGACCAGGCTCTTCGAGTGAGGCCTACAGAAAGCACCTGGATACCCTCTCGGGTGATAAGCCGTGCTTCACAAATAATGATTGATTGATTGACAAACTCATCACGTCTGCTGGCTTTCAGCTTACCAAGAGTCAAAACACTGTAGTCTAAGAAGTGTAAAAAAGAAAACAACAAGGTAGTAGGCCTTTTCCATCAATGCACTCAAGATCTGAAGCAACGTCCTTGCACCCATCAAGAATACTCAAACGCAGCTCCAATTGAGGAAAGAGTTAAAACCTCAGCCTCACGTTTTCAAGTTTGTGGATGTTCTCGATATTTCCAGACTATCCCAACTCTGAAACACCCACTCCTCACCCCTTAGGTGGATTTAATCACATGCAATATTACACCATCATGAAGTATTACTTTGGTCCAGTAAAAGGATTTGCCATGTGCAATAAATACCTTGCACTTGACCTTGAACCACTGACACAGGGCAATGACTTTGAAATGTGGGCACTAAGTAAACTCAACCCATTAAACCCACATAGAGTTTCTTAAGCCCATATTTTACCTGTCTCAGAATTGTCAACTTCTCCACTGTTGCCTTTCTAGAAAAGAGTCACCTCGAAGAAACACAATAATGTCTGTCTGCATGCACGTATTTGCACATATTTGTGTTCAGACACATCGTATGATTGTTTTCTTTCATAATGCCTCTTTGTTGACACGCACTGGGGTATATTGTCAAGAATGTGTCAAAATTATTGCAAAATGAGCTTAACGCAGTACATCGCAGGAAAATAACACAGTGTTAACGCTGTATTCTCAACAACGCGTCAAATGACAGCAAAAAATTAACGCGACACTGAAAAAACGTGAGAAACAAACGCGAAAAGAGTAGGGATAGGTCAATCCCAATACAAAAATCAGCGATAACCTGCAATTCCCACGCGTTCTGTGGGAAAATGCACCATAATAGCAGAACAAAAAAAGGGAGAATAAAAGAAACTGCGTAGCACCATGGACACACCCAGCCCAAGAGCAGAGGCCAACGCGAACCCAACAAGCCCCACAGACTACCAGCAAGGAACCCTGGGGTCGGGGAAGGCCTAGGAGAAGAAGAATAGGAAGACTGGGTTCAGTCCGCAGGAAAACCGGATATTCATCAAGGAGGAGATAGAACACCAACAACAACTGTTCGTCACCTCCACTGTGTCATTGGCAACACAAACAAAAACGTGCCAGTCCATCGTGGACAATGTGAATGCAGTTGGAGTGTCGAAAATGTCAATGGAGGGGATCAAGAGGCAGGGACATGATTTGAAAAGCCACACCAAGCAGAAAACCGCTGCCAACAGGAAGCTAGCCACATCGACTGGAGGTGGGTGTCCTGCGCCACAGGAGGAGCTGGAGGAAATGGTGGCCACAGTTATCAGTATGGAGACGGTGCAAGGAGTTGGGAGTCCGGACACAGCTCTAAATGACCTGACACAACATCAACAGGGTGAGTAACGACCAGGGACTGGGGGGATGGGGGAGATGGGCACAATGGCACACATGCACAATCATGTGTAGCACAGTGCACACCCACTATGACCCCGGTCCCTGATCCCTACGGCACACTGCATCACACATACAAACACCAAGTAGGCCCCCGTCCACCACATGCGAAACACAGCAAAGATGCATATTTGTGAGCCACACTGACAATGTAAGTGACACTACATGACGATCATCGTGGCTGCAGTACAATCATCATGACATTGTGCACGCCACAACACTGAGGTGGCTGAGTGTGTACCACATCCGTAAAGGAGCAGGTCACACCCTGACACATCCACATGCACAAACAACCCCTGATGTCAACAATACATCTGCAGACAAACAATGCACAAGAGAACAAAAACAGTCGAAGAGCACAAATGACCCAAGTTTCCAACATCTCAGCACCATAAACGCATAAAAAGTCAAAGGCACACCGCCTCAAAGGGATAAGGGGCAGCAAAATCACTGCTGCAGAGGCGAATCCCCCACATTGCAGCACACACACATAGCAATACCAGCACATCCACATTGACAACAATGTGGTACAAAGTGCAAAACTTACACTGCAGAACAGAGAACACAACTGGGTCCGCGTGTGCATTGAAACTGGCAAATTACACCTGACATAGCAGGAAACTGTGAGATGAAAATGTATGTGTACAACCTGACATCTGTGATGTAGTCCAAATGTTCACTGTCCCGCATCAAAAAGTCCGCTCCTCCCAAACAGTCACAATGTACATTGTCATGCAGTCTGTATGTAAACGTGAATAATGCGCCAACATAAGTGTCAACACAATGTCAAAATGGATCCCCCCTCGCATTGCAGAGGGACAAATTACACCTCCAGCAGAGCAGACCAGACAACTCATCAGTGATGCTGAAGAAAACCTCCACACCTTCAACACCGACACCCTACAACAGTTCATGGACATCTTATGCAACACACCTCCAGGAGCAGGGCAGCCCAGCTGCATCGAAGAGACCCCAACCCCTGCAGAGACCTCACAGCTGGAAGCACCCACCACCACGGCTGGCTCCCAGCACCCCACCGAAGCACACATCGCATTCCAAGGTTAGGTGTCAGAATGCCAGAAGGAGGTGGCCGAACAGGTGTGGATGGGGTTCGACCTCATGGAACGGAGACCCACACTGCGACAGAGACACATGCATTTACACATTACCAGTACTGAATCACGCCCAGAGCCCTGGAATATCATTCACACCCGTACGCTGGACTTGCGTACACTGGCCCAGTCCACTCCTCTTAATGGGGGACGACAAAGCTACATGTCCAAGGTCTTACCAGTTGCCTGCGTTGACATGTTTGTGTGCGCTGTTCACAGCACAATGTAATGTTGCAGGGCCCAGGGCCCTCATGCATACATTATGACCACACGGACACACTCAGATAGTTTGTGGAACTGGCTAGGGGCACGTGCGCCCAGCACATTAATTGCCAGGGTCACATGTACAATGACGCCTGTGCTGGATGTGTAAGGGGTGAGTGTAAGCTAGCCCTCATGGAGTGGTTGGTGCTGGCAACAACTTGAACAGTTATCACAATTAAAGCGGAAACAGAAAACACCAGCATAACAGAAACAACAGCGAAGCATCATTGTGGTAGCCGGAGCAAGAACAGAGGTCACCCAATATTCAATCAGAAGGGTCCATGAGTTGTAGTGCACTGAGGTTGGGGCACCAGAGCTGAGCATGCTCATGTGAACAAATTGTTTAGCATTGTGTCCTTTGGGGATATTCCTGCTGCAGCTGCATTTGGGTGTGTTACACCTGCATCTTCTTCCTCATCACCATCCCAGGTCTTCCACACTGCCTGAGGTGACATTGCTGTGTGAGCTGTCAACAGCACAGAACTCAATCAGAAAAGGTCCATGAGTTGTGGTGCACTGAGTTAGTGGCACCTGAAGAGCAGAGCAGGGATGGCACCCACGCCAGGTGTGAGCAACTCTGATAGTCTAGTAGTAAGACTCTTCCGACTCTGGCACATGTTGATTGGAGGTGGTCCTGGTGGTGGCGGCATGTGCATCCTGCTGTGATGCCACATTCAGGCAGGTCAGGACTTGAGTTGATGTGTGTGCCGAGGTGGACAGCAGTTGAGGCCAGAGGCAGCGGGCAAAGCAGGGCCACAGACACATGGTGTAGATTACCCCCAGTCCATTGACTCAGAGGCCACCCAATATTCAATTTGACAGGGTCCATGACTTGTGCTGCACAGAGTTAGTGGCCCTGGATGCACTGTGGCCGGCACAGCCACACCGCCACGGGACAGTGACTTGCTGTGCACTGAGGTAGGGCCATGCAAGCTTGGCGGGTCCTCGCCTATCTCAAAGGTGAATGTAGTGGAGGATTGTTGGGGACAGTGGAAGGTATCCTCCAGGGCATGATGCAGACGGCAGAAGATGACAGGAAGTGGCAAATGGAGGAGTGGAATGCTACAGCCTTGTTTTTACCACCAAGTCAGTATCACCTACATGATGATGAAGACAACCCCCAGTCCATAGACTCAGATACTACCAAAGTTCAATCAGAGAGTGTCCATAAATGTCGGGGCACAGACTTAGTGGCACCGGAGCTGAAAGGGGTTGCAGTCTGCGATGAGGCCTATACAATGATATAAACTCTGTCATAAATGAATCAAGGCTCAGTTCCAAATGTGGGACCTACTTGACCGCAGTGTAGGCCAGAGGCAGCGGTCGCAGGGGCCCACAGCCACGTGTGTTAGTGACACCAGAGCAGTTGTTAGGAGTGTTCAAACACCTCCGTAACAATGATCCTTTTAGCCTCCCGACTGAAACACATCATCCTCTTACACCTCTCCTAGAGTGCAATGATATGAACTCTGCAATTGAGAAATCAAGACTCAGTTCCAAATGTGTGATCTACTCGACCGCAGTGTGGGCCGAAGGCAGTAGTCAGCGAGGGACCACAGACATGTGTGGTTGAAATGCTATACACAGACTTGGTGGCACCAAATTGAAGGGAGTGCAGTGCTATCAAATGTCCCATGAACATATGAACTCAACCATCAGGATATCAAGACTCAGTTCCCAATGTGTGACCTACTTGACCGTAGTGTAGGCCATGACAGCGGTGGAGTACATCAACGAGAAAGGAGTGCTGCGGGCCTATGTCGCGGATGCGTTGATGGTCAGAGGAGGCTGCCAAGGTCGCGGGCCTTGGGCTTGGAGCTTGCAACAGCACGTGGTGGGCCCTCTTTGACACATGCCAGTGTTGGCAGGTGAGGAGTGAGGCCTGGGTGCGCCGGGGTGGCCAAGACAGGTTCAGGGACCAGCTGCCCAGGGTGCGGCATGCGCACAGGATTGCAGGCAACAACGCTCACGGCAATGGAATCAGACTAATGGCGGGGTGAGAGGCGCTGTCCTGGTAGGCACATTGGCCATTCCGGAAGAAAACCATGCCCAGAGCTACGTGCTTTTTATCCACACCCCTACGCTAGCCTGGCGTACGCCGGGCCAGCCCATTCCGCTCACGCTTACGGGGGGACGTAACAAGCTACATTTCCGCGATCTTCCCCACTGGCTGGGGTGACAAGGTTGCATCCACCATCCACTACACTCCAAACAGCAGCAGTGTATGTTGACAAGAATACGTCTGTGGTCTGCATACTGTAGTCTGTCAAGCACATCCACGCCACAATTGGCATTGTGTACATTTTCATTCATGGGTCACTTGCCTCCTTCGCACATGCCTGGTTCCCGCCTATCCCCAAATTCTGCTATAGTGGGGCTGGGGTGCCATGCCGTTGTTGGCTCATGTACATGGCTAGCCCAGGTTATCACAGTAAGTTGTGCTGTCGTGTCTGGTGGGTGGGCATGTTGTTTGGCATGCTGTGTGTGATTTGTAACATGGGCATTCCCAGAGTTGTGAGTTGCATGATTGTGGAGTTGGGGTGTGTGGTGTGTTCATTTGGTACTTACCAGTGAACAGGGCATTTCCGTGGGTGCCATCCGGGAAACGGCGGTTGACGTTGGACTGTCGGAAGATGTGGGAATCATGCACACTGCCTGGGTAGTTGGTGAAGACATTGGCAAAGAGTCCCCGGTGGTCCACTATTGCCTGCGCATTGATGGAATGCGTGTGTGTTCTGTTGTGGTAATGGTGTACAGTCTTGGCAGGGTGCACAAGTAGGACATGTGTGCAATCAATTGACCCCAACTCGTGCGGGAAGCCAGCTATGGCATATAAGGCTTGCTTGGTCTCCAGCTGTTTCTGCGCAGTGTGGAGGAAGTGAAGGTACTGGATTATCAAGCTGATGATGGCATCCAAGACAGTTGTGATGAACTTTGATTGGGCTGGCTGTGAGACTCCTCCGACTCTGGCAGTTGTTGGCTGGAAGGTACCTGAGGCCAACAGATGCAACACAACAATCAGCTTTGTCTGCGGAGGGATGTTGGTTGTCTGCTGTGTGGGTACCATCAACTTGTGTGCAATGATGTTCAGGATGTGGAGGCTGGTTGTCCTTTTGAGCCTGTAGTGGGCAATGACATCCTCTTGTGTTGGGCCTGTGAGGCTGGTGTGTTTTCTGAAGGTCCTTTCTCTTGGTCTGCGCTGCCTCTGTGGTAGTCCAGGGGCCAGGGGGATCAGGGGGGGTGGCGGTCCTGGGTGTTGTGGCGTGGGTGTTGTGGCCCTCTTGGGGCTCTGAGCTGCATGATCAGTAGCTCCATGGCATCTGTTGTTCTTCGGGTGTGGCACTGACCTGTGCTCCCTTTTCTGGTGCAGGTTGTCGTCCGACTTTACACCAGGTCAGAGCAGGTGTTAAATTCCTGCTGCTAACGTGCCTTATTGCCTGTTTTGGGATCTTATCGCCGATCTGGCTGGTCATTGAGAATGTTGCAGAGCGGTATTGTCACGGCTTTTTGCATGGGAACGCCTACTCTGCATCTCATTAGCAATAGTTGCCGGGGTCATCTATGGCAATGATTATGGCGGCTGCTATTGCAGGTAAACTGGTGATATCAGCTGTTAGCACCAGCTTGTGAATGGGGCGATGAATTTATCGCCACTTTGGCTGCAATAAAGGGCCAATAACTTGGTAATAAGTCCTTGAGAATTTGCCCCACTATGCTATAGGTACTCACTTGGATTCTGCATACAAACTTTTTTTTGCTTTTGCCATTGTAAATTTTAAAAGCTTTTATACTATTACCTCAGGAGAAGTGGATGACTATCACCTTGCTTTCTCCATACAATATTTAGATGTTACAATGGCACGGTGAATAATCACATACTATTCCAGATTCCTATGGGTTAAAGAGTCAAAAATATATTGCATATTTGGGCAAGGAGGCCTTATCCACGTGGCCATATAATACTTCATCATGGACCTATCTGCACAAAGTGCTACTTTTACAAAATACACATCTCACAAAACACACATCTCCAAGCTCAGTGCAAATCTTCATTCTATCGTGGCAGCAAGTTACTGCTCCGGTCTCTTGACTAATGAATTGACTAATGAATTTTACCATCTCAAGCTTTGCCAAGATTAAAATCTGTCTTGATTGTGTATTCGGTCTTTGCATAGCAACGTCTTGTGGAGGCTCAGGGACATTGTGTTGGAACACAACTGTGAAATATTATAGTGCTAAGCTATAAAGTTACTTCCTTCTGCCACATCTTTAAAGTTCTCTTCAACTTCTGGGGCCACATGAATCCTATTATCCCTGTCATTATGTCCTACATGTTGCAAACAACCATTCATTTATCTGACTGAATCAACCGCGTAGGTTCTGGTGGGCACCAAATACTGACTTTGTTTATCCCAGCTTCTCCATTGATCACTGCCGTATCCCAGGAACCCCTCCAGGTGGCTAATATGATCTAGGACTCTGATTCAGTGCCCAAGTAGGTCTATCAAGAGCTCTACAAGTTCTAATTTTATAGTCAAAAAATGTTTTATTTCAAGAATATTCATTAAATCATACATACATATGAGGTTTAGTTTATTATCACAACGCTAACAATGCAGCAAAATTTGAATAGCATAAACCTATACAAGATGAAATAGTCTTAACAATATCACACTTGCCTGACACTAGTAGCTGGATATTTACAGCTTCATCATCATATTTTAGATACTAAAAAAGAATGTGTGTATATCCTTTAGGCTGTGTATAGCTTCTAATGTTGAGAGTATTCTGTGCGCCTGACTTCTTTAAGGTGTACGTTGTTTTTTTTCCCTTCCCGGATCTTAAAAGTAGTCTAGGAAACCAGTTACAAGTAATTTGGAATTCCAGGCATAGAGTACCTGTGGGAGGCATTACCAATAGCAGC
Source organism: Lissotriton helveticus (assembly GCF_964261635.1). Lineage (NCBI taxonomy): Eukaryota > Metazoa > Chordata > Amphibia > Caudata > Salamandridae > Lissotriton > Lissotriton helveticus. The sequence goes on from NC_136059.1 coordinate 1,720,808,172, forward strand.
GGGAGTCTCTGCGTGGAATGGGAAATGTTCCAAAAGAATGGGGAATACCTAAGGAGATCTGTTTTTTCTGTCTGGTATTGCTTATGAATTCCTGATTCCATAGAGTTTAACGCATAATTGTACCACTTGTTCTGAGCTGGAGTTAATAGTCTACAAGGGCCCGAATGCAGAGGGTGGGAGGGAGGGAAAATAGGGAGGGTCGACAATAAACGAGCTGTCATCAGGAGGAGCATAAATGATCCCCATGCAGGGGGTGGGAAACAGTTCCAGGACATTTCTATCAACATTTCACGCAATGCAGCAAGTCACCTTGCTGCAAGAAAGAGAGAGGGCAAGAATGCTCTGTTTTTAACAGAATACTGCACATTCCTGCTCTCTGCCTGCACTGGTGCACAAATGGCTGCCTAGTGCCAATGCGGGTGCCTGCATTATAGGAAGTATTGTTTTTGTGCAGGAAGCAGCATCTTACTTCACAAAAGCAATCCTCTGAGGCTTTTTATTCGAGGAAGAGGAAACAAACAAGGAGAAATAAACACATTTCTCTCCTGGTGAGGATTAGCATTCTAACGCATTCCGAGGTCTACCAGTATTGGTAAATCTGGGAATGTTTTAGAATCCATAGGTAGATGTGTGGGAACACCCATGCTCCACCCATGCAACGCCTCCCTGAGGGCAGAGTCATGCAAAGAAGTGACTTGTGCTGCCTTGCATTGCTCTAGATTTATCAAGTCATGCATTGCCACCCAAGGAGGCCTTGTGTGGCTTAGTAACTCTCATTCTATGTTTTGCATCACCCCTGCAAAGGACACTGATAAATCTACCCACCTGGCTGCAACACAACCCTTTTCCGAAGTGAAAATTAATGTAAAATCGGATCCGGTGTCTTGCAGAAACATATAATCCTGTTTTTCACACAAATTGTAATAGGGAGGTTAGAATAGTAAGCAAGTTTCAGTAGTTCATCTAAATCTTGAGACCAGAGGAGAGCTACCTTGGCATCTCAGCATGAAAATATTTTTTCTGTTTGCTGAATAGGATATAAATTTGATTACAAATAAACGTATGCAAATGGCAGTTAACTAGGGCTTCCGTCAATGCTCCAAAGCAAATGAGAATAGGTTCATTTTCTTTGGCTAGCATTCTTTTCTTAAGTGGACTTTGCCACTTGCAAAAAGAAATTAGCATTTTGCGTGTGCAAAATATTGATAGTATTTAGCAATTCTGGTAATGCATGTATCAGGGGCATCCAATTTAGCTCCTTAAGTCCGACTTCATACCAGCTTTACAGTACAGCCACATAAATAAATGCAAATGAAAATGAAAATGCAAAATTCAGACTGTTTCGCACTCGCCTACATAGCTGTTGGCTGTTCTGAGTATGTGACATACATCCAGCCCTCCTGGCACTATACAGGGCACCATTGTTCTAAATGGTAGCAGGTCTTTGACACTGGTTTGAATAAATGACTTCACAGGCAGGCACCTTTTTCTCAGAAGCTAAAAGACAATGAATATAACGTGCTTTTTATTTGTCCTTTTGCCATGTTTTTTCTTTTTTCTTTTTTTCCAATTCTGCTCATTAAGTGTGGATAAGCTATGGCTCACATTAAATCCATATGTGATGTTTCTTTGTTATTGCTGTGAAGTTAGCCTCTAGATAGCACTTGATCTTGGTTTATGAATTTTAATTGTCTTTGTAGTGTTTATTTTTTCGGTTTTGCTGGAGGCTTTTTCGGAACGAATGAAAGAATCAAAGTCTCAACACACACCTGCATAACAAATGGGCCTTCATAAAATGTTTGGGCCTATAAATCAATTCAAACGCATAGCATACTTGTAGAATAAACTACTAAAACACAGTAACTTTTTAAAAGTGAAATTACAAAGATGTACACTTAAAATGACAGCTAATTGTTAATGCTCCATTAACGAGAACTGCAGGAATGATATTTATAGCAAGAAAACACTTAAAGTATCGTTTTTTTGCCGAGGAGCGGTCGCCAAGGTAACAAAATGCATCAACGATAAGGGGAGCTTGAAAATGTAATATAGCGTTTTCCAGAAGAGCAACAGTCAGCCCCATTTAAAAGAAAAATAGCATCTAAAAAACTTCAATTTGCATGTACATTTTACATATGTGCAGTTGTTGTCAAACAAGGTATTTTCTCGGCCAGAAACTTCCCCTCCTTGTGGGTTATCATTTTTTTGTATTCTTTCCACATTGCGCCTTGTAAAGGAATGTTTACGTTTTCGAAAAATACCTGTAGCGTCACAGATATGGGGCTCTTCCTCCCATATAATATGGCGTTACATTAGACTAATCGTGTGCGCATCTGCTCCAGGTGCATTTCCATTGGTTGTGCACGCTGCAGATAGAAAAACTAAAGCTGGATTACTGAAAACATTACACTAGTTCCATATAAGGCTCAGCCTCCTTGCTCTTGCACTGTCCATCAGAGATGGATGGAGCCTCCTCTCAACAGTGGAAATAGGGATGCATTAACTCTGTACCAATTTATTTGTGGTGCATAGTAATTAAGCCTGAAACACGCTGATTTGCCAGAGCGCCCTGGTCGGTAATAGAGCATGGGCAAATACATTTCAAATGGGCCGCCCCCAGTGAAAATGATGGAACATTACCTTTGGACTGTCTGGGCACAAAATGTGTGCCCGAACATTGTGAATTACAGACGAAGCCTCAAAAGTCATTGGGTGCAAATTTTAAGTGAAACACCCCTTGCTCTACTTGAAGGATGTCCCTGCCTTGAAGTCCACATAGCAAGTTGGGAAGACATTAAGTACTGTTGTACAGGGAAAATGACAGCAGTCGCTCTCATAAGTTGTCAGGTGACCACGTGGTGCGACCTCCCGACTATAAAGCCCTTCTCTGGGCCTCATTCCACTTCACTGAAAGGCCTCAGTGCACACACATGATTGTTGAGTGGGCTGCAGTGCGAGTCAAAAGCACTACAACTTGCCATGTGGGCTTCAGGGCAGTGGTCTATGCGCTGGGGAGCCATATGGGGGAATGTTCCTTGTCCTAACATCTTCAAATGCCCTCACAACTTTTCTGACACACCGTTATCATTTTTGTCATTGCTGCAACCCTCTGCTTCATACTTCACAGAACCCTCCTTCAGAAAGCTGCCGTCCTCATCTCTTCAGAAAATAGTAGATTTGCTCTGACTCACATCAAGGGGATTCCTGCCCCAACCAATATATCCTCTTGGACCTTTGTTCAAAGTACTATTTTATGTCCGAGACAACTCAGATGAATGATTGCCCAAAGAATACTCTGCCTCTTGGTCTAGCCGCATCGATGTTCACCTCCCTTTCTTAGCATTTCTGAGGTGTATCATCATTACAGACCTGCTCCTCTCTTCATGTTTTCACTCCATCTTTCAATATAAACAGCTCAGGATCCTCTAAGCAATAGCACGGCATGTACGTCAACCACCAGGGTGATAAAGAGCCATTTTAGCACAAAATCTGCCATATTCTCCCTTCTATTGCAATGAGTGAAAGGCAAACACTCCTATGATATTAATCCTCCAAAAAATTCTCTAGAGAGGATCCTTTCCTTAAGGTTTGATAAAAACACTTCTGACTTCTTCTCTGACTCTTGCATCAAATGCATCTACAGCTGACTGCCCTGTTCCTACAACTCGCTGACCATGGGATCAAGCTCGTTCATTTTATCAAGGTGGAATATTTTTTTAGTGGTTCTTTTAACTCTCTGAAGCAATTCCAAGATTTTGCATTTTAATAGAGAAAGGGGTATTATGAAGGACTATATAGGTAGGGTTTCTTGTCACCTATAGGTTTTTTAAATGCAAAAAATCATGTCTCCTGATTTAGGTATTACTTTTCTAACCAATGAGACATTGTCTCAGCACAATATGCTTACATCACCAATTGAGATTACTCAATACTCAAGGACTCTGAGGGTACTATCACCTCCATGCAGTTCATTGGACCATTCTTTCAAAAGGAGCATCCTCCAAATCACTATTGTCAGCTGGCTCAGTCTCTTAGAGCAACCAACTTTTCCACTGTAGTGCTGGCTGAATATAATGATACTGCCCTTTTAAGAAAGGCTCCTTCTTCAGAAGATGCCTTTTGCCTTTAACTGAAAATATTCAAGTGCTTGCTGATGCGTCAGTGAGGTAAGTCTCTCGTGCTATCCACTAAACTATTATCAGAAGGGACTTCAGTTGTATGCCACCATCCATAGGACCTGTCCAACCCAGAATGGCGACCACTTGCTGAATGATGCTGAGTAGTAACCAAGTTGCGGCAAGTACAAGTACCCTAACCAGCAAAGTATCCAGATCAACTGAGGGTAGGGTTGTGGACACAGGGCAGGAATAACAGCAGAGGAAAGATTGGCCTGTTTCTCTCTATGGTGAGGTCTTGGGAGGAGTGAGGGAGGTCACAGTACTGCCTGCTACACTGCTAAGTCAGCAAAATGGGAGGCAAAACATGGTCAGCATTTCCTGGGGGTGGTCTTCAATTCAGCCCTCTATGACTGGGCCCAGAACATTTAAAAAACTACATGATGTACCTTGAAATTCCCCATCACCCTCTTATCCAGGCATTCAGAAAATGCTGCCTGGCACACCCAACAATAAACATGCTTACATTGGGTGGGCTAGCAGAGGATCATACCTGACCTACCACTGCAAGGTCACTTTGAAATCTGTAGAGATGTCACAGCTCACTGATGACACCAGCACCTAAGCTCAGAACTTTGTTCACTGAACTCCAGCGTAAGAAACTCAAAAGAAGGTAAATGTTACAGAAAGAAACACACATTAGACTGACAACAGGTGGAAGCACCTTCCTTCATATGTTCTCAGACCATTTAGTTTGAAGGGATTCTTCCACTAAGTGATCTCTCAAAATGGAAGTGTGGCCAGATACAATGGAAGCATTCAGTTCACTCTGTACTGGCAGAGTCTTAATTGTATTATAACTACAACAGTTCTTTAACCCTTTCTCAGGAACAATAAACATCACCCCAAATCCTTTCCTGTGCTGAACTTGGCTGCTGTGTTTCTTTGTAACTTATGTAACTTATGTGAGTTGAGTCTCGAGAAATTAAATAACACAGTAAGGAATATGAAGCTGTTGGTTTCTGTTAGCCAATAATAGTTTGCATAGCCTTACTGCTGTTCACTTGTTTGTTTAGGATTGAGAATCTTGATAGTTGCTCCGCTCCAAATCTGCCAGGGTGGAGTGAGGTCTGGCCACAAGGGAAGATGGCTGCCTGAAACGGGAGCTCCGCTGTGGGACGGGCTCCGTACGGAGGCGGTGGTCCTTTCCTGTGTGGCTGTGGTCACATCGACAACGTCCCTCGCAACATTGGGGACTCCAGGCATGGCTAATCCGGGTCCCGTTAGGAATGGGAGCCATGTCAGTGGGAATATGGCGAAGGAAAACTAGACGGGCGCTGGGCCTTGTGACATCTGTGTAGCCTCGACTCTCGATTTGCACAGAGGCCCTCACCTTTCGCTTCCGTGCCTGTGGGGGTTACCCGATACCCAGGTGGGTTGACGGAGTTCAGTGAGGGAATAACAGCACTTCCCCTCACTTTTGCTGTCGGCCGCTCTGAGGAGACATGACAATGCTAAGAACAGCTACCCTCACATGACTGCAACAGCAATACAACTTGCCTCACCCATCGAACCAGCTATCTCCAGAGCGTTTAGTTTACCTCACAATCATAGCGGCCATAGCTGCGGTGGTGCAGTAAATATACACTGGGGAAATGAACAGCGGCATTGAGCCTCAGGCTTTACAGCGCCTCACTGACGAAATTAGTGTGGAGACTTGGGCTTCCTGAAGGAACTGCAGCATGCCAGAAACTCGGACCTGGAAGAGGGTCTTAATGCCTTGACCTGCAAGGGTTTTTCTACTGCCCTGGAGTAACAGTGGCATCTGCTGAAGCACGCAGAAGTGACCCTGTACTACAACAGTCCTGACTCACCACCCTCCAAACAAGTGATCACTTTATCGATTGGACCACCTGACAGTTGTGAAAGAAAGCAGATGTATTTATGCTGAACCCTTAACAAACTCAGAGAGCAATAAATGCACCAGCTTGGCCCCCCAGGCTCTAAATACAACCTAGACCAACAGTCGGAACACAGCAAGTGAGGATAGCAATTAAGGCTTTCACACACCCAGAAGCCAGATACTCTCAACTGATTACTTGCCGCTTAGTGTACTCTGAAAATCAAGACTAAGTCAGCATTCAAGGCAGAGAAGTCTGAGCCATACTCTCAGCTATACTCAGCGACTCATAGCACTCAAATCACCTCACGTTCAAGGACCGGTGGAGCCTCTGTGACCTTCACACGCCCAAACACCCAACCTTTCAGCCTCAAAGCTCGCTGTCCAGCACTCCTACATCCCGGCCGGCGCGCCAACAAACATAATCACAGCAATCCTAACCTGAGAAGGGGAGTCAAGAACACAAATCCTTTTCCCCCTCACCTTCATTATCTCAAAAACAGAATACCCACATTAGTGAGTGCCAAGACACAAGGCAGGGGCATCCGAAGCAGGTCTGGGCCATGAGGACGATGACTGGTTAGACTTGCAGAAGGGACAAAAATAAGGGCATCACTGTCACAATACTCCTCAACCCGAGTACCAACACACTCGAGATAAGTGACAGGTCCATACAAGGGCTTGCCATGTAAGCCTAAACTATCCGCAGATCTCAAATACGGATGGGTCTAAATAGAAGTGTGCAGAAACGAGCCTCTATGCTACCACAGTACACCGCCCTGAACTTAAGGGTGAATGTCCAGCAACAAGCACAGGAGCAAGTTATCCAAACAAATCCCTTTTACAGAAGTGCTCAAACAAACACGCATTATGTCTACGAAAGGCATCACCCCTCCTACAAGCAGTCTGCCTCAAACCGCTGCAGCCACTACAGCGTCCGCACAGGGTGAGACCATGGACTGAATACTGCAGGAAATCTCAGCTGTCATTCGACGACTGGAAGTCATGGACACTAACATATCCTCTCTGGTGACTGAAGCCAAGTCGATCAAGGAGGACATCATGGGTTTTCACACAAGAGCAGAGGAGCTGGAACATCGTCTAACAGTGGTGGAGAGCCGCCTTGACTCGGTACAGGGCAGGGATCAGGAGGTGCTATTTCAACGCAGCAAGTTGGTAGACCTGGAAGATCGCAGCAGGAGGAACAATGTTTATTCCTTTCGATTTCCGGAAAAAGTCAAAGGTCAGAATGCCAGAACATTGCTGTGTGACATCCTTCCGAAACTAGTTGGCATTATCTTTGACCCACCACTAGAGATACAGCGCGCACATTGCATTGTCCCTTCATGCAAGGACTCTGCAATACGCCCATGTCTCCTTATCGCCTGCCTTCTTAGGCACAAACAGGTGAGACAGCTGTTGGCTGCAGTGTGAACATCATCCATATACATATGATGGCCAGGACATCCGCATTGCAGCCGATTTTTCCAGGGAAACCAACGATTGCCAAAAAGCATTTCTCTCCATGAGTCCTCAGCTGCAGCAAAAGGAAATCAAATATGGCTTATTCACACCAGCTCACCTTCGCATCACCAAGAATGGGGACTTAAAGGACTTCTATGATCCCAAGGACCTTCAGCACTTCCTAGATCGCATGAAGGCACAGGACATGGACACACACCATACTTCAATGGAACAATGACAACCCAGTCCTGGAATTTCTCAACAGAAGCCAGGCAACAGACGAAGGAACACCAATGGTTCCCATCACCGAGGCAGCGAACTTGACAGATCTGCCCGTGCTCATGAGGGCAAGGCCTTGGCCCCTGAAACAGTGTCTGCCTTCATGCAAAAACAACATAGGGACAAATCCCGCTCCCACCTAAAGTCCACCTCAGATGCGGAATGAGTTTAAAATAGTTCCAGTTGTGGTTGCAATTACACTTACTGCTATAATTAGGATCATTACTGTGATTATAGCCAGGACCCCTAATACTAGAGATAGAGTGGGGAGCGGACAATGATTTGCCTTCGTTATATTTTATATATTATATTTTACATTTAATTTAATGTGTTATTTTTTAATGTATTTATCCTTACTATATTAACTGCACAAGCTATGTTAAAAGCCTGACCAGGTACATACATAGTACATGTAATCCACAGATTTAGCCCATTTGGACTTCGTTATGTTTGTTAGGTACAATGCAACTAATGTAAATGACGTCATTTCCACTAATCTAACCCCACTTGCAACATATAAGTAACTTTAACTTGCGCTCTCAGGTATGTCTGATGAACTACTATGTGTTAACAAGTTACACCATTGCATACCTCCTCTAATCAACAGCATACACTGCCCACACCCCATACCATCAGACACAGCTACTTTTCTGTTTGCCCTAACTATCACCCTGGCCTCCTGATGGAGCCCCATCTCTCACTGGTGCTCCAGTGAGCACAGATCTGCAGTTAAAAGTTCAGGGCCCGAGTGCTGCTGCACGGCAGCTTACAGACCCCATTCCCAATTGCTTCTCCACCACCACCCCCCTTTTTCTGTACCCCCTAGCAAGCCACTTTCCTCCTCATGTGTCCTACATCCAGGCTATCTTCTTCACCACTGCCAGAATTGGTCACCCAATCGGACTGTAACACCTATGCTTTGAGCTAGGGCCCCTCTCCCTTATTCTCCATACACCTTACCTTTCTTTACCCTCTTATCCTCTTCCCTCCTCCATCCTTGAAATACTGGAAATATTTTACGCATCCCCCCATATATAACTTAAGATCTCTAAACACAGTCTCAGAGTTTTTCTATTTATTTATTTATAAAGTTTTATTTAGCGCGAACAAGATCCCGAAGGATATCAGAGCGCTTTACAAAAGGATGGAAGGAAGGACATAAATGCAATATCAACATCAAGTAAGAATACAAAACAGGAATAATGGCATAATTACAAGACAAATGATTTAAGGAGAGTAATACAATAAACAGGTATATAGCGGGCTACGAAGGAGTGCACACATGGAGGTAAAGAAGAGCAGCATCATATGATGGTACAATGGTTGTAGGATCAATGACTTCAAGCAGGTGCACCTAGCCCCGTTAGGGTAAGAATTTGTTCATTAGGAATCTTTTGGCTTCCAGTTTGAAAGCAGTCGTTGAGGAGATTCTGCATACTTCTGGTGGAAGAGAGTTCCATATCTTAGGGGCAGTGCCGGAGAAGGCTCAGTGACAAGTTCTCTTTTTGCTAAGGATGAGTGGTTTCAGAAGGAAAGTTTTAGCGTTTCTTGAGGCTCTACCACCAAAGGATAATTCAAGCTTTTGCACTAGGTACCTGGGAGTTTTGAAGTACAGGGCTTTATGTGTCAGAACGGCAATCTTTAACTGGATTCGAGCTTCATGGGGGAACCATTTAAGAGACTTTAGGACTGGGGATGTGTGCTCATTTCATTTGTCACCCATGACCAGTCTAGCCACAGCGTTCAATTATGCCCTTAGTGGAGCCAGGGTGTATTTGAGAAGGCCACAGATCATAGCGCTGCCGTAGTCTAGCCTGGGCCAGACAAGTGCTTGGACCACCTGCTTGAAATACTTTTGTGGAAGGAATGTTTTGATATTTCTAAGTGTCCTCATCAAGTAATTAGCTCCCTTACACACATTGCTGATATGATTTTTTTCAGATTTCTTTGCATTTTCAGCAATGCTAATGTGCAGCAACGAACGTGGAGGCAAAGATGGCGGCCGCTTAGTGGCCGGTGCAGAGGTGCGGGGAGGAAGCTGTTTGGTTTCAGCCCGATGGCGACCTACGCAGAAAGCAAGGAGCGGCGTAAAAAAACTGTGCTCTAACCTGGTGTCCGACCGCGGTAATGTTGTCGGCTCTTACCGGGTCCGCCCGACAAGATTGCTTTTGCGGGCAGTGGTGTGGACGCTGGAGAGACTCGCTCCCGGTCGAGGACGCTTCTCAGCAGTAGGAGGGCGGAGCCTGATGCGGTGCCGGCGGAGTCTGCGGAGCAAAGGAAAAACAGGAGCGAAGACCGCGGGAGACTTTAGTGGACACAGCCAATTTGGAACCCAGCAGAGGCGGCTGTCGGATACTGAGGGCGCTGGTAGTGCTCACAGCTGATTTGGGAAGCTGCAGAGACGGTTGCTGGTCAGAGGTATGGCCCCAAAACAGAATCCGGGATCAAAAGCTAGTAGTCTGAAGAAAAAGGGAGCATTAAAGGGGGAAAATGAGAACACCGCCCCATATGACATATGTGAGGATAGCCAGCCCCAATCCCAGCCTCAGCTAAGGAAGAGGCAACAAGGCGCTCCCAAGACTCGGCAGGCTACTACAATTGCTGATTTATTTACAAAAGTGGGCAAAGAAAAAACTTCTAAAGAGATGGGAGCGGATGATGTCTCCAATGTAGCCGGCAACTTGAATCTGGCTCCTGAGACTCTAACTGAGATTGCAAGCATGGAAAGCGGCTTGGCGGCAGTAAATTTGGTTACCGCTAGTAAGGGGAGCCAGGAGTCCCTTACGAGCCCCCTTGGGATGGGGCAGCTAGTTGGTGACCCTCAATCCTCAGCGCAAAGTGCTGGTGTGGGGATCAGTGGCGAACTCCCTGGCACAATAGTACCCCCAGAAGCTGTACTGGATGAAGCTATGGAAGGGGCGACCGGAACCAGCATCGAGAAAGAGAGCGTCCCAAGTGAAGCCTTCTATTCTGTTTCAGATGGGGGGGCAGAGTGGTCTGAAGACGAGGATGAATGTAGCTCTTTTGTAGAATCAGAAAGCGACCCTGAGAATGATCAGCCGGCTACAGCTTTGAAACTCCAAAATGCCGCAGGGGGTCAAGTTCACTTGCGACGCGAACTAACCTGGAACCACTCCTCAGCTCTACCACTGCAAGCAGCCCTCTGTTGGAACAGACACAACTGTCTCTGCTGGAGACGATTCACCAAGAGATCTTAGCACACAGAGAGGAAATGCGTTAAGACAGTCATAAATCCCAGGCCGCTATGAGGAAAATGCAGGGAGTGGTTCGGAAACTCTCTAGGGCTTGTGCTACCACGGGGGATAGAGTGTCAAATTTGGAGGAGAGGGTGGTGGCTACAGAAGCGGAGGTGGCAGGAGCAGTGGCTAAGGTGGACTCACAGAACTCCCAGGTCTCAGACATATAATGGAAGCTGGAGGAGATGGAAAATAGGTTTCGAAGGAACAATCTAAGAGTCCTGGGAATTCCGGAGGGGATCGAGGGGTCCGACATCAGGTCTTACGTCATTAAGCTCTTCCAGCAAGCCTTTCCCGAGCTGTCCGGATGGGACTGGCCAAATGAACTAGAAAGAGTCCATCGTACCCCTTTTAAAGTACGACGGAATGCTAAAGAAGGCGATAAACCCAGGGCGGTGCTGATATTCCTGGGTAATTTTATTTTACGACAGGCAATTGCAGAGAGGGCAAGACCTGATGCCAGGAGAAGTTGTGATGGGGTGTCGTTTTTTGTCCGCCCTGATTTTTGCCACGTGACTGTGGAAAGGCGCTGGCGTCTTAGGGGGTTGATCAAACCCTTCCAGGACGGGAAACTCCAAGCCTACTTAATCAACCCGGCGCAGTTAAAAGTCATTAATGAGGGGAAAACACTGTACTTCTCTTCAGAAATCAAGGCCAAGGAGTACCTGGACAGTTTGGGCAAATAGGCTTTATATGGGGGCGTATCATAAGAGTAATAGTCGGTGCCTCTAGTTGAAGGATAGCTGCTCCTTGTGCCTTGCTTTAGTATTTAGTTTTCCACATGCTTTGTATTTTTGGGCTTAATTTAGGTTTAAGAGGTGTTTATCGCTGTCCTCACTGCAAAAACTGCACTTTCATCGCAAGCACAGTTTAGTTCTGTGCGCCTCACTGAGTGGGGGGGGTTGGGTTGCAGAAGGGTTGGGTGGGGGGGGATCGTGAGGGAAGTGGGTGGGTGTGGTAGGGGGAAAAAGAAAATGGGAGGAAAAGGTGCATCATCGGTATTGTATTTGTGGTTGCATTATTTGGACTTAAAGGGGTATCTAAGGAACCTTGGGAGGTATAAGATCTATGGTCGATTGGAGGGCCGAATTAAAAGTAAGGATGGCAGACATTAGAATTTGTACAATGAATGTGGGTGGATTGAATGACTGGCGGAAGAGACAGAGACTGGCCTATTTTGTAAAATTTAACAAGATCGATGTGTTATGCCTCCAGGAGACCCACATTCCCTGGTCTAAGCGGAATTTGCTGGCTATCAATAGGTTTGAGTTGGCCGCCTGTTCATCCCAATCCTCTACAATCAGGGGGGTCGCTATATTGATTAGGAAATCTTCGGGAGGTGTGTGAAGGATCCAAAATGTAATGACCATGGACTATACTTACCAATAGCCCGCATACATATAATAATGTTAATAATTCAGTCGGCAATGGAGAAAGTTCAATCGTTTATTCATAAAATACAAGCCCTGGCAGGGGAGCCTCAGTCTACATGACCCTCGGAGGTGCGCAGAGGAGACTGACTACATGTACAAGAAACAAAGCATATATACGTTTCATGTATTCAAGATGACACCCTGCAAGGAAAGATACAGTTTGTCAGTAAGCCAAGAGGAATGCCCATTTAAGGCACAATTGATTGCTACTAGCCTGGGCTTAAGCTATTCCGGGGGCAGGTCAAGGAGGTGTCTCCGTGTCTATCCGTAGCCTGGGGAATACAGGAACGGGCTCTGCTAGAATGTGCGCATCCCACAAGAAAGGCAGATGTGACCTTGAGCCTTCCTGAGCTACCAGCTAACAATCATGCTCGGCATCATAGTTTCGAACAGCGAGGGTGATCACGTGATTTCAAGGAAATAACATGAGCACACAAAGAAACGAAACAAACCGACTTTAGTTATACCAATAGGCACGAGCGAATAAACATTGCACTTATGGTTTATTCTGCATCTTACTGCGTGATTATATAACTACGAGATTACATTGGATATATTAGGCCAGTAATGTATGGTATCAAAAAGTCAAACCCAACATGTGAAAAGGACAAAGGTGGATAGTTGTGGTAGATGGGCTATAGCAGAAGCAGAAATGGGCCATACTTTGTGCGTAGTGTATGGCTCGAATAGCGATGACCCTGAGATTTTTAATCATTTGGAAATTGAACTAGCTGGTTGGCCGGCACCGCTGTTAGTATGCGGAGATTTAAATATCTCTGCAGACTGGGTTAATGGTGGACATTATGCTGGGCGCAAACCCAGGGTTTTCAGGGCCATAAATGCCCTCATGGATTCGCTCGTATTAGTGGATATCTGGGGGACTAAGGAGCCCCAAAATCCTGGAGTTACCTATTTCTCAAACCCAGCTCAGAAATATTCCAAATTGGATTACCTGTTTATTTCCACCCCCGAAATTAATAGAGTTAATATATCCAGGCTACCAATGGTAATCTCCGACCATAATCCTCTAGTAATTATACCAAAGAGAGAGGTGTGAAATGGTAAGGTCCTCTTGGTCCTTCGAGAGGAGGCTATTGGAAGATACTAGATATGTAGCTCATATCAATAGCTGGACGGATAACTTTTTCGCTGCCAACAGATACAGCTCCTCTCGTAATGTAGTGTGGGAGTCCTTTAAAGCGGCATTTAGAGGCGAAACAATCAGCATCGCAGCCAGGTTGAGGAGAGAAGATAGGATTGAGGAAATTAATTTAGTGAAGAGGTTAGCAACAGTAGAAGAAGAGCACATTAATGATATCACTTCGGGGGGTGATGGTAGTAGCAGCCATAATGTTCTATCGGCAATTAAGGCAGAATTATAGAAATTGATCACTCAAAGGCGATAGGGGAATATCAAGCCACCAGAACTAAGAGGTATGAAACGGGAGAACATGCAGGTAGAGCCCTGGCCCTTCGCTTACGGCAAGAGAAGTAAAAAAATATCATCCTAAAAATAGTAGAGAGCGGTAGGGAATTCACAGAGGCTAAAGAGATCCTAGCGGTGTTTAGAAAATGTTACCAGAAACTGTATGGTGGAGAGGTTATGGATAGGAGACAATTGGATGATGTTTTAGATATAGGACCCCGACTGGAGAAGTCATTTCAGGAGGAGCTGGATAGGGATATTACGGAAAAAGTGATTAAGGCTGCCTTAAAGGAGCTAGCCTCTGGGAAGGCTGCCGGCCCAGACGGCATTCCATTAGAGGTGTACAAGCGTATTGAACCAGAAATCATGCCGCTATTAATAGATCGTTTTAATGGGGTTATATGCACCGGCCTGATTCCGGATTCGTGGAAACAAACTAATATTGTTATATTCCACAAAAAGGGGAAGCCTAGTGAGAACCCTGGGTCTTAGCGACCTATCTCACTAATCAACGCTGATACCAAACTGTATTCAAAGATCTGGGCTTTGAGGTTGGGCAGGATTATTGGCGGTCTCGTTTCCCCTTGGCAGCATGGGTTTGTCCCCGGGCGTGGCACTACGGATCATACTAGCAGGACAATAGCCCTATTTGACGCCCATGCTGCCACGGGAGGTGAGATGGCATTGATCCTGCTCGACGCAGAGAAGGCTTTCGACCGTGTGGACTGGAGCTTTCTCTGGGGTATCTTGGAAGGCAGAGGGTTTGGGCAGAAAACCATCAGAGCACTCAGGGCAATGTACTTAGAGCCTAGGGCCAGAGTCATAGTTATGGGTGAGAAGTCTGACCTGTTTTCCATAGAGAGGAACACGCCAAGGCTGCCCGTGCTCCCCGATCCTTTTCTCTCTCTATATTGACCCCCTCATTCAAGCTATCTTGGGCTGCCCTAGGCTAAGACCAGTGGTTTTTAATGGTTTCGAAAATAAAATTCTAGCGTACGCAGATGATCTCGCGGTCTTTTCAACAAACCCCCAGCAGGCAATGGTTGTTCTGTCCGAGCTCACCAAACAGTTTGGTGCCTCCTCAGGGTATTTATTGAACAAGGCAAAGACGCAGATTATTTGTACAAAAAATATAGTAAAGACTGATTCCAGATTTGTTGATGCAGCAATTTATTTAGGAGTGAAAATTAATGCCTCAGTAGGGAAAATAGTTGAAGAGAACTATATACCACTTAGTAAATCCATAGAGACTGATCTGAGAAGAATGGATGGGCTACATCTCTCATTGATAGGGAGGGTTAACGCGGTCAAGATGACAATGTTCCCTAAGATACTATATCTCTTTAGGGCTATACCGCTACTCCTGGAAGAGAAAATAAATAAAAATTTGGAATCTGTCTTTATTAGATTAATTTGACAATTTGGGAAAGTAAGGCGGTCAACAAATTTATTGTCACTTCCAAGAGAAAGGGGTGGGTTGTCTCTGCCGAATTTAAGGCTGTACCATTGGACTTGTCTTTTATCACAAATGTCGGTACTTTTTCAGACAGAGGCACGCTCTAATGATGTAAACTATGAAGATCAGTAACCCCCCTCTATATATGAGCTGCTGTTAGGTAGGAAGGCGATGGGCTTAATGTTATGTGAAGTGGACTGTAGATTTTATAAGAAAGCCAGGTATAAGATCATGGATAGTGTCTGGCGGGTGTGGAAGGCCTGTCGAAAGCAGTGTAACATTCCAAAGGTTAACCCATTCCTACAGATTTATAATTCGAGCCTCTTTTCAGGGATAGGGGCCGATAGGACCTTTAAAATTTGGAGGGGGATGGGCATTAAGACACTGGGAGAAGTAATGAATGGAGACGTAGTTGTAAGTTTTTTGGCCCAACAAAATAGCTTTGGAATCCCCTCCAATCATTGGTTTGTTTATGGTCAACTGCTGCGATCTTTGAAGGCACTCAGACCAAACCGCCACCTCAGGATCATTGCCCGCTTTTGGAGGCACTGACCAAAGGATGTAAAAAAATTAAGGTTTTGTATAACATACTTCTCTTGGAAGTTCAAGATGATGTTGATAAGGTGGAAGCAGCTTGGTCTAGGAAACTTGGGAACCCTGAGGTAGATCTCGACCTGGCTTTATCACTGAATAAAAAGATCCTTAGAGCCTCAAATTTACGGGCCCAGCATTACAACACTGTCTTTAATTTGTACTTCACTCCCTCTAAATTGTTTTCCTGGGGACAGAGGGATGACGATACCTGTCCTAGGTGTGGGGCTGGACAAGCAGATATATTGCATATGTTTTGTATTTGTAATCTTTTGACCCCCGTGAAGAATGAGATTGAGAAGTTCTGGGAGGGGCTGCTAGGTAAAAAGATCGACCTATCCCCTACCCTAGCAATTATGGGCATTGATTTTAATCAAAAGTTGGGGAAAGAGGAAGAAGCCCTTGTTTTTGTTTCCGTGGCTGTGCTCAGGATCTTAATCTCAGAAGGTTGGAAGGATGTGGTGGCCCCGTCCTTTCAAATGTGGCTTTCTAGGTTTCTGGGAATACATGATATTGAATCGTGCTTGTACGAACAAAAAGGGGCGAAGTTAAGAGAGTTTGGAAGGAAGATATGGGCCCCAATAACTAATTGGAGGCAGAATAAGTTGTAATCGCTGGAGTTATATTGGTTCTTTATTCTATTTTCTGCTTTTATCACCCCGTTTTATATGATGAGTCAATCTCTATTGTAAGATAAGATGTATTCTGCTATTTATTATCTATGGATTGTATTTATGAACTGTTGTTGATACCCGATATATGATTATTTTTATGACTGGATTCATTTATTAATACCTGTTTTTCCTATGATGCACTGAAAATCCCAAATAAAATATAAATAATAAAAAAAAAGCTGATATGATTTTTCATATTCAGGATCTTGTCGAGGGTGATTTCGAGAGATTTGGCTGAGTCTATGATGAGAGGGGTGCAGTTGAAAGCAGTGAGGTGATTCAGCAAAAGGTCTAGCTTGGGAATGTGGTTCGGAGGAGAGATGAGAAGGAATTCATATTTGGAGGTGTTGAGCAGGAAATGGTTCTCAGTTAACCAATTTTGAGTAGACGTTAGGATAGTGTTGAGTGAGATGATGTTATCCGGGAATGAGATTTTCAAATAAAGTTGCGTGTTGTCCTCATACATATGGAAGAGAATGTTCGTGGAATTTAGTGAATTAGCTAATGGTTCTTTTATTTTTTTTTAGAGTTTTATATAGCGCGAACTAGACCCGAACCGAATCTGGTATCAGAGCTCTTTACAAAGGAACCAGTTATGTTACATGAGGACACGCATTAATTTTTAGGCACAGGGAGATTAAGTGATTTGCCCAGAATCACTGGAGGTTTTGGCGTCGTTACCGAGACTCGAACCCAGTTCTCCAGGTCCGAGGTTGAGTGCCCTAGCCGTTAGGCCATCTCCTCTCCCTAGCTAATGGTTCTAAGAAAAGGTTGAAGAGGATAGAAGATAGGGCGGACCTTTGGGGGACACCCATGAATATTGGTCCTTGACTCTTTGTGACCTGTTGTGGAGGAAGGACGAGAACCATTGTATCACCCGACCCGAGAAACCTATCCTGTTCTTCAGAAATTAACTGTGTTGAATGTGGAGTAAAGGTCAAGGAGGATTAGGAGGCATGAATAATTTTGGGCAAGCATTTTTAAAATGTCATTCATAACGTGCGTGAGAGACAATTCTCCGCTTGCCTTAGATTACATCCCTAAGCCTTCCCAACATGAACAACACTCACCCTCTATGTGCTATAACATGGAATGTACATGGACTCACGCACTACATAAAAAGAAAAAAAATACTCTCTTATCTCCAATCAAAGCGGGTAGAAGTGGCATTACTCCATGAAATGAATCTAGATGCGATAAAATCTGACAAGTTGAGCAGAGACTGGGTGGCAAAGGTGATTCACAGCAGGGTGTAAGCGGGAGAAACTCCAGACGTGGGCCTTATCTGCAAATGTGGAGTAGCGATCCTCATTTGCAAATCTCTTCTGGCTACGGTGCCAAAGTTATAGATAGATCCAGATGGATGTAACGTATTTGCAAATAGGAGAAGCTCATGTCTGCATGGGATCAGTTAATGCCCCAACGTGAATGAAAAAAAGGTTCCTTTCCCAATTGAACAGTTTACTTACAGAAATAGGTGCTCACAGTACCTTATTGGTGGGGATTGGAACTTGGTGAGAGATCCAGTATTAGATAAAATGTGTCCCCTTGACAGGGGTAATGCCACTGATAGATCCTTGATGGGTGACATATTAGCGGATAATGGGGTGGTGGATAACTGGTGCCTTTGTCACCCGACCTGTGTAGAATATACATTTAACTCCCCTACTCAAGGCACTCTTTCTCACTTAGATTATTTCCTGGTATCCCAAAGAGCGGTACTACTAGTCCAGGAATCACGCATCTTAGAGGCAGCACTCTTTGATTATACTCCAGTCCTTTCATCACCGGAATTAAGACTCTCCAGGCTGGGACACAAGCCCTGGTGCATGAACATTCAACATCATAAGACCTCTAAGGGTAAATCCTAACTATAGCATAAGGATAGAATAGGATAAAAAGTTTATAAAGCGCTCTAATGCCGTGGCGTCTTGGCGCTGGTGTATATGAATGAACATCCAGAAACCATATCTTATGTCGGCCTAAATTGCAAAAAGCAGCGTCTTCAGGTTCTTCCTAAACAGCCCCCTGTCAGGTTGGAACCTCATAGCTAGGGGTAGTCTATTCCACAATTGCACTGCCCCATTTGATAGTGTCCTACCTCCCCATCTAGCCCGTTTGACCCTGGGCTTTTTAAGTAGACCTAAATTAGTAGATCTCAGATAATGTGGGGGCACATAGGGTGTGAATAATTTAGACACTTCATCGGCGCCCCCTCCATAAAGCGCCTTATGAACCAGGCACAGCACCTTAAAGTCAACACGCTGATGTACTGGAAGCCAGTTCAGTATTTTGATGCCCGCTGAGGTTGAGCAAGCCCTTAGGATATTCAGAAGCAACCTTGCTGCTGCATTCTGAAGGGACTGGAGCTTTCCCATCTGCGTTTTATCTATGCCCATAAACAGGGCGTTGCAGTAATCTAGTTTGGATAGGAAAAGGCTCACCATCACCAACTTCTGAAGGTCACATGATGTGAATGGAAAAATCCTTCTTAACGTTTTTAAAAGCAAGAAACAGGATGATGTCAAGCTATTTACCTGGGCTGAAAAGTTTAACTTATCATCAAAGATGACCCCCAGGTTCCTAACCTTAGAGACGGGAACCGGACATCTCCTGGCCTCAACTGGCCACCATGAGTCATTCCATACAGGAGATCCCCCTCCAAATTCTATCACCTCAGTTTTGTCTGTGTTGATCTTCAGAAAATTGTGGTTCATCCAGATAATGATCTCAGATAGACATGCGTGGAATTTAGCAGCTGTGAACTCAGGCTGCTTGCAGATGGAAATAACAAGCTGTGAGTCATCAGCGTAAGATACCAACGCAAAACCATATCTACTGATGAGCCTCACTAACGGAGTGACATAGATATTAAACAGTGTGGGGGATAATGGTGATCCCTGCGGAACCCCGCATGGGAGATGAAAACTCTTAGACTCCAGTCCATCCCAAACCAAATTTTGTTCCCTATCCTCAAGAAAGGAGGCGAGCAAGGCAAGGGTGGTATCCTCAACCCCAAGATCCTTCAGCCGCTGCACTAACACCGCGTGAATCACGGTGTCAAATGCTGCCGATAGGTCTAGGAGTATGAGTACCGCCCTGCGCCCTTCGTCAACCACCCTCCCTATTTCCTCCGTTGCAACAATCAAAGCCGATTCGGTGGAATGGCAGGTGCGAAAGCCATGTTGGGTTGAATCTAGTAATTTGTGACAATTTAAATAGTCACTCAGCACCTTGTTCAACGATTTCTCGATGACCTTCGCCACCATGGGTAGTCCTGCAATCGGACGGTAGTTCTTTAACACCTGAGGATCCAAATCGGATTTTTTGAGCAAGAGCCTAATGGCCACTTGTTTCCATAGAGCCGGATATGATCCTGTTGTCAATACTTGATTAATGAGGGGCGTCAGCTTTTCACAGATCTTCGCAGGGGCTAAATGCATAATAGCTGGGGGGCAAGGGTCCCTAGGAGAGCCAGATTTTATAGAAAGGAGCAACTTTTGAACCTCCTCTTTTGCCATCTCTGGGAAACAGGATAACCTGCACTGCAACAGCGGCCGATCATCCTCTTCTTTATATCTGTTATCATTATGGGATCCCTGTGCATTTACAAGATTCTCATATATCATTTGCACCTTGTTTTGAAAGAAGAGGGCCAGATTGTTGCACATCTCCGGATCTGCCTTAAAAGCATTTCCCTGCTGAGGTTTTGCCAAGAGATTGACCACTCTGAAAAGTTCTTTATTAGAGTTGGCCGCATCTCTAATTTTAGTGGTAAAGTAATGCTCCTTAGCGGCAATTATCTCCTTCCTATATCTCTGCAGGGCATGATTGTAAATTATTTTACTGTTCTCACTATAATCTTGTCTCCACAGGTTTTCTGCTCTCCTGCACTCCACCTTTAAAGCTTTGAGCTGAGAGCTATACCAAGGAGAGGATATCCTTGACCTCCTTACAGTTAGCTGTTTCCCAGGGGCTACCTGCCTAGCCGCCACCTCAATCCAATCATTGAACAGGGATGCAGCAGCATCATTGTCTAATGAGGACCGATCAGGGCCCATGTCCAGCGCTAACTCAAAATCACTACCCTGAACCTTATTCCAGCCCCGGACCTTTACTTTACCAGATTTGGTACTGGGCTCTCGAATAAGCTTTGTGGCTCTGATAGTGAAATGAATAGCTTTGTGATCCGTCCAGGCCAAGGGCAATATGTCCCCCATCTCAATATCAGGATTATTTGTAAAAATACCATCTAAGGTATGGCCTGCCCTATGAACGCACCTTCAGGATTATCTCTCCACCAATCAAGGGTCCTTGGGCTAAGGTAGTATTATCTGGGCTGCGGCTAAAGCTACCAATAGGGACAAACTTATGCGAGATGCAGCACAAGCCAACAGGCAAAACGCTGCTTGACAGAAGGAGCTGGAACAGGACATTGCATCCTATACTAGTCTATACACAGCAAAGGCAACTCTTCAGCACCACAAATCATTGGAGCAAGTCTGCATGGTGTTGATTGGCCTTTTCACATCAAAGACAGAGTACGTCCTACAAAGAATGAAAAGGAGACACTACAAGCAGGGATAAAATGCAGGGAGACTGCTGGCGGCACAGCTACGCCAAAGAGAAGCCGCTATGGTTATACCGGTCATACGGTCAGCTGGAGGCACCACGCTCACCTGACCCCAGGATATTGTGAATGAATTAGCTTCATTCTACAAGTCTCGCTACACCCCGGGGACACAGTCTGATACAGATAAGATTGTTTTGAGGTTTAAGTGTGAGCATACGTTCCTAGTGTCTTTGATATAGTGCGGGTAAATCCTTTTTTGTCTCTTGTATTTTTGATAACAGAATCAATTTTTCCATATTTCGTTCTTTCGACTTTTTAAAAAATCCATTCTCATTGTCGATTTTCTTAACTTTATAGTACAAGGGAAAAGAACAGTCGACACGTGTTTCACCCTGTGTGTCGAATAACGCAGGGCTTTTTCAAGGCTAAACAGTTATGTCACATCATTTTCAGATTATTCCAAATTTCAAAATCACAATATAAAGAATATATGTATAAGTTATTTTAAAATCGAGGGTCTCATAGCGCCGAGGTCGTCCAGATAATCCTGTGTTTGACGGTGGTCCCGTATTGATAAGATGGTTGCCTTCCTCACAGGGGCGGATCTTCCCCGTCTTTCATATGAAGGCAGAGAACTCCTTGACAACAGAATCTAAAGTTAACTTGTACGCGGATGACATCCTGCTGTTGTAATCTAACAGCGATTCGATTGAACATTAGCGAAAGACATCTTAGTTCTAGCCGTTATCTTGACATTTAACGGACTCCATTTTGTATTTACGGCAGCCATTTTGACTGCTACATGCTACCTCGTGCTGACCATGTGCTCTGTCCTATTTTCTTGTTCATGGCTCTTGAATCTGCCCAACAACAGGCTATTATTAGCGTCCCCTTGCTTTGCCGCTGACCGTTAGGGTTCACATCTGGTAGTGATTAGCTCTAGATTGGAATGTGTTAGTCGAAACCCCAAGACTGTTAGCTCCTCCCACTGATCAACTGTGCCTCTCGATATTACCTTATATGTACATAAAATGTGCTCTTATGCTTTGTACCGCCTTCTTTTGATTCCCAGTGTGGGTATAAATAAACCATGCATTCTTAGCTTGGGGTGCTACTTCTTGCAATGCCGAAGGGTACTGTTTGAACCGTAGCACCACCTCATGAGGTGTAATAAATGTTACGTTTTCTATTTCCAGTTTCTGTGCCAACTTCTTTCTATTTGGTCTGAGGACTTCATGCAGAGAAGGGCGAACCCCTTGCACTAGCGGGTCTGGCTGAGGCCTGCACGACAAATTGGCGCCCGACACGTGGGGCTCATCAGCGACTCGGATGCCCGAAGGATTGGTCGTGACGTAGGTTTGGAATCTCGCTGAGGACGCGATCGCTGCCAGAAGAGACCCGAGTCTTGGCACCCGAGGCGTTTCTTCCCTTCTTTCGGATCTGACCATCCAGGCGGCGCCAGTCCTTGACTGAGATCTCTTCTGTTGGTTCGCCATGCAGTGACTGTTTGGTCGAATTTAGAACTTGGCAGTTGGAATCTGGACACCCTATGATTGGTAAGAGCCGTTTTGCGGCACCTATTGTGGGTTTTGGATGCCCTTGTATGGTAAGGTAGTTTTAGGAACACTTACTGTGGCATATTTGTATTTGGAAAAGACTAGTCTAATTTGTATTTGGAATTTGGTATATATATATGTGTTGCAACTCATATAGGAAGGCAATGTGAAGATTTTTCTTCAACTATTTGATTTGAATGGCACAACGTACTAAAGGTACTTTAAGTGCTACTTTGTGTATAATACTGCATATTTTGCATTATTTCTGGCATGCCTGTTTTTAGCGCACTTCGAAGGTTGTGTTGCTTTTGTAATGGTACCAGTCTACGACTCGAGGAATCGCAGCCGGCTCCCCCAGAGGGCACGCCTAATAGAACTATGTATGTGAAATTTGGTCTTTCTGCCATAATGTACAGCACGTTGTGGCATAAATATACCAAAAAGGATCCTGAGTTACGGTGGCCACTGAATGGGTCATTTAATGCACGAAAGATTGAGTATGTGGAGCAATGTATGTTTGAGCGAAGGTCTAGATGTGACATGTTTGAATGCGTGCGTATGTGGGAAAAAGAAGTGCAACAGCAAGAGAAGCGTGAGCAAGCATTGATTGAGAAAGAACAGCGAAAGAATGTGTATGAGAAAGCGCTGGAGTTGAGAAAGAAAGATGTGAAAGAGTTAAAAGAGAGAGAGGAGAAAGAACACAGGTTGCAGGTATCTGGCCAATATCCTGTCCGACAGCCTCTCTATCCTGTCCTTAATAAACCGCAAGATGATTTTTTGTTATTAGATCGACCTCCACCTCCGTATACCGTTCCGTCCGCTCCGGCTGAAGGCGATGAGGATTCTGACACAGAGCAACAAAAAGCACGGGACACTCGATCCATGTTGACTACTGCGCGTTCATCCGAAATCAGACAAGCTGCCCGTAAAGCATTACGTAGTACTGATCCTGCTTCTGATCAAGTATACAGGGATGGTCGGAAAAGGAGCAGATATATTTCACTGCGACATTTGCTACAGAAGTTATAGAATTTTTTCGAAAAATTCTCTCCAATAGTAGAGCCTGATGATGTAGCAGCTGATTGTAAATCCATGTGTGACGGTCTTTTTCTTTTCTCTCAGGTGCCTGACACGATTAGACGGTTGGTTAAATTACGAACTGATGCGGTTCACTTGAAGGAGCAGAAAAAACGTACAGACGCAGCTGCACAGCCCAATCCGTCCGGAGTGTCGCAGTCTCCTAGCTTCGGAACAGATAAGATAATGCCAGTCGAAATGAGGCCTATGCGTGAAGCAGCGCCCTTGTATGTTCCCCCTAAAGGAACGGGTGACGAGGATGATAAAAATTCTGTTGATGCTGAAGGATATTTTATTTATAATTGGGTGCACACTCCTTGGAATAGAGCAGACGTAATGGCGCTTAAAGCAGCGTTACCCGATCCGCGTAAAAATCCAGCCGCTTTCTATGAGGAAGTTGAAGGCGCTTTAAATTCCTGTACTATGACCCTATGTGATATAGATTTATTTTTCGGTTTAATTTTACCACCAGATATGTGGCGGACTGTTCGTAAAATTGATGACCGTGCTACCTTTGGTGGCGAATGGAAAGATTTAGAACGATTAGATGTGGATAGAGAGCCCGCCCAAAAGCCACATCGATTAATACTAGATCTCCCTGCAGCAATTTTAACTAAGCTTAAAACAGTTATTCCCCCTAAAAAGATAGATTGGACTGTCTTAGCATTGTGTAAACAAAAGGCTGACAAATCGTTTTCTGATTTCATTACGCTCTTTGAGGAAGCTTTTCATGATTTTAGCGGTCAGTCTTTGACGGATGATACTGGCAGACATCTGTTTGTCGACAAATATGTTACGAATCTGTTGCCAGGGATAGCTAGCCGCTTAAAAGCCAATGAAAGTTCTTGGACTACATCCTCTCCAGCATCCGTTTTGAGGATGGCTCAATATTATGAGCGTCAAGAATTAGAAGCGAAGGGTAACGAGGAAAAGAAATCCAAAGATTTGAAAATGAAAATTATGTTAGCCCAAGTCTATGTTCCGCCCTCTAGAGGCTATGATAGAAGCTATGATAGAGGTCACGATAGAGGCGGACGTGGATCTTTCAATACCCCCTATACTCGTGCGAATTTGTCTATCAATCAAAGTGCGTATTGTAAGCAGTTTGGTCATTGGATGGCCGATTGTCCAGTATTGCTTGCCCAACAGAATTCACGGGGCGGGGACAACTGAGAAATCGTTCAGGTTTTTCAATGCCTAGGGGAAATACGAATGATCGTGCTCGATTTGATACTAATGTACGAACACAGAATGGCCAAAACACTTTTGATAGACAAAATCAATATCAAATGTCTGAATATGTCCAGCCTGATCTTTACGATTCTGCTCATGCATAGGATTGCCTAGGATGGGATAAGGAATCAGTTGAAGTTCCAGTAGATCAGACGGGTCCCTATGTTACAGCACATGTTTTGAGTTCTAATGATCAGTTTCTTGTTGATACAGGAGCTACTCGTAGCGCTTTGTCTAAACAATTGGTTCCGAGGGCTCCCCTGTCTGGCGTAACTATTACTTCGATAGGTTTCGATGGAACACCTTCCCTTAGCCCATTGTCACAACCACTTGCATTTCATGTTGATAAATGTAGTGCTCCATGTCCATTTTTGCTTTCCCCAAACACACCAGATAATATTGTGGGTCTTAATATGCTGAAGAATTTCAGAGTCACAATACGATGTCCCCCTGAAGGAGTGCGTGTCATTTTGAATGATAATCATTCCGAGCCTGAAAGAGTTTTTTTTTTTAAAGAGGATATTGCATTGGCTTCGCTTCCTAAAACTTTGTGGGCTACCTCAGACACTGATGTGGGTCAAATGGTTATCCCACCAGTTCAGATTAGTGTCAAGGAGAGAGCTGTGTTACCTCGTTTGCCACAATATAGGATTTCACAGGAGGGTGAAGAAGCACTCACACGAATTGTACAGGATCTCATCCAAGTTGGGGTTGTTGAGGAAGTCCCATTTAATGTTTGCAACAGCCCGATTCTTCCAATTCTGAAAAGAGATACTGATACACGATTCTACAGATTCATCATAGACTTGAGGGAGGTAAACAAAATTGTCGTACCACAGTATCCTGTGGTTTCTGACATCACAACACTTCTTACTTTAGTTCCCCCGACTGCTACTACATTTTCGGTGATAGACTTGAAGAACGCTTTCTTTTCGATCCCTATTCATCCTGACAGCCGATATTTGTTCGGTTTCACTTTGAATAATCGATCGTATAGATTTTGTAGAGTTCCTCAAGGCTATACTGAGAGTTTGAGTATTTACAGTCAAGCATTGTAAAAGAAACCTTAATTCTTTTGCATTGCCCGAAGGTGTAGCTCTCATACAATATGTCGATGACATCTTGCTGGCAGTCGACACCCCAGAACAGTGAGAAAAATGTACGCTATCTTTGCTTTCTTTTCTTGCTTCACATCACCACAAATTGTCTCGAAAGAAGCTGCAATATTGTAGACCAAAGGTAACCTACTTAGGTCACCTTTTGTCTAAGGAGGGACGTGCATTGACATCAGATCGTATACAAGCAATTTAGACACTCCAGTTCCTACCACACAGAAAGGAGTACGTGCATTTCTGGGTCTTACTTCCTTTTGTAGGCAGTGGATTTTGGGGTTTTCATATATTGTTAAGCCTTTGTTAGCGCTTTTGATGAAAGACACTCCCGTACCCCTTCCATGGACAGATGAATGTGAAAGTGCTTTTCGACAGTTACGACAAGCCCTTTGTTCAGCCCCAGTGTTAGGTACACCAGATTACACAAAGCTTTTTACACTATACGTGCATGAGACAGATGGATGTGCATTGTCAGTTTTAGTCCAGTTACATGGCGATAAGCAATGTCCTTGTGCTTATTTTTCAGCAGTTCTTGATCCTGTTGCTAGAGCATTACCTGGGTGTTTTCGCTCAGTTGTAGCAACAGCTGTGTCAATACGACAGATTGAGGGAAAAGTTTTGTCACATAAACTGTTAGTGTTGGTACCCCATGCGGTTGATGCCCTTTTGAATCAGACAAAGACGCAGCACTTAACTAGCGCTCGTCTGACAGGATATGAACTGACATTGCTAGCTCCTCACATTACATTGAAGAGATGTGCAACTTTGAACCCAGCTACTTTGTTGCCTTATCCGGTGACTCAGCCTCAGTCACAAGAAACGCAAGATTGTATATTCCTGACTGAGGAACAGACAAAGGGTCACATTGATTTGCAGGATACGCCCCTTCCAGATGTAGATGGTGAATTGTGGGTTGACGGGTCTTGTTTAAAATTACCAGATGGTACGACCTCAGCCGCATATGCAATCACCACGCTTGAAACAATAGTGGAGACAGCTCGCATGCCACAGAAATCGGCCCAAGCAGCCGAATTGATAGCTTTGACACGAGCATGAGAGCTTAGTACTGATTTGTGCGTGAACATTTACACAGATAGCCGCTATGCTTTTGGAGTAGCGCATGATTTTGGCCTACTCTGGAAGGAAAGAGGCTTTCTTACATCTCACGGAATACAAATAATGCATGGAGAATTAGTGCATAATCTTTTGATTGCATTGACATGCCCAAAGAAAGTAGCCATAGCGAAGTGTAGCGCGCACAAGAAAGTGACAGACAAGATTGGACAAGGTAATGCCTTTGCAGACCACGTGGCACGTGAAACTGAGACGCAAAGAAACACTACTCCTATGTATGTAGTGAAGTCACAAGCTGAGAGATGGCATGATGCTAGGCAAGAAGTACGAGAGATAAAGAGGACAGCCTCTGACAAAGAACGTGAACAGTGGTCTAAAGAAGGAGAGTTAGATGACGAATGTTGTTGGAGGAATAAGCAGATGGATAGATGGAAGCTCCCTATAGCCTTCGTACAGCCTATGGTTCAGATGGCACATGGGCTAGCACATGTTGGAGCTTCTGCAATAACGAAAATGCTTACGCAAGTTTGGGAGCATCCAGAAATTGCTAGCACAGCTAAGAGAGTAGTACAGTCTTGTTTGATCTGCTTACAATATAATCCTGGAAAAGGAACGCGAGTTCCATCTGGAGGTTTTGCTACACCGACTGCACCTTTTAAAGTCTTGCAAATGGAGCTACATCCAACTTGAGCGTTGTAATAACTTAAAGTATGTTCTAGTGGTGGTTTGTGCCTTTAGTGAATGGATTGAGGCGTACCCCACAAAGGACAATACTGCTATTACTACAGCTAAGGTGCTACTGAAGGAATTCTTCCAGAGTTTTGGTGTTTGCAGACTTTTATGGAATGATACCGGACCTCATTTTGTTGGGGAAGTTATCAAGTATGTCTTGAAGGGTTTAGGAATTAAACAGAAGTTCCATGCAGTGTTCCATCCACAATCAGCAGGATTGGTGGAAAGGTATAATGCTACTCTGAAGCTGAAAGTTGCGAAAATTCAAGCTTCTACACACTTGACTTGGCCAGATGTGTTGCCATTGGCATTGTTATCCATCAGATCAGTACCACATTCTAGAACGGGTCTCACCCCGTACGAGGTGGTATTCGGACGACCCATGAATATTTGGGGAGTTCCAAAACCGAGTTCTGTGTATGATGTACCTTGTGTCTTGATGAGTGACTATTTGGCACAGTTAATTGACAGTTTGGTTTCTATTCATCAACAGGTTCGAGAAGCACTTCCTGACAGGTCTACAGCTGAAGGCCATGAGCTCTGTCCTGGCGACCTCGTGACGGTTAAGGCGTTTCAGAGGTCAAGCAGCTTGGAGCCAAGATGGTGTGGACCAGAACAAGTGCTCCTTGCCACGAGAACAGCGGTTCGAGTCACCAACAAAAAGAACTGGTTGCATAGCACCCATTGTCGGAAGGTATCGTCGACCTTGGTGGAACCTGCTGTGCTGACCGATCATCGAGAGATTCTGACCACAGAGAAAGGCCCTGCTGCATCACCTGATGAATCTGCGGAGTTCTTCCCGGACCAGACGACTCCTGGAGCAACGCGATACAACTTGAAAACCGAGGAAAGAGTCTACAGTTTTTGAGAGAGACAGGTTGAGCAACCGCCCTGGGTAGTGGAAACGGAATGCCGATATGACAAGGGAGGGGATCAGCCCTGCGTAGTGTAGTGACACCTGTCTTGATCTGCGGTGAAGAAAACAACGTCTACCCACGAGAGAAAAGCTCCTATAATCATTTTTGGTTTTGTTGTTTTATTCTGTTTTTAGAGAAAGCTGATTTTGTTGCTATGATAACCACTAAGAAAAAGGTATTAGGAGTTATAGGTGTTTTTGCTGCTTTGACATTTATAGCAGTGATCACCCGATCTATCGAAATGATGATTCCTGCTCATGAGTTTTTTGTGGTTCCTACTACTCCAGTCCCAGAAGAGCATCAGCATTTCACTCTTCCGTATCATGAGCAAAAGCATCGAGTATCTTATCTTAATAATACGTTTGTCCAGATGCTCCACCATACCCATAACGCTACAAACACTACTAATTGTTGGATATGTGGTATGCATCCGGCACATCAAAAGAAAGGTGGAACACCTTTTATTCCACTTCCTTTTTCGCATAATGGTTCTTGTTGAGCCTGGTACACTCTTTTGTTTGCAACTAGGAAACCTACAGTGGGAAGACTTCTTTTTCGTCTGAATAAAGAGTGTTATCAAGATGAATATGGGTATCCTCAAGCAAATGGAACTATATGGGAATGGGAGGAATACCGACCGAACAATGCTTCTACACGATATGTTTTCACCTATTCGAGAGACTCTACCACAAGTAACCAGTCTGTAATCACTAGGACTAAAGCAGACTTATGTGTACAAAGTACTGGACGAATTCCAGTTGGAACTAGTGATTGTGTTACTGTATTAAATAAAGATGGACTGAATAACAGCTCATTCCTGGCCTCACATAACACATATTTAGTCTGTGGTAGCCATGGATATCATAGATTACCAGTGGGGTGGTCAGGTGCATGTTGTGTTTCTTTTCTATTACCTCCTGTTTTCCTGGCACCTGCTTCATACCACCGAGATTTTAAACTGTTTAGGAATATTTCAATGAATCCTTATAAGAGGACAATAAGAATTGATGATGTGGACCAAAAAGACACTAGTCTGCAGCAATATGTTGATTTTAATTTAGGCCTGTTTCCTTTTGTGCGTGCTGCATTAAATAGCAGAAAAATACGACGATTGACTAGAGTTGTGGAAGCTGTCACTAATCAAACTGCTATAGCCCTTGGAAATATTACTGAAGAGTTACAAATTGCTAGGATTGTAAATCTCCAAAATAGGATGGTATTTGATGTTATGTTAGCAGATAGAGGAGGTGCATGTAAAGTTATCGGTAGTAGTTGCTGTGTCTTCAGCCCTGACAATTCGCCCTCAGTGTATGACACAATTCTTAAACTGCAGAAGATAGCTGCAGATATTCATACTAAAAAACAACTAAACATTTTTTCATACTAAAAATGGCACCTGGACTTTTGCTGGTTGGTTTTGGGCTCTAGTTTCTACCTGGGGTTGGAAATTACTCACTATTCTCTGTATTGCAATTGCAGTGATTTTCACCTGTTGTATGTGTATCCACTGTGGCCCAGTGCTATGTTCTATGTGGATAACTGCGTGTATACCATCCAAGAAGAATACTGTGAAAGCACAACACATGTTAGATAAAGAAATAGCTGATATGATGCGTATAGATATACGGGATTAATGTTTAGATTACCCCAAAAGAGTGTATGTCTTTAGCTAATGCTAAAAGGGTCGTCTGTTGTAAACAGTGATTAGATTGAGCATTAGCAAAAGACATTTTAGTTCTAGCCGTTATCTTGACATTTAACGGACTCCATTTTGTATTTACGGCAGCCATTTTGACTGCTACATGCTACCTCGTGCTGACCATGTGCTCTGTCCTATCTTCTTGTTCATGGCACTTGAATCTGCCCAGCAACAGGCTATTATTAGCGTCCCCTTGCTTTGCCGCTGACCGTTTGGGTTCACATCTGGTAGTGATTAGCTCTAGATTGGAATGTGTTAGTCGAAACCCTAAGACTGTCAGCTCCTCACACTGATCGATTGTGCCTCTCGATATTACCTTATATGTACATAAAATATGCTCTTATGCTTTGTACCGCCTTCTTTTGAGCCCCTGTGTGGGTATAAATAAACCATGCATTCTTAGCTCGGGGTGCTATTTCTTGCAATGCCGAAGGGTACTGTTTGAACCGTAGCACCACCTCATGAGGTGTAATAAATGTTACGTTTTCTATTTCCAGTTTCTGTGACAACTTCTTTCTATTTTGTCTGAGGACTTCGTGCGGAGAAGGGCGAACCCCTTACACTAGCGGGTCTGGCTGAGGCCTGCACGACACTGCTTACTCTCACGGATCTTCCCCACTCTCTGCCGTCTCTACTCCAAATTATAGATGATTTCTCTTCCTTTTCCGGCAACAAAATAAACGGGGCATTGCCCATCTCAGACGGAACCACAAAAGCAGCTATACGTGGATTTTTCTTCCACTGGCAACCCTCACGTCTAAAATACCTGGGAGTTTTGGTGACCAAGGTGATAGAGGGGATGGTTACAGATAACTTGAGCCCCCTGATCACCCTGATGCAGCATTACTTTGAAAAATGTGAAGCGCTGGGGCTTTTCATGTGGGGTAGGGTTCAAGCTGTTTCATATACACCCTCGGTATGCCCCCCCTTCAGGTCTCCCTGTCCTTGCTACAGTTAAAAGATTCTAAGATAAAATCCTTTGTTTGGGGTTCGGCAAGATGTTGCCTTGCTGTATTGAAAATGAAAGCACATCGCACTTATGGAGGATTGAGCCTCCCTTCGGTCGAGCACTTTTCCATCACGTTGCAATTATCTCATGAGCGAGTTATTTACAATCTCCATGACCAGACTGACCTATTCCTTCAGATATGGGCACCTTTCCTGAATGTGGAGAGAGACACTGATAAGAACTCCATAGCTTACATTCCAACTATTGCAGCTGCAATGACATAAGATGATGCCCTTTAATCACTCCTTGTTCCCTATTTTTTCTAACCCAACTGCCTCCTCCTTGCCTTTTTCCTCCCATGTTTATTCCCCCTGACTCTACTCTACAATACAACACAATGCAACACAGCACTGCAGCAATGTAGCAATATAGCAATTCCGATACTTTGCGACCATTTCACGCTGAGATGCTTTGCAGTGATCCAGCAGCAGAAGGTGCCTAATAATATCCTCTCCTCCCGAATTTCAGCACTTCTCCCCCACTAGGCATAGTAGCTACACCCAGGAATAGAGAGTGTATTCCCCCAGACTCACAAACTGATTTTCTGGATTGATAATCGGCTCCAGCCACATATGCTAAACCCATTTATATAACCAAACTGCCACTGGATTTGCTATTATCGCTATATATATCAGTTCCCTGATTTCCTTTTACTTCCCCCCTCACCCTTTCCCCCCCCTCCTGAGCTATATACCTGTTTATATGTTTTTCTCAACCATCAAGAGGCACATGTCACACACAGTTCTTATTAATTTTTTCACTTGGCTATTGTAAAAGTGCGGCTGATGCCATTTTTTTCATGATGAAATCTTATGCAAATTGTTAATAAAGAATTACAACACAAATCTCCCAGAGTTATACCAGCATGCATTGTACATTCAATAACACTTTCTAATAGTATTAGTCACAAAATGTATACCCTAACAATAGTAGTTCCTTCGACTGAGGGTCAATGATACATATTATTTCAACAAAATTCACTTCAGTTTTTGAGTTACAGATTATAATTTCCAGTTGCATTGACAAGTCTACAGTAGAGACTTTACCAACCAAAATGAAGAAATTATAGATATGGCCTTGAAACCAGCAAGTGTCACGGCTGCTGCACCTTGCTTAAGTTTCTGTTACTTACCGGTGCAGAGGAACTGTGGATTAAGTTACCAGGGGCCGTCTTATATAAAGTGCCCTGGGGGCACAATGGGCGTTTGCACCTGCTTTGCATGTCTCCAGGACACTTTGCTATTACAGAAGGGGCCGCAGATGCTTGTGCAGCCACTTCTTTAATACCAATAGCGCTGGCAACATAAAGCGCCAGCTCTATCTTCAAGGTGCCATTCCCTCATTTGAATGGGGGCGTGTCCCATGCTAATAAGGGAATCCCTTTGCCTCTGCGTCCTGAGCTGTATTACCGATGTGGGTACAGAGGTGAAGAAGCCCTCAGGTGGTGCACTGTCAGTGTGCCCCCTGATGGAAGCCCATGAACCTCCCAGACATCCCCTAGCAGTTAGTGACTGCTCCCGCCTGCAAGGGGATCTCTAATCTCCTAAAAGTGCAGGCGGATTGCCGCCTGCACTGTGAAAACACAGAGCCTCTGTGAAGCAGTTGCTCTAATTTTCACATGAATGTGCTGCCCTGGGGGCAAGGCGAGCTTGCGGCTGCCCTGGGAGCAGCAAATACATCGTAATAGGATGCATTTTCATTGTTTAAGCCGGGTGAAAACAATGAAAATGCGCTTTATGTGTAATGTGGCCCCAGATGTTTATTCTATGCTGGTGATCTTTTTAACACTCCAACACCAATACTTCTTCACTCTGCATCTGTCTGAGTCATCACAGTGGAAAGCACTTGTCACCCCCCCCCAGTGGGATTTTTATAGAACTGCCCCACTCTAGATGACCTTACTCTTGAAAGTGCTGGAACTCTTGTAAGAAGACCAGTGGTTGCTGATAGACTTGCTTTTATTACTACTACCGCTGTCAGAAGGGAATGGTGGCTTTCGGTGTATTGGATCCATTTTGCGGCTGCATCAATGATTTGGTAGGGGATTTGCTCATATCCTTTGCCTGCTCCATGTAATGATTGTAGTCTCCAGGGCAGTCACGTTGTGTGACATTGATCTCTGCTCAAATGAATTAAGGAATATTTCCCTCATGTGCATTTGTGGTAAGGTTAAAGCATAGCATTGTAATCCCTGAGTCTATGGCTGTTCCCTTTGACATCTTGCTCCATGGTATTAGGCCTACTAGGGCTGTAGCATAAATATTACATATTAGATACAGGGCGGACAAGTGGCTGCTTTATACACCTGCAGTTTACAAAATTAAAACATTTAACCTCATATTTTTCTGAGTTAGTGCCTTAAGTTTAGGTGTATTAGGATGAGGGTGGTGAGGGACAATAAGTCAGCATTTGTTTTCGGGAAAGGAATAAGATTACACATCTGGTTTGCAGTATGTTGCGATCAGGTAGAGTCGGGAATGGCTGCTGGCTATTTTACGGTGTATAAAGGCTACAGTGGGAGGGTAAAGAAAAATATATATTGTTGTTATCTTGAAATCCATTTTTTCTTCTAAAAAGATTGCTTTACTTTCATGAGCTGAATGTGCAATCTTCACTTTCACTGTAATATTTGGAAATCACTTTAGATCCTTCAGATGTTAGTAGTGTGCTGTGCATGATCTGAGCATATGCAGATTTTGTCTGCTTGCACAGGCCCAGATCTTGGAAGTGAATCTGAACCGTGAATGGCATTATGCCTCCCAGGATTTTTATTGTGTGGGAAAGTGCCCCTTCCTGCACTTAAACAATCCTGCATGCAACATAGGCACCCTTGAACCATGATGAAAGGATGCCTGCTTTGGCATTACACTGCCAAACCGGCCCCAGTGCAAGGCAAAGGGCTGGAATGCAATGTATTGCCTAAAATATGGCACATTGCTGCCCTTTTCCTATGACTTGCTGCGTTGTAATGTGTGACTTTCTCATAAATGAGGACCATAGTTCTTTTCTTATGCACGCAAATCAGGGATACATCATATTTTGGACCATTGTTTTACATGGAATATCATATAATCTCTATAGTGTTTCCATTTCTTTTTAAAATCAGCATATTTTCTGTAAGTTTAAAATGTATCATGAAAATAGAAGGGCGAGTGTAGACAGACTAATATGCATAATTGTTTGCTTTACCCCAGATATCAGAAGTTATCTATATAAAGCTGAGTCCGCACCGGCCTTGGGTTGGAATGCCATTGCTTGCATCTATTTCCGCACTCACTGTGAGGTCTTTTGATGATTAAAGTATAATTTACAGCATTGAAATCTTGCATTCTAAGGGAGAGGTGTAGGAATAATTTCACTGGAGGTAGTTATAAAAATATGTTGGATTACATCATCTCGTTACATCACCCACAATATTCGACACGTGCTATGCCTGAATAATTCAATAAAATTTAGCTTGGCCTGGAAAAGATTTCAATGGCCATATAGTAATACAATTGACATAAACAAAATGCACACAATTGTGCAAATATATCAGCACTTGATAATCGTTATAAATTAAATTAAATTCAGGTAAGGTAGCTCGCCCCATTAATGAGAAACATTTTTTACCCTGATGATGCACATTTCTCTGGCTTTGGTACTTGGGGCGACATGTATCAAGCAAATTAGCATTCGCAAAGGCCGAAATTCGCTGAATTTTGGCCTTTGCGAATGCTAATTTGATAAATGGTATGCATCAAACATTTTTGCAACAAAATAAGGAATCGCAAAATTTGCTATTCCTTATTTTGCGATTGCACTTAAGGAATCGCAAATATTGCGATTCCTTAAATGCAATGTATCAAATAAAAAATAAGGCAAAAATGCCCATAAGGATTTGCAAATTACCACCAACTTCAAGTTGGTGGTAAGTTGCGAATTCTTTTAAAAAAGCAATTTACAAAAAAACCAAAGGTGCCATATGACGCTCATACATGCCCTTAGGGCATGTATGTGCGCCATATGCCCCCACATGTCTTTTTCAGGGGTGCAGCAGGGTGTTCTTGTGACACCCCTGCACCCTTGAAAATAATCGCAATTTGCGATTAGCAAATTGCTAATCGCAAAAATCCCCTTAATTCCTATGGGCCTCCTGGCCCATAGAAATGAATGGGAAAATTGCGATTAGCAATTTGCTAATCGCAATTTAGGAATGTGTAGGAATCGCTGTAAATAAGCGATATCCTACATACATACCGTTTTGTGAATTCTAAATAGCGATTCCTTAAAAATCGCTATTTATAATTCGCAAAACGGAACTATGATACATATCGCCCTTGATCTTTACATTTTATTGTTGTCTAATTTGCCACTAATTGAGTGCTTTAGACTCGCAAGGTTTTAAGAAATGCAAAAAACACCAGGGAGAAATTCATTTGGATGGTCAATTTTGAGTTCAGTCATTACTCATGTGATAAAAACAAGGGATGAATGAGTGCAAAAGTGGTTTCTCTCATTTTTACTCCTAGCTCACGTGGGCAGTTATCACCAGGAAAGATCAGAGGGTAAGCATTCATCAACACCTATCAAAGTATCTGTTTTGTTTTTTATCACACACAAACACACCCATGCGCTCACACACACATATGTATCTATCTAGATATAGATTTGTTTAGAAGTATACATGTATTTGTAAATATTACATACTTGCAGTTGCCAGTGAGTAGTTACAGTTAGGTCTGTTTTTCCATAGACGGTACGTTTTTCGGCTTTCTAATAACCTTGGCCCCGTTTGATCATCCACCTCAGCTCTTTCCTGGAAAGTTTTGGGGTGATGCATAAAGAGGGGGCAGAGAAAAACTGAGCTTTCCAAAATACAAAATTCCAATGGATTTTACAGGGACTTCTGTAAAAGAGGTTTTTATCAAAAACTACTGAACAGAATTCCAAAACATTGGACATGAAGCTTGAACTTGGTCCACAGATTGTGCTTTTTGTGATTAGGTGTAAATCCGTTCCGTAGTTTTTGAGATATTGAGGGTCAAATATTATTGTATAATTTGCCAGTTGGACTTGCGAGAGTCCAGCAAGCCTCCCGGGAGATTGGCAATTTAAAAAAATGGAGTCTTGTGATTGGTCGAGAGGCCAGTTTTTCCCGTGATCCTTCATACTCTCGCAGGAGCGAGAGACTTCCATGAGTCTCCCGAGAGCAAATGCTCTGATTACCTGGATGTTGGAATGTTAGAAATTAAATGGCCACCATTACTGTTTAATGTGAAAAGCTGGAGGTGTGGAAATGAAGTGAAACATGTATATAAGGGGCAGCAGAAAGGCGTGCTGTCCCTCTAGATTTAGAGAGGAAGTTTCTAAGAAATAACTACTGTGAAGACGATAAATGTATAAGTAATTTTTGCCTACTTGTGGGATCATGAACTGTAGCAAGCATTGGCATAGCCAATCGGTCTCGCCTTTTGGACCTAATAAGTGTTTAGCCAGAGCTATTGGCAATGTCATTAGGCTATGTTGTAGAGCAGCATTGCTTTGTGCAGCATGTTGAAAAGTTATAATAGAAAAGTGTGTTATTAGCATTTTGTTAGAACACACTAGCCCTGGTATGTAACCGGGGATGGGAACTAGAGACACAGGGCGCTAGGAGCTAACCAGCCTCCAACACAAAATGTAAACACAAGTGGGGCTGCTACTAGTGAGGTGATCTACAGGTGCCTAGAGATGCGTGATTGGTGGGGGCATCTTACCAAAAGTGAAGGATTGGCCTCACTCACCACCTGGTGTCATGCTTCATCATAGGCCGTCCTCACCCTCTAAAAAAGCGGTTTGATAGAGGGCGGGCATACACCTGATGACAGGGATGCACTTCTAAACTAAGTGGGGCCCGTGGGTAGTGAAAGTGATCTAAAAACCATTACAGCTGTCATAAAGAATAGTTTTAATAAATTGGGCAACTGTATGGTGTTAAAAGAAGTGTGTGGTGACGAGGGAAATAATTATCCCTTCACAATGGTGTTTGTGGTCAACATGTTTCTGCCAAATGTCCCATGCGGGTACGTGGCATTTGTCAGGACCGTATATCTAATGAGCCCCGTCTTTTCAATTAAATAATTAATTAAAGATCAACCACTATATAGGGTGTGAATTATCGCTATCCCCACTGTTATGGGACTCCAAGTCTAGCCTGTAGAGAAAGAAAGAAAACAAACACAGAGGTGAGATGTAGGTTTCCGCTGGTTATTACACAAGTAACCATCCATCACCACACTGCTTATCGCACGTGGTTGTTCAGGGTGCATGCCACATGTCACTCATACGTGTGTGTACTCCTTTAGAAACTGCGAGAGAGTGTCTCTCATAACTTACCCTAGAACTCTAACCTACTTTCTCCATGGGAGGCATTGGGGGAAGGCCCCTCTATTGATTTTCTGGGAAAGTGGGAAAGAAAGCAAACTGACCCGATGATGATTTATCAGGCTTACACATAGATGCAGATTGTTTTTAAAAAAAACATTTGTTTTTGAAGAGGCAGAGAAAGTACCTACATCAGGGCGTTTCTCACGCACCCACACACACACCAACATCCATAATCTTACTGTATCTCGGTGCGCCTTCCGCCGCATAACCTAGCTGTCTGCTTCGCCTAACCGTCGGTGAAAGGAAGCAGGTGTTGTGGTACCTTATATAGTTTTCCTTCGTATGTAATTGGTGCCAATTTAGGTATAATGGCAGCACCTTAGTGGGATCCGGTGTCCCCACTAGCTGATGCCTGACTGCCTGGCTTTGGGCGTCTCACCGGAGGTGAGCATTGGCAGCTTCCTGCCTTAATGCGTTCGCCCTCTTTGTCATTCCACCATCGGTGGGAATGGTCGGGGGCGGAGTCACGGTACTGCCGCCTGACATTATGAAAACGTTGAAGAAGCTGAACATAGTCAGGCACTGCCTGGATTTCCGTGGGATTAAACGGGTCAGGGTACTTGTTCTTCTGTGCATAAAAGGTTCCAAATTGTATATTAAAGACTTTTTGCACAGACAAGGCTTCAAAGCATTAAACCATTACCGCTGAACAATAAAGGCTATTCCCTGTGGTATTACAGTTATTGACGGGGCTATACAGACTCGTAGTCATATGCACAAATTTTATATTAAAAACTTTTTTTGCACAAACAAGGCTTCAAATCAATACCCCCTGAGCAGCAATAACTATCCCCTACAGTATTGCTGTTATTGACAGGTCTATAGAGGCTCATGATTAATTGCACAACTAGGTGCGGGGTATATTAAATTCCTCTGGTGCTGTTACTCAATATTAGGCAACAGTGCTACTTCGTTTCTGCAACTTCTCAAGTGAAAATTGTGTCCTGTTAGTGCGCTAAGGTGTGTTACGTAGTGCTTAGCGCACAGGATTTGGTGCACAAGGTCTTTGGGAAGAGATCCATTAATCGCCATATTTTGCAACAGGGTTTTTTCAATGACGTGTTTAAATCTGGCAGGAGCTCATGCAGTGAAAGTACGCAAAAAGGTTCTGTTCTAAGGATGGGTACTACCCCTGAGATAGGAATGCCCAAGCAGTGTTAGTCTGTTAGCGTGGGGTTGTTCATGCACAGTGTAGGCACTGCTATGGTGGATGGTGCTTTGCCTGATTAATTCATTACCCTATAAGGGGTAAGTGGTTTTTCTGTCACAGCGGGGTTGTAGCCATGAGATTCCCGGATTTTTCAGACTTATGAACTTTGACATGGTGTCGATGTTAGCACCTATTGAGTGCATTATAGTTAACTAAGATGCACCATAAGGTTGAAGCTATCCTGCCTTCTGCAGCCATGCGGTTTAATCATTTAGACCAGTGTCCCATGTGCGTAAGAGATATACCCAACATTGTTCCCTGACATGCAGATTCCTGGTGATGTCCATTTTTTGTTTTCTCATCACTTCTAGCACTACCCATTGAAGATCTGATTCATTATGGTTGAGGTCTAAGAAGTGTTTTGTTAGTCTGGTATTTAATTTTTTGCACCAGATGGTACTTTGGTGCTCGTTGATTCGTGTCTTCACTTTCCTCGTGGTCATCCCCACGTACCTGAGATTGCATGGTTTTGAGGTAAATTACATTTTCGGTATTGCAGATGCTGAAGTCCTTCAGCTTCCACGGGTTGTTTGTACCGATGTCAACTTCTTTTGTGATACAGGTCAATGTGCATGATACACAATTTCCACATAGGAAATGGCCCGTGGGCTTTGGTTGACTCCAGAGTGTAGTTTGGCTCCCATCATCATGGTGCTCAATTTTAGAGTGTACCAAGTCCTCGCGGAGATTTCTACTCCTCTTGAAGGCGAAAAGGGGGAGTTCCCACTGCCTCTGCCTGCTATTCAAAATTGGCCAATTTTTCCTTATAATGTTCTGTACTCTGTTTGATACAGGAGTATATGTTGTTACGCATACCATCCTCTCAGGTTTTTCTTTGTGTGTAGTGTCCAGCAGTTCTTCCCGGTTCTTATTTTTAGCCCTTTTCTTGGCTTTTCTGAGCATTTTCTTTGGGTAGTGTCTTTCCAGGAGTTTGGCTTCCAAGTGTTCTACCTGTTCCTTGAACACTTCTATGTCAGAGCAGTTCCTCCAGACCCTAAGGAATTGTCCCACTGGCAAGTTATGACGCAGTGCCCTCGGGTGATAGCTTTCGTACAGTAGTAAGATATTCCTGTCGGTCAGTTTGTTATGCACTTTTGTGGAGATCCCTTCATTTGTCAGGGTGATAGCCTTTATTGTTCAGCGGTGACGGTTTAATGTTTTGAATCCTTGTCTGTGCAAAAAGTCTTAAATATACCATTTGGAACCTTTCATGCACTGAAGAATAAGTCCCCTTACCCATCTAATCCCGTTGAAATCCAGGCAGCGCCTGACTATGTTCAGCGTCTTTAACGTTTTGCTAACGTCAGACAGCAGTATCGAGACTCCGCCCCCAACCACGCCCACCGATGGTGGAATGACACAGAGGGCGAATGCGATTAAGGCAGGAAGCTGCCAATGCTCACCTCTGGTGAGACACCCAGAGTCAGGCAGTCAGGCATCAACTAGCGGGGACACCGGATCCCACTAAGGTGCTACCAATATACCTAAATTGCAACCAATTACATACGAAGGAGGACTATATGAGGTCCCACAAAACCTGCTTCCATTCACCGACGGGGTGGCAAAACGGACACAGCTAGGTTACGCGGCGGAAGGCGCACCGAGATACAGTAAGAGTATGGATGTTGGTGTGTGTGTGGGTGCATGTGAAACACCCTGATGTGGGTACTTTCTCTGCCTCTTCAAAAAAAACGTTTTTTTTTTTTTTAAACAATCTGTATTTATGTGTAAACCTGATAAATCATCATCAGGTTTATTTGCTTTCTTTCCCACTTTGCCAGAATGTCAATGGAGGGTCCCATTAGGTATAAGGTCCTGGCAAATGCCACGTACCCGCATGGGACATTGGGCAGAAAAATGTTGATCACAAACACCATGGTGAAGAGATAATTATTTCCCTAGTCACCGCACACTTCTCTTAACACCATATATTTGCCCAATTTATTACAACTAATCTTTATGACAACTGTAATGGTTTTTAGAAAACTTTGCCTACCCACAAGCCCCCACTTACTTTAGAAGTGCATCCCTGTCGTCAAGTGTATGCCCGCCTTCAATCAAACCGAGTTTTTATAGGGCGAGGACGGGCTATGATGAAGAATGACACCAGGTGGTGTGTGAGGCCAGTCCTTCACTTTTTGTAAGATGCCCCCACCTACCACGTATCTCTAGGCACCTGTAGATCACCTCACTAGGAGC
The DNA here is from genome assembly GCF_964261635.1 of Lissotriton helveticus. Taxonomy (NCBI): domain Eukaryota; kingdom Metazoa; phylum Chordata; class Amphibia; order Caudata; family Salamandridae; genus Lissotriton; species Lissotriton helveticus. The sequence continues at coordinate 1,720,849,566 of NC_136059.1, forward strand.
AGCCCCACTTGTGTTTAAATAAGCATTTTGCTACCTTTAATATATCCAAGAAGACATTATGTGCAACTAAACAACCCTATTAAAAAAAAAGAATGAACAGAAAAAATGTTTTCTATTTTGCTTTGTCCTTTCAATTCTGGCAACTTCTTCCTGTTGTCTAGTGCTTTTTTGTCATAGCTGTTTTTTGTTATGGGGTGGGGGACATAAACAATGAGAGTGTGGCTGTTGGGAAATAGTACCTGCATTACTACACGAGCAGCAGACAGACACTAGAGGAAAATCAACCGATGCCAGATTCAGAGGGAAAACTGCACTTATGTCAATGGGGTATATTAGAAAATGTGTGTACAGAGTCTGAAGTAAGTAGAATATAATATATATAGAAGCCTTGAGGCAAGAGATAGATAATAAAACACTGACATAAGAGGGTGTGTGTAGGGGGAAGAAACAAACTTGTGAGAGACAGACTGAGTTAGTATGAGAGGAGAGCAGCATACTAGAGAGATTGATACACACAGGAAGGACAAAGGGGGACAGAGAAAGAGAAACAAGAGAAAGAGCAAGAAATTGGGCATGTGTGCAAGAGAGAGATAGAGGAAACAAGAGAGAAAATGAGTGAAACTGAGAGAGGGGAAACAGATAATGCTTGTTAGAATGAGAATGATCATGGGAGACATTTAAAACAAATAGAGGATGAGTACCTGGGTGATGGTCAGACAGAGAAAGAGAGAAGGCAGAATACTAGAGGGGTGAGGAAAAAGAGCAGCAACGAGGAAAAGAAAATAGGGAGGAGGGAAAATGGTGGGAGAAACTCTGGAAAGAGATAAACAGAGGCGAGAAAGAGGAAGAAAAGAAAGGTGATGCTGCGCTGATGATCTGTTAGTGCTGAGTTGCTGCTATGGTGGTGCAGTGTGGGTGCTGAGGTGGGGCTGCGCTGGTGATTTTGGTTCACTGATGCGGAGGTGGTGCTGTGCTGATGTTAAGATGGTGCTGTGCTGATGCTTAGGTGGTGCTGCGCTGGTGTTGATGTGGTGCTGCACTGGTGCTGAAGTGCTGCGCTGATGCTGAGTTGGTGCTGCACTGGTGGTACACTGATGAGGAGGTGGTACTGTGCTGATACTGAGATGGTGTTGAGCTGATGCTGAAGTGGTGCTGTGGAGGTGTTGTGTTGATGCTGTGCTGGTGATATGCTTATGCTGAGGTAGTGTTGCACTGGTACTGTGCTAACGCTGAGGTGGTGCTGCATTGGTTCTGTGGTGGTGCTGCACTGCTGCTGAGAAATACTCAGATGGTACTGAGGTGGTGGTGTGCTTGTGTGGAGGTAGAGCTTAGGTGGTGCTAAGTGATACTGAGGTGGTGCTGAGTGATGGCTTTGTGGTGCTTAGGTGGTACTGTGCTGGTATTCAGGTAGTGCTGAGTGATGCTGAGTTGGTGCTGCACTGGTACTAAGGTGGTGCTGCACTATTGCTGAGGTGGTGCTGCACTAATGCTAAAGTGGTTCTGCATTGGTGCTACATTTGCTGCTGAGGTGTTGCTGAGATGGTACTGCACTGATGCTGTGGTGGAGCTGTTTTGGTGCTCAGGTGGAGCTGCACTGGTGGTGGTGCAATGATGCAGAGGTGGTGCTGTGCTGGGATGGTTCTGTGCTGATGCTGAGGTGGTGCTGTGGGGCTGCCGTTGGGGTGTTGAGTGATGCTGAGTAGATGCACTGGTGCTGAGGTGGTGTTGAATGATCCTGTGTTGATGCGTTGATGCTGAGGTGGTGGTGCTGAGGGTGGTGCACAGATGCAGAGGTGGTGCTGTGCTGAGATGTTGCTGTGCTGAAGTTGAAGTTGTGCTGCACTGATGCTAAGGTGGTGCAGTGCTGGTGCTGAGATGGTGCTGTGCTGGTGCTGAGGTGATCCTGCACTGATGCTATGTTGAGGCTAGCCTGACGGTCCATTGATGAGGAGGTGGTGTCTTGCTGATTCTGAGGTGGTGTACTGATGCTGAGGTGGTGCTGTGGGGGTGCTGTCCTGATGCTACGGTGGTGCTACACTGATGATGAGGTGGTGCTGCGCTGGTCCTGCACTGGTGCTGACGTGTTGCTGAGCTTGTGTGGAGGTAGTGCTCAGGTGGTACTGAGTGATACTCAGGTGGTGTCACTTTGGTGGGGCTCTGCTGCTGCTGAGTGATGTTGAGTTGGTGTAGCACTAGTGCAGAGGTGATGCTACATTGGTGCTCAGAAGGTGATGCGCTAATGCTGAAGTGGTGCTGTGCTGGTGCTGAGTTGTTTGTGAGGTGGTGCTGCTCTGGTGCTGAAGTGGTGTTGTTCTGGTGCTGTGCTGATGCAGTGGTGGAGCTGCATAGTTGCTGAGTTGTTGTTGCATCAGTGCACCAATGCAGAGGGGGTACTGTGCTGAGATGGTGCTGTGCTGATGCTGAGGTGGTGCTGTGGGGGTGTTGTGGTCGTGTTGAACGATGCTGAGGAGATGCTTCACTGGTGCTTAGTTAGTGCTGAGTGATGGTATGGTGGCGCTGAGTGAAGTTGTGTTGGTGCTCTGATGCTGAAGTGGTGGTGCTGCACTGATGCTGCACTGGTAGTAAGGTGGTGCTGTACTTGTGCAGAGATGGTGTTGTATGCAATACCAAGAAAACTCCTCATAAATTGAACAGCAATTCTGTATTTGGAAAGCATGTAGTGTGTGAGGGCCTCAAGCCAAAATAGCTGGGTTGATCCCATAGAGCTAGCTATAATCAAGGGGGATTTATGTTAACTGGCGCATCCTCAGGGATGCGCCAGTTAATGTGCGCCACAGTGCGCCACTGCTCCGCCACCCATGGTGCGCCGCATTTACAATGCGGCGCACCATGGTGCAAGGCAGTGAAGATGCGTGACGCATCTCTCGGTGTACGGGCGGCGCATTGCAGGAGTCATGTTGCAAGTGCGACATGACTCCTGCAATGCACAGGGGCCACCTCTTCAATGCATGGTGCGTCACCCTTACGCCTGCTTCAAGCAGGCGTAAGGAATTGACGTAGAAAGTGAATGAGTGAAATCTCATAGATTTCACTCAGCCACTTTTAGGCGGCGTTCCTGCGCAGGAACGCCACCCCTGCGCAGGAACGCCTCCTTATGGAGCAGGGCTTTCCAACGTGACGCATCTCCTAGATGCGTCACGTTGTAAATAGGGCGCATTGTGTGTGCCGCCGTTGCGTCATATTAAGTGACGCAAATTCGGCGCAAATTCGGCGCAAGGGCGGGCCTCATAAATCTGCCCCATAGTACAGAGATACCGACGTGAAATCCGTCAAGACTAAGCAACACTGCTTACCAATGGAAAGAACTTACAAAATATCAGCACAACAAAGTTACCTTGACCTTGCACTTTCATAGGAGCCTAAAATACGGGTTTTAAAACTATGCTTTGAACATTCTGATGCATGGAAATGTAAGAGCGTTAAAACAGCCTGTCGCGCAGTGTGGCATTTGATCACATTCTCTGCATTTGCCCTGCGTTTCTAGCTGAAAGAAAATATGTTTGTCGTGGCAGGAAAAAAGGAATGTTTCAGGAATACATGTTGCCTCAGGAAATATTTACACAGTTGTTATTGCTGTGCAAGTATATGATACCAAAAGTGTAGTGTTGGATTGCATACATTATATTAAACAAATAGTGCAATATTTATAGCTTATGTGTCGGGATGCAATGGTTGCATAATGCAATAGTGCAGTTTTTCGATTCTGCCTGCATTTATTACGTGACACAAACTTTGGAATGGTTACCCACTGTGTGGGTTGGTCCACACTAACCATGATGTACATATTGCAGTGTTTACATTATACTGTTATGTCTGACTGCACTTAAAACATGGTGATAGTTTACAATCTGATGGCAGGTAGCACAAAGGCACTTCCATCTCAGATCAGCGAGGAGTTGCTGTCTGCATGAATACAGCCTGGAATGTGGCGGTTTACAAATCCTGGAGTCACGCTGTTTGATCGCAACAGCACTAAGGCAGCAGTATGTGCTACAACAATGCAGCTCATAAACAAGCATCCAGGTGTAATGGACTTTAACTATAATATAGGCTCCCATCTAAGGGGAATATCACTATTGTGGAAAGCAGCTGTAATCCACATAACCAAAACATGCATACTTGCTTACATTCCCCGGGACACTCACTGCTGCGGTAGATCTTAAGAATCTGAAGATGGGTAGCACATCAGCTGTGATTCCACCAGGTTAGTGCTTCCTATGAAGCTGTCTGGGATCAAAGAGCACGTGAATCCCTTCCTGTAACCTTGGCATTTTGAAGAACCAACTTAACAACGAGGTCAGGTTGAAGAGTAGGCAAGTTGCTTCTATAATACTTTTAGTATTGTTATTGCTATATGCTGTCGATGGTTTTCGTATGTTTTGTATGCAGTTTCCTTATAAGCTGGAAGACAGCAACTTGAGACTGACGGGTATACAGTTTGCGCTCAAAAAAAGTAACAGAAAATATTCACACTAATGGTTGGGATGTAATGTGACACTAAAAAGGTTTCATGCTAGAAACAAGAAAATATCATAGACTAACATAACTCTCCAGTGCCAATGCAATACTGTTTACATACAGTGCTTCCAACACCGAAAACACTTTCCACACTGTAAATAGTGCATAAAAGCCAGGGTGATTTGTGTTGGTCAATAATAATTTCATCACGAAGAAGGTGTGCCTGAATTAAGTCACCTCAGCACAATCCTGCTGTCAGTAACAGTCAGGCTGCCAGCAAGCAAAGCTGTCTAGAGTGAAAAGCACAATCCAGAATTGCAATCACAAAAGCCAACTGGCAAAGGTAGCCGAGTGCTTACATGGCTGCCATATGGCCATCGCAGCTCAAGTTTCACAATGTGTCTCTCTGCTGGTAAAAGGAAATATGAGGCACACAGACAACCACAAGGCAAACACGACGAGTCAGTGTGGAAGAATGTTCCCTCATGAAACACTGTAGAGACATAGTTCAGTGGTAAAAGATGTTTATTTGAGACACAGAGATACAGAGACCCCATCCAGTAACTGGCTGAGGCTAACCGACAAAACCAAGGGGCATATTATCAACAGCCAGCGATAATTATCGCTGGCCGTGCTGAGCGATAATTTTGTTATCACAGGCTATCTCTGGAATTTATTGCCCTGGTAGCACGTTATCAACAACGCGTTCTCCAGGGCGATAAAAATTCCAGAGATAGCGAGGGTATCGCCGTTTTGCAGGGAACATCGCTGGTTTTCCAGTGATGTTCTCCACAAAAAGATGATACTCTTGCTGATACGACCCACCGGGTTGTATCAGCATAATTCACCCCAATGTTAGGGATAGGTAAGTCTGCATTTTAAAAGACGTTAGTTTTTGGAAAAACAGCGGTTTTCTCCAAAAACGAACGTCTGCTAAAATGCTGGGGCAGCCTTGTAAATATCGCAATGTGAACATCAGTGATATTTCCAAGGTTGTACTGCCCAGTGTCGCCCACTTTGTATCTCATTAGAGATGCAAAGGGAGGCATTGGGAAAAAGGTGCTAACATGCGATTATGCATGTTAGCACCCTCTTCTAAATAGGGCGATAGTTTCATCTCCGCTTTTTTGGCTTTTTAAGCCAAAAAGCGGAGATAAAGCATTGTAAATATGCCCCCAAGAGTTCTAATCCCACTGCCTGGCACCCCTTTCCAACATTCCAGAACATGAAGGTTGTGGATGACATGAAGGTTAAGAACACCACATCTCCCCCATTACACCCATAAAAACAGTTACCAACTTTGTACAATTTAATCAACAAATCTTGTAAGAAAAAGAAAAGAAACAAAAGAAAACATTGTACATGGAAACAAAGCACATAAAGACACTTTAAGGAAGACAGTCTGGTAAGCGGTGGGGAATACACCTTAAGCGATGAGGCCTAGAACCACCTTCAGATGCGACAGGCTCCTCTGCGTCTGAAGTTGAGGCAGCTCGACCAGTCGTAGCGGCAGAACCAAAAGCAGATCCAACTTGACACTTCACAACTCTGCCCAGATTCCAGATTCTATGATCACTGGTCTTTATGGCATTTTTGAAAACCTTAATCACCTCAAAGGGCTGACTGAATTTGGAACCACCCCAACCTTTCCTGGGAGATTTAATCTTAACTCAGTCACCAATGTTGATAACTGAGTCCTTCACAGCCATTCTTCCAGAATACCAGACCTTCATTGTACTCAACACCCCTCTCTCTTTCTCTCCAGCCCTCTGTGCTGCCCACCTTGTTATCCACCAACGCTCTCTTGGAGCTCACCCATGATGTAGCTACTTCCACATTAGCGACCCTTGCTTTAAACAAACAAAAGGGGGCCTCATCAGTTGAAGAATGAGATGTGAAACAATACTTTTAGACCCTTTTCCTCACAGATAACTCCAAACTTTTACTAAAGGAAATAGCTTGTTTCATAGTCTCCTTAAGTGCCTTGATAAACCTTTCCATAATGCCATTACTTAGGGGACGGTACAGAGCAGCCTTCTTGTGCTTAATTCCCCTAGAAGTCAGAAATTCTTCCATTACCGCAGAGGTGAATTGGACACCATTGTTGGACAAAAGCATCAGCGGGAAACCCTTATGTTCAAAAAGATCTTCTAGGAACTCAATTACCGCACTAGACTCCAGTGAATTTACTACCTTGATGTCAGGCCACCGAGAGAACATATCTATGCACACAATCACATAGCGACCCTGAGTTTTTAGTTTCACAGGCCCCAAAATGTCTATATAAATGTATGACCATGGGCTGTGTCCCGCACTTCAGCACTCTGTCACAGCCCACACACTCTGCACACTCACGCACCAATCTTTCTACATGTACATCCGTGGCGGGCCACCAGTATGCCTCCCTGACCCTTTCCTTGGATTTTGTGACGCATGAGCGCTTTTGACTAACTTGTCCTTCAGGGCAAGGGGCGGAATAAGCTTGCTAGCACGCATGAGAAGACCATCCCCCACAGCCAGATCTACCCTAATACGCCAAAACCCTCTGGGCACCTCCTCACAGTCCTTCTTCTTGCACCAACGACCCCTGAACATGGTGATGACCTTCCGTAAGTCAACATCGCTCACAGGATGTTCCCTCCATTCGATTTCGGAAATCAGCCCTTCACTGATCAGACACACATTGACTCTGCCTGCACCATCTTCCCTCTGCCTGCACCATCACTCCCTCTGTCGGCACCATCTCCCCTCCGCCTGCACCATCTCACCCATATTTCACATGCTCATCCTAGGCCAAAAGACTCATACTTTGAGAATGGATTCATGTCCCAAACCCCTCTGGTTCTTCAAATGGCTTCCAATGATGCATTAATTCTAGTCATGTGAGCCCAAGTAAGGTAATGGCTCAAACCCTAGCCAGACTGGAGAAGCGTGGCTCAAGGGTTAGAGCGACAGACCCTGATGCCGAGGTCTGGTCCGGGACCAGGGTTCAATTCCTGCCTCGGCGGCTCTTGGACTCAATCTTCCCGGACCTGATAATTCTCGCCTCGGTGCCTAGTCTAATCATGGGTCGCACTCTGTGACTCTGGGCAATAGCTTGCTTAATCTCCACAACGGCCCCAGCAGCGCTTGGATGCCTGGCTTCACCTTGGGGGTGCCCAGGCGTGGACATTTCACATGGAAAAGCCAGGAAGGGTTCCACAGCGGTATGAGTGCAGCGCCGGGACGCCCCGTTGCGTGGGCAGCCGTGCGCTTTACAAATACAGCACATTTACATTTACTGGCACCCTATACCTGTGAGAGTTGCTTCCTTGACAGAACAAGACAAACCAGAGAAGCCCCTTGTCCACACACCCCTATGACAGTCCAATTCCCTCTTTAAGATCCCAGAGATTCTGGTTGTTTCTTATTTACATGAGATTGTATCCTTCTACACTCCTATAATTAGCTCCCAGACAGTTTTCTGTTCTTTTTTAATATGGTATGGCTTATCAGGGAAAAATCTCCAACATTCAAAGGACAAGCAATGTTGTAGCAAAGGACTTTGGCCCAGATTTAGAGCGTGGCAGATGACGTACTGCATTACAAATAAGATGGGTATACAGTTCACCTTATAAGAAGTGCCATGAAATATAATTCACTTGCAATATAGTGGAAGGGTTACCCATCACATTTGTGACCGGGTACCATGTCCAACAAACTCCAAATCAGGCCCTCAGACATTCCCATTGGTTTGGTGAGGACACTTAAATGGCATAGATTTAGTAGGATGAAAAAGTATTTTTTTATTTTATCCCAGCTGTTTTCTGAAAGATTTAAACTATGAGCTTTGCATACAAAACTCTTTCCTTTGCAAGGAAAGCAGACCTTAAACATACGAATCCAGCAGTTACTAAACATAAATTGTATGGATGACATATAGTGAGGGCCACCGGAATTATGCATCGGGGAGGACCATATTATGCAGCAGTGTCGACTAAATTATGAGGCAAGAAAAAGACGAATTATTTGCATAATGTAGCACATTTTGTGATAGTATTACTTAATTTTTTTGTAATTTTGACACTTCTTAGTACTATCTGGCCATATGATTTAACTCATTAAAACCTGCTGAACACCCAAATATTGTAATAAGCGAAGAGAGAAAGGAGACTAGTCATCTTGCATTGCATTACGTCCTGCTGCAATTTTAGTAACCTTTGATCCATTTGAGCTAGAAACAATTTTATTTGTTAAAATCGACAGATTACGATGCAGCATAAGCCAAAAATCCAAAATAATGCAGAAAACGTAGCGGCCACATAGATCTAGTGACCATGCATATAGTACAGAAACACTGATCCTCTTTGATTCATTACATACAATGTTAAGCAAAATCAAGACTTGTTCACTTGCTGTGAAACTTTAAATCGTTATTTTCTGTCTTTCCCCCTTACAGTAATACAAGTAGATCTCAGCAACCTTTCTTTTAGAAATACATCAGTAATAATTAATAAAAGTGTCTATTTAGCAGGGATCCATTGGGCAAAATATTAGGCAAAATCCAATTTACACAACTCTATCACTGAAATAAAAATAGCCACAATATATATGAAATGGGGGTGCACTTAAGTACCCTGTGTAAGGCACATCCAACTCTTTCCATATATTTCCTTCTCTATCTGAAATGAAAGGGCAGAGGTGTCACGCGCCCTCCACCACTCCTGGTGTGCCACAAAGCAGCATAATAAAATCCCTTTAAAAAAATCACAACATCGAATACTACATTATTGTTGCTTTGCAACTTTGACATTCACTTTTCATAGAAATGTTATTGTGAGAGTGGAAATGTAAATAAATTAAAGAAAGGAAAATGGTACCCACAGGCGTTGTGTGAATCGTTGTGATGATTCAGATAGATGTCCATTTTTTTTTATCAGTAGAGATAAGTTTTGCATCTTGATTAGAATGCGAAACTTTGTCGCCTGTACCCAGAGGAGGCTAATGGTACAAGCTAGATTTTAATTTTAGCCGTGATATGTCCATGAAAATGCTGAGTCCTCCATTTTTATTTGGCAATCTGAACCCGGAAAGAACGCGGACGGTCGTGCCTTGCTGCCACGAGCATCAAGTAAGCTGCATTGCTGCTCACTCGGCTCTCACCTCAGGTGTCACCCCATGTGAGGGTGTCACCCGGTGCGGTCTGCACCCCCCGCACCCCCCTAGTGACGGCGCTGTAAAATTCCTCCTTACTTGTTGCCATTCAGGCTGGTGGGCAGTTCGAGGTGGCAGACCAAACGAGGCAGACTCTGAAGACAGAAGAGATGTAGCAGATGATTCGCTGACAGCTCACTTTTGAAGACACTGGGCCTGTAGTCTTGTAAGTTAGGGTCCAGTACTTTGTTTTCCAGTATGTTCAAGGCTGTTGGGGTCTCTGATTGTCTCGTACACAGCGTAGGTAAATCATCGCCAAAATCTGGAATTAGGTTTCCTCATGAAACACTGTAGGGACGTAGTTCAGGGGTCTAAGGGGTTTGTTTGAGAGACAGAGATACAGAGATCACATTCAGTAACTGGCTGAGGCTAACTGACAAAAACCAAGAGTTCTAATCCCACTGCCATTAAACCTTCCCCAAATTCCAAAACATGGAGGTTTTGGATGACATGAAGGTTCGAACATTGCAGCTCAAGTTTCACAATGTGTCACGCCACTGGCAAAAGGAAATATTAGGCATACAGACAACCACAAGTCAAACACGACGAGTCAGTCATTTACAGACTCAATACACTGGGCTTGTTTTCAATTCTGTTATGTACACAGACATCACATCTTGAGAAGCATATACAAATTGAAAGGTTTATTTGTATATTAATGACCAGTGCACCTGTAGGTAGGATCATTGACCAACAGGCAAATAAAATCAAAAGCAGCCAAAAAGAGTTGCCGATTATAGCCAAAGACAGTTCAAATGTATAATAGTACGTGTATTTGAAGCCGGTGCTGCTCCTGACATACCTGTTATTTCATTTCCTTTGTATGAGTGCTTAATGTAGAACACTGGGAAATGCCAGGGAATTCGGGGGTGAGGGAATTTGAGGGGGAGGGGAGTTGACGAGGGAAGGGGGAGGTCAAGAGAAGGGGACTTTTAGAAAGAGGGCGAGTGCCCTCAAAAGTAGACATTAATTACAGCTCTGTGTCTTGTTGCATTTCGTATTTGATGCAAATCATGCTGTTTGTCTGGTTGAAGACACAATTTACAGCCATCACCTGGGCACATTTGGAAAACCAATAAACACAACTAGTAGTGAGCTGAAACTAAGATATATGGACAATTGTGAAATGATTTCATGTAACAGGGCCAATCTTCAGGGTGTGACCAGAGCAGCAAAAAGAGGGGTAAATGTAAACTATTCAATGAAAACAAAGGAATTTCGAAAGGCTCATGAAGGAACTAATCAAAACAGATGGGCGTGCTGAAAACCCATACAGTAGATACACCATGTTCCGAGAGACTGTGCTGCCTTAGCAGGACCTAAAAGTAGTAGATGAGCTCTCAATAAACTAATTTTGTGGTGTTGGTTTTGAGAAGAAGTGTGTGGCAAATAAGTATTGTGATGATTAGAAGGTTACATCTTTTTTTTATGTTACGGTCTTGTGAAACTCTGGTGGGATCGTGAAAAGTAGGAAGGAGAAGGTTATGTTTGAATACACTCTGATATGTACACTTGTTACAGTATGAATGAGTCTTACTGGAGATGGTGTTTATGAGTCTTCACTATTTATGCTCATTGGTTGGAGAAGAGTTGTGAGAAGAGATAAGGCTCAGCCAAGCACCTTACGATGCACACTCATCATCTGAGAGAGAGGTCTGAAAGGAGGCCAGTCCCTCAGGACACTCTACTACACACACTTGTCATCTGAGTAAGAGGTCTGAAAGGAGAGGACATTCCCTTTCCACACCTTACTACGCACACCTATCATTACAGGGAGAGGTCACAGTGAAGAGGCCAGTCTTTGCACACACCCTACTGCGCACACCCCTCATCCAAGACAGAGGTCTCAGAGGGGAGGCCAGTTACACACAGCTGCCATACAAGAGAGAGGTCTCTGTGCTGAGTTCATTCCCACTAAATACTCTAGAATGCTCACCTGTCATGCAAGACAGATGTTTAACGGTAGAGGCCTGACCCTCTCTACACACTTCTTCACACACCTATGATGTAAGAGAGAGGTCTAAGTGAATAGGCAAATCTCTGTCAATACTTTAGCAGAAGGGCAAGTACATCCAGATATCTTACTACGAACACTCATTATGCAAGGAAGAGGTCTCAGCAGAGAGGCCTGTCCCTCCACACACACTACTATGATAAGTTGTCATTTGAGACAGAGATGTATGCAGAGAGGCCAGTCTCTCCCCACACTGTACTACACAAACCTTTCATGTAAGAGATGGGTCTCAGTGGAGAGGATCCTCTGCCCCACATACTACAATTTTCATACAATTGTGCTATGATTCCGCAACAATCTTACGAGAGTGGCTCACAAGCTTCTGGAAATGAAGCTTGCTCTATGGACATGTGCAATCTTGCGAGAGGCTCTTGAGACCCCAAAGAAAAATTACTTGGCTTGCCACCAGGTGTTTTACGATCCTGCGTAAGATTGTGAATGCAAAAAATAACCAATCTACATACTATTATTAAACATTGGCATTCAATAATAACTGACTGGATAAAAAATCTCTATGCAACAGATTAAAATGAAAGTTATAACTTTACGTTCCCCTAAGGGGAAATACCAGGGACCCCAATGTTAATAAATCCAGAAAAGATTGTAAGGGGAGAGTTAGTTCTTCGCATACTGCGCGGATGTAGCATGGCAGCAGACCTAGATTTCCTGGCATGTTTGGGATTACTTTGTTGAACCGAGCACGTCCCACTTCTGTGATTTTCAATGTTTTTTCACAGCGATATTCACACTAGATTAACTAACATTAGAGCCAGCAGGCCTTGTTTTTCAAACTTTTGGTAATCGAGCAGTGTCCCACATCTCCAGTTGTTTCATTTAATTCTCACCTTCCAATTTTCACTAGATTTATTAACTTTGGTGTCCCTGGTATTCACCCTCCTGGGAACGTATGTGGGGCCAGATGTAGGAGGCCAAATACCAGTCGGTAACGGCCGATTTCAGCCGTTACCGACCGGTATTTGGAGTTTCAGATGTAGGGGGCCTTAAATTTACCGATTTACCGAATCTGTAAATTTACCGATTCTGTAAATTACCGAATCGGTAAATTTACTGAATCGCTATTTTGTGATGTAGGTGGCACTGAAAACAGTGCCACCGGCCCTTCAAAATTCATTATTTACCATCAAATACTATTTGATTGTAAATAACGAATTCCTGTGTACATGCACATCTGTGCATGTAAACCTGTGCCATGTGGCACACATACATGCTCTAAGGGCATGTATGTGTGTCACATGGCACACAAGCCTGAATCAGGGGTGCAAAAGGGTGTCAAAGTGACACCCTGTCCCCCTTGTCAATTCGCAAATTTTACCGAATCGGTATTTACCGATTCGGTAATTGCCATTGATTCCTATGGGCCTGAAGGCCCATAGGTATCAATGGCAATTACCGAATCGGTAAATACCGATTCGGTAATTACCGAATGTTACAGATTCGGTAAATAAATCGGTTACAATACCTACATAGCATTTACCGATTTGTAAATACCAAATCGGTAAAATTCGGTATTTACGAATCGGTAAATACTAATTACCTACATCGGGCCCTTAGTGAGGGGAGCACACTCGGTTCGAGTGCCCCTTTAAATTCTTGGTGTGGTATGTGATACAGTTATCTTTTCCTATTTAGTGTTTGAGGACCCCTGTTCCTTATAACATAAATCTCTAGTTATCCTTGGGTTTCCCTTATATGTTTGAAACAATACATAACCTCACATTTGCCCTCACTCATGACATGTTCTATGACATCATTTATGACATCTCACAAAAGGGGGGGTTTCTAATCAAAAACATATACTTTTATTACATCTAACTATACCGTTCCTTTAACCTTTGTTTTTTTCAGTGAATTTAAATGTATATGAAGTACTAGCTAAAAACTGTTTTATATTTCTATGTTCTTTTTTTGTGGCTGAAACTTGCGAGTCAATGGACATTTTTTCCCTAATTCCATTGTCTACAATGGTCTCCTGCAAGCTTGTGATTCCCTCATGATTTGCAAGTCATGTGCTGTTTTGTTTTGTTTATCTGTAGCGGGCCCTGAGGTTGCCACACCTTTTTGTACTACTCTAGGGCTGTCACCTGTGAAGGTGGAACCTATGGCTGTCCAAACTTTTTACACAAAAGATGATGGACGGAATGTTGCACAATTAAACTTGCTAGTCAGTGATGATTTGTGAATTTAGAGATGGCTGAAAATTATTTTCAGAGCTCTTATCCACTCAGTCACATTTCTTAAAAAATTCAAAGTTAGGGGTGGGCAAAGAATCCCGCTGCGCCGGCGGGCGGAGTTTGTTGAGTTTTGCCCACTCCATGTTCCGTGTGGAGTGCAGAGTTCAGAAAATTCCATGAAGTGACGTGAAGCAGATTTTTTTCTCTAGCGTCTTGCCAATGGTAAGTTGGCGAGCACTTGTGAGAAAAAATAATGCGCTTGACCTCCTCCTGGCGAGATTTCTCACTGTGAGCGGTCGCAGCAGGTCGCGACCACTCATGTTGAGAAATCTGCCATTCGCATTGAGGAAGCTGCCGCTCAAGTAGAATGTCTACTTGAGCTGCAGAAAGATGTATTGTGTCGTTTGCGCTGATTTTACAGCGTGGGACAAATTCCTGGTGGTAAAAATCAGTGCGAGCAGCACGACTTACCAGACTCCACTGCTGGCAGAACTCCACGCAATGCAACAGAGGTTTTTTGGCACTTCGCAGAGCTCCAGACTTATTTAAAATGTGATTGAGAGATTTTGTAAATCAAGTCTTGCAAGTTAAAATAGCAGATATTAACAAAACAGTTAAATCCTTAAAGGTGGCTTAGCAACTTTTAATTCTAATATCTCAAAAACTATCCAATAGTTTTACCAACCAATGAATCTACACTTTCTGAATAAAGTTCTTCTTTCATGATGCAAAGTTGTATGCTTAAAGTGTTCAGTAGTTCAAGATATTGGTTTGAGCAAAAATTCCTAAGGAAGCTGAAATGGGGCATTGCAGAAAACCCACTGGACACGAGCAAATGTATTTTTGCTAAATAAAAGAAATGAGGTGGAGCACCCTGGCACTCGGACCTGCCTCCATCCTATAAAGGCTACAACAGTCTTTCTGCCCCAGGAGACAGATTGGGGAATTTGCACTGTTAGACCCAGCAGCTTCCAGCTGTGAGGGATGCATCAAAGTCAGTCAGAATCCATTGCTCTAGGTAGGATGAGCATTATACACATTTCTGATAACCTGTGGTCACCCTTCGGTAGCTTTGCACTGAAAAGACAGGCTTATCTTTAGGACCCAATTGTGAAGAATTGCTGCAACACCACCATCGCAACACACTGCGTACACCACAAAAGACTCCAGCCCGTATGTATGAAAGACTCGTCCATGTATTACAAACAAGGAAATACAAACAAGATACACACTGTATATACACTTTACAGTTACATTGTATATACACTTTACAGTTATATGGTATTGTCAAACTTCCCCATTGAAATCAAAATGTGACACAAATCGCATATCAAATTTTCCCATTCTCAGACCGGTCAAACAGTCACATGTCTTTGACTATGCCTCTGACCCAGCCCCTCAGTCAATCAACTACACCAGCCAATGATACTTGTTGCCCCTGCTGGAGGCCATGAACTAGACAGTCAGAACCACCTAATACAGAAAGAAACAGTTACTTAGTTTCGTCTATCTGTTCAATACCTCCGGCACCCGCAGGATATGCATGAATGCCGGATCTCGACCCCTCCCACAGACAAAAGTTTGTGATCCAGGAAGCAGGCGTGGTTCAAACTCTGGAGAAATGTTTTTCCCTCAGGTGGAGGTGTAAACTGCTGTAGTCCTCGACAGTTATCTGCAGGTGTCTACAAGAAACACAATACCCCTCAGGCTTCATCACAATGTTCTTCACAACAAAGTACCTTGTGGTGTGGGTCCAGGAAGAGAATGACCTCGGACAGGGTCTGCGATGTCAGGCATTGTCATCCTTCAGATCTGGAGGTTGAAGACAGTCTCAGCTCCCAGCTCAGGTTCCTCCAACACCCTTCGGACACCACACACTCTAGAGTACAAGCTAGCACAGGTCCCCTTGGTTATGGGCACGGGTCCTTCAGACTCAGCAAGCTTCCCCTGCACTCCTCACATCTTGGCACCTCAGATGGCTGCTGATCTTTATGACCACACTCCTCTGCACAGCATGATGATGATGTACGTCAGGACAGTCCTTGTCCCTACCAACAATCACTTCTACCTGTTTCCGCTGCACCCAGTGTGGTCCTTATTATCTACTGGAAACAGTGAGATCCTTTGTGTCCCGGGGATCTCACAGGAGGCCAGCTAACTGCCCCTTGAAGAGTACTTTGGGACCCGGGCCACAACAGTTGGCGCTTAGCTGCAATCCAGCAACATCCAGGCAAAATCCACCAAGTGATAGTTCCCTTTCTGGAGCACAAAAAGCCCCAGGCCACTACAAGTCTGCAGATAATCCAGTTGCAGTCCCTCCTGCCCTAAGGATCCCTAGTGTTGATGTCCTAGCATTGAACCAGCGTAATATGTTCCAAGATCCCCGAAAGTTTCAAACTACTGATGCCAGATCCAAAGCAACTTATACCCACAACGGCCTTTGAAGACGCAATCAGTTCAAGAGGCCACCTTTGAAATGCACAGGCCCATTCTAAATTCTGTACTGTCTGCCATCCTAACCTGGTAGGTCAGATTACTTTCTTTAATGGGTCCAAGACCCTACCCCTTGGAATGCCAATTCCACACCCACATAACTACCTCAGAAAGGCCCCTCAGTGTCAGTGGCATGCAGTCTTCCTGTAGCCCCTAGTTTATGGCCTTCAATCAGGAATGCACAGATGGAGCTGTCCCCCAAGCACCCATATGTGAATTGGAGAGAGGCTGACAGGCACACAGAGCCATCAACATAGAAATGCCCACTTTCCCTAAAGTGACATTTCCATACATGTAATGTTAGATCCACTCGCACTACTGGAGAGGATTCCCCATTACGAACTCAATGATATCAAACACGATACTGCTACTACACTGCCCATAGGAAGTACTGCTCAAAAGGTGTTCCCTACCTTCCCCCATGCTAATTCAATGTGAGAAGCAGGCCCCATCATACTGAACACACCATCCGGTGTCATTCACAATCCTTGCATGTAACACACACACGCACATGCCCTACCTCTTCCCAACACCATACCCTGTCCCAAGGGAGAACTCTGGAATAGCAAGAGACATGCAGAACCTAGGGAAATAGCTTTTTAAATGCCAAACCAAGTAACAGTAACTTGTGAACACAGGCCCTAACTAGGTATACCTGTGGCACAATCGATGAGCTACCTCTGTGGATGCACAACGAGTGTGCAGGCCCATGGAGGAGTATTCGAGATACAGGCCCTGGGACTTACAACTGAGTTGAATCAGTCAATTATGTATATGATGAGCAGAGCGCTTTGGCACTGAATGGCAGGTCAAAATCTGGCAAAATACCTGTGACTCCCAACCTACCCCTAAGGCGGTGTGACTGAAAACCGAGTAAAAGCAAGAGATATTTTTTTTAAAAGAAGAGAATGTGTGGGGACTGTCCTATCCTGGCATCAGGCTGCAACTCCTCCAACAGACTTTCTGACTCAGGCCTAGAGCCTCCCCATCTTCATGGCCAGTAGAGAAACAACCCAAATTTCCTCTCACTTGCTATCTTGCCATCGTGAATGGCCTTACTAGCCATGCTTTTGGTGCCTGAGCCAATTGGCAGCAAGGGAACTCTACCAATCCTTGGCGTGTTTGAAACCTACAGACTAGGTCAGATCCAGTGTGATCTGGCTTACATGGACCCCATCACGCTTCCTTACTCAGAATGTGCGGCAGAATTCAGAATTTGATTACAATCACACATTTTCCAGATATTTCTGAGAAGGAAAGTTACGGAATCTGTGAGGATTCACAAAATTTATACCACCCAGTTTTCCCACTCTTCTGATAAACACACAACCCCACTTGTGTGGCTAGGCATATCACCTACGTCAAGAGCACATGAAAACAGTGGCCAAATGAATACTGCCTTTGTGGTCTTCGCATGGTCCTTGGGTTAGTGACTTTTTGTCTCAGGTAATAGAACAAATGTCTATTCATATACAAAATGTTTAGTCTCCTGCAATGTAAAGCAGCGAGACTGGTTCTTCTGTTCCTGATTGATTCCCCAGTTGTGTTAAAAACATTTTAATGATAACTAGCCGAAGGACACTACAAATATTTAGTTACTAGGCCTCTCACTGCATCTGGCTCACTTCCTTATCCATTGATGTCATCAGCAATTTTAGGTGCAATGTTAAAAGTTTGTATTACAAAATTAGTGACTTTTACAGTATTGTAAATTTTGGTTTAGCAATGTATGAATTTGATTTTTTATTTTTTTTTAAGCTTGCTTATTGGCATTTCGAGAAAAGACAAGCAAAAACATATTCCTCAATATCATTGACAATAGGCAGTGGAAGCAGAGATACAAACAGTTTGCATAGATACATCAGCAGCTAACACAAAGTATAAGCATAATCCAAGTATGGGACAGTGGGGGTAGGTATATCTCTCATACAGTATCCAGACCCATGATCCCCAAAGGCTGCGGGAGGAGAATTCTGTGCGTGCAAGTGTGATTGGTAAACAGTCTCTTGGTCTGGGCCATTAGTTAATCTACCCACATGGAGCATGTCGCTTAGTCACCCTCTACACATCAATGGAGGCTGCATCATGAGGCAATAGTGTGTCGGCATTCAAATCGTCCCCGCCCGCACCGTCGTTCGCGCTCCCATCTGTTGTCATGTCCCGCGCATGTCTCCCTTCCAGAAACACGGTCCAGAAATTCTTGGGTCTTTTGCGGGGATGCAGTAGGTCACTGTAAAGTTCTGATTGTGTGCAGCAATATGTCATCTCTTTGGACCACATAGAAAGTGTAGGGGTTGGGCCTCTCATCCAAGTGCGTGCGACGCACCGTTTAGCGAGGAGGAAAGCCATGTCTACAAGTCGCTAATGTGCTGGACGCAAAGGTTTCGAATAGCCCAGTAATGCCAATAGGGGGTCCGGAAGCAATGTGAGCTGTGTGATCCTATTAACCTCTCCATACACGGCATGCAAAAAAGAGAGGACATTCGGACAAGACCATGCTACGTGTAAGAAGTCGGCAAACTGAGCTCCACATCTCTCGCAATTAGGGCTATCTCGTAGCTTGTATCTACAAAACCTTTCGGGGGTATAGTATGTCCTATTCAGGTATTTAAAGTGAAGAAGTCTGTGGTGGCCATTTAGGGAGATCTTCCTGGTGCTTGTGCAGCAATACTGCCACATTTCCTCCTGCAGCTCTATTTGTAAATCAAGCTGCCATGCTAGCCTCGGCTTTGTATATTCCGTCGTCCTTTCCGAGAGAGCTATTTTATATAGGTTTGTTATTAATTTAGCCTGCGATTTGGCATTGACTATGTAGACAAAAGCAGTGCCCGCGTTGGGCTCCTCCATGTCCTCACCCAAATGATCCCGCGTGCCTCACTCTGTGAAACTGGAAGCGAACCAACTGTGGGTATGTTGTGTCTTTCGTTTCCCAAGTGCGAGCAGTGCCCGCGTCAAACAAGTCTCCCATATTTTGGATATGTAACACTTTCAGAGCCTCCAGCACTCCTTTTTCCATACACGGAGTCAACCAGGCGCACCAAGCAATAGCTGCAGTGGGGGCATACAATAGAGTGCATGCTTGAATTTCCATCATGTGTCGCCAAGCATGCGTGACCGCGTTCAGCGAGTCGAGGAGGCCATTCCGTCGATCTGGCGGTTTTGCCAGCAATGCGGGCAAGGGAGTCGGGTCTGCTATTATTGTTTCTATGCGTATGTGAGGGATGTCTGCCGGACAATGAATCCAGTGGTAGGTATGCGCGCTCTGCGCCGCACGGTAGTACAGTTTCAAATCTGGAGCATTCAGGCCACCTGCCGCATACAGGCGACTAAGTGTGGTCCACGCCACTCTGGGTTGTTTCCCAGCCCATGCAAGTCGAATCATTAAGGCCTGCAGTTGTCGGAAGAAATGGGACGATAGAGTCATTGGTATGTTGCTGAACAAGAACAAAAATCGCGCAAGGACAATCATTTTCATGAGGGAGATACGCCCCAACACTGACAGCGGCAGGGTGATCCATGTGTCAATGTTCTCCTCCAACTTAGAGATTGCCACCCCGTAGTTCTCCCGTAGAACGACCTCGGAGTCCGTATGGAGTCGGATTCCCAGGTATCGTACCGCCTCATTCATCCATTGTATGGGGTATTCCGGTTCAAACTGCCTCGTGGCGGGGGGTAAGGGGAAACATGACAGATTTATTCCAGTTGACGTGGATGCCCGAGAGCGAGCTAAACATTACTACTTCATGGAGGACCGGCGATAGGTGCGTCTCCAGCTCCTGACATATAGAAGGGTATCGTCCGCATATGTGGATATGATCAAATTGTAGGAGGGGAATTAGATGCCCCTGTGACCGTGGTATTCGCGTAGCGCGCATGCCAATGGTTCAGCCGCAAGAGCATACAGGATGGGAGATAGGGGACATCCCTGTCTCGTGCCCCTGCCCATCCTGATAGCATCTGTGATGACCGAACCTATTCGGACACGAGCAGTGGGGGCAGTATAGAGTGCCGCTAGGAGTTGTAGAAAGAACTGGCCCACTCCCATCCAAGTCAGAACCTGTCTCAGGAAAGGCCACTCAACAGAGTCGAAGGCCTTCTCCATATTGAGGAAGACCGCAACCACAGGCACCCCCGGCCGCGTGTGTTGGAAGGCTGCAAATACCGTTCTAATATTATACGTGAGGTTGTGAGTCGGAACGAAGCCAGCCTGCTCTGGAGCGACCAATGAGGTATATCTTCGCGTCAACATTCAGCAAAGACAAGGGCCGGTACGATGCGCAGTCACTCGGGTCCTTGCCTGGCTTGAGAATCGCGACAATAATCGCTTCACACATCGAACTCGGCATAGAGCCTGTGCTTGCCATGTGGTCAAAAAGAGCAAGCAAATGGGGCAACAGGAGTTCTATATACGCCTTATAAAATGCGACGATAAGGCCGTCACTTCCCGGCGCGCTACCAGCCCTCATTGTTGACAGAGCCAGCACAATTTCATCCCGTTCAAATGGGCGCACAAGGAACCCGCAATGTACATCTGTGAGCCAGGGTAGCTCTATATGAGAGAGGTAATCTAGAATGCGTTCCTCTGGGATTGGGCCACGCCACACATACAGTGCTGCGTAATATTCACGGAAACGCTCCGCCACTTGAGCATTTGAAAGCGGTTTGCCCATTGTCACCGATCTCAGCGTAGGTATCTCTGTTCTATTCCTGCCTCTTCTGGCTATGCGCGCGAGCACAGCACCCGGTCGTTCGCCCTCGCAGTAAGATCGGGCAATTGCATATTTCCCTAAGTGTTTGACTTCGGCATCTGCCTCATCGTTATATTCCTGAAGCACCTTAGCAAGCTCCAGAGCCAGAGTCTCTTTATCATCCCAGAGACGTTTGCCCTCTAGGTCTTTGAGTTTAGTTTCAAGTGTCTGTAGTCTGTTTCTAATCGTCTTCAGAACCCCCGAGTGTTTGGATATAACAATACCCCTGATATATAGCTTGAACGCCTTCCACACACTCTAGAACAAATCAACAGAGCCCACGTTGGCCTCAAAGAACGTCTCAATGGGCGACGCCAACTCCTCCCCGAAAAGAGCATCCAGCAAAGAGTGCGGGGGGAAACGCCATACGAACGGTAGAATGTGCCGCGTTGGAGCAGTCAACAAAAGAATGATCGGTGAGTGGTCCGAGTATGTATGTGGGAGTATGGTGCAGGTCTGGACGCTGGGGATTTACTGCGATGCGACAAACCAATAATCTATTCTAGTGTGGATATTATGTGGAGCAGAATGGTGAGTGTAGCCTACAAGTGTTGGGTGTCTATGCCTCCAAGCGTCACAGAGGTCCAGTCTAGTCAGTTGTGTCTCAAGGGCTCTGGCAGAGGCCGACGGACGGCGATCTGGGCCATCCGACTTGTCAATGTTCGGGTGTCTTGTCATGTTAAAATGGCCTCCCGAAAGGATCGGTATCTTAGCAGGCAACTCTGTGTAAAAATCTGGATGGTCGTAGTTAGGGCCATAAGTATTTACTACACATAAATCCATGCCCCTACCGCTGCATCTAGTGACCACATACCTCCCCTCCCTGTCCGTCAAAAGCGGCCTCATTGTCACAGAGGCTTTTGGGTTGACCCATGTAAGAACACCCCTAGCATGTGTTGTGAACCCATCCGCATGAACGTTGCCCATGAGGCCCCGGTAGCGTAATATATGGCTGTCTGGGGGAAGATGTGTTTCCTGTAGTATGGCTATATCTACGCCATGTCGAGCGAAATATTGTAAAATTTTTCGTACCTTCTGGTGGTCAATTAGACCGCGTACATTCCAGGTCAGCAATGACCGCGTGTCTAAGGCTTCTCCTCCCCAAGTCATCCCGTCAGCAGATGGTCGTATGAGTCCTCTACGGATAATATCCAGACAAACATCCTACCCAAACCTTCTGCTATAGCCACATAAAAAATCTTGCATGCCATTCTCTCAAAATTCAAACTCTCCCCGCCCCACCCCTCCCCAGGATTACAACATCTGCCCTCCCCTGTCCGACACCCACCCACGCCTGCCCATCCCCAACTAGGCCGCGATCTCCCTGCCAACCCTCAAAACGCCCCCTGGATGCCCCTCCCAGCCCGGAGCAGCCAAACCCATAACAGAAGATCAGAACCCCCCACATCCCCTGCAATCAAACTCAGCGGATATCACACAAGGGCAAAGGTAGCCTGCAATGTGCAAGCTCAGACAATAAAATCCTTACATTGCTACCCGCCTCTCCCAGTCTCAAGTCCCAAATATAATGTGTGTTCCCAACAGCACAAACCATCCGACTCTTGTCAGATACTCAATGTTCATCGGAGCCATGTTTGATAAAGCCATCAGCATTGCACCCAACTGTGCTATCCAACCCCTGTCCACGTGTCACTACAACAGCTCTTCCTCACTATGTGGGAGAAAGGGTAAGTTATAGTATATAGTATTGTGTCACATGACTTAATATCGCTTGCAGCTCATAAGCAGTCAGCTGTACTATTATAGAGTCAATTAACAGTAATTACATCCTACCATGTTCAGTCTCTGCTTCATGTTGCATAGACCCCTTCATCATGCTAGGGCAAAGCTCAGATCGTATCCAACCCCACCCATAGGTCCCCCCTTTCCTCCCATCCCATGTTACCACATGCATCCTAATTCGCGTGACTTATCTGAGCAACACTCAATCAGTCCTGCTCCTCCATGGAGCCGTCCGCTGCGCCAGACTCTTAACCCAGAGGGGATCGATACTCCCTTCGCCAGTCTTTAAGGGCTTTCTGAAGAGCTTTAGGGTCTGTGAAAATCAGAGATTTCCCCTGCCTGTTGATCCTCAATTTCCACGGGTACAGCATCGCGTAGTCCACGCCCATTTCCGGCAGCTGTCGTTTCATCAGGGCGAACTGTTTCCGTGCCTCTTGCACCTTGACGGTGAAGTCCGGGAATAATGAGAGGACAGAGCCCTCATACTGTAGCGGATGCTTGTCCCTCGCCAGTTTCAGGGCCACATCCCAATCCCTGTAATTGAGCAGTTTAGCTATTATGGGCCTCGGCGGTGCTCCCAGGCGAGACCTCGGGCCCAAGGATCCGTGGGCCCCCTCCACCACAAACATAGCAGAGAAAACCGTGTCACCCAGGAGCTTCTTAAGCAAGTTCTCAATGAATATTTCCATATTCCCGGTTTGAGTGTTCTCTGGCAGGCCCATGATGCGGAGGTTGCATTGCCTCGAGCGGGCCTCCAAATCCTAGGTCTTGTCGAGAAGTGCCTGCATGGCCCTGCCCATCTGTTTGTTTTCGGTGTCTAATGAGGTCTGTGCCTCTTCTACCTCCGTGAGGCGGCGCTCCGACATGTCTATGTGTTCTGCGTGTTTGTCGAGTCTTTCTGCCATACGATCCATGCGATAAGTGAGCGCATCCAGCTTGGTCCCTATCGCAGTCATCCCCCCTGGATGGAGATTCTTTTCCATGGCTACAAGTAGCCCGCGTAGATACTGCTGCTGTGCATCCTCCGTCACCTCACGGTCCCCCATCTCAGTCCCGCCTGTGGCGTCGCCGGTCTTGGAACCCCTGGGACCAAACGATATTTTTGGTTGAGACCTATCTGTACGCCCCTTTCCAGCTGCTCGGGCATTCTCACGCAGTAGGGTATGGCCCGTAGCACGCAGCACACCACCGACGAGGTCCTCTCCTCCATGCCCCTAGCTCAGTGGTAGCGTTTCGCGGGCTTCTCAAAGATGTCTCTTAGCATCACAGGCTTTTCGGATCAGTGGCAGTGGCTTCACGGCACTCCAATCCCCCACCTCAGGATGGCTGGTGCGAGGCTCTGCGCTTGGACTCTAAGAGCAATCCAGAAGGGGGAAGGTGTAGCAGTAGATGGCAGGTGCGATCCAGTAGGTCCACGAGGGAGGCGGAGGAGGCCGCGCTGAAAGTTTTTCTCTTTGTCACGACTGGACCCGGGGGGGGTTAATGCGCCAGTACCCCCACAGATTCCACAGCGCCTCCTCACAGCTCAGCTGCAACAGAGGCAGTTCTGGTCTCGAACTGGCCTCGTCTAGTTTCACTGACCAGCAGCAGTCCCCGCCGCTATCACGAAGTGTCCGGAATAGCGCCAGCCAGTCCGCTACAACACAGGGGTAGACACACAACGCCAGGCGGCCCCTTACCTCAGCTCAGCGCCTGCCCCTGCATCTCGGGCGTTTCCCCTGGCGCGGAGGCCCGGAGTAGTCCAGAGGGCCGTTCCTGAGTGGTCACCGCGGCCAGGCCCGTGGCACTGCCGGGCCCAGCGCAGTCCACAACGGTCCTCCGTCGCCAGCCCCTCCGCCTCGGGAGCGGGCGGTCAAATCCAATCCAGTAGCGGGCGCAGCAGTTCGGCGGCTCCGAAATGCTCCAGCCGCAATGCGTCCGCCTGCAACCCATCCCGCGGAGCAGCAATCGCAGGCAGGGGGCCCCCACTCCAGGCTGGGGGACAACGAGTGCAGCGCCGAGCTCTGCCAGGCAGTGGGACAGTGGGACGTGCGCAGCAGAGCACGCAGCAGGGCTCGCCCTCCCCTGCACCCGCACCCCCACCTCTGGACACTGTGTTGTCGTTCGCCAGGCCACCGCGGAACTAGTTAAGCCCCCACTTCCCAGGGGCAACGATGAACAGGGGTGCCTCTCTCCTCACTTCCAGCGCCAGCACTGCGTGCGAGCCTCTGTCTCCACCGCCCGCAGCCAGCGCCCCGCCGCGTCTCTAGGCCGCAGAGTCCTCCATAGGGGCAGCCACCTCTCTCCGAGGCCAAAGTCACTACAGCTAAGTCCAGTAAGTGCTGTGCAGCATGGGGCGCCCGCAGATGATTGGTGCCGATCGGTATAAACGCAGGATTAATGAAGGATATTCAGCGAGACAGGGGAGCTCTCGGCTCAGGCAGCCATCTCGGTTGCTGGCTAGCTCCGCCCCCTGAATTTGAATTGTTATCACAATGTATCCAATAATCTAAATGGCCTTGCCACACCAAGAAAATGGTTCATGATCATTATCGTTATGGTTTTTGTCACTCCAATGATAATTAAAGTATAGTAAGAATAGTGAGAATAGTACTAGGAGAATCTTGATGCAAAAGAGCATCTCATCCTTTACTATCAATTGATATCAACCATTTAGATCCAGGTTCTTCAAACTTGGGGGGGGGGCCCCCAGTGGGCCTCAAGTGATCCCAGGGGGGCGCCAGACTCAGGCAAAAAAATACCATAGGCTGAGTACACTCTGTATTGGGCCATCACTAACATCGTTTGTCATTTATATTTTGGCTAGGACAAGGTGTCAAAAGGGAAGGCACCCACAAATATTCTTCAATGCCCCCACCCACCATTTTTGATATTTACTTTGGATAGTTTTGCACATTAGTAATTTATGCCTGACCAGAATAGTATTTTTGGCAATCATTTATCATTTGATTGCATTTTAAAAGAGTGACAGAACTTAACTGCAAAGTTTACATAAGTCTAGATATATTTAAACATTGACAGTTAAATAGAGAAGGAGCCAGAAGTATCAAGATTACATTTTGCGAGTCTATAAAAGCAAATTTTACCGATTAGCTATTATAGACTCTCAAAATGCAATGTATGGTAGGTTTTTGCAAAAATTGTGTGATTCCTGCACATTCCTTAATTAATTCCATAAACAAAATAGAGTCCACTTAGACGGTGGGGGTGATCGTCCCTACTATGGTGGGGAGCACACAGTGTTGTTTAAATACCCCTCACACACCAACAGGCCCCTTGGTGTCATGCTTCATCATCGGGGTCTTCGCACCCCTCTACGGGATGCGGCGTGCTGCGACCGACGACTACGTGGGAGCACTATCTGTGGACTATGTGTGAATGTGTGTGGGGTAATAAATGTGAGTGGTGGAGTGGTGAAAGGTGATAGTTAAAAAATACCTGGCTCGTGGGGTGAAAAAATAAACTTTTATTAAGCCCCCGGCTGGTATCATTAAAAGGGGTGCAGTGAGAGGTTGCTAGTGTATAATTATGTACATCAACCTCATTTGTGCGTCTACATGGACATGTTTCGGAGTGAAAAACTCCTTCTTCAGGACGGGAATTGCACAAAGGTCCCCACCTTACTCACATGAATGTAAATGTTAAAGTGTATTATACAAAAAAGGGAACGTGAACTATAGGTGTTATGACCTAGTCTGTAGTTCAGTAATGTAGTCTTTCTGCGCTCAATTGGCGTATTTAAGACCTGGAGGGATAAAAAAGCATAATAAAATTTTTTCTCACAGTGTTACTTGCCTGTCATACAGGTAGCAGTGACCTTAAGGGCAAAAAGTAAAGGGTTGCCGATTGCCTCCAGTGATCGTGCACCCTGTAAAAAAAGTGACAAAAGTAGGACAAAAACACACATATATAACAAACATCACACACGTATTGGATATATGTTGATTCCTTATGATCCTGTAATATGAGGGTAAAAACAGGACAGAAATAGTCTTACTTCATGATTTTGACTAAAATGCCTCATGAGCATTTTGCGTGTTGTTGGGGGTTTTCATCATGCTTAGTTCAGCGATCTAAAAACACGAGAAAACCTTGTTTAGGTTCTTCTACTTACAGAGTCCGCCTGTAGCCCTTCCTCTTGTAACGATTTTCTGATAACTCACGATTACTGCAGGATGCGATATGCCCTCTTCCCCTCAACGCGGCTCCGCTGGTTATGCCGTTGTGGGGAGGGGTTGGCTCTTTTATACTCATGCGTGCCCTCTTAATTGCTGATTAGTGAGTGAATCCAAGGCGGATATATGCCGCGCTATCCCCTATCCCCGCGCTGTGACTCTCCTGACCCGCTCAGAAGAGGTCGCTCCCCACGCTCCCAAAGCTCTGTGGCATCGTAGCGCTTCAATCTGCTCCCGAGGCTCTGTGGCATCGTAGCGCTTTAAGCTGCTCCCAAGGCACTATGGCATCGTAGCGCTTCAATCTGCTCCCGAGGCTCTGTGGTATCGTAGCGCTTCAATCTGCTCCCGAGGCTCTGTGGTATCGTAGCGCTTTCAGGCTAATTTAGACCACCGCTCACTCTGCTGCCAATATCTGTAGCGCTATCTCAGTGTGATTGTTGGGGATTTCCTAACACTATATTTCCTCTGCATTGCTGCCATTGCCTGTATTGTAATTGTAGTGCTCGCATTGCTCTGCTCGCATTGATTTTGAAAGTAATTTATGCCCGATTGTGCATCTGCCCATACAGTCACCTCAGTTTGTGCCCCAGTCTAGCCCTGTTTCGCTTTCTTTTTGTTGCTGCCATTTTGTTGTTGTTGTGCCTTACAGCCCGTCTCTCCACCCCGCTCCCGCCTCCCAGCTGCTCCTCCCTCGCCCCACCCCCCTCCACTATCCACTTATGACAGATGCTTTTGCGCGCAGAGTTCACGCGCAGCGGTCGCGCCCCAATCGCGCCGAATCCCTTCCCACCCGCATATCATACGACACCGCCACCCTCTCAGCCCTTAATCCCGGCCGCACACCACAATGCTACCAAGCGGTCCCAGGACACTTCCATGAACCCTTCACCTGCCACTCCTGCAAGTTCGACTGCACCAGGACCCACACCAAATCCTCAAACTCCAAACAGAGCTCCGACACTAACCACCTAAAGTGCATCCTGCTCAACACCCGCTCGGTCCACAGACACTCCATTGAACTCTGGAACCTACTCGACACTACATCGCCGGATGTCGCCTTCCTTACAGAAACATGGATGAACGCCTCATCAGCGCCCGACATCGCCATAGCCATCCCGGACGCCTACAAGATCATCCGAAAAGACCGCACCAACCAAACAGGAGGAGGCATCGCCATCGTCCATAAGAACACCATCCGCATCACAACCAGCTCCGACGATTACCTAGCTAACGCCGAACACCTTCACTTCCAGATCCACACCGACCCCAAAACCACACTCAGAGGCACCCTCATTTACAGACCTCCAGGACCCCGCACACAATTCAGCGAAGACATCACTGACTTCATCAGCCCACATGCCCTCCCCTCCGAGAACTACATTCTACTGGGAGACCTCAACTTCCACCTGGAAAAGAAAAACGACAGCAACACCACCACCCTTCTGGACAACCTGGCCAATCTTGGACTCAAACAACTTGTTGACACCCCCACTCACCTAGCCGGACACACGCTCGACCCTATCTTCACCTCCAGCAAGCACATCTCCTTCGTTCACACCACAGCTCTCCACTGGACGGACCACAGCTGCGTTCACTTCAACTACAAAAAGACCACGACCCACAACCCCCCACAACCTATCCCTCGAAGAAATTGGAACAAAATCACCACCGACCAGCTCTTCACTTCGCTTCACCAAAACCCCCCGGCCAAATCATCGGACCCAAACCAAGCAGCCTCCAACCTCGCACAATGGATCACCCACAGCGCCGACGAACTAGCACCCCTGAAAAAACATCATATCAAGCAAGGTAGCAAAAAAGCCCCCTGGTTCAACGATGACCTTAAGAAATCCAAGAAGCTCTGTCGTACTCTCGAGAAAGCCTGGAGAAAAAACCCAACCACTGACAACCTGGCCACCTTCAAGAACGCCACCCGCAAACACCACCAACTGCTCCGATCCTCCAAGAAATCAGCATTCAAGAATCGACCCGACAACAACGCCCACAACAGCAAGGAACTATTCAACATCGTCAAAGAATTTACCAACCCCACCGCCGGCACCAACGACATCACTCCCTCCCAAGACCTCTGCGACTCTCTATCCTCATTCTTCCACAACAAAATCACCGAAATACACAACAGCTTTGAAAACCAGTCCGAAGACCAGTCCACTCCACCCACCTCCGAACCAAAACCGCACTCTAACAACCTTTGCGCCTGGAACCCAATCACCACCGAAGACACCATCCGCCTGATGAACTCCATCCACTCAGGATCTCCAACCGACCCATGTCCCCACCACATTGTCAACAAAGCAGACTGCATCATCGCACCCCATCTCCGCGATGTCATCAACTGTTCCTTCAGCTCCGCTACCTTCCCGGAAAGCTTGAAACATGCCGAACTCAACGCCCTTCTGAAAAAACCCACAGCAGACCCCACCGAACTTAAGAACTACCGCCCCATCTCGCTCCTCCCATTCCCTGCCAAAGTCATTGAGAAAGCCGTCAACAGTCAGCTAGCCGCCTTCCTCGAATCCAACAAATCCCTCGACCCTTCACAGTCCGGTTTCCGAGCCAAACACAGCACCGAAACCGCCCTCATTGCAGCAACAGACGACATTCGAACACTACTGGACAACGGAGAAACGGTTGCCCTCATCCTACTTGACCTTTCCGCAGCCTTCGACACAGTCTGTCATAGCACCCTCATACAACGCCTCAGCAACGTCGGAATACAAGGTAAAGCATTGGACTGGATCATCTCGTTCCTCGCCGGAAGAACCCAAAGAGTCCGCCTCCCCCCTTTTAGATCAGTAGCCACCGAAGTCATCTGCGGCGTACCACAAGGATCATCACTCAGCCCAACCCTCTTCAACGTATACATGAGCCCCCTCGCATCCATTGCGCGCCAACACAATCTCAATATCATCTCCTACGCAGACGACACACAGCTGATCCTCTCCCTCACCAAAGACCCAAACACCGCCAAAACCAACCTACACGAAGGAATGAAAGAAGTAGCCGAGTGGATGAAGAACAGCCGTTTAAAACTAAACTCGGACAAAACGGAAGTCCTCATCTTAGGATCATCCCCCTCTGCCTGGGACGACTCATGGTGGCCTCCGGCCCTAGGAACCGCACCCACACCCACGGACCACGCACGTAACCTAGGCTTCATCCTGGACTCCTCCCTCTCGATGACCAGACAAGCCAACGCTGTCTCATCATCTTGCTTCAACATCCTACGCATGCTCAAAATAATCTTCCGCTGGATCCCCACCGAAACAAGAAAGACGGTCACTCACGCACTGGTCACAAGCCGACTGGATTACGGAAACACCCTTTACGCCAGAACCACAGCCAAACTACAGAAAAAACTCCAACGCATCCAAAACTACTCAGCCAGACTCATATTGGACATCCCTCGGCAAGCTCACATTTCCGGCCTCCTGAAAGACCTCCATTGGCTTCCCGTCAACAAGAGAAAAACGTTCCGTCTCCTCACCCACGCACACAAAGACCTCTACGACCTAGGACCAGAATGCCTCAACACGCGAATGTCATTCTACACCCCCACCCGCCAACTACGATCGTCCAATCAAGCCCTCGCCGCAATTCCTCGCATCCATAGATCCACCATGGGGGGAAGATCCTTCTCCTACTTAGCGGCCAAAACCTGGAATTCCCTCCCCACCCACCTCCGCCTTACTCAGAACCACCTTTCCTTCAGAAAGCAATTAAAAACTTGGATATTCGATAAGTAAAGCACCCCCCTCCCTCAAGCGCCTTGAGACCCTCTGGGTGAGTAGTGCGCTATATAAATTTTAAACTTGAACTTGAAACTTGAACTTGCCCAAACATGGGCTAATCGTCTTGTCTTTTGCCGGTAGTGCGCGAGTGATCATAGTGCTGGTCCTGCGCATGATTACTCATTATGGTTTAGCCGGAGGTTATTCCGAGTATAGAGACTCACCCTCGCGCATGCGCGATAGGGAAAAAAGGACCGGCCCGGGTCTTTAGTAATTAGAAAGACGGAGGCTGCCCTGTCCCTGATGTTTGAGAGCTCAAGTATAACCAATGGGCATAATTATCTTTACAAAGTGCACAATAAAGGGGAACCTTCCTAGATGTTGATGAGAGGCTCTTGTCTTTGCTGCTGTGGTTGTGTTATGTTTTTGGAGCTCACAATTGATTGGCTAGCAATTGGTCTTAAAGATGGAAAGTTCATAAAGCAAGGCTTTGTCTTTGCTGGTATAGTGTATTCTGTTTTTGGAGCTCAAGATTGATTGGCTATCAAGTAGACATAAAGATGGGGAGTTCATAAAGCAATAGAGGTGCCTGAAAACGGTCTTTTTCCGATGTAATTTTTATCAATATTCTCGGATATCTGGATAGAGCCCCTACGATATTGATCAGTGGGTCGTGCCCTCTTGTTGAGGATCATTAGTTTAGTGCAGGTTGTATTTTATCGCAGTTGGCCCCATGGTATGGCATCGTTAAGGCCTTCTGTATTCGTGCCTAGACGGAAGGCCCATCTTTGCTCCTTTTCAAAGAGGCCTGCTTCCGAGGGTAGCTGTTCGATAATGGTCCAATGTAGGTCATTAACACAATGCTGCTCCTCCAGATAGTGGGCTGCCATCTTCGTTGTAGATTTTTTACATCTGACATTGCTCTTGTGTTCGTTCATCCTTATTTTCACAGCCCTTGTGGTCATGCCCACATATTCCAAACTGCAAGGACAGGTGATCAGGTACACTACGTTCCTACTGTTGCAATTTGTGAATTTGCGTTGTTCCCATTTGCTTCCATTCCTGAAAGTGAGGTTCTGGTTCTTTTTCGTGAGGTGGCAACTGCTGCAGTTGCTCCAGGGATGATGTCCTTGTATCCCCTGTAGCCTGGGCTGTTGATTAGGTACAATCTGTGGTCTAGTGTGCACTAGGATGTCTTTTAAATTCTTACCTCGCTTATGGGCAAATAGTGGTTTCTCTAGGTGTAGAGCTCCACTAGTTAGTATTCTCCAATGTTTATTGATCATTTTAGATATTTGGTTTGAGTGTGGCTGTACGTGGTGACACACACTGGTCTTGCCTGAGTGTTGTCTCTAGGTGCCCTGTATTCCAGGAGGGCCTCCCGATTGTTTTTCCGTGCCCTCTTCATTGCTGAGTTTATTACCCTATCCGGGTATTGTCTCTGTCTCAATTTTTCTTGAGGTCTTGGGCTTGTGCTTTGAATTTGCCTATGTCGCTGCAGTTGTGGCGTAGGCAGAGAAACTGCCCATACGGCACATTCTCTCTAAGATGGCGGGGTGGAAACTGTCGAAGCGTCCTGAGGACGACAGCGACAGGATACTAACATCCGTAAACCCTTTTGAAGGATTGAGCAGTAAGGACCCGTGCCCCACGGTGGCGGATTGGGATGAATTTACCAACCTGAGAAAAACCCAGATTAGGGCAGCATTACACGACCTCCTGATGACTGAGTACTTGAGGAACAAAATAGCCCCTCAGGGTCTCATCGTGAAGAATGAACCCTTCATTTTTCAAGATGATCTTGTATTCAAAAAATCTTGGTCCTTGATCCCTTGGCACTGCAAAAGGGACTGGCTTGTGTTGATCGTACAAACTGCCACAAGAATAGCACAAGACCTAAAAGTAGACATTCAGAAGATAGAGGTACAGTTAAAAGCATTCATCTCACCCACGGCCCTAAAAAAGAGGCTAGAAGAACTGAATCAACAAATGTCTGACTTTGAGATTACACTAAAACAGAGTAAGTTTAATAAACTTAAGAAGGACAAGGATCGGTTTACAGCAGAGAGGGCCTATCCATACACCAAAGCTGACTATGTAGTAAAGAACAACATGAGCGACACAGACAGTGTAGGCTCAGATGGCAGCTCCTCGAGTTCAAACTCAAATAACTACCAGCAGAAGAGATACCAGAGGGGAGGGTACAGACAGCAAAGACCCCAATGCCCACGTCAAAGGGGATGGAGAGGTTACCAGGGTCCCCCTCAATACAACCCTTTCCAAGGACAACACCAGTACCCCCAATACCAGTACGGACCTCCACCAATGGGGCCAATGTCTTGGCACTGCACAAGGGACTGGCTTGTGTTGATCATACAAACTGCCACAAGAATAGCACAAGACCTAAAAGTAGACATTCAGAAGATAGAGGTAGAGTTAAAAGCATTCATCTCACCCACGGCCCTAAAAAAGAGGCTAGAAGAACTGAATCAACAAATGTCTGACTTTGAGATTACACTAAAACAGAGTAAGTTTAATAAACTTAAGAAGGACAAGGATCGGTTTACAGCAGAGAGGGCCTATCCATACACCAAAGCTGACTATGTAGTAAAGAACAACATGAGCGACACAGACAGTGTAGGCTCAGATGGCAGCTCCTCGAGTTCAAACTCAAATAAGTACCAGCAGAAGAGATACCAGAGGGGAGGGTACAGACAGCAAAGACCCCAATACCAACGTCAAAGGGGATGGAGAGGTTACCAGGGTCCCCCTCAATACAACCCTTTCCAAGGACAACGCCAGTACCCCCAATACCAGTACAGACCTCCACCAATGGGGCCGATGTACCCACAATGGGCACCTGATCTCTCGGGAGGAGCCCAAAATCAACAGCCTTTTTTAGGATGGGGCCCAGGACCCCGTCGGGGCAGGAACAGGAAAGGGAACAATGTGACCTGGCAACTGGAAGACGAAACAGACCCAGCGTGCACACCAGGAGCATGACAGGGGCCCTGGCGAACCAAGCCTCCACGAGCAAGAGGGGAACCTAGTGATCAACATCACACCATGGCCACTCACAGAGTTACAGAACCAAGTACTGAACAAAGGACTTGGCTATGTACCCACGAATAAATTAGACACCTTCCGATTGCACACAGAGGTACAGGACTTCATCAGAAGCATAACATTGAGAGCATACTTCAGCAATCGAGAAACCACCCCTGACAGTTCAGACACAGGCTTGAAACCCAAGTCAACATTCACACCTTCTGACAATGCGCTTCCAGTAGAAGTTTTGGCATTCGAAAAAGCCCTAATGGTGGAACTGAGCAAGCTAGACACCACCAATCACAATAACTTTCAAAACATGAGCAGGAAGGAGAGTGAGGCGATAAAAGAACTTTCCCAAAATAAGGAACTGACAACCAAGCCAGCAGACAAAGGCGGAGCAGTGGTGATCCAAACCACAGCTGCGTATGACCAGGAATGCAGGAGACTTTTGTCCGATAGGAGGAATTACCAAATTCTAACTAGTGACCCCACCGAACCCTTACGCATCACGATAGGAACAATGGTGGAGGAGGCTTTAGCACATGATTGGCTCACCAAAAAAGAAGCCGAATTCCTAACACAAAAGAACCCCGAACGCCTTACTTCTATAGCATCCCCAAAGTGCACAAGAGTTTAACAAGTCCACCGGGCAGACCTATAGTGTCAGGAATTATGTCAATCCTGGAGCCGTTGTCAAAATTTGACGACGCTTTCCTTAGACCACTGGTCCAGGCTACGGACACCTATTTGAAGGACACAAAAGCTGTCCTCCAGTTACTGAGGGATCACCCATTTGACCCAGACTCCCAGATGCTGCTAAGTTTAGATGTGGAGAGTCTTTACACCAGCCTGCCCCACGATGAGACTCTCTTCATCATAGAGGAAGTACTGCACTCAAACACCTGGAAATACCAGACTCCGCAAGGGGAAGTTATGGAATGTATCTCCACCGCATTAACTAAAAACTTTTTCGAATACGAAGGCACCCTGTACCTACAATGCCACGGGACCAGCATGGGCAGCACTTTCACGCCGAGCCTGGCAGGACTATATGTGCACCATCTAGAGTCCACCAAGATTCTCCATCCGGACAACCCCTTCAAGAACAGAATCCAGACATGGTAACGATATATAGATGACGTTTTGGTCATCTGGAAGAGGGACAACCAGTCAGTTACAGATTTTCTGACGTGGCTAAATAATCAAAATGCGTACCTAAAATTCACCCACTCCATGTCCAGTGAGTCCATGGTTTTCCTGGATCTCAACATCTATCATGACTCAGGATTCCTCAAAACGGAGACATGCTTCAAACCAACGGCAAGGAACTGTCTGCTACGCTTCGACAGTTTCCATCCCCGCCATCTTAGAGAGAATCTGCAGTACCGGCAGTTTCTCCGCCTACGCCGCAACTGCAGCGACATAGCAAATACAAAGCACAAGCCCAAGACCTCAAAGAAAAATTGAGACAGAGACAATACCCGGATAGGGTACTAAACTCAGCAATGAAGAGGGCACGGAACAACAATCGGGAGGCCCTCCTGGAAGACAGGGCACCTAGAGACAACACTCAGGCAAGACCAGTGTGTGTCACCACGTACAGCTCACACTCAAACCAAATATCTAAAATGATCAATAAACATTGGAGAATACTAACTAGAAGAGCTCTAGACCTAGAGAAACCACTATTTGCCCATAAGTGAGGTAAGAATTTAAAAGACATCCTAGTGCACACTAGACCACAGATTGTACCTAATCAACAGCCCAGGCTACAGGGGATACAAGGACATCATCCCTGTGGCAACTGCAGCAGTTGCCACCTCACGAAAAAGAGCCAGAACCTCACTTTCAGGAATGGAAGCAAATGGGAACAACGCAAATTCACAAATTGCAACAGTAGGAACGTAGTGTACCTGATCACCTGTCCTTGCAGTTTGGAATATGTTCGCATGACCACAAGGGCTGTGAAAATAAGGATGAACAAACACAAGAGCAATGTCAGATGTACAAAATCTACAACGAAGATGGCAGCCCACTATTTGGAGGAGCAGCATTGTGTTAATGACCTACATTGGACCAATATCGAACAGCTACCCTCGGAAGCAGGCCTCTTTGAAAAGGAGCAAAGATGGGTCTTCCGTCTAGGCACGAATACAGAAGGCCTCAACGATGCCATACCATGGGGCCAACTGCGATAAAATACAACCTGCACTAAACTCATGATCCTCAACAAGAGGGCACGACCCACTGATCAATATCGTAGGGCTCTATCCAGATATCCGAGAATATTGATAAAGATTACATCGGAAAAAGACTGTTTTCAGGCACCTCTAATGCTTTATGAACTCCCCATCTTTATGTCTACTTTATAGCCAATCAATCTTGAGCTCCAAAAACAGAATAAACTATACCAGCAAAGACAAAGCCTTGCTTTATAAATTTTCCATCTTTAAGACCAATTGCTAGCCAATCAATCGTGAGCTCCAAAAACATAACAAAACCACAGCAGCAAAGACAAGAGCCCTCTCATCAACATCTAGGAAGGTTCCCCTTTATTGTGCACTTTGTAAAGATAATTATGCCCATTGGTTATACTTGAGCTCTCAAACATCAGGGACAGGGCAGCCTCCGTCTTCGTAATTACTAAAGACCCGGGCTGGTCCCTTTTTCCCTATCGCGCATGCGCGAGGCTGAGTCTCTATACTCGGCACATGCGCGAATAACCTCCGGCTAAACCATAGTGAGTAAGCATGCGCAGGACCAGCACTATGATCACTCGTGCACTACCGGCAAGAGACAAGACGATTAGCCCATGTTTGGGCGTATATCCACCTTGAATTCACTCACTAATCAGCAATTAAGAGGGCACGCGTGAGTATAAAAAGGCCAACCCCTCCCCACAACGGCATAACCAGCGGAGCCGCGTTGAGGGGAAGAGGGTATATTGCATCCTGCAGTAATCGTGAGTTATAAGAAAATCCTTACAAGAGGAAGGGCTACAGGCGGACTCTGTAAGTAGAAGAACCGTAACAAGGTTTTCTCGTGTTTTTAGATCGCTGAACTAAGCATGATGAAAACCCCCAACAACACGCAAAAGGCTCATGAGGCATTTTGAAAGAGTTTACACGAAAACTTAAGCTGAAAGCTTTTTTTCAGGACTCAAGTAATGAAACATCTGTCCCAACAGATACAGGCCTAAAAAACAAATCCTCTTTCACACCTCTTGACTCTATGTTACCAGTTGAACTGTTAACCTTTGAAAAGGCAGTCATGGCAGATCTGGAGAAGCTAACCACTGACGGGGGTGATGTCTTTAACAACACCTCCACAGCTGAGAGAACGGCCCTGCAGGAACTGTCAAATAATGAAACTATTGTAATTAAGCCTGCCGACAAGGGCGGAGCAACGGTGATACAAACGTATACCAACTATGATAGGGAGTGCAGGAAACTACTTGAGGACAGACGCAATTACCAAATACTAAGGGAAGACCCGACTGAAGAAGTCAGGATCTGTATCCTCATAATGATTGAAGAAGCATTGGCACACGACTGGCTAACGAAACAAGAGAGTGATTTTCTGATTCAAAAGAATCCTAAAACTCCTTATTTCTACACCATCCCCAAGATCCACAAGGACGCCCCATATCCACCAGGGCGCCCTATAGTATCCGGAATACAATCGGTCCTTGAACCTTTGTCAAAATTTGCAGATGCCTTCCTTAGACCGATAGTACAAAAGACCAGTACCTATCTAAAGGACACGAAAGCAGTCCTACAGCTGGTTAAAGAAATACCTTTTGACCCCAACCAGGACCTCCTCCTGGGACTGGATGTAGAGAGTCTGTACACGAGTCTCCCCCACCAAGAGACTCTCGAAATAATTGAGGAAGTTCTTTTCTCAACTCCTTGGTTATACCACACTCCGAGACAAGTGGTCCTAGAATGCATCTCCATGACCCTGAAGAAGAATTTCTTCATGTATGAAAACACATACTATCTACAAAAACACGGCACGAGCATGGGCAGCACCTGTGCGCCGAGCCTAGCAGGGCTCTATGTGCACCATCTCGAAGCCACCAGAATCCTGAACGACCAGAACCCCTATAAGAACCATGTGGTCGCATGGAAAAGATATATAGACGACGTTTTAGTCATCTGGAGGGGTGATCAAGACTCTGTGGTCCAATTCATGACTTGGCTTAACCAACAAGATCGGTTCCTCAAGTTTACCCACACAGCCTCAAATGAAAACTTAGTTTTTCTTGATCTAAATATCTACCCCTCTAATGGCAAGCTAGAGACATCTACACATTTCAAACCTACGGCTAAAAACAGCCTGTTGCTATATAACAGTTTCCATCCTCGACATCTACGCGACAATTTACCCTACGGACAGTTTCTCCGTCTGAGGCGTAATTGCAGTGCTATCGAAGACTTTAAAACCCAAGCAGCTGACTTGAAAACCAAGCTCGGTAATAGGAACTATCCAAGCAAGGTAGTCAACAAGGGTTTTAAGAGAGCACGGAATAATAACAGAGATGCCCTATTGGAACCTACAGTAGAAAAAGAACAAGACCAACGCCCTATATGTGTCACAACGTACAACACCAATTCGAACCAGATCACAAAAATTGTGAATAGACACTGGAATATTCTCAATTGCGGGAAGCTGAATTTCCCAAAACCCATGTTTGCACACAGGCGAGGTAAGAACTTGAAGGATCTGCTGGTCCACACGAGACCAAAACAACTCACCAACGAGAGACCCTCTGCTCTCTCAACTATTGGAGGGCACCACCCGTGTGGCTCATGCACATCTTGTCAATACACAAAAAAGAGTCACAATATAACTTTTTCCAACAATTCCACATGGGAACAACGTTCCTTTACCAACTGCAACAGCCGGAACTTGGTTTATTTGATCACTTGCCCATGTAGGAAAGAGTATGTTGGCATGACCACAAGGCCTGTCAAGATACGAATGGGTGAACATCGCAGCAACGTACGTTGCAAAAAAACTACGACAAGAATGGCCTCCCACTATGCCACAATGGGTCACAGTGTAGATGAACTGAAATGGACAGTCATAGAGGCCTTTGGGAATGACAAGGACCTTCTGGCAAAAGAGCAACGGTGGGTCTATCGCTTGGGCACACACCTGACGGGATTAAACGATGATATTCCGTGGTCGCAATTCAGGGCATGATATAACCGATGCCTAGTTACTGTCCGTGACTTGAATACAGTATCAAATTTATAAAAAATCACCATCCCCTCCGACCAGCAATAAGAGTAACCTGCAAACTGGTGCTGGCATGCATGAATTGTAAATATGTCCTATTACCTGGTTATATGTGTGTTACATGAGAAGAAATCAGAGGTATTCCCTCTGAGCAGCTGCCATTAAATAAGAGCTGCCACAATTTCCAATCCATTGAATTTATGTGGAGCTTGGCCAGTAAATATGTAGTTTGTTCTTTTTAATAACAATGCATAGACATATAATAATCCCAGGCTCCACTGTATCAATGTCATTCCCTCGATTTCTGAGGCTCGCCTGCCTGGTTCCTGGCGAGTAATGTAGCAGTACAGCGCTCTCCCGCGCATGCGCGGTAATAGTCCCTGAACGCTGCACCTTCGCGCATGCGCGGAGGAAACACACATCACCGCGCATGCGCATTAGCCCGCATAGACGCGAATACTCGCACTCAGGCGGACCTAGGAGGTACTCTTGCAACCTGATCGGCAAACCCCTTTTTCCATTATCTACCCTGTGAGCAAGGCAACAGAACTTTGCAAAAACCCACCCCCACCCAGCAGACCACGGACATTGAACAATGGCCGTCCTGGTCTCTAGCCTTAACCTCTCGACCTAACGCTCTCAGCAGTATCGAGTGAATCAATTAGGGCTCAATGAACAAGCCTCTGTCACACTATAAAAGACCCGCCCCGCCCAGGCTTACCATTACCACGGAAGCCGCTGACGAAGGAGGAAGCACGGAGGTGTGGGGGTTGAGTAAGTACGGCGCAGCCGACAGCCCTGACCTGGAATACATTACCTTAATTGATCAAGTGAAATGGAGCTTATCTAGTTCCTGGGGTGACTATCTTTGCCTTTTTTTCCATTCCTCCCCACAGTTGGACCCTTTGTACCCTTCGCCCAGCTTGGCTCATGGGGCATTATTTCCTCATTCAAAAAGTATGTATCTCTGGTTGGATAAAGTTTAATGGGTGTGTGAGGAGCACTCCGTTATAAACAGTGTATTCAACCTATATAATCGGTGCTGCAACTAATCAGGTGTGTCACGCCTGTGACTGAATACTAGTTTAGGTGAGAAGCAATCTCAACTAGTTGCGCACTGTTCACTATGTGTTATCCAACACTTATCAATGTAAACACGAAACTAAACAAAAACTTCAGTTATTTTAATTCATAACCTCATACTTCTGTAATCATCTGTACGTTTTTACAAAATGCAATAATAAATCAATTGAACATATAATTGGACCCAACATACGACAAATTCTGAAAGGGAGAAAAGACGTCCAGCATGGAGATTACAAAGGAACAACTCGTTGTTTGAATTGTGTGAACTGTAATAATATAATCATTGGAAACACTTTTTCACACCCAACAACAGGCCAGACAATCAAACTCAGACACAGTAGTGATTGTAACACCCTTAATGTAGTCTATGGCATTAAGTGCCCATGTGGCAAGTTATATGTAGGGAAGACAGAGCGCAAGCTTAAAACACGATTAAATGAGCACAAGAGTCGGATACGGAATCAGAATCTATCATCTCCACTAGCCACCCACTGGAAGGAGTCCAGTCACACAATCTCTCAACTACGATGCTTCATTATTGAGAAGGTAGAGATTAAATCAGGCACTGATAACAGACTCCGTCTTTTGCAACGTGAGTTGTACTGGATTAAATTTCTACAGACAATGCAGCCCAAGGGATTAAATGACAGATATGACCTTTCATGTTATTTATAGGGCTCTATATAGTGGACATTTCAATACATCAGTTTTACATTTTATTACATCATATGTTATTGGTATTATGTTGAGGTCACTCACGCAATATTTTAAATGGCTTACCTCAGAAATGCATAGCAACTGTAGTGATATCCCATAAGTTTCAATCATATTATGATGTAAAATCTTTCTTATCTTATGCATTAGTTGCACTTGTATGTACATACCCAAAATACTCATCTATGATTTGCGAGGAGATTATATGTTTATATTAAGGATGATAACTGTATATCAGGATGAATGTCTATGCTCTGAGAAATAGTATTGACTAGTGAATGTATAATGTTCCATTGTATATATAGTTTTGGAATATGAGTAAATATGGCTTAACCCATATTAATAGTTTTGGAGCTAAGCATTGACACAGTGGGTTAAGTGTGCATGAAAGTCCATTTATCATATGTACAGTGAACGTGAAAAGTAATTAATTGAATTGTATCTCCATTCATCCTCTATTCTTCATTACTTTATCATTAAGATCTTACATCATGTATTGAACTCGCAATATTTTTTTTTATTTACACGATTCATTTTGAGTATGTATACTTTGGAGCTGCGTTTTATAACACTCACTGCCGTCTGCAGTCTGATTACATCCTACAGTTCATACCACACCGTTTTTTATCTCAGGATTGAATTAGAGTAGAAACGCAATTGAGATTTTTACTCACGAGTTATATTAGCAGTAGGGAGTTCGTCTCTCGTGTTGTTTAGGTTCAAATGTTGTTGATTACGGAGTTACCAGTCCGTCTTTAGTGTCGTTTATGGGAATACACGCAAGTCAGAACAGAGTTCAGGAAAGTAATGGAATTACAGTGTGCTTTTCGTTAATAACGGAAAACTTTTGATAGTGTTTGAATGGTACACATTGCAAGGCGCTTCTTCCTTTGGAAGTCAACGTTTAGAGCATAATGTTAAATTCTTGTTTAAAATGGCGACTTAGTAACCTGGGATTATCGGCATACTGGTTGGGACAGTCCGTTTTCAGTGTTGATGACGAAGACATGCTACAAACGAGGTGAATTCGAGCAATGGCGTGAAACGTCTTGTCTCAAGGCAGTGTGGATTAGACTGGGATACGAGGCTGGGTACTACCGTTTAAAACATTGGCGATATTACAAGAAGGTAAATTGAATTTTGGTGTGACTGATTGTTACACTAGCCTTACTGTTGTAGAATAAGCATAGTGCAATACCGTGGAGCTAAAAATTACTTGTTTTCGTTTTTTAGGTCAGAACTTAGCGCGTATGAGGTGGGTGATTTGATATTTAGCGGATTGTTCACGGACATGTGGAGTCTGTTTTGGATACTTTTTCAACTATATCCTATTATACATTTTTTAGATTGGAATAGACAACGCAGATCAGGTAGGACCCCTGGTTATTATTATTAAGACTCTATGTCACGAACAGTATGTAAATAACAGGCATAAATGTTCTGGTTGTTACTTGTATTTACAGGGCAATACATTTCATTTTCATCTAGGTAAGCATTTTTTTGTTTGTTGGACTAGTATAATTATCGCATGCACTATGAGTGTCATTGGTTTTTATTTGGTACAGATAACTTTAATACTGGCATTTTCTTTGGACTTGTCGTTTTATTCCTACAGTGTAACTTGAGGGACTAACGTCCACTAGAGGTATGATGACATTTTATTTGTACACATATACCCCCATGGAACACATCATACATAATACACTTACCTGTCTCACTGTTTCCACCTTTATTACAGATCAGCCCCTGATGAAGGCACACCCTTTGTGCCGAAATGCATTGGGCATAATTTGAAAATGTGAAAATCAAGTACCACATCTTTTGCGTTGTGATTTGAAAACTAAATGTTTTATGTACAGAACTAAGAATCAAGCAATTATATGTTCAATTGATTTATTATTGCATTTTGTAAAAACGTACAGATGATTACAGAAGTATGAGGTTATGAATTGAAATAACTGAAGTTTTTGTTTAGTTTCGTGTTTACATTGATAAGTGTTGGATAACACATAGTGAACAGTGCGCAACTAGTTGAGATTGCTTCTCACCTAAACTAGTCTCTGGTTGGATAGGCATCTCACTGCTATTTTCTGATGCTCTATATTGTTGTGTGTATTTATATGTGTGTCCATTTTAATTTGTTTTCAGTGTTATCTATAATTTTTTCCTTATTGTTATCCTTTGTGGCCACATAGCCCTGGCTAACAATCCTTGGCTTGCCAGTCAATATGCCCAGGATTTTCTTTCTTATATTTTCTGTTTCCATGTTCGAAAAGACCTGGTCCCCCTAAGAAATCTTTGGCGTACCATGCAAAGAGCATAAGTGTGTTTTTCTCCCCACTTTTTGTATTTTCCTTCCATACAGGTATTCACTAAAAAAGCGCATTGGGATCCGCGCTCCTTCTAATATCCTGTGTTCTTATCCTTTCAGGCTTATATCATCAGTAGTACTGACCGAGCTTTTTACACGTGTATCTATTAAGTTAATTCATACACATTGATCCAACACTACTACTCTCTACCTGTGGGAGCGCATTAGTGAGTGACAGGGGGATCTTTTTACCCGGTCCTGACGAAGGGGCATGTCGCCCCGAAACATGTTGACCCACACAGGAGAGCAAGACTAGTAACCCGCTCTTGCCCTCCGCCTCACCCCTTTTAACGATACCAGCCAGTGCCTATTAAATAATTTTTTCTAAACACCAGGCCTGGTATCTTTTAACTTCACTGTTATCACTCCTGACCCCACGTACACTCACTCCATCATCACTCACATAGTACTCACTAAAAGGTGCTCCGGCGTAGCCGCTTGTCGCAGCACTGCCCCGTCCCGCAGCGGGGGCGGGAAGACCCCGATGATGAAGCATGACACCAAGGGCCCTTTTGGTGTGTGAGGGGTATTTTAACACACTGAGTGTATTCCAACACCATCGGAATATATACTGAATACTTGGTTCAGGTGGTCTCTGTTGATTATTTATGCATTTTAGTCAAAATCATAAAGTAAGACTATTTCTGTCCTGTTTTTACCCTCATATTACAGGATCATAAGGCATCAAAATATATACAATACGTGTGTGATGTTTGTTATATATGTGTGTTTTTGTCCTACTTTTGTCACTTTATTTACAGGGTGCACGATCACTAGAGGCAATCGGCAACCCTTTACTTTTTGCCCTTAAGGTCACTGCTACCTGTATGACAGGCAAGTAACACTGTGAGAAAATTTTTTATTATGCTTTTTTCTCCCTCCAGGTCTTAAATACACGCCAATTGAGCGCAGAAAGACTACATTACTGAACTACAGACTAGGTACATAACACCTATAGTTCACGTTCCCTTTTTTGTATAATACACTTTAACATTTACATTCATGTGAGTAAGGTGGGGACCTTTGTGCAATTCCTGTCCTGAAGAAGGAATTTTTCACTCCGAAACATGTCCATGTAGACGCACAAATGAGGTTGATGTACATAATTATACACTAGCAACCGCTCACTGCACCCCTTTTAATTACACCAGCCGGGGGCTTAATAAAAGTTTATTTTTTCACCCCACGAGCCAGGTATTTTTTAACTACCACCTTTCACCACTCCACCACTCACATTTATTACCCCACACACATTCCCACATAGTCCACAGATAGTGCTCCCACGTAGTCATTGGTCGCAGCACGCCG
This sequence comes from Lissotriton helveticus, assembly GCF_964261635.1. NCBI lineage: Eukaryota > Metazoa > Chordata > Amphibia > Caudata > Salamandridae > Lissotriton > Lissotriton helveticus. The sequence goes on from NC_136059.1 coordinate 1,720,894,129, forward strand.
CATCCTGTAGAGGGGTGCGAAGACCCCGATGATGAAGCATGACACCAAGGGGCCTGTTGGTGTGTGGGGGGTATTTAAACAACACTGTGTGCTCCCCACCATAGTAGGGACCACCACCCCCACCGTCTAAGTGGATTCTATTTTGTTTATGAAATATACCTGGGGAGACTGAATCCACTTTTTCTCTCCCTCCCTCCTTTGTTATTAATATTCCTTAATTAATGCATGCCTTCACATTCATTCCTATGGGCCTAGAGGTCCATAGGAATGAATGGGAGGATATTTGCAATTTGCGAGTACTGAATATGTACTCGCAAATTGCGAATGTATTTTTAAGGGTGATAGGAGGCCAAAAGTCCACCCTGATGAACCCCCAAAAAGGTTACTGTGCACATGTGGTGCACATACTTGGCCTTAGGGCATGTATGTGTGCCACATGGCACTTAGAAAAATGCAGCAAAGAGAAATTTTTTAAACTAGAAGTTGGTGGTAATTTGTGATCCTCAATGCCAATTCACAATTTGCGATAGCTACAAGAATTGCATTTAGGGAATAACAAATTGTGATTCCCTAACTGCATTCGCAATTTAGGTAATCGCAAATAATTGCGATTATCCATATTGCGAATTAAAAATGTTTGCTACATTGCAAAACGCATTTTTGCAATCGCAATTCCCTGGGCCAGTTATGTTTATAAGATGTTATTAACAAACCTCCCATTCTGTCCTATGGGGAACTAGTAGGCTTGCAATAGTGTAAAACGAAATTGGCTGTAATTCACTATTAGGACATGCCACACACACCAGGGCATGTCCTACCTTTCACATACACTGCACCCTGCCCACAGGGGTACCTTGGGCCTACCTTATGGGTGCCTGACATGTAAGAACAGGGAAGGTTGGGGACTGGCAAGTGTGTGCACTGGCCAAGTCAACATGGCAGTTACAAACTGCGTGCAGACTTTGCAACGGCAGGTCTGAGGTACCTTTTCCGGGCTACACACGTGGGTGGCATAATCAGTGCTGCAGGCCCACGAGTAGCGTTTGATTCACAGGCCCTGGCACACTCAGTGCACTTTACTAATGACCAACAATTAAATCAAATATCCAATCAGGGAAATACCAATCCATAGCACAATTTAAACAGAGCACCTGCACTTTACCACTGATCAGCAGTGCAAAAATTGCGCAGAAACGTTACGCCAGCAAAAACAGAGTCAAAAAAGGAATGTCAGAAAGCAAAAAAGTCAGGGGAAACATGCCAAAAGATGCCAAGTCTAACAACTTACAACATCAGAGTCAGTGTGTTAGCTTTCTCAGATGTCTGGGTTATAAAGTCTAACTTGAAGATTGACACGAGAGTCCATAGGAAGAATACAGATTGGAATAATTTGCTATCTTTTCGGAGCTTCCACCAGACAAACCTCATCACTATTTTACCGTACTCACAAATGTTGAGAATCAAAAGAATATCATCCACTATAGAAGCGCTTTCTACATCACTGGTAGAACAAAAACAGAAATGCAAGGCAAGAGCTTACCCACTAAGCATTTTAGAGTCTACGGAAAAAAGGTTGACATCCATAAATCGTAAAGATCTGTTGATAAACAAACCGAAAGTGCCACAGGATCGACTGGTCTTTGAGTCAAAATTTTCGACTAAATCAGTTTCCATCAAGAGAATAATCAAGAGGCGTTGGGAACTTTTACAGAAATAACCAGATGTTAAAGGTTTATTTGAGAAGAAACTTCTGTTTGCAAACACACGGACCAAAAACAAGAAGGAACTATTAGATTCACCCAAGGTTAAAAATCTGGAGCAAACTACTGAAATTCAAAAATGTCACAACTGCGTACATTGCAACAATGTCATTACAGGCAATATCATTGCACATCCCAGAACAGCGGAACTAGTCAAACTCATACACTCCACCGATTGTAATTCATCTCATGTAATTTATTGCATTAAATTCCCATATCGATTAATGTACATTGGCAAAACAGAACGCAAGTTAAGAATAAGAATCACAGAACAGAAAAACATCATTCACAGTATAAACACTAACTCTAACCTAGTGGTTCACTGGTTAGAAAGCAAACACAACATCGCATACTTGAGATTTTAAATGTTATAGACATTGACATTTTACAATGAGAGTGACAACTCCAAATGATTATTTCAGAGAGAGATTTAATTGAAGAAAGATTTAATACAATGACTACTTTTGGTATGAGTGATAAAATCGGCATGTTTTGTTTACTATAGCAGTACTTCCCAGAGAGTATTGCACATGATCAGACATGTTAGACACAACCAAGCACATTATTGGAAAGCGAGTTGCTCATTATATAGGACCAGCTCATTATTGATATATACTTTTGTGCCAGCAGATCTAACAGACCTGCATCTGTCATTCTTGGCAACATGTACAATTTCTTATACACTTCAGCTTTTAGCACATCTTGTTAATTTTGTTTACTTTATTTTCTTCTTTTCTTCATTAATTGTGTTCCTTTGGGAATGGGGTCTGTTCTATTGCTCCTAACTCTTATTCAAGTTTTTTAAATCATTGATTATTCACACTTTAAATATGGTTTTTGGAAACAACTTGAGCGCAGAGTCGAACTGTTCAGCATAGGCCATTGTATACCGGTCAACTATCAGCAGTCCATGTCTGACACTTTTTCCTATCCAGTGTCTCATTCACGAGAAGTTGACCTATTTCTATTTTTGATGCCAACTTCCTGCAGCAGTCGGGTTAAAGGGTGTTGGTCGCAGGGTAACGTTTTCTCGTGCAGCTTCGGCGTCCGTGCTTTTTGCTGATTTACGGTAGAACACGGACATGAACACTGTGCGGTAAGCAATTGGTGATAGCGAGCCGTCTGGGCTTTTATATATTTTTTGCATCTAGAGTGATGAAATAGAACTCCTGGATTAATTTGTTCTACATTGGTCACCACAATCATTGCTGAAGTGTGTTGTAGAGGCAGCACACACAGTGCTTCATTGAAGGTATGAGGACACAGGTATAACACAGTGGTTTTTAGAGATGTTGGGGCATATTAGCAAGGGCATTATCGCCGCTTTAGCTGGACTTTTTCCCGCTAAAGCAGTGATAAATTTATCGCCCTATTAGCAAGCTGTCGCTAACAACGGTTAGCGACAGCTTTTAGGCGATAGCGACCGGTTTGGGGCCCGCTTTTCATGTCAGCAATATTTATTGCTAATCAGATGCAAAGTGGGCGTACCCAACCTGTTAGCGACTGAAAGCAGTCTATCGCCTATTAGCAAGGCAGGCGAAGCAATAGAAAAATTTGCGCTAAGCGCGAATATCGCTAAATCCAAACCCCTGCTCAGACCACTGGGAGGTCGATATTCAGGTTAAGACCCTATTAGCGTTAATGCCTGATTATTGCTGGATTTCCAGCGATATTCACGCATTGAGCCGCTATCGCTGGATATTTTATCGCTTTTGAGATAAACGTTGTTAATAGCACGTTATCTCAGCGATAATATCCAGCGGTGTGTGGCGATAAAAAAAAATGGGTATGTGACTTCAAATTAACTACAGTTGTTCTTTATTCATGAATAGTATTCTTAACATGCATGTGACTTTGTCTGATTAGCAGCTTATTAGCAACAAATAGCAACATTCATCGCTAAATGAGCTTAGCGCATTTTTTTACCGCTGGATATTATCGCTGAGATAACGTGCTATTAGCAGCGTTTATCTCAAAAGTGATAAAATATCCGGCGATAGCGTCTCAATGCGTTTATATAGCTGGAAATCCAGCGAAATTCAGGGGAAACATCACTTACAACGCAACTTTTACCACGCAATGCTTTTACATCGCAACTTTTACAACGCAAACCATTACAACGCATTGCACTGGGGGGCGCTCTAGGATAGGAAATATATTTAATTTACTATCCAACACCTTCCCTACAATCCACGGGGAGTGGAGTTGGAATAGTAAATTAAATAATTCACTATCCAGCGCCCCAAAGCACTATGCGTTGTAATGGTATGCGTTGTAAAACTCGCGTTGTAAAAGCATGCGATGTAAAAGCATGCGTTGTAATGTCGTACATCCGAAATTCAGGCATTAACGCTAATAGGGTCTTAACCTGAATATCCACCTCCCATTGGATATACAGGTTAAGAAGTGGTCTGAGCAGGCGTTAGGTTTTAGCGATATTCGCGCTTAGCGCAAATTTTTCTATTGCTTGCCTGCCTTGCTAATAGGCGATAGCTGTGTTAGTGACTGCTTTCAGTCGCTAACAGGTTGGGTACGCCCACTTTGCATGTCATTAGCGATAAATATCGCTGACATGCAAAGCTGGCCCAAAACCGGTCGCTATCGCCTAAAAGCTGTAGCTAACTATTGTTAGCGACAGCTTGCTAATAGGTTCATAAAATTGTCCCCGCTTTAGTGGGGAAAAAGTCCCGCTAAAGCGGCGATAATGCCCTTGCTAATATGCCCCTGAGATCATGAAATGCATTGGGCAATAGCACCGATGTGAAACAACATAAATGTCTTCAATTGAAATAATGATTTTGTCAAAATTCGTTCTTTGAATTGTGTTTATGTCTATTGTATAACACATGAGTGTAACATTTCAATATGAATGATTGTTAGCAGTAACATGAACTTTGAATGAACTGTCACATTAAAAATGGATATAAAAGACCAAGGTATGGTGAAATAGATGTTTAGCTAGATTCCAGAGCTGTGCAGCCAGGTCACAAGCAACAATGAAGAATCGAATAGTGTTTCAGATGAGCCATGATGAGGGCTCTTGTCAACACCACCCTATGACTGGATTGGGGAAGTAGAAAAATTTCACTGATTAATGACATATGGAAATTGATACCTAAACTGAATTGGCAGATTTCAGAATCAAATTGTACTCCAATATTTATACAGTTTGGTCGTCCACAAGGGGAAGGATGGGGTATGTTCCACCCATTTCAAGGATCTCAGTTTTGTAAATATTAAAGCGTAGTTGTTTCTTTTCTTGTTGAGTTGGGTACATGGTCCCACCATGATTTTTTGTTTGTGGGATTATATGGGGAGTTGTATAGCTGGAAGTGAATTTTTCATGCTGGTAACACACATTTGGAAATTGGCATGGTATTAGCTGAGAGGTTGAGCCAATTGACAAGCATGAATATTAACCAAAAGACAAGAGATCATTAATCCTTTGGGAATGCCACAGGACACCAGATTCTGTAATGACTGAACCAACCTAATGTTTGCTGTGGTTTGATAAAAGAGAATCTAATCCAAGATAGAGCAGATCTAGATTCTACTATACTACCTTTTCTTGCAGTATAGTCAATGGTGTCATCAGACGCAAAGAGGTTATGGTGTAAACAGGATGTTTTCTTGTCTTTGTACACATACAAGAAGAATTCCTCTGTTTAGTTGAGTAGTACTGACTCAATACCTCTTGTATTTAGCTGAACACCAGGTGATGATTTTCCACCTCCATTTCCATACTGGGAAATGAGAGGTTGGATCATACATGTAGTTCACTTGTCTTGGGTCAGAGGATGTTACCTTTAGTGGGGGGGGGGTTAAGATGGCCTGCTTCAGAGGGCCAGGGACAAGTTCAGAGTGAAAGGTAAGAATGATAAGGACAGGAAAAATCTATTTCACAGGTTGACATGTCGACGACCAAGTAGAAAAGTGGAAAATGGAGTCTTGGCCTGCTTAAAATGGAGTCTGGCCTTTGGATCTCTGCATCACCTGAACAATGCTTGAGAGTATTTGAAAAAGCTGAATCTTGATAGACGCAAGTTAGATGGTATATAATTGCTGCTTCTTTGCAGGTAATTCTATTCTGCTTTCCCTAACTGAACTCTCTATGCATAAATTAATTAGCAGCTTTACAGAATAGTTTAGAATGAGACAGTTGACTATTAATGTATTGAACGATAAAACAAAGTTATGTTCCTAGAGATCACTACCACATTGAGGAACATTTTTTTAATGTTAATTGTCAACAATTCAAATGTGTCAATGAGTAGGGCTACTTGATTATTCGCTTTTTAAACATTAAACTAGGTCAGGTAAAAAAGAGAAAGCTGCTCATAAATTGAACATAATGCTTTGGAGCAGTCTGAAGATATAAACAAAAAATTAACAGCAAACCAGTTAAGTATAATTATGCAAGTGTACAATATGAAGCAATAGTAGCATACATCTAAGGGGGCAGAACTGTGTAAGCTATGCCTTTGCCAGTGAGCTTCACATAACTGAAAGATAACTTTATTTGGCTGACACTTGGCCGCCCCAGGTGCCTCTATGGGTACAGCAGGCTGTAAATCTACAGCCAACATTATTTTGCCCTGGCCAATATTATATTTGTTTCGCTAGCAATTGGTGTATAGCTAATGTCACAGCCACTCTTATGGAATGGGGATTTGTTTCTCTGTAAAACCTCTCACTCATTAAGGCACATGCCATTGATTTAATGAAGACAAATTATTACATTTATACATACAAAAAAGCTACTTGCTGCTATAATTGATCTTTAACATGATAATGAATGCTCATTTTTAATTAAACTTGCTTTGCTGCTGAAATGGATTTTTTTTAAATCGGAGAACAAATGCTCATTTTTAACATACTTTGCTGCTAGAACGGACCTTTTTAAAACAAACAGAAAACTAATGCTCACTTTCCTCCAAACAACATGCATCACGGGGAATCCTGTTGGGACAAACTAGGCCGCCATCTTGCTCAGTTCACACGCTCTAGTTTTCCAGGGCATTCTTTCATAAATGATGCACGCTGCACGGACGCCAGTACCATAAGGAGCGAGGTGGTGTCTGTACGCTACTTGACCCGGCCTGGCTTGTGTGTGAGAGACATTTGTTTCACTGAGCTGGTATTCGAATTTGGAATTCAAACCTACTTGCTGCTATAATTGATCTTTAACATGATAATGAATGCTCATTTTTAAACTCGCTTTGCTGCTAAAATTGATTTTTTTCAAATCGGAAAACGAATGCACATTTTTAACATACTTTGCTGCTGAAAAAGACCTTTTTAAAAAAAAAAACAGGAAACGAATGCTCACTTTCCTCCACGCATCACGGCGAATCCCGGTGGGACAAATTAGGCCGACATCTTGCTCAGTGGGTGCTCTAATTGTCCGGGACATTCCTTCATAAATGATGCACGCTGCGCGGGTGCACCTTAGGCAAGCTTGTCTCGTCAGGGTCCATGAAGAGGCCAGCGCCAGTTATGCTGCGCATTTTCCGCCAGAGCCGCCGAGCGACTGCCTGACTTTTAGCCATGCAGAAATCATGACTATTGGGTCTCACATGGGTAAGTGCAGGCATCAATGGATGGTTTTGGACAATATCTTCAGCACATGCCAGCAGTGCAATTTCCGCTTTAGGAAGGATTGCTGCTCTACCATTCGCACTAACAGCATCCCTCTGGCCACAAAGAACTCCCAGTGTATACAAGCTGCCCTTATCAATGCCCGGTCCATGGTGAAACATGCCCTAGATATCTTTGAGCTCTTCTCTGCGATTCAGTTAAAATTTTTATTTATGTCAGAGACATGGTTTAATGATTTTTCAGCACTGCCCATTGCTCTGGCTATCCCTGTGGGGTATAAAATAGCAAGGGTAGACCGTAAAACAGGCAGAGGAGGAGGGGTTGCGGTAGTGTTCAGAGAAACATGGGCGTTTACGCAGGTTGAGACCTTCGACATTGGCGAGGAGGAAGCCCTTGAATTCTCCCTCACCATATCCCCTCACAGCATGCTGGGAGCCACCCTGATATATCATTCCCCTGGCCCCTCTGGCGCCTTTAAGAAGGCCCTAGATGAAGCCATTGTGCCTAGAGCTCTGCAATACACAAATTTCCTACTTATAGGGGACTTCAAAATTCATTTGGATTGCGCGGAGGCCACTGACACGAGGGAATTCAGTGACTCCCTAAATCTTGCTCAACTAACCCAATGGGTTAACTCCCCGTCCCATAGAGAGGGGACACATTTTAGATGCAGCATGCTCCAACTTCCCTATAACAATCCAGGAACCATGTTCTGTTTCCAGGTCTGATCATTTTTTAATTCAATTTTCTTGGACTATACAGATATCTCATCCGACCATGAGGCCATCTGAGGATAGTCATGCCCAACTAATTGAGCCAGCTGCCCTGGTCAGAGTCCTGTCTGACACCCACCCGCCCGCTTATAAAGACCTGGCTGATGCTATGGGGGTTTTTAATAACTGGATCTCACAGGCCGTGGAACAACTTTCCCCACCTGTGGTCAATAAGAGAGCGAGAAACACTCCGTCCAAACCATGGTTCTCTAATGAGCTCAAAAAGCTAAACCAATGATGTAATAAGCTGTAGCGCAGCTGGAGACAAGCCTACTGCCCACTGGCAAAAACAGTACTAAGGAAATCCCAGAAAAATTACTATGCTGCCATCAAGATGTGTAGTGTAGTTCCTATATTCCCAATAAGCTCTGCGCATTGGAATAATATATCCTATAGATTTGACGTAGGACTGAGGTCAACTAGGTCTCTATCAAATATACTGAACTTAATTGTGTGTGTGTGTGCCAGCTAACTCAGAGGTCACTAGAAACTTTCTCGAATTCACAAGAAGGGATTAGTTTCTGACAACCACACAACTTTGATTCCCAAGAATAAGAATATATCTCTCAGAGTCGCGGAAACAATAGATAAGTATTTCACTCAGTCAATCATGCATGCTTCGTTTTTACAGAGTTGCAGAGAAATAGAGAGACGGGCGTTTTCAATAAAAAGGCTTTATTGAACAGTCTTCTTTCTCATGCAAGAGAAGTGAACTGCTACAATCGTTATGCATACTGCAAAGAATAATGCGTACAGGGTAAACAGTAATATGAAATAATAATGTAAGAGTATTGCATGGTTTCCAAGCCATATAAAAATACATACTTAAACAACATAGGCTAAAAATACTCAACTGGTGCTTCTAAAATAAGCCTACCCCTATGTACCTAACCTAAGTCTAGTATGCGGGAAGAAGTAAGTATTGTGTAGCATAGGTTTTAGTTTTTTTTCCAAGAATCTACCAAAGGTTTCTCTAGGTTTTAATCAGCTCCATACCTTAGTTAGAATGAAGGAGGTCTGGTATCTCTTTCTCGGGTCTCGATTTCCCAACACCATGCTAGGGGAGCCAGAAACAATGGAGCTGGATTCTCGGCAGGAGAAGAGACAGCTTCCTGAACAGTGCGTCAGCTGTAGCGAGCTGCGTCAGGCAAGTAGATAGTCGAACTGCCCCGAACCACCGTAGTTTGCCATAGCAAGTGAAGGTATATTTATACCTTGAAGATGTTTAGGAATGCCATAGTTTGATGTAAAGTCGGGCAGGAGAACATCATAATGGACCCCTTTGGAATAGTTGTTCATTGTAAACTAACTGAGTTCTTGGAGAAATCAATATTCAAGCAAGGGGAAGTTCCCTGACTGCTTAAGCCGATTTCCCCAAAAATCGTTGTGACGTTTGGTACGGGTGGAAGTAGCCATGCTTGTATTTGGTTAGCATGGGCTATGCCTAAATAAGGGTTTGATTTCTATGCCTATATTAGGGCAATGTGAATTGTACCTATATAAGGGCATGAATCGGTAAAATTCACTCTGTGCCTAAAATGCCACACAACAGAAGGCCAAAGGCAACTTTTACACGGAGTGCATCGCTCAGTCAAAAAACAACTCAAAAGAAATGTTTTCTATTGTCTAGAATTTTCTGAAGCCTTGCGCGGAACATATTGCTGTTTCTGCCTCTAACTCTTTGTGTGAGTAGCTGTCCGAGTTCTTCATAGACCAAATCCAATCGATCCAGAACAGCTTCAGGCCTACTATCCAAGTGCAGGTGGCTCACCCGCGCAGAGTGCCCCGGACCCTGATCCAGCTTGCACCTCCCTGACAGCTTTTACACCCGTTTCTCTGTTGGATACTTTGGCTATCCTCAAATCCCTCAAATCAGGTTCCCCAGCTGATCTTTGCTTAGCTAGGCAGCTAGCAGCAGTGGCAGAGGTGGTGAACCCTGAAGTCAACAATATCATCAATGTATTGCTTCAAACAGCCACAGTTCTACCTGAGTGGAAACAGGCTAAACTACTCCCCCTGCTAAAAAGCCCTCCTTAAACCCGGCCACCCTAGCCAGTTACCGACCTATCTCATTACTCCCGGCGGTGGCAAAGGTGTGTGAAAAGGCAGTACACAAACAACTCTCCATGTTTGTTGAGACTTCGTGTGCCCTCCATTCAGCCCAGTCAGGATTTAGGGGCACATATAGTACCAAGACTGCCCTAGTTGAGGCTATTAAGGAATGCTTAGATTCAGGCGGCAGAGCAGCCCTGATTTTATTGTACCTCTCTGCCACCTTCGACACGGTGTTGCATCGTCAACTTCTGGTCCGTCTCTCCAAGATTGGAATCCCTGGCTTGGTATGGGATTGGATCCAATCCTTCCCAGAGAACAGGACACAGCAGGTATGGCTGCCCCCGTTTTCTTCAACATCAAGAAAGGTGTTCACGGGAGTACCCCAGGACTCAACTCTGAGTCCCCTTCTCTTCAATGTATACGTTACGCCACTTATCTATCTGGCGGAGGAGCTGGTGCAAAGATCATAGCCTATGCAGACGATACCCAGCTCCTCTTCATGTGGAAGGAGAATAACCTGTCCCCTGTTTTAGCCAAAAACTGCTTGGCTGCAGTTTTTAAATGGCTGGCGGTAGCTCAGCTTAAATACAATGAGGATAAGTCAGAGGTCCTCCTCTATTGTTCTTTCCCTCCGCACTTCAGGGATGTCCTTTGGCCTATGGGCTACCCCATGCCTAAGTCAACAGGGAGACCAGTGAAGAATCTGGGGGTCTGGTTCAGTGAGGACCTCCGATTCTCACCACAGATAAAAAAAAATGGCCGATGTGTGCTGCGGCACACTGAAATCACTTAGGAAATTCCTACCTTTGCTGCCCAGACCAGCAAAAGAAATGGTGACTCGTGCTCTCATCCTGTCATGTATAGACTATGTTAATGCCTTATACATAGACCTCCCTGGTGATCAGCTAAAAAAATTACAGACCATCCAGAATGCAGCAGCAAGAGTGCTGTTGGGCGTTCTGGGTAGGTCCAGTACAAAGCAACACCTCCGGGATTTGCATTGGCTCCCAGTGGGACAGCTTGTCCAATTTAAGGCGCTTACTCTTGCCCATGGTGCCTTATATAAATCTGGGCCCCCCACCTCAGGAGACGTTTTGAGTTCTATGTGCCTCATAGACATCTACGCTCCGCAGGTCAGTGCATCGCTACTATTCCACGCTACCGCCTTGCCAGAACTGGGGGTAGCTCCCTCTCTTTAAGGGTGGCCAAAGCCTGGAATGCCCTTCCTTATGAATTGTGTAACACCCAAAACCTCAGGCTGTTTAAAAAGCAGCTAAAAACCTTGCTCTTTAATTAACATCCTGCCGCGTTGTACACCCTTCCGTCTCCTTACTACTGGCTTCCGCGCCGGGACACTCCTGAGTATCTGTGCGCGTTGTAAATACCTAATAACATAACATAACAAAAATGGCACTTTGGTCTGCAACTACATGCCCCATAAGTGTGCAAATCATAGAGTTGAATCTTAATTAGATTGGATGCAACTTCAAGCATGTTATACTCTGTACCTCAAGTTCAGGTTTGTAATCCTTCCTACTCAGACACAAATGGACCAGCAAAAATTGATTTTGGGCTCTGCGATGGTAATTGGGGAAGTGCGGGGGTTTACTATACATTTTAAGCTCCTTTGCACCTTAGCAAATGGTAGTGGCTTCTATTCCAGCTGTATAACATCCCCACATTGTAATGATGCACATGCAATTTGTCGAACAAACTTTCACATTTGTTTTCATGACTTCATATACTTGGCGACATGGTGTTCACTGGACTGGTGAAAGAGTAGGAATTGAAATCAAAGTTTATGAATTAGTGCCTTGCACTCTGATGACTGTTCTGTTTTATGTAATTTAGCACCGTGTGACAGCGGTAATGTGTGACTTTGTGTGTATTTTAAAATGGCAAGACTCTCAAATAAGATAACTGGAGTACTGAATGGTGATAGAAGCAAATTATTTGTCAAATGTTATTTCTAAGCTAATTGATTGAACCAAATTGATTTAAACTGATTAAAGTGATGTTATAAAATTAATTGACACAAATTACATTTTGTTGGCAAAAATGAAGTTTTAATCTTTTACTCAATGTTTATTCTATACTAATATTATGGCTATGCTGAGATCAGTAGACACAAAAATCATTGAAAGCAAAGCCCCTGAAATTCTGGGCAGCCACTGCCAATTGGGTTCAATTATAGGTTCTTCCTGAAGTGCTTGTATACTAGTTCTGACTTCATACTTTTATATGGGTATTTCCATAAACTTGGTGTTAATCCTGTGATGTTTGTGAGATGAGGTGAGCAGTTGTTTATCATTGGGTCCTATAGAGGCACTGGGGTTTACCAGTGTCTGCACATACCCTGGCCCTTTCCCCAATAATAACTGTGTACAATTCAGAAAACATTGTATTTAATTCTAGCCTCCACTGGGAGCAAGTAAAGCAGTTTTAGAGCAGGGTTGATGTTGTCTCTGCTACCTATTTTCAGGCATCGTTGGACAGCTTGGTCCCCTAGCATTTGTGGCCTATTAATGTGTTGTTCCAGGAATCCAGGTACATAATTTTGCAGTAATAAAGGAACATCATGGTTCCTTGACTGCTCAAAGACATTTCCAAATTGAAATAAAATCAGCTTCATATGCAACTCAACCAGACTCCATCACCATTGAAACTCAACTTCCCATCATGCTGATGAACGAACCCTGACCCTGTGGCCTTCCATCACCAGTGTCTAAATCCTATTTCTACCATGAAGACCATCATCTGGCACTTGCCTCACCATGCCTTCACCAAGGGAGTTCTACTGATCAGAGAGGCACTAACACCTACTCTTAATGCCTCTTCGACTCAGTCACATTCCTGGACACTTGGAAACATGCACTGTCATTACCCTGCTCAAGAAACCATCCGCTCACCCTGACACACTTTATAGTGACAGACCCATCTCTCTCCTATCATACTCAGCAAAGATTTTGGAGAATCTAATCAACTGATTCCTCACCAACAACCGCAGCAACCACCAGCTCCACAATGCCATATAGTCAAGGTTCAGGCTTATCCACAGTACAGAACAAACACTCATCATCACCACAGACAACATCTGCATGATTTGTGACAGAGGAGACATGACAGCTCTCATTCTCAAGGACCTCTCTGCAACATATGGCATGGTTTCACATCACATTCTATTGAGGTGCATGCACTAGATTGGCATCCAATGACCCACTCTCTGCTCGATCTTCTCGTTCTTAACAAATAGAATGGCTAGAATACAAGCTAGTAACCTGTAACCTTCAAAAGCTCGCACAATCATCTGCAGAATGCCTCAAGGCTCATCGCTTAGCCCCATCCTCTTCAACACATACATGATCTCTCTGGCCAACATCATCCGTGCACACATCAACATCCTCTCCGTCACAGTTGACATGCAACTCATACTCTCCCTCGTAGACAAGACCACCAAAACAAGAAACAAGTTCACATTCTGCATGACCTACGTCACTAACTGGATGAAAGCCAACTGTCTCAAGCTTAACTCCGACAAGACAGAAGTAGTGATCTTTGGTAAGAACACCTCCCCATGGAATTCTAACTGGTGGCCAGCTGAAATTAGACCAGCACCCACACCTAGAACGCATGCCAGGAACCTCTAAATAATCCTCGACAGCAAACTGAACATGACAGCACAAGTCTCACTTTGTCAAGTCTCACTTTGTGATACAATACAATTGGGGGCATATTATCAAGGACGGCCTTAAATGATCGCCGGTTTAGCGGCAGAAAACTGCTGCTAAAGCGGCGATAATGGGCTTGATAATATGCCCTGGAGAATTCCAATTGAAGTCCATGTTCACACCAGAACATGGACTTCTATTGGAATTCTCAAGGGCATATTATCAAGCTCATTATCGTCGCTTTAGTGGCAGTTTTCTGCTGCTAAACCGGTATAATTTTTAACGCCGTTTTTGATAATATGCCCCTTAGTTCTTATTTGTCACAAATACAGCACACTTCACCATAAGTTCTTAAGGCTACTTTCTTTATCTACAGATATAAGTCAGGCCAGAGCAGTGTTTCTATATTTATAGCTTTTATTCACACCTACACATTGTTTTAATGTGGTGTGGTACTTGGATGGAATATTTAGTTCAAAATACTAGGTCCTGTTATTCTTTGCTCTTTTGTTGCAGACCATAATGCTGCTTTAATAAGATGATGATGATCTCGGCAAGCGAATTTTGTAAACAGCTATTTTAGATATTCTGTCAAGTTATAGGACCTGTACTTGCTGTTCTCCTATAAACTGAAATTCATGATTTCATCATTGCTTGTTTATTATCTAGGTTTTTTTGTTGCTGTTTTTTTTCTTTAAAGGTTTCTGGGTTTTATGAAGAAATGTAATGGTTTATGAATATATCTATTACCGTGTTTTTGTCTGCACCCAAAGATTTAATGTAAATCGAATAAAGTTCTGACTGACTGATTAGGCTATCTTTTTCTAGGTCCACCTCCTCTGTATGGCCTCTTTGTACAGAGAATGACACACAAATAGTTAATAATTCCTTAAAAGTAAGTATACGACTAAAGCACAGACAAGTTTAGACTGTTGTGTGTTGAAAGAGTTTACATTGAGGGTATTTACCGACAAATCACCCCGGTGTCCCTTTTGGTAAAAATGTTGCAATTCTGAAAATTACAGGTGCCACGTTTACTCAGTGAGATTCATTTGATCAACCACTGAATAATGAAAAGTTCACTCTGCTGCTATGATTCATGCATGCAAATCAGAAGTCACAGAAATCTACGCAACAGGGGCATGAACTTACTAAGATATCTTGCTGGTTTAATCAAGCGGGTTGTGAATAATATCTTATTTGTGATACATGATTAAAGCCATGAGTAAATCATTTTAATTTGTGTCCCACTGTTTTGTACACCTTCCACATGCTGTTATATTAGTACAGCGCATGCTAATCCAGTTATCTGCTGATTGGGGAGCTGTACGTGCACACTGACTCGTTTATTCACACAAAAGGAAACTAAATAGCGGTTAGCGTGCACGCTTTTTGATTGAATTACTTTTGTTCCAGAAACTTCGATTCCGAGAATCTGCTTTAGTTAGGGTGCAGCAGAGGCGTTTGATCATTTCCATTGTAGATGCTTGATATCGGTGAACACAATGAGGGGCTTTTATGTTCATTTTGTTTTGGGTTTGAAACCATCTCAAGGTTTTGATGGCTTTGATGAATCACTCGACCTTCAGCATGTAGGCTGATGATGTCACCCGGACTCTTGATTGATGTCTGTCTTTATTAATATTCATGGCAACCCACACCGTGCGTCAAATATTCTATGTAAGATGAACAGGTCACAGTCATAACCTTACGACTCACATTTGCCATCTTCACCTCAGTTATTTTGACAATGTTCAGTATAAATTAACTATTGGTATTCGCGCCCATATACATTTCTTTATCGAGCGTACATTTCAGCGCATGCGCAATAAATTGTTTTTACTACCTCTACTGCGGTCTTTCTCTACAAATTTGGAGCATATCATCAAGCGGTAGCGATAATAATAACTGGCGTGAACATTTTTATCGCCGGCTATCGCTGTTAATTATCGACATGCTAGCACTGTATCAACAACTCATAGCGCAATGGCGATAATTATACCATCGACAGCGATGTTTTCCATGGAACATCGCTGGCTTTTCAGAGATATTCCATGGAAAACGGACGATAACCTTGCTGATACGACCCTGTGGTCATATCAGCATAATCCACCGGCAATTTTAAGTATACCTAAGTCAGCATTTTTGCAGACGTTAGTTTTTGGCGAAAACCGCGGTTTTCGCCAAAACTAACATCTGCAAAAATGCGTGGGCCTCCTTGTAAATATCACGATAATTTACAAGGAGTACTGCCCAGTGACACCCATTTTGCATCTCATTAGAGATGCAAAGTGAGGCGTCGGGAAAATGGGTGCTAACATGCGCTAATGCATGTTAGCATCCCCTTGTAGATAGGGCAATGTCATTTTCGATGCTTTTCTGGCTTTTAAAGCCAAAAAAGCGGCGAAATGGCCCTCAATAATATGCCCCCAGAATTCCTGAAAAAAAGCATGGCTAGCTTTCAGAGCAGATCTCCCAAAACGTATTATTTTCTCTGTGTGATTCCTGAAAACAAAGTTATACTATTTGTGGTGAGGGCTGTGATCACACCCACGCGCCCACATGCACACATTGACTCACCCTCTATTCCGCCCCTCTCTCCTCCTTCCTTTCATCGCAACCTTGCAAATGATATGCTCATTTAATCTCAGGAAAATAAAGTGATGGGCATAAAGTATTGGAAAAAAACAAAACAAATATGTCAGGAAAGCTGCTCAGTTCTATTTAATAACACGCAGAGCAGAAAGATGAGATCTGCTGCGGGAAATTCCGCCGAAAATGCAATCCTTTGTTGTAATACGTACTTATGGTTTAAAGTAATCCCCCTTTTCCAGTTTGGCTGAATGTTAAGCTGGAACCCCTCATAGATAACCATATACCAGCAAACTACTTGTATTGTGTATTATCATTTTTTACTAAAATTTGCTAAATTTCATCACAAGAACAATAATAGCAATGCCATCCAATATTTCATAATAGATACATAAGTACAAGAAAAAAGAGAGATGCTTGCAACAGAATAAAGCCCACAAAGAACTGGTGAGCACTGCTTAGATTTGGAGCCCCACTCCGAGACTCTTGGGATCGAATCATCCCCAAAACGTTGCAGCGGCCCACATCTACGGCGCCGCTGTGCACAGAGACCAGCACGCCAGCTTCTGGGGCCCCCTCACAAATATGGCTCCCGGGGAAAGTGGCACTTGCTCTGGGGCGCTCTTGAACCAAATTTATCTCCCCCCCGTTGGAGTGGCCCGCTATACTGTGGGGCCGCTCAAGAAGAACAGGCACCGGTGAAGTCCCACTCACCAGGGACACCCTCAAGGTCTCCGCTTCTCCGGATGTCGGCTTCCCACTCCACAGGCCAGCCCCCAGTCATCGGTGCTCCTGGGTCTCCTCCGGTCATCCTCCGGTTGTCCTCTGTAGGAGGGGGCAGGCACCGACCATGTGCCTCGACAGCCCCCTCTCCTGGGATTTCCCTGGGACTTCAGGGACGCTGAGTCCTGGCAAGGCGGCACAGGGGAGGGGCTGCACAGCCCTTCTGGGTTGGAGCACAGCCACACCTCCCGGCTTCAGCGCTGACGGCACACAGGTATTCCTGTTGCCGGGCAACGTCGAATCTCCACATGGCATCCTTGGTGCTAGCAGGTGGATTGTAGCTCGGGCTTGCGGAGGTGATTTCTGGCGGCTTTGTTCTTTCTTGGCAGGGTGGGCACCCGATTCAACGTGGACACCAAGCAGGGTGGGCACCCACTCTTAGAGGCAGAGAACAGCAGGGTTGGCACCCGCTTGTTAATTAAATATAGATGCGGGGTAGGCTCCTGTTTTAGTTTGATAAGCACAAAGAAGGTGGGGTAGGCTCCCACTTCTTTACAGCACACGGGGGAGTCCCCACGCTGGGGCTTTCCCTGAAGATGCCCACGCAGTCTAGGGGAATATCCTAGTCACTCTGGCAACCCAGCAGCTGCAGAGGACAGATTCTCCTCACCTCCTGGGGCACAGAAACGCTGTGCAGCGCTCACAAAATGCTGGGAAGCAAGCAGGGTTGGGCACAGGTCAGCAGACCACAGGGCAGCTCTTCCAGGCAGAGCAGCAATCCCTTGGGATAGTCCGGCACGGCAAGGATGGCGATCCTGAAGTGCAACAGCCCATGCTCCAGCGTAGTTCCTTCTCAGTCCAGCAGAGTGTCCAAAAGGGCAGAGGGACAGAGCTGTGCACAGGCAGGCCAGCACGCAGGGACCCTCAGGAGCCAGCTGCTGGGTCCCGCTGTGGTTCCTCCCGGCAGAGTGTCCCCTCCAGTCCAATAAGCACAACAACCCACATGGGCTAACAGCCCCTGTATTTATACACCTCTCTGCCTTGCGTCTGGAAGGGGGTAGAAGTTTCTGGAAGGGTCTAGGGGTAGGGGTTTCTGGAAGGGTCTTGGAAGTTCCAGTCCCAACTGGCACTGGGAAGGGTGTTAGTAGGGGCAGAGCTAGCTTTATACAGGGCAGGCACTGACCTAGTCAGGGAATGGGGATTTCTCTGCCTACTACTCCAGTTGCAGACCTCCCACTCAGCCTGACCCTGCCTCCCTGGAGCCAACAACTCCTCACCAGCCCCGGTCACTTCTAGAAACAGACATGCAGGCAGGCACAGAGCACACAGAAGTGCCAACTTCTAAATGTGGAATTCCTAAAATAGTAAAAGTACATCTGCGCACACCATTGCGCAGCATTTATCATTTCCATTCCACACATACCAAACATGCCATACTTATTTTGTTTTATTTAGGAAGTATCCCATACGAGGGGAGTTCCCAATGTTAGCCTATGGAGGGCAGAGAGCACACACACTCTGAACTGCTAACCAGTGCTAAAGTGTCCAGAGTCCTAAAACACACCACGCCATGTTAGAAAAAAGGCTAGGAGGAAGGCAAAAAGTTTAGGGATAACCCTGCAAGAAGCGCAAAGTCCAACAATATGCAAAATGTATCAATAAATAAATAAATAGTTGAGTAATTAAGTAGTTGAATTATCCAATATTTAAGAAGAATAGGAAAGAAAAGAAAAAAGAGGAACAAATGCATATCAATGGAAAACAAATGACAATATGATTTAAGATTATATGGATTGAAACATTACAACTATAATCAAACAGTAATATGGTAATCCACGTCATAATTCTTGGATAAGTAAGTTGTAATGAGAATTGAAATAAAGTGAATCAAAGTTATTAAATGAATAAATTAGAGTAAAGTTATTTATGTATATAGCAAAGTATAGTAAAATAGAATGAAATACCAAAGAGTAAGATACTAGAAAGTAAAATGACATGGAATAAAACGAAGTTGAAGGGAATGGAGCCAGGGAGGGATGGAGAGGGAAGGGACATTCAAATAATACTAAAGAGAATAATGTCAGACTAAGGGATAGGAGTATTTGTTGTGGAAATATTATTATCAATATCACTATTCATATTCAAGAATGGTGACAAAACCTGAAGAAACATGTCAGTCTGAATTTGAAGACTATAAATTACTCTCATGTGAAGCTCTATGTATCATCGTTGTCAGCCATTCTTCTTGTGAAGGGGGGTGAAGAATTCCAGTGTCTTAATAAGCATGTATGAAAAATCCAGCATTGCGGTTCAGACATCTTTGAAGAAAGTCTTATGTCATGTAGGAGAATATTAGCAGAAGTTATTGGAAGGGGTAAAGGCATAGTGGAGTGTAAGACTTTGCCCACATAAATACAGAAAGATTGTATCAATAGACATTCACACACATTATGGGTTGTATCCAATTAGTATTAGAACATCTCCAACATTGAGCATGGGAAAGTAATCTGGCTCTGTGCAATTTCACTGGAGACCAAAGCCAATCATGTAGAATTTTGAACAGGCAATATTTTAATCTAGCTTCATGAGTTCCCTTGTCTAATTCTTCCAGAAGCTCCTCCCATTCCGCTTTATTGTAAGATATTAAAAGTGAGGTTTTGCCATTTGGAGTGAAGTGTCTGAGAAAGAGGTTGAAAATAAACATGTGATGTAAGCGTTTTATAAAGACCAGTTACTACCCCTTTATGTTTGCCCCATATACTCAAATATGATAGTATTGGTGAATTTTGAAGTACCCACGGGGACTAACCTAGTTGCGTTTTCAAGCATTGTTGAAGTTGGATATATTTCAAGGATTGATGCAGTGGAAGACTGGATTCCTCTCTTAGTTGTGAAAATGGTTTAAAATCACCATTATGCAATATTTTATCTAAGGTTTGGATGCCTGCTGACTTCTTTAAGGGTCAGGATAATGTTTTTCTATTGATGCGAACACCGGTGTTACTCCATAGAGGCACTTTTTCATGTATGTTTGGACTTAGGTCTAATAGGCGGTGTGCCCGTTGCCAGGATTTATGCATAGCTAATAGATTTGGATTTTTGGGATTCTGACGACTAGTTCCCGAACTATATGAGGCAGAAAGACCTGAATCTGAGATGTTGTTCTATAGGAACCCAGTGTGGAATATCAGAAATCCCTGGTAGCGTATACAATAATTGAGAGATTTGTAATGCTAGAGTGTAATGCTCAGTTGATAGAAGACACATACCCCCATAAGAGTGGTGAGCTTTTAATTTTGCTACATCTAAGCAAGGTTTGGCCAATACCCATATAAAGGCTTTTATCTTAGAGTCTATAAGTCGCAATGTGATAAGGGAATGTGCACAGGAAGCATACCTAGGGTATATAAGAAGCCTGGTAGAGTGACCATTTTAACAGGTTGAACTCTACCCCACATGGAGAGATTTAAAATTTTCAATTTTTCAAAGTCACACTGCATTTGGGTGATCAGCGGATTCAAATTATCTATAACCATACTTTCCGTACCTTTGTTCACTAGAATTCCCAGATACTTAATTTTTTAGGGCTGCCAGTGAAAGGTAAGACCAGGTATAGTTGCCTTTGTAGTTCCATCAGATATAGGTAATGCTGCACTTTTGTCCCAATTTATTTTATAACCTGAAAAGGAGGAGAAGTTATCTATAGTTTGCAGCAGAGATGGCAGGGATCTGGAGAGATTAGTAAGAGTAAGTAGTATATCGTCATCATATAAGTAAAGTTTGGACTCACCCGCAGGTAGGTGTATACACCTGACTTCATCTGATCGAATTGTAGCCACCAAAGGTTCCATAGCTAAAAGGAATAGGAGTGGGGATAAAGGGTATCCCTCGCGAGTTCCTCTTCAGGTTGGAAATGGGTCAGATAGAAAACCACTACAATTTACTTGAGCGGAGGAGTTATCAAATAGTAGTCACAGTTTAGCTATAAACTGTTCCCCTAGTCCAAAACATTCCAGTACTTTGAAAAGATATTCCCACTCAATGCAGTCAAATGCCTTTTCGGCATCTAATGACAAAGCTAATGCATCATGTGAAAGACTTTTAGCAGACCCTAATGTATGGGCCAAAGTACGCAAATGATTCCTGGAAGAACGTCCTGGAACAAACCCTACTTCAGTCGGATGTATTAGGGAAGGTAATACTTTTCTGAGACAAGAAGCTACAATACTAGTAAAAAAGTTTAATTTTACAATTCAAAGTGAAATAGGACGATAGCTGGTACAAATCGAGGGATCTTTCCCAGGTTTAGGGAGTACGGAAATTATTGCTTTGTTAGAAAGGGGGCCCAGAGAGTTCCCACGATGCGCATCTTGGAATGTAGCATATAGAGAATCAATAATATTATGTCCAGTCCAGCGATAAAATTCAGCTAAAAATCCATCTTCCCCGTGCACCTTATATATGGTGAGTTGGATACTGCATGTGAAATCTCTTATTTATTGATCTCTCCTTCTAGAAAAGCTCTACCCTCATCAGAAAGATGTGGGTGATCCACCTTTAAAAGAAAATTAGTCATCCTTTCTGAATCAATTTTTGCCCCTGGTGTGTAAAGAGATTGGTAAAAAGAGGAAAAATCATTCACTATGTCGTGTGGCCAACTAAGTAGGCAACCTTGATATAATTTAATGGCTGGGATGACCACAGCTGCTTCCCTTTGTCATAAATGTGCCGCTAGCAATCTGCCTTCTTCTTCTCCTTGTTCATAATGTCTCCCCTTCATTCTTTGGAGGACAAATTCTGGTGTGGACGTAAAGAGGCTGTTTATTGCCATTCGGGCTTGTTATAGTATTTTATGGTGTTGTAATGTTGGTGCTGTTGTATATAAGCGGGTATATGATTGTCTGTTTTGTTCTAGCTCTTTTTGTCTTGCAGCATTCCGTTTATTGACTAGTCCTGCCTTTCTCACTAATTGACCTCTAATGGTAGCTTTAGCCAAAGCCCACAGTATTCTGGCTGTAGTCACAGAATCCTGATTTGGGGTAAGGTAATCTTGAAAATATGTTTTTAGTTGAGATTAACCCTCGGGAGATTTATGTCTCTGGATAGTCATGCGCCAAGGTTTCCGTCCTGGTCTAGGTAATCCAATTTCTAGTGCTAAGGAGACTGGAGAATGGTCAGACAATGCTGCTTTCAACATACAGGATTCTTGAATCAATTGGACTATTTTTTGAGACACCAAAAAATAATCTAGGCGAGACAATGTACTGTGAGTAGGAGAAGAGAAAGTATAATCTTCATCTGATGGATGAAAAAGAAGCCAATGATCAATTAATCTATTGTCTGCCAAGACATAATTTATTAATGCTCTATCTGCAGCATTGCTTTTGTCTAGAGGGCTTGTTGTATCTAAAATGGGGTCTCTCAATATATTCAAATCACCACTTAAGAGATATTGTGTAGCACCTATTTCTGTTAACAAACAGGTCAGATGAAGGAAGAATGGTTTGTTCTGCCTGTTGGAGCATAGATTGATCCCACACACATATAAGTGCCCCCTATGCCTAACTTAAGGAATACATAACCTCATCAGGGTCTGCCAACATCTTTGACATCATGACTTGAAGGGATTTATGAATGAGGATTACCACTCCACATTTGCGGATGGGGTCAGCATTTGTAGCTACCTCCTTCTGTACACTGCTTTGGATCACCTTGCCCACCCGTTCACTACATAATTTTTCAGATTCCAATGAGTCTAAGTGTGTTTCTTTGAGTAATGCCATATCTACCCACTTTGATTGGAGATAGGAGAGCACTTTTCTCCTTTTGATGTAGTGTGTTAGGCCATTTACATTCCATGTTAATACACATAAGAGGTGTGTACTTGCCATGTTAAATATATCCAAACTTTAGAGGCGGGCCTGCAAATCTGCAGAGGTGAGGAGGATACTTTTGAAAAGATAAAAGTAAAAGGATGAGGAAATGTATGGGAATGGGGTGAAAGGAAAAGGGTCCCTGGCTCTCAACAAAGATATGAATAACCAATTAGATAGAAAGTATCAGAAGTATTGGAATACGATGCTTGAAGATGAGATAGGATTATAAAGGGGAGTGGGAATAAGATGCGTAAATTGATGTATAACAACTCAAGCACTAAAATCACTAAACTGTTAACTGTCGGTCTAGTTCCCCTAGGGCACTGCAGCAGAGAGGAGCCCCGACAAAAGGATAACAAATATGGCAAACCCCCCCAAAAATATATACCTTACTGTGAAACAAAAAATGTAAAGTATGATAATGCATCAGGCCTATTTAAAAACATGAAACATAATCACATATATAGTATAAGGGGCGGGAGATGGAGCGAATTACATTGCATTTATCATTCTTTGCAAATGTAACAAATATTGTATATGTTAAATGCGAAAGTAACACTTATTGTATATAGATGTATGTAAACTAGAAATTAGCTGAATAAATATCAATAGAATACATTAAGTAATAAAAGTAATAATTAGGTAATATTATATAATATGACATATTATATCATCGTATAATATGATATAATATAATATAATATAATATAATATAATATAATATAATATAATATAATGCAGTACACTAAAGGTTATACCCATTTGCACCGAGTTTAAGCATCTTCTCATTGCATACCCTGAAACTCAATAACCACCTCCACTCTGATGATAAGAAGTGTAAGGTTGTAACACAGTACTCATCTTAACCTATAGAAGTGACATGAATTGTGACTATCAACTGTATTTTAATATACTACTGTGGTCATTCCGCATCAGAGGTAGACTTAAGAAGAGAACGGGATTTGTCTCTAAGTTGTCTTGTGTAAAGGCAGGGACAGTAAGTAACGCACAGGATTTGTCATCCTGGGCATGAACAGATCTTTCAGGGTCTCTTCCTCTGTGTCTGTGTCATGGAGTGCTAACATTACAAAGTTTGTTGTCTGGTTCTTGATGTGCAGGATTCAGACTTGTACGGACTGAATCAATTGAAGTACATTGTGTGTCCATATCTTTTATTTTCATGTGATCCAGG
Organism: Lissotriton helveticus; assembly: GCF_964261635.1. NCBI lineage: Eukaryota > Metazoa > Chordata > Amphibia > Caudata > Salamandridae > Lissotriton > Lissotriton helveticus. The sequence goes on from NC_136059.1 coordinate 1,720,918,366, forward strand.
AATTTTTGCAGATCAACGGGATCATACAAATCTTTAGAATCTCCGTTCTTGGTAATGCGAAAGCGGGCTGGCTCAAATAAGCCATATTTGATGTCTATTTGTCATAGCTGAGGTCTGATAGACAGGAATGCTTTGTGTCTTTCATTAGTTTCTTTAGAAAAGTAGGCTGCCAATGACCTTGATATGCGAATTATGCTTGCGAGTCTTCTGCAGTTTGTAGCTGCCTTGCTTGCTCATGTCTCAGAAAACAGGCAATGAGTGGCCTCGGTCATGCTGTGTGATCCCTTTGTGTAGGGCCAATACGATGTACTCTTGCATTCTGACCTTCTATGTTCAATGGAAATCCGAAGAAGCAAACATTATCCCTTCTATTGCGGTCTTCCAAGTCAATTATCCTGCAGCAAAGGAATACAAGTTCTTGCTCTTTGCTTTGTAGTGAATCAAAGGGAGTCTCCATTGCTGTTATTCATAAATCCAAACCTTCAGTTTTCGTATGAAATCCCACAATTTCTCCCCTGATCGATTTGGCCTCTGCTATCAGGGATGAAATATTAGCATCCATATCTTCCAGATGCCGACTGACAGTTGAAATTCCCTGTAGGATACAATTCATTGTATCACCCTGTGCGGAGGAATTGCCACACAGAAGTTATTCTTTTGTGGAAGGAGTGTTCCCTTTCTTGGGCATATTGCTTGCCTGCTTTAGAACTTCAGTAAAGAGGGGAGGTGTAGAGGATTTACTCCTGTGCTTATTATTTAATATCTGGTCTAGACCCCAAGTCAAAACCACGTAGCAGTATAAAAGCAGTATTTGGCAATTTGTATTGGTCTTAATTAGCTGCACTTCATTTCTTATTAGCAAACTCCTTCGCTGTCTTGCTAAAGTTGGTAGATTTACATATAAGGTTACATCCTATTGCAGGTATATGGACATTCCGAGAATATTCCTGCTATAATTTATAGTAATATCGTCTCACTTTCCTCTCACACAAAGTCTGGCAGGTTTTGTTATGTTTGGTATGCTTTACCAACTTGTCAAAGGTAAATAACAAAACTGTATGTATGAATTAGTCCACAACATTTCAACTCCGAGATTATGTGTCGGAAAGTATGAAACCCAATAATGAACTAACAATGCATATAAAATAAGTAGCAAGCACTAAGACAATTGAACAGTGCAGATATGTGTAAACATTTTAACAGTTCATTTTGTACCTTCCAAATTGGCCTCAACTGGTGAGTTGTTTTAACACTGAATATTTGAAGATAAGTCCCAGAAAAACCAGTGTTCTTACTGACAGAATTTAAAATTCATTATTTATTCCAGTTGTTGCATTCTACTTAAAATCTTTCTGGGCTAATTTTAAATGTCACAGAGTTCAATTAATTTGTAAAATTTGATATTGAATATTGGTTGATGGATTTAAGCAATGATAAATAATAGGCTTTTTTTAACAATTACATTTCCCTTTCTTGCTGTGTACAAAAGGCACTTGTATTACTTTACTGAAGGAGCGTTAACTGAATATAGTCTTTTGACTTCATTTGAGAGCCGCCACATGCCCACCTGAGCTTTTGTTGCCGAAATGCAGTCACATCTACAAAGCAAACCTCTCAGCAGCTCAGTGTAGCTCCGCCCGGAGTCTGAAGAGAACAAATGCAGCATTTCCAGAGTTGGGGGGAACATCCACAAGGAGCCGCGGCCTCTGCGCTTGGGAGGTCTGTGGATTTCAAGATGGTTGAAGGCCAGCCGCCGCCTCATTCGTCCCAGGACACAATCACCTCAGAATATGTCACCGCTGGCCTCAGACGACCCCGGTCCTCATAAGAAATGCTTTTGCGAGTTGCATCGATATAGAAGACATCAAAACCTCAGCCCTCAGGACACAGGTGAGAGCGTTGCTCCTGTCAAAGGCTCCTCCTGTGGCGGAGCTCCCGATTCAGGCTGCCATTTTTCATCGCAGCCAAACCACGCCCCCCAAATACTTGTATTATGAGTAGAACTGTGAGAATGTTGGATCACGTTGGAAGACAATGGTGTTGATGAGGGTGGATGGTGGCTGGTAAGGAGTTTTGCTACTTGTTACTATCATGTATTTTTCTTGTTAAAAGCACATTCGAACATTATTTGGCAATAGTGGCTGCTATTTGTGAAAAGTGGTGGGGCAGCGCAAGGGAAAATAATAAAAATAATAAAAGATAACTTACCTGCCGCCCACTGCCTCGCCTTTCTACTGCTCCTGGTGCACAGGCTCCCAGAATCCCCTGCGCCAATCCAGACACCACTCTCATTCTGGTAAACCTATTACCCAGCATGAAGGAACTGTCAGGATTAGTCTAAGTGGGCTAGTTTTGTGCTCCCAAAAGGATTGAGAGCCTGTGCCTGCTGTTCTCCACCCGGCTGTGCAACACAGCTCGGATTGGAGCCTCAAGAAATTCTAAGTGTGCATGTCACTTTGGCAGTTCTAAGACAGATGACCAAAGTGACGTGCACTTACAGTGCTCACCATTCCGCTGCCATGCTTGCTGCTTTCAAAGTGTGGCTCTGCCACTAAGAGTAGGATCTGTGATTAAAAATAAAATAATAGTAAACATTTTTATTATCATTTTATTTTTAATGTTTTCATCTGCTGGCTCCAGCAGTGCGGCGATGCTCCTCCACCATAACTGAGGAGTCGTTGCTGTTAGTTAGGGTGTGCCTGTAGTGAGAAAACAATGTTACTAATAGCTTATATTACAAGTGAATTGGGAATCCCTACTAGGGATATCACAATGTCTCACTGGACGTGACTCACTCAGTGGCTGGCCATTTGCCTGTCCCCAATATTTCTTTCCCAACAGGGCAGAAAGCACACTAGACACCAGGGTCTATATTAGAGAAAGAGTCCCAGGCGCACAACCGGTATTTGTATCCACGCCTTGGGCACCCCTGGGGAACTTCGGTATTATAGTATGTATGTATGTAAGTATGTATTCTTTATTTGTATCAGTTGATTAAAACCATTACAAAAAAATAAACACTTAAAAACAACAGCCCAGTTTATGTGATTTCAGTAATACAACCAAACTAACATGCTTGCTTCAATCGTCTTACAATTACATACCCTAATACATTTAATGCGTATATACATTATGGTATTAATGACACATAGAAGCAGTTATTATTTTGAACTGTCTAAATAAAGTGCAAGTAAGAAATGTTTCCACTAAGCATAAAAAGTACATTCAAATGTACAAAAATAAAGTGGTGAAGATACAATTAGAATCATTTGCCATTTTATCTAAACTTCATTGCTTAATTACTTTTAAATAATCGGTACGTTAAAATATTTGTGCAAACTTGAAATAAGGCCCCTTAGTTTTTTAAGACTGCTTTGCGGAGGAGGGTACTTATTTGTGTTAAAATGTTCACACCTCAGCAAATCAATATACTAGATGATCCTTCCAACCAGCAGATTCCGGCTTGTCTACAAGTGTCTACAAGTGTGTATGTTTAGTTAATTAAAAATCGATTTTAAGAGTATCTTCCTTGAGACGTTAACTATGGGGCTTGCGTACAACAAATGAGTTATTGTTTCATTGTAATATCTGCATAATTGACAATTTGCTGTTTGTGATCTCTCTTTCCATGATGGCAGGAGATCCTTTGAATCATGAGCTCCCAATCGATGCTTCACAAAGCTCCTTTTTATCCCCGTACGAAAATGTTCTGATAGGTAAGATTGAGATTTTAAAAACGTGTAGGAGTTTATAACTGTCCAAGCATGTCATCGTTTACTCAAGGTTTTTAATCTTTTAAAAATGATTTCCTCTTTGTGGCGTTGTTACAAACCCTGTTGAATACTACCCTATCTTCCGCTCTATCCCACGTATCTTGGACTTCGGTATTATAGAAGGGACCCAGATGCTTGTGCAGCTCCTTCAACAACATGGATCTCATGGGTGCACATCTTTCACTGGCTTGATCAGGAGCTGGTGTTCATTTGCATGGGGATGTGGCTCTATGCAAATGAGGGAGAATTTTGCTTTGGTGCTAATGCTTCAATGGCATAAATGGCAATAGGGCATGCAGAGGCAAAAAGGCTGTGATGAGGTGCACTATGTGACAAATAGAGCTCATGCACACTCAATGAAGGCCATAAGGGCAGCCTCGGGAGGAAGGTGCAGGGGTCCTATTTTTCTTGTTAAAGACAGAGGTATGGTGTCAACCCTGTTTTTCACTAAACACTCTCCTCAGTGCAGGTGGACCTGTGAGCATTTGCACCTATGCTAGGGACAGCTTTTTTTGTAAAAATAAATATGGTTGGGGTGGTTTGCCTGTCATTAGGGCACACCTTCCACCACTGAAGCCCAAAGAGTCTTTCTACCCTCAACTAAGACTTAGCCCTAAAATATTGCAACCACTCACATGGCAAATGAGAGGAAATGTATATCCCTTTTGGTTTAATTTTGCCATATGGATTGGCAGTGTGTGTGTAAAGTCCCCCTATATTTTGCCTACTTCAATTTCTCCGTTCAAAGAAATTTGTCTGCCCGGTTCTCATTTCCAAACATTCTTGAGCCTCTTTTAGTGCAATTTCAAAATGTTAGCATAGCTCAAGTCATTAATACTATGACCTCCATTAAATCCGGCTCAGCTAATGATCCATGTCCACCAGCTGTCCTTGCCCCAGTTGCCGAAATCATATGAAACGCAATGTTTCTCTCTGGTACATATCCGACCATTTGGAAAAATACCATACTTAAACCTCTTCTGAAAAAATGCTATCTGGATCCTGAGGACACCAAAAATTATAGGTCCATTGCTAGTCTGCCTTTCCCAGCCAAAGTGGTTGAAAAACTAATGAACAATCAAATATCTATGTTCATAGAAGATCATCACCGACTAGACAATACCCAATTTGGATTTCGTAAAAGTCACAGTACTGAGACTGCACTGTTCAAGGCATCAGAGGAAATAAGATCTATCCTTCACTATGGAGGGAGGGCAATTTTCATCCTGCTGGACCTCTCCGCTGCATTCAACATGGTCGATCTTAACATCTTGATCGACCGTGTCACTGCAATGGGCATCCAGGACAAAGCAAGAGACTTGCTGTCCTCCTTTCTCACCAACCGTACCCAAACTATAAGACTGGCCAATTTCCATTCTGCCCAGATGACATTACCGTGCGGTGTTCCACAGGGCTCATCCCTAAGTCCGACACTTTTTAATATCTATGTATTGGACTTAACCAGAGTTATCAAGGCACATGGGATGGGCCTAACATCGTACACTGATGATACACAGCTGGTACTCACTATAAAGAACAATGGAGAAAGGATGGCAGCCAGCTTCCAAAAAGGCATGTTGGCCATCAGTAGTTGGATGGCTAGCAATTGTCTCAAACTTAACTCCGATAAAACAAAGGTTATGATTTTTGGTAAGCTTTCTCCAATCTGGTCTAGTTCCTGGTGGCCATTAGATCTCGGCCCTCCACCAAACCCCGTCTCCAAAGTAAAGAATTTGGGTGTAAACTTTGACGACAAACTGACCTTTGCATCTTACGCGAATGCAATCATCTCAGTGTCCTTTCACAAACTTAGAATAATCAAAAAATCCTTCCATACCTTCCTCCCAATTCAGGAAGGACTTTGGTCGGTGCTTTGGTGAGGTCCTCCTTGGACTACTGTTCTCACAGTAGAACTACTGTAACGGACTCTTTTCTAGCGCACAACAAAGGGTTATTCAAAAATTGCAATCTGTGCAGAATGCAGCAGCCAGAATGCTGTCAGGAACTCCCAAATTCAAACCCACTGCACATGTAATCAAAAGTTACCATTGGCTCTTTGTAAGCAACCAAATAAAATTTAAGGCACTGTGTATTGCCTACAAAGCCTCTCGAAATTTAGGTCCTCAGTTCTTACTAAACTCTCTAGCCATCTATATCCCCAACAGGCCACTCCGATCTTGGAATGCATACTTCCTGTCAGTGCCGCGAACCAAAGCTGCCTCTTGGGGCGATCAGCGCTTTGTTGTCTCAGATGCAAAATTGTGGAATTCTCTCCCGTTGGAGATCAGATCATGGCAAACCGTGTTGGCCTTTAGAAACAAAATAAAGACATGGCTGTTTAATCAATAATGTTGTTTCTTTCTGCCACGTCCGCAGCGCTGAGACGCCCCTGGGCATTTGCCTGCTTTATAAGTTTCAAAAATGAATAAAGCATTATCACCCATGCTAACCACCACGACATTTTTATTCAGGCCCATCATTTCACTTGGCTTTACAGTAAGGAAAAATAAAAACATAGTATTTAACTAGTATGTAATTTCTGTTTTAGTTAGGATAGTGCTCATCGTACTTCTGAATTTATTTGATGACTGAAGTAAAAGATTAATGTCCAACTTCATCATGGGACCTGCAAATATTAAACAGTGCTCATCAGGGCAATGTTTACCTTCTGGTTTTTGCATTGTCTTTGTCACCGTCAGGGGTCACAAACATAGTACCAGGGGTCACAAGGGACTAGCCAGGCGGTCACAGGAGCCAGACCTTTACCTAGCTGGAAGGTGAGGACCTTTTGATATTTTAATCAAACTTTGGTGTCTGCAGGGCACTCTATGTACAAAAACAGAGTGGGATCTACACAAGCCATACCACCTGGAGTCTAGAATGTGTCTAGTCTTCTGAAATGTCTTGGGTTGGTAGTATTTACTGGGGTTTGACTTGAGCCCAAATAATGCAGCTACCTATATCCCAGGAAAAGTTGGAAATTCTGTGGAAAAATCTTAATGGCGCTGCACTGCATTTTGGGGTTCTTCCAGCTGCACGTGATAAGACTTCCCATATAAGTGGGGCGCCAAATTTATTGGTAGAAGTGTGCAAGTCCTAGGTGGTATGTTTTGTGATGGTTCCTGTACATTCCATAACTCTTATCTCAGAAACCCGGAGAAAAACTGTAATTTTTGCAAAAGTTTGACAATTTGTAAGGCATGCTGGATCAGAAAAGGGGTTTACTGCACACAGTCCCCAGCACTCTGGACTCTCAGAAATGTCTGGGTTTGGTACAGTTTCCTGCATGTTCACCAATACTGGACCCAAATACTGCAGCTACCCAAGCCCCAAAAAACATTGCAATTCCACGGAAATATATTGATGACTTCATGTTTAATTTAGTGACCTATCCTGTAACTGGTGTTAAGACCACTCTGTCATGTGAGATGTCATTTTTATTCAGAGAAGTGTGGAAACACCGGGTGGTGGGATTCTTGTAGATTCCCACAAATTCCAGAACATTCCTTTGGAAATTTAAGGATCATCTATTATTTTTCCACAGTTTGATGCAGATTATTCAAGATACAAAAATGTGATGTGATCTCCGCAAGCCACACCATCCTGGACAAAGGTTCTGGGATTGGTAGGTTCCCTGGTTACCATCCCACCTTGGACCCAAATACCTCAGCTACCTACATGCTTGCTTTCCCCATGTTCGATTTAGGGCCTTCCTGTCATAGGTGATCACCCACACAAGGGGGAACAATGTTTATCAAGAGAAGAGTAGGAATACAGAATAGTCAAAGAGTTGTCATTAGCTACAACATTTCTCTCCATTTCTGTCTTTCAAATGTACATCTGTCACGATTTTGCAAAACATCCGCTGAATCACAATATTAAGGGTAGCCTCAAATTTAGAGCTCTACACATAGCCACTGTTTCCAAACTCAGATTCTTAGACATTTTTCCAAAAATCCATAGCTTTCCTTCACTCAATTGTTTCATTTTTACCTGTTACATTATGAATTGATAAATGGCTGGTACACAATGAAAAATCGTTATAATATGAAACTCGTTTGATGGTTTTGTGGTTATGCGTTTTTGAACAACCAACAACCACTATACAACCGTTTTACTAGATGATTATGATAGACCTAACTTTATATTAGTCTTCTGGAGCCATTGGGGCAGAAAAAGTACAGATGAAAACATTGACACCTATATATATTTTAGTCTAATTAATTTCATTAGTTTTTATTTTCAACCATTGTTTAAACAAATGACTCCCGAGTTGTATTCAGTTTTCTTTTTTTTTACTTTTTAGAAAAGCACAGATTCTGGGTTTGCCCATGGGTTTTACACCTCTTTCTCCCACAAACGGCAAGTGGATGGAAACTGCATAATTGGAAATATTGACTACTACTTAGCTTAGAAAAGTGCAAAATCTGAGATGGAGCAAATTATTTTATTACACCACTGCCTGTTCTTGAAAGCATGGACAATGGCAGTCTTAGCAAAGCAAACATTCTAGCACAGCCAATTTTTCTCATTTTCCCTCCAAAACCTCTAACAAAACATGAGACTAATTCTCAAAGAAAGTCATGCATTTACACATGTGGTCTATTACCACTCATGGTTGAAGATTCACTACTTTCAGGAAGTCACAACAGTTTCCAAAGTACATCTGGAAACCTCAACACTTTTGTAAGTTCCATTTCGCATGAGTGTATATACATATGTATATTTTCTGACATTTTCAAGTAGGAATGCATTGGTGAGTAATATATGAATATCAATAAATATGTATACCTGTGGTTGCCCAAAAATTCACAGTGCATTCCAGTCCTGAAAATGGCTATCTTAGCAACGTAGAATAGGAAAAGGGGCCGCCTCATAGCATAAAAATGGTTACATGGAATATAAATGGTCTAGGAGATCAAATAAAGCAAGAAAATATAAAAGACCTGGCAAAAGGATATGAGAATATTTGTATCAAGAAACTTGGCTATGTGGTAACACCCCCATATTTGATGGCTTCCGCCAACTCCATCGCCCGGCAAGGAAACACAGGTTTGAGAATCCTTTGTGTGGCATTATGACATTACTATCAACCAGAATAGTGAAGAATGTATTTCAGCTTACTGTAACATGTAAATGGCTGCTTGCATGCAGAATATCATTAATGGTTGCCGACACTAAGTATGAAAATATGATGATTTTAAATGGGTATATGCAATGGGGAAGCCAGGAGGAATATGGTATAGAAATGGGCATTTAAAAAATGATATGGATCAATTATGTGAAAAGTATGACATTTAAATTCTTTGTGAGGTCCGATTGATTTACTTGCTCTATGTTTAACCATCCACTCTACTGTATGGGATTCCCCCTACATCCCTGGATTCCTACTACACTACTTACATGTACTATCGCCTGGATGACACCATGTATTGAGACAAGTACATTGACTTACATGCTGATGTGAATTAAGCAATTATCCTTACTCTACCTTCTTTCTTTGGGGTATTCCACTATTGACATCCTAATTTGTGTCCTCCATTCATGAGCGAATTATTGAACATCTACCTACTATTCTCTATGCCTTGATGAAGTCTCTGTGGGAGACGAAACACGTGTTGGCGATGTTTATGCTGGGAAAACTTGTCTTTTTATGAAATTTGAATAAAGGAGAAAACATAAAACAAAGCTATCTGAATAGGACCCTTTTTTGGCTCTACATTGGACTACTAATATGCCCTTATACTGTTTAAACTATGTGTCATCTTGTAAAGTTTATCGTTGACAATGATACATATGTTCTTTTGTGCAATACGCAGATTAAGACTAAAAGAATTTAACTATTGGGAGTGCTGTAATTAGAACCTCACCTATATAAAGCATGTGAAAAGTATTGCTCTGATATAATAGTATTGATGGGAGATTTCAATCATAAATTAAACCCAAAGGAATTAGATACTTGGCATATGGAAATATTGGAGGCTTATGATATAAACCAAACAACGTTTTCTGAATGTCTTTCTACAACTCATGATATAAATTTGGGAAATTACCTGGGGACAAAAAGCCTCTTCTGCTTAAACGGTAGGTCAGCTTTAGACTGCCCTGTGAAGAAAACCTTTAAATTGGGCACACAAAATTGCCCGATAGATTATGTTTTTATGCCTGCCTGGAATTTTGCATTAGTAAAGGGATTCAGGATCTGTTATAGAGAAGGCAGTGACCACAATTTTATGGTACTAGAGCTTGCAGATTTCCACCTGTCCTCCTGTGATAATGTAATTGAACAACAGATGGATTATCCAGGCGTATTACAACAAGGTTACCAGAAGAATATATAGAAAGGTTAACAAGGTTGCAACAAACGATTGATCTGGGAAGCGCGAGAGGCCGGAGCTTGGCCTGGTATGTAGTGAAAATAGAACAAGTAGTACAAAGCCTCTGTGTAGAACTCATAAATTATGCTAAGAATACAAAGAGTAAACAAAATGCACCTGCAAGACAAGGAAAGTGGTTCTCTAAGGAATTTTTAAAGGAGAAGAGGGAATACACCATGCTAATCTGCAGCACAAAAAGGGCCCATAAGAAAAGCTGCTGGGGAAAATTGCTGGAGGCAATTGAATCAAAGAATATACATCAGTTCCGGAAGCTGATACAATCAGCAGCATAACTTTTTGTGGCTTCAATGAATTGTGTGGTGGAAGAGGATGCATGGGAGGAATATCTGCTGGAATTGTATAGCCCAGGCAGAGAAAGTGTAGAGGAGGAACCACGGGACTCAAGTGGTTTAGTAGAAGGTCTAAAACTAGACTTCTCAGTAGTAAATGTGGAAAACATGATAAAAATTAAGCATGGGCGTAAAATCCGTTCCGCTCGCGGATTTTGCGGATTTTCGGCAGCGACAATCTCGCAATTGCGAGATTGCAAAATTTGCAATTTCGCACAAGAAATCCACCAGCAGGCAGCATAAACCTTGAAAATTATGATTTTTATCAGAATAACTCCTCAGGTTGACATTTGCCTGCACATTTTTTTTGCAAGGAGTCCATTTTAGGAAGGAAGTGCCCCACAGTCTCCAACTTCCTGTTCCTGTCCAGCAGGCTCCTTCCAGTGCTTTCTTCATGTGCTGGTCACTTTGATTTGGATCTTGACCTGGAAGGATTACTTTTTGTGGATGCTGCTAGATATTTGGATTTTTGCAAAACTGAAAGCACTCAGCAGGTGCAAAAGTTCAATCTTATCATTAGTAACCATTCCCTGTAGTGCCTGGAAGGATTACTTTTTGTGGATGCTGCTGGATATTTGGATTTTTGCAAAACTGAAAGCACTCAGCAGGTGCAAAAGTTCAATCTTATCATTAGTAACCATTCCCTGTAGTGCTTCCTGAGGGGCCCCTTCAGAGTTCAGTTGCCTACTTGCAACTTTTCTATGACCCTGCTCTGACCCTCACAGCAGGCTCAGAGAATAGCTACAAGTATACAACAAAGGTCCTGTTAAAAAAATTACACTGCAACAGAAAGCAATTACAGATAAGGAAGCAGGTGCCAGCCTGGAAGTTCAAATTCGGTGACACATTAATCAGCCCCTAATTCATTCATGTCAGTTGAGGCAGGGCAGGTGTGCTTTTCCCCCCATAATCTACAGTGATGAACTCGAGGGTGGCATGGGTGAGCCAGAGGGTGGCATGGGTGAGCCAGAGGGTGGCAGTGGTGAAACAGAGGGTGGCAGTGGTGAAACTGAGGGTGCTGTGATGATCCAGACGTAGAAACAACATGGTCGCGACCGTTGCTACCCGACAAGTAAGTTCGCGTTTGCGAACTGGTAAAAAACCCTTGCGAAATGGCAGAAACACTTGCAAACACAAAAATAAAAAAGGAATCCGCAAAATTTGCGAGAGTTCGTGGATTTTGCGGATTGCGAATCCGTAAATACGCAATTTCGCGGATTGCCAATTCGCAAAATCCGCCCATGCTTAATAAAAATGTTGAAGCTAACTAGAGCAGCAGGACCGGATAACTTACCAGCTGTGATAATAAAATCAAAGTTGACCTGGTGGGCAGAATTCATCTCGTTCATGTTCCTGGCTATCTTAGAAACCGGGAAGATCCCTAAAAATTGGAAGGGAGCCATAATTAGGCCAATACACAAGAAAGGAGATATACATGCCCCAAAGAATTATAGACTAATTAGTTTATTAGACATTGGGGAAAAGATCTTTGCTAAAATAATATTAGGAAAGCTAAAAGATTGGGTGGAGCAGGGTTCAATTGTACCGGTAGAACAGGGTGGCTTCAAAGAAGGACATTCCACCATAGACCACTGTTTTGCCCTATGGGCACTGGCCCGGAAGTCGATAGAGCATAAAGGGAAACTATACTGTTGCTTTGTCGACTTTCGGCAAGCCTTTGACTCTGTGGACCGCAAATGCTTATGGGAAGACCTCATAAAGTATGGAATACCGGAAGGTATACTAGCAATTTTAAAAGAGCTACATAGAGGAAACTGGGCCCAGGTAATTAGAGATACTCAAGGGTCATTGACTTGGAAAATAACTGTAGGGAATGGGTGCGTTTTGGCCCCATTCCTATTTGCTAAATTCCTAGCTGATCTACCTGATTCATTAGAAGTGGAAAGAAGTGCAAGTTCCTGAATGAGTGGTAATAAAGTATCTTGCCTTCTATATGCGGACGACCTAGTGTTACTTGATCAAACTGAGCTGGGTATCCAAAGGAAATTAAATGTTTTTAAGAACTATTGTGAGGCAAAGTTTTTAACTGTAAATATGGAGAAAAAAACAAAGGTTTTATGTTTTGGGAAAAGCGATAAGATTTTTAGCTGGTTTTTAGGGCAAAAGAAATTGGAGATTGTTACGGAATATAGATATTTGGGTCTTTGGTTTGATAGTGCTCTAAAGTGGTATAGCCACTTAGAAGCCCAAAAAGCGAAAGTCCTTTCATTAATCTGTGTGCTGAAAACATTTAATTTAACATTTAATTTAATAAATTATATGGGGACATGTCACATAGACACATGCTAAAGACATATGAAACAATGATCCCCCCGCATGTATTGTACTGGGCATAATTTCTTTACCTAAGTGGCAAATACTAGTGGGACAGAGAAGAAGGGAAGATTTTAAAAATTCTATTGTCATTACCGAGTTCCACAATGACTCAGGCTATTAGAATGGAGTTGGGTACTATAGCATGGAGCATTCAGATTCAAGGGGCATATGTATGAACATCCCGTTTTGCGAATCTCCAATTGTGATATTTTGCGATTTGTAGTTTGAGATTCGCAAAACGCGATGTATTTAATAAATCGCTCATGATTAGCGATTTCTTAAAAATCGCAAATAATTCTTAGAAACATGATTTGCGATTCCTTAATTTGCAAAATTTGCAAATTAAGAAATTGCAAAAGTGGGAATCTGCAATACAGGTGCAGCCTGATGACATCACAACCAGGAAGTGGGAGTGATTTGCTGCACCTGATTGCCTGAGCCACAGTTAGAGGCTGTTTGGAGAGTGTGAGGAGGCAGCACAGCAGAGAAAGAACCCCCAATGGAGTCCCAGAAGCAACAGAATGAGGGCAAGGAGGTTGAAAAGAGCAAGAGAAAGCACATAGAGGAGATGGTTTGCAGCCATGAGCTCCTCTTTGGGAAAAAAGCACTGAGAGTCCCTGAATCAAGGAAAAGTAAGATTTGGCTGGACGTTCAAGAGAAAGTCAAGGCTGTGGGTGTGACTCATCGCACTGTGGAAGAACTGCACAAGAGGTGGTATGACATGCGGCAAAGGTCGAAGGAGAGGGTGGCAGCCAGACTGAAGGAGTCAAACAAGACCGGGGGAGGATAATCCACAGCAGCAGAGTCAACACCCCATGAGGAGCTGGTGGAGTCTACCCTCCTGCCAGAGAGCGTCAGGGGTGTGGCTGACATCGACAGCTCCGACCCTGCATCCAGCAGCCAAGGTAAGATGCATGCCGAATATATCTGCACACATCTCATCCCATGCACATTTTCTAGAATGTGCAAAATAGAAATTTTTACTACCTCTACTGCGGTGTTTCTCGACAAATTCGGAGCATATCATCAAGCGGTAGCGATAATAATAACTGCCGTGAACATTTTTATCTCTGGCTATCGCTGTTAATTATCGACATGCTAGCACTGTATCAACAACTCATAGCACAATGGCGATAATTATACCATCGATAGCGATGTTTTCCATGGAACATCGCTGGCTTTTCAGAGATATTCCATGGAAAACGGGCGATAACCTTGCTGATACGACCCTGTGGTCATATCAGCGTAATCCACCACCAATTTTAAGTATACCTAAGTCAGCATTTTTGCAGACGTTAGTTTTTGGCGAAAACCGCGGTATTCGCCAAAACTAACATCTGCAAAAATGCGTGGGCCTCCTTGTAAATATCGCGATAATTTACATTAGAGATGCAAAGTGAGGCGTCGGGAAAATGGGTGCTAACATGCGCTAATACATGTTAGCATCCCCTTGTAGATAGGGCAATGTCATTTTCAATGCTTTTCTGGCTTTTAAAGCCAAAAAAGCCGCGAAATGGCCCTTAATAATATGCCACCAGAATTCCTGAAAAAAAGCATGGCTAGCCATTCAGAGCAGATCTCCCAAAACGTATTATTTTCTCTGTGTGATTCCTGAAAACACAGTTATACTATTTGTGGTGAGGGCTGTGATCACACCCACGCGCTCACATGCACACATTGACTCACCCTCTATTCCGCCCCTCTCTCCTCCTTCCTTTCATCGCAACCGTGCAAATGATATGCTCATTTAATCTCAGGAAAATAAAGTGATGGGCATAAAGTATTGGAAAAAACAAAAACAAATATGTCAGGAAAGCTGCTCAGTTCTATTTAATAACACACAGAGCAGAAAGATGAGATCTGCTGCGGGAAATTCCGCCGAAAATGCAATCCTTTGTTGTAATACGTACTTATGGTTTAAAGTAATCCCCCTTTTCCAGTTTGGCTGAATGTTAAGCTGGAAGCCCTCATAGATAACCATATACCAGCAAACTACCTGTATTGTGTATTATCATTTTTTACTAAAATTTGCTAAATTTCATCACAAGAACAATAATAGCAATACCATCCAATATTTCATAATAGATACATAAGTACAAGAAAAAGGAGAGATGCTTGCAACAGAATAATGCCCACAAAGAACTGGTGAGCACTGCTTAGATTTGGAGCCCCACTCCGAGACTCTAGGGATCGAATCGTCCCCAAAACGTTGCAGCGGCCCACATCTACGGCGCCGCTGTGCACAGAGACCAGCACGCCAGTTTCTGGGGCCCCCTCACAAATATGGCTCCCGGGGAAAGTGGCACTTGCTCTGGGGCGCTCTTGAACCAAATTTATCTCCCCCCCATTGGAGTGGCCCGCTATCCTGTGGGGCCGCTCAAGAAGAACAGGCACCGGTGAAGTTCCACTCACCAGGGACACCCTCAAGGTCTCCGCTTCTCCGGGTGTCGGCTTCCCACTCCACAGGCCAGCCCCCACTCATCGGTGCTCCTGGGTCTCCTCCGGTCATCCTCCGGTTGTCCTCTGTAGGAGGGGGCAGGCACCGACCATGTGCCTCGACAGCCCCCCTCTCCTGGGATTCCCCTGGGACTTCAGGGACGCTGAGTCCTGGCAAGGCGGCACAGGGGAGGGGCTGCACAGCCCTTCTGGGTTGGAGCACTGCCACACCTCCCGGCTTCAGCGCTGACGGCACACAGGTATTCCTGTTGCCTGGCAACGCCGAATCCTTGGTGCTAGCAGGTGGATTGTAGCTCGGGCTTGCGGAGGTGATTTCTTGCTGCTTTGTTCTTCCTTGGCAGGGTGAGCACCCGATTCAACGTGGACACCAAGCGGGGTGGGCACCCACTCTTAGAGGCAGAAAACAGCAGGGTTGGCACCCGCTTGTTAATTAAATATAGATGCGGGGTAGGCTCCTGTTTTAGTTTGATAAGCACAAAGAAGGTGGGGTAGGCTCCCACTTCTTTACAGCACACGGGGGAGTCCCCACGCTGGGGCTCTCCCTGAAGATGCCCACGCAGTCTAGGGGAATCCCCTAGTCACTCTGGCAACCCAGCAGCTGCAGAGGACAGATTCTCCTCACCTCCTGGGGCACAGAAATGCGGTGCAGCGCTCACAAAATGCTGGGAAGCAAGCAGGGTTGGGCACAGGTCAGCAGACCACAGGGCAGCTCTTCCAAGCAGAGCAGCAATCCCTTGGGATAGTCAGGCACGGCAAGGATGGCGAACCTGAAGTGCAACAGCCCATGCTCCAGCGTAGTTCCTTCTCAGTCCAGCAGAGTGTCCAAAAGGGCAGAGGGACAGAGCTGTGCACAGGCAGGCCAGCACGCAGGGACCCTCAGGAGCCAGCTGCTGGGTACCGCTGTGGTTCCTCCCGGCAGAGTGTCCCCTCCAGTCCAATAAGCACAACAACCCACATGGGCTAACAGCCCCTGTATTTATACACCTCTCTGCCTTGCGTCTGGAAGGGGGTAGAAGTTTCTGGAAGGGTCTAGGGGTAGGGGTTTCTGGAAGGATCTTCGAAGTTCCAGTCCCAACTGGCACTGGGAAGGGTGTTAGTAGGGGCAGAGCTAGCTTTATACAGGGCAGGCACTGACCTAGTCAGGGAATGGGGATTTCTCTGCCCACTACTCCAGTTGCAGACCTCCCACTCAGCCTGACCCTGCCTCCCTGGAGCCAACAACTCCTCACCAGCCCCGGTCACTTCTAGAAACAGACATGCAGGCAGGCACACAGCACACAGAAGTGCCAACTTCTAAATGTGGAATTCCTAAAATAGTAAAAGTACATCTGCGCACACCATTGCGCAGCATTTATCATTTCCATTCCACACATACCAAACATGCCATACTTATTTTGTTTTATTAAGTATCCCATACGAGGGGAGTTCCCAATATTAGCCTATGGAGGGCAGAGAGCACACACACTCTGAACTGCTAACCAGTGCTAAAGTGTCCAGAGTCCTAAAACCACCACGCCATGTTAGAAAAAAGGCTAGGAGGAAGGCAAAAAGTTTAGGGATAACCCTGCAAGAAGAGCAAAGTCCAACAATATGCAAAATGTATCAATAAATAAATAAATAGTTGAGTAATTAAGTAGTTGAATTATCCAATATTTAAGAAGAATAGGAAAGAAGAGAAAAAAAGAGGAACAAATGCATATCAATGGAAAACAAATGACAATATGATTTAAGATTATATGGATTGAAACATTACAACTATAATCAAACAGTAATATGGTAATCCACGTCATAATTCTTGGATAAGTACGTTGTAATGAGAATTGAAATAAAGTGAATCAAAGTTATTAAATGAATAAATTACAGTAAAGTAATTTATGTATATAGCAAAGTATAGTAAAATAGAATGAAATACCAAAGAGTAAGATACTAGAAAGTAAAATGACATGGAATAAAACGAAGTTGAAGGGAATGGAGCCAGGGAGGGATGGAGAGGGAAGGGACATTCAAATAATACTAAAGAGAATAATGTCAGACTAAGGGATAGGAGTATTTGTTGTGGAAATATTATTATCAATATCACTATTCATATTCAAGAAAGGTGACAAAACCTGAAGAAACGTGTCAGTCTGAATTTGAAGACTATAAATTACTCTCATGTGAAGCTCTATATATCATCGTTGTCAACCATTCTTCTTGTGAAGGGGGGTGAAGAATTCCAGTGTCTTAATAAGCATGTATGAAAAATCCAGCATTGCGGTTCAGACATCTTTGAAGAAAGTCTTATGTCATGTAGGAGAATATTAGCAGAAGTTATTGGAAGGGGTAAAGGCATAGTGGAGTGTAAGACTTTGCCCACATAAATACAGAAAGATTGTATCAATAGACATTCACACACATTATGGGTTGTATCCAATTAGTATTAGAACATCTCCAACATTGAGCATGGGAAAGTAATCTGGCTCTGTGCAATTTCACTGGAGACCAAAGCCAATCATGTAGAATTTTGAACAGGCAATATTTTAATCTAGCTTCATGAGTTCCCTTGTCTAATTCCTCCAACAGCTCCTCCCATTCCGCGTTAGTGTAAGATATTAAAAGTTAGGTTTTGCCATAAGAGTGGTGAGCTTTTAATTTTGCTACAGCTAAGTGAGGTTTGGCCAATACCCATATAAAGGCTTTTATCTTAGAGTCTATAAGTCGCAATGTGATAAGGGAATGTGCACAGGAAGCATACCTAGGGTATATAAGAAGCCTGGTAGAGAGACCATTTTAACAGGTTGAACTCTACCCCATATGGAGACATTTAAAATTTTCCATTTTTCAAAGTCACACTGCATTTGGGTGATCAGCGGATTCAAATTATCTATAACCATACTTTCCGTACCTTTGTTCACTAGAATTCCCAGATACTTATTTTTTTAGGGCTGCCAGTGAAATGTAAGACCAGGTATAGTTGCCTTTGTAGTTCCATCAGATATAGGTAATGCTGCACTTTTGTCCCAATTTATTTTATAACCTGAAAAGGAGGAGAAGTTATCTATAGTTTGCAGCAGAGATGGCAGGGATCAAGAGAGATTAGTAAGAGTAAGTAGTATATCGTCATCATATAAGTAAAGTTTGGACTCACCCGCAGGTAGGTGTATACACCTGACTTCATCTGATCGAATTGTAGCCACCAAAGGTTCCATAGCTAAAAGGAATAGGAGTGGGGATAAAGGGTATCCCTCGCGAGTTCCTCTTCGGGTTGGAAATGGGTCAGATAGAAAACCACTACAATTTACTTGAGCGGAGGAGTTATCAAATAGTAGTCACAGTTTAGCTATCAACTGTTCCCCTAGTCCAAAACATTCCAGTACTTTGAAAAGATATTCCCACTCAATGCAGTCAAATGCCTTTTCGGCATCTAATGACAAAGCTAATGCATCATGTGAAAGACTTTTAGCAGACCCTAATGTATGGGCCAAAGTACGCAAATGATTCCTGGAAGAACGTCCTGGAACAAACACTACTTGAGTCGGATGTATTAGGGAAGGTAATACTTTTCTGAGACAAGAAGCTACAATACTAGCAAAAAATTTAATATCACAATTCAAAGTGAAATAGGACGATAACTGGTACAAATCGAGGGATCTTTCCTAGGTTTAGGGAGTACGGAAATTATTGCTTTGTTAGAAAGGGGGCCCAGAGAGTTCCCACGATGCGCATCTTGGAATGTAGCATATAGAGAATCAATAATATTATGTCCAGTCCAGCGATAAAATTCAGCTAAAAATCCATCTTCCCCGTGCACCTTATATATGGTGAGTTGGATACTGCATGTGAAATCTCTTATTTATTGATCTCTCCTTCTAGAAAAGCTCTACCCTCATCAGAAAGATGTGGGTGATCCACCTTTAAAAGAAAATTAGTCATCCTTTCTGAATCAATTTTTGCCCCTGGTGTGTAAAGAGATTGGTAAAAAGAGGAAAAATCATTCACTATGTCTTGTGGCCAACTAAGTAGGCAACCTTGATATAATTTAATGGCTGGGAGGACCACAGCTGCTTCCCTTTGTCATAAATGTGCCGCTAGCAATCTGCCTTCTTCTTCTCCTTGTTCATAATGTCTCCCCTTCATTCTTTGGAGGACAAATTCTGGTTTGGACGTAAAGAGGCTGTTTAATGCCATTCGGGCCTGTTATAGTATTTTATGGTGTTGTAATGTTGGTGCTGTTGTATATAAGCGGGTATATGATTGTCTGTTTTTTTCTAGCTCTTTTTGTCTTGCAGCATTCCGTTTATTGACTAGTCCTGCCTTTCTCACTAATTGACCTCTAATGGTAGCTTTAGCCAAAGCCCACAGTATTCTGGCTGTAGTCACAGAATCCTGATTTGGGGTAAGGTAATCTTCAAAATATGTTTTTAGTTGAGATTAACCCTCGGGAGATTTATGTCTCTGGATAGTCATGCGCCAAGGTTTCCGTCCTGTTATGTTATGTTATGTTATTAATGGGTCTTGTATAGCGCAACGGCTACTCCAAAGGAGTGTCCCGGCGCTTTGTGCTCCAGACCCAGAAAAGAGACTAAAAAAGAAACATAACAGTAGACAGAACAACAGAAGAAAGGGGGGAACAACACTCTACCCAGCGAATAACCAAGTCTTGAGACCCTTCCTAAAAGCTAACAGATTGGATGTGGATCGTAAGACCAATGGTAAAGAGTTCCATAACTGAGGGGCCAGAAATCTAAAAGATCGCCCACCCAGACGTGCCCTCTTTATACGAGGAACTACAGCAAGTGCTAAAGACTCCGATCGTAAGGATCGTGTCGGCTGATAAAAATTCAGCCTCTTCTGTAGGTATTTTGCACCCGTGGCATGCAGTGCTTTGTGGGCTAATGTCAAGGCCTTGAACATTATCCTCTTCCGTATAGGAAGCCAATGGAGGGATTGCAGCAGGTTAGAGGCACTGGCTCGACGGTGCAGACCGAAAATCGCTCGTGCTGCAGCATTCTGGGTCACCTGCATGCGCTGTAAAAGGTATTCTGGGAGACCCAGATACAGAATATTAGCATAATCCAATCTGGATCCAATGAGGGCCTGAACTGTTATTCTCCGATGCTCCTCAGACAGCAGAGGGAAAAACTTTCGGAGCATCCTGAGGATCCCGAAACAGGTCCCAGTCAAGGTTGCCACCTGGGATTTGAGCGTGAGCCCGTTGTCAATTTTAATTCCCAGGTTCTTGGCCCATTTAGAAGACTGGGCTGGAGGGAACTTGTCAGCAGGCCACCAATCATGCCAGTCCGGATCCACGGGGCATCCAAAGAAAAGTATCTCGGATTTATCCGAGTTGCACTTGAGGCTGTTCAGATGGAACCAATTGAAAACAGCCCCAAGGCACTCACGGATACTTTCCCCATCGAATTCTTCGCTCTTGCAGCAGGTGATAAGAAGCTGGGTGTCGTCAGCGTATGAGACTATCCGGGCCCCGTAGGACTCCACCAGATCCGCCAGAGGGGTCATGAGGATGTTAAATAGGGTAGGGCTCAAAACTGAGCCCTGAGGAACTCCGACTCCCAATGGCGGCATTTCGGCAGATCCAGACGAGGCCCAGACCGTTTGACGGCGGTTGGCTAAGAAGGAACGAAACCAGTTGAGCACCGTCCCCCCTAGACCGATGTCATGTAGTCTAATGAGGAGATCCTCATGGGGGACGGTGTCGAACGCCGCCGACAAGTCTAACATGACTAACATCACCCTGCCTCCATCATCCAGCACCTCCTTCACAATCTCTGAGACTTCCAAGAGCGCCGTCTTGGTGCTTAGGTTAGATCGAAAGCCCGATTGCGACGCATGGAGCAGCTCATCCGACTCCAGGAAGTTAGAAAGCACGCTATGGACGTGCTTCTCGAGGATTTTAGTAAGTGCAGGGAGGAGCGAAATTGGTCGATAGTTGGACGGGGCTTCCGGGGCAAGATTGGGCTTTTTAAGGAGAGGGATCACCATGGCCTGTTTCCAGGATTGAGACAGGATCCCCTTACTCAAGGAAAGGTTGAGAATAGGATTAACTAGGGGATTAACAACATCAGCCATTCTAGCTAAAAATTTTGCCGGGCAGGGATCACATGGCGAACCAGATTTAAGATTCCTCATCAAAGCTAAAGATGAGGAGATCGTGAGAGGCGGAAAGTTCAACAAAACCGGACCAGGGATCGGCTGGTGGGCTATCTCATTCGGCAATATACGAGGAGCAGCTGTCGGTCTCGGAAGAAAAGAGTCCTGAATCTGTCTAATTTTAGTCATAAAAAAATTAGCAATAGTGTCAGCCCAGGTCTCATCCGAAATATCCTGACCTATGGTCGAACGCGGGGTCGTAAATTCTCGCACAATCGAAAAGATCTCCTTACAGGAGTTGGCTGCTTCCTCAATTTTTTTAGCAAAGTAGTCCTTCTTACTCTGCAGGATT
Organism: Lissotriton helveticus; assembly: GCF_964261635.1. Lineage (NCBI taxonomy): Eukaryota > Metazoa > Chordata > Amphibia > Caudata > Salamandridae > Lissotriton > Lissotriton helveticus. Next base: position 1,720,940,102 of record NC_136059.1, read on the forward strand.
AGACCATGATAAGATTTCATCATAGCTTTGTAGGTCCGTTTTGCCTCATCATCATATTGGGCTCTCCAGGCCCGTTCGGCGACTTTGCATTGTCTCCGGGAGAGGGCCAACTCTGTCGAGAACCAGGGGGCCGTAGAGCGTTTAGTATCAGATCTAGGCGGCTGTATAGGGGCCAGCTCGTTCAATCTAACTGAGAGCCAGGACTGCAGGGTGTCCAGATCATGCTCCAGATCACCCGTATAAGAGGGAGGGTGATTCACCAGGGCCTGAGCTAACAGGTCAGGAGTCACCCGATGATACGCCCTATAGCTACTACCCAACTGTCTCGAGGCCCTGGCAGATGGTTTCTCAGTACTAGATATTTGGAAATGGGCAAGATGATGATCAGACCACAGTACCGGCAGGAGTGAAGTAACCGCAATTGGGGAGGTAGAGAAAACCTGATCTAATGTGTGGCCTTTGTCATGTGTCGGGCCAGAAAGGTAAGGGAGCAATCCCAAAGCAGACGTGATATCGAACAGCTTATTGGCATCCTGGTCCATCTGATCTTCCATGTGGAAGTTAAAATCTCCCACCAATATGCACTGCTCCGATCTCAGAACTAGTATCGACAGGACCTGCTGGAGATCCTCAAAAAAGGAACCCACAGGGCCCGGAGGTCTATATACTACGAGACCCTTCACCGTTTGTTGAGGTGATAAGGACAGGGTAAAGGCAAGGGATTCAGCACCCGTGATGGTTTCCGTGCACACCACTGCGCACGTGAAAGATTTTTTCACAACAAGGGCGACTCCTCCCCCCCTTCCCTTAATTCTATCTTGTCTATAGATGTTATACTCAGAGGGAATGGCTGCCACTATGTCCGGATGGGAGGACTCATTCAGCCATGTCTCGGTGAGTATAAGACAAGTGGGGTTATTCGTAGAGAGCAAATCAAAAATCTCCTGAGTATGTCTGTGCAGTGACCTGGTATTAAGGAGTAAGCAAAGATGTTTAATGCTACAGCCCTTCGTGTGGGTATTGTGAGGGAGAACGCTGGTAAAATGCCAATTACAAACTGGGCATTTGTGTTTGCCCCTGTAGCGACCAGGAAAAACTGAATGACAGGACCTATTGCCAGAGCGTAGGGAGTGGAGCTCCTTGGATGTATATGACAGCATAATACTGCAAGGGAGTAGGAAGTGTCGACCAAGAGAACCTGCCACGCCAAACGCCTCCGGGACGCTGACGGGCGCAGACGGGCAGGACTCTGGCGCGACTCCGGCGCGTCCGCAATACGCGTCCGCTGCGCGGAGAGAGAGAGGAGCTTTATATAGCGCTACTAGAGCGCGAGGGCGGAGAGTCCTACCCCCAAGATGGCGGCCGAAATCAGATCCCAGCCCTCGGCGTCAATACTCGGCCGAGGGCGGTCTGAAACCCCAAGCAGGAGGAGGGAGCAGGCGAAGCGCTTACAAGCGCTGGGAAGTCTGAGGCAAGGCAGCAGCACGCTTACAGCACAAGCGCGATCCTAAGCTGCACACAATTTATTTTAAAAGGTGAATAACACGCAAGTCAAACACACTCGATTTTAAAATTGCCAAGAAAAGAAAGGAGACCTCCCGGCTTCCGCCTCAGGAGGGAAAAGGTTAGGTAGCAGATGGTAATCACACGCAGGATGTCACAGTTCCCTTTTATAGCGCTACTAGAGCGCGAGGGCGGAGAGTCCTACCCCCAAGATGGCGGCCTGGTCCTGGTCTAGGTAATCCAATTTCTAGTGCTAAGGAGACTGGAGAATGGTCAGACAATGCTGCTTTCAACATACAGGATTCTTGAATCAATTGGACTATTTTTTGAGACACCAAAAAATAATCTAGGCGAGACAATGTACTGTGAGTAGGAGAAGAGAAAGTATAATCTTCATCTGATGGATGAAAAAGAAGCCAATGATCAATTAATCTATTGTTTGCCAAGACATAATTTATTAATGCTCTATGTGCAGCATTGCTTTTGTCTAGAGGGCTTGTTGTATCTAAAATGGGGTCTCTCAATATATTCAAATCACCACTTAAGAGATATTGTGTAGCACCTATTTCTGTTAACAAACAGTTCAGATGAAGGAAGAATGGTTTGTTGTGCCTGTTGGAGCATAGATTGATCCCACACAAATATAAGTGTCCCCTATGCCTAACTTGGTGAATACATAACCTCATCAGGGTCTGCCAACATCTTTGACATCATGACTTGAAGGGATTTATGAATGAGGATTACCACTCCACATTTGCGGATGGGGTCAGCATTTGTAGCTACCTCCTTCTGTACACTGCTTTGGATCACCTTGCCCACCCGTTCACTACATAATTTTTCAGCTTCCAATGAGTCTAAGTGTGTTTCTTTGAGTAATGCCATATCTACCCACTTTGATTGGAGATAGGAGAGCACTTTTCTCCTTTTGATGTAGTGTGTTAGGCCATTTACATTCCATGTTAATACACATAAGAGGTGTGTACTTGCCATGTTAAATATATCCAAACTTTAGAGGCGGGCCTGCAAATCTGCAGAAGTGAGGAGGATACGTTTGAAAGGATAAAAGTAAAAGGATGAGGAAATGTATGGGAATGGGGTGAAAGGAAAAGGGTCCCTGGCTCTCAACAAAGATATGAATAACCAATTAGATAGAAAGTATCAGAAGTATTGGAATACGATGCTTGAAGATGAGATAGGATTATAAAGGGGAGTGGGAATAAGATGCGTAAATTGATGTATAACAACTCAAGCACTAAAATCACTAAACTGTTAACTGTCGGTCTAGTTCCCCTAGGGCACTGCAGCAGAGAGGAGCCCCGACAAAAGGATAACAAATATGGCAAACCCCCCAAAAAATATATATCTTACTGTGAAACAAAAAATGTAAAGTATGATAATGCATCAGGCCTATTTAAAAACATGAAACATAATCACATATATAGTATAAGGGGTGGGAGATGGAGCGAATTACATTGCATTTATCATTCTTTGCAAATGTAACAAATATTGTATATGTTAAATGCGAAAGTAACACTTATTGTATATAGATGTATGTAAACTAGAAATTAGCTGAATAAATATAAATAGAATACATTAAGTAATACAAGTAATAATTAGGTAATATTATATAACATGACATATTATATCATTGTATAGTATGATATAATATAATATAATATAATATAATGCAGTACACTAAAGGTTATACGCATTTGCACCGAGTTTAAGCATCTTCTCATTGCATACCCTGAAACTCAATAACCACCTCCACTCTGATGATAAGAAGTGTAAGGTTGTAACACAGTACTCATCTTAACCTATAGAAGCGACATGAATTGTGACTATCAACTGTATTTTAATATACTACTGTGGTCATTCCGCATCAGAGGTAGACTTAAGAAGAGAACGGGATTTGTCTCTAAGTTGTCTTGTGTAAAGGCAGAGACAGTAAGTAACGCACAGGATTTGTCATCCTGGGTATGAACAGATCTTTCAGGGTCTCTTCCTCTGTGTCTGTGTCATGGAGTGCTAACATTACAAAGTTTGTTGTCTGGTTCTTGATGTGCAGGATTCAGATTTGTAAGGACTGAATCAATTGAAGTACATTGTGTGTCCATATCTTTTATTTTCATGTGATCCAGGAATTTTTGTAGATCTACGGGATCATACAAATCTTTAGAATCTCCGTTCTTGGTAATGCGAAAGCGGGCTGGCTCAAATAAGCCATATTTGATGTCTATTTGTCATAGCTGAGGTCTGATAGACAGGAATGCTTTGTGTCTTTCATTAGTTTCTTTAGAAAAGTAGGCTGCCAAATGAATGACATGACCTTGATATGCAAATTATGCTTGCGAGTCTTGTGCAGTTTGTAGCTGCCTTGCTTGCTCATGTCTCAGAAAACAGGCAATGAGTGGCCTCGGTCATGCTGTGTGATCCCTTTGTGTAGGGCCAATACGATGTACTCTTGCATTCTGACCTTCTATGTTCAATGGAAATCCGAAGAAGCAAACATTATCCCTTCTACTGCAGTCTTCCAAGTCAATTATCTTGCTGCAAAGGAATACAAGTTCTTGCTCTTTGCTTTGTAGTGAATCAAAGGGAGTCTCCATTGCTGTTATTCATAAATCCAAACCTTCAGTTTTCGTATGAAATCCCACAATTTCTCCCCTGATCGATTTGGCCTCTGCTATCAGGGATGAAATATTAGCATCCATATCTTCCAGATGCCGACTGACAGTTGAAATTCCCTGTAGGATACGATTCATTGTATCACCCTGTGCGGCGGAAATGGCACACAGAAGTGATTCTTTTGTGGAAGGAGTGTTCCCTTTCTTGGGCATATTGCTTGCCTGCTTTAGAACTTCAGTAAAGAGGGGAGGTGTATAGGATTTACTCCTGTGCTTATTATTTAATATCTGGTCTAGACCCCAAGTCAAAACCACGTAGCAGTATAAGAGCAGTATTTGGCAATTTTTATTGGTCTTAATTAGCTGCACTTCATTTCTTATTAGCAAACTCCTTCGCCGTCTTGCTAAAGTTGGTAGATTTACATATAAGGTTACATCCTATTGCAGGTATATGGACAATCCGAGAATATTCCTGCTATAATTTATAGTAATATCGTCTCACTTTCCTCTCACACAAAGTCTGGCAGGTTTTGTTATGTTTGGTATGCTTTACCAACTTGTCAAAGGTAAAACCCAAAACTGTATGTATGAATTAGTCCACAACATTTCAACTCGGAGATTATGTGTCGGAAAGTATGAAACCCAATAATGAACTAACGATGCATATAAAATAAGTAGCAAGCACTAAGACAATTGAACAGTGCAGATATGTGTAAAAATGTTAACAGTTCATTTTGTACCTTCCAAGTTGGCCTCAACTGGTGAGTTGTTATAACACTGAATATTTGAAGATAAGTCCCAGAAAAACCAGTGTTCTTACTGACAGAATTTAAAATTCATTATTTATTCCAGTTGTTGCATTCTACCTAAAATCTTTCTGGGCTAATTTTAAATGTCACAGAGTTCAATTAATTTGTCAAATTTGATATTGATTATTGGTTGATGGATTTAAGCAATGATAAATAATAGGCTTTTTTTAACAATTACATTTCCCTTTCTTGCTGTGTACAAAAGGCACTTGTATTACTTTACTGAAGGAGCGTTAACTGAATATAGTCTTTTGACTTCATTTGAGAGCCGCCACATGACCACCTGAGCTTTTGTTGCCGAAATGCAGTCACATCTACAAAGCAAACCTCTCAGCAGCTCAGTGTAGCTCCGCCCGGAGTCTGAAGAGAACAAATGCAGCATTTCCAGAGTTGGGGGGAACATCGACAAGGAGCCGCGGCCTCTGCGCTTGTGAGGTCTGTGGATTTCAAGATGGTTGAAGGCCAGCCTCCGCCTCATTCGTCCCAGGACACAATCACCTCAGAATATGTCACCGCTGGCCTCAGACGACCCCGGTCCTCATAAGAAATGCTTCTGCGAGTTGCATCGATATAGAACACATCAAAACCTCAGCCCTCAGAACACAGGTGAGAGCGTTGCTCCTGTCAAAGGCTCCTCCCGTGGCGGAGCTCCCGATTCAGGCTGCCATTTTTCATTGCAGCCAAACCACGCCCCCCAAATACTTGTATTATGAGTAGAACTGTGAGAATGTTGGATCACGTTGGAAGACAATGGTGTTGATGAGGGTGGATGGTGGCTGGTAAGGAGTTTTGCTACTTGTTACTATCATGTATTTTTCTTGTTAAAAGCACATTCGAACATTATTTGGCAATAGTGGCTGCTATTTGTGAAAAGTGGTGGGGCAGCGCAAGGGAAAATAATAAAAATAATAAAAGATAACTTACCTGCCGCCCACTGCCTCGCCTTTCTACTGCTCCTGGTGCACAGGCTCCCAGAATCCCCTGCGCCAATCCAGACACCACTCTCATTCTGGTAAATCTATTACCCAGCATGAAGGAACTGTCAGGATTAGTCTAAGTGGGCTAGTTTTGTGCTCCCAAAAGGATTGAGAGCCTGTACCTGCTGTTCTCCACCCGGCTGTGCAACACAGCTCGGATTGGAGCCTCAAGAAATTCTAAGTGTGCATGTCACTTTGTCAGTTCTAAGACAGAGGACCCAAGTGACGTGCACTTACAGTGCTCACCATTCCGCCGCCATGCTTGCTGCTTTCAAAGTGTGGCTCTGCCACTAAGAGTAGGATCTGTGATTAAAAATAAAATAATAGTAAACATTTTTATTATCATTTTCTTTTTAATGTTTTCATCTGCTGGCTCCAGCAGTGCGGCGATGCTCCTCCACCATAACTGAGGAGTCGTTGCTGTTAGTTAGGGTGTGCCTGTAGTGAGAAAAGAATGTTACTAATAGCTTATATTACAAGTGAATTGGGAATCCCTACTAGGGATATCACAATGTCTCACTGGACGTGACTCACTCAGTGCTGGCCATTTGCCTGTACCCAATATGCCTTTCCCAACATGGCAGAAAGCACACTAGACACCAGGGTCTATATTAGAGAAAGAGTCCCAGGCGCACAACCGGTATTTGTATCCACGTCTTGGGCACCCCTGGGGAACTTCGGTATTATAGTATGTATGTATGTATGTATTCTTTATTTGTATCAGTTGATTAAAACCATTACAAAAAAATAAACACTTAAAAACAACAGCCCAGCCCAGTTTATGTGATTTCAGTAATACAACCAAACTAACATGCTTGCTTCAATCGTCTTACAATTACATACCCTAATACATTTAATGCGTATATACATTATGGTATTAATGACACATAGAAGCAGTTATTAGTTTGAACTGTCTAAATAAAGTGCAAGTAAGAAATGTTTCCACTAAGCAAAAAAAGTACATTCAAATGTACAAAAATAAAGTTGTGAAGTTACAATTAGAATCATTTGCCATTTTATCTAAAATTCATTGCTTAATTACTTTTAAATAATCGGTACGTTAAAATATTTGTGCAAACTTGAAATAAGGCACCTTAGTTTTTTAGGACTGCTTTGCGGAGGAGGGTACTTATTTGTCTTTAGTTAATTAAAAATCGATTTTAAGAGTATCTTCCTTGAGACGTTAACTATGGGGCTTGCGTACAACAAATGAGTTATTGTTTCATTGTAATATCCGCATAATTGACAATTTGCTGTTTGTGATCTCTCTTTCCATGATAGCAGGAGATCCTTTGAATCATGAACTCCCAATCGATACTTCACAAAGCTCCTTTTTAACCCCGTACGAAAATGTTCTGATAGGTAAGATTGAGATTTTAAAAACGTGTAGGAGTTTATAACTGTCCAAGCATGTCATCGTTTACTCAAGGTTTTTAATCTTTTAAAAATGATTTCCTCTTTGTGGCGTTGTTACAAACCCTGTTGAATACTACCCTATCTTCCGCTCTATCCCACGTATCTTGGACTTCGGTATTATAGAAGGGACCCAGATGCTTGTGCAGCTCCATCAACAACATGGATCTCATGGGTGCACATCTTTCACTGGCTTGATCAGGAGCTGGTGTTCCTTCATTTGCATGGGGATGTGGCTCTATGCAAATGAGGGATAATTTTGCTTTGGTGCCAATGCTTCAATGGCATAAATGGCAATGGGGCATGCAGAGGCAAAAAGGCTGTGATGAGGTGCACTATGTGACAAATAGAGCTCATGCGCACTCAATGAAGGCCATAAGGGCAGCCTCGGGAGGAAGGTGCAGGGGTCCTATTTTTCTTGTTAAGGACAGCGGTATGGTGTCAATCCTGTTTTTCACTAAACACTCTCCTCAGTGCAGGTGGACCTGTGAGCATTTCCACCTATGCTAGGGACAGCTTTTTTTGTAAAAATAAATATGGTTGGGGTGGTTTGCCTGTCATTAGGGCACACCTTCCACCACTGAAGCCCAAATAGTCTTTCTACCCTCAACTAAGACCTAGCCCTAAAATATTGCAACCACTCACATGGCAAATGAGAGGAAATGTATATCCCTTTTGGTTTAATTTTGCCATATGGATTGGCAGTGTGTGTGTAAAGTCCCCCTATATTTTGCCTACTCCAATTTCTCCGTTCAAAGAAATTTGTCTGCCCGGTTCTCATTTCCAAACATTCTTGAGCCTCTTTTAGTGCAATTTCAAAATGTTAGCATAGCTCAAGTCATTAATACTATGACCTCCATTAAATCCGGCTCAGCTAATGATCCATGTCCACCAGCTGTCCTTGCCCCCGTTGCCGAAATCATATGTAACGCAATGTTTCTCTCTGGTACATATCCGACCATTTGGAAAAATACCATACTTAAACCTCTTCTGAAAAAATCCTATCTGGATCCTGAGGACACCAAAAATTATAGGTCCATTGCTAGTCTGCCTTTCCAAGCCAAAGGGGTTGAAAAACTAATGAACAATCAAATCTCTATGTTCATAGAAGATCATCACCGACTAGACAATACCCAATTTGGGTTTCGTAAAAGTCACAGTACCGAGACTGCACTGATCAAGGCATCAGAGGAAATAAGATCTATCCTTCACCAGGGAGGGAGGGCAATTTTCATCCTGCTGGACCTCTCCGCTGCATTCAACATGGACGATCTTAACATCTTGATCGACCGTGTCACTGCAATGGGCATCCAGGACAAAGCAAGAGACCTGCTGTCCTCCTTTCTCACCAACCGTACCCAGACTATAACACTGGGCAATTTCCATTCTGCCCAGATGACATTACCGTGCGGTGTTCCACAGGGCTCATCCCTAAGTCCGACACTTTTTAATATCTATGTATTGGACTTAGCCAGAGTTATCAAGGCACATGGGATGGGCCTAACATCGTACGCTGATGATACACAGCTGGTACTTACTATAAAGAACAATGGAGAAAGGATGGCAGCCAGCTTCCAAAAAGGCATGTTGGCCATCAGTAGTAGACAGCAATTGGCTCAAACTTAACTCCGATAAAACAGAGGTTATGATTTTTGGTAAGCTTTCTCCAATCTGGTCTAGTTCCTGGTGGCCATTAGATCTCGGCCCTCCACCAAACCCCGTCTCCAAAGTAAAGAATTTGGGCGTAAACTTTGACGACAAAGTGACCTTCGCATCTTACGCGAATGCAATCATCTCAGTGTCCTTTCACAAACTTAGAATAATCAAAAAATCCTTCCATACCTTCCTCCCAATTCAGGAAGGACTTTGGTCGGTGCTTTGGTGAGGTCCTCCTTGGACTACTGTTCTCACAGTAGAACTACTGTAACGGACTCTTTTCTAGCGCACAACAAAGGGTTATTCAAAAATTGCAATCTGTGCAGAATGCAGCAGCCAGAATGCTGTCAGGAACTCCCAAATTCAAACCCACTGCACATGTAATCAAAAGTTACCATTGGCTCTTTATAAGCAACCAAATAAAATTTAAGGCACTGTGTATTGCCTACAAAGCCTCTCAAAATTTAGGTCCTCAGTTCTTACTAAACTCTCTAGCCATCTATATCCCCAACAGGCCACTCCGATCTTGCAATGCATACTTCCTGTCAGTGCCGCGGACCAAAGCTGCCTCTTGGGTGGTCAGCGCTTTGTTGTCTCAGATGCAAAATTGTGGAATTCTCTCCCATTGGAGAACAGATCATGTCAAACCTTGTTGGCCTTTAGAAGAAAAATAAAGACATGGCTGTTTAATCAATAATGTTGTTTCTTTCTGCCACGTCCGCAGCACTGAGACGCCCCTGGGCATTTGCGTGCTTTATAAGTTTCAAAAATGAATAAAGCATTATCACCCATGCTAACCACCAAGACATTTTTATTCAGGCCCATCATTTCACTTGGCTTTACAGTAAGGAAAAATAAAAACATAGTATTTAACTAGTATGTAATTTCTGTTTTAGTTAGGATAGTGCTCATCGTACTTCTGAATTTATTTGATGACTGAAGTAAAAGATTAATGTCCAACTTCATCATAGGACCTGCAAAAATGAAACAGTGCTCATCAGGGCAATGTTTACCTTCTGGTTTTTGGATTGTCTTTGTCACCGTCAGGGGTCACAAAGATAGTACCAGGGGTCACAAGGGACTTGCCAGGCGGTCACAGGAGCCAGACCTTTACCTAGCTGGAATGTGAGGACATTTTGATATTTTAATCAAACTTTGGTGTCTGCAGGGCACTCTATGTACAAAAACAGAGTGGGATCTACACAAGCCATACCACCTGGAGTCTAGAATGTGTCTAGTCTTCTGAAATGTCTTGGGTTGGTAGTATTTACTGGGGTTTGACTTGAGCCCAAATAATGCAGCTACCTATATCCCAGGAAAAGTTGGAAATTCTGTGGAAAAATCTTAATGGCGCTGCACTGCATTTTGGGGTTCTTCCAGTTGCACGTGATAAGACTTCCCATATAAGTGGGGCGCCAAATTTATTGGTAGAAGTGTGCAAATCCTAGGTGGTAGGTTTTTTGATGGTTCCTGTACATTCCATAACTCTTATCTCAGAAACCCGGAGAAAAATTGTAATTTTTGCAAAAGTTTGACAATTTGTAAGGCATGCTGGATCAGAAAAGGGGTTTACTGCACACAGTCCCCAGCACTCTGGACTCTCAGAAATGTCTGGGTTTGGTACAGTTTCCTGCATGTTCACCAATACTGGACCCAAATACTGCAGCTACCCAAGCCCCCAAAAACATTGCAATTCCACGGAAATATATTGATGACTTCATGTTTAATTTAGTGACCTATCCTGTAACTGGTGTTAAGACCACTCTGTCATGTGAGATGTCATTTTTATTCAGAGAAGTGTGGAAACACTGGGTGGTGGGATTCTTGTAGATTCCCACAAATTCCAGAACTTTCCTTTGGAAATTTAAGGATCATCTATTATTTTGCCACAGTTTGATGCAGAGTATTCAAGATACAAAAATGTGATGTGATCTCCGCAAGCCACACCATCCTGGACATAGTTCTGGGATTGGTAGGTTCCCTGGTTACCATCCCACCTTGGACCCAAATACCTCAGCTACCTACATGCTCTGTAAGACTGAAAATATAAGGGAAATTCTTGCTTTCCCCATGTTCGATTTAGGGCCTTCCTGTCATAGGTGATCACCCACACAAGGGGGAACAATGTTTATCAAGAGAAGAGTAGGAATACAGAATAGTCAAAGAGTTGTCATTAGCTACAACATTTCTCTCCATTTCTGTCTTTCAAATGTACATCTGTCACGATTTTACAAAACATCCGCTGAATCACAATATTAAGGGTAGCCTCAAATTTAGAGCTCTACACATAGCCACTGTTTCCAAACTCAGATTCATAGACATTTTTCCAAAGATCCATAGCTTTCCTTCACTCAATTGTTTCATTTTTACCTGTTACATTATGAATTGATAAATGGCTGGTACACAATGAAAAATCGTTATAATATGAAACTCGTTTGATGGTTTTGTGGTTATGTGTTTTTGAACAACCAACTACCACTATGCAACCGTTTTACTAGATGATTATGTTAGACCTAACTTTATATTAGTCTTCTGGAGCCATTGGGGCAGAAAAAGTACAGATGAAAACATTGACACCTATATATATTTTAGTCTAATTAATTTCATTAGTTTTTATTTTCAACCATTGTTTAAACAAATGACTCCCGAGTTGTATTCAGTTTTCTTTTTTTTTTACTTTTTAGAAAAGCACAGATTCTGGGTTTGCCCATGGGTTTTACACCTCTTTCTCCCACAAACGGCAAGTGGATGGAAACTGCAAAATTGGAAATATTGACTACTACTTAGAAAAGTGCAAAATCTGAGATGGAGCAAATTATTTTATTACACCACTGCCTGTTCTTGAAAGCATGGACAATGGCAGTCTTAGCAAAGCAAACATTCTAGCACAGCCAATTTTTCTCATTTTCCCTCCAAAACCTCTAACAAAACATGAGACTAATTCTCAAAGAAAGTCATGCATTTACACATGTGGTCTATTACTACTCATGGTTGAAGATTCACTACTTTCAGGAATTCACAACAGTTTCCAAAGTACATCTGGAAACCTCAACACTTTTGTAAGTTCCATTTCGCATGAGTGTATATACATATGTATATTTTCTGACATTTTCAAGTAGGAATGCATTGGTGAGTAATATATGAATATCAATAAATATGTATACTTGTGGTTGCCCAAAAATTCACAGTGCATTCCAGTCCTGAAAATGGCTATCTTAGCAACGTAGAATAGGAAAAGGGGTCGCCTCATAGCATAAAAATGGTTACATGGAATATAAATGGTCTAGGAGATCAAATAAAGCAAGAAAATATAAAAGACCTGGCAAAAAGATATGAGATTATTTGTATTCAAGAAACTTGGCTATGTGGTAACACCCCCATATTTGATGGCTTCCGCCAACTCCATCGCCCGGCAAGGAAACACAGGTTTCCTTTGTGTGGCATTATGACATTACTATCAACCAGAATAGTGAAAAATGTATTCCAGCTTACTGTAACATGTAAATGGCTGCTTGCATGCAGAATATCATTAATGGTTGCCGACACTAAGTATGAAAATATGATGATTTTAAATGTGTATATGCAATGGAGAAACCAGGAGGAATATGGTATAGAAATGGGACATTTAAAAAATGATATGGATCAATTATGTGAAAAGTATGACATTTAAATTCGTTGTGAGGTCCGATTGATTTACTTGCTCTCTGTTTAACCATCCACTCTACTGTATGGGATTCCCCCTACATCCCTGGATTCCTACTACACTACTTACATGTACTATCGCCTGGATGACACCATATATTGAGACAAGTACATTGACTTACATGCTGATGTGAATTAAGCAATTATCCTTACTCTACCTTCTTTCTTTGGGGTATCCCACTATTGACATCCTAATTTGTGTCCTCCATTCATGAGCGAAATATTCAACATCTACCTACTATTCTCTATGCCTTGATGAAGTCTCTGTGGGAGACGAAACACGTGTTGGCGATGTTTATGCTGGGAAAACTTTTATGAAATTTGAATAAAGGAGAAAACATAAAACAAAGCTATCTGAAGAGGACCCTTTTTTGGCTCTACATTGGACTACTAATATGCCCTTATACTGTTTAAACTATGTGTCGTCTTGTAAATTTTATCGTTGACAATGATACATATGTTCTTTTGTGAAATACGCAGATTAAGACTAAAAGAATTTAACTATTGGGAGTGCTGTAATTAGAACCTCACCTATACAAAACATGTGAAAAGTATTGCTCTGATGTAATTGTATTGATGGGAGATTTCAATCATAAATTAAACCCAAAGGAATTAGATACTTGGCATATGGAAATATTGGAGGCTTATGATATAAACCAAACAAAGTTTCCTGAATGTCTTTCTACAACTCATGATATAAATTTGGGAAATTACCTGGGGACAAAAAGCCTCTTCTGCTTAAACGGTAGGTCAGCTTTAGACTGCCCTGTGAAGAAAACCTTTAAATTGGGCACACAAAATTGCCCGATAGATTATGTATTTATGCCTGCCTGGAATTTTGCATTAGTAAAGGGATTCAGGATCTGTTATAGAGAAGGCAGTGACCACAATTTTATGGTACTAGAGCTCGCAGATTTCCACCTGTCCCCCTGTGATAATGTAATTGAACAACAGGTGGATTATCCCAGGCGTATTACAACAAGGTTAACAGAAGAATATATAGAAAGGTTAACAAGGTTGCAACAAACGATTGATCTGGGAAGCGCGAGAGGCCGGAGCTTGGCCTGGTATGTAGTGAAAATAGAACAAGTAGTACAAAGCCTCTGTGTAGAACTCAGAAATTATGCTAAGAATACAAAGAGTAAACAAAATGCACCTGCAAGACAAGGAAAGTGGTTCTCTAAGGAATGTTTAAAGAAGAAGAGGGATTTAAGGAGAGAAGCATGTAGACTTACAGTAAAATATGAACAGAACAGGGTGGACAATCTCGTTAAGTTAAAGAGAGAATACACCACGCTAATTTGCAGCACAAAAAGGGCCTATAAGAAAAGCTGCTGGGGAAAATTGCTGGAGGCAATTGAATCAAAGAATATACGTCAGTTCCGGAAGCTGATACAATCAGCAGCAGAACGTTTTGTGGCTTCAATGAATTGTGTGGTGGAAGAGGATGCATGGGAGGAATATCTGCTGGAATTGTATAGCACAGGCAGAGAAAGTGTAGAGGAGGAACCAAGGGACTGGAGTAGTTTAGTAGAAGGTCTAAAACTAGACTTCTCAGTAGTAAACGTGGAAAACATGATAAAAATGTTGAAGCTAACTAGAGCAGCAGGACCGGATAACTTACCAGCTGTGATAATAAAATCAAAGTTGACCTGGTGGGCAGAATTCTTCTCGTTCATGTTCCTGGCTATCTTAGAAACCGGGAAGATCCCTAAAAATTGGAAGGGAGCCATAATTAGGCCAATACACAAGAAAGGAGATATACATGCCCCAAAGAATTATAGACTAATTAGTTTATTAGACATTGGGGAAAAGATCTTTGCTAAAATAATATTAGGAAAGCTAAAAGATTGGGTGGAGCAGGGTTTCATTGTACCGGTAGAACAGGGTTGCTTCAAAGAAGGACATTCCACCATAGACCACTGTTTTGCCCTATGGGCACTGGCCCGGAAGTCGATAGAGCAAAAAGGGAAACTATACTGTTGCCTTGTCGACTTTCGGGCAGCCTTTGACTCTGTGGACCACAAATGCTTATGGGAAGACCTCATAAAGTATGGAATACCGGAAGGTATACTAGCAATTTTAAAAGAGCTACATAGAGGAAACTGGGCCCAGGTAATTAGAGATACTCAAGGGTCATTGACTTGAAAAATAACTGTAGGGAATGAGTGCGTTTTGGCCCCATTCCTATTTGCTATATTCCTAGCTGATCTACCTGCTGCATTAGAAGTGGAAAGAAGTGCAAGTTCCTGAATGAGTGGTAATAAAGTATCTTGCCTTCTATATGCGGACGACCTAGTGTTAATTGATCAAACTGAGCTGGGTATCCAAAGGAAATTAAATGTTTTTAAGAACTATTGTGAGGCAAAGTTTTTAACTGCAAATATGGAAAAAAACAAAGGTTTTATGTTTTGGGAAAAGCGATAAGAATTTTAGCTGGTTTGTAGGGCAAAAGAAATTGGAGATTGTTACGGAATATAGATATTTGGGTCTTTGGTTTGATAGTGCCCTAAAGTGGTACACCCACTTAGAAGCCCAAAAAGCGAAAGTCCTTTCATTAATCTGTGGGCTGAAAAAATTAAATGTAATAAATTATATGGGGACATGTCACATAGACACATGCTAAAGACATATGAAACAATGATCCCCCCGCATGTATTGTACTGGGCATAATTTCTTTACCTAAGTGGCAAATACGAGTGGGACAGAGAAGAAGGGAAGATTTTAAAAATTCTATTGTCATTACCGAGTTCCACAATGATTCAGGCTATTAGAATGGAGTTGGGTACTATAGCATGGAGCATTCAGATTCAAGGGGCATATGTATGAACATCCCGTTTTGCAAATCTCTAATTGTGATATTTTGCGATTTGTAGTTTGAGATTCGCAAAACGCGATGTATTTAAAAAATCGCTGATGATTAGCGATTTCTTAAAAATCGCAAATAATTCTTAGAAACATGATTTGCGATTCCTTAATTTGCAAAATTTGCAAATTAAGAAATTGCAAAAGTGGAATCTGCAATACAAGTGCAGCCTGATGACATCACAACCAGGAAGTGAGAGTGATTTGCTGCACCCGATTGCCTGAGCCACAGTTAGAGGCTGTTTGGAGAGTGTGAGGAGGTAGCACAGCAGAGAAAGAACCCCAATGGAGTCCCAGAAGCAACAGCATGAGGGCAAGGAGGTTGAAAAGAGCAAGAGAAAGCACACATTCTCTGATAAGGAGCATGAGGTGCTCATAGAGGAGATGGTTTGCAGCCATGAGCTCCTCTTTGGGAAAAAAGCACTGAGAGTCCCTGAATCAAGGAAAAGTAAGATTTGGCTGGACGTTCAAGAGAAAGTCAAGGCTGTGGGTGTGACTCATCGCACTGTGGAAGAACTGCACAAGAGGTGGTATGACATGCGGCAAAGGTCGAAGGAGAGGGTGGCAGCCAGACTGAAGGAGTCAAACAAGACCGGGGGAGGATAATCCACAGCAGCAGAGTCAACACCCCATGAGGAGCTGGTGGAGTCTACCCTCCTGCCAGAGAGCGTCAGGGGTGTGGCTGACATCGACAGCTCCGGCCCTGCATCCAGCAGCCAAGGTGGGATGCATGCCGAATATATCTGCACACATCTCATCCCATGCACATTTTCTAGAATGTGCAAAATAGAAACAACACATGTCACTCCGGTCCACATCTTACAGCACACCCAGAAATGCATCATGGGAGTTGTAGTAGGATGTAGGATAGTGTGTCCATGACACATAGGAAATCAAATGCAACATGTGGGTCAATGATAAGGGAATAGGACTGTGTCAGAAATTAGCCTAGACAAAATATAGAAACTTTATTGAGTGCAAAATGCAGAAAATGACACAAACTCATGTATCCCCCTTTACATCCACAGCACAATCCAGGGCACTTAATGACAGTGCAGAGGGAGATGACTTTGCGATTCCTGAGGACCAGGCTGATGATGGGGACTCCAGTGAAGAGTCAGAGCACACAACCATCATGCGCAGGAAGCGCACACATGTGCCCCCACTGCCTCCATTGGAGGATGACTTAGATGCCACAGGGGAGGCGAGTGAGCAGAGAGAGGCAAGGCAGGGTGTGTCACACATCCGTAAGCAGGAAACCCCACAAATGAGTGTGCCAACAATGGAAACATGCAGGTCAAGTCCCAGGAGCAGCACTGCCACCGATGAGGAGCATACAGTATTTGCAGGTCTTGAAAATAGTATGCTGCAGGTACAGCGCCTGCAACAGAAATCATTTTGCTCCATTAATAGGCAGCTCAGCACACTCAACAGGAATCAGTGCTACATGGGGTAGGGCATCATGGCCATGGCAGGTGCCATACGTGACCTCTGTGACACCCTGAAGCAAAACCAAGACACCAGGGACAGGGCTGCCCAACATGCCAACTCACGGCTGCATAACTACACAAAGGCGGTGAACCGCCTGTGCACCACCACCAGCAACTTGACTCGTCGCAGCATTACCATGCAGGTGGATATGTCACACTGCTGCCAGGACATTGTAAGAAGCCTTTCACAGACTTGCTCCGGCTGCTTCTGGCTTTTTAACCTCTGCAGGAAAATAAAAGAGTAGAACACAGGGGAGGAGGAGAAAAACAAACAGAGTATATGAAGGTTGCCTTACTAACTGAGAAAGAAAATTTATCATAAATCCTCTTAAAGCTGACTTTTTTGAGGCCAATAGACATTATTGAGTACGCTGCCCGAACAACTCAATATCCACTTCACAACTAAATAGGATTGGATTTAGGATCAGATATTCCATCTTGAAGTAGTTCCTACTTCCCTCGCCTTTTGGCGTTAGGAGGTTGCCCGCCCACAACTTCTTTGTCCTGATGAAGACCCAATTGTAAGGAAAAGACTCCTACTGTCCTTTCGGGTCGAAACGTAGACGACTACACACCATCGACCAACTCCTGCCCCAATATAGACACTGACCGCTCCTAGGGAGTTAGGCTCTTTCTACTTGATCAAATTCGGACTCGTTACGAGCCTTGTATTGTGGCCTTTTTCTTAAGGGACCACCTATATGTATTGTTTTGAATATAAATAAGATTTGTCACTGAATGACTTAGACCACGGTAACCCTTTTCCCAACACTCCCTTCACTTCACCCCTCCCTGTTGTGAATGTGGGCACAAATATTTTCGAGAATGTGTTTAATGTCACATAAGTTCTAATCCATTGAGAAGGATATATATGCAAATTTTGAATTACATTTTTTTGCATTGAATAGCTTTGCTTCTTTGAATTGTTTTGATTTAATGTAATGGAATTAATTTGTAAAAATCGTTGTTCCAAGTCTTAGGACCATTTCCTTTCATTCTTCAGGACATTGTAAGAGAGCTGGAACAGGTCACCAGTGCAGTGGAGCAAATGCAGACCGCTAACTCAGGTGGCACCGCACTCATGGTCTCTGGGGAGAGTGAGGAGATGTCAAGTAGGAGTAGCAACACACCTACATTGCCTGAAGCAAGAAGGCGCAGTGGCAGACAGGGTGCAGTACCTAGGCATCCAACGGAGGGCACTCAGCCTGGAGACGGACCAGCACCAATCTGTCACCGGAGGAGGTGAACTGTACAGTGATACATGTGTGTCAATGGGTGATGCAACCCAGCAATACAGATTGAACACTTTTTTGGGAATTACCTATACTGTGTGCATAACATGTGCTGGTTACAGCAACAGTGAATGTTTTTGAAGTGTGAATAGACACATCACAGATTTCAAACATCATTTTGTCTCATTGTCATCATTCCTCACCTAGAAGTAGTTGTGTGTGATCTCAGCCCGTCTCTGACGTCTGGCAGCTGCCCCTACTCCTGCTGCTGCCTTGCCAGGGGAGGTGGGCTATCGTCATCCGATGTGTCTGTATCGGTCATATCAATTGTGGTGCCTTTCCTCATAGCCATGTTATGGAGCATTGTGCAGCTTGCCACACTTTTACAGCATGTCTCAGGGCTGTATTGCAGTGCTCCTCCGCTTGTATGCAGGCCCCGGAACCGGCACTTTAGGATTCCAAACGTACGCTCTATGACGCAGTGCGTAGATCTGTGTGCCCTGTTGTATCTCCTCTCCCTTCCATTGGCTGGATCCAGGAATGGGGTCGGGATGAAGTCCCGCACTGCATAGGCACTGTCACCTGCAGGGATAGAAACAATAGGTAAGTCAATGTCCCCCCTCAGGAGATGTAGTGGATGGATGGATGTGTGCCATGCATTTACCTAGCAGGTATACCTCTCCAAACTCTCCTGCACTCAGACGTCTGTGTATCCCACTATGTCTAAAGGTGAAAGAGTCGTGTGTACTGCCAGGGTATTTTGGTACAATGTCATTGATGATATACTTAGCATTGCATACAATCTGTACATTCAGGGAATGGTAGCATTTATAGTTACTGTAGACATATTCAGTTGCTGCTGGGGGTGTGATGGCCTCATGGATACCATCAATACAGCCAATGATGTGGGGGAAACGTGCAATCTGGTAGAAGTCAAGTTTGGTTTGCTGTAATGCCTGTTGGGTGCTGGGGAAGTACATGTGATGTGATAGCCTCTGTAGCATTGCATCTAGAAAGCCATGGAAAAAGAGCAACAGGGCACTCTGTGACACCCCGCCAACCTCTGCTATGACCCCTTGAAATCTTCCTTAGGCCAGGAGGTGCAGGGAGCACGGGACCTGCACATGGGTGGGAATTGTTTGGGTCCTGTGTGTTGGGTATTCCAAATAGGGTTTTAGTTTCTCAATCAGGTCCAAAATGGTCTGTGGGTGCAGCCTGTACTTGTCATGGATCTCCTCTTCAGTCTGCTGGAACAGAGTGATGAGCAGCCTGAAGATATGTTCCTGTCTCATTCTCCTCTGTGCAAGAGCCCGAATACTCAGCCTCCTGGCTATCACATATAGTGCTGCCATTGTGGAAGGTTCAGTTGCATTGTGGGCTGGTTTAAGTACCTTGCACCTGGTTACCACCTGCATGCACTTGGTGTTAATTGCGATTTCTTTGCGATTTTTTCATACATTTCCTTGCGATTTCTTGAGTTGTGATTTCCTTTTTGCGATTTTCGCAAACTGAGAAAATTGCAAATTAGGAATTCTCAAGGATATTTGACGATTTTATGTTTGCAAGATAAGAAATCGCTATTTTTGCAATTTCTTACTTTGCGATGCAATTGTGTCTCATACATCTCATATTACGGAATTTTTTATCGCGGCAGCTATTTTTTGCGATTCGCAGCGTTTTTCATACATATGCCCCCAAGTGTCCTTGCTAAGATTTGGAAATGCCAGGACCCTGGTGTGCAGAAGTTCTTACAATGGTGCAGAGAGGAGATTCAATTTAGTAGCCTAAAATGGGCAAAGGGAGTAAGAAGGAAACTCCAGACAATAGGTGTGCACCTTAAGGTGAGACTGTCACAGCAGTCCATGGAAGTAGATTTCATTAGGAGCCTTTTCAGGTACCAAGGTCAGGAATATTGAAGAATGATGGACCTGGAATACCTGAGAGTGAAAAAATCAGTTCAATGTATAAGGAACTCATGGGTAAACGAAGCCTGGTATCCCGTACCTGGATACCCTGCCTAATCAAGGGCTAAGGCATGAAATCTTAAGAGTACGAGTTGGTATTGACCCATGGCTGTTGCAAGAAAAAATAAAAGCAGTAATGATACAGACAGATGGGATTTGTAAATGTGGGTTAGGAACTAGAAATTATATTTTGCACATATTGCTTAATTATATCTCAGTTTTAGCCTTACGAAAACTGCTTTTATGCCCCATATCTTTAAAATATGAGATAAGACTATGCGCCCAAGCAGTACTCCTACTTACGATATGCCATATCTTGATGTTGCAATTGCTCTGGGAAAATATATGAAAGTCATAAAAAGCTACGTAAGGGAGAAACTGAAGGAGGGGCAGCGATTTTAATTTCTTTTAGTCCGACTTTTCTCATTAATATAAAAGTTTTAGGGGAAAATATATAACTTTTTTTTATGTTTGTACTGAATTATGACTGTATGTTGATGCTATTTTTGCCCAAGTGTATTATTGGCAACTTATTTGCTAAAGAATTTATATTGTCACCATTATTTTGGGTCCCATTGTGTTTAAAGACTATGGCCTACATAAATGGAGTTTCTCTCTCTCTCTCAGTCCTGTAACCTCTGCCCAGCTTCTGTGAGTAGGTTTACTCACACAGGAATCTTCATGTGAATAATCCTTTTTACTAGTGCAAATCCAAGTTGTGTTTATTTAAAAGTCTCCCCCTACTTCATAGAAAGGGATTTTACATTTGATATTCAAACATACACAGTGTCTAGCATTTAATTTCTATTTTGCCTTAAAGAATATGGTAGGTTTGAGTTTCTTAAACTGAACTAAATTAAGCACAGCAAATGAGTTACCATGTAGACGATTCACATACACAAATATAAAAGTCAAGAATTCAAGTTCATTTTTTATTCAGTTTGAAAGATAAATCTTTTTAATGCAAGACAGGATCGTTTAATAACTTATAAGTAATTTCTACTTGTTGAAAAATATTCTAATGGGTTCAGCTCTTCTCTATTCAGCCATATGGTCCCTGTATCCTGCCAAAAGCGGAAGAGCAGCAATCAATAGTGATTCATTGTAAGAAGGATTGAAGTTGGTCAGGTGGCTTGCTAAAATGTTTAACCAGTCAGCACTTTTTTTATGCTAAGCGCACACTGTATTTATTTTAACATGTTCAGATCAATTAATTAAAACTTGATCAACCTTTCTAACGATTTTCTCTGAAGAGATGTACAGAGCCAGCAGTAACATAAATCAGGTACATGGAATGTCTGTCCACAACAGAATACAGGGATATCTGTGTGCCATACATCTGAATACAGTTCATTTAAAGGGGAAACATTTACATAGTCAAAGGTTATCCTGAAAAGCTATCAGAAATTCTGCCCTCATAGATGAGGATGCACATATCATAAATGGAGCATATTATTCTTATCTTAGATAAAAGGGTTGAATTTGCAGTTCATCCAATGTGCAGTGTAATAGCGTGTCATAGAAAGTATATTGAAACGGTTCCAAAAGTGAACCAAATTTAAAAGTTTCAGAATTGAATATATCTTTCTAGGCCATTGTAGTGGGCTATACCAGCCATTTAAGGCCCTCTCGTTATCAATGGCCCAAACTAAAGGCCTCCGGAGACCAAGGGGATTAACATCCCTGTGACTCAGAAGTCTTTGTTTCACCGGCCTTACTGTGAATGTTAAACACTTAACAGCTGGCCTTCCAAACTCCCAAGAACACCCAGGACACCACACCGATAAGCAGCACCCCAAGCAAAGCAAATGGGAGATCCACAGGAAAAATACAGGCAAGAGCAGCACACATAGATTGAGGAATATACCTCTCAGGATTGTAGCTGTGCAGACAGGTGTTCCATTCTGCACAACAGCAATCCTGCATGCAAAGCAGGCACCCTTACACCATGGTGCAAAGGTGCCTGCGTTGGTGCTATGCATTCCATTGTGCACCAGCACAGGGGGGAAAGTTAGAAACACGCTGTATGTCTTAAATCCTGCCCCTTTCCCAGTGACACAATACAGCACAGCAAGGTGACTTGCTGCATTGCACTGAACCACAATTTCATAAATATGCCCCCATGTTTTTATTCTTAGATTGATTCATAGAGTATTGCAAGTACAGCACATAGAATCTGGTATTGGGAGCATTGCAAGTACTGGCATGCACGAATGAAAAGGAATCATGAATTAGGAGTTAGAGTCTAGCATAGCACTTCATCTTTTGGAAATAAAAACAGAACTTGAAAAGCTTCATCTTTCAAATAAATTTGTGCTTTTGTATGATGTATACTGGTTTCTGTATTTTTGTATATTGTTTTTTAGGCTCAAATATTGGAAATTGATGAGGCTGGGTCTCTGGCTTCTATTCGTGATTCAGAGGTGGCCCATGGAAGTCAAAGGTTAAGATCCACTGTGTCATAAGGTTTATCTGAAGTGGATCCTAACAATAATCGCAACAAATGATCTCCATTTGAAAGAATTTAATTGTTTAATGAGGGAATGAAGAGTTCTGATACTTTCTTTATTCAGCATTAAACATAGTTATCTTGCAAAACATCTCCAATTCATTCTTCAGATGTTTACCTAAAGTATCTTGTTATTACACTTCTTGCATCAAGTTGAACAAATAATTAAAGGGGGTAGAGTTGACTTATATAGCCTACCACCATAAACCACACAAAGCCCATAGTAAGGTAGGTAGGATGGATGTTATTTGTTTTAAACAAAACAAATACCTACCAGACTAGGGGCCCGATTCACATAATTAACTTAAGACAAAATCCTAAACTTACTACTTTTAGTATTTACAGAATGCACTTACTACTTTTGGTATTCACAGAATGGATTTACGACTACTAACTTTATGTCCTCACTCAGATCGGAAATTCCGCCCCGGAGGAGGAGCTTCGGGATTGGAGGCAGAGCTTGCGGCCAGGAGGCGGAGCTTATAGCCAGGAGGCAGAGCTTGCCGCCCAGAGGCGGAGCTTCCGACTTGGAGGCAGAGCTTCCGGCTCAGAGGTGGGGATTTAGCCATGGCTGAAATCTCCACCTCTGGGCCGGAAGCTCCGCCTCTGGGTCGGAAGTTCCACCTCCAAGCTGGAAGCTACTCCTCCAAGCAAGAAGCTCTGCCTCCGGGCCGGAAGCTTCGCCTCTGGTGCAGAATTTCCGGCCCGAGTGCGGACGTAAAGTTAGTAGTCGTAAATCCATTCTGTGAATACCAAAAGTAGTAAGTGCATTCTGTGAATACCAAAAGTAGTAAGTTTAGGATTTTGTCTTAAGTTAGTTCTGTGAATCGGGCCCTAGAATTTTAAGTAGTGAAAATATAAAGCAGGAATAAATCAGTCCGGCATCTGCACACATAAATCAATAGAATTACTTCATTGATGCACGAGTAGTGCTTCGACATAAAGAGGTAGTCGCTGGTTAACTGGGTGTACTTGAAAGTATTTTGAGCGCATCTATATATGCATTCAGCACTGTTTACTGGTCATCTCAATTATTTTCCAGATTAAATTATGATGATGCCAATACACATATTGAACTGTCACTGTCAAAATATCATCTCACACAATGTTAAAGGGAGAATAGAACTAAACGTTTCCATGGTGGTAGCAAATGCAACATTTTAATCGGATTGGAACTCAAAACAGTCTGCGCACAAGCAGAATTTCTTTCGGTCATACCTTTCTCAAACCTTAAAACAACACGGCATATTGCACCAACTGGTGTAGCTGCAGGAGCATCAGCAGAAACTAAAGTAATATGGCTAAGATTGTGTTGGGGACACTATGATAATCCCAGTTGACGCCTCTTCTGTTTTCATCCTCTGTTTGCCTTGAAATGATTTTATCTCCTAGAAAGTGTGAGGTTTTTAGCCACCTTTTGGAATGTTGGCGTCATGTCTGCACACAAGTGGAATTGCTTTAGGTCAAAGCTTTTCAAACCTTACACCAACAGGGCAGATTGCAAGACCTGCTGTACCTGCAGGATCAGCAGGAGCAGAAACGTTAGTAATATGGCTAAAGCTTTGTTGGGAACACTGTGATGGCCCCCTTGTAATCCTGTTTTATTTTCATCTTGTGTTTGCCTTCAGATTCTTTTATCCCTTTTAAGAAAGTGTCATGTTTTAAGACATGAGCAGAACTATTGGCATCATGTCTGCCTACTATCTAGATTGACATATTTTAGTGTTTTTAGTTATGGAGGTTCGCTATTTTAGCCAACATCTTTTTTTGTTTATAATTACAGGAGCATATAATGAATATGTGAATCGAGATGACACATTAGTTGCCATGTTTGTTTAGTCTTTGTAAAGCTGTATTGTCTGCATGCGCTTCTTTGTTTTATAAACATAAGATAATATGACTATAAAAACGCAGCCATCTGACCATAGTTTAGAGGTACTTCACACTAGGACTATCAAGCCAAACAAAGGTCATGCCAGTTTGCAGTGTCAAGCAGCCTCAGCCAGGGACGAAGCCAGGAGCAGTGCAGAGAAGTGGCCTTCAGAATAGCACTGTTTTTCATTTTGGGCCAAAGTTGTTACAGAGAATAACTGAGCTGCTATATTGAAAACAGGTGTGCTGTGAGATTCTTGTTAAGAGACTAGACAACAGCTTGCTATTTACTGCTTCAGCTAAAATTTAGTATAGTGCCTAGAAATTGTTCTAAGGTGTTAGGATATCAAGAACTTGCTAACCATGGTAGAAATGTTCGTGCTGTTTTGGCTGACCATGACATGCACTGCTGTATTTCTTTTTCTTTTCTGCATAGTTATAGTTTATGCACTAGACTAAGGGCCTGACCTTGGCATATGGGGTATGTACCTTCACCATGGTGGAGTATTTCATTCCCACAATGGTAATGGGACTCAGCTCACCAAATGTAGGGATGTCTGCCAGACCAGCCCACATCTCTTGCATTTCCAGCAACAATCACTGTCACTGTGGTTTTGCTAAATGCATTGAACATTTGACGGATGGCTTCATCAACATGATGAATCAGTTTGTCATGTGTAACCAGAGGGAAAGAGGAAGTACTTAAGAACAGGTCGCTCTCCTAGGACGTATTTCAAAAAGTGTAAACCCACCTTCCTGGGTTCAGAGACCTGTCTTGTGTTGGGGCTCTTCTAAAAATAACGAATGGAGCCAAAAGAAATTGCAGAAAGAAAAAAATGTTTCTTTCTTGAGTCCCCTCACTCACCGGAGTTTCCTCACGGTGACATGCTTCATCATTGGGGCCATCCCAGTTCTCTACGAAAAGGGGCGTGCTGCGACTGGCGAATTACGTAGGAGCACTTAGTTGTGAAGGACTATGTGTAGTGCAAAAAAAGTGAAGTGGAGTGGTGAAATGTGCGTTAAAAATACCGTGCTAGTGGGCCTCAATAGTTTATTCTGCTCAAAAGTGGGGTTAATACTGTAATCCGACCAACTATGAAGGTAGGGTCAGTATATGGTCAACATGTTTCACGCCACCCCTGGAGTTTCATCAGGACCATACAGGGTCCAGCCCTGTATTTCCACTCCTAAAAAACCTAAAATGAAGAGTTAGATGCATCTTGCCCTATCTCAAAGAGATCGGGTACAAAAAATCCAACAATATGGTGCAATCTGCACCAATATACATTTTTCTAGTGTGCGGCATCAAGGATTTTTGGTACCCGATCTCTTTGAGATAGGGCAAGATGCATCTAACTCTGTCAATCTCTTTACAGGTTCACCATTGAGCAAAACATACGTCAGTAATCAAAAGCGTATGTATTCTGAACCACGCATGTTTCTAATTTGAGCTGCGGTCGCTAATGCATTATTTTTGAATCACTTATTAGTTACATAACCTTCATTTTAGGTTTTTTAGGAGTGGAAATACAGGGCTGGACCCTGTATGGTCCTGATGAAACGCCAGGGGTGGCGTGAAACATGTTGACCATATACTGACCCTACCTACATAGTTGGTCGGATTTCAGTATAAACCCCACTTTTAAGCATACCAACCTAGGAGCAGAATAAACTATTGAGGCCCACTAGCATGGTATTTTTTAACGCACATTTCAACACTCCACTTCACTTTTTTTGCACTACACATAGTCCTTCACAACTAAGTGCTCCTACGTAATTCGCCAGTCGCAGCACGCCCCTTTTCGTAGAGAACTGGGATGGCCCCAATGATGAAGCATGTCACCGTGAGGAAACTCCGGTGAGTGAGGGGACTCAAGAAAGAAACATTTTTTTCTTTCTGCAATTTCTTTTGGCTCCACTCGTTATTTTTAGAAGAGCCCCAACACAAGACAGGTCTCTCAACCCAGGAAGGTGGGTTTACACTTTTTGGAATCAGTTTGTCAAACATTAACCATTTTTTTATTTTTAAAAACAAAATCCCAAAGTGGGATTCTGTTTTTGAAAATAAAATAAAAAAATTGAAGTTTTCTCCTACGGCATGTGTGTCATTTAGCAGGTTTTACTGCCAGGTTTTACCTGGTTGTTGCAGGCAGTGTAAAGGGGCCATGCATTCGCCCAGTCTAAACAGGGCAGGCGGACACATGGTCAAACCTTTGATGTCCCTTGCTCTGTCAATATGTTGGAGGTGTACATCAGCGGTGGAAGGAGAGAAATCTCTGCTGTCCACATACTGAAGTTCCATTTGTCTCTAAATGAGGCACACATAACTATTTTTTGATGGAGAGGGTACATCACCGCCATTGTGTGCCGTGGTGATAAACATATATAGATTTGAGTTACTCCCAGTTTTGAAGTGCAGTCCTACCTAGTAATGGCTTGCCTGCATTGAATCAGGTTGCCATACATATGTCACCTCGTCAGTAGGAAAGTGTTGAGTAGTGACATATTTACACTCCTTCTGAGGGCATTTACAAGATGTTGTGCTTCATCACATAATTACACACAGGATAAATGAACTGGTATACCAAACTGATTCAGTATGCAAATTGGTTTCGAACTGCAGATTAGGTTTCGCATGAACAACATATTTTGAGATAGTAAATATGTTGTGTAAAGGAAATGCAAATGCATCAAAAGTTCCAATTGAAAAGTTATGATAAGTATTGATGTATTGGTCATTCATGCACAATTGCAAAATCTAAGGAAATGTACAATGTGACATGTCATCATCATCATCATCAAATAAGCTTTATTCGGCGTTTGGCCATAAAAGCAACACAATAAAATACATACAGCTAAAAAATAACTCAACATAACATTACCTGGTAAAAGAAAAAGGAGATAAGACCCAACTAAAAATAGTTTGGCATGTAAGCAGTTAAAGAAATAAAAACCCCAATACACAGAATCCCCCCTTTTCACCCGCTGTTATTGTGATTCGGTGCTCGAGGACCAGGGTAAAAGTCATGGAGGTCCCAGATACGAATGGAGCCATCACCGAGTTTTGGCTGGATAGAACGCAAGTAGGGGGCAGTATTCCTGTCCTTAAACCTAACCAGAATCAAGTCCCCCGGAACATTTTTGGGCAGATGACCAAGCCACCCCACCCTTCTGACGCTCTGTATCCCTCCGTCTAGCAGGGAAGGTAATGGTCTATTGTTTTGGAGCCAATATATGGCTTTGTTCAAAAGGTCCCGATGCAGTTCACGTTTTCCTGGTCGGAGAGCAGGGACCCCAGAAAGAATGGTGACATATGGGGCAGCTACGGGGGGTAAATCGATGCAGTGTCTTCTATCTAGTGCGATCACAGGTGCTCTTTGTGGGACATGCTCGTGAATACGGGTGATATTGTGATCACTTTGAGTCGGTGGTGTAACAGGGGGGTCACATGTTTGTAAAATCCTGGGAGCATTGTCTGTAGGCCTTTTGTGGGTATTAGTGGGGGGAGAGCGTATGGGAGTAACAGTGATTCTAGTCGGTGGGTATGACTGAGATACCGTTTGTTCAATCCTGCACAGTCTATCTCCCAAATCATGTATTTTAGCAACCAGTGGAGAGAGAGCATTAACAAGCAGTCGCTCGATTTGAGCCAGAAGAGACGATTGTAGGGGGGATCGAGACTCAGCCTTGTCCACAGGTGATGAGGCTATACTGGGTCTGGGTACTGTGAGACTGCAATTGGAAAGTAGAGGGAGGGTGGTAGCGGGGGAAGCCTGGGGGGAGCAGGTAGTTTGAGCAGTGTCTCGAGACACTATGGGGGGGGATAGAGCATCCGGGATGTAGTGTGTGCCACAGAGGGCATTCAGCTCTTCCCAGATGGACATTGATGTTGAGTGACTGTGTACAGTTATCCTGATGATGGCTATCGGCAGTTCAAGGCAATAGGGATGGAAGTAGAGGAACTTAACTGTACCTTATCCAGAGCAGGAGCCATAGGGGGTGGCCCGACCCGTCCTCCTCGTGCCTCTGAGGGCCACAGAGGGCCCGCCCTTTGCCCGGGCTTCGCCCGGCGCTGCCCGCGCGCTCCCGCGTAGCGGGGGGCAGTCCTTCCTTATCAGCGCCTCCGGGCGCACACTGATTGGCTGCTTGCGGCGTCCAGCCGCTAGGGATCTTGGGGGATGTAGTTCCCTCTCCCGATGGCCGCGCTGCGATGTCCTGGCAGCGGCGGTAATGGCGGGAATGGCGGGGCTGGAGGAACGCTCGGACCCAGGAGCACAAGGCACAAGGTAATGGACAGTTCTCTGTCCGCTGGGAACACCTCCCGCTTCAGCAAACACCTCCCGCCTCTGTGAGGGCAGTCCTTCCTTATCAGCGCCTCCGGGCGCACACTGATTGGCTGCTTGCGGCGTCCAGCCGCTAGGGATCTTGGGGGATGTAGTTCCCTCTCCCGATGGCCGCGCTGCGATGTCCTGGCAGCGGCGGTAATGGCGGGAATGGCGGGGCTGGAGGAACGCTCGGACCCAGGAGCACAAGGCACAAGGTAATGGACAGTTCTCTGTCCGCTGGGAACACCTCCCGCTTCAGCAAACACCTCCCGCCTCTGTGAGGGCAGTCCTTCCTTATCAGCGCCTCCGGGCGCACACTGATTGGCTGCTTGCGGCGTCCAGCCGCTAGGGATCTTGGGGGATGTAGTTCCCTCTCCCGATGGCCGCGCTGCGATGTCCTGGCAGCGGCGGTAATGGCGGGAATGGCGGGGCTGGAGGAACGCTCGGACCCAGGAGCACAAGGCACAAGGTAATGGACAGTTCTCTGTCCGCTGGGAACACCTCCCGCTTCAGCAAACACCTCCCGCCTCTGTGAGGGCAGTCCTTCCTTATCAGCGCCTCCGGGCGCACACTGATTGGCTGCTTGCGGCGTCCAGCCGCTAGGGATCTTGGGGGATGTAGTTCCCTCTCCCGATGGCCGCGCTGCGATGTCCTGGCAGCGGCGGTAATGGCGGGAATGGCGGGGCTGGAGGAACGCTCGGACCCAGGAGCACAAGGCACAAGGTAATGGACAGTTCTCTGTCCGCTGGGAACACCTCCCGCTTCAGCAAACACCTCCACCTCAATGTGACATGTATTTTTGGGATTTTTCATGTGAGCAAGGGAACCCAATAAATACCTTTGGACCATGGGTAATCAACTATTAAAGAGAACAAGGGTCCTCAGGAAATTCGATAGAAAAAACAATTAACTTATAGACCACAATCAGTACTACAGTCCAATTTCCAGACCCAGCCGGGTGAGGAAATATTTAATTTAGGATCAAAAGAATTTGGTTGACCTGGAGGGGTTCACATACAAACATTTAGATAGGGCACAATCCTGTACCTATCCCAAGAGTCAGAAAAACATAAAGTAGGACAAATAGGTGAGTCAAGAAAAGAGTTTTTACAGGCAAAAAAGTTTTGGAGCCAACTGTCGCTTGCAAATTATTAGTCTATTACAGCAAGTTTCGACATACAGTGTCTGCAGAATAATATACAAATGAATTTCCTGCAAAACTGTTTAAGCGTCAACGTTTCGATCCCCTGGCTCCTAATGAACCGGGATCATCATCAGGACTATATTAAACATTGCCTGTTTTCATTACGAAAGCCTGCCGATTCTTGTTGATGGTCTTGGTCAGGCGCTGTTACACACGAGCAGGGTGCCCAGGTTTTACGGGTGCCTTGTCTTAGTCCGAGTTGGGCTTTGGATAAGCCGTGAACTCGCGGGCGAGTCCTCCTTAATGGTTGGGCTCGGGATTTGGGAGTGCGTTGCTCCGTGGGTTTTGGATCCGCTGCTCTTGTGAGCAGCGGATTCTCGCTGACTGAGATGAGGAGAGAGACCATCGTGTCTCCACCATCAACCCATTACAGAGCAAACTGCGACGTAAGCATCTTTACCGCGGAATTAAAACGGCTCCACAACCCAAGGAGCAACGCACTCCCAAATCCCGAGCCCAACCATTAAGGAGGACTCGCCCGCGAGTTCACGGCTTATCCAAAGCCCAACTCCGACTCAGACAAGACTAAGACAAGGCACCCGTAAAACCTGGGCACCCTGCTCATGTGTAACAGTGCCTGACCAAGACCATCAACAAGACTCGGCAGGTGTTCGTTATGAAAACAGCCAATGTTTAATATAGTCCTGATGATGATCCCGGTTCATTAGGAGCCAGGGGATCGAAACGTTGAATGTTTGTATGTGACCCCCTCCAGGTCAACCAAATTCTTTTGATCCTAAATTAAATATTTCCTCACCCAGCTGGGTCTGGAAATTGGACTGTAGTACTGATTGCGGTCTATAAGTTTATTGTTTTTTCTATCGAATTTCCTGAGGACCCTTGTTCTCTTTAATATATGTATTTTTTGGAAGCACTGTTACTTGTATGAGCCTAACTATCCAATTTAGAATACATAATCTTCAAAGCATTGTTCCCAGTTGTTGTTCATGAGAACTATCCTAGTGAAGGCAACAAACCTTGTTTATGATTAGATGTGTTTTCTAAATAACATAGGCCCTAATTATGATGTTGATCAGACCGCAACCGACAGGCTGCCGGATGCGGTCCGACCGACATCTAGCTATGCTGTCTAACCGCCGCATTATGATGCAGTAGTCGGAGGCAGGGACCGCCCTCTGCTTTTCCAATGAGCTGAAGGAGCCCATCATGGCAGCGGTCAGAAAGTAATACCCTACAATGAGGCCGTGCCTACTCAGGCAGTGCTGTAGGGATTACGATTTTCCTTTCAAGCAGCCTTTCAATGGCAGTCCGACCACCATTGAAAGGCTGTCAGAAACTGACTTATGGGGCCCCTAGCAGGGCCCCATCCCTCCACAGCCTCCGCAAAGAGCCTGGAGGGCACCTGCATTGCCCACCCAAACATCCATACCATGCATGCCAGGCACCACATGGTGCCTGGCACACGGTGAATGGATGTTTGTAAACCCCCGTTTTTCTAATGCCGGTTGTGCAGCCGCCCTTTTCCTGCCGCTTCACAAGCCACAATGGAGAAATAGATGTGTACAACGCCTCATGTGTGCTCACATCCAAATACGTCGGATGGAACTGCAGACTACTATTTGGTGGGTTTCAATTTCGATACAATGCCAGTCGGATGAGCATCTGACCTGCATTGGGGTGAAATGGAAAACGACCTGCAGTTATTAGGGCCATTGTTATCCAATCCAAGTTTGTGAGTTGAACCCTATCATTTATACATAGGGGAAAACCAATTACTTTTGAAAGTGCTGGTTTGGATTACATTTTCTGTTTATAAATCAGCTACTTATTGGGTATGTCACTTGGACTTGTGATATATAGTACTGTTTTCCTTGTTGGTAACTTCTGGATAATATGCTCCACTCAACATCACCATTCACTCCATTATTACATTATTACTAGTTAATCATCTACTCCTTTTTTGTCCCATCTGTTGGTGAGCTTCTCAATTACTGTCTGCTATAAGTCATTAGTAATGAGACCAAAGCATGTGAATAACGACCTCGAATCTGGGAAACTGGGTTAGAGTCTCGGCAATGACGCTGAACATCCTGTGATTATGGGCAAATCTCTTAATCTCCCCAAGCCTAACAAAAATTAATGTGGCATCATGTAACACAACCAGTGCTATGTAAAGCGATCTGATACCCGATTCGGGTCAAGTTTGCGCTATATAAAACTCTATAAAAAAAAATTGCAGTTGTGTACAGAACCACCACCAGACAGCAGTAGACTGGTAGTGGTGCCCTGAGAGCCGGAGCCCATAGCCATGACTACTTTACTTTCCAAATACAGTTGCAACTACATTCTTCAATGTAATGCCCTTGTAATGCTTTTTACTCATTGTACAGATATATTTCTTCCTATATGCTGCTCTACATGTATAAAAAAAACTATTTAACATGTGTAATGTTTATATATTTAAGTCTCCACATACAAATTAAAGACCAGACCTACTTTTTCCGTCAGTTCTCATTAAGGATTGTTAGCAAACAGTGTCACCTGTCTGGTTTCCATTTTCATGATTTTCTACGGAAGTTACATATACATTTAATTTTTTGGACTGCAGGACAGGCAAAGATATTACTTTTAAGGACATTTTTCTTGTGGAAGTGCATGTTCCCTCGGATCTAAGTGAAATGAATGAAGCTTTTCTTTAATTGATGGGAAAAGCAAATGTTAAGCTTAGGTTAAACACTATCATTTGACAATGACATTGACATGAAGATGTTTTAAAACCCCCAGCACAGCCTTTAAACTCACAAATGATCTACAGCACAGCAGTAAATATTCTTCATATGATCATTTCGAATAGGTCACAATCCAATCTCAGAATGAAATATGAAGATTAGGCACTGCTATTTTTAGCATTCAAAATCAGCATTTTAGGTGGCCTGCAGTATACTGCTCTTAAGGGGATATTATTTTGTTTCAAAGACAAGACATTTTCCAGGGAAATTAAAGATTGTTGCCATTTACTGGAGAGAGGAAGATATAAAATTGAGAACATGGCAATTTAAATAGTATTTTGAGTGACACCATTAAATATTACAATGCACATTTCATTACTGCTGCTGTTGCAGTACAATTTAATTGTGTTCTTATAAAATGTCTTTCCTATTTCTGTGTCAAAGATTAGGATTGTATTTCAAGCAGATCTGACACCGGCCTCAACAATGAATCTTTAGCACAGAATCAATTGCATCATAGGTTGCACATGAATTTCTAAAGAGACAAAAAGAAGTATTGTAACACTACCAGCAATCATGGTAACCTAATTGTCTTCCAAATGCAGGCCCCAATTCAAGAAAACATTGTGATGCATCTGTAATCATATGCTACGCATACAACCAGAGCATATGCGTGATAAGGCATTTTATTAAATTGTAAAATGAATATAGTTAAAGAGAGGAATGCAATGTGACCGTGCAATATATTTGAACTGACAAAACATTACAAATGTGCAAATTTGTAGTACATAGTTATATCTATTAGTATTCGTCCTCAAAATGTTAAATTGAGGTGTAAAACTGCTAGATAGTTGACCTTACCCTGACAATTTTTTTAAAGCCTCACACCACATTGTATTAAAGAATGTAACCGATTAATAATATTTTTTTTTTTAAATGGTTAAGAACACTTTATCATTGAATATAATCACTTCATATTATTTCACACATTAAATATAATGCATGAACATAGAATGTCAATAGTTAAAACCTATTTTCTTTCCGATTTATAATGAGAACATATGGTGCTGAATGATATTCGATATAGCAAATGTTTCAATTTCACATAAGTCTATTGTTTAGCCTAACATACAATTTATTTCATTAGGTCAGAATGTGCTAATATTTATGAGAAAGGAGGTCTAAGAATCGAACGGCCTCATACGTAACCACAGTTTAAAGATATTGTTTCATACTTCTTGGTAAATCTTTGTAAGCCTATTGAGAAATAACTTTTGAAAGAATGGGACAAGACTGTTCTCAACTCGAAAGCCTATTGATTGAAAGAAAGTAGAAGATACAGAACAAACTGCAACATTTTCTTTCAGCTGATCTATTAATGCATGTTCCTAGAGTAGGTTGATGCCTCTCTTTATACCGATGTTGCCATGCTTTTACCTATTTCCAAACCCCATTACCAAGATGCTTTATGATCTTGCCCTACCATTCACCCACACTTAAGCAGAACACTAACAGATTTATACTGGTGGCTGAATGTTGATTTGCAATCCTACTTGACCTGT
The DNA here is from genome assembly GCF_964261635.1 of Lissotriton helveticus. NCBI lineage: Eukaryota > Metazoa > Chordata > Amphibia > Caudata > Salamandridae > Lissotriton > Lissotriton helveticus. The sequence goes on from NC_136059.1 coordinate 1,720,974,502, forward strand.
TTACTGATTGCAGTCGCTACTGCTGCTGCATGATTATTGTTTTTTGTGAAACTCTCTTTATGGGAAGTTCAGCTGATAATGATTAATTAACTTTGAGCTTCATGCCCACTCTCATTCTTGACTCTTGAACTTGAACTCCTAATGGGTTCCTGCTAACACCCGTTTTCATAAACCATATGTTATCTCCGTGCACTCTTTGTTATGTACGTATCTTGAAATAGTTCTAGAGGCTTTTGATTGGCGCTATTCTTGTCGCACTGTGTCTGGCAGTGCCTTCAATGAATCTGAGATTGTGTGATATTTTTATCACTAAGGATGCGCACATTCAACTTGAAACTGGAGAGTTTCTTCACTTAATTTGACGCTTTATGAAAAACGACACATAATCTGGTTTTTCTTCAATTCCTTCTTTTTAATTTGCGAAAAGGTTTTTTCTTCAAGTATAATTACTTCATATCATAACCAAATTCATTATGATAGTCTGATCGTTCACCATACCCAATACATTTCGGGTCAAATACAAAGACCCTTCATCAGGGGTCTGTTGAATGGAAAACAAATAGAGGACCTTAGCAGTCAGGTTCATATTACAAACGAATATACACATATACAAAATGACACCATTGATGGGGGGAGTGCACAGATGTTAAAAAAGGGGGTAAGGATTTACAACAGTGTCTGAATGGGCTTTGCTGTGGAGTGAAATAGCACTGGTGAAACACAGAAGCCTCGGGACGCTATGTAGTGATGGCCGTTATGGGGATAATGCCGATATCCTGCTGTGTGATCACAAGGTTTCGAACGCTGTGAAAGTGCCCAGCTCCGGAGTAAAGAAAGTGGTACAGATTAAATGGATACGAAAAGAATAAATGCCCAGATCTCTGAAATAAAACTTACTTCAGTGAACGCCGTAACGATGATCTGACTTCCGGGTGGCGAAGCTGTGGGAGACTCTAAACCAATCATATCGCGTATATAACATGGTGACACTAGTCACGTGATCAGAGTATGGAGGCTTCACAAATGGCGCATGTAACTATAGCAATCGGCCGGCGGAGACTGTATGTGAGTTCAGCTGCTAATGATTAATTAACTTTGAGCTTCATGCCCACTCTCATTCTTGAATCTTGAACTTTAACTCCTAATGGGTTCCTGCTAACACCCGTTTTCATGCCATTCTTTAGAATAGGGATTCTTTCCTTCATGAAGCACGTTGTATTGTTTATTTGATGACTTGTTCTAGCTATGATTCTTACTATCAATTCTGTAATTTAATAAATACCTTTTTGAATAGTTAAATAAAAGATAAAGAGAAGCCTTACTAAACCTCTTAATGAAAATAAAACCTCTGAAAATGTATTGTGATTGTTGATTATGTGATACGTAGCTCCTGATCTTCTCATACATGACGACAATGATCTGGCGTAGAGAAGTGAGCAGAAACTCACATAAGTAACTAATAGTGGGGATCTACCCTGATTTGGAGTGAAATAAAGATTTTAAACTGTTTATTTAAATTGATTCCCGCTCCAGCACATAAATGTTATCCCACAAATGCCTTTTCAGAAACGCTTGTGTATGAGAGGTCAAACATACAGATGTGAAATATTTTACTGTAGGTGGGGAATATTCTGCATAATAAAACATGCTAGCTAGTTGTAGATTTGGTTGTGGACAGGGAAGGAACCTTCAAAGGAAATGGGGAATGCTAGAAGAAATTTAAGTAGAAGGAAATATAAGTCAATGCAAATCTACCAACAGACATACAAAAGTGTAGGTCATGTTCAAAAGGTTCACTCGAAACTATTACAGGCCAACAAGACTCAAATGCAATTTAAATTAGTCTTGGGGTAAATTGCATACATTACCAAGTATAGCAAAATGCATGCCATGCACTCTGATGGCATGTTATGATTTAACTTGTACTTTATCTCTGTTGTCAGGTATTGTGCATCAAAATTTGAAATAGGAAAGGTAAGTGTAGGCTCACAAGACAGTTTTAGTCTTTATCTAGATCTTGATATGGACCCTCCACCGCTTTGGCACAGTGACTCTTATTGCTGAACTGTCTTGCCTTAGTGTACTTTGTGCTGCTATCTTTTCCTACGATATGTAAACGATGTGAAGCGCTCCGATACCCTCCGGTCAGGCTAGCGCTATATAAAACTTCTTAAATAAAGAAAACAAAATATGTGTTGAGTATCCAGACCATATATTGGCACATTCCTTAGGAGATTGAAGCCATTGTACCTTCAAAATGTGAATATTTACCTCACCTTATAGCCATTGTAAACTGTGGGTGCAGAAGGGATGTACATTTTTGGCTATTCCAGGTCATCCACAATACTCCATGACCCCCTATGACAATGGGGGTATGTGACATTTACCTTTTCAATGATGTCATAAATGTAAGAGAAAAGTGTGAAACATGCATCATCACAGGATCCTTTGTTTCACATGATTTCACACACAAATGGCCTTTCTCTCTCTCTTTCTTCATAGATGAAAAGTTGTTCCAAACGTCAATCAAGCTCATTCATTGTTAGACCACGAAACGTAGAAAATGTTATGCTGATGAGTCCCTGGAATCTAAAAAATAACAAGCAAGTAAATGGATGTGTGCATTACATCCAATCTCAATGGAAGTTCAGACATGTGAAAATGCGGACATGTTACACATGCAGGAAGAAAAGGCGTGTATCAGGTCTGGATAATCAACCTGATGACATCTATTCTGTTCTAAAGCACAACAAGGTCACTGCATACTGAAAAGAAAAGAAGACAAAACAGAGGGGCAGATGACTATGGGAGGACTCCAAGACACAAGGGGGCCGATGTAGGTCGGTCGGTAACGGATGAAAATACCGATTTTCGGCCGTTACCGAGCGGAATCGAACCATCGGGATGTAGGAGTCTGAAATCCATCATATTCAGTAAATTACCGATTCGGTAATTAAACCGAATCGATAAAATACCGAATCGGAAAAAAACACAGAATCGGTAATTTTACCGAATCGATAACATACAGAATCGGTATATTTACCGATTCTGTATGTTAGCGAATTGGTAAAATACCGAATCGGAAAAAAACACAGAATCGGTAATTTTACCGAATCGCTAACATACAAAATCGGTAAATATACCGCATCGGTAATTCTACCGATTCGGTAAAATGCTGATTCTGTAAATAAGAAGTGTGAAAATTGAAGAGTGAGATGTAGGTAAGCTCAGAAATACCGATTTTGCCTAAAAATCGGTATTTAAGAGTCTGTATTTACCATGGATTGGAATCAGGTGGTAACCAGGTGCAACCTATAAAAACGGACCCAAAATGCAATTCTTCTTGCACTATGGTGGCATTTTATGTCATTGCAAGACGGCTACGGCTACAGGAGGAAGGAGAGAGGGAATGGCTGAGACAGGAGCAGGTCTACAGGCAGAGGGTGACCCTGTGCATGCTCACAGAAGCAGAGATCCTACAGAGATACAGGTTGGCCCCAGACACCATCACTGACCTCATCAGGGACCTCCAACCACTGTTGGCCCACCCCACCCCAAGGGCACACGCAATCCCAACACAAGTGCAGGTGCTATGCAGCCTACACCTCCTTGCGTCTGGCAGCTATCAAAGTGTAGTTGATGTGGCAGGAGGGGTGACCCAGAGCAGCCTGTCAAGGTTTTTCCACAGATTCCTTGACGCCATGATACAGAGGATGGACCAATACATTTCCTTCCCTGCAACCCATGCGGAACTGGTACAAACTAAAGCAGACTTTTAGCAGATGGCAAGATTCCCCCACATCATTGGCTGCATTGATGGCACGCACATTCCGATTTGCCCCCCTGCTGACACAGAATACATATACCGTAACCGGAAGTCAACGCACACCATTAATGTGCAGGTGATTTGTAATGCTAAGTGCGTCATCACAGACCTGGTTGCAAAATTCCCAGGGAGTACCCACGACTCCTACATCTTCCAAAGCAGCGGCATCCATGCACGGCTGACGGCAGGGGAATTTGGTGAAGGATACCTCCTAGGTGAGACACATTGTCAGACCCCATAACAAAAATAGCAGTGTGAAGTACATGTATGCGTGTGAGTAACGTTACCCCTTTTTCTTCTAGGCGACAGTGCATATGCCCTCCGCTCATTCATACTCACCCCCTACCTCAACCCCTCAACACCCAGCCAAAGGAGGTATAACCGGGCCCACAAAAGCACAAGGAATGTTGTAGAACGGACCTTTGGCATCTGGAAAAGCAGGTTCAGATGCTTGCACAAGAGTGGAGGTGCAAGGCAGTATACCCCCATCACCTGCTGCAAGATGATTGCTGTCTGTGCAATGTTGCACAACCTTGCGGTCAAGAAGGGCACTGAGGTAGAGTTATCAGACTACGAGGACCATGACGACGACATTGCTGTGCAACAAACCCAACCAGCTGGAGTATCAACACCAAGTGATGGCAGATACAGACGGGAGGAAATAACAGACAACTATTTCTGAGTGAGTACAGATGAACACACAGGTTATGGATGTGAAAAAAAAAGTGTTTTTAATGTTGGAAGAACGTTCAAGCACTGATGTGCAACAAGTGAAAATATGAAATTGTATGTGGGGACTGGAAATGCCCCGGGTTGCCTCACCCACACTTTTCATTTTCTGAGGCGCTTCACAGTGCCACTGGGATGCTGATCACCCCCTTCAGCATGGCCTGCTGCCTCTGCGGAGCGCCTGCTGCTCCTGCGCGGCTCTGACACAGCGCTAGCCGGGCTGCTGCGGCTGCTGCTGTCCCCAGCCTCGGCCACGTCCAGGGCAGGATTGACCACTGTATTGGAAATGATGAGGGCCTCCATGGCACTGGTGATCTTGGCCATGCCCCTGGTCACCTCCGCAGTGTGTTGTGTCAGGCTCTCTTCCAAATTTACCCCTCGGCGACATAGCTGGGACGTTGCGGCAGCAAGCCGGTTAATTGCCCTGTTTTGTACTCGGGCATCCCTGCGCCTTGTGTGCTCATTATGTTCCATCTTGGCACAAAGCTGTGTGATGGCGGTTGTCATGCGTCCCATTCCTGTGGCAATGTCTCTGTTTGTTTGTGCCACCTCCTTGTTGCTTGCCACCAACTCACCAAAGCCCTTTGCCATTTCTACCATCTGCAGGTTGTATGCACGCAATTGGCGGTGGCATGCCAGGATGGATTTTGCTTGCAGGCGCTGGATTCGCACCATGCTCCCCTCAAGGCCTTGGAACACTGTGCCCTCTCTTGATGGACATGCACTGCTGGGAGTGCGTGGTCGGCGATTGGTGCTGGCCTGCTGGGTGGGCTGCTGTGCTACAGGTTTCGCTGGTGTGGGTGCTGGTGCCTGACCCGCAGCTCCCTCCATGATTGTCAATGGGGCCACAATACTCCTCCTGGCAGGTGATGTGGCAGGTGCTGGCTGGGACCGTGAGGGGGAGTTCTCAGCTGAGAACACCAATGGGGGGGATTGTGATAGTTGGGGGGAGTGGGGAAAAACGAGGGCATGTACAGGGTCGTCCTCATTGAACATGGCACTGCTGTCCTCCTCCTTCTGCAAGGCATCCATGCCACCACACTCTGCGCCGTCGCTGGAGCTGTCGCTTGTGCAGCTGATGCTCCACTGCCTGCACTGCCTGATGTTGCCCCTAGGTATAAAGAAGCATTTGTGAACTGAGTGCAAATGTCTTACAGTCACTAAAATAAAAGCATTGCACATGTCACTTTCATTACTCTGATTCTTTTTTCAAGTGCCTTGCAGATTAATGTGCACTGACAAATGTTCCTACATTAGCTGACTACATTTCCCATTATGCATTGCTCATGTATGGTGCTAGCAGTACTGGACTGGGGTTTGACTGTACATTGAGGCTATAGGGGAGGTGTCTGGTTGGGTGTGTCATGCTGCGCATGCTTCTTACCTTTTGCTGTAACTCTGGCTGAGCTGTCCATGTCCCCTACTCCCACCACACTCTCCGTCTCGATGGTCGTGGCCACCAGTTCCTCCAGGTCAGTCAGGGGGGGGCGCGGGGTTCCTGCCTCCACCAGTCAGACCTGCCTGCTTGTGGAGCTCTGATAATTTCCTCTTGGTGAGGCTCCGGATGTCATAAAACCTCTTCTTGAGGTCCTCCAGGCTCCTGGGGGTCACACCAACTGCATTGACCCTCTCACTTATGGCACTCCACAGTTTCCTCTTGGTAGACTCTGGGACTGTGAGGGACAGCCTCCCATAGAGCTGCCTGTGGACCCTCGCCACCTCCTCCACCAGTACTTGCAGCTCCATGCTGCTAAACTTCACTTTGCGCTTCCTATCAGCCTTCTGGCTCTCTGAGCTGCTTGCCATTTTCACTGTCTGCAAAATCAGCTCCAACTCTCTCTGCTGCTCCCTCTCACTGCTCAGCTCTGGCTGCCTCTCCAGAAAGTTCTGATGAGTTGCACCTGCCTGGGTAGCCACTCCCTGGTAGGGTGGGGGAGGGTGGTTCCACCTCATTGGCTGTTTGAATTGGTTTCACTTTTACTTGCTGGCCGATTCGGTATTTACTGAATCGGTATTTACCGATTCGGTATTTGCCGAATTGGTAATTGCCGAATCGGTATTTGCCGAATCGGTTTTTCCAGTGCATTCCTATGGCCCTTTTGGCCCATAGGCTTGTATTGTCATTACCGATTCGGTATTTTACCGATTTTTTTTCTCTACATCTCATTTTCCGATTTCAGAATACCGATTCGGTAAAAATCGGTATTTTAAAATCGGTAAATGACTTTTACCTACATCGGGCCCAAGATTAGCAAATAATCATTGTGTCAATTATATGTTGTTGTGTCTAGTATTGTATGTCACATTCAAAGGCAGCAAAGCACCCACTTAATTTACGAGTGGTTGTGCACTAAGTGAAAAACATATCACTATGTAGACCTTCTACAAGTTTGGTGATGTGGTCCTGCAATTATAATATTGCTGCAATTAACTATGTTTTTTCTATCCTTCCAGATTAACTTAAATGACTATACCAATTGGGTTCAGTATGAGTGCATGCTGATTTTTAATATGCACTATTATCTGCAACATTGAGTAGGCAGACCACATTGTTGTTTCCAATTTAGAGTAGTGCAGGGATCCCTTTTTTGGTCCTGATGAGAATCCAGGGGGATGGATACGAAACATGTAGACTAAGGAGGTAGTAGCCCATTACAGCATACATCCTCCACTCCCCATGTTTACTAATACAAGCTATAGGGAGTATTACATTTTAGTTTTCACACTGCCAGGTATTTTTTAAATCTCACTATATTGACACTGACCCTTCCACTCTCACATAACACATAGCATCATTTCGCTAATAAGTGCTCCCATGTCTCTGTCAGTCATAGCATGCTCCATCCCGCAGCAGAGCGTGAAGAACCCAATGATGAAGCATGCCACCAATGGACCTGTTGGTGATTTGAGGGGTATTCTAATAAAACATGTTGTTTTCCTCTACATTTTTACAGAAACATACAGTTCTTGACACCATTGAACCGATCTAGGAAGGATACTATTATCCTGATTACAAGGGTGGACTTTCTTTGCTTTTTCATGTATTACAAAAATCAGCTCATCTGTATTGAACAAAAATCTGAGACTGCATCAGCAATTAGTGAAAATGGACTATTGTGCCCTCACTTAGTAGCAAGAACACAGCTGATCAGAATCCATTACACCTGGGGATCTAATCAGCAAATGCACCAACATGCTACAGGTGAATAATGTATAAACAAAGGGAACCAAGTGACTCATACCATAATACATTACCTCACAGATGGCCTGTCATTGTAAAATCCAGGGTGGCCCATGTATACAAGGGAACTGTCCACTTCCCTTTTCCTAGCCAGGATCCTCTCACTTCATTTGTGGCAGCATCACATCTCATCTGTGTCTGAAATGCAGAATGAATCAGAAAGTGCTGGTCCCGTATAGTGTGACCTATATCACCACAGGTAAATGCGAGACAAAACCTTTTGTGACCCAACAACAGGGCAGTGTGTGGCTAGAAACACTAGAATTCTCCCTATCTGGGGTTATGGCAGAGGGGAAATGGAGAATGTGCTTTGCATGCACATGTGTGTAGTGTCTGCGGGGTCAAGTACGGGCTATGTTCAAGAGAACATGCAAAGCCCAGGGGACTCCTCCTCCTAATAGGTAAAAAAAAAATAACAAACAAAAAAGACTGAGAACTAAAATAAAAAAATGAGGAAAGGAACAGAGAGGGCAAAAATACATCATACAGTATTAAGCCACATAGTGTGATACCAGTGGTGTGGAATATCTCCATTCCAATGCTCTAAAAATGACACAGGTCAGTTTCAAACATCCAAATTCTTTCAATGTGTCCATCAAATCAGTGAGCCAAAGATGTAAGTTAACACCATTCATATTCGCTGTTGAGGCCATTCTCAATTAATCCCACTTTCTGGATACAGCAACATTGTAATTCCAGTAATTTGGTGTTGCAGTCCCCTCTGTGGGGTCTGGACTCGCCACCGGATCTGATTTGCTGTATGTTCCTAATTTGTGTAGTGTTCCACCAATGGTGGACCTTATGGTGGATGGTGTCGCCTATCAGGTGCCAAAGTCTGAATTGAATTTTTTTGTATGGGATTGCTGTCATTGTTGTATCTACAGACAATATCAAATGATTGGTTGTCTCCATGCATCCCCAGGGGGTAAGTTGGTGCTCCTTGTGCGTGTACCATGCTCTTTTTATGGATCTCCGGAGTAACCCTGGAGGGTAGCCCCTTTCTGTGAGGCAAGAAATGAGTATATCAGATACTCTAAAGAAATCCTCTTCCTTTTAGTAGTTTCTCCAGATCAGAAGGAACTACCCATAGGGAGGTTGTCCCGCAGACCTCTTGGATGGTGGCTAGAATACATGAGGAGGGAATTTCATGTCAGTGGAGAGGAAACTGATCCATAGAGAGAAATTCCCAACATCTAGATCCGTGCCCTCCCATTTGAGGAATACATCATTAATGTACAGGTAAAACTGGATGATATTAGCTTTGAAGGGATTGATACTATTGAAAAGGTGTGTGTTTTCATACTCATCCTTGTAAAGGTTCGCCAGATCAAGGGCGAAGCCAGTTCCCATGGTGACATCTTTCGTCTAGTAGTAGCGTCAACAATGTGGAAGTATTTTTTCTCCAAGACCATTTTTGTCCGATTGACTGGGAATGTGGTGGGAATCCAGTGTGGTTGATTCCTGGTGTCTAAGGTTTTTTGGATAACACTAAAGCCCTCCTTTCGGGGGCTGTTAGTATAGTGCCTGAATGTCCATGGTCAGTAGAATCTGGGTGGAGCTATTGAATTGTTTTTCTTCTATCTGTTTAATGAAATCCATGCTGTCTCTCACAAAAGAACGTGTGAGTGGGGCAAATGGCTTCAAAAAGATATCAATAAATTGACAGACAGGTTCCAATTGGCATGCACACCCAAGACAATTAGAAGACCAGGTGGACGGGTAATGTTTATTTGCTAATCCTGTGTCTTAGAGTGACCTTCCTCTTTGTTGTTTTTTTTTCAGTACACAGTGACCTTATGCTTTGGAACCGGTCAGATGTTATTAGTTTGATTTGAAAGACCTGACATGCTTTTTCTTCCTCCATGTGTAACATGCCCGCATTTTACACGTCTCAACTTCCATTCAGATTGGCTGTAATACACACATCTGTTTACTACATGCTTGTTCCTTTTTCCAAACAATGGACTCTTCAGCATGATGTACTAGGGTTTGTGGTCTACCATTGAGTGAGCCTAATTGACTTTTGGAACTTTTTTCAGATTGACAACTTCTGCACTTCAGATGTGGACGAGACACACTGTTGCCACAAATGAGTTAAGTGGACCACCAGCTAGGAGATGGGTAGCGGGCAGTTCTCTTGTATTCATGGGCTGCCCTGGATTTTACGATGATATATCATCTGTAAGGTCATGTATTGTGGTATGGGGCACTAGTTTCATTTGTTTATATCTGATTCATCTACAGCATTTTGCTGATTTGATCCTAAGTTGTATTGGATATTGATTGGCTGTTTTCTTGCTAGTAAGTGCTTTCAAAATAGTTTGTTTTCTCTCATTGTTGATGCGGTACCAGATTTTAGTTTAATATGGATTGGTTTATTTTTTCAATACAACACGGCACTGTGTGGTTGATGCTCTATAGGAGGTATTGGCCCGTTTTTGACTCAATGTTTATTTACTAATCCTGTGTCTTGGAGTCCTCCAAAAGTCTCCTGCCTCTCTGTTTTCTTTTGTTTTCTTTTCAGTATGCAGTGGCCATGATGTGGTGTGGAACAGCCTAGATGTCATCAGTTTGATTAGCCAGACCTGAGACTTGCCTTTTCTTCCTATATGTGTCACTTGCTTAAATTTTCACGTGTCTGAACTTCCATTTAGATTTGTTGTAACACGCACATCTGTTTACTGTATGCTTATTCCTTTTTCCACACCAGGGACACTTCAGCATGATTTTTGCTAGGGTTGGTGGTCTAACATTGAGTGAGCTTGATTGACTTATGGAACTCTTTTCAGATTTACACCATGTGCTCTGCTCCTTAAGTACATGCTGCTACTTTGTTTCTTTTCTCTTATATGGGATTTGGTACCTTCATCCAATGGGCATGGATCTTTTAAGGCTTGCCCAGATTATTTCGGGTTTGGTACAAGCTCATTTTAGATTTTCACCACTTGCTCAGTTTGATTGGGAACTGATATAGGAGTGACTCCTTGTTAACTTTCCTTATAGTTTACTATGTTTGTTTTGTCTTGATAAATACCCCAAAGTATTCATCCAGTTAAGGGGTCGAAACGTTGACTTTATTTATGCCCACCCCTGACATTCACTGTTCGATACCTAAACTCCAGTGCTTCAAACTTTGGCTTTCATTTGTTCAACTAAATAATATTAAGGGGCTTCGATGATTTTTGTACATTTTGTATACATTGTAAATATTGTTTTTTTTATGTTACTGTTACTGTCATGGCTCGCTGATAATCACTTTTTCACTGATTTCGAAGCACCTTGTTTGGATTTGCTTATACACAAAAAGATGATCAGTCCTTTGCATGTATGATTTGAAATACAGAATGTAAACATCTGCAGTGTGGTTGTAAGAAATCTTTTTCATGGACATCTGAAATTGATTTAGGCTACAGGTTAATTTAAAAATTATGCCTTTTAGAAAGAGATTCTGTTTCGAATTTTCCTCCCAGTAGAACACTGTTTGCATGGTCTATTACTTTTGTTCTAGGGATTAAAGGGTGCCCCTTCCCTTCCCACGCCTATGCTCAATAGTCCAAGAACCAAATGGCAAGAACTTCTTGCTCCAGTCTAGGAGAGCCAGGATAGGACAATAGCTGTGTCGGTAGACTTTTTCTATTTTGATTAGAGTCCAGTTTTATTCAATTGTGAATTTGGTTTTACACTTTGGATCTTTATTCTGGACATTTGCTTTGGTTTTAGGTTTATGTCTTCATCATTTTAATTTTTGCAACAATACTATTTTATACTTAGGGGCCGATTCTGATGTCGGACGAACCGGAGTATGTCTGACATCGGCAGGAACTGGAACCTTGTCGTCGGTTCCAGACCTGCAAGTAGGATGCGACCAAATCTAGTTCAGTCGCAATCCTATACTTAACAATGAGGGCATGCATTCCCAATGGAATGCATGCTCGCATTGTTACCTGCAGAGGTGCAGTTCATTCCTGAACCCCATGGCAGGTACCCCAAGGTACCTGCCACAGGATGCAGGGATCAACAGGGGGGCCCTGTTGGAAAGGCCGGCACAAAAAGGTAGTGGAAAACTGCCATTGTACTCCCTTTGGCCGGAAAGAGTCAGCAAGGAAAGTACGGAAGGGTTGACGGATGGCAGACAGGCTCTCTGAGCCTGTCGGAAGCCATCTCGAAAACCGTCTCGGATTGCTTTCCGACCGAACCCATCGGAATGGCTCAGTCAGAAAGGAATCCGAATGGCACATTCCGATGCAGAGCCCTTGCTGCCTGCATCGGGATCGGCCCAATAGTCAGGACTCTCATGATTCCACATCAAATCTTCGTTTGCACCTACCCCATCATACCATTTGCACTTTTTTACATCTATATTTTACAGTTATGGACTACAACTTAGTTGTTGTGTTCTTTCTATGCATCCAGCAAGAGATTGTCTGTTAATGTTGGTGAGGCAATATACTACGCTATTTTGCTTGGATCTGCATATATATTTCACACACACCACCACAGTATATGTAGTCAAAACTGTGCACACCACAATGGGCATAACAATTAACTGTATGCAAACAAAGGAGTTATGCATTCCTGCGTGAACACTGCAAGCAAACCTTCAGTGACATGTGGTCAAGAAAATGAGTGTTGGTGTTCATTTCCATTGGGGATCTTCCTTGTTCCTCAAGGAATTGCCTGCTGTGCAGGAAAGGGAAAAGTTTGTATGATAGAGGGTGGCAATATACTTAAGCTTATTTTGTTAACTTAGGCCACATGAACTAACATATGTGTTTTTTAGGTTTGACTTTATGAATTTCCTTCACGTATCACATCCTTTTAGTGAAATTAGAAAGGGATCACTGTTGTCCCATGTGAAATTGCTTACTTTGTGCTTAGTGGAAATGTCAGTGTCATTCTGATGGAATGAGATTTATCTTCTGTCCAATATATGTCCTAGTATATCTGGGCCCACATTTTCACTTGTCACACAACGTAGCACTGCACCCAAAGTTGCTGTGCTGCTTTGCGTGACATAACGAGAAGTAAAGTGCCATGTCTAGATATGACACTATCCTGCTCTCTCCTTAGTGCTAGCACACTATTAGGCTTCAGAGCGCCACACACACACCTTTGCACCATAGTGCGTATGTGTCTCTGTGAGTTTTGCATAGGTTTTATACTAAAAGGGTACCATTCCAGTACAGAATACTATGCTTACACTAATTTTAATGTTTTATGTATGTTGAATGTGTGTTGTACAGTGCATTACACATGCAAAATTGGAATAGTTCGAAAAAAGGCATTTCTCCTTTTTAATGCTTTCTTTCATGTGGCGTTATATTTTGCTACATATTCCTATCTAATATTGATAGAAGAATGGTATTTGTGTCAAAACCAGAAATAGCTGCTGACTCATGCCTACAAGGCCCTCCATAAAGCCGGACCCTCTACATCACCCACCACCTGACCCTCCACCAGCCGACCAAACAACTCCAATCCGTCTCTCTCACACAAGTCCCGCGCATCTGGAAGAGCCGCAGTGGAGGTCGCTCCATGTGCTACCTTGCCGACAAGTCTTGGAATGACCTCCCATTCCACCTCCAAACCACCCTCTCACTAGCCGTCTTCATAAAGAGACTCAAGACCTGGCTTTTTGACTAAGGCCCTCCATACCTCAACACCTGGATCCTCCGGGGTGATAAGCTGCTCTCTATAAATACCGATTAATTGATTGATAGTTGCACAGGAACACCCATGTACTAGGCATGACACTTTGACACGGAGTAATGCTTTGCATTACTTTCAGGCAACTTTGCACCATAAAACACCTCTTTGCACTGGAAAGTAAATGAAAATAATGCATGTTGGGGCATATTGATGAGATTGTTGCCACGCTGCATCACAGGGAAAGGGGCGAGGATGCACTGTTTCCAAAGCAATATAGCTCATTCCTCTATCATAACTGCACTGTTGCTGTTTTGGCTGCCTAGCACTAATGAAGGCCCCCTTGCACCATGGTGCAAACGTGCCTCTGTTGCATGCAGGTTTGTTTTTGAGCAGGAAGGGGCACTTTGCTGCAAAAAACAATACTGTGTGGCATATTCCCCTATCTATGTGTGCTGCAGTTTGCAGCTCACATAGAAAGTGGAACTAACAAGGAGAAATAAAGATGTTTCTCCTTATTATACCTCCTCTGGGAAGGAGTAGCATTTTAGCAAATTCCCAGTTGTACCAGGTCTGGTAAATCTGGGAATCCTTTAAAATCCATGGGAGTTGCATGGAAACACCCACAAAACGTACATGGAATACTTTCCCACTGCAGATTAAAGCAACTGCACCATTCACACTGTGTTGCTTTATTCCAGATGTATGAAGTCAGACAGGGCCACACAAAGTGGCATTACGTGGATTTATAAATCTCATTTTTGATTTGCGACGTGCATGCATCACATTGTGTGGTGCAAGTACGATGCAACTGAGCTCATAAATTTGCCCCTTTGCGCACTTTTGCAACACAAACCCATGCAAAATGTTTGTCAATCTGTCAGATGACGTTTTAATGGCTGACCCATTCAAAAATAAACCTTTCTTCGCCTAAATCACCCTAGTCAAGTACAATTTTTTGCTTTTGTACCTGCTAGTACACTAATTTACTCTGTAGGACCATTATTGCTTACACTTATAAGTAGAGCGGCTCTGAAAATGTTTGAACGCGACAGGGCAAATGAACAACAGTGCAATTGTTCCTTTCAGAATATAAGACAGCAAAACGCAGCAAAGTAAATTATTGCATTATATTTTCCTCCTTTTTAGTGACTAGTAAACAGAAGAATTTGAATTTTCAGAAGAACATTTTAAGTTGCATCTACGTTTTTGGCACCATGCATGCAGTGGAATCTTTCATTAGTTGTGATGTCCTTTCTTAACCTCCCCATAAGACTTGAATCAATGCCTCATCATCACTCTGAAGTGTAAGAGGCCAAGTATTGATCTGTGCATTGGCCCTGTGTCCAGAGTTAGCTCTGTTACAAATTGTGTGACCTCCTCCCTCAGGTCCTTTACTCATGGCAAACAAGGCATAGGCTTGCCTGCCATTATGTTGTTGAATATTATTAGCCATGTTTGGTTTCAATTTAAATTATAGCTGCAATTGGAAATTATCATGAAGGATATGAGCAATGAAAAAATAGAACTACATTCATACTTTTTTCCAATATCAATGCAATTTAGGTTCTGCGTAAGGCTTTGAAAGCTACGCACAACGTTATTCTAAGGGCAGGTTGATGTTGATGCCCTACAAAATGTGTATTTTTCATTAGTGTTGCTACCACATTTTATGTAACAGTCTTGTTTTTGCCTTGATTGTGAGCAGTGCTGCACAAACAAATAATGGAAAGAATGCTGAACAAATGTAACATTTACACCCAGGCAAGAGATTTGGATCAAATCCATTATTCGTTTGCTTACCGTGCCACTCCAGTTTGGACGCAGCCATATGCAAATCAGTGTTGACCCTGCTCATCCTGGAAACAGTGCAGTCCAACATGCCAAGCCAGGTTCTTCCTGGACCAGAAACAAGCATCCTGGAACTGGATGTAGGGCATTACCCTTTATCAGCCAGGCTAGTTTGATTCCCATGGCACAGTGAACAAGGGGCCCACATCCGGGCCTAACCAGCCAATTTAGGGCAAACATTTCTGTGCAAACAAATGATCGACGAGAGCTAAAGAAATCAAATAGTCACCCCAAGTCAAGAGATCTGGGTTTAATCCATCATTATTTTGCTCACCACGCCACACCAGTTTTGCCCAGCCATGTGCAAATCAGACTTGATCCTGCTCCTCATGTGAACAGTCCAGCCCAAACTGCCAAGTCAGGTCCTCCCTGGACTGGCAACAGCATCCTGGGACCGGTTTCATGGCATAACTACTCATCACCCCTCTTCACTGGGGGTGAATGTTTGGTTTGTTCAGATTTCATTCAATCATTTGTTTGTGCAGCAAGCAGCATGTTTCGCCCTGAGAGGGATGGGTATGCCCAGACATGGGTTCCTTGCTCACTGTGCCACTATATTCAGACTAGCCTGGCTGATGAGGGGTGATGCCCGAAACCGCTCTCAGGATTCTTGTTTCCTGTCCAGGCATATGGCAAACTAGGGCAAACTCTTAGATCACTTTTGTTTTTTCCCTACAAGAAGGCGAAGGTAGCTATGGTTTTGTACTCGACCCAGGGTGTGGAGCACAGGGTATGCCTCGTTTATGGGTGCTAGTAAAGGATCGCCTGTACAACCGGGCATGGAAAAGAGGATATGCCTCGTCCCTTGGTGACAGTAGGGGATAGCATGACGGCTGGGCGTGGAGGCAAGTAGATATGCATAGGCACTGGGTGTGCTATAGAGCTAACATTTTACCCTTATTTTCTTTTTGTCACAAAAGTTTTCTTAGTGCTGTTGATCCACAAAGGTAACATATAAAAGAAGTGGGAGGTGTTCCCCTTTTTCTCTCTGCTTGGATCACTAGGCAATTCCTAGTGTCGGGACACTCCGTTGGAGTAACCAAGCACTCCACAAACTACTAAACTAAACTCAGCCTTGGGCCCCATATAGGGATGAGCCCAGGGATGAATCAGGAGGATGCCCCTAAACTGGCTGATACATCACCAGGCGTCAACGTAGGAGAGGATCTGACCAGGAGATACGTTATGTTATGTTATGTTAAACAAATTTGTTGAGCGCAGCTAACACCATTAGGTTTCTTGGCGCTTGTGTTGAGGGAGCGGAAAGGAAACGTGGGGCAGAGTCTAAGGATAGGACTCAGTGGAGAAAGGGTTGATTAAGATAACGGAAAAAGGGGCATGGGACACAATCTAGGGATAACACTCAGTGAAGAGGAGGGTTTTGAGGAGTGACCTGAACCCGGGGTATGATGGTGACAGCCTGAGAGGAACGGTGAGAGAGTTCCAGTAAGAAGGGGCCAGAAATGAAAAGCTGAGGCCACCATGTTTCTTCCTCTTGAATCTGGGGACTGATAGCAGGGCCATCTGAGATGACCGAAGGTTGCGAGAGGGGATGTACGGGTGGAGAAGAGAAGAGATAAAAAGGGGACCTTGGCCTGCAAGAGATTTGGAGATGATGCATCCGAGCTTGAACTTACAGCGAGCAGGTACCGGCAGCCAGTGGAGACTTTTTAAGAGGGGGCTAACATGTTGATCTCTAGGTTGGTGATAGATCAGGCGAGCAGCCTGGTTTTGGATCAACTGGAGTCTCTTCAGTTGGTAATCAGGGATGCCTACATATAATGCATTTGCGTAGTCGAGACGCGAGATGACTAACGCAAGCAGAGCCAAAGTAAGGGCTTCGGTGGTGAGTAGGCGAGAGATTTTTCGAATTTTCCTGAGTTGGAAATGGCTCGCGGATACTACTGCGCTGATCTGGGGTGCCATAGAAAGGTCGTTGCTGATGACAACACCCAAGCTTTTGGCACAGTTAGCCGGGAAGGGGTGGCTACCCAGACCAGCAGGCCAAAAGGACGGCTGCCAAGGATTGGAGGGTCCCCCGACAAGAATCAGTTTGGTCTTGTCGGGGTTGAGCTTCAGATGGTTTGAGCTCATCCAATTGCTGATGAAGCCAAGCGTGTTTTGAAAGGTCGTGATGGAGTCCTCTGAGGAGTCTATGGTGAAAACCAGTTGTATGTCGTCCGCGTAATTAAACGCGGCGACGTTAAAACCACGGAGGGAGCGGAGTAAGGGAACCAAGTACAAATTAAAAAGAAGAGGGGACAAGGAAGAACCCTGCGGAACGCCACACGTCAGCGCGACCTGGGTAGCAGAGAACTGGGACAGTCTGACGGCTTGTTGGCGTTCAGTAAGGAAGGATTGGACCCAGGCCAAGGCGGTGCCCTGGATACCGGCCTCTCTGACACGGCCGACCAAAATACCATGGTCGACCGTGTCGAAAGCGGCCGATAGATCCAAGAGGACCAAGGCCTGACGGATGTTAGAGTCGGCCCCTCTGCGCAATTCATCCATCACGGAGAGGATGACTGCCTCCGTGGAGTGCGCAGGTCTAAATCCTGCCTGCCGGGAATCCAAGACACGTGAATCTTTGACAAAAGTACTGAGTGTGTGAGTGACATGCGACTCCAGGACTTTGCTGAGGAAGGGGAGAAGAGATATAGGGCGATAGTTGCTCATGATGGAGGGGTCTGCCAGAGTTTTTTTTAAGATAGCGACCACCTCAGCCTGTTTAAAAGAACAGGGGACCTCCCCAGTGGCCAAGGAGTTGTTTAAGAGGGCCAAGGGGGGTTCAGGGCAGGAAGTGAAGGCTACCCGAAGGGCCGATGGGGGGCAACAATCGCGAGGAGAGCCAGAAGAGACTTTGTGCAAGAGAGAGAGAAAGTTGGTTGTCAAGATGGGGGGGATCTGGGTTAGGATGTGAGGGTTAAGAAAGTTCGTAGGGGCAGTGAGCGGAGGGGGTGATGACGGGGCTTGAACAGAGATGCTAATTTTTATTTTAATGATTTTATCAATAAAAAATTGATTCAAAGAATCGCACAGGGATTGGGAAGGGGAAGGCGCGATGGTTACTCTCGCTGGATTAGAGAGTTCCTCCACAATTGAGAATATGTCTTTAGATTTGTTGGAGGAACCTAAAATTCTGTTAGAAAAATAGAGGGATTTGGCCAATACTATGGCTAGTTTGTATTTTTTGAGCAAGGAAGAGAATATCGCCTTGCTCTCGGGGGAATACCCCCGGCGCCAGCGCCGTTCTGCCTGGCGGAGACCAAGATTTTGGGCTCTCAGGTCCTTGGTGAACAACGTCTCGCCCTGACTGGTTTTAAAGGTGCTACCACTTCGGCGGCAGAGGTGAGCCAATTAGTGAGGCTCAATGACTGGGAATCAATGGAGACAGGTAGGCCGGTGGTGGGGGGGACAGATGAACTGAGAAGTGATGTGAATTTGTTTAAGTCTGCTCTGTTCCAATTGCGAGCCAGAAAGTTGGTATCTCGGGTCTTGGTAACAGGAGAGGGCATCGCTAGGGTAAAAGTAATTAAAGAGTGGTCTGACCACAGGCAGGGAAGTACAAGGGGAACAGAGATGTTAAGGCAGGATGTCCAAACCTGGTCTAGAATGTGGCCCTTGGTATGCGTGGGTGAGTGAATGTGTTGGGTGCAATTTAGACCTAACATGAGGTCTGAAAAAGCCAGAGAGCCTGGGGTTTCATGGTCGTCCGACGGCCAGTAGTTAAAGTCTCCCAGGACCAGAACATTGGTGTTATTTATAGTAAGCTGGGAAATAAAATCGCCAAATTGGGCAGCAAAATTGGGCATAGATCGAGGGGGACGATAGACCAGGACACATACAAGAGATGACCCAGGCTGTTCTAGTCTAAGTACCAGGCAGTCGGTCATAGGGATACTAATAGTGGGAATGATGGAAAAACGAATTGGGTGTTTAATAATGGCCGCAACCCCCCTCCAGCTTTGCCGGAGGCACGGTTAGCTTGTAATATGTAGTATCCAGGGGGAGTGGCCGCCAGGATATCAGGGGACGAGTCGTCTGTTAGCCATGTCTCGGTCAGGAACAGGACATCCGGCTGTTCCGACCCCAGAAGGTAGAAAATTTCTGACTGATGGCTAACCAGAGACCGAGTGTTAAGGTATATCAGTGAGAGAGGAGAGGGTTTTTTGCCGCTTACCGGTGAAGAGGCGAGGGATCTGGACCCTGAGGCTAGAGGCCTGACAATGGGCGGGAGATGAGTAATCTCGGGGAAGGATGTCCGGGCCGTGAATAGGCCAAATAGGGCAAGCCTAGGGGAGGACTCAGGTGGAGGGAGTGTGGGAGCATGACACATAATGAGAGAGGAGCGGGAATATGTGAGGAGAGGAGCAGAGTGACGTGCCCCTAGCCCCGGCTGGCCGCGGACGGGCGCAGACGGGCTTAACTCAGGCGCAACTCCGGCGCGCCTGCGACGCGCCAGCTGCGCTCGTCCGCTGCGCTGACACATGATAGATGTTTAAATAGGATGCTGACGAGGGGGGTGTGGCGAGGACCGATCTCGCCGACCAACCCTACCCAAGATGGCGCCCACGGTCGCTGGGGAGCGCCGTTAAGCGGTCTGGCCACAGCGGGTGGCTTGGCAACTAGAGAGGTGACAAGCAGATTAAAAGGTGAGAGACACTGCTATTAGTCAGCAGGGCAAAGGTGGGGGTGATTTTAAAAGTAATGTCAGCCGCTCGTAGTCAGCGGGACAAGAGTCAGGAAGATAGGTCGCACTGCTCGCAGTCAGCAGGGTGAGACAAAAGTTAAAATTAAGTTGCAGTGCCGCTCCAACAGTCGCGCGCAAGCCCTCTGCCACCAGGCTGCTTGCGATCACTGGGGGAGGAAGGAAGTAGATCCTAAATAGGATGCTGACGAGGGGGGTGTGGCGAGGACCGATCTCGCCGACCAACCCTACCCAAGATGGCGCCCACGGTCGCTGGGGAGCGCCGTTAAGCGGTCTGGCCACAGCGGGTGGCTTGGCAACTAGAGAGGTGACAAGCAGATTAAAAGGTGAGAGACACTGCTATTAGTCAGCAGGGCAAAGGTGGGGGTGATTTTAAAAGTAATGTCAGCCGCTCGTAGTCAGCGGGACAAGAGTCAGGAAGATAGGTCGCACTGCTCGCAGTCAGCAGGGTGAGACAAAAGTTAAAATTAAGTTGCAGTGCCGCTCCAACAGTCGCGCGCAAGCCCTCTGCCACCAGGCTGCTTGCGATCACTGGGGGAGGAAGGAAGTAGATCCTAAATAGGATGCTGACGAGGGGGGTGTGGCGAGGACCGATCTCGCCGACCAACCCTACCCAAGATGGCGCCCACGGTCGCTGGGGAGCGCCGTTAAGCGGTCTGGCCACAGCGGGTGGCTTGGCAACTAGAGAGGTGACAAGCAGATTAAAAGGTGAGAGACACTGCTATTAGTCAGCAGGGCAAAGGTGGGGGTGATTTTAAAAGTAATGTCAGCCGCTCGTAGTCAGCGGGACAAGAGTCAGGAAGATAGGTCGCCAAGGAAGCCTTGCAGAGACAATTGAGACGCAAAAGGAGCATCATGACACCTTTACGCGCATACGAGGCAAGCAACAAGGACGTCCTCTGGTCCCCCAGGCCAGACAGGCCTGGGGGAAACTAGGAAGACATAATATCCAGAGAAGAGGGTGAGGCCTTCACATGACCTTTTTGCCATCTGCTGGCCTGCTGGATGAAAGAAAAGGTTACCAGTATGATTGTCCTTCACCAGAGAAGGGATCCTTTGAACCCAAGGACATGGCCATTGCGGAAGGCTGCATTTGACATGGAGGCATAGATCCAAAATGGAACTACCCCTACATGCAGGAGTGCTTGAGATGACGGGAACGCAACATTGATGAGAAACCAACAGAGATTCCCGGAGCTAGGATTTTCCTGATACCCCAAAAAGGCGGAGCAGGAACCATCTACTTGCCATGGGCTTAGATGCACAAAGAAGGGGTCAGAAATAAACTACTCCCAATGATGGACGGGGCAGGAAAATGCATCTCCTGCTTTGAAAAGAACACCGCAGGTATAAACTATAAGTTCAGAAGCCTCATTGGTGAGCAGACTGGCACAATGTTTTCTTGAGCCCGCATCCTTGCAGTGACACTCATCAACACAGAGCATGATGAGGCATCATTAGAATAATTCAGGCACCCGATCTGGACAACTCTGAGGGAGTTGTTCCCTGACCGCCCAGACATAGGAGGATTAATGAGAGAGCTTTAAGCCTGGTGAGACATTGACTGAGTTGCTAAAAAGAATGACAGAGCGGTGGGCAGGAGACAGGGTAGCCCACATATAGGCCCACATACTACACTATTAGCGGAAGAGACAGGAGAAGGACAGGGAGAAGCAGGAGCAGGCCCAGAGAAACACCATCAAGCTGGTCCAACAGAAGTTGAAAAAAACTGCCCTCGAAGGACTGCATTAGTAACAAACATCCAGATGGTACCCCTCTTGAGGGGAGCTCCGCATATGGACTCCAGGGGATTTCTGCCCAGTTCTAGTGGCTAAGGTCAATGAGGCTGGGCTCAAGCCGGCCTTGTAGAGTCCACTACCATCACAGAATGGGCCACATGGCCAACCTATGCCTGTATCACCCAATCAGCTTCAAGAAAATCAGACTGCACCCACCCCACTGGGTGGGTAACTGAGCACATAGCAATCGCTGCAACAAACAGGTAGTTCAGTCAAGCAGGGGCCGAACCCCCATTTCCCCCTTCATATCACTCCCAGTCACACTTGCTTACCTGCATCCACAGCAGGTCTTCAGGACAGCCATGCTATGTCAAACTGGAATCTATGCAATAGTTCGCCATCGATTTGCCAGCATGGGGCCCAGAACCCCTTTGACTGATGGTCTCCTGAGGAAGGGATGGCTGTCCATGCCCCTGGGGGGAGGACAGACTGATTAGGGAGGAGGGCTGACCCCAATGGTGCACAAAAACAGGCACCCAGCACCACTCAACCAAGTGCAACTTTGGCAGGCTATGTACCACTCAACCAAGTTCAACTTTGGACAGGCTATGTAGGTCTTTACCTCAGCGTCAACCAACAAATGGAGGTCCTCCTATAGTTCCAAAACAAGGCAACTGCTCTAGTGGTGGAAGTCAGGCTTCCCGGACATTTGGGGAAAGAGTTTTTGAGCACTAGGAAAATCCACCCAGGCGGGTAGTCAGTTTGGTTCACTTACTCACAGCACAACAAGCCCCAAGCTGTCCACCTGACTCCCATCATGGGCAGAACATTCAGCCTCCTCCTCCTCTCCCCTTAAAGCTTCCCAAAAACATCCAAGTTCTGCCCATTGAATAGGCTGGGTAGGAAGCCTCTGTTTACCATCAAGTGTGGCATAAGAAGGAATATCCTGGGTGCGAGGGAGAGGTGAACGATGGGAGGAAAGAGGTCTCCACAAATGATTTTCTCAGCCTGCACCTGGGAGGCAGAGATAGGCTGACCAACTGTGCCCAGCTGATCAAAATGATATTCACAGGACCACATGATTGTCAGAACTCCAGACATAATCCACATCCAAGTCATAGAGACCATAGCCCAGCAATGGCCATGACAGCAGCAGTTTCCCATAGGGGAAATCTGAATCACTGACATAATATCGGCAGACACAATATCGACATACCATATTATCGACACAAAAGTATTGATTACACTAATATCGACATCCTATACTTATTTAAAAAAATACACTAATATCAACACCAAAATATCGTCAAACATTTACATCGATTTCAGTATTATCGAACACTAAAATATTGTTATCTAAAATATCGTACATAGTTAAAACATATACGTCAATAATATTGATAACAACAATACAGACGGCAATAATATTGTTTTGAAAATATATTGACATGTTAAAAACAGTTAAAACATACATAACTTAACCCCAAATATATATTTTTATAAATAAACATACACTGCATATAAAAATAATTCAAATACAACCAGTTTAAAAATTGTTAAATAATATAATCACAAAATATATTATAAACACACTATTTATAACTCTATAAATATTATACTTAAATAATACGCACACAATATTTAACATCAAATACAATATAATGCACTTGTAATGGACTAAATCTGTTAAAAAAGAATCCAATAACTGATTCTTAATTAGTGTTTTCCATATATGGAAATCAACGACCAAAACAAATAAAACAATAAATGACAACCAATGAAATACACACACTATTAAAATAAACCAATGAAATCAAATAAATGAATTAAACACTATATAAAGAAAAGAAAATTAATCATTATTTTACACCTCAAACCAAAAGGAAAGGAAAACTCTGCTGATTGCTGACAGAACACAGGACTTCATTAAAGAAAAATCTATATCCTACTTCAGAAAGTAAGTAAAAAGCCATTTATAATCTAACACTACTGCTAGTCTTCACAAAACAACTATTTATTGAATAAATAGTTAATATATATTTTTTATAATTATGTCTCCTCTACAGGTAATTTTCAAAACATCCAAACAATTACAGAACACTGTGAAAAATCGACTGAGAAATAAAGTAAGTATGAAAGGAAATTACATTAAAACAATTACCTAAAATACCCAACCAAACTCCAACTTTATCCCAACTTCCCATACCTCGTTCACAATTAAACAAAAATATTAAAATGATCTTTTTTTCTAGCAACAGAAACATCAGCAACAAAACTGAAGTCAAACAACAAAGAAAGTGCATCAGCATTAAAAACGACCTCAAATTCAACATTTTAGGTATATGAATAACAATGTATATGTAGTAATACAAAAAACTGCACAGTATTCCTTTTAGTAATTTTACATACAGTTTTCTTAGCATTTGAAACATCACAATGACTGAAGGCACCCAATTCATAACTTCACAAAAAGGAAAGTTTTTACTATGTTACATGGGGTATGTGTATACACAATAAAAGCAAACTGGACTAAAAGTAGATTGGAAATTTAGTAAATACTATTCTAATAAGGGGCCGATTCTGATCTCGCTGGGAAAGCCCTCCATCTGAGTCGGATCCGGAGTGCTTTCCGACCAGCTCGCACTCCGGGGCTCCGAACTCCCGAGTATGATGCGAACACGCGCTTGCGGACACGGGTCGTTTGGAGCCCCATTGAAGTCAATGGGAACCTGCTGTAGGATGCGTACATAGGCTCCCATTGACAAAATGGTATGTTGCGCAAAGGGCGCCCCCTGTAGTGGGGATGCATCTGTGCCACCCACACCTTACATGCACATGTTGGGGGGACCCTTATGTCTCCCCCTGTGACCGGCTCGTAAGGCTATGGGTGAAGGGAGTCCGGCACGGACCCTGGAAGTCCGCTTCCCGGTGCTTTTACGAGTCACGGTTCATAACTGGCTGGCACATACGGAGTGATCCAGACCCAGAAGCGTCTCAGTCGGTTATTTCCCGTTTCCCGCATTGTACTTGCTCGCTCGTACAGTTGCACGAGTCAGTCGGAAAACACGCGTCCGGCTTGTACTTTTCCAGGCCGGATCGCGTTCGGAGCCTTTCCGAGCAAGAACAGAATTGGCCCCTAAGTGTTATGGGAGGGCTACAACTAAGGAAACACTGTTCTATATGTGAGGGAGCATAACCACCCCCTAATGTTACTGAAATAGAGGTTAGAAATGCTCTAGACAATTTTAAAGAAGCTAGCACTGGATCAGAGAAATCTACAACTGAAATACTTAAGGAAATGCTGCCCAAAATATCCCAACATCCTACAGGTCAAATGCCCTCAAATTCTTCCCTGAATAGAACTATAGCGCGAACTAAAAAAAGCTACTACCACCACCACACCTGCCCCAACAACATTTGAAAAAGTATAATTCCCCAAGAACTGTCAATTACACATATTGAAGAAGAATTTCCTATATATGATAACAAATCTAAAAATAAAGGAATAATTATGTTTGCAACTGCTAATAATTTAGTAAAACTCCAACAATCTGAAACTTGAATGATGGACAGGACTTTTAAAATATTTCCCAAACCACTCTATCAATTATATACTGTCCATGTACTATACCAAAATACGAATATACCTTTTCTCTATGCCTTACTACCAAATAAACAAAACTCCACCTATATGGAACTACTGTCTAAAATTAAGCAAGAAAGTAATATTTATTTTCCCCAAAAAATAATTATTGATTTAAGCAGGCAATGATAAATGCAATACTAAAAACATACCTACACACAGCAATTCAGGGTTGCTACTATCATTTTAATCAATGTATTTGGAGACACCTCCAGAAATCCACACTAAGGGGCTCATTAGGATGGCGGTGTTTGGCACAACAACGGTGCTGGTGGAAAATGTCCTTTTCCGCACTCCAGCGCCAGACCTCGCATCCGCCATATTTCAATGGGCAAAGATAGCTCATTTCTCATATGCTGCGGAGTTTCGGGATCCGCCGGGAATTTCCTTCCGCAACGGTGTTGGAGGGAGCCAATAGAGAAAGACCGCCCTGTGGAAGTATGCCCTTACCACTGGACAAATCACGAGGACTCAAAAAGCCCATCACAATGCAGTGGAGAAACTAGCCACTCGGAGACAGCAGAAGTACTACTGTGGAGAGCTAAACTAGAATCCCGAGCACCTCCATGTGTTCCTGACCACTATAGATCCAGCTCTTCAAGCCCTTCAGCTGCTGTACCTGATCCACTACCAGCAGATTAGACGTCACCATGGCCAACACCGCAGGTACATAAATAACACATCTCCGCATACATCCACAACACACAACTCTTGTGCTGATAGACGGTTCCTGTCTACATCAAACACTCCGGTGGAGACAGGAACATATTCCCCAGTGTACCCACACATGTCCTGCTTGCTAGAAATTGACACCTCCACATCAGGGTCAGCCAAGACAGCCATCATCATAGAAATCACAGCAAGGTCCTGGTCATGTCACCACAGCGGTGAAGACGCGGGAATCCTGCGCACAATGTAGTAGGCAGGGCCGGCGCCAGGCATGGGCAGTGTTGGCAGCTACCCAGGACCCCACCTTCACCCTACCCACATGGTGGCCCGCATCAGTTGCTCACAGCCCACAGCACGCTTCCCACATCCATTTATGCCCATGCTGTGTGCTCCTCTTGTGCCCCCCTCAATGCACTATTCATCAGCCAGGTGTGGCTTTATCTATCATCTTATACATCAAAGGTCAAGGTAGAATGACTGGGAAGGTGGGGGTGAAGATGAGCACCCTGCACAGAAGGTCAGGGCTGGACAACCCTCCTCCTCACACCTGCTTTCCACTCATGTGAACCAAACAGAGTAAATCAAGAAATGAAGAGTCACTCTGCATATTAACAACCACTGAACTGTTCACACGGCATGTCAAGTCCCTCAGACAGATCCCAAACTGGCATCCTGCCACATACATATACCATAGGTCAGCATCAATGTATGACAATAAAGGGACTAGCCCAAAATGGAGTGCACAGTGCTGGAAAACCATGGAGCAAGCCACATAGCATTTGTACATGACATACATGAGGAGGAGCATATCACACTACCAGTAGGTTATCAAATCAGACATGGGCGGTACAGTGATTGGAATAAAACTAAAGTAACATCTGTGGAATATCACTGGGATACAGCAGTGCAAGATATGCATAGACACAGCAATTATAGGAAGTGTCAGAAGCCATACAGTGACCAGCCCCACAGCTGTGTCAACTACCTTGACATTTCATTCCTCTGCCTCACCTTATAGGTAGGCAGCCATCTTATGCTCGCTCGCCTCACCCCGGAATAGGAAGGAACACTCCTCCCACCCCAAAGCCATTTGTTAGCCATTTCATTCCTCTACCTCACCTTACCGGTAGGTAGCCATCTTCTGCTCTCTAGCCTCAACCCTGAACAGGATGGAACACTCCTCCCACCCCATTCCTCACTTAGCAACCATTTCACCCCTCTTTTCTTCCATACAGGTAGTTAGTCATCTTACTAGGGGGTGTTGGGACAGGAGAACACCACTACAACTCCCACCAGGCCCTCTTGCCTCACCCCTGAACAGGAGGGAACATTTCCCCCACCCCAGAGCCATGCGGTAGCCATTTCATTCATCTGCCTCATCCTACAGGTAGGTAGCCATCTTATGCTCCTTGTCTCAACCCTGAACAAGATGGAACACTCCTCCCACCCCAGAGCCATTTGGTAGCCATTTCATTCCTCTGCTTCCCCTTACAGGTATGTAGCCATCTTATGCTTTCTTGCATCACCCCTGACCAGGAGGGAACACTCACCACATTCCTCTCTTGGCAGCCATGTCTACACTGCTCCATATGTCACATCAACTACACACATAGCTATTAAGCATGGGCGGATTTTGCGGATTCGCAATCCGCGAATTTGCGAATTTGCGGATTGCGAACATCCACAAAATCCTCGAACTCTCGCGGATTTTGCGGATTTTTTTTGGGGTTTGTGTTCGCACGGGTTTCTGCAAGTTCGCGAGGGTTTTGTACAATTTCGCAAATTGCGAACTTACTTGTCGGGTCGCCAGTTTTGCGAACTTGTTGTTTCTACGTGCCCAGCCTGTTTGCAAGGCTTTCTTCATCACTGCCACCCTCTGTCACCACTGGCACTCTCTTTGTTCACCCATGCCACCCTCTGGCTCACCCATGTCACCCTCTGTGTCATCACAGCACCCTCTGGTTCACCAGTGTACATTATTAGGGCAAAGCAAAGCACTGCCATCCTCTGTCAACACTGGCACTCTGGTTCACCCATGCCACCCTCTGGCTGGCACACCCATGCCACCCTCGGTGTCATCACAGCACCCTCTGATTGACAAGTGAGTGTACATTATTGTGGCAAAGCAAAGCACACCTGCTAAGTGCTTTAAGTTTTGCAAACAACAACACCTGCCCTGCCCCAACTGACATTAATGAAGGCTGGCACCTGCTTGTCTGCTCCCTTTCCTTTTTGTTGCAATGTACATTTTTTTTAACAGGATGCAATGGCATACTTGTAACTATTCTGTGACTGTCAGAGCAGGGTCACACAATAGTTGCAAGTAGGCAACCGGATTCTGGAGGGCCCCTTCAGGAAACACTACAGGGAAATGGTTACAAATGATGAGCTCGAACTTTTGCACCTGCTCGTTGATTTTGCTTTTGCAAAACTCGTTTTTCGGTAATTTCGCCCTATTCGCGAGGCGCGGCGTCGTGCGAACTCGACCGTGGAAGGCGTGAACTCGTGCGAGTTACCCCAAGGTTGAGTACGGGCGCCGCCATTTTGTTTACGTGACGTATTTCCGTTTCCGCCCGCTATGTGTAATCTCGCGGAATGAGCGCATTGCGAATGCAAGTTCGCACGAGTTCGCGGGAGAAATCGCGTGCGAACTTACTTACGCGCACGTGATCGGGCCGCCATCTTGTTTTTCATTCATTCCTATGTGTCTGGGCATGGTGTTTCTATCCTCTATATCTCTGCCATCTTTTGCTTGTTTTTATATTTTTTTGATATATTTAACTTTTTTTCTATCCCTCTAGTTTTCTAGGTCTAAAATTTTGTGTTTTAGGCTACTTTTGTTTACTTTTCAACTACTTTTTTAAACTTTTATTTTCTTCTTCCCTAGTTTTATTCTTTTTCATTTTGTCTCCTTGTTCCTAACACCTGCCCAGACCATGGTGAAGACAGGTGTGAAGCTGCCCAAGACGGGCCCCGCAGCCCGTGCCCGGCTCCCGTGTGGCCGTTTGAGGGCGGAAATGGTGGTGCCCAGGGAGATCTTCAGCCCTGAGGAGGTGGGCGCACTCGTTTTTTATGTACAGCGCCGCCTCCCCAAGACCATCGCGGCAGGCGGCAGGATCGCTGGAGGCTACACCAACCGCCAGGAGCGACGGAAGCGGTGGGAGCAGGTGTGCCGGGCCCTGTTTCACATCTCGGGGGTCCAGCGCACCTATAATCAGGTGACCCACCGCTGGACCGATATCCTGGACCGAGAGCGCGACCTGCTCGACGTGCTGGGAGTGGAGGTCCCCGGGTTTGGTGAGTAGTAGTAACAATTTTTTAATCACTCACTACTCTGTTTTTTCTCCTGCTCTGTGTGTTATATTGCAAATGTTTGCTTTAACTTTTTTACAAAGAGCAATAATGCTGCCGATTACATTGATAGGAGAGGTAAATTAATATTTCAAAATCTTCTGTGCATTTCAGGTGCACTGCTCTCCTTCTCTGTGGCGGTGCCACTGCTTATTTGTTTTCTATTTTGTGTTCATTTTATTGGGCTGAGTAATGTATGAGTGTACTTTACAGAACTGCGTAATGCTAGACACAAAGGGGCAGATTTACAAGCCCCTTGCGCCACGTTTACGCTGCCTTACCTGACGCACAGCGACGTAAACGTGGTGCATCCCTGCGAGTCATGTACAACGTGATGCCTCTAGGGAGATGCGCCACGTTAAGGCCTGGGCCTGCGCCACAATGGATGCGTTCCCACGCAGGAGGGGGGGTGGGGGGTGGCGGTCAGGCAGCTGTGCGCCTCGCAAAAGTGCCTGCGTAAAATCTACAAGATTTAACGCAGGCACTTCCGCGACGCTGCTACGTAAATTCTTTATGCCTGCTTGCTTGAAGCAGGCGTAAGGACTGATGCGGTATGTTGAGTATTGGGCAGCCCTGAGCATTGCTAGAGTTGCATCGCGCCTGCGACGCGACTCTAGAGATGCGCCCCTCTTTCGTCACGAGATGCGTCACGCATCTGCCTACCCTTGCGCCAGGGTTTGCCGCATTGTAATTGCAGCGCATCTGCCGTGACGCAAGGTTAGTTTTGCGTTAAGCATTTCTTCTGGTGCACCTCTGGAGGTGTGCAGCCCAGAACTCGTAAGTATGCCCCTAAGTGTCAGATTAGCAATTACCTGCGCATCCCTGCAAAGTGGGCGGCACGCCAGCACCACCCATGGTGCGCCGTATTTACAATGCGGCACACCATGGTCCCAAAACGTCACTGAAGCGTTACGCATCGGTGCCGTAAAGGCGGCTCATTGATGGAGTTGCGTTGCAACAATGGCGCAGCTCCAGCAATGCTGCGTCAAGCCGTACGTCTGCTTCATGCAGGCGCAGGGTTTCAGTGATGCATCATTGTCCTAAATGACTGATTGAAATTTTATATATTCCCCATAGCCACTTTTAGCATGCGTTCTTACGCAGGAACGCCCTCCCTTGCGCTGGAACGCTCCCTTATGGCGCAGGTCTTTAGAATGGGATGCATCTCCCATATGCGTCACGTTGTTAATATACGCCACACCATGGCGCCTCTCTTGTTGTGGCGCTGCGTCACAAAAGTGACGCAAGAACGGAGCAAAAGAGCTGCAAGGGGCTTGTAAATCTGCCCCTAGAGTAGAGGCTCAGGTGCAGTCCTTCTTTTGTAGCTCTCTTTTTGGCTGAAATAGTTGGTTCTTGTTCTTTCTAAATGTTTGATTTGGTTGACAAGGACATCGACAAACAGCAATCATCAATGTTTTCTGTTCTTTCTTTCATGTTGTACGTCAGGTCCGCCCAGGGGCAAGCGGACCGAAAAATCGGATGCAGTGGCTCCAAAGAAGGAGGATGCAGGCCAGGGCGGCGAGTGCTCCTTTACTGGCCCCAGTAAGTTTTCATTTAAATATAGAGGACCTATTGTTGTCCAAGCGTTCCTAATTTTATTTTTTCGAAATAGTGTTTAGATAGGAGCAAAATGAATAATCCTACTGTTGCAGGGACAATTCTCCACAAACCGAACTATGGACACCAAAGACCAGAGTAATAATATTTCAGAGTGGCGTGTTTGGCACACTGTATAAACCTGGTAGTGTCAGCGGCACGGACTCCTCCTTGCAAAAATTGCAAAACTTTTCGCTCAGTCACTCTAGTCTGGAGGACCAAAAACCACAGAGTCTATTCAAGTTTAAAAGCTTTATTAAAAGTTAAAATAAACACATATATTAAAATAAAGTTAGCTGGAAATGGAAAAGTGCTTGGTGCTGAGTTGATGAGTAATGGAACACATTTCTTGTGGTCGAGCCGAGCTTTCACCTGGTTTGAAGTTGATGTTGCTCTTGTCCTTAGAAGTCCAGTTTCTGTCTGTTCAGAGAAAAATGGTGTGTGTTAAAATTAAGCAAGCATTCATCAATTGTGACAAAAAAGTGCAGCAAGACAACAGCCTTCCCTGGAAGGAGGGACATTTTTACTTTAGACTAGAGTAGACAGTCAATTACTTTTTCTGTTGTTTTCACATTCTTCATTCCTAGACCAAATACTAGTGAGTGGTGTAATCTAACATTCTTAAATCTACTTTGTAGGTGGAACATCTGGTGGCGGGCCAGCTCTGATGTGGTGGTGGTGATCGACTCAGAGTCCGAGGACCACTCTGGGGAGGAGGCGGCGCAAGAGGACCAAGAACAGACTGTGAGGAAGGAGACAGTGGTGGTGGCGGGTACAGGTAAGCTGGATCATGGTACTATCTGACTCTTAGATAGCATATGATCTGTATCTACAGAGAGTAGACGGTCACTGGATGAACTACGAACATACTATGAAATGTTTCCAGCGGGGGGTGCAACATCATCACCATCTCCTGAGTCCTACTCCTGACATGATTGAGCACAAGTATTAAATAAGTATTAAATATTTTTTTTTTTAATCTAACACGACATAGAGCTTAAATAAACAAAGAACCCCATAGGGGGAAGAGAAAACTCTTAAAACAGAGGGAAAAATAAAAAATTGCCAGAAAAAAACAATTCAATCTAAATCAGGAGGATGTGGTTATAGAGCATGGGTCCTCACAAACATTCTCTCGGGGCCAAATTGACAGTGTGGTTTGTGGCCAAGGGCTGCACCGAAGGGGGCAGGGTCAGTGGGGGAGGGGGGTGGATCTAGAGCAACAAAAAAAACTATGACCATGAGGTTGAACTCATGCCCCTCTCTGCGGACGCCCATGATACTGGCCTGAATAGTTTTGTACTGCGCTGGCTATTTGCTAGTTGTACTGTGACACAACTTCCTGCTGAATCATTTTGTGTTAATCATATTCTTAAAGAGCATTGGTTACAGATTATGTCTTTCTTTCTTCATATAGTTGGTCATACTAGAACAACAAAACCTACAAGGAGTATGCAGGCTGTACTGGCCCGCAACGGAGGCTGGATGCTACTGTTGCCCAATATCGGCGGCTGGTGGAACTGGAGGGGGACGACACGCAGTCGAGTACATCAAATGGCACATCTGCATCCTCCTCCGTGACCCCACGTTCTGCCGGTCATCGCAGTGCTCCGGCGAAACGGAGCCGTGCTGTCAGACGCCACCGCCGAGCAGCAAAGGCTGCCCCTCATAGTACTGTAAAGGCTCGCTTGCGCCGTGCAATCCACCGAGTGTGCGACCTGGAGGCGGAGGTCCGAAAATTGAAAGAGTACCAAAATTTGGTGGAGGGCCTCCGCTTAGATCACGCCACCCTCCGGGAGCAGTACCATGCCCTGGCCCTAAGACATGATGCCCTGGAGGCCAAAATCAACACCATGCATCCCTAGAGTGTCCCTTGCCCTTTTTTTAGTGGCTTTTGGGGGGTGGGAATTGGGAGTTGGGGTTTTTGGGGACTTTTGAAGGACTATTTATTTGTTGGGGTTAGGGAGGGTCTTGCGGGAGTTTATTTTGTTAGGGATATAAAAATGCACTTTTTCAAACTTTATCTGAGCATACTTGTTTTTTACTACTTTTGAGCCTGGTGGGTGGTGGGTTTGCAGTAAGTTCGTTTTACTGAACACTGTCATTGTGTTGGTTCACGTGTAATTGGCCAAATGTTTTCCAAAGTAAGTGCCTTTCACAGAGTTTGTTAATTCAAGAGTCCTAGGACTTTACTACTAGTACCACTGTCACTCTATCGCCTCTCCTAATACTCCATTATACTACCTTCCATCCAAACGCTTATCTTACCTGTAATTTGTGTTTGAGGGCTGGCTCCACCTGGAATTCACATTGTCCTAAAGCGTTCTGCAGCAGGGCCCCAACTGGAGTTTCCCGGCGTGGATTTTCTGCAAAACAAAAGCAATCAACATTATAAATGTGGCAGCGGTGCTCGCAGACACCAAAAACCTACAAGCCCCACCGACAGCACCCCTAAGACTGGCAAGCGAGCAATAATAACGCCTAAACGTTCACGTGTAAATGACCAAATGTTTTCCAAAGTAAATGCCTTTCACAGAGTTTGTTAATTCAAGAGTCCTAGGACTTTACTACTAGTACCACTGTCACTCTCTCGCCTCTCCTAATACTCCAATATACTACCTCCCATCCAAACGCTTATCTTACCTGTAATTTGTAATTGAGGGCTGGCTCCACCTGGAATTCACATTGTCCTAAAGCGTTCTGCAGCAGGGCCCCAACTGGAGTTTGCCGGCGTGGATTTTCTGCAAAACAAAAGCAATCAACATTATAAATGTGGCAGCGGTGCTCACAGACACCAAAAACCTACAAGCCCCACAGACAGCACCCCTAAGACTGGCAAGCGAGCAATAATAACGCCTAAACGTTCACGTGTAAATGACCAAATGTTTTCCAAAGTAAATGCCTTTCACAGAGTTTGTTAATTCAAGAGTCCTAGGACTTTACTACTAGTACCACTGTCACTCTCTAGCCTCTCCTAATACTCCATTATACTACCTCCCATCCAAACGCTTATCTTACCTGTAATTTGTGTTTGAGGGCTGGCTCCACCTGGAATTCACATTGTCCTAAAGCGTTCTGCAGCAGGGCCCCAACTGGAGTTTGCCGGCGTGGATTTTCTGCAAAACAAAAGCAATCAACATTATAAATGTGGCAGCGGTGCTCACAGACACCAAAAACCTACAAGCCCCACAGACAGCACCCCTAAGACTGGCAAGCGAGCAATAATAACGCCTAAACGTTCACGTGTAAATGACCAAATGTTTTCCAAAGTAAATGCCTTTCACAGAGTTTGTTAATTCAAGAGTCCTAGGACTTTACTACTAGTACCACTGTCACTCTCTCGCCTCTCCTAATACTCCATTATACTACCTCCCATCCAAACGCTTATCTTACCTGTAATTTGTGTTTGAGGGCTGGCTCCACCTGGAATTCACATTGTCCTAAAGCGTTCTGCAGCAGGGCCCCAACTGGAGTTTCCCGGCGTGGATTTTCTGCAAAACAAAAGCAATCAACATTATAAATGTGGCAGCGGTGCTCACAGACACCAAAAACCTACAAGCCCCACAGACAGCACCCCTAAGACAGGCAAGCGAGCAATAATAACGCCTAAAAGTTCACGTGTAAATGACCAAATGTTTTCCAAAGTAAATGCCTAACCAATTTCATCCCTTAATAGACCTTGCCAGCAATGGCCCAGCCAAGACCCGTAAACCCAAGCGCAAACAAGTTTGACACCTCCCAAACAGCCAAAAAGCAAATCGGGGAAAAAAAGTCACACTTAGCAAAATGTATTTAAATGAGGACTCACTACTTCCAGTCCCTCTTTAGGGGACTCGTCAACGTAAGTTTCTTCATTGTGCAGAATCCAGGCATCAGCATTACGGGAAACAAATGGATAGGGTGAGTCTGGAGGAGGAGGATAGACGACCAGGACTGAGTTGTCAACTAACTGTTGTGAACCTGAGGAATGCTGCGGCATCAAAATCAAGACAGTTCTGCTGATGGGCTTGTTGTTTGATTGGGTGATTACAGTTTTGTTGTGAATGTGATGAAGCACTTGCTAAACAAAGAAAGACAGACACACAGTTATAAAAGTGAATAAGGACGAAATAATTAATCATTGACTCATTTTCAGAACTCGCTGTCAGGGAAGCAGAGCTGGTCCTCAAACTCTGCAAATTGAGTCGGTAGT
Source organism: Lissotriton helveticus (assembly GCF_964261635.1). Lineage (NCBI taxonomy): Eukaryota > Metazoa > Chordata > Amphibia > Caudata > Salamandridae > Lissotriton > Lissotriton helveticus. Next base: position 1,721,009,693 of record NC_136059.1, read on the forward strand.
ACTTCTGGTAACTGATGAAAACTTCCCTCAGGTAGGTCGGTGTCCTATTCTTCCTGCGTGCATTCTCGTACTTTGTAATCTGATGGTATGAAGTGCTGGTTCATCTTTATCATGGTGAGCCGCTCCACATTTGCAGGCAAGAGGCGGGACCTTTTGCAAGTCACAATGCCACCAGCAGAACTAAAAACACGTTCTGAAGACACGCTTGCGAGTGGGCAAGACAAGTAATTGATAGCCAGGTTGGTGAGCTCTCGCCATATCTTTCTTTTCCCATGCCAATACGCCAATGGGTCCTCAGTAATATTGACCGCTGTTGAGTCATCCAGATAGGCCTGCACCATTGAAACAATGTTCTCCCGGATTCCTGTACTTTGCACTTCTGTGTCCTTTCTGGGACAAGGAAACCCTAGCTCACTTAGCCAATCCGCTTCAGACATATCGCCTGTGACTGGTGCAGATGATACGGTTGCTGGTGTGGTTAACGGCTCAGAGGAAAAGTCACTCACTTCTGTCACAGGCACAGATGCAGAAGTGTTTTTTTGGGACGCCTGATGGCCTGCTGATTCACTAGTAGTACTGTCTTCAAGTTCTCCTACAGTTTCCTTCCGCTCTCTTTCAAAACGAATGGCTGACTGAGCTAGCCAACCTTTGTACTCTGTAACATCTGATGTTTCAAAAGGAAATATTACTTTGCCAAACAATGGCTTTTTGTAACGTGGATCCAGAATAGTAGCACAAATGTAGTGCTGTTGTTTCTTGATATTTACAAGCCGTTTATTGCTAACTAGGCGTTGTAATAATCTCTGCGCCAACTCATATGCTTCATTCTTTCCAGCATCTTTTAATTCTGAAGACACCACATTGACTTGGTGCTCGAGCTTCAGCAGCAATGGGATAGCTTTGCTCAAAGAACAGTCCTCCCTGCTGACGTCACGCGTGAAGACCTCAAAAGGACGAAGCATGTCTGTCAGGCTTTTAACTAGCTGCCATTGCTCCACCGCTAGCATCATTTCTGTCGTATCACCACCCAGGTTGTAGAAATACTCATTGACTACTGGAAACAGCTCATGCAGACGCTCAAGCATGTAGAAGGTTGAGTTCCAACGTGTTGCCACCTCCTGGATAAGTGCTTTCAATGGCATTCTACGTACATTTTGCTGGCGCCTCAGCTCCTTCCGGGCCTTAAAAGAATGGTTGAAATGTGTGCATATTCTTCTGCAGATGGTCAGTATTTTGTCGACTGCAAGTTCTTTTTTCAAGAACTTTTGCACGACAAGGTTCATACAGTGCGCCAAACACGGCACTCTGAAATAGTAACCGTTCTCCATGGCCTTAACTACATTGCTGCCATTATCAGTAGAAACATAACCAACCTTGCAATTTCTTGGGGGCAGCCATTGCGAGACCTTTTTGTTAAAGTCATCCAAAATGTTGGCTGCAGTATGAGTTTTCTCCATGCCAAACATGGCTAATGTTGCATGTTTACGAGCACCCTTAAAAATCTCGACCAAGTCACCACCTGCATTTATCTGTTTTGCAACCCCTGAAAAAGAGACCCAGTGTGCAGTGATGCACATGTAACCAAGGGCTTGGCAACTGGTCCACATGTCTGTTATCAGGTTTATAGTGTGAACAGCACTCTTCTGCAAAGCTGCCCCAACCAACTCAAGCACCTCTTTATGTAGTGCTGGAACAGCAACCCTGGCAAAATAGAACCGGCTAGGAACCTTCCATTTAGGGGCCAGTGTTGCCACAAGTTCAAGAAAACCCACATTTTCGACAAACGAAAAAGGGAGAAGGTCCACCGCTAGCATTTTAGCCAGCTTAGTGTTATACAGGCGTACAATTGGGTGGTTGCATTGAAATTGCGCATCTGAGGAGAACATGTTTGTAATGGTGCGCTGGACAAATTTACTGGATGATGCTGATGCCTTCTTCGACCCACTTCTGCTCAGTGTTGAGATATTCCGCATTGGTGTGTCTCCCAGACTCTCAGTGAGCCTCCTATGTGTTCCGGAGGGTGTGGTGCTGCCAGGGGTACTGGGTGCAACCGGACAAATGTCTGACGCTTCTTCTACCTCCCCGTCATCTTCAGATGAAACACCTAGTATGGGTATATTTTGGCCACTTGCCCTTTGGGATTGCTTTCCCTTGATGTTTGCTAGGTGCGCAAACCATTCGACAGCGTGCCTTCTTTGAAGATGACCTATCTGGCCTCCGGTTCCATAGTTGGTACCAGTCTTACCACGGCTAACTCTAGTCTTACAAATGCAACAAACCGCTATGTTATCATACTTTGCATGGACACTAAAAAAGTTCCAAACTGGGGACTAGAAACTTCTGGTTTTGCCGCACGAGATGATACTGCCAATGCCAGATGAAGCAGTGGTGGATGAGCCTTGCAGACATCTACTGGGTTGTGCAATTATTGCAGCAACCCTACTTGAGGGAGTCGAGCTGGATGGAGTGCCCCTCTGGGGAGAAAATATGGGAGCTGTAGGTTTTGTTGAACTTGTTGTACTACTTGACTGCGTTGGTGGTGCTACCAGTGCCACGTCGCCAGGGTCACGCTCAGCATGACGTCGGGATAGGGTATAAATGTCTGTCTGCTGCATGGCCGGTGTGGCTGGAATGACGTGTGTGATGACTAGGTCATTGCTGTCATCCTGTTCAACAACATCAGAATGCACCACTTCATCAAGTCCGACGTTCGGATCCATAAGTATGAGCTTCCCGGGGCCCTTCCTTTTAACATTTGATACCTTTCGCAGCTCATGGTGTGCCTCCTTCTCAGACGTCGGAGATGGTTGCCAATCTAGATCCAGATCATCTGATAGAGCGGGACTTGAAGAGGAACTTCTACACACACTCCTTGATCTTTTCCTTGCTGGGGAGCTGGGAGAAAATGAATCATCAGGAGGAGTGCCTTCGTCTTCCTGACATGATACCCCGGCTCCAAAGTCAATTTCCTCCTGTGCCCCTACTTCTGGAAGAACAACCATTGTGGGCACTTGCACCGCTCCATGCGCCGCTACATGGGCCTTTTCACTGACCTCTACTTGCAACTCTCCATGGACCTCTCCTTCTCGGCCCACTCCTTCTCGGCCTTCTCCTTCTCGGCCCTCTCCTTCTCGACCCTCTCCTTCTCGGCCCTCTCCTTCTCGGCCTTCTCCTTCTCCGCCTTCTCCTTCTCAGCCTTCTCCTTCTCGGCCAGCTCCTTCTCGGCCAGCTCCTTCTCGGCCAGCTCCTTCTCGGACAGCTCCTTCTCGGACAGCTCCTTCTCGGACAGCTCCTTCTCGGACAGCTCCTTGCGCATGTACTTGTGCTTGTACTAGTAGCCCATGCAGTTGTTGTTGCGGCTTTGGTTGTTGAATAGTACTTGTGAGATGAGTTACAACTTGTGTTGATGGTGTGCTGCTACTTTCTTGCGATGAGCCAACATCACTGGTCGTTGGTGATTGAACCACTAAACAGGCTACCTGTGCAGCACTCATGATGGGCCTTTGTTTTTTCCACAAAAATGTAGTGGTCGAGCCACCAGTCTCCTTGGTAAGTGGTGCCACTTGCTTCTTCTTCTCCTTAGTAGAGACATTTTTCTTGCAAGAGGAGCTACGGGCACCTCTTTTTGGAGCCATCTTCTTCAGATGTTGGAACAGCAGGCCGCAGCAGCACTTCTTCCTGGCACTGATGCTCAACGATGATGCGGAGTTATTGACTTTGTGCACCTAAAAGCAAACGAAGACAGACAGAGGAACATCAGTAAATATATGTTGCATATGTAGCGCTTCAATAAATAGTTTGCAAGTAGGCATTTATGAATACACACGTGCACACCACACAATATGGAAATTTCAAAATTAAAAATTGCTAAATTTTTGGGAAACAGGAATTTAACATTGATCCAAGAGAGCACACACAGAGAGGGTTATAGTTTCATGTACCACTGACTCCCCCTGGGCACGATGGGTGAAAGCAAGGCATAATGGGTGCAGGCCTATGGCACAAAGCTCACTGCCTGCCTTCAAAATGGCCGCTTGACCCCCATCCACATGGCCAGGACCATGCCTCAAAATGGCCCCCACCAACATAGCCAGCCCCCAACCCCTACCCAACCCCTACTCCAAAAAGTCAAAAAACACAACACCAATCAAATCACCACAATCCAATGCCATCCATCAAGTTCCAGAAGGTTTATGCTGCCTGCTGGTGGTTTTCTGGTGCAGAATTGCAATTTTTGCAATTTCGCGAGTGCGAGATTGTTGCTTCACGACGCGAACGTGGCGAAAAACCAGCAAAATACGCGAACAGACCGATTCTGGGCCCCCTGGGCATGATAAAATCACAGCACACTGGGTGCAGGCCTATGGCACAAAGCACACAAACTGGTTTAAAAATGGCCCCACCCACACGGGACCAGGCAATAAAATGGCCCCCACCCACATAGCAAGCCCCCAACACCACCCCAAAAAGTCGTAAAACATACAAAAATCACCACAATCCAATGCCATCCGTGCCCTTGCCAGAATCATGTTAAAATTCAACAAAACAGTTGTATCATGCATGCACCCATAACTAAGCCTGGTAGTTTTCAACTCATGTGCAGAATTGTAATTTTTACAATTTCGCGAGTGCGAGATTGTTGCTGCGCGGGACGCGAGCACTGCGAACACAGGCAATTTTTTTTTTTTATTCCGATTTTCGGGTAATCCGCGGGAGTTCTAGGCCCCCTGGGCAAAATCAAAGAAATCAGAGAAGACTGGGTGGGCCTAGGGCACAAAGCATCCACATGGCCAGGACCTGCAGGACCATGCCTCAAAATGGCCTCCCACCAACATAGCCAGCCCCCAACCCCACCCCAAAAAGTCGAAAAACACACACAAAAATCACCACAAACAAACAACATCAACTTATCAACTTACTTGTGAAATCAAATTTCGAATCCAAAAGTAATCCAAAAGGCCTCAAAGCCAAATCTCCAACAGCATCCACAAAAAGTAATCCTTCCCAGTCAAGATCGAATTCAAAGTGGCCAGGAAATGGACTAAGCAATGGGAGGAGCTTGCTGGACAGGAACAGGAAGTTGGAGACTGGGCCACTTCCTTCACCCCTCCCCAATTGTAATTTTTGTAATTTCGCGAGTGCGAGATTGTTGCTGCCCGCGCCGCGGACCGCGAGCAGTGCGAACACAAGCAAAAAATCCGCAGCGCGCGGATTTGCGTATTTTCGCTACATCCGCGAGAGTTCGCGGATTGCGGAATTACCGAAAATCCGAAAAATCCGCGAACGGAGCGGATTTTACGCCCACGCTTAATAGCTATGCTCAAGTACATGTCTGACTACTCACACTTTTAATCACCAAGGCTTCAGGAAAGAAATGCTGAGGCATATCACAATATGTGCATAATGATATATGCAAACACAAGGATTGAAAGCCTGAAGATGATATTACCACAATACATGCATGGTCACTCAATCAAACAACACAGCACGTATGATGAGCACTTCACAATGGACAACACAAATTGGAACATATTGCATATTGAAAACATGGTATTGCAAAATGAACAATACAACAGCCAAAACTACAGTGGCTGACTATCAAGTTGGTAGGTGATGACAAGTCTATTGAAACAGGCAATATTAAGATATACAACAATCATTATGTCCATGTCAGTTCACAAACAAGTATTGGATGTACCTCTATTTCATGTCATAAAGGCAAAGAACATGGATAATGTCCTTTAGGACTAAGACCAAGCCTTTTGTCTCCTTTCAACTATTACTGTTAGATGTGGGGGTCTCTAGTTGGCACAGGTAGGTACTTTTGACAAATAGGGACCCTTGCCTCGAGTAAGGGTAAGGGGGTACACTGCTAAAATAACCCCTGCTCACCCCCTTGGTAGCTTGGTACGAGCAGACAGGCTTATCTCAGAGGCAGTGTGTAAAGCATTTGTGAACACATACAGTAATCCAGTGACAACACTACAGATGGACACTACACTGTTGTATATAAAAAATAAGTATTCTTTATATAGATTTAACACAAGACCACAAACGAAAAAAATCCACAATACTGTACTTAAAAAGGTAGAATTATCTTAGTTCTCTTTAGATCCTAAAATGCGTCACTTTGAGTCAATGTACCTTACGATGCGACACGCAGGACAACAAAAGTGTTGCAAAGATGGTGATGCGTTGATTCCTTACTGTCTTTTTGGGGCAATGCAGCGAACAACGCCACAATGCGATAAAATAAAGATGGTGTTTTCTTCTTGATTCGGCACGCTTCTCCGATGTTGCGAGAAGTCTCGACTCCATGCATCAGCTGCAGCATGGACACCCTTGTTCCCTGATGCAATGACAGCGGCTTTGGCGGCGACACTCTTCTCCGAATATGCAAGATGCTTCCACTTGATGCGACAGCTGCAGCGGCAACACCCTTTTTCCATGATGCGACGACAGCAGCTCCGACAGCGGCATGCTTCTCCATGGATGTGAGGCGCTTCTCTTGATGCGGTGCAATGCGACAGCTACAGCGGCGACATCCACGATGTGACGACAGCGGCTGCGATGGCAACATGCTTCTTCTTCGTTGTGAGACGCTTCTCTTGATGCGTGCAATGCAACACCCACAATGCGATGGCAGAGGCTGTGATGGTGACACACTTCTTCTTTGTTGCGAGATGCTTCTCTTGATGTGGTGCAATGTGACAGCTACAGCGTCGACATCCACGATGCGATGACAGCGGTTGCGATGGCGACACGCTTCTTCTTCGTGGCGAGACGCTTGCAGCTCCTTGCGACACGCAGTCCTTCAGTAGGCCCAAAACAGCAGCAGGCCTTCCAAAGAACTCTTGGGGAACTGGGGATTGAAGTCTGCTGTCCCTGAGACTTCAGCAGGAGGCAAGCTCTTCTCTCAAGCCCTTGAAGATCCTCTACAAGCTGATTAAAGTGTACATAACGTCCTTTCTCCTTTCTTTGGCAGTCAGGCAACCACTGCAGGCCAATCCCCCAAGCAGCACTCCAGCTTAGGGATAGTCCCTCCTCAGTTTCTTCTGGTTCTTCTCCTCAGCAAAGGTTTCTTCTTGTTGTCCAAAAGTGATCTAAATTCTTGGGATCAGGGTCCCACTATTTATACCCCAAAATCCTATGTCTTCTGAGGGCAGAGGGGCCTTTGCCTAATCCAAACCAGTTCTGGTCAGTCCTGGTGCACTCTGTTTACATGACTTCTTCCTTCCTTTCACAGTGCAGGGCAGAAACATCAGACACCCCACAGGAGGTGGAGCCAGCATTGTGGAGGGAAAGCTGAGCACTGGAGCACTCTGTTAACATGACTCCTTCTCTCCTTTCACAGTGCAGGGCAAAGACATCAGACGCACCACAGGACGTGGAGCCCGCATTGTGGAGGGAAGGCACAGCCCTATTCAGGTCCCAGGTGCAACTCCTCCCTCCCATCTAGATGCAGATCTCTCTATTCACCACTGGGCTGACTCACCCTGTCTCCTGGAATCCCCCAGCCCCTGTCACTCAAACTCCAGACAAGGCATACACAACCTAGCAGAGGCAGGCTTGGATAGTTAGACAAGAAAATACCTACTTTATAAAAGTGGTATTTTCAAACACAGAATGTTAAAAACAACTTCACTAAAAGATGTATCTTATCATACTGAGTTCAGGCATACTAAACTCGAATTTCTACCATGTTCCCTGAGTCAGTTAGGATTATAAGATAATAATATTAATAATCAAACTGCCCATTCTGGCAAGTGGAGAAGGTAGCCTTGCAATAGCGAAAATTGAAAATGGCTGTAATTCACTTTTAGGACATGCCACACACACACCAGGGCATGTCCTACCTTATACTTACAATTCACCCTGCCCTTAGGCCTACCATAGGGGTGTCTGATATGAAGAAAATGGAAGGTTTAGGGACTGGCAAGTGGGTGCACTTGCCCAGTCAATATTGCAATACCAGACTGCACACAGGCTCTGCAATGCAAGCCTGAGACACACTTTTACAGGCTGCTTCTGTGGGTGGCACAACCAATGCTGCAAGCCCACTAGCAGCATTTGGTTTACAAGCCCTGGGCACACTCAGTGCACTGTACTAGGGTCTGACAAGTAACCCAAACCAGCCAATAATGGAATCACTAATCCATACATCAATTTATAACAGGGAGAGCATATGCACTTTAGCATTGATCAGCAGTGGTAAAGTGCCCAGAGTCATAAAACCAACAAAAACAGGTCAGACAAAATACAGGAAGAAGGCAAAAAGTTTAGGGATGACCCTGTAAAAAGGGCCAAGTCCACTAATTACTCACTGTGTCACAAAGGTAAGTGGAATGCACTCAACATCTTGACAATGTAACATTTCTCCAACAGGCAGATCTCAATCAACAGCTGCAGGGACGCCAACGACCGAGCAAAGCCAGTCTCCACTCTTGGATAGTGACCCCTTTGATGCTGAATCTACCCAACATTTAGACGTGGAGGGCCAATCTGGTTCAGTCAGGGCAACAACAATCAGTGGGTCTCACTGACCCCACCACCACAACTCCTACCACACCAGCCACCTCTACCGCTGCCTGCACCACAGTACCCATCCCAATGGTGAGCAACAACACCAAGCTGCCTGAAGATGCAGAGGACAGTTTGTGGGTGCAAGCCCAGCCAAGGGCACAGGTCTGGTGGGACAGGGCTGGTGGGAGGGCCACTGGGGGCCAAGCACCTGAGACCACTATTGACCACCATTGCCAGAGTGCTTGGTGCCTATGAAAACAACCAAGGACAGATGGGCCAGGTCATTGAGGAACTGCAGCGGTCCATGGGCAACCATTTTGGACAACTTATTGATATCATGGGCCAGCTCGTTGTGGTGCTGAGGGACATAAATGCAGCTCAATGCATGTCTCCCCCGACAACGTCATCGTCAAATGTTCAGCCCACAGCTGCTACATCAACCTCTGCGGCTGCCACAGGGAGGGAGGAGCTGTCACATGATGTGTCCTCAGACCCTGAAGCAGTGGAGCCCACCGCCCAAACATAAGCGGGGATGTCCAAGAAACCCAACGTGAGATTCAAGTGGCAATGCACCAACCCAAGCTAGGAAGCAGAGCAGCCCATAATGTCACCAGTTGTGCACAGAACATTGACATTGTGGACTATGCTGTCACACATTTCCATTCTGATGGCAGGAGTCTGTTGGACTGTGGACTTCTCAAAATGTGGTAACAACTCTAATGTTTTCTCTTCCCATCACTGACAACTGAACCCCTCTGTATTCAGATTCCCACTGCTTTTCACTTGTTTGAACTCACCATATGCACCTAAATAAATACACCTCTCACACATCCCTTTGTCTAAGTTGTATGTTTTTCCACTTACGTACTACATGAACTTGCCTATGACAGTACCACCCGATTACATCATGTGCAAAACAATTTAGGCAATCACTAGGTGCAGCGCAGACTGCCATTGCAGATGATTATACCAAACATGTCAAGATAAACAGACACTAAAGTCTACAGTACACACATATTTTATTACTGTGTCACACCCGTATGTGTTCAGGAGGAGAAGCACATCTACACAGTGACATCACACGTGTCACCAGTGGAACATGTAGTGCCACAGTATACACATATCAACATTTCAGATACAAGTATGTTTAGGAAACATAATGCACTGTCCAATGCCAGAGTAATCACACTGATGTTTCATTAGTGCAGATGTAGACATGTCAAGTGGCCAAAAGAGACTTCACCCAGCCAAACAGTCACCGCAACAGGGGGTCAAAACTGCAACTCTGCACTGGTACACTCCAAACAGGTGTGGCCGCATCTTCTGGATATCCTTAGGTCATGTGTACGTGTTGTCACATGACTTCTGTTACATGACACACATGGACACCTACATCCAGTTTGAACACAGAGAGGTTCAACTTAGGTGAACATTGACAAATATATACTGGCACACAGATACAATGTGATGAGAACACAATGGAACTCATAGGATATTCATCCTAAAAACCTGAAACATCCATCATATGGCAGTGCAAGTTGCATGCAAAGCTAAGTTGTACTCGCAAAGTCTAGGTCAGACATTCCCAGGGACATCTCACGTCCATTTTGCATGAGAGAACAGCATCATCAATATACCGACATGTCAGATTGGCAAATGACAGGGCGATGAGAACTACACAATACAACAAGGAGATTTAATTGAGCAGGTCTGTGATGGCTCAGCAACAACATTCCACTACTGGAGTACACAGTACAATGTTCATATCAGACAACACATACCTACACCTTAAATATATACATCAGTTAAGAGTTCAGCCAAAGACAGCCATGCAAAAAGTAGCCCACTGTTGTTCAGCAACAAACAGTCAGCATCCCACCACATCCTCACTGCTTCACCACAACAGCAAATTCAACTGTAACAGTCATGCCATTTTACTGCATACTTACACTCAATGGAAGTTGTTGATGAGCTGTTGACGCAGGACAAGACCTTCCGCTTTGCCACTATCAGCTTCACTGTCCATGTCAGGATTCTCACCTTAGAGCCCCTGCTGGTTCCCATCCTCCAGCATCAGAGGGATCTCCTTGCGCAATGCACAGTTGTGGAGCATGCAGCACGCAACTGAGATATGACACACCTTCTTGAGTGAGTAGAAGAGGGCTCCACCGGTCTTGTCCAAACAGCAGATTCTGTCCTTCAGGAACCCAAAAGACTGCTCAAAATCCAAGTCTCCCCCCATGGGCCTCACTGAAGTGGACTATCCCTGGCGTTGTTGGATTTCTCAGTGGAGTCAGCAACCAAGGCCAGTTTGGATACACTGAGTCACCTAGTCGTGAAACACACAGATGTACAATCAGAATCAATATTTTTGATGAGGTCAGCATGTCACACACACAATCAAAATATTGACACATCTCACTCACCAACAAGCCAGGCCCTCTCTAGTTAAAGCTGTGACATCAAGTGGGGTATGTTGCTGTTCCACATGATATAGGAATCATGGGCAGAGCTTGGAAATTTTGCAGACATGTGAAATGGTCAAATCTGATAGGCATGTCACTTTCACATTGATAGAATGATGATGTTTCCGGTTCCTATATATTTGCTCACGTGCCTGAGGTGGAACAAGGCCAATGTCTGTTCCATCAATGTCTCCGACAACGTGGTATGAGACCTAGGTCTTAAAAGTTACCCTTCACTGTTGTCAATTCATTTCTTCTTGTGAAATATCCATAACTGTCCATGTGTTTCATCAATGCAGAAAGGACATCACGCAACACCATACTGAACAACGATTGTGACCAATGTTACCTCTAATTTTTTTCTCTATGTGCAGCAGTGTAAGGTCTATATGTGCTGCAGCCAAGGCTATTTGCTCCAGGAACCCAACCACGTGCGTGGGTGGAGAGACAAATATCAAGTGCAGATTTGGTGAGTATTCATGGTAATCGCAGAGACAGTCATGTGCTGCAATTAACATGAATACTTTCTTAGAGGCATACAATATGCCCCGCACAGGGATGTCCTTAGCGCTGGTGGTGGCCTAAGCGTCAATGGTTGTTGGCATCCCCCAATGACCACCTCTGCCAGCTTTCCCTCACTATTACCCTTCAACAGTGCCCCTCAACTCTCCATTATCACACTCTCTGAGATGAATTTAATTTGTTTTATAGCGTCACTTATACCAGTGTAGAGTGTAATTTACATTACACACACATTAAACAGAGACAATCAATGACATGCCATTCGTACTGGTAGGCAGTATAGTTTAAAAGTGTTTTGTCTGAAGAAGCATAAACTCGGGATTTAAAATGTATCAACATAGTTAGGGTTTCTCTTTAAACCTCAATAAATTAAGTGCTATCTTTGGCAACGTTTTCTGATTGCAGTTTAGCATCATTACTGTTTATGAGCCCTAAAAGCACTAGAGTGCATGTTGCAAGTACAGGGACTAGGATGCTGGTTAACAGGCTAACACAAGCAAGTAAAACAGTGCAGATCCAGCGTGAAGAAACAATAATCATTTGGTGATATTTTTCAAGCAACATCAAGTAGGAGTTGTTTTCAAGCACAGAACAGAGGCTGTTTTTCAAGGATAGGTGTAGAACAGTTTGCCTTTTCAATAACTCCCCAATCCAGAGCCATGAGCTATCCCACCAGGATCCAGTGGCAAATATAGAGCCAGGGCTGACTTTAGCACGGGTGACTCCCGGTGCGACAATGTTTGTTGGCGCCCCCCCTGCGACCACCTTCGCCACGGATTCTGTCACAACCACAATTAAACAGTGCCCCTCACTTCTCCATAACCACTCACTCACTGAGATGCATTTAATTAGGTTTATAGCACAGCTCTTACCAGTGTAGAGTGTCATCAGAGCACTGTACATCACACACACATTACACAGAGACAATCAATTACATGTGTAAATCAGTGTATAGTAAATGTTACATCAGACAGAAGAATACAAGGTGTAGCAGTCACATGCCAGCCATACTGGTAGACAGTATAGTTTAAGAGTGCTTGGTCTGGAGAAGCACAAACTCAGAATTTTAAACATAACACCCTAATTGGGGTTTACATTTAATAATAAGAATTGCTATATATTTTCTTTTTTTTTACAAAAATGAACCTATTTTGCAAGTATAGAATAATGAAAGCCTGGGGGGAAAAGCATACGCTATAATAATTATATACCTTGCAGTTTGCATGCAGCTCTTACGTGTCAGTTATTCTATATTGTCTATATTAGGATTTATGCACAGCAAGGAACAATATGATCTCTCGGACACAACCACTGACCTCTTTACATTATATGCACTTTGTGATCTCCACAGGACACGAAGTTTGCATCAGGCATATTAACCCACTGTACTACTTTTGGTTAAGTCAAAACTTCCACTAAACAAAACTCTGATCTCACTCCAGGAACAAAATTAATCACTGCAGGTATCTAGACATTTGTATTGTTGTTTGAAAATTGGTAGATGCAGGGAACGCGGCAGCAGGTACTTTTAAAACAATAACATACTTGCAAATACGATGCCCCCAGAAGTCAGCCCTAGAGCCGGACCTGGATAGAGCAGACGCGGACGATCACCCGAAGCACAAGGTAAGGGAATATGCCAAAACGCTAGGGTGATGGGGATTAGATTTGACGCCTGTGGGTTGGAGTTAAGTGCAGAGCCGAGATCACTTGTATTGGAGCTCTCAATCTGAGAACGCATTTGAACTGTTAGAGTACCTAAATGGGGAAAAAAACCATGAGAATAAAAAATAGCCTGTTTGCTTACTTAATCACGTTGAAGCAATAACGAACAGGAAATAGAGTTATAAGACCGGATGGTTTGTGGACACTCCATCTGGATGCTTACTTTTAAGAACAATGGAAATATAACAGAAGTATTGATAAAAACTTCTTTATGGCTGTAGGTGCACTTTTAATCGTATACATCGAGGACACAGAGGTGGCACCACAAGAATAAGGGTAACATTTTAATAAAACGCCCATGAAGAATCGTTCTCCAACAGGAGCAAGAGTATGACAAGTATGGCCCTGTATTAGAGAACCACGACGAAGTGACAACATCGCTTCAATTCTAAGTAAGTTAAGTAGCAACTAGTCAGGAAAAGAACAGTGGCAGAGTTAATACTTACCAATAGATGGTTTATACTCATGAGACTATCCATGTCATTTTATAAATACAGGAGGACGTCTTGCTGAACCCCTGAAAGAAGGACCAAAAGTCTATTACTGGTCAAGTTCCAATTATTTGAAAAAAGATATATACTTAAAAGTAAGATCCTCTAGACCTTATCAGTAGACTAATGCCGTTTAGATTGAGTGTAGATAATCCACATACATCTATTAAATATTAATTGTATGTATTTACTTTCAGATTTGATTGTTTTTAATTTTGATCTGTCCTGAGGAAGGTGTGCACAAAATCAGACCAAGACACCGAAACGCGTCGACAATGGACTTCACTGTAACTGAAATTTGTTTTAATGATTTTATATTGTGTGTTTGTTAAATTTTGAGAGCATTGGATACACTGTGATTATTGTAAAATATTTTTGTATGAAAAACTATGAACTGAGGCAATAAGCCTGTTTTTAATAAAATCAAAATAATATATGCAATTTAGTGTGTGGATGTTATATACTTAGGGGGTATCTAAAACTGTCTGACAAGGTCTTGGATATATTCACATTGAAGAACACAGAAAGGAATTATTTCTTTTTTACTGCCTGGATAGAGCAGGCCAGATCCACACGGGGATCCAGTATCTGGGAGACAGTCACTCAACTTGAAATGATTTGTTGTGATGGGCGCATCGCTGTATGACTTCAGAAAAGCTGGTAGGGATGGTTAGCCTCAGACAAGGGCCCACTTGTAGGAGGCAAGACTTGAGCAGGAGTAGCTCTTGGCCTGTGGGCCCCGACGCAGAGCTCATTGCAGGTTTGAGAGGGGCACAGATGGGCCTGTGTTTCTTGGAGCTGCAGCACTGACCTGTTGGTGGGACGTCCCTATCGGCTCCCCCACACTGAAGGAAGCACTATCCCCTTTCTCTCCCCTCGACTCCTCCCCCACAATCCCATGGGTGCAGGAGTTAACATGCCTTAGATAAGTTGTTTGTTGATCACAGTTATGTTTAAGGCTCGTTATAAGAGCAAAATGCAGAATTTATTCAATAAACTAAGCGTGAATATTGCAAACATTTCATGTCTCCCCGCAGCTGCGCCCTTTTAACAAATGAAAGGCAGCAAGTTTAAAAGCACGACGTGTGCGGTCAGGGGATTCTGAAAGCACAAGTGTGTGTGTAGACTTGCTGCATTTCTTTTAGTAATAAATTGTGTGGTGCGCTCTATTACCAAAATAAATGCAGCAAGTCTACAAGCACACGTGTGCTTTCAGAATCCCCTGAAAGCACATGTCGTGCTTTTAAACTTGCTGTCTTTCATTTGTTAAAAGGGCGTGTCTGCGGGGCAAATTGTATGCCTTTGTTAAAGTATTCATGTTAATTGCAGCTCATGATGGGCACTGCAATTAACATGAATACATTCACAAGGGCATACAGTCTGCCCCGCAGCCATGTCCTTTTAACAAAAGAAATGTTCCTACACTTGCTGAACTCGCCTTGCTGCGCTTCAAACACTACACTGCATGCTCGAGGTGAGATAGGTGCGAGTGTCGCGCCGGCACACACTTTACAGGGATCAGTGGTTAAGACATCCCACTTGATATAGCCACCTCGTACTGAAATTAACCAGTGGCAAAGAAATGCAGTGTGGCCATCACCTTCACTTTGGGGTCAGAGCTGTGGGATAGATTCTGTGAGACCTTAACTGAGGCACAACTGCCGACATAGCTCTTTAATTGACAGGCCATTGAGTCAGAACTTTTTGATGATGTCTCAATCCTCCATGGTCAACAGGTCTGGAAAAGTGCAATAGACAGGAGCTTGCCTCCTTCTCCCTCTGGAAGGGTACACCTGTGGAAATAGGCAATGATGAGATGTTGGTTACAGCGTACACAATGACTCGCAAAGACCAGCGCAAGATTAACAGTCATGTTGAGTCATTGTCATGTGTGTGTGACCTGTATACAAACATTGTCATCATGTAGGTCATTAGGTTGATAAGATGTACATACCAACTATCAGAATGGGGTTAATGGCATTGGTGACAGACATATGGTACATTGCACATCCATGGGTACTCCGCAATGTGGGTGGTGAATATGTCACAGGTGGCACACATCATTAAGCCAGAGATGGATATACCTGTTGTCTCTTAATATTACACACCTTGATGTAAATGATGCACAACATCATCCCTATAGTCCGCCATTAGCTCAAAACAGAAAAATACATCATTATTTTACAACACTGTGTACAGCATTTATGCATATTATTTGTTAGTTCATTGTGCCTGTGTGAGTAGTCTGCATTACACACCTTGACACATTCACAACAAGGAAACACAACTCTACTGGTAATGTGTGTCCATTCACACATGGATGACACAGACTTTTGAGGAAGTGCAAAGAAATGTTGCTAAACATCTTGGCACAGCTATATCATGTGTTGGTTGAACAATAATTAAAGTTACGCTCTTCAGTTCCTTCACTAGGTGCCCTTGATGTCTGATTTTGTGTGCAACTTAATGCTGCAATTTGTTACTCAAGAACCACGAACGCCAGATGGTGTCGCCCGCACGGTCACTGCCATTGAAGACAATTGTAAAAAGCCATTGATGCGGTGTGAGACTCTGACACGCCTATGCGAATAACAACAGCCAATGGGACATGTTGTCGCAGTAGGAATTTGTGGATTCAAATTTGCGGTAGGCGTGCTCAGCTATTGTGGTCACTGCCACTGGAGACAATTGTAAAATGCCAACGATGCAGTGGATAGATTGTGACCCCCACAGTGTGACACCACCTATGCGAATAACATGGCAGCCAATGGGACATGTTGTCGCTGCCGGAATTCTTGGATTTTAAATTCGCTACAGGCATGCTCAGCAACGGCGGTCATTTCCATTGGAGAACATTCTAGTATACAGCCAAGGTGGACCAATGGCAATGGTAGAATAGCACTGACACCACCCTAGTGGCATACACATGGGTGGCAAATGGGCATACTTGACAGTTGCCTTCAGACACTGCTGCCTGCTATACCCCCCCCAAGACCTGCTGTTGTTTATCATCTCTGGGAGCACTCATTGCTCGTACTGAGAATGTTAGGGTCCGTCCCTTCACCTCAGAGGAGCTGGATATCCTGGAGGACGAGGTCCACGGGCAGTACGGGTGGCTATATGGTGTATAAGTGGTACATGTAAGTGAATGTGTGCATTACCTTGATTCATGTGAATGGTTATCTCATGAAACTATACAGTGGTATGTGCCTCAGAATGCAAGCCAACGTAGATGCCTTTATTGTACCACTACTACATGGCCCATACATGACATTTCATATATTGCACTTAAGTCTGTGGAGAGGATGGCACCGTTGTAAGTAGTGTAGCTATCTTTGATACTTTAACCTCAGATATTGTTCTCTGCATGGATCAGATTCATGTTTGCTACTCTGACTTGCATCATGACTTCACAGTTCTAGTGCAATGGTGTGTAGAGCCTTCTTACCCATGATCCCTGACTGCATGCAATGATGAGTTAGACAGAATGAGGTTTGGCAAATGTACAGTTACACCGATGACTGGGCCAATTGTCACTTTGAGCACCTGTTCCCTGTGAGGTGTAACTAAATCAATATCAAACTTACTAGGTCAACACAATAGAGATGGGACATGTTGATTGGGGAGAGGGTGCAGATAAGTTAGGTTAATAGGGTACAGAAACACATTGGAGGTGAGTGCTGTCTGCCCACGCGATCAAGGCCTGTATCTGTATCTGTCCAGATTTATCTGAACCCTCCTCTTACTCATCTGAGACATGTACAGTTGAGATGTAATCCTACTTTTGGTACCATTTTGTGGTGAGGATCCCATGTGTTTGTCCTCTGTCACCATTCAGATTGCACATGCAGGTGACTATTGTGATGGCATCCCAGTTCCAGTATCACAATTGTCTAAAGTGCTTTCCTGTGAATCCCCAATGTTGAAAGTCCACATCTCACAACTGGCTTGCTTAGCCATCTGAGTAGTGCACCCTCCTTTTTGGCCACAAGCAGATATATCTATCATTTGTACACATGACAGCCCTTAACATTGTCACCTTAGTGAGTGAATGTAGTGTCATGTACCTTACTGTGCCCTCTGTACCACGTGATGCTATACAATGGGCCTGGACGTAAAGGTGTATGTAGTGTCGGACACAGTGAGAATTTCCATGAGGTTTCAGTTACAGTGTACTGTCTTTCATGATCACTCACATTAAGCACCACAAATGATGTCCTTGCTCAGTCCATCCTCACAGATGTTGCCATTGTACTTAAACTAGATCAGAGCAGAGCATGTGACATTGTCCAATATGACTAGGCTGTCCATGGATCAATGTGTGTGGTATGTGTAGAACTGCTTCTAAACTGACACACAAAGGTCCTCTACATATTGTTGAAAACTTTTCCTATATGTCTCCCATCCCAAGTCCATCAGCGCAAGGCTACATCGAAGGCCATCACCTGGAAGGTGCGGAACCTGGGGGTCTCCAACCGGCACAGAAACCATTGCCACAAGAGGTGGGACGACATCTGCCACCCAGCAAGAATGTTGCAGAGATGCAGCTGGGGCTGGCCCCTGGAAGTGGCAGGTTGGCGCGCCGGACCTTGACCCCGTTGATGGCTCGCATTCTGGCAGGGACCAAGCCTGAGCTGGATGGATGCTTGAGAGCCCAACAGCAGCATGTTGGTGGTGAGTATTGGGCTCACTATGACTTTGTGCATGCCTGACTGCCTTAATTCCAGCTATCATCAACCCAGGAAACTCAGAGATGTCTCATGTGTGATGCAATCTGTTGAAAGTTGATTGTGTGGGAATGGCAGGATGTGCTGGGTGTATACAACTATTTCCAAATCATGTATTATTGGCATAGTCAATGCTAGCCCAAAACATCTTACTATGTTTGCAGATTCCATCTGGAGAATGATGTCTGAACTGACCCATCAAGACACATGAATAGAAGGCTGTGAATTGTCTATCACAGTACACTTGGCATCCTTGTGTTTGCAGTGTGGCTCTCAGACTATTGTGACTCATGTGATGGTGTGGCAATGGCTTGAGTTATGGCAAATTGAGGTCTCAGGGTGCAATGAGTTAGCAGAGGATACACTTGTCCAAAGTGTTGTGTAGAGCCAAAATATACAGATAACAGCATCCCAGCTCAACCTTGATTTGGCTACCTGCAGCATGGTAATAAGAACAGATATGCCGTAGGTGATGTCAATTTTGACATAGTTTTCCTGGCAGTATGTCTTTATGATGGTCAGACAGTGTAAGGTTGATGCAAAGGGGCAGTAAGTGGGTATTGGGTGAATGTGTTTACCCCTAAGGGTTGACATGGTTTGATGGGATCAGTGTGTAGAAATGTTAGTATGTTTCAAAAGTAATGTACTGTACATTGCAAACAAGTCAGCCTATGTCAATCTGAGTGGCAGTGCTTACTGTGTGTGCATTGAGGAGGGGTGTACATATGCATCAGTGCTCGGTCAAGTTGTGGCTACTGATTTGCATTAGGGAGTGATCTCTTGAGACATTGATGTGCCCTGTGTGTCAGCAGTCAGCACAACATAGGGATGACAGACACAAGACAATGGCTTCGACCACACATTCCCTGTCCTTGTGGAAGCCACTCTCATCTTCCAGTATAGACTCATTCTGATGCCTTTTGTCCTTCAAGGCTTGCCCTGACATTGACATATGTTTGGTGTATAATTTCTGCTCACATGCAGGGCCCTTGACTGAGATTGCCCTAGACAGGCGAATGTGCCTTGTTGTCATTTAACACATTTATTCATGGTGCTTATTTACTTATTTACATTTATCCATACTACATGTGACACATAGCAAGACCACTGATGTGTATATCTCAATTGCATCATCTGGCAATGGACAGCAGTGAGCATGATGAAAGGGGTGTGATATAGGCGTGGTGTCTACTTCCATGTCAGTGACGCATTTGGAGTGTGAAGCCTCTGAACCTAAGTAGGTGTTCTGCTGCACTAAGAGATATTAGTGTTTACATGTAAGGTCATTTACCTATGTGCATGTTTCAGTTTGTATGTGTGGTGGTATGGACTTTCATTATAAAGTCAGAGGGGCACTACAGCATTGGATGTGAGATGAAGGTGTTGCTACACACAATTGAATGTGAGATGTAAATGTTGGCACATGCAATGAGATTTGGCATTGTCAACGCATCATGTTGCATGAATGTGCACAAGTCATGTATCAATACACTGTGTAATCATGCCAAAGGTTCTGCTGATGCAGCCAGTACTTGTACAAGTAATTTAATGTTCTGATGCGTAATGAGTTGGTTCATATTTGTGTCAAGGCCAATGTATTGAACCTATGTCTTCATCTTTTGCGGCATCTGCCGAGGAGATGCAAAAAGAGGGGCCTAACACTGTTGGGGAAGCAGCTGGCATGAGTGGTCACCAGGAGTTGAGTGACACAGATGAGACCATTGCCTCGGAGGGGGACAGGAGTGCCCTGGAGGAGACAAAAGGTGAATCACCACACTTCACAATGTCACAATCCAGCGGCGACTCCATGATGTTGGCGGACCAAGGAAACTCAACATCTGCATCTCTGTCCTCCAAACCACGTCCTGTGGCACCCTCCCTGCTGCTCCCCAACCTACTATTCAGTCCTGCTCCCCTGAAAAGAATAGAGTATCCTTCCCCCCAGGACCTCAGCCCCTGCCTCCCCAGCTGCCCTCTGTATGGAGGCAATAAATGTCCTTTGTCAGATCTCTGTGGGTCAGACTGCAGTCCTGAATGTCCTCCAGGAGCATGGCAAGAAGTTGTCCCAAGTTATTGTGTTCCTGGAGGGCATTCATTCAGACATGGCTTGTCTGCAGATAGCTGTCCAGTCTCTGGCCTCCACAGTGACCGCAGCCATCCAGAGCTACCAACCTCCCATTCCAGGTCCAGTCCCTTCCCCCTCCACCCTCCCAATGCCCCCACCTGATCAGAACACATGCATACCTGAGCACACAGCCACCCAGACGTCCACATGCAGCACACATCAACACCACTCCAAGAGACAAACACTTCACACTCACCACACCATGAAAAACACACACTTCAAGCACCAAAGACACAACACCAACAACACCATCCCAAGACACTCAGAGACATACACACTGAAAACAGATATCCATGTTTCATACATCAGATTCCTCTCTCTAAAAACCCCACCCATCACTACATCTCCTCCCACTTCTTTAAAGACCCTTACCCTGTGTGCCCTGGACCTCTGGCCTACCACTGCTGCCCCCTCCCAGAGTTAAGAGGGCTGGATTGCCCCAGTTCCTACCACTTTCAACTCCCAACCACCCCAATGAGAAGTGTGGCCCCCAGGAAACTAGCAGAGAAAGTACTCCCAACAGGGGAGGACAGGGAAAAGAGCCACCCACCCCAATCCCCCCACACCCAAATCAGGAACATGAAAAAAAGATGAACCCCCACAACCACCCCTATGTTCTCAGTAGAAGGTGACTGATGTAGCCACCTCAATTACCATTCCCTCGAGTCACATTTGGGGTTATCTAATTCGAAACGATTGAAGCCCAGCCCTCTCCATCCCAAACAAAGCCTTCCCCTTCCCCAAGCCAGCCCTCTGCCCACAAGGCCCTGTCCTCCCACTACCCTAGCCAGCCCTCCCCTCCCAGGTCCACTCCTCCCACTACCCCAGCCAGTCCCCCCCTTCCCAGGTCCATTCCTCCCAAGGACTGACCCAGCCTCCCACTTCCCACCCATATCCCCCCAGAGTGGTGCCTGGAGTGCCCATGTGATGTCCCTATCCTTGGGAGGTTACCCTGGCAGTGAACTGTGCTGCACGTTTTCCTACAAACAAGTGCTGACTTATCTTTGGACCGGCCATTGGCCTTGTTGTTTTGCACTTTCCATAATAGTTTGTCATTGATTAAAGGTATATTTTGCCTTTGACCTTTTTGGCTGACCTTGCTAATGATGCTGGACAATGTATGTGTATATGATGACCTGTTCCAGTATAGTAGCACCACTGTCACTGTGGCATGTCATATGTTTGCAGTTGCAGGTGTCCCCAGAGCTTGGAGAAGGTAATCTACTTATTGAATAGGAAGCTAAATGGGGACATGATGCATATCTGTGATTGGCCGCTTTTGGCCCATACATTGGTTTGGGCTCCGCTTTGGTAAGCATGCCAGCTTTGCTTCCTCTGCATCAACACCCGTAATTTGGATGTACTGTATGACTTGTGGGGCGGACAGGGTGCATCATATGTGAATGATGTGATTTGATGTGTGCACACCTGGGTAGGTGTACAGTTGTCTTCAATATGTATGGCTTCACAGGCACATGTGTACATGTCCATGTGCGAACTTGACAACCAATGCATACTGATTGACATGGGACATGCAGCTGTAGGAATGTGCATTGTGGACTTGGCCGTAAACCTTTCACACATTTACTTGCCAGTTTGTGAGGGCATGATTTGTGCCAGTCTCAGAGACATGCAACAGATTGTATGCCCTGGGTATGTTGCTGCAGGTTCTATGTGCAGTGTGGCCTTGTGACCATGCTGTACTAGGGTCCAGATACTTGTATGCCACATCAGCCTGAAGTGGGGAGAGTATTTTGTTCCAATGTGTGAGACAATGGGTAGTGGAGCTGACATTTTTCAGCCTTTCCTTTGTACACGTGAATTCACTGTGCTGACTAACTCTTCCAAATATATTTTAATTGGTGCCATTACTCATACATTGATGTCACATTACACTGCATTCACTCCACGATATGCTATTCCACTCCATACCAGGCCTGTACACCAGCCAGTGTCTGCCACTCCACTGTATGGTGTTACAGCATACCTGTCACTACTGTATGACACTACAGTCCACACAACTCCATTGGATGCCACTCCAATGTGAAATACTAAACTATGTCATATTACACTTAACACCACTCCCCTGTACAATACTCCTATCTACATTACTCCACTCTTCAACATTCCACTCTATGCAATTCCAGTGTTTGACGCTCAACTACACACTACTCCAGTCTGTGTCATTATAATGTGTGACAATCCATTCTGCTCAAATCCATTGTACCCCTCACCAGTATTTGGCACTCCAAATAATGCAATTTGAGTCTACTACATTCCTGTGTAGGTAAATCCAGTGCAGTACACTTTACTTTGCAACACTGTCCTCTAGGCTTCTCCCTTGCATGAGTAGTGGCTGGAGTTGTAGAGCAGTATGTGGCATCTGCAGTGTTGAGGTGTTTTCTAAGCCACTCTAAACCATCCTTATGTTTGTTGTAGATGAGTATGTGATGTATGTGAGGATGCATTTGAGGTTGTGCCATGAGATGCTCTGTCATTTGTGATGATGTGCAGTATGTGAGGAATGTTGCCTGCAGGCTCCACAGAAAGGGCTTGTGATGTTGGCACAGATGTTTGATTGGTTTGTGTTGGCCTGTCCACAGTGATTTGTGTGGACATAGGGTGACAAAATTACATGTAAGTGAGGTTCTGATGTTTGAAATGTTGCATACATGATCACAGTGGATTGTTTTGGGCATGCATGTGGAAGTCAGGACCTTTCCCAGTATCTTGCTGCTCTAGTGTGGGGGTGTTATATGTTGCGTGGTCACTTGCTTAGATGTTTTATGTATGCTATCCCTCGTATGATAGCCTTTAGAGTGTTGAGTGTGTGTGGAAGAGTATTCAGTATGTGTGTTATTGGCACACACAGGTACTCGCTTTTTGGTCTTCTGTGTTACGAGTGTGAAGTGTGGTGATGGTAATGTTCCTCCTAGTAGCAGATGTGCTGTACCTGTGGATCTTCTTTGGGATGCATGTGGAGGGTTGACTCTGAGAGTGCAATGAGGGGTATTTTATGAGTGACTCCTGGATAATGAAGACTGATCCGTGTACTGTGATGATTTTTAATGTTGTTGTTCCTGATGGTGAGATCAGATATGTGTGACCCTGGTTGTGGTGGTGTTAGCACACTGCTTTTTGCACATGCAGTGCTGTCAGTGGCCAAACCGTGGCCCTTGATAGGCGTGAGGACCCCCTCATGTCCAGCTATGGTTGCTGTGGGATGTACTTGGATGTGAATGGGTAATGAGTTTGAGTGGGATGAATGCTGTGTTTTTGTGTATTGACCCTTTCAACAGACCAGTGTATGTGCGTGTTCTGTTGTTATTACAGGAGAATGTATGTGTAAGGAGTGTGTGTCATTGAGTGCACTGATGTGAGTGTTTTCTTTTGTAATTTGTGTTTGTTTTGTGCATGTCAAATCAGGCAATGTTAAGTCTTGGTCATTTGCTATGTGAGTGTGCCCAATTGTGCTCTGGCCCCCTATCTGTGACCAATATGCTGTCTGGATTGTGGCTATTAATGCTTGGGAATGGGAATGACACCATGGCCCCTTTGTGAACAGTGGAGTGTATGAGGCAGTGTTGCAAGATTAGGCTAGATCAAGACCCAATTGGGGTTAAATTCAGCAGCTGTGTATGGCACATTTGGTTTGTGTGGTGTTTGCGGTTAGACAAATGAAAACCTTATATCTGTTCCGGGTAGAACTGGGAGCATATTGGCCTGTCCCCTCTCTTGCTACACCTATCAATAGATTGGGGATGTATTTTGATGTGCTCTGTAAAAAAATCATTAGTAATTGCCTTGAGTACAAGATTACATCTGACATCCTTGACCTGGGATCACCAAATTCGGTGTACAGTCTGAGGAATTCTGGAGCACAGCCATAATGGGAGTAGCGTGGCACCTGTATCAGATATTGAACAGGGTGTAGAGCAGGGAAGGTGAATGATAAGTCAGTGGGAGGTTAAGTGAAAATTAAGTTTTTGCTGTATTCCTAACAGGGAAAGGCACAGAGAGGCATGAGAAGTCTGCCAGTGGCATATACATGAAATAATAGTAAATACAAACAGAGTGCAGATCCCTAGATGGCTATTGAAAATGTGCAATCACTGGGGTTCAATAGCATCCTTGCATTGCTGGTCCCTGGTGATACTGCACTGATGATATCTTTCCTTCTATTACCACCTCTGTGCCACACAAAGTTAAGTAGCAGTCCTAGGTGTACTCTCATATATGAAACATCTTCTATTGCATGAACATAAGATACAACTCATTTCTACAGACATTTCTTGGAGTGCTTGCTCCACTTTGCAAAAGTTTACTTGTTCTTAGACCGTGTTGATGATTTACACATTGGGGAAGAGGCAGAGGACCTTAATTAAATGCTTGGAGAGAGTGGATTATGGAGCTGACATGCAGACTGACCAGTGAAAGGTGGGGAATCAGAGCAGACACATTCATTTCAATTGTGCAAGGTTAATAAAAAAGGGAAAGGCAGGGCTGGCAATGATGAGGTTTGCTATGGTGCTTAGGTCATGTATCACTGCTTTTTTTGCGGCATCTTCATTACACATCCATTCAATTCTGCTTTAGTGCTTTATGCTACATTTGGAAATAGGAAGTGCTGGGTTGGAGGAGTTGTGTGGATTTGTTGCATAGTCAATGTTTTTGTAGTACAGGACAGACCCACAGGGAAAAATATAGTGATGCAAAACACAAATGTGCCCAAATGTCCACTGTATTGAAAATTAAGTTTTCCAGATCATGACAACAATATTATGGGGGGGGGGAGGGTGAATGGTATGGCCTGTTGTTATGTGGTATGGTCTGTAATTGTATGGCATGAGCCTGTCATTGGCTGCTTAGGTTATGATATGGCCTGTGATTATATAACCGGATAGGCGCATCATAATGGGGTGGGCGGTTGGAGCTCTCTTCCACCCGGCTTTCTGTCTCCTTTAGCTTCCTTTAACACCAGCGGCGGTACGATTTTCCTGTCAGATCCAAAAACCCTGTGGTGAACGTAAATATACCTATCTTTGCCCACTGTAATGTGGCAGTCGGGATGACTCCTTCTGGCTTAACGAAAATGTGTTTTTCCACCTCCGAGGGGACTGCAGTGGTGCCTCCACCTGCCTTTGTAGTTAGGCCCTTAGTTGGGATGTGCTTGAATCTCAACTAATAGATGCAATGTGAAATGGGGCATACTAATGCAGCAACCAGAGATGTTAGCCAATCTATGTAGGTGACTTGCTGACAGAACTGAACACTTAGGGCCAGATTTAAAAAAAAGGGCTTAGCACTAGCATGTGTGCCTGAGTCTAGAATAGGTTTTGTACAGGAAGGGTAGCAGGGTACCACCCCCCCGCCCCTGTACTAAATACTATGCTTGGACAAACTTAAACACTTTTTAAACTGTGTAAGTGTGCTGCACAGTGCAACACACATGCAAAGTCAGAAAAGAAAGGAGAAATCACATTGTTGCTCCTGTTTATGTCTCCTTTAAAGTGGCATTAACTTTTGTTACTAAACCCTGTCTACAATTGTTTGTGGATTAGGTTTGTGTCAAAAGGCATGGGTGGTAACGCCCATGTACCACCCATGTGCATTGCACTGCTTTACGTTACTTTCAGGGTACGTTCCAGTTTTTAGAAAATTAGAGAAAAAATATTTTGTGTTGGTTAGCATCACTTTTGTGATGCTAACACAGCACAAAATGTTTGTAAATCCACCCCACATTGTATACAGCCGAACACTCCCACAATCCTAACCGTGTGGTCCATCCACATAGCAAGTTGTTTAAATCACTGAAAAAATATTTTATTTGAGAAATACAAATAGTTTTCTATAGCTGAAAGTACATGGGTTAGAAAGGAATGTGAGGTAGTTAAGGGAAATCTAATCATTGCAATTCAGCACAAGGATGTTGATGGCATGTGATGGGCTAGAAACACATTTAAGAAGGTTTTAGACCTTGGGTTTCTGGTTGGCAGAAGTGTGCACCCTGTCCAAGTCAGAACCACCACTCTAGTCAGGGTAAGCTAGATAAACACTAAAGGATAACCTGTGCTCACCCTCTGGAAGCTTGTAACATAGTAGAAAGGCATATCTAAAGAGGCAAAGTGGAAAGTATGTGTGCAACACACACGCAGTAACAAGTAAAATAGACCAAAACGACAAAAATCCAAAAATATAGAACCGTAGAAATGAACTTTTAAAGATTAAATCAAAATGTAGCTCTTAGAGTCTTAAAGCATCACCCGGGGATATCTGGTCACAATAGACAAGTGAAAATCCAAAGTTCAGCACGACCGCAATGGAGGGCAGGCCAACTGCAGCACTCACTCAGGTCCCACTGACAAAGTTTTTTGGATGGAGGAAGAGTTGACATCGAAGACAATGCGAGGACTGGTCATAGACCCAGCTCTCTGCCCGTTGAGCTACACAGACTCAGCCTCCCTGCCGCTGTGCCTTCACCCCTGTGCCTGACAGAGGTTTGAGTCCACTGAGCTGATCGCTCCCCGTGCCACTCGCAATTCTCTGTGCACACTGTCCGTCATTTTCCGTGTTTTGTTCTATTTCTGATATTTTTTTACTCCCTGTTCTTTTCCTGATCCTCCATTCTTGCTCTCTTCATTGCCCAGCTTCTTAACCCATACCCCAGTTCTGGCCCGTTCATCGCCGCTTCTTCCCCTGCGGTTCCTCCCACCAGCAGCTTCCCACTCCTGCCACCCAGCTGTTCCTCCATCATTCCCCTATTTAATGGCGGATGCTGTGCGGACGTTTGAGCAGGACCTGTGACCTTTTGGTCATAGACCCTGTTCTCCGCCCATGCAGCTCCGCTGACTCAGCCTCCCTGCTACTGTGCCTTCACCCCTGCGCCTGTCAGAGGTTCGAGTCCCCTGCGGCGAACGCTTCCCACGTCACTTGCAATTCTTTGTGTGCCCTGGCAGTCATTTTCAGTGTTTTATTCTATTTCTGCCTTTTATTTACTCCGTGCTCTTTTTCGGACCCTCCATTCTTGCCCTCCTCATTGAACTTCGCCTTAACCCTGAGCCCGGACCTGCTCATTTGTTGCTGCTGCTGTCCCCGTGGCCCCTCCCATCGCCAGCTTCCCGCTCCCACCACCCAGCTGCTCCTCCCTCTTCCCATATTTCATGGCAGCCGCTGCGTGGATGTGTGCAGCGGGCCACCGGCTGGCACGCCAAAGATGCGCCTAAGGCAAGCCCATCTGCCCCCGTCTGCAACCCGACCGTAACCAGCGCCAGGAACCCTGGATCTCCAACCATCCACTGCTACGACTCAGCTACCCTCCTTACACTCAACCCCAGGAGAAACTACCACTGCCAACTATTCAAGCCAAGCACCACTCATGGATAGTTTTCGTGCCGCCACTGGTGCCAGACCTTCACCACCACCAACACCCCACAGCCATCACACCCGCACCGAAAACCAACACATAAACCTGGACCAACGCCTCCTCCCCCCTGACATCGCCACCACCAAATCTGACGGATACAAGATCCAGAGGAAAGACCGCCTCAACCGCCCAGGAGGAGGACTCGCCATTGCACACAAGAGCTTTCCCTGACTCTCCACCTCCACCATGAAAGCCCCACTCTCCACCACTGAACACCTTTACTTCCGGACCCAGTCCAACCCCAAAACCACTCTTCGCGGCACCCTCGCTTACAGACAGCCCGGACCTCGCACCTCATTCACCACCACCATTGCCAAATTCATCGCACCCCACGCCTTTGCCGCCACTGACTACATACTCATTGAGACCTGAACTTCCACCTCGACAACCCCAGTGACCCCAACTCCACCACCCTCCTGGACAACCTCGCCAACATCAGCCTAAAACAGCTCGGCACCACGCACACCCACAAGGCAGGACAAACGCTCGACCCAATCTTTGCAGATGGAAACAACGTCCCCTTCAGCCACACCACACCGACCCCGCAACCCCGACAGACAGTGCCTCAGGAAGGCCACCTGGTTCACCACCAACCTCCAAGAATCCAGACGCACTTGGAGACATCTCGAGAAAAACAGGAGGAATAGAAAAACGCCAGAAAATTGCACCACCTGCAAGAACACCGTGACGGAATACCCCCAACGCATTGGATCCACCAAATGGACCTTCATCCAAAAGAAGATCCTCGCTAATTCCAGCAACTCCAAGAAACTCTACTGCGTCATCCAGGAATTCACCAAGCCCCACAGAGAAACCACAGACCTCACCCCCTTTAAGGACCCCTACAACAAGCTTGGATCCTATTTCCACCTGAAAATCAAGGGCCTCTATGACCACTTCAGCGACCGGACACCTGACTCCGAACCCAAGACCACCCCCCTTAAAGCAACAACAGCCAACCCACCATCTCCTCTTGGACCTAAGTCACCACCAAAGACACCACCTCCACCATGAAAGGCATCCACTCAGAGGTCCCCATGGACCCATGTCCTCCGCACATCTACCACATAACCACCAACGCCATCACCCCAGAAATATGACGCACCATCAACACCACTTTGAAGACCGGCACTTCTCCCAATGACTTGAAACAAGCAGAAGTCAGACCCCTGCTCAAGAAACCCACAACAGACCCCAAGGACCACAAGAAATAATGACCCATCTCCCTCCTCCCTTTTGGGGCTAAAGTCACTGAGAAGATAGTCAATGCCCAGCTCACAAAATTCATCGAAGAAAGCTCCATCTTTGACCCCTCCCAATCCGGATTCTGCAGTAACCACAGCACCAAGACCGCCCTACTTGCTGCCACAGATGACATCCGCACTCTCTTCGACAAGGACACACTGCGACCTTGATCCTACTCGACCTCTCCGCAGCATTCGACACCGTCTTCCACTGCACACTCACCGCCAGACTCCTCAATGCCGGCATACGGGGAACCACATTTAACTGGCTCTGCTCCTTCCTCACAGGCAGAACCCAATGGATCAGACTGCCACCCTTCCTCTCCGAACGCACACAAATCAACTGCGGAGTACCCCAAGGTTCGTCGCTCATCCCATGCTCTTCAACATCTTTAAGGCCCCCCTCGCCACCATTGTCAGACAGCACGGACTCAGCATAGTATCCTACGCCGACGACACCCAACTCATCCTCTCCCTAACCAAGGACCCCATCACAACCAAACTCAACTTCCAGGAAGGAATGAAGAACGGTGCATCCTGGATGAGAAGAAACTGCCTGAAGCTCAACTCAGAAAAGACAGAGGTTCTCATCCTCAGACCCAGCCCCTCTGCATGGGATAACACCTGGTGGCCCACCGCCCTCTTCAGCTGGTCCCACCCCCACGGGCCATGCCCGATACCTTGGCATCACACTCGACTCCTCCCTCTCCATGACCCGACAGGGCAACACTGTCGCCTCCAGATGCTTCAACACCCTCTGCATCCTCTGAAAGACTTTCAAATGGATCGCCCCTGAATCAAGGAAGAACATCACCCATGCAATCATAACCAACAGACTGGACTACGGAAACGGCCAATATGCTGGAATAAACAAGTCCCTGCTCTGCAAACACCAGACCATACAGAACACCGCAGCCAGACTCCTCCTCCGCATCCCACGACATGAGCACATCACTCAACACATGCGGAACCTCCACTGGCTCCCCGTTGAGAAGAGAGTGACCTTCAATATACTCACCCATGCCTACAAGTGCCTCCACAACATCGGACCCCAATACGTCAATGAGAGATTTACATTCCACATACCCAAAAGAAACCTCTGATCTGATGACCTCGACCTCGCCGAAACCCCCCGCATCAACATAGCCAGAACAGGTAGAAGGGCCTTCTCCTACAAAGCGGCCAAAACCTGGAACGAGCTCGCGATCGACATCATACGTGCCCAATCCCTGAACATCTTCAGGAAGACTCTCAAGAACTGGCTATTTGACTGAGCTGAGCTGCAGTTTTACTCCCCCCCCCCCCAGCATCTTGAGACCCTCACGAGTGAGTAGCACGCTTACAATTACCCTGATTGTTTGATTGATTGAGGAATGGAGGAGGCGAGGCATCAGCATTGATCCTGTAAATGTAGGCGATACATAGGTTCCAAATCACGCAGTCAACTCAGGCTTTGTCAAAGAACACCTTTACAATGCAAGCGATCTATCTCATCTTGGAGCCAAGCAGTCAGTCGGCATCAAACCGGCCATTCTGTCCAAGCAATGTTGTTAATCAACAACTGTGCCGGCATCGTCCATGCATCGGTTTTACTCAATCAGCACAGCAGAAGCTCACTTTCAAGGGCCCAGGACTGGATTGGAATCACTTGGCAGGGCAGGACTCACAAATGTCAGAGTCCAGGTGCTTTTGCATGGTTGTAGGTCATCTTTGACCTCCCTGAGACTTCAGAACAGGGGGCAAGCCAGCAGGCTTTTGGAGTCACTCTTGGTTCAAGTGAGATGGGTACAGTCCTTTTCCTCAGCAGGGCAGAGGGAAGCAAGAAGCAGGCAACAAGCAGCACATCACAGTAGAAAATCAGTTCTTCCAGATAAGCAGCCCCACAGATTGGCAGTACTCATAGCAGCACAGCAGCCCTCTCTTAGCAGTGTTCTTCACCGTTCCAGAAGCGTACTGTGTTGGTAGGGTCAGAGACCTAGGGGGTGATTACAATGTGCAGTCAGAGGCTTTCAGACCGACATCGTCAGTTTCAATTCTGACCACCTAATTACAATCTAGGCGGTCAGTATTGAAACTGGCCAGTCATTCTGGCAGGCTTCCAACAGGCTAAAGAAGCCCTTTGGTAAGTCAGAGACCGGCCCATAATCCCAATAGGGCAGCATTTCCGGTGTCGGGATAACAATGTCATTTTCCTACAGCCTTTCCATGCCAGGCTTTCTGACATGGAAAGGCTGTCAGAAAGTGACCTTGGGGGTCCCTAGTGGTGCTTCCTTGAATCTGTGGCCTACGATTATGGCTGAAGGGTGCAGGCGTTTACACAAACTTCCATTTCTCTATGTCTCTATGGGAGCTTGTGCTACGGCTGGTTTACGGCCATAGCACAAGCTCCCATAGAGAAATGTGAGTATGCAACAGTACAGTGTGCGTTAGCATCATAATTAGGTAGTTGGGCCGCCAACCAGAGATCAGTCGGTCCTGTTTCTGTGACAGTGTCATCCGCCCGACATCGTATTACGACCCCTATTACTTATATCCAGTTGTGCCTTTGTAGTGGGGGTGACTTCAAACAGGCCCTTGAAGTGCACAGGTCCCCCTTTCTTCCCAGCCTGGCTTCAGACTATCAGTAAGAGGCAATCAGTCCTTTGTGTATGACACAGGACACCTCCTATTGAGGTATGTGTCAGCTCCCCCCTCAGTTCCTGCTCAGGAAGAGCTTTCAGAATGCAGACTAGTTCTCTTTCACATCCACCCTTTCTGTGTTTGTGGCTGTCTAGAGGGAATGCACAAAGTGCAGCTGTCACCCACCCCAGGCTTGTATTGGTAACAGGCTGAAAGCACACAGAGAAGTAAGAGCAAAGAAATGCCCACTTTTTAAAAGTGGTATTTCTAAAACAGTAATGTTACATCCAAATTTACCAGTAAAGAGGATTTATCATTACTATTCCAAACATACGAAACATACTGTATCTACTTCTTACTGATTGGGAATTAAAGCTCTAAAGTGTACTAAGGAATTCCCAATGTTAACCTATGAGAGGAGTAGGCCTCACAGTATTGAAAAACAAATTTAGCATTTGTCACAGGTTTGACAGTTAAAACTTACAAGTACTTGTCCTACCTTTAACTTACACAGCACCCTCCCCTTAGGGCTTCCTAAGGCCTACCTTAGGGGTGATGTATGTGTAATAAAAGGAGAGTTTAAGGCTTGGCAAGTGGTTTTAAATGCTAAGTCGAAGTGGCAGTAAACTGCACACCAAGGCCTTGCAATGGCAGGCATGAGACAGGTTTGAAAGGGTATTTATGTGGGTGGCACAACCCGAACTTCAGGCCCACTAGTAGCATTTAGATTACAGGCCCTGGGTATATGATACACCACTTTACAATGGACTTATAAGTAAATTAAATATGCCAATTGTGTATATAACAATTTCACCATGTTAAGGGGAGAAGTATATGCGCTTTAAAACTGGTCAGCGGTGGTCAAGTGCTCAGAGTCTATGGGCAACACAAAGATACAGCAAAATGAAAGGAAAACAGGTTAATAGTTAGGGTGACGACCTAAGGATGACACGTCTAACAGAAGGTAATAGTCCAAGCTAAGAGAAAGTGGGATGACAATAAGTGAGTTGACCTTACTTAAGCAGTGAATGTAAACAGTGTCTGGCTGTTTTGGCACATAGTTGCCCATGGAAGTCGCTATGACCAGACTACCAGGGTTTTTTGTCAATCAAGAACCAGGGCAGAGCAGTTTAACGATTTGCATTCAATAAAGATGAAGTGTCGTAACATGGATGGGGTGGCCACTGTCCAAATTTGCATACGACTCTATGCCTGTACACTGTATTGCGCAACACTCTAAGACAGTTTTCAACACTGTACGAAACAACACTCCACTCTACTCTACTCTATAAGTTGCCACTCCAATTTATAAGTTATAATAGTTTCCTTGACTTATGCTACGCCACCACAAACTTCAAACTGCTGGAGTTAATAATGGCCTTGGGGATCGCCACTCCTCAAGTTCGGCTCCAGCAATGTCTTCAGATGGCCGCCCCCGGGACACTACAGTTTGCTATGGCTTGGCTGGAGGTTTACTGTTCCTACCAAGCTGTAGCAAATACTTCGCTTCAAGAAAGCGAGAGCATTTAAAATTTATAATTGCTTTTGGACAGAGAGAGCTGCATATTCAGCAGCTCCCTATAAAAAAAAACAATGCCAGCTCCCGCAGGATGCAGGAAGCTGTAAGGGACCATGGGGGCCTTCATGCACCCCCATGGTCCCAGTGAAGAGTGAGTACCAATCAGCTCCCTCCCACTTGGGGGACGTTGTCCCTGGGGCCTACATTTGCCTCGGGAAGGGGACAGCATGCCCCTGTCTACCATTCAAAAAAGGCCTGGCCCCGGGGCTGAAAACGGTCCAGATAAGGGGAGCAACATGGCCCTCTTTCTCTAATACATAAAAAAAATAGAAGAGAAGCATCACAAGTCGCCAGAGGTCCACCCCCTTTCTGCACCAATCTGCAAACTTACCTTCTGGTGCCCTACTGGTTGTGGAATTAATTCTCCTGAGGGCCTCAGGGCTAAAGTGAACTTCTTCCCCCAACCAGTAATGCACCAGGGTGAGTTTGCAGAGTGGTGGTGAAAGGAGACATGGCTTCTGACAAACTCTTAGCAATCCAGCTCTGTGGGACTTACTGAAGTTACCAGGAGGGGTTGTTGTTCTACAAGGACCCTCAGGAGTAAAAATGACTTCATCCCCAACCAGTAGTGTGCCAGTGTGCAGAGTAATGGGAAAAGGAAGCATGGCCTCTGAAGACCTCTCAGCAATCTTGCTGTGTGGGACTTACTGGAGGTAATAGGAGGGATTTTTGCAACCAAGGACCCTCAGCAGTAAGAGAGACTTTATTCCACAACCAGTAGTGCACCGGGAGGTGTGTTTGCCGAACACTGGAGTAATGGGGGATGGCCTTTAAGGACC
Source organism: Lissotriton helveticus (assembly GCF_964261635.1). NCBI lineage: Eukaryota > Metazoa > Chordata > Amphibia > Caudata > Salamandridae > Lissotriton > Lissotriton helveticus. The sequence continues at coordinate 1,721,043,915 of NC_136059.1, forward strand.
TCTAATCAATCGTGCTGTGTTGGACTTATTGGAGGTTGCATGAGGAGTTGTTGGCCTCCAAGGACATCCTTGAGATGCAACTACCCCTCCTGTTACCTTCAGTAAGTCCCACACTGCGGGATCGCTGAAAGGCCTTTGTGGCTCACCCCCTTTCTCCACCATTCTTCAAACACGCCTCCTGGTGCACTACTAGTTGGGGGATGAAGTCCCCTTGGGGTGAACAACCCCATATGTTACTTCCAGTAAGTCCCACACAACGGAATTGCTAAGAGGCCACAACCCCTATCTCAACCCCTCTGCAAATGCACCCCTTGGCACACCCCTGGTTGGGAATTAATTTCTCTTGGATGCTGAGGGACCTTGGGGTTGCCAAGAAGTCCTCCTGGTACCCCCTAAAAGTCCTGCACAGCGGGATTCCTGAGAGCTGGTCAGAGGCCCTTCCCCCTTTCTCCACCGCTCTGCAAACCCAATTACTACTTAATAAATCATAGAAATTCACAGAAAAAACAAAGGTTACAAGGATGTTATAGTTAGGACATGGACTTCAAGAAACCATAGAAATTTCCTGAAAAAAACGATGTTAGAGCTAGGCTCACGTTTTACTCATACAATACCAGTGGAATTTGACAGTTATAGTTAGCTGAGCTAACTATAACTCGTGCCCCCGCAATGCACTGCTTATGACCTCACATGATGTTTCATCACTCTTTTTCTCTTTGCAGAGTTTTATATAGTGCAAACTTGTCCCAAATGGGGTATCAGAGCGCTTTACATAGCACCAGTTGCATTACATGAGGACACGTTAATTTTTTATTAGGCATGGGCATTTTAAGTGATTTGCCCAGAATCACAGGATGTTCAGCGTCATTGCCAAGACTCAAACCAAGTTCCCCAGATTCGAGGTTGACCGCACTAGCTGTTAAGCCAACTCCTGTCCCCATGACATGGTCAGTCACATGGTCGGTGACATTTCTGATGACATCGCTGATAGCATCACTGATGACATCTCAAAGGATGTCACTGTTGATATCATCCACAAAATCACTAACGCACCCACTCACACCCCATAGGACCCACTCCCACACAACTATTCACAAACCCATTCACAGACCCACACCAGTACTTACAAACTCACTAGATCTACTCACACATCCACTCACTCATCCATACAGCCACTCATACACCCATTCTCTCAGTAAAACAGCCACTGACATATCCACTTATGCACCCATACAGCCACTCGCACACTGAATAAGTCACCAATAGAGCTACTCACACACCTATTCACTCACTCATACAGTCAAACACACAGCCACTTACCCATACAGTTATACACACACATACTTACTCATACACATATTAACACGTACTCACTCACCTATACAGCCACTGACACAAGCATACACTCACCCATATAGCCACTCACATACATTCATTCATCCATACAGTCACTCATATACCCCATCACTCACATATACTGCCTTTCAGATACCGAGTTATTCATCCATATCCAACTGATATGTCCACTCACTTACCCGCTCAGCCATATACACATTCACTCACCCATGCAGCCCCTCACACAGACACCCACTAACCCGCGCGAGGGGGCCAGGGCGGGCCCGTCCTTGCCCGTCACTGACAGGATCTGGCAGGGCTGGGCCATTTCCCTTTTGCCCCGTGACCCGGAGCGGACCTATGTTGGCTGGTGAAGCTTAAGGTACTGTCTTGCTGGTGGATTGTCTTTTGACTATTTTAGGCTCGCCCTGGGTCTCACGAACTTTCGCCTATCTGCTCTTCTATCAGGCATTGAACATTGTTATGCCCTTCACCACCTAAGTAATCCACTCCAATCATTTGCTCGGTGTTTTCTTTTAAGCATCTAGGGCCAAGAACAAGTAGGATTGATAGGGCATCTCACCTATTCCCTGTTTAGATATTATAGGAATATCTGTATTCAACTCAAATGGGGAAAAGCAAGACTTTGGAGGAGAGTGGGGAGGGAAGTGAGGGAGGGGTTAGACGTGACACTAGGAAGAAGGCAAAAAAACAATGGAAAATTGCTGTTAATAATTGTGTCATGGACCGAATAGATGCCTTTATTAATGAATGTGAGGTCATCTTAGAGTCATCTCCCCTAAAACACCCTAATAGCGCTAATAGCAGCACTAATTCATGCCTGAAAGGGAATGGTAAGCACACCATTCCTGATATGTTTTGCAAATCAGGGAATAAACAAATACCTAATACAACTAAAGGGATTCATGATCTCAGTGCTTGTTTACCGACTGTAACTGAAAATGGGGAGCCTTCTCTAGGTGATGAATATGTAGCCCATATAGATCCGATAGTTATTTGTACAAATAGATTCCAACCATTCGGTGATTTGCAAGGGCAGAATAGGGATGAAGAGGATCCACCAAGGCGTGAACAAATCAAATTGTCTCCAACCCCACACAGTCAATCTAATACCCCAGGTTCACATTTAGAATGGCATACTATGGGGCCCATTATGATGTCGGGCGGATTGCCCCCGCCAGGCTGGCGGTAGCCACCGCCAGCCTGGCGGGGGCAATCCAGCCAATATCTGCATTTGTTTTCCCCCCTGCCATATTAGTATGGCGGGGGGTACCTCGGTGGACAGAAAGACCGTCCGCCGCTTTTCCGCCCCAGTCGCCTTGCAGCCGGGGCGGAAAAGGAATAATATGGTGGTGGTGTCTATCAGACACCGCCAGACATATTATGATGGGCAATTGTGGATGCATTTCCGTGGCGGCATGCAGAGAATCCCTGTGGGGGCCCGTTGCGGGCCCCCAGGGACTCTGGGGGGGTAGGGGGTGCACATGGGGGGTACCTATGGTACCACCCAGCAGTTCCATGCACAGCATGGTAGGCACCACGCGGTGTCTGCCATGCTGTGCATGGAAGTGCACAGCATGCTTTCCTGCCATTGTGGCGGGCGGTGCTAAATGCACCGCCCGCCACAATGGTAGGAATACGGGATGCGCCTGCCACTGTGGGGGGCGCATCCTAATGCTGCCGATGGGGCCCCCGCCCTTATGGCAGGCGTATCCTACTACCACAAGGATGGCGGGTGGGCAAAGTCCGCCCGCCATCCTAACGAGCCCCTAAGTGTCAAGAAGTCACTACACTGAGAACCGAAGTGCGGGCTATGAAGGGTACCTTAGAGGAGATACTATCTATGGTTAGATTTTTGGCATCTGAGGTAGAGACACAGGGAATTGGTGGCCCCCAGTGCGCCAGCAACTCAGTATCATCTACAAGTTTAATTTTCAAAGATTTGGCGGCCCTTCCAGCTACTGTGGATTTCGTTGGCAATAAAGTAGTAAGAGGGGCGAATTTTACTCAAAATCTTGCCGTAGTTAAGAAAAGTTCAGGCAAGACAACCCCCACAGTAGCAAGGCGCCAACCCCCCACTGCTGTTAATATAGTACCCCCTTATACAGTCCATTAATGGGCATTGTGAACAACCCACCCCCTGGCCGTAAAACTCTACCTTTTGGAGGCTTATCGAACAAAGGACCTGGTTTGGGGCCTAACTGAGAGTGTGCACCTAATCCACCTAATCCTTTTAAAATTGATATGGAAAACGTCTCAAAATGTGATCCCAATGGAAGCATTGAGAATAGGGACTCTTTAACTAACAAAGCTATCCATTGGATCAGGCATGTTAGAGGTTGCCGTTCAATAATTAGAGACTACATATTAGCTGCACGTAGGATTTCCTCCTCTGGTCACCTTTATGATTGTATCGAACTTACATTGAAAAGTATAGATCTTTTTGAGAATCTCTTTACGCTAGAGTTTCACACCAGCCCCCCGGAGAATTCAAAAATCCAACTCAGACGTTCTCCACCTGGCTTTGTTACTAGGGCTACACAGACACAACCCAGACTGCAGGGAGATTCCACACTTGAGAACAACGATTGAATAGGGTCAAGAGAGACACTTAGTGAATTTATTGCGCCTAGTATCACATCAACTAAGGATACACTTGCTAAGCGGGCACCTATTGCTAAGAAGGTGCAGGTTTCATCTTCTCAAGCGGTAGGTGTTCCGGAAATGGTTGCCTTTCCAGTACAAATAGATACAATGCCCCAGTCCTTAGATCTACCATCATCCGAAAATAGAATTCTGAGCTGGAACATTGCAGGCCTTTGCACGAAGATGGGTTCCCAAGAGTGGAATGTATTCATAGAGGCATATGATATATGCCTCTTTCAAGAGACCTGGGCTGAATTACCCCAGTTCAAGGTCGGATACTTGAATTATTTTGTAGCGGCAACTAAGGGAGCTAAAGGGAGGCCCTCGGGGGGGTTTGACTATGTGGGTACGTCAGGAGCTCGAGGTTGACATCCTGGTTCTACCATCACTGAGCGAAGACATACAGGCCATTAGACTGACCATCTAACAATAGACATATACAACATATATCTCAGGGGAACAAGATGGAAAAGGTCGAGAGTCCTGGTGGCTCTCGAGGAGCTCTTGGATAAGCATTTAGATGTTTTATACACACTTATAGCAGGGGACTTTAATACAACGTACAAACCCCTTACTGCGGAAGATGGTTACTGGACAGAAGCCGAGGATATTAAATGTGGTGTTCCATCATTAGAGCTAAGTCCCATAAGGAGATGGACAGATGTGGTCATCCAAGGGGTTAAGAGCCCTAAATGGGCGTACCAAGGCAGATAGACACTGTGCCAATACTTTCAACAATGGCTATCATGCCAGTAGAATCGATTATATTCTGGTGAGCTTGGGTCTATGGCCAGAGGTGGTGGATATGATGGTAACAAACAGGATCGAAAGTGACCACAATCCTCTGTGTGGCACTTTGAACCTGTACTGTCACACGATGGGTTGCCTAGATAGGGAAGGCCAATGCATAGGTGCGATTGTTCCAACTAACGATCTAAGGCGGCTTAAGTGGGTAAAGTTAGTAGAGTAGCCGGCCTTACTAGATAACATATTGCAGAGCCTGGATCATGCGATAATTGACTTAGAGATTAGTGCAGCGGAAAAAAGAGATCTAGATAATTCAATAGGCGTAAATAACACCTTTTTTAAACGTCTACGCACCCAGGAAGGAAGGGCAATGGTATAACATAGATTTCCGGGTGGCACGTAAGGCTCTGGGGGAAGCTATTAAAGGGGGTGATCCCAAGAAGGTCCGCGAAGCAAAGTCATCTTTATAAGGGCACACAGTCTAAAGCTAAACATTATGGAATGACAACAGATGGCAGGAGCTAAAGGATGCCTGTGCCATGAAAAACCCCAAATATTTTTGGAACGTTTATAAATGGTCCAACGGGGGCCAGGCAGTCCGTCCCCAAAATCATGTCTCCCAAACAGACTGGGTGAACTATTTCAAACCATAATATGCCTTTATCCCACTAATTGGAGAGGGGGAAATTTTGTGTGCCCTCTATCAGCATAATACATTTACCAAGATTGAGGTAGACTCTGCACTCAAATCTGTATTAGCTGGAAAGACACCAGGGGCTTATGGCATACCAGGGGATATTTTTTTTAAAGATAAAGATAGATGGTGCAGGTACATCCTGTTGCTGTCTAATGCCATTGCGCAGGGAGCCCCCATAACGGATTCCTGGAAGAAAGCCGAGATTATCCCTGTCTACAAGAAGGGGGACAAATCAAGCCCAGGGAACTATAGGCCCATCAGCCTAATTGATTGTCTCCAGAAAATAATTGGGAGGCTTGTGCTTACCAGGGTGCAGGAATGGATCGAGGAGTTTGATGTCTTGTCAACCCTGCAAGCAGGATTTTGCGCGTCCCTTAGCACAATCAACCAGGTGTTTCGATTTGTTTTGATACACTGGAAGATTGTGACTCTATGCAAGGGTAGCCTGTATGCCGCCTTTGTAGATCTCAGGGCGGCATTTGATCTTGTCCCGCGCAGAAAGTTATGGCTAACCTTACGAGAGCTAGGACTCCCTCCTGAGCTCTTGACTCTGATTATTAGATTACATGAGGGCAATAGCGCGCAAATCAGGTGGGGCGGGCAAGGAGAGGTTACTGAATTTTTCCCAGTAGAAAGAGGTGTGAGACAAGGCTGTGTCATTGCTCCTACGCTATTCTCACTATATATTAATGGGATAGTCGATTATATGAGAGCAATGCCGTCTGACGCCCCTACACTAGCTGGTGATAAAGTGCCTATACTGATGTTTGCCGATGACACGTTGATCTTGTCCAAGACCCCTAGCGTGCTCCAGATGGCCCTCAAAACTTTTGAGGTCTTTTGCTCACAGCGGGGTTTGGAGATCACGTGTCAAAGACAAAGTTAATGGCATTTAATGCTCATAAGACCTTCAAAGGGGGCATCTGTATGTATGATAGGCCTTTGGAACTGGTGAACGAGTTAAACTTCAAAAATAATATGAGGTGGGATCACCAGGTGGAACTAGCTTCCCTCAAACACAGACAAATAACAGGGATCCTGTACCAAGAGCATAATTTATCATACCCTAAGCCCTTAAGCCCTGCTTTGGAAATATATAAATTGAAAGCCGTTAGCTCAGCTCTTCTTTGGCTCAGAACTTTGGTGATGTGAAAATCTTGCAACTCTAACTACTTCGGAAAACAGGTTTCTGAGGAAAATTACTAGACTGCCACAGAGCACTCCTACCAGCCCCCTACAAATCGACCTAGGGACGAAACCGATCGCAGCAGTAGCCAAACTTCGTCTCATCCTCTATTGGAGGAGACTCTGGTCTACACCATAGCTCTCAGGCTATGCGAAAGGCTTCCTCAAATTAATAAGGGCTGATGTTTCACATCGTATTAAATGGCTTTGGGCTGTCAGAGACCTTTTATCCGTTATAGGCTTGGCTTGGATGTGGGTGGATCCCGTAAACTCAAACTTTCCTACTAAGGAGGTGTTGAAGGCCAAGTATTGGGAATGGTTCTGGGAGAATAATATTAGGCAAAGTGAGTCTCTCACACTCACAAGCCGATTCCTGGAACATAAAGACTGTCCGATGCTGGAACCTTATTGGGATCTAATCTCAAAACCAGTGGACCGTAGATTGTATTTCCAGTTTAGGATGGGCTTACTACCAGTGAGATCAGTTACTGTAAAATGGTCCATTAATGGAGTAACCACCTGCCCGGGTGCGGGTCTTGTAACAAATCCTTGTCCCATCTCCTCTTCGTCTTTGCGGCTTACGCTGCCCCGCATCGGGTCTCGTTGCTTCATATTTGTAAGCTACTAGGCACCAGACGGACAGCTGAAGCTGAACGCATCCTGCAGCCTTTGGCAATAGCCATGGCAACATTTTTAGGATGGGCTTGGGTATTGAGGGCTCGCATGATATCTTAGAGCGGGATTAAATATCAAAACGTTCAGAATTATTCGGTTAATTGCTGAGCAGGGTGGGTCCTGATAGCAAGTTCTAATGCCTATACCCCATAAAATACTAAATGTAAGAAGGTCGTGTGAATTGTTGTTTGTATTTTTGAATGTGGTGTGCTTTGTATATATTTTAATAGTACGATGAACCTCTTTAAGGAGCTTTTTTATTTTTGTTATTGTAAGTAAATTCAGTATACGTTCAACACTAAACTAGGAGCCCCCTCAGGGATTCTGTCTTGGGGTGCGTATTTTACTTCTTAGTTTTTACGAATGAATTGTATAAATAAGGACATCAGAGCTGCCCTTTTTTTATTATCCATTTAAATTATGCTTCTCCTTCAACAGCTGTTTTATGCATATAATTCTTATGTATTTTTGCAAATGCTTTTATGACTGCAAATTGTCGAGTAAAGCTGTTGAAAATGAAAAAAATGAATCCTATGTTTTTTTCAGTGAATTTCTAAGGTTTTTAAAATGCTAATTCCTGACTATAACGTGGCTGAAACCTATGTTTTTTTCAGTGAATTTCTAAGGTTTTTTAAATGCTAATTCCTTATTATAACATGGCTGAAACCTATGGTTTCTTCAGTGAATTTCAAAGGTTTTGTAAATGATAATTTTTAAAGGTATTAATTATTATATTTTTTATACTGATTTACTACATTGTTTTAAAATATTTATTTTTAGATATTTTATTTTTTAAATTGCATTACATATTTTTAATATAAATTGAAAGAATTTTTTTGAACAATATTGAAATTGTAATATTTATTTATTTTATTTTAAATTTTTATTAATTTACATACATTTTATATAGCAGGCAATGATATCCTATGGAAGGAAATTCAAGTTACTGGTAAGTACGGTTAAAATTAATTTTCAGGATCAGTAGTGGGCTGAAAGATGCAGCACTGAGGTCTCTCCTGATAACAGGTGAGTAAATTGGAATTCATACTTCGGCTGATTTTAGAGGAATTTTTTAAAGTTCCAAAACTCCACACTTAAAAGAATTTTCAAGTAAAACCAGTCAATGTTAGCCTATGGAAGGAAATTCAAGTTACTGTAAATATGGTTAGAATTACTTTTCAAGATCAATATTGGGCTGAAAGATGCAGCACTGAGGCCTCTCCTGATAACACGTGAGTAAATCGGACTTCGTAGTTCGGCTGATTTTGGAGGAATTTTTTAAAGTTCCAAAACTCCACACTTAAAAGAATTTCCAAGTGAAACCAGTTAATGTTAGTGTATGGAAGGAAATTCAAGTTACTGTAAGTATGCTTAAAATTACTTTTCAGGTTCAGTGCTGGGCTAAAAGATGCAGCACTGGGTTCTCTCCTGATAACAGGTGAGTAAATAGGAATTCGTAGTTCGGCTGATTTTAGAGGAATATTTGTACGTTTCAAAAATCGACACTTAGAAACTTTTCTGGTGAAAACCACACAATGGATTCCTATGCAAGGAAATACAAGTTACTGGTAAGTTCGCTTAGAATTACTTTTCAGGGTCAGTGCTGGGCTAAAAGATGCAGCACTGGCTTCTACTTCCAGGTGAAAGAATCAGAGTCCGGACGTAACTCATCTAACGTGGTGTGGATGTGCCATTTTGGACCTACTCTTACCATTACAGCGTCTTAATATTTAGACAAACAAAGAGATCATTGTTAAAGATGGGAAAAAGTAATAGATACACGGTTCCCAGAATTATTATTGTGTGAGCAGAATCCTGCTACAATATATATGGTTTGGGTATATACATTTTCAGACAGCTTGGATCGCGAAACGTTAGTCAGAATAAGTGAAGTGAAACAATCAGGAATTGAGTGTGCCAGTAGACACATGGTTGTACATTTTAAGTTGATGGAGAACATGATATCTTTATCAAGAGTAACTATGTAGTATTGTTACCATTACCCGTCGCATATCATCATGGGAGGTGGTATAACCATGCCGTGATCTAATCACTGATACTGGGTGTCATCATGACAACGGGAGGTATTAGCTTGTCTCTTAATGACATGTTCACCAATGAGGGGGACCTTGGTTACAATACCTGAATGGAGTTGAGGGTACCAACCACACAAGTGGGTGTTATCGATGCAATACAAAGGTATTAATCCTGACAGATGAATACACTAAATGATCGGGAAAGATTAGGATAGCCCTAAAAACTGTTCATAACTGTTAAAGCCCAAAAAGAGTCAAGGGTAGTCATGGAGACCCTAAATAGGGTCATCTTTATAATTTTCAGTCGAAAAAGAAAGATTCCATCTTCTAAATGCTGGTGTCGTAAATTAATGGAATCAATTCTTGTGAAAGTATAGGTATACAGGAAAAAAGAAGAAGATATGGAGAAGCCATCAATATTAGAGGTTTAGGCAGGAAAAATGTGTCTAGGTGTATGGATTCAGAAGAATCCTTATGTATGGTAATGACTGCTATGGAGATGTCGAGGTGCAAGTGTGGATCAAGGCATCTATATAAAAAGCAAGTCAATCACCCAATTTAGACTCACAATGTTCAAGACCAAAGCTGTAGTACTATTGTTAACAGAATTTCCCCCCAAAAATATGTGATATGGATGTCTCCTCCAGACATATAGATAAGTGTGGTGCAGATGTAAAAGTAAAGTTCTTTTGTCCATTTTCAGATTCAAAGTGTTGTGAACCTACACCCTGTTCATAGTCAGATTACAGAAGTAGGGTGTTACGAGTCCATTGCTTTCTTTGCAGGGGGATGTAAGGCTTCTGTAATTACAATCGTATTCTTGATTCAGCCAGTATTGGAGTTACACATCAATATTTAGTACGCACTTGGTAGACCTATGTAGTAAAATTAGTTCACTCTCTCTCCTCCGAGCATGAGTTCCTAATTTCCTCCTCATGTGTGTTTTAGTATTACTTCAATGCCCATGAAGGTAATTGTATTATTATGAGGATGTGTTTCATGGAAATGGTCAGTCAAGGGATGGCCTGTAGGAATTTATTGATGTTTCTGTAGTGCTCTTGCATCCTAGTTCTCAACGGGAGGAATGTGCTTCCAAAGTAAGGGCAAATACAAGGGCAAAATATTATCTAGACCACAAATTTGATGTTGTAATCAATCCATTCTTTGATTTTAATGGGTGGAACTGAATTCATAGGTATATGTCTTGTGTTGTTTTTGCAACAGATTTAGCAATTATGGCAAGTGTGAAATCCGGCTAGTCTGTCCAGACAGGTTCTAACAGGTTTCCTTTTCGTCAACAACTTCTGATTTGCAAAGAAGTTGTTTCAGATTTGGAGCTCGGTAAAAACTTATTTCTGGGTACTCTCGTACATGTCCACCAATTCCAGGTGTATACTGAAGTAGGTGCCAGTGCCGTTTTACTAACGTGAGTTGACCATTGTGGTATTCTGCAATAAAACGAATTCAGTCCTCTTTTCTAGTAAATGGTGGTTGTTTCTGACACAATGTGGAGAATCATTCAGACATATAAATGGTGTTCATGGTCGCCCGCGGGAGTTGGTCTTTATATCCGCCTTTTTTTGGCATGTAATTGCTTAATGGCTCTTTAGATCAAAGATCGTGTGTTCACTGCAATTGCGTTTGATCCTCAGGTGCTCACCTTGAAGTATGTTATTAATATTATGTTGCGGGTGGCAGCTGTCAGCTCTTAAGATGGAATTCACTGCCGTCTCTTTGCAGAACACTTTGCTTTGAAAATGATCATTGTGAATGTATAATGTGAGATCTAAAAAATGTACCTCTGATTTGGAGATGGTACTTGTCTTGATCTTCCGGGGGTTGTCATCAAGTTGATGTAAGAAACTCTGTAAGAGGTCTTCCTCTCTCTGTCAAATGCAGAGAATGTTGTCTATATAACTAACCCAAAAACTAATATGAGAGGTGAAATAGGGGATCCTAGAGTCTCATAGCCAGAACTTCTCCACGTGGCTCAAGAAAGTACAGGCATAAGGGGGGCACAAATTTGGGTCCCATTGAAGTTCTGCATACATTTTTTTAATAATTTCTGCCATTAGTGTGCTGCTTAATACAATTATTAACATATTATATAGGGATGTTTGCTTTGGACTTTATCTTCCCCATCTATACTACATGTCATTCATCTTCCTCACATCTTTTTCTTCTTTTTTCTTATTTCTTATTTCTTTTTTCTTCCGTTACCTTATTCTTATATATACTTCATTCATTGTTGAACATGACAGAGGATTTTTCATTGTTCGATGTGACAATTATTATGCTAAATCTATGATAATTTTGAAATTGGTATACTTTTGGTTATATTTTTATTTTCTAATTTTTATATTTTTGTTTTTGTTGTTTGCTGTCTGCTCACTGCTTTTGTTATCTCAGCCTTGAAAAAGGCCCGGCTCATGGGCCACAGGGGGCGAAACACGTGCTCACTGTGCCTCACAACATGATTGTTTTGTAATGAGCACAAAAGACTCCAAATAAATTTTTAAGAGACAACGAGTTCCCAACACATTATTTACTCGTTTCGCAGTGATGATGCTAATTGCTTATGGATACGATTGAATCGTTATAAAAAACAGTGCTTGTCCAGGTACCTCCTCCTCTACTACTAAAAGGGGTTTTCCCATTTCCATGGACAAGTGACACCGGGCTTTTGCTCATTCACCAACACGGGGACAGAGAACTGGACCTATTACCACTACTACTCTTTCATAAAATCAGAAAAAGATGTTTTGGGACCCCCATTTTTTCTCAGCCCTACTTGAAGAAACACCCTGAAACTGTCAGCACAGCATCTCAACCAAAAAGGGGAAGTTTTGTGAACATGTCATGAAGACTCATCAAGCGGCGCCACAGTTATTGGCAAAATAAACTACCAGTAATATATATGTATTATATATATCACTGAAAAAAACCATAGGTTTCAGGGGTGTTCTAGTTAGCTGGACATTTCACTCGTACAAAACCATTGAAATTCCTCCGTTATAGTTAGTTCTACTAACTATAACTTGCGCGCCCGCAATCCACTGCTGATGATGTCACATATTACATCATTCATGACATGGCCAGTGACATCACTGATGACATCTCAAATGACATCACTGATTACATCACTGGGTGGGGGGTCCCCAATCCTCTCACGGTCCCGCCGGTTCCGCGCCTCCTGCGGGAGCCGGCATTGCTTTTTCCCATGGGGAGCAGCTCACATGTATATATATATATATATATATATATTCACTGAAAAAACCATAGGTTTTACACACGTTATAGTTAGGCTTGGGTATTGAGGGCTCGCATGATATCTTAGAGCGGGATTAAATATCAAAACGTTCAGAATTATTCGGTTCATTGCTGAGCAGGGTGGGTCCTGATAGCAAGTTCTAATGCCTATACCCCATAAAATACTAAATGTAAGAAGGTCGTGTGAATTGTTGTTTGTATTTTTGAATGTGGTGTGCTTTGTATATATTTTAATAGTACGATGAACCTCTTTAAGGAGCTTTTTTATTTTTGTTATTGTAAGTAAATTCAGTATACGTTCAACACTAAACTAGGAGCCCCCTCAGGGATTCTGTCTTGGGGTGCGTATTTTATTTCTTAGTTTTTACGAATGAATTGTATAAATAAGGACATCAGAGCTGCCCTTTTTTTATTATCCATTTAAATTATGCTTCTCCTTCAACAGCTGTTTTATGCATATAATTCTTATGTATTTTTGCAAATGCTTTTATGACTGCAAATTGTCGAGTAAAGCTGTTGAAAATGAAAAAAAATGAATCCTATGGTTTTTTCAGTGAATTTCTAAGGTTTTTAAAATGCTAATTCCTGACTATAACGTGGCTGAAACCTATGTTTTTTTCAGTGAATTTCTAAGGTTTTTTAAATGCTAATTCCTTATTATAACATGGCTGAAACCTATGGTTTCTTCAGTGAATTTCAAAGGTTTTGTAAATGATAATTTTTAAAGGTATTAATTATTATATTTTTTATACTGATTTACTACATTGTTTTAAAATATTTATTTTTAGATATTTTATTTTTTAAATTGCATTACATATTTTTAATATAAATTGAAAGAATTTTTTTGAACAATATTGAAATTGTAATATTTATTTATTTTATTTTAAATTTTTATTAATTTACATACATTTTATATAGCAGGCAAAGATATCCTATGGAAGGAAATTCAAGTTACTGGTAAGTACGGTTAAAATTAATTTTCAGGATCAGTAGTGGGCTGAAAGATGCAGCACTGAGGTCTCTCCTGATAACAGGTGAGTAAATTGGAATTCATACTTCGGCTGATTTTAGAGGAATTTTTTAAAGTTCCAAAACTCCACACTTAAAAGAATTTTCAAGTAAAACCAGTCAATGTTAGCCTATGGAAGGAAATTCAAGTTACTGTAAATATGGTTAGAATTACATTTCAAGATCAATATTGGGCTGAAAGATGCAGCACTGAGGCCTCTCCTGATAACACGTGAGTAAATCGGACTTCGTAGTTCGGCTGATTTTGGAGGAATTTTTTAAAGTTCCAAAACTCCACACTTAAAAGAATTTCCAAGTGAAACCAGTTAATGTTAGTGTATGGAAGGAAATTCAAGTTACTGTAAGTATGCTTAAAATTACTTTTCAGGTTCAGTGCTGGGCTAAAAGATGCAGCACTGGGTTCTCTCCTGATAACAGGTGAGTAAATAGGAATTCGTAGTTCGGCTGATTTTAGAGGAATATTTGTACGTTTCAAAAATCGACACTTAGAAACTTTTCTGGTGAAAACCACACAATGGATTCCTATGGAAGGAAATACAAGTTACTGGTAAGTTCGCTTAGAATTACTTTTCAGGGTCAGTGCTGGGCTAAAAGATGCAGCACTGGCTTCTACTTCCAGGTGAAAGAATCAGAGTCCGGACGTAACTCATCTAACGTGGTGTGGATGTGCCATTTTGGACCTACTCTTACCATTACAGCGTCTTAATATTTAGACAAACAAAGAGATCATTGTTAAAGATGGGAAAAAGTAATAGATACACGGTTCCCAGAATTATTATTGTGTGAGCAGAATCCTGCTACAATATATATGGTTTGGGTATATACATTTTCAGACAGCTTGGATCGCGAAACGTTAGTCAGAATAAGTGAAGTGAAACAATCAGGAATTGAGTGTGCCAGTAGACACATGGTTGTACATTTTAAGTTGATGGAGAACATGATATCTTTATCAAGAGTAACTATGTAGTATTGTTACCATTACCCGTCGCATATCATCATGGGAGGTGGTATAACCATGCCGTGATCTAATCACTGATACTGGGTGTCATCATGACAACGGGAGGTATTAGCTTGTCTCTTAATGACATGTTCACCAATGAGGGGGACCTTGGTTACAATACCTGAATGGAGTTGAGGGTACCAACCACACAAGTGGGTGTTATCGATGCAATACAAAGGTATTAATCCTGACAGATGAATACACTAAATGATCGGGAAAGATTAGGATAGCCCTAAAAACTGTTCATAACTGTTAAAGCCCAAAAAGAGTCAAGGGTAGTCATGGAGACCCTAAATAGGGTCATCTTTATAATTTTCAGTCGAAAAAGAAAGATTCCATCTTCTAAATGCTGGTGTCGTAAATTAATGGGATCAATTCTTGTGAAAGTATAGGTATACAGGAAAAAAGAAGAAGATATGGAGAAGCCATCAATATTAGAGGTTTAGGCAGGAAAAATGTGTCTAGGTGTATGGATTCAGAAGAATCCTTATGTATGGTAATGACTGCTATGGAGATGTCGAGGTGCAAGTGTGGATCAAGGCATCTATATAAAAAGCAAGTCAATCACCCAATTTAGACTCACAATGTTCAAGACCAAAGCTGTAGTACTATTGTTAACAGAATTTCCCCCAAAAAATATGTGATATGGATGTCTCCTCCAGACATATAGATAAGTGTGGTGCAGATGTAAAAGTAAAGTTCTTTTGTCCATTTTCAGATTCAAAGTGTTGTGAACCTACACCCTGTTCATAGTCAGATTACAGAAGTAGGGTGTTACGAGTCCATTGCTTTCTTTGCAGGGGGATGTAAGGCTTCTGTAATTACAATCGTATTCTTGATTCAGCCAGTATTGGAGTTACACATCAATATTTAGTACGCACTTGGTAGACCTATGTAGTAAAATTAGTTCACTCTCTCTCCTCCGAGCATGAGTTCCTAATTTCCTCCTTATGTGTGTTTTAGTATTACTTCAATGCCCATGAAGGTAATTGTATTATTATGAGGATGTGTTTCATGGAAATGGTCAGTCAAGGGATGGCCTGTAGGAATTTATTGATGTTTCTGTAGTGCTCTTGCATCCTAGTTCTCAACGGGAGGAATGTGCTTCCAAAGTAAGGGCAAATACAAGGGCAAAATATTATCTAGACCACAAATTTGATGTTGTAATCAATCCATTCTTTGATTTAAATGGGTGGAACTGAATTCATAGGTATATGTCTTGTGTTGTTTTTGCAACAGATTTAGCAATTATGGCAAGTGTGAAATCCGGCTAGTCTGTCCAGACAGGTTCTAACAGGTTTCCTTTTCGTCAACAACTTCTGATTTGCAAAGAAGTTGTTTCAGATTTGGAGCTCGGTAAAAACTTATTTCTGGGTACTCTCGTACATGTCCACCAATTCCAGGTGTATACTGAAGTAGGTGCCAGTGCCGTTTTACTAACGTGAGTTGACCATTGTGGTATTCTGCAATAAAACGAATTCAGTCCTCTTTTCTAGTAAATGGTGGTTGTTTCTGACACAATGTGGAGAATCATTCAGACATATAAATGGTGTTCATGGTCGCCCGCGGGAGTTGGTCTTTATATCCGCCTTTTTTTGGCATGTAATTGCTTAATGGCTCTTTAGATCAAAGATCGTGTGTTCACTGCAATTGCGTTTGATCCTCAGGTGCTCACCTTGAAGTATGTTATTAATATTATGTTGCGGGTGGCAGCTGTCAGCTCTTAAGATGGAATTCACTGCCGTCTCTTTGCAGAACACTTTGCTTTGAAAATGATCATTGTGAATGTATAATGTGAGATCTAAAAAATGTACCTCTGATTTGGAGATGGTACTTGTCTTGATCTTCCGGGGGTTGTCATCAAGTTGATGTAAGAAACTCTGTAAGAGGTCTTCCTCTCTCTGTCAAATGCAGAGAATGTTGTCTATATAACTAACCCAAAAACTAATATGAGAGGTGAAATAGGGGATCCTAGAGTCTCATAGCCAGAACTTCTCCACGTGGCTCAAGAAAGTACAGGCATAAGGGGGGCACAAATTTGGGTCCCATTGAAGTTCTGCATACATTTTTCTAATAATTTCTGCCATTAGTGTGCTGCTTAATACAATTATTAACATATTATATAGGGATGTTTGCTTTGGACTTTATCTTCCCCATCTATACTACATGTCATTCATCTTCCTCACATCTTTTTCTTCTTTTTTCTTATTTCTTATTTCTTTTTTCTTCCGTTACCTTATTCTTATATATACTTCATTCATTGTTGAACATGACAGAGGATTTTTCATTGTTCGATGTGACAATTATTATGCTAAATCTATGATAATTTTGAAATTGGTATACTTTTGGTTATATTTTTATTTTCTAATTTTTATATTTTTGTTTTTGTTGTTTGCTGTCTGCTCACTGCTTTTGTTATCTCAGCCTTGAAAAAGGCCCGGCTCATGGGCCACAGGGGGCGAAACACGTGCTCACTGTGCCTCACAACATGATTGTTTTGTAATGAGCACAAAAGACTCCAAATAAATTTTTAAGAGACAACGAGTTCCCAACACATTATTTACTCGTTTCGCAGTGATGATGCTAATTGCTTATGGATACGATTGAATCGTTATAAAAAACAGTGCTTGTCCAGGTACCTCCTCCTCTACTACTAAAAGGGGTTTTCCCATTTCCATGGACAAGTGACACCGGGCTTTTGCTCATTCACCAACACGGGGACAGAGAACTGGACCTATTACCACTACTACTCTTTCATAAAATCAGAAAAAGATGTTTTGGGACCCCCATTTTTTCTCAGCCCTACTTGAAGAAACACCCTGAAACTGTCAGCACAGCATCTCAACCAAAAAGGGGAAGTTTTGTGAACATGTCATGAAGACTCATCAAGCGGCGCCACAGTTATTGGCAAAATAAACTACCAGTAATATATATGTATTATATATATCACTGAAAAAAACCATAGGTTTCAGGGGTGTTCTAGTTAGCTGGACATTTCACTCGTACAAAACCATTGAAATTCCTCCGTTATAGTTAGTTCTACTAACTATAACTTGCGCGCCCGCAATCCACTGCTGATGATGTCACATATTACATCATTCATGACATGGCCAGTGACATCACTGATGACATCTCAAATGACATCACTGATTACATCACTGGGTGGGGGGTCCCCAATCCTCTCACGGTCCCGCCGGTTCCGCGCCTCCTGCGGGAGCCGGCATTGCTTTTTCCCATGGGGAGCAGCTCACATGTATATATATATATATATATATATTCACTGAAAAAACCATAGGTTTTACACACGTTATAGTTAGGAAGTAGCATTTACAAAACCTATGAAATTCACTGAAAAAACCATAGGTTTGAAACCAGTTATAGTTAGCTGGAAATTTTACTGATATAAAACCAATGAAATTCCACGTTATAGTTAGTTGGACTCACTATAACTTGCCCGTGTAATGCACTCCTGATGACGTCACATATTACATCACTCATGACATCACTGATGACACCATCCAGTGAATGTGTGTCTTTCTGAAAAATAAATATGTGTTATATATGTATATATTATTGAATATCTTAGTGAATACATATATTAGTGAGTAATGCTTAAATATTTAAATACATGTATTAGTGTTTCACTTTGTGTATAAGTGGCTGCATGGGTTGATGAGTAGGTACATGTGTATGTATATAGGTGATTAGATGTTTTTCTTAGTATCACTATGAGTGTTTGCATGCTTTGGTGGGAGTATTACTTAGTACATAGATGCAAGAATGACTGAGTGTCTGTTTGTAGGTGTTTTGAAGACAGCATATGTGCAGGACTGTATGGGTGGATTCGTGTGCATATGTCTGTGTTAGTGAGTGAATGACTGTCTTATTAGTGTCTTTATCAGTAACTACATATGTTTTAATGTAGTATATGTGAATATTGATGTATATAAGTGACTATATGTGAGAGTGAGGGATTGTAAAAGTTCCTGTTTAAATTAGTATGTGTTTCTAGAAGTGATTTTTTAAGAGAGTAAGTATGTGTAAGTTTCCTTAGAAGTAAATTGGTAGTGTGTGTATATTTGTTTATGCAAATAAATGTATGTTCAATAGTTTATTTGCATGTGTGAGTATGTGTGTGAATAACTTTTGGATGACTGTCGGTGTGTAACAGGATGTGTAGGTGTATCACTACATATGATTAGTGAATATATGTATGAGTGACTATATAGAACTGTTGGTGAATTAGTGCATGTGTATATACATGGTGGAATTATTGAATTGGTTTTTGTAACTGGTATGGGTATCTCCATTTTTTTGAACATTTTAGTTTCTATTTTTGAATATGCATTTCAAGGGTTAGATTACAGTGAAAGGAGGTCTGTCACTGTGTCACAAGGATGGTGTCATCAGTGATGTCATGAGTGATGTAATATGTGACGTCATCAGCAGTGCATTACACGCGCAAGTTATAGTGAGTCCAACTAACTATAACGTGGAATTTCATTGGTTTTATATCAGTAAAATGTCCAGCTAACTATAACTGGTGTCAAACCTATGGTTTTTTCAGTGAATTTCATAGGTTTTGTAAATGCTACTTCCTAACTATAACGTGTGTAAAACCTATGTTTTTTTCAGTGAATTTCATAGGTTTTTAAAATGCTAATTCAGAAATATCTCGTGTATACAACCTATACTTTTGTCAATAAAGTTCTGGCAATATTTTTTTCAGAAACAAGCCGTTTTCTTCACTGTTCAAGTTGCATAGAGACTCCTTGTAAAGCGATACAGAATTAGAAAGTCTGTACCTTGCCTTTTTTTCAACGCATTAAAATTTGCCTGTAAATAAAAATAGCCTTTCTAAACTTTCGTGCACGACCCGGTGTGCGCACTCTCGGCAACAGTTCTCAATAAAATGGATAGCGCATTTCCAGGCTTTCGTGCGCGACCGACTGCGCGCACCCGCCTATATATTTCGTGAAAACTTTGCAATCTGAACTTATTGAATTTCTTCATAGACCCATCAAAGAACTTATAATACGTCAAAGAGACTAAACCTAGGCTTCTTTTTTAATATTATGAAAATTTTCATTAAATGGAGCCGAATGTCTTTTTAAACTTTCGTGTGTGACCGAATGTACACACCTTGGTATTTTAAAAAAAATATAAAAGGTTGTATACT
Organism: Lissotriton helveticus; assembly: GCF_964261635.1. NCBI lineage: Eukaryota > Metazoa > Chordata > Amphibia > Caudata > Salamandridae > Lissotriton > Lissotriton helveticus. The sequence continues at coordinate 1,721,063,735 of NC_136059.1, forward strand.
TTAACAATTGTATGCTTGAATCGAGCTCAGAAGATATATTAAATCCGGATATGTTTGGATTTACTCCTTTTCACGTTTTGAAACTTCGCTGAATTAGACCGCTACTTCCAAATGGCGTACGTGACCAGATACTATCACCGCGTACACGTCCTGAGACGCGCATGTGAAGTCATGTGACTTGAAAACAACACTTCCAATTGGTTCTTAGTAGTTTCTATTCTGCAATTTACACGGAGGACTCCACCCACTCCTCTCACTATCTTTTCTACTCTCAAAAGAGAACAATGTTCAACACCCTTCGGAAGACTTTGCTGAAATGGCTGCCGCCCCGCATTCATCTTCCGAATCTGAAGGAAATGAGCGACTACCTTTAAAAAGAAAAAAGGAATCTTTTATTTGGCAATTTTTCACTTATCCTGAAGAACAAAAGAAAGTGAATGCGTCAAAAGTTACCTGCACGATATGCAATTCGGTTCTCTCAAGAGGAAATCCAAGAAAAAAATATTCCTTTTCCATACATACCATGGTGCGGCATGTCAAACAAGTGCACCCTGTGGATTTTGCACAGGAATCGACCAGAGCCCTGGCCACGCTATTACCATCAGAGGTGGCCAGCACATCTTCTGGTGGACGACCTGTATCTCCATCGAGTGCTGTGATGGACTTGATACCATATCTTGCAAAGGTGCACATGAAATGCAACGAGTGTGGAGAAATTCTTCTGTATGGAGAGCAGAGCCTCATTCTCACTAAACTAAAAATTGAGAGTCATAAATGCCCCGAGAAAAGATAAATTTCTTCATTTCATTTTGATCCTGTGTCACACATGAAAATGTTGTTGCAAGTTAAAAAAATCAAAAACTGCATGACACTGTTCCTGTCAAGGTAGCATAGCTGGCGGCCTAGGGGTGGAGGACCGTTGTGCAAATACCCCGGGGAGGACTCTGGATATGCTTGGTCCCTGAGATTCTTAGATGTCACTGCCTTCCACAAATGGCATAAGTCCTGGATGTTCGGTGCCATACTTGAGGGTTTGACCTAAAGACACGTCCTGCGGTGCCCTGGTCCAAAATCAAACAACATAACACTTGTTTTTAAAAAAAAAAAAAGTTCTTTTCAGAACTAACTCATTGTACCAAAAACAGCTCCAGGAGCATATTATAAAGGGGGTTTATCTCCCCTTTTTTGGCTTTCGTTCGTGCGCGACCGTGTGCGCGCACCCGCCTATATATTTCGGGAAAACTTCGCGATTGCAACTTATTAAATTTCTTCATAGACCCATCAAAGAACTTATACTACGTCAAAGACAGTAAACCTAGGCTTCTTTTTTATTATTATGAAAATTTTCATTAAATGGAGCCGAATGTCTTTTTAAACTTTCGTGTGTGACCGAATGTACACACCTTGATATTTAAAAAAAAATATAAAAGGTTTTATACTTTAACAATTGTATGCTTGATTCCAGCTCAGAAGATATATTAAATCCGGATATATTTGGATTTACTCCTTTTCACGTTTTGAAACTTCGCTGAATTAGACCGCTACTTCCAAATGGCGTACGTGACCAGATACTATCACCGCGTACACGTCCTGAGACGCGCATGTGAAGTCATGTGACTTCACAACAACACTTCCAATTGGTTCTTAGTAGTTTCTATTCTGCAATTTACACGAAGCACTCCACCCACTCACATCTCTACCCTGTTATCTGCAATTGTGAACATCAAAAGGAGCTGCGCTACGCCCCTGTAAGAGGCCTCACTCCCACTGCTGCAACGGCTTGGCAGTCCTCCAGATGCACAGGAACAGCCCCTCCGATCCATTGAAGTTCTCTTTCGTGAGAGGCCTCACTCCCACTGCTGCAACGGCTTGGCAGTCCTCCAGATGCACAGGAACAGCCCCTCCGATCCATTGAAGTTCTGTGTCGGTCTCAATACCACTTACGAAATGAAAATAAGCACTGAAGAATATTTATGCTGTAGCAGGAGGAGTACTACATGCTTGCAGAATGCATTCTATTACCTATAAAAAAGTGAAACACCCACGCTACAATCATATAGAATACTTCCTCTAAAGAAGCCTGTGAATAACTTTCGAACATCAGGTTAACCTTTTTTTACTCTGTCATCATTGTTAAAGATAAGTATTTACAATACTATATTAAAAAATGCCATGATTTTTCCTTTTTAATTTTAAAAATCTTGCAATCTTTCACAAACCCAATACTCATGGCTTCTTTTTCGTGACAAAAATCTTGCAATATTACATACCTATATAGAATAACAGAAAAAACATAAAACTACAAAGGCCAAACAGTCTACTAAACGTGGATTTGTAACCTATGGGGCAGATTCATGTTAACTACTTCATACCCAGATATGCACCAGTTAATGTGCACCACAGTATGGTAGTGCTCCGTTACCCATGGTGTGCCACATTTGAAATGTGGCGCACCATGGTACAAAAACACCATACATGCGTAACACATCTGTGCTCAAAAACTAATACATTGCTAGAGTTGCATCGCAACTGTGATGCAGCTCCAGCAAGGCTCACCAATGCACTATATTCACAATGCTACGTCAATACCTACGCCTGCTTCAAGCACATGCACAGTTTTGAAACTGCATGGGCCTGAAAGTCACTGAGTGAAATATCATACATTACAGTCAGCCACTTTCAAGACGCATTCCTTCAGAGGAACACTTACCGGTTATTAGAGGTAAATCGTCCGACTCCACCGGAGGAGACCCCGAATAAAAAAGACATATATAAAATGCGGACTAGCCACTGTATCGTGCTAGCAAACTTTAACTTAAAAATCGTTAGAAAAAACTAAAGGAATCGAGCAAAATTAGTAGGCCACTGATAGGATCTCTTTTTCACCTCGCTAAAATAGAAACATTAGGAACAACCCCTCATGAGAAATATGAAACTAGTGAGAGAAACCGAGCTCGACGCCATGATGGCTGCAAGATAGCTCGGCTCCGCCGCCCACCCCGCCCAAAATAACGACAAACCCTATACAAATATTATAAATAAATACAACACACCAGCAAAGTAACAGGGTAAAACGTTTTATTAAATAACTATTTACATGGCAGCCTGCTGCAACATGAAAACAACACTTCCAATTGGTTCTTACTAGTTTCTATTCTAGAATTTACACGCAGCACTCCACCTACTTCTCTCACTATCTTTTCTACTCTCAAGAGAGAACAACGTCCTACATTTTTCGGAAGACTTTGGTGAAATGGCTACCGTATATCATTCATCTTCCGAATCTGAACAAAATGATCGACTACCTTTAAGAAGAAAAAAAGAATCTTTCATCTGGCAATTTTTCACTTATCCTGAAGATCAAAAGAAAGTAAATGCACCAAAAGTAACCTGCACGATATGTGACTCGATTCTTTCAAGAGGAAATCCAACAAAAAATATTCCTTTTCCATACATACCATGGTGCGCCATGTCAAACAAGAGCACCCTGTGCAATTTGCAGAGGGATTGACAAAAGCCCTGGCCACGCTATTACCATTAGAGGTGGCCAGCACATTTTTTGATCGACGACCTGTATCTCCATAGAGTGCAGAGATGGACTTGAGATATTTAACTATATATGGTCTATAACCTATAGTTTTTCAGTGAATTTGCTCCGCCGCCCACCCCGCCCAAAATAACGAGAAACCCTATGCAAATATTATAAAAATATACAACACACCAACAAAGTAACAGGGTAAAACGATTAAATAGCTATTTACATGGCAGCCTGCTGCAACATCGATCCAAATGCATGGTTTTTTCAGTGAAATTCCTCCGCCGCCCACCCCTGCCAAAATAACGAGAAACCCTATGCAAATATTATAAATATATACAACACACCAACAAAGTAACAGGGTAAAACGTTTAATTAATTAACTATTTACATGGCAGCCTGCTGCAACATCGATCCAAATGCATGACACTGTTCCTGTCAAGGTAGCATAGCTGGCGGCCTAGGGGTGGAGGACCGTTGTGCAAATACCCCGGGGAAGACTCTGCATATGCTTGGTCCCTGAGATTCTTCGATGTCACTGCCTTCCATAAATGTCATAAGTCCTGGATGTTGGGTGCCATAGTTGAGGGTTTCACCTAAAGACACGTCCTGCGGTGCCCTGGTCCAACCATCACATATACCTGCGCCAGGAGACGGCGTGGGGTGCACTGGAAGGGAGAGGCGGCGCGAACGAGCCTCCCCCACCTCCCCAGGTGGAGGTTTCTCAGCTACACCCCTAAAGACACGTCCTGCGGTGCCCTGGTCCAACCATCACATATACCTGCGCCAGGAGACGGCGTGGGGTGCACTGGAAGGGAGAGGCGGCGCGAACGAGCTTCCCCCACCTCCCCAGGTGGAGGTTTCTCAGCTGCACCCCAGCACTTCACTCGACATAGGCGGCCGGCTCCCAGGGTCCAGCGGAACTTTCAGCCTTTTGGTGACTCTTCCATTCTGGACCTTGTCCCACAATCCGTTTGACCTGAAGACACGTCCTGCGGTGCCCTGGTCCAACCATCACATATACCTGCGCCAGGAGACGGCGTGGGGTGCACTGGAAGGGAGAGGCGGCGCGAACGAGCTTCCCCCACCTCCCCAGGTGGAGGTTTCTCAGCTGCACCCCAGCACTTCACTCGACATAGGCGGCCGGCTCCCAAGGTCCAGCGGAACTTTTAGCCTTTTGGTGACTCTTCCATTCTGGACCTTGTCCCACAATCCGTTTGACCTGAAGACACGTCCTGCGGTGCCCTGGTCCAACCATCACATATACCTGTGCCAGGAGACGGCGTGGGGTGCACTGGAAGGGAGAGGCGGCGCGAACGAGCCTCCCCCACCTCCCCAGGTGGATGTTTCTCAGCTACACCCCTAAAGACACGTCCTGCGGTGCCCTGGTCCAACCATCACATATACCTGCGCCAGGAGACGGCGTGGGGTGCACTGGAAGGGAGACGCGGCGCGAACGAGCCTCCCCCACCTCCCCAGGTGGAGGTTTCTCAGCTGCACCCCAGCACTTCACTCGACATAGGCGGCCGGCTCCCAGGGACCGGCGGAACTTTTAGCCTTTTGGTGACTCTTCCATTCTGGACCTTGTCCCACAATCCATTTGACCTGAAGACACGTCCTGCGGTGCCCTGGTCCAACCATCACATATACCTGCACCAGGAAACGGCGTGGGGTGCACTGGAAGGGAGAGGCGGCGCGAACGAGCCTCCCCCACCTCCCCAGGTGGAGGTTTCTCAGCTGCACCCCAGCGCTTCACTCGACAAGATGAGTTGCGCCCGCTCCTGCGGCACAGTGCCTCGCTCGGCCAGCTGAATTACGCCTGCTCTTGCTATTACAGCATCTCACCGCCATCCGGCTGAATTGCACCCACTCTTCCGGTACAGCGACAGGCGGCTGCCACGGAGCTCAAGAAATGGCGGTCGGCTCCACAGACTTGGGCCTGGCCTGCAAGGATGGCTCTGGACAACCCTGGAACTCGGACGCTTGACTGCTACGGCATGGGCCCCATTCCCAAAAGCGTCCCCTCAGCCTTAAAGATACTACAAGAGTCACCGGGGCCCCCGACTCCCGCAGACTTCCGGTGGGCAGCTTCTGCTATGATTGCTCGCAGAATGGCCACGACGTAGCCACGAGGTGCTCTCATGCTGACGCCAGCTTCAGTCTGAAACATCCAGAAACACTGTAGTATCGCGTTGTCGCGTAATGCGTCATATGACGCGCCGCGTTAGCGCATCCGGTGCACGAAGCGCAGCTTCCCGGAAGCGATCCGGGGCGCGGCGCGAAGCGCGTAACGTAAGCATAACAGGTCATGTGACTTTTAAATAAAACTTTTCATTGGTTCATTTCACTTTTGGTTTCCTAATGATGTAAGGCTAGGTCATGTGACCTAAAAGTAACACTTTTCATTGGTTTAGAACTAAACCACACCTCTTCAGGTGGTGGTTGAGCAAGAGGTGCCCCCCCTCCCCACCTTCATGTTGCCTGATTCGGCCAGCTCAATCGATCGAGCATGAGACTCTGTTGTGATCTGAAGAACCGCTGCCTGCGGTGCCTCACAGAACCGCTTAATGAAGGCCCCCGAGGGGCGGTGTGGTGGCGCGGACTGGGAGGGGCCGCTTATCTCCTACCCCGTCCCCAAGTCTCGCTTGGCCAGCTGAGTTCCGATCACTCTTGCGGCCTACGACATGGAGAGGCCGAGGCGTTGACTAGGCGGGACCTCCGACCGCAACCACAGCGCCAACGATCGCTGCTGACGGAGGGGAGCCTTGCCGGTGAGAGCCACTGATCTAAAGAACCGCTGCCTGCGATGCCTCCCTGAACAGCTTAACGGAGGCCCCCGAGGGACGGTGTGGTAGCGCGGACTGGGATGGGGCGCTTGGCTCCTGCGCCCTCCCCAAGTCTCGCTCGGCCAGCTGAGTTTCGCCCACTCTTGCGGCCTACGACATGGAGAGGCCGGGGCGTTATGGATCAGTATGAGCAAATTGATCTCAGTCTTGTTGCCCTGGTGTGGCCTGAGATCGCCCCCGACATAAGCGGCCGGCTCGCGGGGTCCGGCGGAACTTTTAGCCTTTTGGTGACTCTTGTCTTCTGGACCTTGTCCCACAATCCGTTTGACCTGAAGACACGTCCTGCGGTGCCCTCGCAATGCGGCCTGGTCCCTGAATGTGTGCAGGGGGACGGTATTGATTGGATCAAGATGGCGGCTTCACACAAAGCTGACTCAAGTGTTGCTGCTGATGCTATGCAGACAAAAACTGGTTTTCAGTTTGTACATTCTTCAGGCTTTTTCTTCATAAATGTAACAATATGAGACTCACTAGGAGAACGGCCGTTTATCTTTCCTTTCAAAATGCTGCCAACAATATTTTCTGAATGGAAGACACCATCTGAGATCGCCCCCGACATAGGCGGCCGGCCCCCGGGGTCCGGCGGGACTTTTAGCCTTTTGGTGACTCTTGTCTTCTGGACCTTGTCCCACAATCCGTTTGACCTGAAGACACATCCTGCGGTGCCCTCGCAATGCGGCCTGGTCCCTGAATGTGTGCAGCGGGACGGTATTGATTGGATCAAGATGGCGGCTTCACACAAAGCTGACTCAAGTGTTGCTCCTGATGCTATGCAGACAAAAACTGGTTTTCAGTTTGTACATTCTTCAGGCTTTTTCTTCATAAATGTAACAATATGAGACTCACTAGGAGAACGGTCGTTTATCTTTCCTTTCAAAATGCTGCCAACAATATTTTCTGAATGGAAGACACCATCTGAGATCGCCCCCGACATAGGCGGCCGGCCCCCAGGGTCCGGCGGGACTTTTAGCCTTTTGGTGACTCTTGTCTTCTGGACCTTGTCCCACAATCCGTTTGACCTGAAGACACGTCCGTGTGGTGCCCTCGCAATGCGGCCTGGTCCCTGAATGTGTGCAGGGGGACGGTATTGATTGGATCAAGATGGCGGCTTCACACAAAGCTGACTCAACTGTTGCTGCTGATGCTATGCAGACACAAACTGGTTTTCAGTTTGTACATTCTTCAGGCTTTTTCTTCATAAATGTAACAATGTGAGACTCACTAGGAGAACGCCCGTTTATCTTTCCTTTCAAAATGCTGCCAACAATATTTTCTGAATGGAAGACACCATCTTGTAGCATAAAGGGCTGCGTCAAGAGTGGTATTGGCCAGAATGTCTTGTTTTCTAGTGCTCGTAATGACGAAGCCAGAACTGCCGAAAGGGATTCTGGTCCTGCCGCTACTTATTGGACACATTGAACTATACTCTGGTCCTGCCTGACCTCGACCAAAATGGCGCCAGTATGGGAGCGAATTGCAACTCCTTATGACGTTCTAGTTACTTAGCCTTGACGTTATGGGGGATGTATGCGGTCTTTATGCACATTGCGGGCGGGGAAGGGTACTGACTAGGAATACGGACAACCCTATTGATGTCGATTTTTCATTATTGATTATTGTATTAATAAAGCTTCAAAATAATGTTACCCATGATACTCGCCCATGGTATGCGTATTGACGATTTTATTGTAACTGATCCTGTTATACTTTCAATTAAAAAATCAACCTTCACTGATCCTGCAACCGTTTGTCACGTTTAGTTTTTTCAATTAAATGGCTCGCTTGTTACATACTCCTATACCCATGGCTTTTGAAAGACACCATCTTGTAGAATAAAAGGCTGCGTCAAGGATGGTATTGCCCAGAATGTCTTGTTTTCTAGTGCTCGTAATAACGAAGCCAGAACTGCCTTGGTATATTCCAATATATGCCAAAGACAGAAATGGAATTAGTCCAATCAACATTGTGCACAAATTGAGAAAGCAAGGAGACATGTTAATAAATCTGTTTCTGCTTTCCTCAGAGATTATAGCATGGGTTCCATTTACCACAACAACTTGCGTTACCACATGCAAGACATCTATAGGACAGATGGTGTTCATTTCACGGATAAGGGAAACCGAATCTTCCTCTGCAACATCAGACTCTGCATCGGTACTTACTTATAAATGCAGAAAAAACTCAATTAACACAAGGGCTCTTTTCAGAGCCACCTTATATCAAAGCACTCAAACTTCTGATTTATCTCCATTTTCACACTCTTGTAAATAGGTGTGCGCGCCCGGGTGCGTGCACCCCGCAACTTTAAAAAAAATATATATATATATATTTTTGCGTTTAAGGGCCTTACTGCACACCCTGAGAGAACCTACACAGCAAAACAATCTCTACCTTCTCCCCTTTCCATGTTCCGACGCTTTGAAATGACAATATATTTACTCGCAGTGACAAAATGGCGGTCAACACTTCCTGATTTCCTTCGAATCGAACGTTAACAGACGTCACGCAGCAAAAAAAATTCCGCTCGCGCGCAGCCGCTTGAGTGCGCCCACCCGTGCGCGCTTATAGATATATAATTGACTTTAAGTTTAATTTTCTCAGCAACTACTGAACAGATTTACACCATTCCAAAAAAAGAGTAATCTGCGAGCCGGACTCTACAGTTTTCCCAAATTTCTTATAAATCCATTCAGCCGTTCGACCTGTAGCCGTGTCTAAACGTCCTATGGAAAATAACATGGAGAAAACACGTTTTGGGACCCCCCTTTTATCTCAGCCCCCACTTCACCAATCCGACCCCAAACTTTCAGGGAAGGAGCGCAGCGGACCGAGCCATCTTCTTTGAGAAATTCGCAAAGATTCATCCACCAGGGCCAAAGTTAATCCAAATAGAATGTTGAGGATTTCCTATGGAAACTAGGTCCTAACTATTTTGTATTCAAATTTACATTTCAGTTGCTTGTCCCTCACAATATTCTCAATGTCACATAAAAGTCACCCATCACCCACTGCCATCTCTGGCTGTTTCCATGGTAACACCTCATTCTGCACCTGGCTGAAGGCACAGGTCAAAAGTTCATATCTCAACGTTCTACAGCAAACTAACAACACTGTTTTCCCTCCAGAAACACCTGCCTATCCACAGCTCTGTTACATGTCATTTTTTTCACACCCAATACTACTTTTTCTTTTACATAACATTAACATGCAACGTAGTCTTCAATCTTCACGTATTAGAATCAACCAATCATTTTTCGTTTTTCAACCACACCAAGCTTCATCCATTTTTTTATCCTGACTTTCAGCTTCTAACTGCCATTCCACTTCCAGAACCCATTGGAGTACGAGTGCATCTGCCTTGAAAATGAAGGTTTGGCTTTTAGGACACAGCTATATTCACTGGAGTGGAAAATATGCAGCAAGCAGATGAATTTCCAACCTTGATTTACCAAATGTGCAGATAACGTGGATTGGGCAAAGAGGATTAAGATGTCACCAATTAATACCATTGGTGAAAACTTTTATGCATCTCCCAGAACCAGACCTTTTAATTGTGCACTGTGGTGGGAACGAGCTTGGCACATTGACTGAGGTAGGTCTGGAAATGCTTCTAAAAGACACCTTTCGACAATTGATGACACTTTTTCCTCGAACTGCCTTGGTATATTCCAATATATGCCAAAGACAGAAATGGAATTGGTCCAATCAACATTGTGCACAAATTGAGAAAGCAAGGAGACATGTTAATAAATCTGTTTCTGCTTTCCCCAGAGATTATAGCATGGGTTCTATTTACCACAACAACTTGCGTTACCACATGCAAGACATCTATAGGACAGATGGTGTTCATTTCACGGATGAGGGAAACAGAATCTTCCTCTGCAATATCAGACTCTGCATCGGTACTTACTTATAAATGCAGAAAAAACTCAATTGACACAAGGGCTCTTTTCAGAGCCACCTTATATCAAAGCACTCAAACTTCTGATTTATCTCCATTTTCACACTCTTGTAAATAGGTGTGCGCGCCCGGGTGCGTGCACCCCGCAACTTAAAAAAAAATATATATATATATATTTTTGCGTTTAAGGTCCTTACTGCACACCCTGAGAGAACCTACGCAGCAAAACAATCTCTACCTTCTCCCCTTTCCATGTTCCAACGCTTTGAAATGACAATATATTTACTCGCAGTGACAAAATGGCGGTCAACACTTCCTGATTTCCTTCGAATCGAACGTTAACAGACGTCACGCAGCAAAAAAAAATTCCGCTCGCGCGCAGCCGCTTGAGTGCGCGCACCCGTGCGTGCTTATAGATATATAATTGACTTTAAGTTTAATTTTCTCAGCAACTACTGAACAGATTTACACCATTCCAAAAAAAGCGTAATCTGCGAGCCGGACTCTACAGTTTTCCCAAATTTCTTATAAATCCATTCAGCCGTTCGACCTGTAGCCGTGTCTAAACGTCCTATGGAAAATAACATGGAGAAAACACATTTTGGGACCCCCCTTTTATCTCAGCCCCCACTTCACCAATCCCCCCAAACTTGCAGGGAAGGAGCGCAGCGGACCGAGCCATCTTCTTTGAGAAATTCGCAAAGATTCATCCACCAGGGCCAAAGTTAATACAAATAGAATGTTGAGGATTTCCTATGGAAACTAGGTCCTAACTATAACTACCTACTGGCGACCGCCAGTAGGCAATATATATATATATATATATATATATATATATATATATATATATATATATATATATATATATATATATATTACTTACTGGCGGTCGCCAGTACGTAGTTATAGTTAGGACCGATTTTCCATAGGAAATCAATCAATCAATCAATCAATCAATCCTGTTCCAGGACACCCCCCACACCGCACGGCTCGCCAGCTGTCGCGCGTCTCTGCCCCAGCGCCACAGGTTCATCCCTGGCCTCGGTGCCCCCGCTGCTGCTCGTTTCTTCTTCCCCGCTGTTGCCCTCATTGTGTTGCCCTCATTGTGTGTTTTACTGACTGTACTTCTTCATTCTCATTCTGCAATAGTTTTTTTGAGCCTTCGTGAGTACTTTAACCCCTGGTGTGCCCCCTATCCGCTCCCCACCGCTGCTCCCTTGTGGCCCCGCCCCCTTTTTCTTCTGTAAACCCCATTGGCTGCCCCGCTCCCACCTCCCAGCTGCTCCTCCCTCCCACTTCGCCTCATATGGAGCCCACGCTTACGCGGAGCGTTCACGCTCAGCGGGCGCGCCGATTGGGCGCCAAAGGCAAGCCAAAGGCAAGCCCGTCTGCTCCCGTCCACGCCTGGACCCCTGGCCCCCGATGATGCCAGCCCCCCCGACGAACCAACAACGCCGCCACCCTCCACGCACCCAACGCCAGCCGAAACCTCGCCTGCTACCGAGCCACCCTGAAATGCACCCACGGACTCTTCACCTGCCAAGCCTGCCAATTCACCTGCCTCCGATCCTGCACCGCACCCGCCAAGCCGAGCACCAGCAACAACCACCTCAAGTGCATCCTGCTCAACACCCGCTCCGTCAACAGGCATGCCATCGAACTCTGAAACCTGCTCGACACAACATCACCAGATGTCGCCTTCCTCACGGAAACCTGGATGAACGCCTCCTCAGCCCCCGTCATCGCCATAGCCATCCCGGACGGATACAAGATCACCCGGAGGGATTGCGTCAACCAGACCGGAGGAGGCATCGCCATCATCCACAGGAACACCATCAGCATCACGACCAACTCCGACGACACCCTCACCGCCGCCGAGCACCTTCACTTCCAGATACACACCAACCCCAAGAACACCCTCAGAGGCACCCTCATCTACAGACCCCCGGGGCCACGCACGCAATTCAGCGAAGCCATCGCAGACTTCGCCAGTCTACACGCCCTCACCTCCTCAGACTACATCCTCCGAGGGGACCTCAACTTCCACCTGGAGAACAACAAGGACTACAACACCACAGCCCTGCTGGACAACCTCGCCAACCTCGGACTCAAGCAACTGGTGAACACCCCCACCCACTACGCCAGCCACACGCTTGACCCCGTCTTCTCCTCCAGCAAGCACATCTCCTTCAGCCACTCCACCGGACTACACTGGACAGATCACAACTGCGTCCACTTCAACTTCAGGAGAACCACGACCCACCATCACCCGCAACAGGTTCCCCGTAGAATCTGGAGCAAGATCACCGCCGACCAGCTCACCACCGCCCTCAGCCAGAACCCACCCACCAACACAACGGACCCCAACGAAGCAGCCCGCAACCTCACACAGTGGCTCACCAACTGCGTCAATGACCTCGCACCTCTGAAGACCCCTCCCAGCAGACCCGGCAGCAGGAAAGCCTCGTGGTTCACCAACGACCTCAAAAACTCCAAGAAAACCTGCCGCAACCTCGAGAAAGCCTGGCACCATGACCAGACAGCAGAAAACATGACAGCCCTCAAGAACGCCACCCGCAAACACCACCAGATGATCCGCACCACCAAGAGGACAACATTCAAAGAACGACTGGACAACAACACCCACAACAGCAAGGAACTCTTCAGCATCGTCAAAGAGCTCTCCAATTCACAGGAGTGTAAATTGGCTTTCAAAAACCAAAAATGGATACAGGACATTTTATGTTCTCAGCAGAGCGGTAATACTAGAGGAGTGATGATAATTATCAGAATTAATAGTGGAATAAGGGTTGAGAAATACGAAACAGATCACACAGGCAGATGGCTTACTGCATCATTGGTAGTAAAAAACATAAAGGTAACGTGTTCTGTGTACTATGGCCCAAATCAGGATGCGCCAGAGGCCTTGATTAGTTTAAAAACTAGCCTTATTGACCTAAATGCCCCCATCATATTAGGTGGCGATTTTAATTTAGTATTCGATCCTAGTTTGGATCGCACTTCCAAGGCCCGGGTGCCTCCATTACTTAGATCTAAGAGGGAGCTGGGAAACATAATAAAAGATTTCAATTTGGTAGATGTCTGGAGGACTAAGAATCGGAAAAACAGAGATTATTCATTTTATAGCCACAGACATAGGCACCACTCACAAATTGATTTCTTTCTTATCGATCAAAGTTTTCTCTCCGAGACCCTTTCCACTGCTTATATTCCGGCAATATTATCAGATCACTCCTTAGTAGAGCTAGTACTTAAGCTCCCACAGAATTTACAAGCTAGGAGATGGACTTTAGATAGATCTCTATTCCTACAAGAGAATATAAAGCTTGATTTATTGAAGCAAATAACTGAATATTTTCAACTAAATAAGAATACAGTATCAGATCAAATATTATGGGATGCTTTTAAGCCTTTCTTAAGAGGTATACTTACATCTGAAATGATAAAAAGAAATAAAATTAGAAAAAAGGAAGATGAAGATCTTCTATCTCTTATAAAGCAAAAAGAGCAAGATTTGCAGAAAGCTTCCTTAGAACAACGGATGGATGCGACATTCATTCAAAAGGATTTAGAGAACTTAAAAATTAAATATCGGGCCAACCTAGATAAAATCATTAAATTAAGGTGGGACACAAGTAGACTTCAGAATTTTTCTTATGGGGAGAAATGTGGGCGAATACTAGCTTGGAAGGCCAGGGCAGATCGTGTTAGAAACCAGATATCCGGATTGAAGATTCAGAGTTCTGGCGATATATCATCAGATAGCGAGGAGATTTTGGGTGAAGTTAAAACATATATGCAAAATCTATATATGGGGAGTGACGATAAAATATCCACGGAAGAGGTAGCTCAATGGTTGGAGGGAGTATGTATACCTTGCCTAACAGACACGGATAGTTCATTTCTATGCTCACCAATTAAGGAGGGGGAGATATATGACCAACTTAAAAGGATGGCCAGGGGTAAGGCTGCAGGCCCAGATGGGCTCCCAGTCGAAATATATCAAATAGGGTCGGAAATTTTAGGTCCAATCTTAACAGCCCTTTTTAATGGAATATACTTAGAAGGGGATCCTATACCCCCGACTTGGTCGGAGGCCACAGTAACCCTGGTTCTGAAACCTAATAAAGACCCCGCATTGGTTGAATCCTATAGGCCAATCTCGCTGCTAAACGTAGACTATAAAATCTTTGCAGGGGTTTTAGCAGCGAGATTAGCCAAAGTTATTAAAACCATTGTTCATGAGGACCAGAGGTGCTTCATGCCCGGCAGACAGCTAAATGATTTGACCTTTCAGGTTATTGCGGCAATTGATTTTGCTTCAGCGGAGGAGGTACCATTAAGTATAGTGGCTATAGACGCCGCTAAGGCTTTTGACCAAGTTAATTGGAAGTACCTCTGGGAAGCTCTCTCAAAATTTGGCATACCAATTAACTTTATAACATCGATAAAAGCATTATATTGCGAGCCCAGAGCTAAATTCTTAGTAATAACTTACTTACAGATTGGGTCAAAATTACACGTGGTACCAGACAGGGTTGTCCTCTATCCCCCTTATTATTTAATTTATACTTAGAGCCCTTTGTTATTAAATTACGATCAGATGATCTAATTGAACCCTTTCACCTGAATGAGCTAAATTTAAAATTCTCCCTATATGCTGATGACCTTTTGATGTTCACTTCTAATCCTGAAACATCAATCCCTCAATTATTTCATCAAGCAGAAGTATTTGGAGAAGTCTCAGGGTACAGAGTTAACAAGGAAAAAACTGAGGTCATGCAATGGAATCAAGAGGTTAGACTCCCTGGTGTAAAGACCCGTATGAGATATCTTGGCATCCAGCTTCTACAGAACATTACAGAAATACCCAAAGTTAACCTGGAGAGGGTACTTAAGGATATTAATACACTTTTACATAGTTGGTCGGGACTGGCGTTAAACATCTTTGGTAGAGTGAATCTGTTGAAGATGATCATCTTACCAAAAATCACCTTCCTTTTCAATTCTATACCTCTCTCATTTAGCCCTAAAGATATTGCTAAAATACAGGGACGGATAGGATCCTTTATTTGGAACTCCAAATCGCCAAGAATTTCTATGAAAAAACTCAGAAGAAAGATCAAGACAGGCGGACTTGCTTTACCAGACATTCTTCACTATTGTCAAGCTTTTCACTTTAAAAACTTTAGGTCAATGGCCGACAAAGCAGACACTTCTTGTTTGGGGCAGTTATTTCAAGCTTTATTACACAACATCCCTCAGGGTAAAGAAACTTTCTTATTCAAGTTCGGAGACACGAAGTTCTACAAGAAGGTCAGATTAAAGGTCTTGGGAACAGCTTTGAGAAATTGGGTGTTTGTCAGGAAGAAATTAGACATTCCTTATTACACTCCCCTTGCCCCCATATGGGATTCGCCGGGAACACCCGAATGTCTTATGGACCAACTATCGATCCCTCTTAGAACAGCGGCCATTGAACACTGGCAAGATCTTATTGTAGACTCAGGACTAATGGAGTGGGAATCATTATCCAGATTAACAAGTGGAACCCTTACTAGATTCAAATATTATCAATTAGCCAGCTGGTGTAGTACTATAACTTGGAATCTTACAACTAACCCTAAATTTGATTTAGTAAAGAGAAAAGGGAGCTGGAAAAAAGAAGTTTCCTTTTGGTACGAGGCAATAAATGAGAAAGATCAAGTCACGGAACTTGAACTTAATAAATTATGGGGAGAAGCAATAGTCCTACAACATGGCGAATTTCAAGATCTTTGGGGAGACTCTTTTGAAATGTTGCATACGGTTGTTAAATCTGCCCCTTTAAAGAGAAACCACTTATTCACGTTATATAGAGCGTATTTCTCACCAAAGAAGCTGTCCAAGTTTACGAATTCTGAATATAGCTGTTCACGTTGTAAGCTTTCTAAGGCAGACGATATACATATGTTTCTTGAGTGCCCTAAAGTATCTCTTTTTTGGTCTAAAATAGAAAAATTTATAATAGAAGTTTGCAATATACGGTTTAATATTACTCCGATGACCGTCTTTTTTGGTTTAGAGTTTGGAGATGAGGACTAAATTTATTTTTTATGTAATGGTTATAGCTAGACGAGAAATATGTAAACTTTGGAAGTCGGAGATCTCTCCTACTTTTGCAGATTTTTTAAGTTATATTGTATATATCAGTGAGACCGATATTGCATGTGATAATTCTAGCTTGGACAAAACTTGGGCGGCCCTGGTGGCTTGGCGGAATAGATGAGACATATTCCTATGATTTCACCTGGGTCCTGTGGGTGCATGGTATCCTACCCAACCGAGGGCCGTATAGACCATAGGGTATGGAGTGGACCTAGCTCACAGTGGAGACTGGAGGGGTATCTTATCTTCTCTCCCAACCTGGAGCCACAATAGTAGATCTGGTCCAGTTGAACGGAACATCGCATTGAGGAGAGGAGGAGATACCCTTTCTAGAATACCCACTTCTGGTATATGAGGAATAAAAAAATAAAAAAATAAATAAAAAAAGAGCTCTCCAACCCCAGAGCCTGCAACAACGACATCACACCATCGCAAGATCTCTGCGACTCACTCGCCTCGTTCTTTCACCGCAAGATTGCCGACATACACAACAGCTTTGGAGCACAGACCGTGCACCCTACCACAGAACCAGCGCCCCCAACCACCACCCTCCGGACCAGGACCCCTGTCAGCACTGAATACACCCCCCGCCTGATGAACACCATCCACTCCGGCTCACCTTCCGACCCCTTCCCACACCACATCTTCAACAAAGCTGACTCCATCATTGCACCCTAACTCCGGAACATCATCAACAGCTCCTACGCATCTGCCACCTTCCCGGAGAGCTGGAAACATGCCGAGCTGAGTGCCCTCCTGAAGAAACCCACAGCGGACCCCACGGACCTCAAGAACTTCCGCCCCATCTCGCTCCTCCCCTTTCCAGCCAAAGTCATTGAGAAGACCGTCAACAGACAACTCTCCGCCTTCCTCGAGACCAACGGATCCCTCGACCCCTCACAGTCCGGCTGCCAAGCAAACCACAGCACCGAGACCGCCCTCATCGCAGCTACCGACGACATCAGGGCAATGCTCGACAATGGGGAAACTGCTGCCCTAATCCTCCTAGACCTCTCAGCAGCCTTCGACACCGTATGCCACCGCACGCTGATTCAGCGCCTCAGCAACACCGGAATCCAAGGAGCGGCACTGGAGTGGATCATCTCTTCCTCGCCGGAAGAACCCAGAGAGTCCGCATCCCCCCGTTCCGCGGCCACCGAAGAGTCATCTGCGGCGTCCCGCAGGGATCCTCAATCAGCCCCACCCTCTTCAACGTCTACATGACCCCTCTCGCAACCATCGCTCGCCAACACAACCTCAACATCAACTCCTACGCCGACGACACCCAGCTGATCCTCTCCCTCACGAACGACCCTGCCACCGCCAAAGCCAACCTCCAGGAAGGAATGAAAGAAGTCGCAGAATGGATGAAGATCAGCCGTCTGAAACTGAACTCAGACAAGACGGAAGTCCTCATCCTGAGACCATCTCCCTCTGCCTGGGACGACTCCTGGTGGCCCCCTGCCCTGGGCATCGCACTCAAACCAACGGACAACGCACGCAACCTGGGCTTCATCCTGGACTCCTCCCTCTCGATGACCAAGCAAGTGAACGCCGTCTCATCATCCTGCTTCAACACCCTGCGCATGCTCCGAAAGATCTTCCGGTGGATCCCCACCGAAACCAGGAAGACGATCACCCAGGCCCTCGTCATCAGCCGTCTGGACTACGGGAACACCCTCTACGCTGGAACCACAGCCAAACTCCAGAAAAGACTCCAGCACATTCAGAACGCCTCAGCACAACTCATCCTGGACATACCTCGCCGCAGCCACATCTCTGCCACCTGAAAGACCTGCACTGGCTCCCCGTCATCAAGAAGATCACGTTCAGACTCCTCACCCACGCACACACTGCTCTCCACGACACGGGCCGAAGTACCTCAACAGCCACCTCACATTCTAAACACCCACCCACCAGCTCCGATCCGCCAGCCTCGCCCTCGCCTCCGTCCCACGATTCTGAAAATCCACCGTCGGAGGATGCTCCTTCTCCTACCTGGCAGCCAAGACATGGAACTCCCTCCCCACTCACCTACGGCTGACCCTGGACCATCTCTCCTTCAGGAAACAACTCAAGACCTGGTTGTTCGAGCAATAGCAACCCCCCCCCCCTCAGCGCCTTGAGACCCTTACAAGTGAGTAGCGCGCTCTACAAATTTTAATGATTGATTGATTGATTGGAAATCTGCAACATTCTATTTGCAACAACTTTCGCGCCGGTTGACGAATTTTTGCGAAATTTTCAAAACTCGTGGGAAGCTCCTTTCTGCTTCTATCCTGAAAGCTTGGGGGTGAT
Source organism: Lissotriton helveticus (assembly GCF_964261635.1). NCBI lineage: Eukaryota > Metazoa > Chordata > Amphibia > Caudata > Salamandridae > Lissotriton > Lissotriton helveticus. Next base: position 1,721,082,483 of record NC_136059.1, read on the forward strand.
TCGTTAAGTGGGAGCAGTGAAAAAAGGGCATGACAAAACGTATTTTCCCCATGCAATTTCCCATAGGTAACTTTACTTGAAGCTCCAGCCCGAACTGCTGAACGGAATTACACCAAATTTGGCAAAGAGGTAGTCCTTGGTTCAGACTCGTGCCTTGTTGTTAAATGGTTTGAATCTGATCAGTAGTTCTTTAGATATTAAAGGAAAATAATATATATATATATCTGGGCAGAGCCTAACCACACATCTCATTGTGAGATCTTATTGGCCGTCAGCACTTCATCAAAGAACTGTTGGCAGCCATGTTGGGACCAATATACATGATAGCACCTCATTAAAAATCATTGCAGTAATAGAAGGTTTTAATACTTTAGTCATCATTTGTTGATGGTACCATACACATTTTAGGAATTGTGGTGTGTTCTAAGGTAATTTAACCATGTGAAAAAGCCTTCTGTTGGGATATCATGAATCATGTTTGAGAGAAAACTATTTTCTCGTGCTTTTTCCACAGAGGTTTGGAAGGTGATCTATAAGCTAAACTGAGAGCATATTTTCTGTAAATTCACATTATCTTTCTCAGTCATGTGAGAATGAAGTCTGGCGTTCTCAGTAAAACATGTACTTCCAAAAAGGGCAGAGACTGTCAGTTGATTCCTTTCTGCTCTACTGCAGCTTCCCAGAGTTTTCTAAAGAACAACTAGAGTTCTAACAGCCTTACGTATGACACAAGTATAGCACATCTGAATGCCTTCTTGTTGGAACCAAAGTAAAACACTGAATGTATTTCCTACTGAGGAGACTGTAGTAAATGAGGAAATTAGGAAACTCTGTAACAAATAAGTCTCCCAAGATTGCCACCAGAGACAAAAGAGCCCAAATGTAGCACAAATATCGCCCAGATGTAGCCCAAGTATAGCCCAATGACAGAATGTCCCAGAGTGTTCTAAAGAACAACTAGAGCGCTAACAGTCTTACTTACGGCAAAAGTATGGAACACCTGAAACCATCTGTATTGGAATAAAGTGGTAACACTTAAAAAATTTCATTTGCAAAGGAACAAAATGAGGGGCTTCATTTTGCCATAGAAATTATGATTAGTGCTGCAGAAAGAAAAATGAAGGCACATTTTGACGTCTCAAATCCTCTTCTATTGCATTAAAAAATTCTAAAATGCAGACTGAAACATGCACTTCGAATACCAGCAGCAGACTTCCCTGGTGAGCAATAGCTTTACTACAGTGAACTAATGAGCAACTAGAGTGCTAACATTCAGAATTTATGGCAAATGTGTGAGACATCTGAATGCCTTCTTGATGGAACCAAAGTAAAACACTGAATGTATTTCCTACTGAGGAGACTGTAGTAAATTAGGAAATTTGGAAACTTCATAACAAATGAGTCTCCCAAGATGGCCACCAGAGACAAAAGAGCCCAAATGTAGCACAAATATCACCCAGATGTAGCCCAAGTATAGCCCAATGACAGAATGTCCCAGAGTGTTCTAAAGAACAACTAGAGCGCTAACAGCCTTACCTATGGCAAAAGTATGGAACACCTGAAGTCATCTTGATTGGAATAAAGTGGTAACACTTAAAACATTAGATTTGCAAAGGAACAAAATGAGGGGCTTTATTTTGCTATAGAAATTATGATTAGTGCTGCAGAAAGAAAAATTAAGGCACATTTTGACGTCTCAAATCCATCCTCTTCTATTTCATTAAATAATTCTAAAATGCAGACTGAAACATGCACTTTGAATACCAGCATCAGACTTCCCTGGTGAGCAGTAGCTTTACTACAGTGAACTAACGAGCAACTAGAGTGCTAACATTCAGAATTAATGGCAAATGGGTGACACATCTGAATGCCTTCTTGATGGAACAAAAGTAAAAAACTGAAAGTATTTCCTACTGAGGAGACTGTAGTAAATGAGGAAATTAGGAAACTTCATAACAAATAAGTCTCCCATGATGGCCACCAGAGACAAAATAGCCCAAATGTAGCACACATATCACCCAGATGTAGCCCAAGTATAGCCCAATGACAGAATGTCCCCGAATGTTCTAAAGAACAACTAGAGCGTTAACAGTATTACTTATGACAAAAGTATGGAACACCTGAAGCCATCTTGATTGGAATAGAGTGGTAACACTTAAAACATTTTAATTTGCAAAGGAACAAAATGATGGGCTTCATTTTGCCATTGAAATGTATGATTAGTGCTGCAGAAAGAAAAATTAGGGCACATTTTGACGTCTCAAATCCTCTTCTATTTCATTAAAAAATTCTAACATGCAGACTGAAACATGCACTTTGAATACCAGTAGCAGACTTCCCTGGTGAGCAGTATCTTTGCTACAGTGATCTAATGAGCAACTAGCGTGCTGACATTCTGAATTTATGGCAAATGTTTGACACATCTGAATGCCTTCTTGATGGAACCAAAGTAAAAAAATGAAAGTATTTCCTACTGAGGGGACTGCAGTGAATGAGGAAATTAGGAAACTTCATAACAAATAAGTTTCCCAAGATGGCCACCAGAGACAAAAGAGACCAAATGTAGCACAAATATCATCTAGATGTAGCCCACGTATAGCTCAATGACAGCATGCCCCAGAGTGTTCTTAAGAAAAACTAAAGCTCTTACTGTCTTACGTATAACAAAAGTATGGCACACCTGAAGCTATTTTGATTGGAATAAACTGGTAACACTTAACACATTTACTTTAAAAATGAACACAATGAGGGGGGTCATTTTGCCATAGAAATTTTGATTAGTGCTGAAGAAAGAAAAGTTAGGGTACATTTTGAGTGTCTTCTCAAATCCTCTCCTATTTCATAAAAAATTCTGACATGTAGACTGAAACATGCACTTTTTTTATCAGCATCAGACTTCCGTGGTGAGCAGTAGCTTTACTACAGTGATCTAATGAGCAACAAGAATGCTAACATTCAGAATTTATGGCAAATGTGTGACATATCTGAATACCTTCTTCATGGAATCAAAGTAAAAAACTGAAAGCATTTCCTACTGAGGAGACTGCAGTAAATGAGGAAATTAGGATACTTCATAACAAATAAGTCTCCCAAGATGGCCACCAGAGACAAAAGAGCCCAAATGTAGCACAAATACCACCCAGATGTAGCCCACATGTAGCCCAATGACAGAAGTGTACAAGACACTTTTTATTTTTTGTGTTTTTTTCAGTTTTATATATTGCAGACTTGTCAGGTATTGGAGTGTTTTACATGAGCATTGGTTACATCACACAAGAACACGTTCTTTTTGATTGTAGACATGGGGAGGTTAAGTGATTTGACCAGAATCACAGAATGTCAAGCTGAAGCAGAAACTCCAACCTGGTTCCCCAGTTGCAAAGTCTGCAGCTCTGGAAGTAAAACCACATCCTCTCCTGCAACATTTAATGAAGTGGTCAACTGGATAAGAAAATACTCAAATATGGTACTCTGTATTTTACAGTGAGTGATGAAAGGTTATACTAGTGTATGATGAGGTGTATCAGATTGTCACGTGGATGATGTCTTCAGTGATGTCATCAGTGATGTCATTTGACATGTCATCAGTGATGTCACTGACCATGTCATAAATGATGTAATATGTGACATCATCAGCAGTGCATTGCGGGCTTGCAGCTAATTATAACACCCCTGAAACCTATGTTTTTTTCTGTGAATTTATAAATATAAATATATATATATATATATATATATATATATATATATATATATATATATATATATATATATATATTACCTACTGGCGGTCGCCAGTAGGTATATATAGTTAGGATTTTTTCCCAATGGGATTTTTGAAAATTCTATGTCTAATAACTTTGGCGTTTGTGGACGGAATTGGCTGAAATTTTCTGGAAAATGGAACATTTTGTTTCTGAGCAGCCCCTGAAAATTTGGGGGGGGTTTGTCCAGGGGGGGCCGAGAAAAAAGGGGGGTCCCAAAACGTGTTTTTAACATTGAGTTTTCCATAGGGCGGTTAGCCTCACTTTTAGCCCGAACGGCTGAATGGATTTGCACGAAACTTGGCTAAATTGTAGGGACTGGTAGCCCGATGTGCCTTTTGTAGGTCTCAATATATGTGCTGCAGTGGATTTTGAGAAATTAACGTTCAAAAAAAGATATATATCTGTAAGCGCGGACCGGGCAGCGCCCCGGTTCGCGGACCTTAAGCGTACCGGAACTTTGCGTAGCGAAGCTGATTGGCTCTCCGGTGTCTGTCAACATTCTAAACAGTCCGGAGCGGCCGCCATCTTGTCTCTCGGTAGGATCGAGAGACAAGAGGAGGCCAAAACAAAGGGGGAAATAACTATAAGGGGGCATAGTAGATCCTCGCTGACCCCCTAGGTTTAATGTGGAGGTTTTAAAGGAGCCCCGCGGGGCAAAAAAAAATAAAAAAAATTTTTGTTTTTTTTCGTGGTTAGCGCCCGGTCCGCGAACCGGGAAGCGTTCTGGGGAGCGTACTACAATGAAAAATGAATGATAGTCTTTTCAAATGCTGTATGTTAATTGATTGTTGGATTTTTTGATTATTTTTTATTTCCTTTATCTTCCCAGGGAGCGACCCGGTACGCGAACCGTTGAGCGCCTCGGTTCGCGGACCTTAAGTGTTCCGGGAGTCCACCATTTTGTGTTTCGGTCGAATTAAGATACAAGATGGAGGGCAAATAATGTTCCGAATGGGTAGAAGGGGGCACGGTAGAGTTATCTTGACCCCCTAGGTTTTCTGAGGGTGGCTGAGGAGGTTTATATGTGCGAAAAAAAAACATTTTTTTAAAAAAAATTCGCGAGGTTAGCTCCCGGTACGCGTACCGGGTAGCGCCCCAGGGAGCGTACTTTGTTGAAAATTAGTGAAAAAAGTTAGAGTAAAATAATAATTGTGAGTGATTAGATGTAGGGTAGCTCTGAGAAGAGCTTTTGGGTTTATGGTACATTTAGGTACTTATAAGTAGGTACCAATGCACATTCTTAAATTCAGAGTGAAAACTCTGTTGCCCTCATCTGAGAAGTGAACTCCATCTCCTCTGTAGATATCTTGCATGTAGTAACGCAAGTTATTGTTGTACAGGGAGCCCATTCCATGGTCTCTCATGTAAGCTGAAACAGATTTGTTTACATGCTTCCTCGACTTCTCAATTTGTGGACAAAATTGGTTTGACCACCTCCATTTCTGTCTTTGGCATATATTTGAATATACCAAGGCAGTCTGAGGAAAAAGTGCCATTAATTGCTCAAAGGTGTCCTTTAAAAGCATTTCCAGACCTACACCAGTCAAAGTGCCCAAGTCATTACCTCCAGAGTGCACAATTAACAGGTCAGGTTTTGGCAAATGCATAAAGGTTTTCACCAATGGTATCAATTGGTGACATTTTAATCCTCTGTGGCCAAACCACTTAATTTCCACATCTTGTAAATTGAGGTTAGGTAAATTCCTGCTTTCAACGTACCTTTGAGCCCAGTGAATATAACTATGACCAACAATCCAGACAGAAAACATGGTGAGAGAAGGTTCTCCTGCAGTCAGATGAAGTGTGGCAATGAAATGGCAGTTGAAAAAATGAGAGTGTAAAATGAAAAAAAAACTGTGGAGTTTCTGTGTTCATGAAGCAGTAACAGTGATTGGTGGATTTTGATTGATGAAAACAGAAAGTTAGGGTGCACAGATGTGTTCTTTGAAAGATGTATTTTGAGTGGTCAATAAAAAATCATTAAATGAAAGAATGCACTGGATATGCAGGTGCAATGAGAGTTCAGAGTTCAATTGCAACATTGTTGTGTGAACTTGCAAACACCAGAGTTTTTCCAAGAGGTGGTTGCTATGGAAAATAGGCAGAAAGGGCAGAGGGGGAAGGGTTTTCATTTGAAAAAAAGTGAGGGAAGAGTTTTGATTGGGTGACATGAGAAATATGTGTGAAGAATTACAGCATTTCTGTGCTTTTGATAGCTGCAGACTCTGGAGTGCATACCTTTTGCTCTGCTGAAGACAAATTGGTGTGTTTCTTAGACTGTTTTCAAACTCAAAGTATTTGCTAAGGTGAGAAAATATTTCTTTAATTTAGATAGAGAATAGTGTGCTTTAAGGAGAAAATTATGATTTATGTGGCGCAAATTGCTTGTAAATATGCTCTCACATGTGTATGGAAAATTTTGATTTTGAATGTTTGTGTTACATAGCCATGTTAAAAGTGACCCAACCATGCTGGAAAGCCAATCAAAAAATGCTTTCATGTGTTTTAATGACATTTTAAGTCATTTTCCCATGTGCAGTGTTTAGAAATTATGATTTGAAAATCGTTTTTGGGGAAAAGGAATTGTTTTTAAATTCATGACAAGGACATAATGGTGTATGCTTCTTTATAAGGCAATTGACTGTCCCTGATGTTATTTTTCTCATTTTAGTGTAAGACCTTTCTCTGTGGCGCAAATTGCTTGTAAATATGCTTCCACATGTGCATGGAAAATTTAGATTTTGAATGTTTGTGTTACATAGCCATGTTAAAAGTGACCCAACCATGCTCAAAAGGCAATCAAAAAACGCTTTCATGTGTTTTAATGACATTTTAAGTCATTTTCTCATGTGCAGTGTTTTGAAATTATGATTTGAAAATCGTTTTTGGGGAAAAGGAATTGTTTTTAAATTCATGACAAGGACATAATGGTGTATGGTTCTTTATAAGGCAATTGACTGTCCCTGATGTTATTTTTCTCATTTTAGTGTAAGACATTTCTCTGTGGCGCAAATTGCTTGTAAATATGCTCCCACATGTGCATGGAAAATTTTGATTTTGAATGTTTGTGTTACATAGCCATGTTAAAAGTGACCCTACCATGCAGGAAAGCCAATCAAAAAACGCTTTTATGTGTCTTAAGGACAATTTAAGTAATTTTCCCATGTGTAGTGTTTTGAAGTTATGATTTGAAAATCGTTGTTGAGGTAAAGGAATGTTGTTAAAATGTATGTGCGCCATATGCCCCCAAATTTCTTTTTTAGGGTTGCAGCAGGGTGTTCTTGAGACACCCCTGCACCTTTGGAATAAATTCCTAATTTGTGATGAGAAAATTGTTAATCGCAAATTGCACCTTCATTTATATGAGCCTCCTAGCCCATGGAAATGAATGGGTAAAATAGCAATTAGCAATTTTCTCATCGCAAATTAGGAATGGTAAAGAATCGCTAATTATTCCTTAAAATTTGCTTTTTTGGAAATGCAAAATAGTTATATGATACATATGGCGGTTGATGTCTAACAAGATAAGAAGCTTATGGATTCATTTATGGTGACTGGCGCAATGAAGTAGACATCACTTACTTCATTGGTAGAGCTTTATATGTATTATCTCCTCTGTATTCTTCATCAAGCGTAACTTTAATCTGCAATCCTGAGTAGGCCTCACTTTAAACAAACCTCTGGATAGGCTACATCTTATTGTTATCCTGTATTAATCATTTAAAATGCTAGGGACAGATTTATGATAGGTGTATACCTCTTTTGCGCCACTTAGAAAACATTGTCCATGGGGAAATGACTTAAAATGTCCTTAAGACACATGAATGTGTTATTTTAAAACGTTTGCAATTTTTTTGGGTCACTTTCAACATGGCTATGTGACTGAAACAGTCAAAATCTAAATTCGCAATGCACAGGTGGGAGCATATTTACAAGGAATGTGCTCCATGGGGAAAGGTCTTATAATGTAATATGGGAAAAATGACATCAGAGACACTGAAATGCCTTATAGAGAAGCATACACCATTATGTCCTTGTCATAAATTTGCAAACCATTACTTTTCCCCAAAAACGATTTTCAAATTATATTTTGAAAACACTGCACATGTGGAAATGACTTAAAATGTCAATAATTCAAAATTTGCGATTCCTTAAATGCAATGTATCAAAAAAAAATATGTAAAAAATGATATTAAGGATTTGGAAACTACCACCAACTTCTAGTTTGTGGTAATTTGCGAATTCTTTTCAAAAAGCATTTTTTTCAACAAAAAAAAAAGGTCCCATATGACGCCCATACATGCCCTTAGGGCATGTAGGTGTGCCATATGCTCCCAAATTTCTTTTTCAGGGGTGCAGCAGGGTGTTCTTGAGATACCCCTGCACGCTTGAAAAAAATCCTATTTTGTGATGAGCTAATTGCTAATCACAAATTGCAACCTTCATTCCTATGAGCCTCCTAGCCCATGGAAATGAATGGGTAATTTGCAATTAGCAATTTGCTCATTGCAAATTAGGAATAGTAAAGAATTGCTATTTATTCCTTAAAATTTGCTATTTAGGAAATGCAAAATAGTTTGATGGTACATATGGTGGTTCATCTGTAACAAGATAAGAAGCTTAGGGATACATTTATGATGACTGGCGCAATAAAGTGCACATTACTTACTTCATTGGTAGGCCTTTATATGTATTATCTCCTCTGTATTCTTCATCAAGCGTAACTTTAATCTGCAATCCTGAGTAGCCCTCACCTTAAACAAACCTCTGGATAGGACACACTTTATTGTCATCCTGGATTAATCATTTAAAATGCTAGGGACAGATTTATGATAGGTGTATGCCTTTTTTGTGCCACTGTGCGTCACTTTTATGATGCAGCGGTGGTGCAAAAGATTTGCTATGAGGCGACAACATTACAAATTGATGCATTTAGGCAGATATGTCATGGTGTAAAAAAAACGTACCACATAAAACCCAAGCAGCAGTGATGCAAAAGATGCACCATGTCGCAAGACAGGCCTCACTTGGGGCCATATGTATCAAGCTAATTAGCATTTGCAAAGATCAAAATTCTATGAATTTCGGCCTTTGCGAATGTTAATTAGACAAATGGTATGTATCAAACAAGTTTGATGCAAAATAATGAGTAGCAAAATTTGCTATTCCTTATTTTTGCAATTGCACTGAAGGATTTGCAAATTTTGTGACTACTTAAATGCAATGTATCAAACAAAAACTATGTAAAAAATGACATTAAGGATTTGGAAACTATTGTGGTAAATTGGTGGTAATTTGTGAATTCTTTTCAAAAAGCTTTTTTTCAAAAAAACAAAAGGTGCCATATGACGCCAACACATGCCCCTAGGGCATGTATGTGTGCCATATGCCCCCAAATTTGTTTTTCAGGGGTGCAGCAGGGTGTTCTTGAGACACCCCTGCACCCTTGGAAAAATTCCTAATTTGTGATGAGCAAATTGCTAATCGCAAATTAAACCTTCATTCATATGAGCCTCGTAGGCCATGGAAATGAATGGGTAACTTGCAATTAGCAATTTGCTCATCGCAAATTAGGAATGGTAAAGAATCGCTATTTATTCCTTAAAATTCGCTATTTAGAAAATGTAAAATATTTTGATGATACATATGGCAGTTCATCTGTAACAAGATAAGAAGCTTAGGGATAGATTTATGATGACTGGCGCATCACCAGGGATGTGACAGTCATCCTGCGCCGCTGTTCCGCCACCCATGTTGTGCTGCATTTACAATGCGGCGCAGCATGGGACAAAAACGGCACAGATGCGTGACGCATCTGTGCCGTAAAGGTGGCGCATTGCTGGAGTTGTATCGCAAGTGCGATGCAGCTCCAGCAAGGCTCAGGGGTGCCCCATCTCCACAATGCTGCGTCAAGACCTATGCCAGCTTCAAGCAGGCGCAGGGTTTTGACGCAGCTTTCTCCTATCTGATTGTAAATGCGGCACACCATGGGTGGTAAAGCAGTGGTGCACATTAACTGGTGCATGCCTGGGGATGTGCCATTTAATATAAATCTGCCCTTTAACATTTAAGTATGTGCAGGGGACACAGAGTCGGTGAGGCTTATCCAAGGTTAAGAAGAGATGAGTCCTGTTCAGTTAAAAATTAGACATAGGCTTCACCTGCTCAGCATTGCTGGACATGGCTAAATAATAGCTGCAAAATGTTAATCTTGTTAAACAATTTTACTATTATAATCTCTGAGATTTGTTTCTTACTCTGCAACATCTCATTGTTGTTATCTTTCTTTAAAGATAAAGACAACCTCAACATGAGCGACAATCTGCAATCAGTTGATTTTGACCTCATCATTGAACTTGTAATTGAAACATCAGTCGATGTTGATCCTTTGGATGATTTAAATCCTGAGGATGAAGAAGAGCGTGATGAGGATGCAGATTTGTCCGAATTATATGATATAGGATGGGAAGCTGACCTGCTTGAGCCTTTGGAAATATAAACATTTATTTTTAAAATTTATAATCAATAAAAAGTAAAAAGGTAAACCGTTTAATTTAAAAATAAAGACACCTTCAAAAACAGGTTATGTGTAGTGTCTTCAATAAAATATTAAAATATGCTCATAAAATTAGATCAGATTCACATATAAAATAGCATAGGTAACATAAATATAAATGTCATTTCTTTTCTGGTATTTCTGTATTGTAAAATTGCCAATGACTAAAAAATCTTCAAATTAAAATGTCAAGTAGTGTGTTAAGTTTTTGATCACTGTTACTGATTTACTGTTTGGTAATAATGTTTATTAACATTTTTTATTATATTTTTCCACAGATTCAACTGCAGATCATTTCAAGATTTCACCATGCCTACAATACAAAGACAGATAAAGGCTGCAAAACGTCAAAGACAGCAGGTGAAAAAAAAAACGCAGCAGTCCTCTAACAAAAAGATTTCTCAAGCCACGAAGAAAGCACCGGGTAAGAGCTCTAAATATTTCATAAGAAATATTTGTAATAAAAAAAATATTACTACAGAAAATGTTTCAGTCCATAAAACGAGAAGGAAATCAAATGGAAAGAAAAGGACAATGAAAAATGTTACTGCTAGAGCAAGAGATAAATCTGTGCATGATAGTAGAAGGAAACAACAGATTAGGGAGATTCGTAAACGAATGTTCCGCAACAGGATAATTGGCAATTTGTTAAAAAATATTAAGAAAGGTCAACAGAAACTAGTTTTTTATAAGAGAAAAAAAAAGTTGAGAAAGTTATTGATCAGGCATTTGAAATTAAACGTAAGTTATTTATTTTGATAATCAATAGAATTAGGAAGCTAAACAAGGCAATTTTTGATTTCAAAAGAAATAGTAGATGGAAGAGAATAGTTAATCGTAGTAATTTTTGTGAAGTTTTTTCTGGACAATGGATGCATAGTTCAAGCTGTGAGGCATTTTTTAATGAGGAGAGTTATTTCCAGGATAATGATTTGGTGCATGCAGTTGACACCAGTGGTCGTGCTTATGAAGTGAAAGATGGTTGTCCAGTTGAAAAAGAAAAACTTGTGACAACAGAGGCAGAAGAGTTGTTAGGTAATGAGGTTTTAGGAAGACGTGCTAAGGGTCCTGTGTACACCTGGAAGTGTAGTAGTATTTGCAGTGTGCGACAGGATTCCATCAATTTGCTTTGTGATTTTGTACGGTCATTTAACAAAAAAAGTTTGAAGCAGAAAATGATGTTGTTGCAAGAATTAGATCCTTGCAGAGTAAGAGAAGTGACAGGTTTGCATGGTCATTCACTGGCTTGTCTTTCCAGGAGAGTATGCCAGAGTGTTTTTCATCATTTCAGGATGCTAGCAGTGCATCATAACAAAGTGAGGAAATTAGTTAGAATGTTGTATTATGCTAAGAGTCCAGCAATTATGCTGAAACAATTATGCGCTGCTCTTTTGCATGGTTCTGAAATAGATGTGAAGAATATATGTGAAGAAATTGAGTTTTGTTACTTTGGAAGTAAAGAGGAGAATGTTGAAATTGAGCAAGAAGTAGAGGGTCATGTGGAAGATAGTGTACAGGTTTCCAGTACAGATAATTTCCAGAGGGAAATTGCGACGTTTGACGCACTTATTATAAGAATCAGACTAAGTTAGTGGATTTATATGCAAAAAGTGAAAGGGAAAATAATAGTGAATGGAAGGATTTTGCAACATACTTGATGGTAGAAAATTGTTTTGATTTGGGATTGGATCAACGTGTGTGTACTTATTGTTGTAACAAATTAAAACAAAACCAGATGCCTGCTAGAGCAGTTCATAATAATCTGGAATTGGTTGAGATTCCTTCTGAATTGAAGGACTTAAATACTTATGAATCTATTTTGATTCAAAGTATCCATCCCTTTCAGGCTATTGTAAGAATGGAGCCAAAGACAGGGAAATTGCCTCCATCAGATTTACAGAGAGGATTAAAGGGAAGAGTTGTTTATTTGCCTCTAGATTTCAAGAAAAACATTAACACAATTGGAGTAGAAAAAGTGGAAGAGGAACCTCTGGTTATCTTAGTTAATGGGGTTCCGACAAAGAATAAGAAAATATGGCAAGATTTAGTAGATGTTAGGAAAGTTAAAAAGGCAACATTGTATTTGAAAAAAAATAATAAATACTATAAGAATGTATATGTTGCAGAAGAGGAAGTAAGTGAGGAAGAGGATAGCGATTTGTGTGCTGGTCAAATTGAGAAAGTAGAACCCTCTACTAGTGAAGAAATATATGAACATTATAGTGTTCATCCTTTGCATTCCAAGGAAGTCATGGGGAATGCTATTGAGTTGTTTCAAATGAAACAAGCCAAAGGGAGTCCCATTAGTGTTTGGGAGGAAAGTTTGGAAGCTCGGTGTTTCCCACAGCTTTTTCCAACAGGTCAGGGAGGAAGATATGATGAGCGACCTCATCAAATTCCTGCTTCTGAATACCGGACTTTGCGATTGTATGCAGGAGATGCTAGGTTTCGACAATGCATTCCTTATTTGTTTCATCTCCTGTTTGAAAGCGATCTGTCTGGACTGTCATATGCAGTGAACCACATCTTGAAAAGTGGTATACACATGCAAAACATCTCGGCAAGTGATTTTATGGATAAAGTCAATGTCCAAGATAGTATTTTGGATTCTCACCTGATTAATCTCATGGCGTGTCAGCGTGGGACTAATGAGTACTGGTACCGTCGTCATGGTGATTTAAAATGTATGCTAAGGAACTTAGGTACTCCCACATGGTTCCTCACTCTGAGTTGTGCCGAGTATGGCTGGGAAGACTTACTTCAATTTCTACGAGAGGCAAATGCTAACGTAGATAACATCGAATTCAAGACACCCGGAGAACTGTGCTCTTTGGATCCAGTCAATGTATGTAGGTACTTCAATCATAGATTTGAAGCTATGATGTCTTTCATCATGAATAAGAAGAATCCACCTCTTGGAGAGGTGTTGGATTTCTTCTGGAGAAAGGAGTACCAAGCAAGAGGTGCTCCTCATATACATATGTTGCTGTGGATCAAGGATGCACCTAAATTTGGAACGGATCCAGAAGACTCAGTGATGAGTTTCATCCAACAGTATTCTACGTGTGCTGTTCCAAACGCAAAGGAGAAGAAAAGCCTAAGAGAAAAAGTTCTGCGTTTCCAAAGCCATCGATGTGGAAAGTACTGCCGTCGTAAATTCCGAAACAAAGACAAGTTCTACACCAAATGTCGTTTCGGCTTTCCACGACCGGTGATTTCTAAAGGAAGAGTAAACAGTTTGATGTCTTCGCTGCGACATAATGTGATGAAGAAATCACCTAAAAACACATACAATTTGAAGAGGAACGAAGAGTCCAAGTACATCAACGACTACAACCCGGTGATTTTGTCCATGTGGAATGCTAACATGGATATACAGTTTGTGGCTGATAACTGTATGGCTGTGGCTCGGTATGTGACGTCTTACATCACCAAAAAAGAGAAGACAGAATTGAAGGATATGTGGGAGGACATTTCCCATGAAAAGAGCCTCAGCAAGAAGTTGTACAGTTTCAGTCTGAAGATGTTGTCGCATCGAGAAATCGGAGCGTACGAATGTTCTGACCGGTTGTCTTCAGCAAGTCTCTATGCCAAGTCCAGGAGTATCGTTTGGGCGAGTCTTGGTCTTGCTGCAACGCGTAATCGAGTTCTCAAACCTGTGCGGGAAATTGAGTATTTGGCGGAAAAGGAGCCAAACAGTACCGACATTTTGAAGACAAACATGTTGGATACATATTATCCAAATCGAAGCAGTCACCTCGAGAATGTTTGTCTGTATGAGGTTCTGCAAAATTACATATTCAAGAGGAACATCAAAGAAGATACTGAGAAAGGAGTATATGCTGTAATAGGAAGTGAGGGATGTCTGGTCAAGCAAAGAAAATGCCACTTGGTAAACCATCGAAAATTGAGTGGCGAATCTCCTGAAAAAAAGGAGTTTTTCTATTTAGCACTTTTGCAACTTTTCAAGCCTTGGCGTGCAGAAGAGGAACTGCTTGGAGATTTCCTCTGTTACGAAGACTCTTTCAATGCCGCCAAGGAGACCATAGAATGTCCTGCTTTTCCCAAATATGTAGAAATGTTGAATGCGGAAATTGAGCAGGAAGCAACGATTGCAGCCGAGATTGCCAGAGACAGTTCTCAGGACAGTCAGAGTTCTGCTTCATTGAGTCAGGATCCACTAGGAGGACCTCTTATCGAAAATGAAGCTGCCACTGCTATGAATGAAGTGGAAAGAGCCATGGCACATGCTCAAGAGGATGCGGTTAACTTAGAAGAGTTGGAAAGGCAACTCAACGTTGAGCAGAGGAAAATATATGACGAAGTTACCATGCAAATTGATCATGGATTAAGTCATGATAAGAAAGAGTGCTCATGTACGTCGTTGAAGCCTGTCCGACTGTACGTGAGTGGAGAAGCGGGAACTGGAAAAAGTTTCCTCATTAAAGCAATTTCATGCTATTTGCAGGAAAGGACAGAGTCATCGCTGTCTTGTGTTGTCACTGCTCCAACTGGACTGGCAGCACATAATATTAAAGGGATTACTTTACATCGTTTACTGATGCTGCCAGTGGAGCATGACAACAAATTAGAATATCACAAGCTATCTGGAGATGCTTGTTTTGAAGTTTCAAGAATCTTGAGGAAAATGAAACTTCTTATCATTGACGAAGTAAGCATGGTTTCCAATGTCATGCTTGCCTTTGTGCATTTGAGGATGCAAGACGTTCTCAAAACAGAGTATGATGTGTTATTCGGTGGCAAACACATCATTGTTTTCGGAGATCTTTTGCAGCTGACACCAGTGAAAGGGCAACCTGTGTTCAAAATGCTCACGCATGAAGATACCAGGAAGTGCCTAGGCAGCATTGGCAACGTCAATATATGGTTAAACTTCAATTATGCTGAACTGCATGAAAATATGCGTCAGGCGAAGGATGAAGTTTACAAGACTATTCTACAAGATGTTAGAATTGGAAAAGTGACCGAGCATGGGAAAGAAGCTTTACATGCACGATTACTGTCAAATTTATATCCAGAACAAGATGTTGTGCCTGAGAATATTTTTCAGAAAATTACTGAAAAGAAATCTGGAATATGTTTGATGCCAACTCTTGCAGAATGTGCCAAATTTAACAACAAAATGTTGCATTTAGAAAAGCAAGAGATTGTGAAACTGGAAGCTATTGATAGAGTAGAGCATATGGGATCAACAATTATTTTGTCTGAGAATCTGAAAACAAAATTGGATTCATTAGAGAAGAGTATATCTAAAACTGCAGGTTTTGAAAAGACTCTGAATGTGTGCTTGAACTGCCGTATAATTTTAAGAAGGAATTTACATGTTGAAAGAGGTCTGGTAAATGGATCAATGGGTAATGTTGTTGATTTTGTGAAATACAGAAATAGAGATGGAATTGAATTTTTAAAAATTAAATTTGATGGCATTGAGGAAGTACAGCTAATTGCTCGTTGTTCTGCTAGATTTTTGCTTGTAAAAGACTTATATGTTCGCCGTAAGCAGTTTCCTGTTTGCTTGGCATATGCGGTGACAATCCATAAATCGCAAGGTTTAAGTGTAGACAGTGCATTGGTGAATATTGGCAGTTCTGTGTTCAAGGAGGGTATGGCATATGTGGCATTGTCACGAGTTAGAACTTTATCGGGATTGTACTTGATTGAGTGTGATGTCACAAACATTTGTGCAGATCTAGATTGTGTTAAGGAATACAATAGGTTAAGAAGAGAGTATGCGCCACATTTGCCTCAGTTACCTTTGTTTGAGAAACGTCTGGTAGGCCGGAAACGAAGAAATGAGAACAATACTGGGGAGGTTATAGCAAAAAGACAAAAAGTGAATGAACCTAAAATTACAAGCAGAAACAAAAAGGATTCTGTTGAAGATGTTGTTGGTTTTCAGTTTGAAAACAGTTCTGGTGTCAACTGCTATGCTAATGTAGTAATTAATGTTTTGTTTTCTCTAAAAAATGTAAAAGAAGAGATTGTGGTCAATTCTGATCAAAGATTTTGCGGTTTGTTAAATTCTGTGTTAGAGAAATGTACCACTGATAGAAGAAACATAGAAAGTGTGTCTGAAATTCGAAATCTGTTAGACAGATGTTCAGGCCAAACACAATTCTCTCAAAATATTCAGCAAGATTGTCAGGAGTTTTTAATGTATATGCTTGATGTATTACATGCTGAAGGTGTAGATGTAGATCAGCTGTTTGGGCTTTCTTATCAATGGCAGCATGACTGCGAGAACTGTATGATATCAAGTACTACTAGTGTAGACTCAGAAAGATTTATATATTTAACTTTGCCAGACAGTAAATCAGTCTCCTAATCACAACATGGAGTGTAGCCAATGTAAATCTGAAATGATGTCCACATTATTTATACGAACATATGGCCAGTACGTCATTTTAATGTTCCAACGATGTAGGCCTGATGGAACAAAATTGACAACTTTAATAAAAAATTTTTTAGCTTCGCAGTTGTCAATATCAGGAAGGACTTTTGTAACTACAGCAATTATATATCATGACGGCCCTTCAATATCATCAGGACATTACACAGCTTATTTAAAGTCTAGAAATGGCTGGTCATTCTGCAATGATTCTGTTTTAATTTTCAAAAAAAAATTGCCGTATGACCTTAAAAACTCTTACCTGGTGTTTTTAAAACCAGAATTTTAGGGAAATAATCTCGGGATGTGCTCTGTGGAATTTCAAGAAGTTCTAATGGCTCCTACACAATTTGGCCTTGAGGATAAGTGTAGTTCAGAGACATAACTTCTAATCATAGGACTGGACATCATGGAGATATATGTGCACTTTGAATGAGTTCAGAAAAACTATTTCTTTTTATAAGCTAATTGAAGCAGCCAATCAAAACATGGAGTAGAGGGAATGTAAGTCTGCAATGCTGTCTACTGTTTTACATTGCTTTGTGATTAAAAGTGATGTAGAGAATTAAATAATTGTTGTAGTCATAGAGGTAGTGTAAGTCTGCTTCATATTAAGCAGTATCAGTGTCATAGGAAATGTAGAACATGACTGAGCAAGAAGGGGAAGATATTACTATTCCAGGATTGTGAAAATGATCTTCAACATTTTAATTCTGAAAGTTGCGGAAATGCCAAATGATGGGATTGGCTTACAAGAAATCCAAGAGTTATAAATGGCTCTGACTAGATTTGGCCTTGTGGAAAATAGTGGTAGAGAGCAAGAAGTCATTTATTGCATGTAACGTGTTTTTAAAAACGATGGAGGTTTTCTTTCAGAAAGTGGCGGGCTGAAAGTAATAACAGCACAAAAGAGTGTAAGCTGTTCATAGGACATCCTTGGACGTCATGGAAAGTAAGTTAACTTTAAGGAGTTCTGAATTTTGATTTCTGATGTTGTATGGGTTTTTTAAACACAATCATTTTGATTGTGTTTTTTTTTCCCCGCTGTTACATGATGAATACCTTCAAGTCACTGTTTTTAGTGAATTTTGATACATTCTGAGAACAGCAAAAATAAACCATTTAACATGTATAATTAATTCGGTACTGTTTGCATTTATGATGTATATGTAGAACTGTGTAGGACGCATGGAGAAGGTGAGGCTTCTGTAAGTGTCAAAGTTGTTGCATGCAGTGCTGCACTTCTACGTATTCTTTCATATGCTGGACTACATCTGCACAATGAGATACCTAAGCAAAGGAAACACAAGTGATGTGATTGTGAAATGAGCAAAATAAATTGCACATATTTGAATTACATCACCTGTGTTTCCTATCATTATGAATCACATTGTGCAGATCAAGTTTAGGTCTGTCCAGGGAAACATAGGAGGTTTCTACTTTGTTGAAGAGTGCAGTGGACATGACTCACTTCATTGGTAGACTTTCACAGATATTATCTCCTCTGTACACTTCAACAAGTGTAAATCTCATCTTGAACTCTGAGTAGGCCTCACCTCAAACAAATCTCTGGATAGGAGACATGTTATTGGCATCCTGAAGCGACACTTTTCTGAAACAAGAGCAATGCAAAAGATGCACCATGTTTTAAGATAGGCCTCACTTCATCTGCATCAAGATACTGTTAGTTTAAAATGTATATCTTTAGGACTGTGTAGGGGACCTGGAGAAGCAGAAGCTTCTGTCAGTGTCAAAGTTGTTGAAAAACTATTTGTCCTTCAATCTTTTCCCTTGTCTTTTGTAATTTTTAAATACATGTTTTAATATTTTTCAAATGTTGGTTCTCTCTTTCACAGATTGAAAGTATAAAAATAAAAAGTGATTAATTTAACGGCAATTATAAGGTAAATAGTTGTACTCTTTTCGTTACATTTCTATCACATTCACCTACTATTAGATCCACTGCTTCACTTCTTTAACCCTCAGTTTCCTGCCTTTGCTACTTTCCTCATTCCTTTCTCTATTACCTACTTACTCAATCCTTCCACTCTTTTTCTCAGTCCCTCTGTTCTCATAGTTCCTCAGTCTTGTTCACTCACTCCGTCTCTATTACTCTTAGTGTCTGTGAATTACTTTTCCCACCTTTTTTTTTGGACCGCTTCCCGGGAAGTGGCCCGGTTCGCAAACCAGCAGCGTTACGGGAGTCCACCATTTTGTGTTTCGGTCGAATCAAGATACAAGATGGAGGGCAAATAATGTTCAGAATGGGTAGAAGGGGGCACGGTAGATGTATCTTGACCCCCTTGGTTTTCTGAGGGTGGCTGAGGAGGACCATAGTTCTTCACTCTTGTTCATTCTCTCTGTTTCTATTAATGTCACTGTTTATGACTGATCAAAAACATTTTTTTAAAAAAAGAACAGTAACTATAAGGGAAGGAAACTGACAGTTATGTTAAAAGAAAGACAGCTATAGGGAGTAAACTAAGGATACTGTTACCCGCAATCCACTGCTGTTGATGTTACTGACCATGTCATGAATGATGTAATATGTGACATCATCAGCAGTGGATTGTAGGTAACAGTATCTCTTGTTTACTCCCTAGAGCTGTCTTTCTTTTCACATAACTGTCTGTTTGCTTACCTTATACTTACTGTTCTTTTTTTTTTAAAATATTTTTTTGGGTTAGCTTCCGGTACGCGTACCGGGTAGCGCTCCGGGGAGCGAACTAAGAGAAATAGAGGTTGGCAGAGTTCCAAATATTCTACCAATTTTTTTATAATGGGGAGGTAGTTCTGAAAAGAACTTTTTTTTTAATGTTTTTGTTGTTTTATATTTTTTTTAGTATTTTTTGAACATTTTTTTACTTTTTTTGTATTTTCTGAACGTTTTTAAATTTTTTTGGGTTTTTTTGGGGGGGGGGGAAACAAAAACGATCCATTGTAAAGGGCTCAACAGGAGCAACAAAAAAAAAAGAATTTATTCTTTGGGGCGTCTCGGACAAACATTAACATGATTTTGAATAGCTCTCATAATCAAAATGATGCTACTTTCCCTGTAGCAGATGAAATCGCCACAGTGCACGCACACTTGCTTGACGTGCCCAAACAACATTTTGGATGTTTGGGATCATCTCCCTCGCCTCTGGTCCCGACACCTCTGGAACAACCGATCTTCTTGCCATTGGGAGGGGATTTTGTTGCTCATCACGTAGCTGGGCAGCACTATAATTATTTGGGTGCCACCTACTCATATGCCGATGCATAGTGTGATTGCCGTAACTGTATTTTTTTTCAGTTCCCCTTGACAATCTATCACCGCATATACGGCAAAACACGTAGCGTGCATTCACTTTTTTTTGCCCCTCAGGAATTCTATAGAATTGCCAAATGTAATTCTCCTTTCGATTGTACCTCCTGGGCTCCTCTGGCAAAAACCTTGGCTCTTCCTCCTCTTCCTCCTCTTCCTGTTCTTCCTCTTCTTGCAAAATTACTTCAGCAGGTGGTCCTCTCTTTCTTGGATTTGGTGGAGGTGGTGGGTTAGAACCAGCTGAAGCTACTACTGAAGCCATGTCAAAGTGTAAATAAAGTGTCTTTCTCTCACCAAGATGAAAGTCAGAGTGAGGAAAGAAGGAGGGATTTTCATCATTTGGGAAAAGCAAAAGTTGTAAACCAATGAAAAGTGTTCATTTTAGATCACATGACCTAGTATTACATCATTAGGAAACCAAAAGTGAAATGAACCAATGAAAAGTGTTATTACCGAGTCACATGACCTGCTGTGTTTACGTTACGCGGTCGGCGCCGCGCCGCGGATCGCTTCCGGTTCGCGTACCGGTGCGCTTCCGGGTACGCTAACGTAGCACGTAATATGACGTATTACGCGAGAACGCGAAACGTCATGCTGACGCGACGCGTCACGATGTTGTTTTCTAACGCGAGAGGTGCGCAAACGGAACGTTTACTGGTTCGCGGACCGGGTCGCGCCTCCGGATTGAGCTAACGGGAAGCTAACCGGTTCGCGTACCGGGAGCGAAACAAAAAAAATAATAAAAAAAAAATTGTATTAAAAACATGTAAAAAATATTTTTCTATTTAAAGAAGAATACATTGTAAAGGTTTTGATATTAGCTGTTAAAAAACCAATGAAATTCACTGAAAAAACCATAGGTTATAGACCATATATAGTTAGGAATTAGCATTTACAAAACCTTGAAAATTCACTGAAAAAACCATAGGTTATACACCATATATAGTTAGGAATTAGCATTTAAAAAACCTTATTTTACTCACACAAAACCAATGAAATTCCATATATAGTTAGTTGTACTAACTATATATCACGCACCCGCAATCCACTGCTGATGATGTCACATATTACATCATTCATGACATGGTCAGTGACATCACTGATGACATCACTGATGACATCTCAAATGACATCACTGATGACATCACTGATGACATCTCAAATGACATCACTGATGACATCAATGATAAAATCTCATTTGACATTACTGATCACATCACTGATGACATCATTCATGTGATAATACGATGAACATCTTCAGACTCTAATATAACCTTAGATACACTCAGTGTAAACAGACACTCACAGACTGTCACTCATCCATGGAGTTACTTACACACCTAGTCAGTCATGCAAAGAATCAATCACAGCTCCATTTTCACAACTATACAGTTATACACACCTTACTTATTCAAACATATACTAAAACATATTTACTCACTTATACAATCCTGGATACAAGAGCACAATGATCCATACAGCCACTCACACATTCACTGGCTCTTATGCACAGTTATTTATATATGTCAACTCTCACATGTACTGTATTTTACATATGTACTTACTTTGACATGTAGCACTGAGATATCTATTCACTCACCAATACAGTCATGCACACAGTCAACCACCCATACAGCTGTTTCCACATGCACTTTTGAACCCATACATCTATGCACAGAGTCATACACCTCCCAGCCACCCACACACACACTCAGTATCCCATACAAATGCTTGGGCAACCAATCAATAACCCATATAGTTACTCATATAGCTACTGATCAACACATGCAGCAGTTTACAGAACAACAGACATAATGATGCACAAATTAAGACAGTTTAGTCACTAACCCATGCACTCAGTGAGACACATTTAACCACTCACTCATACAGTCAGTCATGCACCTACTAAATCCTTCATCCAGACACTTATACATCCACTCATTCTTAAATATGTAAGACATATTTTAACTTTACAGAAAAATACAGTCACTGGATGTTGTCATCAGTGATGTCATCAGTGATGTCATTTGAGATGTCATCAGTGATGTCATCAGTGATGTCACTGACCATGTCATGAATGATGTAATATGTGACATCATCAGCAGTGGATTGCGGGTGCGTGATATATAGTTAGTACAACTAACTATATATGGAATTTCATTGGTTTTGTGTGAGTAAAATAAGGTTTTTTAAATGCTAATTCCTAACTATATATGGTGTATAACCTATGGTTTTTTCAGTGAATTTTCAAGGTTTTGTAAATGCTAATTCCTAACTATATATGGTCTATAACCTATGGTTTTTTCAGTGAATATATATATATATATTACCTACTGGCGGTCGCCAGTAGGTATATATAGTTAGGATTTTTTCTCTATGGGATTTTTGAAAATTCTATGTCTAATAACTTTGGCGTTTGTGGACGAAATTGGCTGAAATTTTCTGGAAAATGGAACATTTTGTTTCTGAGCAGCCCCTGGAAATTTGGGGGGGGTTCGTCCAGGGGGGGGTCGAGAAAAAAGGGGGGTCCCAAAACGTGTTTTTAACATTGAGTTTTCCATAGGGCGGTTGGCCTCACTTTTAGCCGGAACGGCTGAATGGATTTGCACGAAACTTGGCAAAATTGTAGGGACTGGTAGCCCGATGTGCCTTTTGTAGGTCTCAATATATGTGCTCCAGTGGATTTTGAGAAATTAACGTTCAAAAAAAGATATATATCTGTAAGCGCGCTCCGGTCAGCGCTCCGGTTCGCGGACCTTACGCGTACCGGAACTTCGCGTAGCGAAGCTGATTGGTTCTCCGGTGTCTGTCAACATTCTAAACAGTCCGGAGCGGCCGCCATCTTGTCTCTCGGTAGGATTGAGAGACAAGAGGAGGCCAAAACAAAGGGGGAAATAACCATAAGGGGGCATACTAGATCCTCCCTGACCCCCTAGGTTTAATGTGGAGGTTTTAAAAGGGCCCCGCGGGGCAAAAAAAAATAATTTTTTTTTGTTTTTTTGCGTGGGTAGCGCCCGGTCCGCGAACCGGGAAGCGTTCTGGGCAGCGTACTGCAATGAAAAATGAATGATAGACTTTTCAAATACTGTATGTTAATTGATTGTTGGTTTTGTTGATTATTTTTTATTTTTTTTATTTTTTAAGCAATTATTTATTATTGTGATTGTGTTTCAAAATTTAATAACATTTCTAACATTTCACTGTCTGAAATGTCGTCATTTTCATTGAACATAGCTTGTAATCTATGAGGGTGTAAAATGTCCTCATTTTGAAGGAGGTCATCCACTGCTTGCACACATTGCAGTAGTTCTTGGTCCCAAGTTTCATCCATAAATTCTATATAATTTGGATCAATTAATTCTTGGCTGCTCTCTTGCAGGACAATTTGAAATGAAACTTTCTGTTCGCCTTCCATGTTGCCTGAAATTTGGATAAAAAATATATATATTAGTAGAGATAGGGCACTGTTGGGATTAATTTTAGATAGGCATTTTTTAACAGAGAATTTATCTTTGGGCAGTGTATAGTATCAGAGTGGAAGTAGGAATATAAAAAAGTGTATGTGATTTAACGTAAGTAAATTCATAATTATAAAAGAGAAGCCTAACTCCATCCATAACTATAACAGAGAAGTCTATCTAAATCTATAACTACTACAGAGGGATAGTATATAACTATCAGAAAAAGTTTACCATATTAACTGATAGTGCACAATATACTTCAGTTTTTAAAATAACAACTTACCTTTAGAAAGAAGTTGAAGTGATTAGTGAAAATCCAATTGAAATGTACACCAGGAAGTAGTAGTCAAAATGGCTGTGTTTCATTCTCT
The DNA here is from genome assembly GCF_964261635.1 of Lissotriton helveticus. Lineage (NCBI taxonomy): Eukaryota > Metazoa > Chordata > Amphibia > Caudata > Salamandridae > Lissotriton > Lissotriton helveticus. The sequence continues at coordinate 1,721,106,351 of NC_136059.1, forward strand.
TCTTTTATATATATTCAGGTACATAACCAATCAAATGTCAGGTAAAAAAAGTAGAAAATGAAAGTAACATTTTCATTGGTTGTCAATTCCAACACTTCAGATGTGTTTTGTGAAGTAATTTACCTCACGGTATTTAGAGTGGTCTACAGGCTAAATGGCCTTAATGGAATTTCAATCAAATTTGTGAAAATGATAGGGATTGGTTTGTAGTATGAGCTAATCTATATTTGGTGAGAGTGTCTCCAGTCGTTTTTCTGTAAATTATTTTCCCACCTTTTTTGATGGTGCGCTTCCCAGGGAGCGACCCGGTACGCGAACTTGTGAGCACCCCGGTTCGCGAACCTTAAGCGTTACGGGAGTCCACCATTTTGTGTTTCGGTCGAATTAAGATACAAGATGGAGGGCAAATAATGTTCAGAATGGGTAGAAGGGGGCACGGTAGACTTATCTTGACCCCCTAGGTTTTCTGAGGGTGGCTGAGGAGGCCCATATGTGCGAAAAAAAAAAGCATTTTAAAAAAAATTTAGCGAGGTTAGCTCCCGGTTCGCGTACTTTTGAGTACTTGTTAGAGTAAAATAATAATTGTGAGTGATCAGATGTAGGGTAGCTCTGAGAAGAGCTTTTGGGTTTATGGTACATTTAGGTACTTATAAGTAGGTACCAATGCACAGTCTTAAATTTAGAATGAAAATTCTGTTGCCCTCATCTGAGAAGTGAACTCCATCTCCTCTGTAGATATCTTGCATGTAGTAACGCAAGTTATTGTTGTACAGGGAGCCCATTCCATGGTCTCTCATGTAAGCTGAAACAGATTTGTTTACATGCTTCCTCGACTTCTCAATTTGTGGACAAAATTGGTTTGACCACCTCCATTTCTGTCTTTGGCATATATTTGAATATACCAAGGCAGTCTGAGGAAAAAGTGCCATCAATTGCTCAAAGGTGTCCTTTAAAAGCATTTCCAGACCTATCCCAGTCAAAGTGCCCAAATCATTACCTCCACAGTGCACAATTAACAGGTCAGGTTTTGGCAAATGCATAAAGGTTTTCACCAATGGTATCAATTGGTGACATTTTAATCCTCTATGGCCAAACCACTTAATTTCCACATCTTGTAAATTGAGGTTAGGTAAATTCCTGTTCTCAGCATACCTCTGAGCCCAATAGATGTAACTATGTCCAACAATCCAGACAGAAAACATGGTGAGAGAAGGTTCTGCTGCAGTCAGATGAAGTGTGGCAATGAAATGGCAGTTGAAAAAATAAGAGTTTAAAATGAAAAAAAATGTGGAGTTTCTGTGTTCATGAAGCAGTAACAGTGATTGGTGGATTTTGATTGCTGAAAACAGAAAGTTAGGGTGCATGGATGAGTTATTTGAAAGATGTATTTTGAATGGTCAATAAAAAATCATTAAATGAAAGATTGCAGTGGATACGCAGGTGCACTGAGAGTTCAGAGTTCAATTGCAACATTGTTGTGTGAACTTGCAAACACCAGAGGTCTTCCAAGAAGTGGTTGCCATGCAGAAAAGGCATGAAATGGCAGAGGGGGGAAGGGTTTTCATTTGAAAAAAAGTGAGGGAAGAGTTTTGATTGGGTGACATGAGAGATATGTGGGAAGAATTACAGCATTTCTGTGCTTTTGATAGCTGCAGACTCTGGAGTGCATACCTTTTGCTCTGCTGAAGACAAATTGGTGTGTTTCTGAGACTGTTTTCAAACTCAAAGTATTTGCTAAGGTGAGAAAATATTTCTTTAATTTAGATAGAGAATAGTGTGCTTTAAGGAGAAAATTATGAATTATGTGGCGCAAATTGCTTGTAAATATGCTCCCATCTGTGCATGGAAAATTTAGATTTTGAATGTTTGTGTTACATAGCCATGTTAAAAGTGATACAAACATGCTGCAAAGGCAATCAAAAAACGCTTTTATGTGTCTTAAGGACATTTTAAGTAATTTTCCCATGTGCAGTGTTTTGAAATTATGATTTGAAAATCGTTTTTGGGGAAAAGGAATTGTTTTTAAATTTATGACAAGGACATAATGGTGTATGCTTCTTTATAAGGCAATTGACTGTCCCTGATGTTATTTTTCCCATTTTAATGTAAGACCTTTCTCTGTGGCGCAAATTGCTTGTAAATATGCTCCCACCTGTGCATGGCAAATTTAGATTTTAAATGTTTGTGTTACATAGCCATGTTAAAAGTGACCCAACCATGCTGGAAAGGCAATCAAAAAACACTTTCATGTGTCTTAAGGACATTTTAAGTGATTTCCTCATGTGCAGTGTTTTCAAATTATGATTTGAAAATCGTTTTTGGGGAAAAGGAATGGTTTGTAAATTTATGACAAGGACATAATGGTGTATGCTTCTTTATAAGGCATTTCAGTGTCTCTGATGTCATTTTTCACATATTACATTAAAAGACCTTTCCCCGTGGAGCACATTCCTTGTAAATATGCTCCCACCTGTGCATGGTAAATTTAGATTTTGACTGTTTGAGTTACATAGCCATGTTAAAAGTGACCCAAAAACTTGCAAAGGCTTTCAAAAGACACTTTCATGTGTCTTAAGGTCATTTTAAGTAATTTCCCTGTGGGCAGTGTTTTCAAATTATGAATTGAAAATCGTTTTTGAGGTAATAGAATGTTGTTAAAATTTATGTGCGCCATATGCCCCCAAATTTATTTTTCAGGGGTGCAGCAGGGTGTTCTTGAGACACCCCTGCACCTTTGGAAAAATTCCTAATTTGCGATGAGCTAATTGCTAATCGCAAATTGCACCTTTATTCATATGGGCATCCTGGCCCATGGAAATGAATGGGTAATTTGCAATTAGCAATTTGCTCATCGCAAATTAGGAATGGTAAAGAATCGCTATTTATTCCTTAAAATTCGCTATTTTGGAAATGCAAAATAGTTATATGATACATATGGCGGTTGATGTCTAACAAGATAAGAAGCTTAGGGATACATTTATGATGACTGGCGCAATGAAGTGGACATTACTTACTTCATTGGTAGAGCTTTACATGTATTATCTCCTCTGTATTCTTCATCAAGCGTAACTTTAATCTGCAATGCTGAGTAGGCCTCACCTTAAACAAACCTCTGGATAGGCCACACCTTATCGTCATCCTGAATTAATCATTTAAAATGCTAGGGACAGATTTATGATAGGTGTATGCCTCTTTTGCGCCACTTACAAAACACTGTCCACGGGGAAATGACTTAAAATGTCCTTAAGACACATGAATGTGTTTTTTTAAAGCGTTTGCAATTTTTTGGGGTCACTTTTAACATGGCTATGTGACTCAAACAGTCAAAATCTAAATTCACCATGCACAGGTGGGAGCATATTTACAAGGAATGTGCTCCATGGGGAAAGGTCTTATAATGTAATATGGGAAAAATGACATCAGAGACAGTGAAATGCCTTATAGAGAAGCATACACCATTATGTCCTTGTCATAAATTTGCAAACCATTCCTTTTCCCCAAAAACGATTTTCAAATCATAATTTGAAAACACTGCACATGTGGAAATTACTTAAAATGTCCTTAATTCAAAATTTGCTATTCTTTATTTTGTGATTGCACTGAAGGATTTTCAAATTTTGCGATTCCTTAAATGCAATGTATCAAACAAAAAATATGTAAAAAATAACATTAAGGATTTGGAAACTACCACCAACTTCTAGTTTGTGGTAATTTGCGAATTCTTTTCAAAAAGCATTTTTTTCCAAAAAACAAAAGGTGCCATATGACGCCAATACATGTCCTTAGGGCATGTATGTGTGCCATATGCCCCCAAATTTCTTTTTCAGGGGTGCAGCAGGGTGTTCTTGAGATACCCCTGCACCCTTGAAAAAATTCCTATTTTGTGATGAGCTAATTGCTAATCGCAAATTGCACCTTCATTCCTATGAGCCTCCTAGCCCATGGAAATGAATGGGTAATTTGCAATTAGCAATTTGCTCATTGCAAATTAGGAATGGTAAAGAATTGCTATTTATTCCTTAAAATTCGCTATTTAGGAAATGCAAAATAGTTTGATGGTACATATGGTGGTTCATCTG